>NC_083369.1:157258011-158536136 GCF_030254825.1 Meriones unguiculatus | reverse complement strand
TCTGGGTCTGTGATAAGGCAGCATGTTATAATAGAATCAAGCATCAGAGAAAGAACTCTTAGCTCACAAACAGGAAGCAAAAAGAAAGAGGAAGGAGTTTGGGCCCCGCTCCATCCTTCAGTCAGGCCTTCCTCCACGGCACAAAGGTCTTATGTGTGGTTTCACCTGCCTCTCTGTGGTACCAAAGCCTAGGTGTCAAGCCTTTAACACACAAGGCCCTAGAGACATTTCGATCCATAGGAAAAAGAAAAAAAAAAAAAAAAAAAAAAAAAAAAAGATCATGCATTCCATGGCAACTCAAACGATCTCACTTGGTAAATATTGTTTTCTTTGGAGTCTTCTAACCCCAGATGTCGTTTGTATGTCTTCATTCTGATTATTACTCAACAGTGGCAAAACTGTTTTTCTTCTTTCTATCTAGCTCTCCCATCTAGTTTATGGTCCTTCGTTGGCATTGGACAGAAGGGAGAGTAACTTTTCTCATGTGGCAAGGCTCTTCTGAGTGAATTCTCTTTTATGGTCAGAGTGATGGTGACAACGAAACAGGAAGGAAACACGGAGCCTGAGAAACCCTACGATGTACCAACGGTGCTTGCTCCACACTTCCACGGGCTCCCTGCCTAATCAAGTCTGGTCAAGCAGAACCTATAGAGACTTCTGGGATTTCTTCTGAAAATTTTACTTTGAGGACACTATACATTAACAAAGCTATTAGTTAAAAACTTAAAAGAACTGGGGCTTCAGAGATGGCTCAGAGGCTAAGAGCACTGGGTGTTCTTTCAAAGGTCCTGAGTTCAATTCCCAGCAACCAAATGGTAGCTTGTAACCGTCTATAATGACATCTGGCATGCAGGCACATATACAGGCAGAATATAGCATAAATAATAAATAAATAAATAAATCTTTAAAAAATTTAAAAAAAAAAAAAAGAAAATGATGATCCAATTTAGAATTGGAGTTGGAAGCAGTATCTTCAGAGATGGGAAGGGACCATGTTACAAATGACAGATACCTAGATAAAAATGGATTGAATTGCAGGAGAGTTATGGTGTATATGGAATAGTGTATGTTATTATTTTTTCTTTTAGCTGTGTACATGTGTGTGGGTGTTTGCTCCTATCAGTTTGACATGGTACAGTTGTGGAGCTCAGATGACAACTTGTGGGAGTGGATTCCCTCTTTCCTCCATGTGAATTCTAGGGATCTAATTCAGGTCATCAGACTTGTTGGCAGGTGTCCTTACCATTGAGCCACCTTGCTGGTCTTATGATAAAATTTTGAGGCATTTTATGTAACAAGCTATTATTGAAACACTCAAGACTGGCCCTCTTATTTAAAAAATTGTCAGTTGATTAATTTCTAAAGTGACAGGTTTAGAATTGATTATAATAACATTTTATTTTTGATATTATTAAAGAATCATTTAATGACTATGACATTGGGATCAGTTAGCATAAATGCTTCAATTACAGATCCACTCTCTCCTTCTTTAGTGTGCAAGTATGCACACAAACACTATCAGGACTCTTTAAAGAGACACAAACAGATCTGACATAAGAAGATTTGGCAAGTGGGAGCCCCTGAAGGTTAGATTTTTCACAGTCTTGTGTAAGTCAGCCAGGACTGACCATTTTGTGGGTTTAAAGAGATGGTTCAGCTGTAAGGGCACTTATTGAGCTTGTAGAGGACATGGGTTTAATTTCTAGCACCCACATGGTGGTTAAACTATCCATAACTACAGTTCCAAGGAATCTCATGCCCTCTTCTGATCTCTTTGGCCACCAGGAACATGTACATGCATGCAAGCAAAACACTTCTATAAATAAATAAATTTTAAAAAATTAAAAAGAAAACTTTTTTCTGTCTCCCAATTTTGTGATCTCTGCTTTATTTGTAATAACTCATTTCTTGTGTTGATTTATTTTCACTTTAGTGAAAGACAGTTACCATCAAAGGTATTTCTCATTAGGGGAAAAGGTAACAAATTCAGTAATGCTTCAGAAAATTTGGGACACTTTGATAGTCCTGCCTTACAGTGCTTAAGACAGATGACAGTGAATTGGAACTTGGGAGCCTGAAGAAGTGATGAAATGGTGAAGTGCACCTTTTAATTGTAGCATCTTTATTCTTTTTATGATTGAGTGTCGGGTATGCATGCCTGACTACGTTTGCCCTAGTGTCCAGAAGAGGGCATTGGATCCCCTGGAGCTGGAGTTACTAACAATTGTGACCCACCTGGTATCTGTGCCAAGAACCAAACTCAGGTCCTGGGAGAGCATCAAGTCGTGTTTTTGCAGAGAAATCTCCCTAAGTCGCAGCAGTTACTAGTCTTTAAACCTTACTAAATATAATTCCCGGAAAATGTTGTATTTTTTTCCTTATTATATTTTTAATGTAATAAGGAATGTACATGCAGGCTTATGTGCTATTGTGTGTTATGGGCACGAACATGTCGAGATCAGAGGAAAACTTCAAATGCTGATTCTCTTTCCATCTTGTGTGTCCTGTGGCCTGGAGTTTAGGTCATTGTGGTAGTCCTATTCACTGAGTCATCTCACAGACTTAAAAATATATTTGTTAAGTCTGATCAAATATTTTAAAAAATGTTTGCTTAGAAAGACAAAGGAGCATTATAGGGGTGCTAAGAAGTTGGCTTAGTGGGTAAAGTGTTTTCTCTACATGCATGAGGACCAGAGTTCAGATCACCACCACTCACATGAAAGCAGTTTGTGTCAGTGTGCACCTGAAACTCTTGGTGTGTGTGTTTGGGGGGGGGCATGATGGTTTGGCCAAATGAGCACAGGTATTTCTTAGGGACTTTTCAGCCAAAGAACAGCCACTTCCAGGTTCAGTGAGCGATCATAAAACAGGACTAAAAAGTGACTGAAGAAGATAACTCATTTACTTTGCAAATACTTACACACACACACACACACACACACACACACTATATATATGCATATGTGTAATTTAAGAGATCTTTAAAAACAAGAAATTTATAATGGGCATGGTGGTAAGTACTTCTAATCTCAGGATGTGTGGGAGGTTGAACACAGAGAGTTTTATTTTGCTAGCCTGTTTTTCATACTAAGATCTTGTATCAAAACAAAAAAAGTCAAATTAATTAGAAGTGAACTGAGTTTTTCCTTGAATCTCCTTGCTAAAATTTTGATAAATTTGCTTTGATGGAACTTAATAATTATTTCAGAAAAAAACTACCTAGCTATGGGGCAGAAAATTCTGTTAATTTCGTATACCTTGTCTACTCAACTCATTCATTCTTTCATGTAAACTCCATGTTTACTTGGTGCAAGTTTCTGGGCTTAAAGAGGATTAAAATATCGTCTTTGACTGCAGAGAGTTCAAAGAAATCAAATTGAAGTAGTGGGGGAAATTTTAGAATGATACTGTGAAAGATAGGAGCCTCTAAGTCAGGCTAACCCTCATACTTCCTAATGCTGTGACCTCATGTTGTGGTGACTCCAACCATAAAATTATTCTTGTTGCTACTTCATAACTGTAATTTTACTACTGTTATGAACTGCAGTGTAAGCATCTGTTTTCTGATGTTCTTAGACGACTCTTGTGAAAGAATCATTTGACCCGCCCCCAATGGACCTCAATCTACAGTTGAGAACCACTGCTGTTTCTTGGAAAAGTTAAGCTCAGTAGCCAAGCTTAAAAGATGAAGGAGGGGCAAGATGGCAGTGCCGGGAGGACTCTCATTCTGAGCAGCAGCACAGCAGGATCAGCACAGTGAACAGCAATCAGAACTCTCGGCCATAAAACACAGTCATTGTGTTTCCCAGGTGAGAGGATACCCCACCCCCACGGTGGGAGATTCAATCAGCTTTTAACTCACCCCGCTAAACCACGGAAGAGATCCCGGTTCCGCCAGACGCTTGGCTGCCGGCCGCCAGCCCCAGCCCCAGCCCAGAGCCACAAGCCAGTGTCTCTGATCACGGTCCCAGACTGAACCTTGGGCACCACACTATCAGAGACTGGAATTTTCAGTCGAGAGATAACCCCAGGGTATAGGAAACGATTGGGACCGGCCTTAGGTCACCCAGACATCCCCTGGAAAAGACTCGGGTGGGTTCCACGGGCACCCCAGAAGCCAGCCCAGAGCCAGAGCTGGGGACCCAGGTTCCGGCACAGAGCCCTGCCTGCCTGCGTGCCTGATTGGCCGCCAGAGATAGAAATGGCGGGTCTGATCTCAGAGCATTCAGCTCACCCCCAACCTGAAAAGGTCCCCGGAAAATTACCCAGCTTAGGGAGCCACTCAGACTCCCAAAAGCCGCAAAGGCAGACACAGGCAGTTTCTGCGCACCAGACAGCTGGCAGAGACTGAGCCGCCATCACACAGCTGTGCTCCAGGCACAGGCAAATTTCTGTGGCCAGCCAGCTGGCGGACACTGAGCAGTGTGCACCAGGGCAAAAAAAGACACTAGGAGTCCGTGTCTCCAGAGAATCCATGGGGAAGGAAGGAAACTGTACTGATCTAAATCACCCAATCCTTCCCTAGAAAAAGTCTAGCAGTCTAGTGGGGCCGAGGCGCCAGCACTCAGCTGTGCTCCAGACACAAGCACAAACAGTTGAGGTGCGCCTGATGTCCAACTGGGTCACAGCAGCTGATCATTAAATTTGCAACAAGAAACCCAGAAACAGGGCAGCTGCCCTCAGGACTTCCCTGGGTGAGAGGAGAACCCTCTCGACTAACAAAGTCCACAGTTACCACTCAGGTCTATATCCCTGAGGTGAGCAACTCCTGAAAAAACACCAGCCATCCAGGGACTATACCCAAAAAGCTGAGAAGACATCCTTCAGGAAAATCCAGCTTTCTGCAAAGGGGATTCTCTCCACCACAGGATCCCCAGGAACCACCAGAAAATAACCCCAAACTCCTAAGATAACACAATGGGTAGAGGCCAGCGTAAAAGCTCAAGCAACAAAAGACAGAGCAATATGGCATCTCCAGAACCCAGTTACCCAGGGGCAAGTAGCCCTGGACACCCCACCATAACTGAAATCCAAGAAGATGACCTAACAAGTATGCTCATGAAGATGATAACAGAAGAAACAAATAAGATTCGTAAAGACATAGAGGAAGATAAACTCAAACAGAATATTGCCATCCGTAAAGAAATAGAGGAAGCTGCAGCCAAACAGTTTATGGCCTTTAGAAAGGAAATGCTTAAAACACTAAATGAAATGATAGAAACAGAGTTGAAGGAACTAAAAGAAAAACAGGAAAGTACAATCAGACAGATGAAGGAAGTAAACAAAACAACTCAAGACCTGAAGATAGAATTGGAAAAATTAAAGAAAACACAAATGGAAGAAATAATGGAAAGGAAGAATCTAGGGAAGAAAACAGGAACTACAGAGGTAAGCATAACCAACAGACTACAAGAGATGGAAGAAAGAATCTCAGGTGTAGAAGATACAATGGAAGAAATCGATGTATCTGTCAAAGAAAATGTTAAATCCCAAAAATTCCTGACACAGACCGTCCAAGAAATGCAAGACAATATGAAAAGACAAAACCTAAGAATAATAGGTATAGAGGAAAAAGAAGACTCCCTTCTCCAAGGCCCAGAAAATATTTTCAACAAAATCATTGAAGAAAATTTCCCCAAGCTAAAGGAGAGGCCAATTAGAATACATGAGGCCTACAGAACACCCAACAAATTTGACCAGAAAAGAAAATCCTCCCGCCACATAATAATCAAAACAGTAAGTATACAGAACAAAGAAAAAATACTAAAAGCTACAAGGGAAAAAGGCCAAGTAACATATAATGGCAAACACATTAGAATCACACCTGACTTTTCAACAGAGACTATGAAATCCAGAAGGGCCTGGACACATATCATGCAGACCCTAAGAGAACACAGATGTCAGCCCAGGCTACTATACCCAGCAAAATTCTCAGTCCTCATAGATGGAGAAAACAAGATATTCAATGACAAAAACAAATTTCAACAATACCTACAAACAAATCCAGCATTACAGAAGACACTGGAAGGGAAAATAGAACCCAAGAAAGCTAGCTACATTCAAGAAAACACAGGAAATGAATAACCTCACTTCAGTA
Source organism: Meriones unguiculatus (assembly GCF_030254825.1). Taxonomy (NCBI): domain Eukaryota; kingdom Metazoa; phylum Chordata; class Mammalia; order Rodentia; family Muridae; genus Meriones; species Meriones unguiculatus. Next base: position 158,530,039 of record NC_083369.1, on the reverse strand, counting down.
AAACAAAAAGCAACCAAGCACACAACTTGATGACCACAGCCAACATCAAAATCAAGAGATCTAACAGCCACTGGTCATTAATCTCTCTCAACATCAATGGACTCAACTCTCCAATAAAAAGACACAGAGTAACAGAATGGATACGTAAACAAAACCCAGCAATCTGTTGCATACAAGAAACACACCTAAGACACAAAGATAGACATTACCTGAGGGTAAAGGGTTGGAAGACGACTTTCCAAGCAAACGGACCCAAGAAGCAAGCAGGAGTAGCCATTCTAATATCTGATAAAATAGACTTTCAACCAAAATTAATCAAAAGAGATGGGTAAGGACACTTCATACTCATCAAGGGAAAATTCCACCAGGAAGACATCACAATCCTGAACATATATGCCCCAAATACAAGGGCACCCACATTTGTGAAAGAAACATTGATAAAATTTAAAGCACATATAAATCCAAACACATTAATAGTGGGAGACTTCAACACCCCACTCTCAACAAAGGACAGGTCAACCAAACAGAAATTAAACAAAGAAACAATGTCTCTGACAGAGGTCATGAATCAAATGGACCTAACAGACATTTACAGAACTTTACACCCAAACACAAAAGAATATACCTTCTTCTCAGCACCTCATGGAACCTTCTCCAAAATAGACCACATAGTGGGTCACAAAGCGAGCCTCAACAGATACAAGAAGATTGAAATAATCCCATGTATCTTGTCTGATCACCATGGAATAAAGCTGGACCTCAACAATAACAGAAATAACAAAAAGCCTACACACACATGGAAACTGAACAACTTGTTACTAAATGACAGCTTGGTCAGGGAAGAAATAAAGAAAGAAATTAAAGTCTTTCTAGAAATCAATGAAAATGAAGACACAGCATACCCGAACTTGTGGGACACAATGAAAGCAGTGCTAAGAGGAAAGTTCATAGCACTAAGTACCTTCAAGAAGAAATTTGAGACAGCTCATTCAAGCACCCTAATGGCTCACTTAAAAACCCTAGAAAAAGAAGAAGCAGACACACCAAGAAGGAGTAGACGGCTGGAAATAATCAAACTCAGGGCTGAAATCAATCAATTGGAAACAAATAAAACAATTCAAAGAATCAATGAAACCAAGAGCTGGTTCTTTGAGAAAATCAACAAGATCGACAAACCCTTAGCCAGGCTAACTAAAAGGCAGAGAGATACCACCCAAATCAACAAAATCAGAAATGAAAAGGGGGATATAACTACAGACACTGAGGAAATCCAAACAATCATTAGGACTTACTTCAAAAGTCTATATGCCACAAAATTTGAAAATCTAAATGAAATGGACAATTTTCTTGATCGATTTGACTTACCAAAGCTGAACCATGACCAGGTAAATCAACTAAATAGACCTATATCCCCCAAAGAAATAGAAGCGGTCATCAAAAGTCTCCCATCCAAAATAAGCCCAGGACCAGATGGCTTCAGCGCAGAATTCTACCAGACCTTCAAAGAAGAGCTAACACCAATTCTCTTCAAACTATTCCACGAAATAGAAACAGAAGGAATATTACCAAATTCATTCTATGAAGCCACAGTCACCTTGGTACCTAAACCTCACAAAGACTCAACCAAGAAAGAGAATTTCCGGCCAATCTCCCTTATGAACATTGATGCAAAAATACTTAATAAAATACTTGCAAACCGAATCCAAGAACACATCAAAGATATTATCCACTATGACCAAGTAGGCTTCATCCCAGGTATGCAGGGGTGGTTCAATATACGGAAATCCATCAATGTGATCCACCATATTAACAAACTGAAAGAAAAAAACCACATGATAATCTCCTTAGATGCTGAAAAAGCCTTTGACAAAATCCAACATCCATTCATGTTCAAAGTATTGGAGAGATCAGTCTAAACATAGTAAAGGCGATATACAGCAAGCCTATAGCCAACATCAAACTGAATGGAGAGAAACTTAAAGCAATCCCACTGAAATCAGGGACAAGACAAGGCTGCCCACTCTCTCCATATCTCTTCAACATAGTGTTGGAAGTCCTTGCTAGAGCAATAAGACAGTTGAAGGAGATCAAGGGGATACAAATTGGAAAGGAAGAAGTCAAATTATCACTATTTGCAGATGATATGATAGTATACGTGACTGACCCCAAAAACTCTACCAGGGGACTCCTACAGCTGATAAACACCTTCAGCAAAGTGGCAGGATACAAAATTAACTCAAAAAAATCAGTAGCCTTCCTGTATACAAAAGACAAAAGGGCTGAGAAAGAAATTAAGGAAACAACACCCTTCACAATAGCCACAAATGACATAAGGTACCTTGGAGTAACCCTAACCAAGAAAGTCAAAGACTTGTATGAAAAAAATTTCAAATCTCTGAATAAAGAATTAGAAGAAGATATGAGAAGATGGAAAGATCTCCCATGCTCATGGCTTGGTAGGATTAACATAGTAAAAATGGCCATCTTACCAAAAGCAATCTACAGATTCAATGCAATGCCCATCAAATTACCAACACAATTCTTTACAGACCTGGAAAGGAAAATTCTCAACTTGATATGGAATAACAAGAAACCCAGAATTGCTAAAACAATCCTCTACAATAAAAGATCTTCTGGAGGTATCTCCATCCCTGATCTTAAGTTGTACTACAGAGCAACAGTTTTAAAAACTGCATGGTACTGGCATAGAAACAGAATGGTGGATCAATGGAACCGAATAGAGGACCCAGAAATAAACCCACACACTTATGGACACCTGATCTTTGACAAAGACGCCAAAACCATACAATGGAAAAAAGATAGCATCTTCAACAAATGGTGCTGGTCTAACTGGATGTCTACAAGTAGAAAAATGAAAATAGATCCATACTTGTCACCCTGCACAAAACTGAAGTCCAAGTGGATCAAAGACCTCAACATAAAACCAGACACATTAAATCGGCTTGAAAAAAAAGTGGGAAATACCCTAGAACTCATTGGTACAGGGGGAAACTTCCTGAACAGAACACCAACAGCACAGGCTCTAAGAGCAACAACCAATAAATGGGACCTCATGAAACTGAAAAGCTTCTGTAAAGCAAAGGACACCGTCATCAAAACAAAGCGACCACCTACAGATTTGGAAAGAATCTTCACCAACCATTTATCTGACAGAGGACTCATATCCAGTATATATAAAGAACTAAAGAAGCTGAAAAGCAGCAAACCAAGTAATCCACTTAAAAAATGGGGAACAGAGCTAAACAGAGAATTCTCTGTAGAGGAATACCGAATGGCAGAGAAGCACTTAAAGAAATGCTCAACCTCATTAGCCATTAGGGAAATGCAAATCAAAACAACCCTGAGATTTCACCTTACACCCATGAGAATGGCCAAGATCAAAAACTCAAGTGACAACACATGCTGGAGAGGTTGTGGAGAAAGGGGAACCCTTCTCCACTGCTGGTGGGAATGTAAACTTGTACAACCACTCTGGAAATCAATCTGGCGCTTTCTCAAACAACTAGGAATAGCGCTTCCTCAAGATTCAGCCATACCACTACTGGGCATATATCCAAAAGAGGCTCAAGTACACAAAAAGGACATTTGCTCAACCATGTTTGTAGCAGCTTTATTTGTAATAGCCAGAAGCTGGAAACAACCCAGATGCCCCTCAACTGAAGAATGGATGCAGAAATTGTGGTATATCTACACAATGGAATATTACTCAGCAATGAAAAATAAGGAAATCATGAAATTTGCAGGTAAATGGTGGTATCTGGAAAGGATCATTCTGAGTGAGTTGTCTCAGAAGCAAAAAGACACACATGGTATATACTCACTCATATAGACATACAACATAGGACAAACCCACTAAAACCTGTACATCTAAAGAAACTAAGCAAGAGAGAGGACCCTAACTAAAACGTCCAATCCCCATCCAGAAAGGCAAAGAGGATGGACATCAGAAGAAGAAGAAAACAGGAAACAACCTAGGAACCTACCACAGAGCGCCTCTGAAAGCCTCTGCCCTTCAGACTATCAAAGCAGATGCTGAGCCGGATGGGCAACTGTTGGGCAGGTGAACGGAGTTTTAGGTAAGAACTGGGAAATAGTAAGAGCTGGAGAGGACAGGGTCTCCACAAGGAGACCAACAGAACAAGAAAATTTGAACATAGGGAACTTCCCAGAGACTCATACTCTAACCAAGGACTATTCATGGAGATAACCTAGAACCCCTGAACAGATGTAGCCCAGGGCAGTTCAGAGTCCAATTGGGTTACATAGTAATGTGAAGAGGGACTGCCTCTGACATAATCTGATTGGCCTGCTCTTTGATCACCTCCCTCTGGGGGGGGGGGAGCAGCCTTACCAGGCCACAGTAGAGGACAATACAGGCACTTTTGATGTGAACTGACAGACTAAGATCAGAAAGGAGAGGAGAACCTCCCCTATTAGTGGACTTGGGGAGTGGCATGCAAGTAGAGGGAGAAGGGAGGGTGGGATTGGGATGGGAGGAGGGAGGGGCTTATGGGGGGATGCAGAATGAATAAAGTGTAATTGATGAAAAATTTAAGAAAAAAGGGAAAAAAATAATTAAAAACCTTAAATGACTTTCAAAATTGGAGGAAAACATGGAGTTAGTCAATTGGCATGGAGCACGTCTCGCCCCTGGGGGCAATGGTCTCCTGAACCTACTCAGACCTCAGACACCACCACTGCTATTTCTAGAATTGACGCAGGATGTTCCAACGAGGGGTTAAGGCTTCTCATAATATTTCCTATAAGCCCACACCTGTTTGTCTATATCCCCCATTTTTATTCATTATTAGCCAGATAGAGCCAAGTAATTATGGTAATGATACTTGCTTTTTTGCCCAATGCTGGAATGCTGGTAAAGTTAGGTATGCCCTGGTTACTCGCATGCCTCACTGGGTGCCTGTGCCCATTGATGCCCCTCACGCTATGACTCTCTTCAGACAGAAAAGGGATCTTGGAACTACAGCCACCATTGTTACTACCATCTCATTGACGGCTGTTGGAGCTACCACCAGGGCATTAGCCATGAGTCATACTGGGCAGACTGCTCAGACCCTGAATAATCATTTAGCCAATGTAGCTCATGCCTTAGTTGTACATAAAGGAATTAATGCTCAACTAAAAGGAAGCTTGATGGTGTTCAATCAGAGGATTGACCTCTTGCAGGAGCAAATTGATACCCTATGGCAAATCGCTCAACCTGGCTGTCAATGAAAGTATGCTGGACTTTGTGTCACTAGCATACAACATGAGAATTTTTCCTGCGCTGCAAATCTGTCTAAACAATTGTCGAGCTATATTTTAGGTAATTGGACTGGAGAATTCGATACTACGATGGAGCAGCTGAGAGTGGCCATTGTCACAGTAAATTCTACAGGAGTGGACACAGGACTAGCCACAGGATTATCAACATGGATTGCTGCAGCCATGAATCATCTGAAGGAATGGGCGGGCATGGGAGTGTTAGCAGGCCTTCTGGTGTTGGTCTCCTTGGTTTGCCTGTGGTATATATGCAAGATTAGAGTCTCACAACAGTGTGATGCAGCCATGATCATTCAGGCCTTTACAGCCATTGAAGCAGGACATTCTCCCCAAGCATGGTTGGATACCATAAAAAGCTAAAATGATACGCTCAGGATGCGAGGCTAAGCACTGCACTCAGGGTCAGCCGCTTTGGACCCAGAGAAGAGCATGTCTGATTGCATGCGGGTTGATGCCCCAGGTCCCGCCTCTGAGAAAAAGGTATCGGACGGGTCTGATGCTCTTTGGGTGGATGACACCTAAATGAACATCTGTACAAAGTCCCAATTTATTTCTAATATCAGAGATCAGATCTCTACTCTTGTCTGATGCGTCTAAAACAAAAAGGGGGAACTGTAGAGAGCTGCGGAATGCTATGTCTTAAAGATGGAGCTGGTTTCCGCCTTCCACCTTCCCGATGGTGAGTGCTCTCTGTCACGAACAACTCCACATTTGGCTAAGGCCGAGGATCTGGCTTGCTTCCATGTATGTGGACCTATCTGCATTGCCCCCGTGGCACGCCTGGGTTGGCTACCCAGAGGCTATTTAAGCTGTGGGCTCGCTTTCCCCGGGGTCCGAGGATTGTTCAATGTTCCTGAATAAACTGCATTGAAAAAAAAAAAGAAATGGAAACAATGCAAATCTGAAAAAAAAAAAAAGAAAAAAGAAGAAGAGGCTGTGGTTTCCTCGAACGCCTCTATGGGGCCTGCAGTTACAGAGCTACGTCTTCTCATTCTGCTGCCATTGAGCACTGAGAACAAGAACAGTTTGCCCTGTGGCTTGAAATCTTGAAGGATACTGTATTTGTGCCATGCTGTGTCCTCAATCTTCTTCCTCAGTTATACCTAAATAAATCTTCACAGCAAGTTAAAAAAAAAAAAAAAAAAGATGAGAGAAAGGTCTAGGGCAGAGTGTGTGAAAGTCAAAAGCATGGAGTAAACAGTTATTCTAAGTGCTTGTATCTGTAAGGTTAGACTTTATTCTGTGGGACGTAGAGAATCATCAAGAGATTTCAAAAAGGAAGTGCCTGACTCATATTTTAATTTAAGACCACACAGTGATTGAAAGATAGCTTCAAGTGTACAAGAAAAAAAAAAATGCCCATTCTTTTAGAAAACTGTTGCTTTAAAGAATGTAACATGCAGAGTGGGAAGGAAATAGAGAAATGCTTATATATTTCCGAGATTTTTTTAAGGTAACACAGAAATATGAGGAATAATGAGAGAAATCAAGAAGTATTACATACCTAGCGCTATTGATTTCTTAAAGTAAACCTTGAATCAAATTGGTTTGGAAGATGTTAGCACTGCATTATAATATCCTTGAGGATAATTGCAAATGAGAATCTTTTGTTTGTTTATGAAACAGGATCTCACAATGTAGCCTTGGCTGGCCTGGAAGTTACTATATAGACGAGGCTGGCTTTTAACTCAGAGATCCATCTACCTCTCAGCTTTCTAAATGGAGGGATTAAGGGTGTGTGACACCATTCCAGGTCCTAAAAATTGGAATCTTAATATGAGATTCTAATGGAAATCAGGAGATGCTGAAAGAATAAAAAACCTCACAGAAGGAGCTGAGTAAGTGTTCTGGAATCAAGGGACTTTAAGTGATCTCAGCCATGGAAATTCATGAAGCTATACCAATTCTGTAGCTGAGACTCAGCTACAGTTGCAGATTTTGGATCTTTGCTCCATGACTGGCTTATCTTTCCTTCTCATTTGAAGCTCTGGGGAGGTATGATGCCTGCTGAGCTACTACACACTTTATTGCCTAGAGGTCTTCACGGTGTTACTATATGAGTTAGCAATCTTCACACAGGGTGCTAACATGTTGGATTAGTTACTTTTCTTAACACTGTGAGAAAATGAGTAGCAGAAACCACATGGGGTAGGATTGGTTTATTTCTGTTCATCTTTTTGAGGGTTACACAGTCCTCCATAGTGCGAAAGGCATGTTGGAGTTCTTGGAGGCAACAGTAATCTGAAGCTGCTTCCTTTGTCCTATGGATCAGGAAATAACACCTCTGATCCACCCTCAACCACTCACTTATTGCAACTCAATGGATACCACCTCTTAAAGGTTCCAACATACTTCCCTTATAGATCTCACAGCGAGGGACCAATTTTAAACACATGCTTGTGAAGGACAGTTCACAAGTAAAACCATGACACATGTGTTGGCTTAGATTGGATTGGGAGTAGTAATAAAATGCAGAGTATTGTGGCACCACACAGTCTGAGCCCTGCCTTCTTCCTTAGGGACAATGTGAGGACCTTCCTCCTGGGAAGGGTTTGTAAGTCATCTGAAGCCTGGGAAGAGGGATTACTGTTAGCACTGTTTTAGGACTTACCTTGAGGAGGTAAGTGAACTGACAGTGTTTTACTGTATGGAGGGAGAGAGCTATGGCAGAGGCAGAACATTAATGCATCATTAACAGGCAGATGGAGGCCCAAGAAGAAACTGTTTCAAGGTACCTGTGTGGAAAGGAGGGTAGTGTCATGGGACCTGAGCTGTGAAATTTCAAAAGGAGGAAGAGGTCCTGTATACAGTAGATAGTGTTGTGTGTAGTACATAGACCAAGAAAATTGATCACTGGTTTTGGAATAAGATCATTGTAGCCTTAAGGATAGCAGTCTGTATTTCATGATGGAAAAAAAACCCAAATGTCAGGAGTTGAAAGAATAAGTGGAGGTTCCAAGTAGAGAGGATGTGGCAGAGAGGGCATGCTTGAGGAACATAAAAAGATTATCTTTAAAAGATTAAGGGAAAAACATGTCTGTTTTTAATGACCAATATTTGGTTACATTTTGCCTAGGGCCAGATTCTAATATCATCAGGGTAGATGGAAATCCCACGTAATCAAGACTTTTGAAAGTAATGTGACAGCAGTTGTATTAGTTCTGCATCAGTTTAGTCTTCATTCAGTTTGTAAGGAAAACGGAAGTGATGTTTAAATTGGCATGAGACTATGATATTAGGCCAAGGTAAAATTGTTACTCAATACCAACCTTAATACAATACTGACAGGGACAATGGTTTATCACACGGAGGCACTGAACTTTGTGATAAAAGTGAGTAAATTTTGAGGACGTTGTGTTCTCACAGGGTGAGGTAAAATTCAAGAAGAAATTGCTAAAGATACTTAGTTTGAGGGCTGATGAGGTAAAGACCAGTAGCAGTCTTTGCAGAACACAGGTCCTGGAGAGGAGAAATAGACCATGGGAGGCAGGCTGGTGTGGACATGGATCACAATGGAATAGCAGAGTGGAGAGCTGACTTTGACTACATCTAATGGCCTCCCATTTCCTTTGAAAAATAAACTCTCCAAGCTTAAAAAGCTTAACATGAATGAAGACGAAGTGATGATCCTTTTAGAATAACTGAAACAGGTTGACTGAAGATTTCTGAATATAATGTAGGTAGCACTGAGAAAGACCAGGTGATGAACTCATGGCAGTGATCTTTTACCACATTGACTGATAGGGTAGTAGCAGGAAAAGTGGACTGTGATACTGATGAAAGGCCATGGCCATGGCTTTTCTGGTAAGGGGGGGTAGAAGGATAGGCTTATGAAGGAAATCAAGGGCATTTGGGGCATCTTAAGAGATTCTCGGGTAAGCTTGTCCTGGAAGAAGAAAAAAAAATCCCAAGGAAAGATTCAGAAAATTAGATGAACTTTAAAAGTGAAGTCTTCAGATAGTGTGTTCTATAAGAAGACAACAGGCATTTCTGCTGCAATGCCACAAATGCATTGTGGAGAAAACCTTGTTTTCCATACAACTGTGCAGTAGAAATAACAGGACCCTGGGAGTGTGAGGCTGGGGTAATTACTTAAGAGTGTGGAACTTTGTAACCACACAGCTATCACAGTTCTAATGATCTGCAAGCCTAGGTCAGTCCCCACTGGTGTTTGTGTTAGCATTGCACATGTCTGACTCTGCAGCCTTAGATTCTTCTTGAGGCTGTGTTCTGGACACCTACTTAAGTGAAATGAAAAGCCTCTTTCAAAACAAAACAACCCAAAACCCCAACAGGAAATACATGTGTTAGAATGGCTAAATTTTAACCATAACCTGAGAGTGTACCAGGTGTTGGTGTGGCTATCTAACAACAAAACCTCAAATTACTGTTATTGGGGATGCACAATGATATAGCCACTTTGGAGATGGTTGGCTGTACTAACACAGCAAACTATATGTTTATCCTACTTCCCATTAGCAGTATACCCAAATATTTACCTATCTCATCTGATTACCTAAACCTTCTCTGCTGGTCAATGTTTGCACCAAATTTACTGATGATCTTTAAAGTGGTAGCAACCAAGATATCTTTCAGTAAGTAGGGACAGATGGGATCAAGAGACCCAAGAAGTTTTATGTAATGGGATATGATCAACGACTAATGAAGTGAGCCCTCAGGTCATGCAGACATGTCGAATTTGAACTCTGTATTCCTAAGTGAAGGCAACCTGTCTAAGAGGACTAAGTAGAAAGGGTAAAAGAGTAGAGGTAGTGAAAAAATGTGGTTGTCCAAGAAATGGGATCAAATAGACTAAGTATAGAGAGTATTTTCAGACAGCAAAAATATCTTGTGTGCTTGTGGTACTGTAGTTGTGGATACATGGCATTGTGTCTTAGGCAAACCATTGAACTTTATAATACCAAGAACTGTAATGAACACAAATTTATAAAATCATTTAGGAGACAGGCAAAAACTCCAGGGTAGAATGGAGAATGTGATTTTGGTTTTTTACGTAGCGTTTCAATGTATTCTGGCTAAACGCCTTACTGCTGTGCTATATTCCTAGCCTGTTTTAATTTTTTGATACAGGGTCTATATAAGTTGCCCATGTAGTCATTGATTTTTCAAGCTGCCTCCTTCAGTAGACTAAGTAGCTGGGTGACAGGTCAACACTACCAGGCCCAGCTTGACAAAATAATCTAGGCACCTTCCACCCTTTCTCATTTTCTTTGTCCTCTCCACTCACCTTTCTCCTTTGTACTTTTTGATGCAGCAGCAGCTCTCACACTGTGAGTCACAACAGCTTTGGGGGTCAAATGAGTCTTTCACAGGAGTCACATATTAGATACCCTGTATATTTACTTTATGATTCATAAATGTAAGAAAAATACGGTTACAAAACAGCAATGAAATAATTTTATGGGTGGGGTTCACCACAACATGAGGAAATCTGTTCAAGTGTTTCAGAATTAGGAAGGTTGAGAATCACTGTGACAGGGCCTCATGTAGCCCAGGCTGTTCTTGAAGTCACTATGTGTAGATGAAAGCAACTTTGAATTCCTAATTTTCTGCTTCTAACTCCCAAGTGCTGAAATTGTAGATGTAAACCACTCTACTCAACTTGATAAAATAATCTTCATTGCTTAACATATTTGAAATATCCTCAGGGAAGGGGAGAAAGTATTGTCCTCAGTAACTTTGAATTAATGAATTCTAAGTGAAGGCAAAGCAAACTGTATTTTGAACTCTAGCTGATAAAAGTCACATCCTATGGGATTGTGGGCTAATTTTCTAATGCCAATTCTGATTCTGTTAACTTCCCATACTGCTGGACATATGTGCTGGAAGTGAATGGGTGAATCTGTACTCATATAGGAAACCTTCTTAACACCTCTAACCTGTTTCCCTTGTCTTGTTGCTCTGATGGCTTAACATAGTGGCATGCTGTGCACTTTAGGGATATACTTGTTAAAATATCAGATCTTTCTGTTTAAGGGCTTTCCATATTGCTAAGCTTTTAACATTTATCAGAGTATTGAGAAAAGCTGTGTTATAGACCAAGTGACATCTTGATTATGCTAGCACGATTCCTATATTTAAATGTAAGTGAACTAAGTCATAATTAATTAATATATTCTGTTGTAGTACAGGCCTGGTTAGGATTTAGTATTTCTGAGGTGGAATATTTGCAGGTAGTTGCCAAAATCTAGACTGTGGGTCTAGGAAGGAGTGCTTTAAGTGGGAGTAAAAAGCCCATGATTGGGGTGTCACCACAACATTAGGAACTGTATTAAAGGGTCATAGTTGTGTAAAGGTTGAACTGGCCTAGAGCATTGTATGTGTTATGCAAATACTCTACCACTGAGCTACACCTCCATCCCCTCTGTGATTTTTAAAATTTAATAATGAATCAACACATTTACTTTTTCACATTTACAGACTTTTCTAAAATGTTTTACAAGAGCATAATAAACAAAGGCTCTTAATTCTCCAGGAACCTAATTGTTTGAAAGATGTCTTTAAAAGCTGGGGAGAACTTGGACTGGACTCTGGAGGTAAGCAATGAAGGCAAAGGGACAGAATCATTGTGTGTGTGTGTGTGCTTTGAAATTTAGAAGCAATTTTATTTAAGATCTGAAATACGATTCCCAAAGTATCAACTTTTCAGAAAACTGTGGCTACAGAACAATGCATTGCCTCTATCATGTTAGAACGTGCATTAGACTCAAATACAGAAACCTGGAAACAAACCACACTCTTTCAACAATTTGAGCAATGATAGCATGAATGCCTAAGGTACAGCAAATAATGGATTTGCAGAGGATGGGCTGTTCACGTCAAGCACCACAAGAAATAAGAGCACAAATCCATGGGTTTTCAGGCATACACATTTAAGTTGAACCTTTGGCACTAGGAACCAGGGCATCTCACCATGTAGCATTAACACGTGTTAGGAAACTGTGTAGTGTCAAAAGGGATAGAACCACCAGTATCCAAGCAATGTCGTCAACTAGGCAATAAAATGTTCTACTGAATTTCTTCTTTGTCTAATTACTGCATACACTGGTAGCAACTGTTACATGAGGAAAGGTGTCAGGAGGCACTCCTTTTATTTCTTCTTACAACAGAACAGGAAACCAACCTAACATAGGCCCTGTTTTACACTGAAAGTTTTTTTTTTTTCAATGCAGTTTATTCAGGAACCTTGAACAATCCTCGGACCCTGGGGAAAGCCAGCCCACAGCTTAAATAGCCTCTGGTTAGCCAACCCAGGCGTGCCACGTGGGCAATGCAGATAGGTCCACATACATGGAAGCAAGGCAGATCCTCAGCCTTAGCCAAATGTGGAATTGTTCATGACAGAGAGCACTCACCATCGGGAAGGTGGAAGGTAGAAACCAGCTCCATCTTTAAGGCATAGCATTCTGCAGCTCTCTACAGTTTCCCCTTTTTGTTTTAGACACATCAGGCAAGATTAAAGAACATCAATTCTACACTGAAAGGACTAAACAAAAGTGTTTACAGAGAGCAGACAATGGCGAGTGGTCAGTAGACCTTCACAGGGCTTTGCGGTGATACTCAGCAGAAGCCACTTGGTAATCTCTGGCAGTAAACAGCGAAGCAGAATTCTTTGCCAGATGCTTAAGGAAATCATGCAAATAGCCCAGCAGTAATGACAGGCTTTTCTCATCGAGGGGCATATAGGCCAACATTGCCCCAATTCTCACAAATAATCTCAGTAGGTGTGGTGCCCCATAGATGTGCGACACTGGTGCATCAGGGTGAGCCAACAGGATCTCAGCATACTGGGGCCTTTCAAACTCGTAGAGCAGCTGAGTGCCCAGCATCACATTGAAATACTCTTTTATCCCGCCCACAACTTCATCAACTGCATACTCCATATTGTCAACGCTGGGACTTGGTACACTTGGCATACTCCTCAAGAATGGCATCTACATTCTCTTTAGCAGGGAGTTGGAACAACTGCTTCTGCCTAGTAACCAAGTCCCAGTCCTCCACCAGCCATGGCTTTAATTCTTCAGGAATCTTCACTTCCACTTCCACATCCACTCTGTTCTTCTTCAATGCCGCCTCACTCTCCACAGTGGCATCGGCTCGTGCCCTTTCCTTCTGTGGGGGCTGGGGCATTTCGCTGCTACTGCCACCATCTCCATTGCCAGGAGTCTTCTGCTGGTTCTTCCTTGTCTTCTGCACTGAACCAGAAGGTGGGTTCTCAGCAGGGCGACCCCCCTCCCATCATCCTGGAACAGCTGGTTCAAGATTCTCTTCCTGGTAACCAGCTGACTCCTTTCCTGAGGCAGCTCCTCTTATCTGATGTCTCTGCATGTTGCTTCGAATTGGTTTCTTAGAGTTGTCTTCTTCAGCAGGTTGTTGTCCACGAGTTTCAGAAGCCTGCTTTCTGGAACTCATTCAACCCTGTTTCTAGTCCATCCTACACTCTTCTTTCTTTCCCTTCCAAGGATTCCTAGCAATTTCCAGGGCAGAGGCTTACAGATCTCCTAGGGTGATCTGGAAGGATGAAGTGGGAATACAACCCTGTATTCTGCAAGCAGGAATGCAAACAGGTTTGGCAACCAGGGTCAGATCTCCCGATCATTTACTGCACAGCAAAGATAGCTTTTCTGAGGATGACCTGAGAGGAGAATCCAGTTCTTTGCAGCAGCTGACATGTGATCACTGCCGCTCCTCCAAACTTAAACAGGGGGAAAAGGTCACGTGATTCAGCTAGCCAGAAGAACAAGGGAGCAAAATCCATATGGAATGCTGAGCTAGCTGTTCTGTTGCTGAGTTCTAAGGATAAAACCCGAAGAGGTGGGCTGAGGCTAGCAACAACATTTTGGATGCTGCATTAAGACATCAGATCTCATTCTATAATCCTGTGGGCTATTTTCTTTTTCTTTGAGGCCAGAGTTTCTCTTTGAACGTACTGGACACCTGGCTGTCATGGAGTTCGCTTTGTAGACCAGGGTGGCCTCCAACTCATAGAGATCTGCCTGCCTCTGTGTTTGTAAATTTCTGACCAGTCTACATTACCTACCATTTGTGATCTCAACTTGTTATTAAGAGTTTAAAATTTCAAAGGCAGACCATGGCCTTAATCCCAGCATTTTGGAGACAAAGACAGGTAGATCTCTGATACTGAAGCCAGCATTTTCTACAGAGGGAGTTTGAGGACAGCCAGGGGGCTGTGGAGAGTCTGAGAGAGAGAGATAGAGACAGAGAGAGAGAGAGACAGAGAGAGAGAGAGAGAGAGAGAGAGAGAGAGAGAGAGACTTAGAAAGAAAGGGCAAGCTGAGGCAGTTGAACACATAAATCCAAGCACTCAGAGGAGACAGGCAACTCTTGAGCCTGGGATACACAAGGGATGGCATCTCAAAAGAAACCTAGAGTACTGAATAAGTGCTGAATCTTACAAATGAATTATGCAAAGACAGAAATAGAAGACCTACTACTATAATATTGTTCTTTATGTTGTAGCAATTAAAATGCCCCCCACAAAAATGATGTTATTGTATTCCAGTAACTATTGAATCAAGCATCATACCCTATTCATAAATATTCACGAGCTAGCAAAAGCATTAAACCTGGATAATGAAATTCTCCTGCTTTCAGATTTTCCTGGGACTCCTGGCCTAACATGGGTTAGGTCAAGGAGAGACTCCCTAAGATTGTATGCATTAGCCAGTGAGGACAACTTGAGTCATCTACATCACTAGGAGATTCAACACCCAAAAGAGGGTAAGAGTCTAACTTACTTTAGCAGATACAGCAAAAATTTAAGACTGCGGATGACTTAATTTCCAAACAGGAAAAAAAAAAGAAAAGAAAAGAAAAGAAAAGAAAAGAAAAGAAAAGAAAAATGAAAGGCAATGGGAGCTTGACCTGGAACAATTTTGAGACACTAATATTTTATTACCTACTCCTTTAATAAGGACCCCAAAAAATATCTCCTCAGGGCTAAAAGTGTATTCATCATTTCAAAAAATTGCCCCGTGGAAGGGTAATGAAAAAAGGATCACTACTATTCAGTTTCCCTCTCCTCACAAGTGTAGCACTGGCAAAGAGCAACAACCTGCTTCCCCCTCAGACTGCATTCAGTCCCAGCCTCTCAAAAGTATCTATGTCCAGAGCAGGGTGCGGGTTTCCTTCAAAATTAAACATTCACAGACAACAGGATCCTAATGGAAATGAAGAGTACTGCCTTGCTCGACCTCCTTAATCTCACTTGTAGGTTTCATATGGCGACCGAAAACAAGACACCTGTGGGGAGAGGCTAAGGGTCCGTGGGGAAAACTATGGCTTAGAGCAGCCAGGACCCTTTCTGGAGCTACATCCTGTTTGGGGGATTGCCATCCCCACCTGCAACATAAGAAACAGGGCTGACAGGCTGTTTCCTCCAAGCATCAACAGCTTTTACCACTGCTTTGGTTTCAAGACAGGGTCTTGCTGGGTACCTCTAGCTGGACTGCCAACCCGTGGCAATCCTCCTTTAGTAGAGTGCATGAGCTCCCATACCAAGGTGCAGTTCTGTTTAAAGTTTCTGGGATAGAGCAAGTCTATTCCCAATAAAAACATTTTTTTTTTCCAATAGTCTAACATACTGCTACATCTATCTCTTAAACAGACTGTTGCCTTAGGGGATAAAATAAATCATCACCATCCTTATCCTCCTAAAGCACACGCTCCAGAAATGGTAGTCGAACACCACAGAACTCACACCTCGAAAAAAAAAAAAAAGAAAAAAGAAAAAAAAAGCAATAAACGATAAACAAAAACAGCAGCCACGGTGGACATTTGACTAAGTTTTTCGAGAAGCAGTAAACAGTGAGTCCAGAGGAGCACAGAAGACTCAGAGGAGTCTCCATGGAAACAGACAGGAGGAGGATCATCGCCCTACCAAAAAGACGAGGCCCTAAATACCACCCTGCTTGGCTCAGAAGGCATTGTAGGCCTGTTTCCTCAAACCTTAGTCTCAGGCGTCCAGAAAAAAATGACTCACAACTCTGTGGTGTGTGAGAGTGACTTAGGCCTATGACTAATTTGGAGGAAAGTTTAGGCTGGGAGAACAAGCAGGCGGTGAGCACATCTCAGCACTCCGCGTCTGAGGCACCCAGGAATTCGGACTGAAAGGCAGGTTCACTGCTACCCCACTGGACAGTCCCAGGGCACAGGGCTCTGCGACCTCAATCTAGGGCTGCCCTCCCAGCCTCCCTGCCAGCATCTGGAAGACTGTGCTCAAGGCCAACCGGGAAGCTGGAGTGCTATTTCCAGGGATGCTCCGCCAGAGTCCTGACCCTGCCCTATGGAAGCCTACCACAACCCCGCTCCTACCGCCCCGCCCCTCACCCCCCACCATGGGTGTCCTGCGTGTCTTTTGGGCTGACTCCTGTCACTCACTGGCCGGCCCCGGGCAGCAGCGGGTGAACAAGGCACCGCACGGGAATTGGGGGCCACGGCGCGTCCAGGTTTGGGCCCGTGGCCCTGGCAGGCAGCACAGGCGGCTGAGGCCCACAGCAGTAGCAGCCCTACACTGACCGCTTGGTGCAGCTCCTGGCGCTGCCCACTGGGTAGGGATCAGCACCAAGAGGGCTGCCAGCTGCGGGGGCAGGGGCTGGGCATCCTGGTAACTGAGGACAGCAAAGAGCCCGCCCCTGACTGAGGTCTTGTCCAATCAACAGCCTCTCCTCCCGAAGAACAAACGAATTCTTCCCGCCGATTCGTCAGTGGGACCTGTCAGTCGGAGAGTGCTCGCCCAGCCCCCCTGCAGAATGCCTGGGGCACGTGACTGTGACGGAAGACTTGGCCCATGCACACCAGTCCCAGGTGTGCCCGTGGGCGAGCTTTTGCCTCCTAGCACCCTGGCAGGCTCGAGGATCCCACCTTGGTACTCTCACTCGAGCAACCCTTTCTGTTTCGAGCTGGCAGCACTTGTCCTCTCGCACACACTTAGGGATTGTCAAAGGTAGGGCATTTGTTTTCTTCACCGCCTCTGTCTGTGCTTGGGGTCGACTCGAGTTCCCTGGTGAGGAGGATACTGAGGCGCCCAAGAGAGGCTGAACCAAGGTCACACAGACTTAAGACTTGGTGCTGATAGGGTCCTCGCCTCTTCTCGCTCCAGGATTAAAGAGGGTTTTCTAAGCGTCTTCCAACAGTGCTTCTCCCCAGTCCAGAGGCACAGCCTTCTGGCCTCTTAACTTTTGCCCTCCTCTTCCCCACGTTAATTTTGCGTAGACTTAAATCTGCATGCGGCCCAAGTCTCAGCACATAGGGGCCCCCTTTTGCCCCAGAGCCCCGGAGCATCCCTTAAATTCCTAAGACACTTATCTTTTGCCCTATGCTCTCATGACTTGTCTCCATGGCAAACTAGAGTTCCCTGAATATGGCCATCCCTTGTTCTCCATAGTAGGCCCTGCAAAACCTGCACTCCCTGTGCAGGATCCGTACTGCTCCCTCCCCCAAAGTGACTCACAGACCACGGTTTGATGCAAAAGCAAGAGGCAGTTTATTCTGATCGCGATGGGGGTCGTCCCTTCAAAGCAGGAGACGACTCCAAGCATACAAAGCACAGAGTTTTTATTCCCAAAAAATCAGGCCTTTACATTGATTAGTTAGCAGAAAAGATAGCAGTTATGCGGTTGGCAGCTGTAGCGGGGAACTCACAGCTCCAAGGACAGTCCTCCCCTCTTCTCCCATCTCTAGGTTCTGTAGCAGGCCACTTACAGCTTCAAGGACAGTCCTCCCCTAAATTGCCTGACTTGCTCTTTCTTTTTAGCTGGCCCTTATTCAAGGTCCAGTTGTTTTTCTTTCTAATTTGGGATGGTCCCATTTCTCATTCCCCCCTTTTTCTTTGGCATAATTTTAACCCTAAAATTACAGGCTAGATTCAGCCTGCATCTCTAATTGCTGATACTGCTGTCTAAGCATAAGGACCTGAACGGTACTGATCCGTTCTCTCACTCAATTGACTAGCTTATTTAGAATGCAGGGGCCAAGAGTTACAATCAGGAGAAGAATTAGCAAAGGGCCTAGCAAGGTGGAGATTAAAGTGGTCATCCATGGAGAGGAATTAAACCATCCTTCAAACCATCCTAGGCTTTGGGCTCATTCTCGCTTTCTCTTTTCTAAGCCCTCTTTGACCTTATCTAGGGTCTCAGTGACAACTCCAGTACGGTCGACGTAGAAACAGCATTCTTCTTTTAGGGCCGCGCATAAACCTCCTTGTTGCAAAAACAATAAATCTAAGCCCCTTCTGTTTTGTAACACCATCTCTGATAATGACTGTAAGGAATCTTTGAGCTCTCTAATTGTGCTTTCTAATCTTTCTATGTCCTCATCAACAGCTGCCCTAAGCTCATTTAACCCGCTATGTCGGAGGGCTATAGCCGACACTCCAGCTGCTGTCCCTACTGCTCCTAGCCCGACCCCAAGCATTATGGCTAAGGAAATTCCCAGGTCTCTTTTTGTTTGTATCAGCGGTTCCCCCACAGAGTCCCAGTATTGGAAGGGCTCTTCATACGGGTGATAGGTGACTCGGGGGATTACCTGGACCAGGACACAGTAGTCAGATGAATTGACAAGCACCTGAGTACTGACACAAGTAGTGATCCCTGTCGCACAGGCCTACCATCCATCGATTGGTGGTATGAGGTACCCAGACAGACCTGCAACATCATAGGTTTGGTTGCATAAAAACTGATGACTGGGGGGAACTTTACCTACACAGAGTCCTTGCCCTGAAACGGCAGACAGGGAAAGTCTAGTCTCCCTTTGCGTCCAGCGGCAGGCTGTTGCCTCTTGGGAGTTACTTATCTCATCTGTAAAGGCAATTTCTTTATAATATGGGGGCACAATTCCAAAGCATAACCAACAAGACTCAGTAACCTTGGGGTTGGTATTATTTAGGGCCTGAAAGGCCCCCTGTGCTAGGGAAGTAATGTATGGTCCAGGAGGCTTAGGGGAAGAAGAATCTTTCCCCATTTTTGAGTTAGGAGTCAGTGAGGGGGTTGCTGGACGTGGGGCTATAGTCTGGGGGTCCTCTTTCACTGGGGGAACCAGGTGAGGGCCAGCTGTATTTGGCCCTACTCCAGCAGATGGGGCTGTTATTTTTAATTTGATGGTGAAAGTAACCCATCATCATATGTTTCCTTATATATTCGTAGGCCCCAAGTGAACCCCGTCACCCAGTTACTTGAAATCTGTTTTCCAGCGTCTGTGAACCGGATTAGCAGGGGGTGGCACCAGGTGGTACATATTGGCTGATTAGTCCACCTATTGTTTGGTCCCCAGTCTGGGGGCTGGGCATGACTGTAATTAGCTTTAACATCAATGTAATCCCAACTGGAGGTAGGCTTCCAGTAAGTATCACCAGTGGTTTCACACCTCCAATTCTTGCAGTAGAAGTCATTTTTCCCCCCACATTTGTTTACCATTTTAGGTTGTTGGTGGGGCCCTGGACATACATAAAAGGTTAGGACTCGCAGCATACTGCGGTGGTTGGTGGTCCCGCAGCACCCCCCCCCCCCAGGGATCTAAGCCCCTTCTCTCACTAAAAGACCCACATCTATGGTCCCCAGGAACCACGTTGGGGTCTAGGTGGCTTTGCAAATCCCAGTTAGCAGGTGCTCCTAGAGCCATTTTACAAAGGTCAGGGTACAAGTCCGGCCACCATGTGAAGGGTGGGGCTATCTTTGAAACAGACCAAATTATAATATGTCTCTGATTAGTTACTTCCCAAGTCAAAAGTTTGGGCTGGTGAAGACTGGAGCCCAAGCAAGTATTGTAAGTGCTTAACAGAGCCAAAAGCACCAGCAGTTTGTGGATATCACCCACGGCTAACATTCTTAACAAGTTTAAGTGTTAAGGGATTGTCACTGGGCTGGATTTTCCAGTCAGAAGTGGAGTCCTCTGGAGCGGGTTTGACGTGTGATGCGTGGATCCAAGCAGCAATGCCTTCTACCTTCACAGCCGTTGGGGTGGTGAGCAGGATGCAGTAAGGACCTTTCCACCGGCGTTCCAAATTTTGACTACGGTGTCGCCGTACATAAACCAAGTCTCCAACTTGGAACTGATGTGGCACCTCTAAGGATCCTGGCGCATATGCACTGCCAACCTTGTTCCAGATTTCTTTTTGAATAAGCTGCAGTCCCTTTAACCTGGACAACAAGTCAGAGTTACCACTAGTTATGTCAAGAGGGTCTCCCAGGAGAGTCAAGGGAGCAGGAACTCCATACAATAGTTCAAAAGGCGTGAGATTCAACAAGGAAGGAGTATTCCTGACCCTAAAAAGAGCCAGAGGGAGGAGTACCACCCAGTCACCTCCACTCTCCATGGTCAATTTAGTAACGGTCTCTTTTAGAGTTCTATTTATGCTTTTTACCTGTCCTGAACTTTGGGGTCTATATGCACAATGTAATTTCCAATTAGTCCCCAAAAATCTGGCTACCTCCTGATTTACCTGAGCAACAAAGGTTGGCCCATTGTCTGACCCGATTACCTTTGGAACTCCAAACTGGGGAAAAATGTCTTCTAAAATCTTCTTGGCTACAACCAGAGCAGTCTCTTTCTTAGTGGGAAAAGCTTCCACCCATCCTGAGAAGGTATCTACAAAGACTAGAAGATATTTATTTCCATACCTGGCCGGCTTGATCTCGGTAAAGTCCACTTCCCAATGCATTCCAGGTCTAGTTCCCCTTAACCGTTTTCCCGAGCTTTGGAAATTCTTTCCTACGTTTACCTTTTGGCAAGGGATACATGTCTGAGTCACTTTTTCAGTTAGAGCAGTGAGGTTTAGTATTCGGTAAGGAGATTGGAGAACAATTTCAGTCAATTTCCTTGCCCCTAAATGAGTCCATTGATGCATTTGCGCTATTAGTCTCTTAGCATCTTCCTGTGGCAAAATGACCTTACCTTTGGAGTCAACTCCCACATTAGCATTGAATGTCCCTTGTTTTCTCTGTATTTGCTCCAGGTCATCCTCTGAGTATTTTAGCTGTTCCTTTTCTGGCAATTCAGTAGTTAATATCATTGGAGCAGGACTTCCTCTAGCAGCTGCTTTAGCCTCCTGATCAGCCATGTTATTTCCCTTTGCTGCCTTGGAATTTCCCTTCTGATGTCCCAGGCAGTGAATTATGCTTACCTTGGTGGGCAGTAGTAAGGCATTGAGCAAGGCCAAGATTTCATTTTTATTTTTAATTTCTTTACCAGCTGACGTCAATAGGCCTCTCTGCTGGTAGATGGCCCCGTGCACATGGGCCGTAGCAAAGGCGTACCAGCTGTCAGTGTAGATGTTTATCTTTTTGTCTTTCCCCAAAGTTAATGCTTGAGTTAAGGCAATTAGTTCTGCTCGTTGAGCAGAGGTGCTTTCAGGCAGCGCTTGGGCCCATATTACCTTGTGTCCATCCACCACCGCTGCTCCCGCTTTTCTTTTTCCATTTTCCAAAAAGCTACTCCCATCTGTGTAATATGTCACCTCAGCATCTGGCAGAGGCTGGTCTTTTAAGTCCTTTCGCCAACCCTGTTCTTCCGCCAACACCTGCAAGCAATCATGCTCTGGGGGCTGAATCTCTGGATCTGGTAACAGGGTGGCAGGGTTTAGCCCCGTTGCTGGGGCAAAAGTAATCCTGTCATTATTCAAAAGCAAAGTTTGATAATGAGTCATGCGCGCATTCGTGAGCCAGCGATCAGGTGGCTGTCTGACAACACTCTCAAGGGCATGAGGGGCATAAACAGTAAGATCTTGTCCCAAGGTCAGCTTGTCAGCATCCTTTACCAATGCGGCGACTGCTGCTATTATCCGAAGGCAGGTCGGCCATCCTGCTGCTACTGGATCAAGCTTTTTAGATAGATAAGATACAGGTCTCTTCCAGGGTCCAATCTTTTGAATTAACACCCCTTTAACCATTCCCTGGTTCTCGGCCACATAGAGATGAAAAGGTTTAGTGACATTAGGAAGTCCCAAGGCTGGAGCTGACATTAAAGCCTGTTTAATATTATCAAATGCAGCCTGTTCATCTTTTCCCCAGGAAAAAGAGTCATTGCCCTTTGTAAGGGCATACAGAGGGGCTGCCATTTCAGCGAACCCAGGAATCCATAATCGGCAAAACCCCGCTGTACCAAGAAATTCCCTCAGTTGTTTTGTAGTTCATGGAGGGGGAATATGAAACACAGTCTCTTTTCTAGCCTCCAATAACCATCTTTTTCCTTCCTTTAGTATATACCCCAGGTAACTGACCTGTTTCCGGCATATCTGGGCCTTCTTTGCTGATGCTCTATAGCCGAGTTCGCCCAATTTTTGTAACAGTTGGCCGGTGGCTTTGAGACAGGTTTTCTGACAATCTGCAGCTAGTAAGATGTCTTCCACGTACTGGAGAAGCGTTACCTGAGTATTTGTGGCCCGGAAGTGTGCCAGGTCTCGGTGCAGGGCTTCATCAAATATGGTAGGAGAATTCTTAAATCCTTGGGGAAGTCGAGTCCATGTTAGTTGGCCCGAGACCCCGGAGTCGGGATCTTTCCATTCAAAAGCGAAAATGTCTTGGCTGGCAGGGCTAAGTTGAAGACAAAAGAATGCATCTTTAAGGTCTAGAACAGTATACCAGGCTCTGTCAGGGGGAAGGGAGCTCAGCAGGTTATACGGGTTGGGGACTGTTGGATGTAAGTCCATAACCTGTTTGTTAACTTCCCTCAGGTCTTGCACAGGCCGATAATCGTTGCTCCCAGGCTTCTGGACCAGCAGTAATGGAGTATTCCAAGCAGATTGACACCTTTTCAAAACCCCTAGGTCAAGGAGCCACTGTATATGAGGGCGAATCCCATCATGGGCTTCCTTAGACATTGGATACTGCCACACTGCAACTGGGGCTGCCTGAGGTTTTAGCTCTATCTGGACTGGCGGTTGCTTTCTTGCTTTCCCTAAGCCAGCTGTTTCAACCCAGGCCTCAGGGTATTTTTTTACCCACCAGTCAATGTCTTTTTCCCCCTCTTTTAAATTTTTAAATAGCCGGTATTCATCTTCCAAGTGAATTGTAAGCACGTGAATAGGATCCCCTCTTTTATCTGTAACCTGTGGGCCTTCTGGGTTAAAATAGATGTGGGCTCCTATTTTGGTCAGGATATCCCGTCCCAGCAATGGGTATGGGCAGTCAGGCATGACTAAGAACGAGTGGGATACCCGGCCCACTCCAAGGTCCACTGTTCTTCGGGTAGTCCATGTATATTGCTTACATCCAGTTGCCCCTTGAACCCATGATTTTTTTTCTTTCTTAGCCCCTGAGTCTTGCAACAGAACTGAATGCTGAGCGCCAGTATCCACTAGAAAATGGACTGGCTTCCCCTCCACCTTGAGGGTTACCCTGGGTTCGGGGACGGGAACCGAACCCCGTCCTCCCTAATCGCTGTCATTGTTTAAGGTCAGGACCCTGGTCCCTGTGGCTCGAGAATTCAGCTGCTTCTTCTTCCTTTTGGGGCAATCCCTCCTCCAGTGTCCCATCTCCTTGCAGTAGGCACACTGGTCCTTAGACAAAGGGCCCTTACGGTTGCCAGGAACTCTCTCCCTTTCAGTACGACTTTCCTGAACTACGGTGGCCAGAATCTTAGTCAATTTTTTATCCTGCCTCTTCTCTCTCTCTCTCTCTCTCTCTCTCTCTCTCTCTCTCTCTCTCTCTCTTATCTCCTGTTCTTTCTGTTTCCTTTCTTCTTTTTCTTCTTCTGTTTCTTGACTATAGAAGACTTTCTCTGCTACTTGCACTAAATCCTTCAACGACTTATCCTGCAGACCTTCTAATTTCTGAAGTTTCCAACGAATATCCCTAGCTGACTGATCTATGAAAGATACAGCCACTGTTGCCCTGTGCTCATCTGAAGCAGGGTCATAGGGAGTAAACCAGCGGAATGCATCCATCAGCCATTCTAAGTAGGCTTCAGGAGATTCCTCTGGCCCCTGGACCACTTCTCTTACCTTAGTCAAATTGGTGGGTCTTCGAGCAGCCCCACGGAGACCCGCCATTAGAGTCTGGCGGTAAACCTTCAAGTGCTGCCTACCTTCTGGTGTATTGTAATCCCAATCAGGACGAGAGAGAGGAAACCCATTATTAATCTTGTCGGGGAGAACTGTAGACCTCCCATCCGCCCCGGGGACATTCTTCCTTGCTTCTAGAAGAACTCGTCCCCTCTCCTCGGTAGTCAGGAGTGTCTGTAAAAGCTGTTGGCAATCATCCCAAGTGGGCTGGTGAGAGAAAAGGACAGATTCAAACAAGTCAGTCAAGGCTTGGGGGTTCTCAGAAAAAGGGGGATTGTGAGCCTTCCAATTGTAGAGATCAGCTGTGGAAAAAGGCCCGTACTGAAAGGGGTATTGCCCATCCCCCTCTGGAAATCCATAGGCTCGCAACGGGAGAGCCACCGAGTCCAGCTGGGTTGCTCTGCGACTTCGTGTTCCAGCTGCTGGGCCCCGTTCATTCTGAGCAGTGTCAGCTGGTGAGTGCAGGGGGACCTCTGGCGGTGTCTGCGGAGGCGCCGATGGTGTCTGCGGCAGCAGCTCTGAGGGACCAACAGCTCCTGATGAGGGACCTGTGAAGGGACTAGAAAAGTTGCATGCTAGCCCCGCCTTAGGCCCCGAGGGAGAACTGACAGCCTCTGGGAAACTGACAGGGGAAATGGTCGGAGGTCTGGCAGGAGAACCGGCCAGGGAACTGGCAGGGGTAGGGGCCATGGCTGGTGGATAAGGGGGCAGAAGGTCAAAAAGGAGGAGGTCTGCTCCTGGAGAAGTGAGCACTTTCTTTTTCTCCTCTTCCTTAACCGCACAAACAGTTGTTGATGGAGTCTCTGTGGGGAGAACAAAGGGGCGCACCCAGGGGGGTGGATGGCGAACAATATCCTCCCAGGTTAGGACATAAGGTACCTGATCAGGATGGTCCCCCTCTGCTTGGAGAGTCTTAGTCTTAACAGCAAGAATCCTGTCAAGGTGAAAGGTGCCCTCCGGTGGCCATCCAACCTGAAAAGCAGGCCATTCCGAGGAGCAAAAGGCTTGCCACTTTGCTTTTCTAACTTCCACTGAGAGATTATGTGCCCTATATTTCACTTCTGAGAAGTGGTCAAGGGTGAGAGATAAGGGTGTAGCCACCGTCTGGCCCATAATGAAATCGTCCATCAGAAAAGTCAGAGAGGCAACAAGAACAGAGACAAAAAGAACCAAACAAGCAATCAGACAAGGACGCCCTTGTGGGTGATACCACAGTGCCCTAACGGAACGGCTCCCCAGCCGGTCCCTACAAAAATCAGACTCAGACGGGAGGAGGACCGACTCTGATCCAACCTCCCAAAAAACGGAACCTGGAGCGTCCTCCAGCTTCCTGGCTTTTCGATTATCTGACGCGCCCGTCAATCGAAATAGCCTAATCAGACAACCAAGAGGGTTCAGACAGGCGCCTAACCAGAAAAACAGAACAAAACAGAATCTGCAGAAACCTGAGGTCAAACGAACAAAATGACTAACCTGTTTCAACCTGACCTCCGAACTCGGTCTGGTGAGGGTCGGGGAAGGGTCATGCAAAACCTGCACTCCCGGTGCAGGGTCTGTACCGCTCCCTCCCCCAAAGTGACTCACAGACCGAGGTTCGATGCAAAAGCAAGAGGCAGTTTACTCCGATCACGATGGGGGTCGTCCCTTCAAAGCAGGAGACGACTCCAAGCATACAAAGCACAGAGTTTTTATTCCTAAAAAATCAGGCCTTTACATTGATTAGTAGCAGAAAAGATAGCAGTTATGCAGTTAGCAGCTGTAGCGGGGAACTCACAGCTCTAAGGACAGTCCTCCCCTCTTCTCCCATCTCTCGGTTCTGTAGCAGGCCGCTTACAGCTTCAAGGACAGTCCTCCCCTAAATTGCCTGACTTGCTCTTTCTTTTTAGCTGGCCCTTATTCAAGGTCCAGTTGTTTTTCTTTCTAATTTGGGATGGTCCCATTTCTCAGCCCCTAACCCTGGGCATGGCCTCAAGATTAGGATACCAAGGGCACCACAGCACCTGGTCCAACACCATATTATCGCAACTAGCTCTGACAACTTTGAGCTTTAGCTTCTCAGAGACTTGGTTGCTCTGCCTAGAGGTTGAGGATGAACAAGAGGCAGATTTAAGAAGCTCGTAGAGCTTGCTTCCAACTGTATCTAAAGTTTCAGAGAAGCTAACAGCCTTCCCCACCTCTGTGGTTGCCAGACTTGCATGTGGTGGACAGATGTAAGTTCAGGAAAAATATCCATAGACATTACAGTGAATAAATAAATAGATAAATGAGGCAAATACCAAACTGATTGTGGTTGTCAGCATTTAAAATCCTAGCGCTGAAGTGACCGAAGGAGACAAGATCAAGAGTTTGATGTCAGCCTGGATTACAAAACAAGTTGGTAAAGTTGGTAACTTTCCTAGGCTACACAGTAATAGTGTCAAAAACAAAATGGGGCAGACAAAATGGCTCAGGGGACAACAGTGCCTGCCACACTAACGTGACTACAAAGGTGGATCCCTAAAACCGATGGTAGAGGGCCTGCAGACAGGACTCAGAGGTTAAATTCCTGATTTCAAATCCCAGCACCCACATGGGGGCTCAGGACCATCTAGAATGAGATGTTCTGGTGTGCAGGTGCCCTCTACCGGTATACACATGTATATACAGACAGAATATTGTATACATAATAAAGAAATAAATCTTTGAAAGGAAAATAAATACATGGAGGGAGAGGAAATTGTCCCCTGACTCCAGCACTCTCTCTGATGTGTGTTTATACGTGTATTTATGCAAGTATATGTATGTACACACCCAGAAAATAATATAAGAGAGAACAAATCCTATTCTGTTGCTAAGGGCTATAATACTTTTGCAGTTCAAAGAGACTGGGATATTCTCCAGGAAACTAAGTGTTTGATATATGTCTTACAAAGCTGGGGAGAACTTTGACTGGAGTCTGCAGATAAGCAATATAGGTAAAGGACAGAATCTTAAACAGGGGAAAAGGCCGTGGGATTCAGCTAGCGAGAAGAATCAGGGAACATATTGCATATGGAATGGTGAGCAAGCTATTCTGTTACTTAGTTCTAAGGATAATACCTGAAGAGGTGGGCTGAGGGTAGCAAAAATATTTCAGATGCCATAGTAAGACATCAGATCACATTTTATAAGCCTGTGGGCTATTCTGAGATTTCAATTTGTTATTAACAGTTTACAAGTGCTAAGGGAGCCCATGACTTTAATCCCAGCACTTGGGAGTCAAAGACAGGTAGTTCTCTGACTTTTTTATTTTATAATATTTATTTTTTATATTAATTACGGGTCATTTACTTTGTATCCCATCTGTAGTCCCTTGCCTCATTTCCTCCCAATCTCATCCTCCCTCCCTCATCTCCTCAACATGTCCCTCTCTAAGTCCACTGATAGGGGAGGTCCTCCCACCCTTCCATCTGATCCTAGTCTATCAGGTCTCATCAGGACTGGCTGCAATGCCTTCCTTTGTGGCCTAGCAAGGCTGCTCCTCCCTCAAAGGGGGCGGGTCAAAGAGCCTGCCACTGAGTTCATGTCAGAGACAATCCCTGTAACCTACATGGATGCTGAGCTGCCATGGGCTATGTCTGATCAGGGGTTCTAGGTTATATCCATGCATGGTCCTTGGTGGGAGAATCAGTCTCAGAAAGGCCCCTGTGCCCAGATATATTTGGTCCTTGTGGCGATCCCATCCTCTCCATGTCTTACTAACTCCCCCTTTGTTCATGATTCCCTGCACTCTGCCGGAGGTTTGGTTATGAGTCTCAGCATCTGCTTTGATATACTGCTAGGTAGAGTCTTCTTTCAGAGGCCCTGTATGTTAGGCTGCTGTCCTGTTTCTTGTTTTCTCCTACTTCCCATGTCCATCCCATTTGTGTTTCTAAGTGAGGATTGATCAACTTATCCCAGAAACTCCTTTTTTTTTTTTTTTTTTTTTTCTTTTTTTACCATGTCTGATCCCGAGTTCTTTGTTGTGGTTCTTGTTAATTCACATTGTTTCTCTCATGGCTCCTGCTTTCATTGATAACTCTATTTGGCTTCTTTAGAGAGATGACTGTGAACTCTTGATCTTTTTTTTTAATTTTATTTTTTCTTATCAGTTACATTTTATTAACTCTGTATCCCAGCCGTGTCCCAATCCCTCATTCCCTCCCAGCTTTTTTAGCTTCTTTAGGTGTGCAGATTTTAGTATGTTTGTCTTATCTTATAAGTCTAGTATACTTTTCTAAGTGGGTATATACTGTGTGTGTCTTTCTGCTTCTTGGATACCTCGATCAGGAAGAAGATCTCTGATTTTGAATCCAGCATGGTGTACTGAGGGATTTCGAGGACAGCTAGGGGGCTGTGAGTAGTCTCAGGGAGAGAGAGAGGGGGGACTTAGAAAGAAAGAGCAAGCTGAGCCAGCTTAATACTTAAATCCAAACATTCTGAGTATACAGGCAATGCTTGAGCCTGGGATACACAAGGAATGGCATTTCAATAAAACCTACAGTACTGATTAAGTGCTGAACCTTACAAATGAATTATGTAAAGACAAAGACAGAAGACCTTGTACTATAATATTGCTCTTTATGTTGTAGCAATTAAAATGCCCAGCACAAAAGTGTTGTTATTATATTCGGGTAACTATTGAATCTAGCATCATACTCTATTCATAAATATTCATGAGCTAGCAAAAGCATTAAACATGGATATTGAAATTCTTCTGCTTTCATATTTTAGTGGGACTCCTGTCCTAACATGGGTTAGGTCACGGAGAGACTCCCTAGGATTGTATGTGTTAGTCAATGCTGAAATTTTGATTAATCTATATCACTAAAAGATTCAATACCCAAAATGAGTTGAGAGTCTAACTTACTTTAGCAGCTCAGCAAAATCTGAAACCAGTGGATGACTTAATGTCCAAACAAGAAAAAAAGAAAAGCAATGGGAACTTGACCTGGAACAATTTTGAGACACTATTCTATTATTATCTCTTCCTTTAAAAACTCCCCCCAAAAAACTTTATTTCCTCAAGGCTAAAACTGTATTCCTCATTTTACAAAAATGGCCCCATGGAAAGGCAATGAAAGAAGGAACACTACTACTCCATTTTCTTCTCCTAAAAAGTGTAGCACTGGCAAAGAGCAACAACCTGCTGCCCCCTCAGACTGCATTCAGCCCCAGCCTCTCAAAAGTATCTATCTCCAGAGCAGTGTGCAGGTTTCCCTCAAAATTAAACATTCACAGGCGACAGGATCCTAATGGAAATGAAGAGTACTGCCTTGCTCGACCTCCTTAATCTCTCTTGTAGGTTTCATATGGCGACCGAAAACAAGACACCTGTGCGGAGAAGCTAAGGGCCCGTGGGGAAAACCATGGTTGAGAGCAGCCAGGACCCTTTCTGGAGCTGCATCCTGTTTGGATGATTCCCAGCCCCACCTGCAAGGGAAGAAACAGGACTGACAGGCTCTTTCCTCCAAGCATCAACAGCTTTTACCACTGCTTTGGTTTCAAGACGGTCTTGCTGGGTACCTCTGGCTGGACTGCCAACCCGTGGCAATCCTCCTCCCTCAGTAGAGTGCATGAGCTCCCATACCAAGGTACAGTTCTGTTTAAAGTTTCTGGGATAGTTCAAGACTATTCACAATAAAAACGTTTTTCAATTGTCCTCACATATTCCTACATCTATCTATATCCTAACTGACTGTCTCTTTATTGGACAAAATTAAGCATAGCTACGCTTATCCTCCGAAAGCGCACACTCCAGAAGTAGCAGTGGTCGAACACCACAGAACTTCTACATCTAAAAATAATTGAAAAAAAACAAAAAACAAAACAAGAACAACAAAACCCTCAGTTATTTTGGACATTT
Organism: Meriones unguiculatus; assembly: GCF_030254825.1. Lineage (NCBI taxonomy): Eukaryota > Metazoa > Chordata > Mammalia > Rodentia > Muridae > Meriones > Meriones unguiculatus. The sequence goes on along the minus strand of NC_083369.1, from coordinate 158,499,839 downwards.
AGTAAGGTTTCCAAGAAGCAGTAAACAGTGAGTCCAGAAGAGAACAGAAGGCTCAGAGGGGTCTCGATGGAAAGAGACAGAAAAACAACGACAAAAACAAAAAAAAAAAACAAAACAACAACAACAATCCACTATAAACAATAAACAAAAAGAGCAGCCATAGTGGACATTTGACTAGGTTTTTCAAGAAGCAGTAAACAGACCAGAAGAGCATAAAAGTCTCAGAGGGGTCTCCGTGGAAAGAGACAGGAGGAGGATCATCGCCCTACCGAAAAAACCAGACCCTGAATACCACCCTGCTTGGCTCAGAAGACATTGTAGGCCTGTTTCCTGAAACCTTAGTCTCAGGCGTCCAGAAAAATTGACTCACAACACTGTGGTGTGTGAGAGCGACATAGGTCTATGACTGATTTGGAGGAATGTTTAGGCTGGGCGAACAAGCAGGCAGTGAGCACATCTCAGCACTCTGCATCGGAGGCACCCAGGGATTTGCACTGAAAGACAGGTTCACCTCTATCCCACTGGCCAGTCCCAGGACACAGGGCTCTTGGACCTCCACTGGAGATGGATGCTCAGTCAGAATCCTGACCCTGCCCTATTGAAGCCTGCTACAACCCTGATCCTGCCGCTCCGCCCCTCAACCCCCCTTCACACACACACCATGGGTGTTGGGGCAGGTCTCTTTGCCTGATTCTTGTCACTCACTGACCTGTCCCAGGCAGTGGATTCCAAAGCCCCCTCCCCGCCAATGGAACTGGGGACTGAGGTGCATCCAGGTTTGGGCCCACCGCCTTAGCAGGCAGCACCAGCAGCTGAGCCCCACAGCAGTAGCAGCCCTACCCTGAACTCTTGTTCCAGCTCCTGGAGCTTCCCACTGGGTATGGATCAACAAGAGGGCTGCCAGCCAAGGGATCAGTTGCCTGGCACCATCATAGAAAGCACCTAGCAGAATGCCTGGGACATGTGACTGTGACGAAAGAATTGACACATGCGCACCATTCTCAGGTTTCCCTGTTCAGCTCCCAGCAACTTGGCAGGCTAGAGCGCCCGATGACCTCAGTGTGCTCAACTGAGCAACACTTTCTGTTGAGCTGGCAGCACTTATCCCCTCACACACACTTAGGGAAGGTCAAAGGTATGGTATTTGTTTCCTTGCCTGCCTCTGTGCTTCAAGTCTTAGCACATAGTGGCCCCTTTTTGCCCCAGAGCCCCCGAGCATCCCTTAAATTCTTAAGACAGTATCTTTTGCCCTATGCTATCATGACTTGTCTCCAAGGCAAACTAGAGTTCCGTAAATATGGCCATCCCTTGTTCTCCACAGCAGGCCCCTAAACTTGAGCTTGGTCTCAAGATTAGGATACCAAGGGCACCACAGCACCTGGTCCAACATCAAAATATCCCAACTAGCTCTGAGAACTGTGAGCTTTAGTTTCTCAGAGATCTGGTTGCTCTGTCTATAAGATGAACATGAATAAGAGGCAGATTTAAGAATCTCTTGGCGTAAGCAGTTTCTCAGGAAAAATAATCCATAAGCCACTCTCAGGCTGCTGATTCTGAAGCTTCTAACACTCTTGTTTTGAATGGAAGCCCATTAAGAGAGAAAATTCAGTGATGAGGAACACTTGCTGTTCTTGTAGACAACTTGCGGTCTGTTGCCAGCCACAGCTGAGCAGCTCACAGTAACCTGAAACTCCAGTTTCATGGGATTCAACACCATTTTCTGGCCACCATATACACCAGCACACACGTGGCATATATGCACACAGACACACGTGTACATGTAAGCATACATTTTATTGTGTTCTTCCTGGAAAGGGCATAGTAGTACACACCTCCAGTCTCTTGATGGGCAGAGGATAGCCAATCTCTAAGTCTGAGGTATACATAGTGAAGTCCACGCAGGGAAGGACTGCATAATGAGACCTCGTCTCTAAAATAATAAAGACCAGATGGGTCTTTTTTTCCATAGAGGACGTTCATATTCTTCCTAGGCCTGGGTCCTTTTACTGACTCCACAATGGAGATTGTCCAATTCTCTGATAGGGTTCAAGCCCATCGATTTTACATAGGGGGATGATTAAAATAACTTGAAACTGCCAAAATTGGTGGTGCCTGTCTCTAATACCAGCACTCTGGCAGGCAGGGGACAGGTGGATCTCTGTGAAGTCAAGGACAGCATGGTCTACAAATCGAGCCCAGAATTCCCAGGGCTACATGGAGAAACAGTCTCTAAAAACAAACAAACAAACAAACAAACAAAATAACACAGAAGCCAATATTGGCCTGGAGAGTGCTCCATGCTTAATGCTCTTCCAGATGACCCAGGTTTAATTCCCAGCATTCAGTGGCTTACAATTGTATCTACAGTCCCAGAGAAGCTAAGACCCTTTCCTGCCTCTGAGGTTGCCAGACTTACATTTGGTGGACAGACCTACCTTGAGGCAAAATATCCATATATATTACACTGAATATATAAATATATAAATAAGGCAAATATCAAACTGACTGCGACTGTCAACATTTATAATCCTAGCAATGAAGTGAAAGACGGAAAGAAGATCAAAAGTTTGATGTCAACCTGGATTATAAAACAAGTTAGAGACTTTCCTAGGCTACACATTAATAGTGCCAAAAACAAAACGGAGCAGACAAAATGGCTCAGGGGACAACACTGCCTGCCACACTAACATGACTACAAAGGTGGATCCCTAAAACTGATGGTAGAGGGGCTGCAGACAGGACTCAGAGGTTAAATTCCTGAGTTCAAATCCCAGCACCCCCATGGGGGCTCAGGACCATCTAGAATGAGACCTTCTGGTGTGCAGGTGCCCTCTACTGGTGTACAGGTGTACATGCAGACAGAATAGATAAATAAATGTATCTGTAAAAAGAAAAAAATACATTGAGGGAGAGGAAGTTGTCCCCTGACTCCAGCACTCTCACTGATATGTGTTTATACGTGCATGTATGCAAGTATATGTACACACTCACCTGAAAAAAAAATAAAACAGAGCAAATCTTCTGTTGCTCAAGGACTATAATACTTTTGCAGTTCAAAGTGACTGAAATATTCTCCAGGAACCTACATGTTTGAAATAGGTTTCATAACGCTGGGGAGAACTTTGGAATCTGGAGATAAGCACTAAAGGTAAAAGGGACAGAATCTTAAGCAGGGGAAAAGGCCATGGGATTCAGCAAGTGAGAAGAATCAGGGAACAAAATGGATATGGAATGCTGAGCAAGCTATTCTGTTACTGAGTTCTAAAAATAAAACCTGAAGAGGTGGGTTGAGGCTAGCATCAACATTTCAGGTACCACAGTATGGCATCAGATCTCACTCTAGAATCCTGTGGGCTATTTTCTTTTTCCTTGAGACAGGGTTTCTCTTAGAATGTGTGGTAGCCCTGGCTGTGGTGGAATTCATTTTGTAGACCAGGGTGGTCTCAAACTCAGAGATCTGCCTGCCTCAGTCTGTGTAAATTTCTGACCACTGTAAATTATCTGCCATCTGATATCTCAATATGTTATTAACAGTTTACAGATGCTAAGAGAGCCCATGACTTTAATCCCAGCACTTGGACGGCAAAGACAGGTAGTTCTCTGATGTTTGTCATTTTATAATATTCATTTTTATATTAATTATTGGACATTTAATTGGTATCCCATCTGTAGCCCCTTCCCTCATTTCCTCCCAATCTCATCCTCCCTCCCTCATATCCTCAACATTCCCCTCTCTAAGTCCACTGATAGGGGAGGTCCTCCCACCCTTCCATCTGAACCTATTCTATAAGGTCTCATCAGGACTGTCTGCAATGCCCTCCTCTGTGGCCTAGCAAGGCAGCTCCTCCCTCAAAGAGGGCGGGTCAAAGAGCCTGCCATTGAGTTCATGTCAGAGACAATTCCTGTCCCCCTTACTAGGGTAACCTACTTGGATGATGAGCTGCCATGGGGTACATCTGATCAAGGGTTCTAGGTTACATCAATGCATTGTCCTGGGTTGGAGAATCTGTCTCAGAAAGGCTCCTGTGCCCAGATATATTTGGTGTTTTTGGCGATCCCATCCTCTCCATGTCTTACTAACTCCCCCTTTGTTCTTGATTCCCTGCACTCTGCCCGAGGTTTGGTTATGAGTCTCAGCATCTGCTTTGATATACTGCTAGGTAGAGTCTTTCAGAGGCACTGTATGGTAGGCTGCTGTCCTGTTTCTTGTTTTCTCCTACTTCCCATGTCCATCCCATGTGAGTTTCTAAGTGAGGATTGATCATCTTATCCCAGAACCTCTTCTTGTTTACCTTCTTTAGGTGTGCAGATTTAGTATGCTTGTCCTATCTTATAAGTCTAGTATCCATTTCGAAGTGGGTATATACTGTGTGTGTCTTTCTGCTTCTGGAACACCTCACTAAGGAAGATCTCTGATTTTAAATCCAGCATGGTGTATGGAGGGAATTCGAGGAAAGCAAGGGGCTGTGGAGAGTCTGAGAGAGAGAGAGAGAGAGAGAGAGAGAGAGAGAGAGAGAGAGAGACTTAGAAAGCAAAAGCAAGCTGAGCCAGCTGAACACTTAAATCCAAGAACTCTGAGGATATAGGCAACTCTTCAGCCTAGGATACAGAAGAAATGGCATCTCAAAAAAACCTAGAGTGCTGAATAAGTGCTGAACCTTACAAATGAACTGTGCAAAGACAAAGACTGAAGACCATCTACTATAATATTGTTCTTTATGTTGTAGAAATTAAAATACCCAGCACAAAAGTGATGTTATAGTATTCTGGTATCTATTGAATCTAGCATCATACCCTATTCATAAATATTCATGAGCTAGCAAATGCATTAAACATGGATAATTAAATTCTCCTGCTTTCAGATTTTCCTGGGACTCCTGTACTTACATGGGTTAGGTCAAGGAGAGACTCCCTAAGATTGTATGCATTAGTCAATGCTGACAACTTGAGTGGTATACATCACTAAGAGATTCAAAACCCAAAAGAGGATAAGAGTCTAACTTACTTTAGCAGATACAGCAAAATCTGAAACCAGTGGATGATGTAATGTCCAAACCAGAAAAAAAGAAAGCAATGGGAGCTTGACCTAGAACAGTCTTGAGACACTAATCTATTATCATCTCTTTCTTTAACCCCCCCCCAATAAACTTTATTCATCAAAGCTAACATTCTCTATATCATTTAAAAAAAATGGCCCCATGGAAAGGCAATGTAAAAAGTAACACTACTACTCAATTTCCCTCTCCTCACAAGTGTAGCACTGGCAAAGTGTAACCACTGGCTGCCCCCTCAGACTGCATTCAGTCCCAGCTTTTCAAAGAGAAGGGTACGGGTTCCCCTCAAAATTAGACATTCATAGGCTACATGATCCTAAGGGAAATGAAGAGTACTGCCTGGCTTGATCTCCTTAATCTCTCTTGCAGGCTTCATATTATGGCAGAATACAAGACACCTGTGAGGAGAAGCTAAGGGCCCATGGGAAAAAAGGTTTAGAGCAGCCCAGACCCTTTCTGTAACTGCATCCTCTTTGATGGATTGCCAGCCCCACCTGCAAGGGAAGAAACAGGGCTGACCGGCTCTTTCCTCCATGCATGAATGGCTTTTAGCCCTGCTTTGCTTTCAAGACAGGGTCTTGCAATGTAGCTCTCGCTGGACTACCAACCCATGGCAATCCAACTGCCGCAGTAGTGTGCATGAGGCCTGATTCCCTCTTTCATTTCTGTTAAAATTTAATGGGATAGTTCAAGAATATTCACAATAAAAATGTTTTTCAATTGTCCTCACATACTGCTACATCTATCTATTTAATAATTGACTGTCTCTTTAAGGGACAAAATTAAACATCACCAAACTTATCCTCAAAAAGCGCACACTCCAGAAGTAGTGGGGTTTGAACACCACAGAATTTCTACATCCAAAAAATGAAAAACAACAACAACAACAATAACATCAACAAAACCCTCAGTCATTTTGGACATTTAGCTAGGTTTTCCAAGTAGCAATGTACAATGAGACCTGAAGAGCATGGAAGGCTCTGAGGGTTCTCCATGGAAAGAAAGAGGTGGTGGAGCATATTTTACCAAAAAGCACGGGCCCTTGATACCTCCCTGCTTGTCTCCTAAGGCATTTGGGGCCTTTTTCATGTAATCTTAGTCTCAAGCAGCCTGAAAAAATTACTCACAAGATTGTGGTATCTAAGAGCAACCCCTGATTTGGAGGGATGTTTTGACTGGGAGAACAAGCAGGCAGTGACCACATCTCAGCACTCTGGGTCTGAGGCACCCAGGGATTCTGGCTGAAATGCAGGTTCACTGCTTCCCAAATATCATCATCATATGCCATGGCAGAGAAAGAAAGGCATCACCATGGCAGTGGGATCATGAGGTAGCTACATGTTTACCTCTCACTAGACAAGGAAACATAGATTATGCATCTCACCTGCACCCCACACTATAGATTCATCTCCTCCAGGAAGGGCCTACTCTCCAAAGGTTTCATAGCCTCCCATTATAGTGACACCAAATGGGGACCTAGTGTTCAAACATGAGCCTGTAAGGCACACTTTACCTCTAAATATTCACTCTCCAACCTGAACTCCTCTCAGGCAGGTGTTGTGGCCCTGTGTCTGGATCCCTTATTGATTCAAGAACTCACACAGTGATAAGCAAAAGTTTTCTAAGACTATCTTTGGCCCTCCCCTCAGCCACCTTGTGCCAACCTCACATCCCATTAAATGTACCAAGATACAAGCATGTTCCAACATAAACATTATTTAGTGGTGGAAATAGTTCTGAATGTGCTTCCTGATGTTGTTTGGAAATGAAATAGGATGCCTGTCTTCATCTACATTTACTCAGTCCTCAGGCCTTGTGTATACCACGGGGCTATGAGGGAAAAATCCTTAAAATTTGTTTGCAAATGCAACACTGTTACAGAGTCACTTCAATTTCTATATGGTTGACAGTGCATTCTTTTCTGCCTATACTTAAACACTTATTTGATTTTGTCATTATTTTTAATATTTTGGGCATGCTTCTCTCTGGAATAGAAAAGGTTGTGGGTCTTCAGTTCTTTCTTATCATGCCTAAAAAATCATTCACACACTTATACACCTACATTCACCCACAAATATGCATACACATAATACACACATACACATACATATTTACATACATACTTACACATGCACACATACATAAACACACACATACACAAATATACACATGAGTACCCTCAGTTTTTCTAGATTTGGTTTTGTTCTATTTTCTGTTTGGGAGTGAACTTGTATAGTAAAAACTTATAATGAGAAAAAGATTTTCTAGTTCTGCTCTTCCCAAGAGATAGGCATAAATGCAAATTATTGTGAATGCTAATTATTACAAAATGACCAGTTTGAATGTGTTCCCATCTCCCTTAGTCTTTCCTCTAGCCCTTCTCCCAGGGAGGCAAGTCTCAGAATAGGCCAAGTTAAGGATTTAGAATAAATAGTGTGAATTAAGTTCATGGCAGTGATAATCCTTGACAGAGAGCATGGTAACTGGGTGAGTGTCCTCCAGAAGGAAGCAGACCCACAGGGAAGGGCAGAGGGAGAGGGAGAGAAGTGTGTGATTTTCTGTGTGGTGAAACAGTGGCAATAGGATAAAGAGGCAGCAGCCATCTTGTGAGCAGAACTGAACAGTGTCAGCAGTGATGCTTGAGCTTTGCGAGCCTTTCCTCCTTCTGCCCTCACTCCAGCTGGGTGTTGTCATCACACAGGTAAAGTGTCTTCAGCCAGAGGCTACTCTTTCCTCTCTGCCCTGCCTGTGTAGGGAGTCACATTTCTGTGTCTAGCATTAAGCTGGATTACCTCTGTCTTTGTATTAGTCCCCTTTGTAGCTTTCCAAAAGGAAGAACGTGATTATAATCATTATTTACCAAATCCATTCATTCTAATGGGAAATGGGGCACTTCTATCATACTCTTCAAATTCATTTTCCTTGTTTGCATGGAATCATACTATGGAGTCCAGGCTCATCTTGAATTTGCAATCCTCCTGTCTTAGCCTTCTGCATGCTGGGACTACAAGTAAGCACCACCATGCTAGACTCAATTTCATTCATCTTGTCATTTATTGTAATATTTATGTGAGGGCAGTACTCCTTCAGGTCAAGACCTTATCCACTAAAGCTATTAAACCTATCAACAGTGCTTCTGAGCCAGGCATCTGCTCGCCTGATCTGTGTTTGACAGCTCATTTAATTAGTTCCAAAGCTTTCTGTGCAGAAGAGGAGCCAACTGACAAGCATTTGGGGTTGGTGTCCTCAAATGCACAGAGTTCTTTTGTTTGGGTGTGTGTGTGTGTGAGGTATATGTGTGGGTGTGGTAGCAGTATACAAAATTTGGAGGTCACAGTTGATCTTCACCATCTTGGAGACTTACACAGGCTGGGACCTTCCAGGTAGGAGCCCAAAGGTTACAGGTGAGTGAGTCGGATCTAAACTCAGGCCCTCATATTACACAACAAGTATGAGCCATCTCCCCAGTCCTAGATGTGTAAGATTTTCAATCATAAGTGTTGATGCTGCCTGTACCTGCTTAACATACCTATTATACAGATGGAGGGACTGAGGCAGAAAAGGAGTCAGAGAAACTCTCTTAGTTAAGGATTTAACCACCATATAGTAGGATTCAAAGTTTGATTTTAAAACATGAAACTTTATTAATTCAGCTCAGGAGTGGGCTGCAATGTATAACACTTTGAAAAGCATATGAATTATAGAATTATTTCTGGGAAATTCATTCCAGCACACTAAACTAGATTCCAATTAGTTAAGTCCGTCCAGATTGACTCTGAAGAGGCACTGTCATGTTCTTAATAAATGTTGATGTCTCGCTAAGAATAGGGAACAAACACGTATTAAAATACTTAAAATGAAAAAGAGCTGGCTTTGTTTAGGTTGTCAAGTGTCTGACTATTTTTTAACAAGTTGTCTTAGTCAGGGTTTCTATTTTTGTGGAGGGACACCATGACCACAGCAACTCTCATAAAGGAGAGTGTTTAACTGGGGCTGGTTTACAGTTCAGAGGTTTAGTCCATTATCATCATGGTGGGAACCATGAGAGCATGCATGAAGACATGGTGTTGGAGAAGGAGCTGAGAGTTCTACATCTGAATCCAAACACAGCATGAAGAAAGACAGAGAAAGACACTGAGCAGAGGTTGAGCTTCTGAGACCTCAAAGCTCACCCCCAGTTACATGCTCCCTCCAAAAAGGCCATACATCCTAATAATGCCACTCCCTAGGCATTCATATATATATATATGTATCTCTCGGGACCACCAATGAAGCAGTGGGCTTTGGGTAGCTTCGAAAATTTTACTAAACAGATTCTTCACAGATGCCACCACATTCCAAATGAGTGTAAGACAATTTAGAGTTGAATTCAACTCACCAAGGTCTGATTGTCCTAAAAAAGGCAATATGAAGAAAGTTTTTGGTGAAAACTACAAAATAAAAATTTTGATAGAATTCAAATTCAGGATAACACAGACTATAATCCTAATTTTGGCCTAATATGCCTGGACTCTAGGGCCAATTCCCAAATATCACAAAAATAAATGAAAAGGTTAATAGAAAATCTGGTCTACATCTAATTTAATACAGATATTCTTGGGTCTGATTTCTATAATTTACTGTTTTTTTTTAATCTGGTTGTCTTCTGATCTCCATACATGCAAATGTAGCAAGTGCATGTCTAAATACACAGAGACACACTCATTTCTTCCTCAGTTTGCAGACAAAAAAAAAAAAAAACATAAAAAAAACAAAAACAAACAAAAAAAAACAGCAAACAAACAAACAAACAAAAAAACACTGACTTTTAACAACATGTCTGTTTGACTGAACTGGCTCCTGCCTGCTGTTGTCCAATCTCTTTTTCTGCAGTGCCAGGGTTGAACCCAGGGTCTCGCATATACTCTCCTGTGAGCAAGTGTAACACCACCATGAGCTACAGCCGCAGCCCTCCCGCCTTGTTTACAGTAGTGGGCCACGTCATCCCTGGGTTTTATACTTTTCATAGGGTGGTGGCAAGCAAACAATAGACCAGGAGAACCTGCACAAACTGTTCTCTCTATAGGCCTACCCTGTGCTGGCACCAGAGTACTTTCCTGTAAGTAATTCAAGGGAAGAAGAGAACTCAGGACCAAGCACAGCAAAGCCTCAAACCAGAACATACAAGTACATATAGAGGTTTGCTATTCCCTGGGAAACTAACCAGACAAGTGCCTGGATATGTACACACCTGTGTTCAATTGTTTATAGAACAGGACTCAGATGATCTATTTAACAAACGAAACCAACACTGTTTATATTTGATAGGGTAAAATTCCCTAAAAATGGCTTCAAAGATAGGATTTTAAAATTCTGTTCCCCTCTTCTCTATATGAGGTATCTTTTGTCTCCTCTGGTTTTTGCTAGAAGGAAAGAGCACTGTGTACATTTTCTCATCACCCCGCTGTGCAGGCTAGAGCTCAGGATCATGTTCACAGCTCACATGATGTCCTAGCGTCCTACATGCATTCCTCCCTGCTTCCATCCTTAAAAGAAAAGAGCTCAGCAGAGTGGCGCCAGAAGTGTTATGCTGGCAGCAGGTGATGGATGCAATGAGGGTGGAGATTGACTGTGTGATGTTGTTAAGCTATGGATCTATTTGGAGGATGTTTAAGGAGGGCGATTAGAAAACACCTGAATATAGTGTGCAACTCAAAGCTACTTCTTATTTATGATTTTGAATACCAAGGAGAGGGAAAAATAGATGATATATATAGGACTGTAAGAAAACACACTGGTCTGACGGTCAAGATTCCCAACATTTGATGCTTTCTGTGACTTGGGTTAACCTATTTAATACTTTGCCCAGCATAGTTACTATAGGGTCTCTCAGGTGGCATGGTGGCTCACACCTGTAATCCCAGCATTGACTAGGTAAGAGGATCAGTTCAATGCCAGCTTCAACTACATGTAAGAGGTCCTGTCTCAAAATAAATAACACCAAGATCAAGAACAACTGAAAGCAACCTGTGTAAATATCCAGCCTCTGTATTGATACTTAGAGATTTTGCTTTTAGACACACTTCTGATTTGTTATTATAAATAGCTCAAACACGCAAAGCACATGCTGCTGCACACACTGAATAAGGCAAAGCTGCTGTGAGGAGCAGCATTCTTAAACACCATCACTGTGGTACAACAGGGCTTACACGAGGAAGCTGGTCCTCATCTACTTTTGCAGCAAGTGGCATGACCTTGACACACTCCAGTCATGTAGCAGAAGCCCATCTAAACCTCTATGGTTCTCTTTCAGATTTATTTATTTTAAAAGATATATCTTATTGTTAATTATGTGTATGTGTGTATGTGTGTATATGCATATGTGCATCTGTTAGTGCATGTGCCAGTGCAGTTCAGCAGGGAGCATCAGATACCCTGGAGCTGGCGTTATTGAGAGTGTGAACATCCTATTATGTGTGGCGGGAAATGAACTTGTGAGCCCCACAAGAGTGATACATGTTTTTAACCATTGACCTATCTCTCCAGGTTCTGTTAATTTTTTTTTTTTTTGTTGTTGTTGTTTTTGTTCTTTGAGATATGGTCTAATGTCTCTCAGGGAGAAATTGAAGTTGCTATGAAGCACAAACTGGCCTTGAACTCCTAATCCTCTTCACTCCACTTCTGAAGTCCTGGGATTGCTGGTGTGTATCATCGTACTTGGTATATACGATGCAGTTTATAAATGTAATTGCAAATCCATATTCAATGAAACTCTCTAATTTAGGGTTAGTATGATGTACAGGAGACAGAAACACAGGAGTCTAAATGAAGCTATCCATCTGAGCTTGCACACATTCCATTGTAACGGGTGTCATGTATCACTCATGTATCTGTTGTCTGTTGTTCTGTGGAGATCACAGTGGATATTCACAGCAGTTTGACCTCAATTGCACAGTTACTGAAAGTTTTTTCTCTTATGTTTACCCTCAACATAGTGAGCTCAACAAAAGAAAAAAGAAAAAAAAAAAAAAAAACATTAACTGTCTAGCGGACACCTTTCTGGAAGAATGCTCACTTCCTGTTCAAGAGAATGACTGGTGTCTGTCGCTCAATAGATGTTGGAAGACATAAGGAAGCATATCCTCAAGGAACTTCTATTTCAGAAGGTAAAATCTGTCAACATGAGAAAGTCAGTGATCAATGCTGTCTCAATTTGGGTTTTATTGCTGTGAAGAGACACCATGTGCATGGCAACTCTTATAAAGGAAAACATTTAATTGGGGCTGGCTTACAATTTCAGAGGTTTAGCCCATTATCTTCATGGGGGGAAGCATGGCAGTGTGCAGGCAGACGTGGTGCTGGAGAAGTTGCTGATCATTCTTCATTTTGATCCACAAGCAGCAAAGAGGAGACTGGACTCCACACTGGGTTTGAGCTTGAGCACAGGAGACCTCAAATCCCACCCTCACAGTGACACACTTCCTCCAACAAAACCACACTTTCTCTAACAGGGCCACACCTCCTAATAGTGCCACTCCCCTTGGGTCAAGCATTCAAACACAGGATTCTATGTGAGCCATACCTATTCAAACCACCACAAAGACCAAGTCATATGGAATCAAGAGCTACAAGGTAGATGCAAAGGTGTTTGGATTGTAAAAGTGGAACCTGGGACTGGCTGGGCAGGGAACAGACTTCCATAGGAGTCTCAGAACATGATTCATGGATGAAGTGCATCTCTGAAGAAATTTAGCGCAAATAAAAAGAAAACTGGGCTTTTGGTACTAATATGGAAAAGCCTGATCAATGTATGAAGAAAGAAAGCAAGGACTGGGGATACCCATCCCCTTCCTTTTGCTTCATATATTAGACTTTATCCTTCAACTCCAGGTAGATAGCTATAAATTCACAGAGTAGCCAGTCACGCTCCACACCATTTGTTGAGGGAATGTTTTATACTCTCTCTTCCCTTACTTATCTGTAAGGGAAGAGAAGGGAATTGTAGTACTTACAGAAGAAAAATGAAAACATTGAAAAGAAATGTGTTACTTTTCTTTCTACCCCCTCACTTTTTGACCAAATTACTTGGCTGGAAAGTGTTAGAAGGGATGAGAGCATGTTAGGGGGTGAAGAAAATGTATTCTGTGTAGGGCCAGAAAGTGCGATTTAGTGTACAACAGCCAAAAGTTTAGATGAGCCCTGCACATCAAGCAAAGTCTGACATGAGGGACCAGTTCCCACAAGGTGGGTGGCATATATGCACATACAGGTCCAAAAAAAGTGTGTCAGTGCCCAGATCAGATGACAGAGACATTTATATGTGGGATGTATTTGTCCATTTTGCTATAAGACAATGAGGGAATAAGGCAATGAGGCTGGGAAAATTTAAAGAACATACATTTCCTTAGCTATGGTCCTGGAAGTCCAAGTGTATGGACTTGGCTTTTCTGTTCAATTCTAGGGTAGCTTTCTGGCTATACTTGAAAAAGGTAGACAGTATAGTAGGAGCACATATAGAAAGCCAGTTTTTCTCTGTGGACTAGAGCCCACTCTCAAGGGAATGAACCAGGATTCCATGGTAACATCTTTAATCCCTCCTAAGGGCATGACACAATGACATATTGACCTTTTACAAGACTCCCATCTCTTAAACATTCCACCTCTCTTTAAAACCACCACATTGAGACCAGGCTTCCAACATGTGGTTGGAAAAACCAAAACCATACCAAAACCAAAGCAAGGAGAAGGCATCAGAGCCTGGGAAGAGTTTCTTAAGTATGTGACTCCTCTATTGAACAACAACAATTTTTTAAATTCCTACCTCTGTTTCAAACGTTCAAAAGTTGGTAAAATCTCTCTCTCTCTCTCTCTCTCTCTCTCTCTCTCTTTCTCTCTCTCTCTTTATATATATAGTGTTTTTTTCAAAACAGGGTTTCTCTGTGTAGCCTTGGCAATCTTGGAACTCACTCTGTACAGGAGTCTGGCCTTTAACATGAGAGCTGCCTGCCTATGCCTCCCAACTGCCTAGATTAAAGGCCTGTACCACCACTGCCCAGCATATAAATGTGTGTGTATATATATATATCCAAATATATCTTAATATATATTAAAACCTTTATATATATATATATGTATGTATATATATATATATATATATATATATATATATATATTTCAAACCTTCAGAGCTGCTTTTGGAAAGAGGATGAAACTATTTTATTTAGAGTATTCCATATTCCATAGTTAATTTGCTATAGGAAATGAAACCCAGAATATTCCAGACAGCCTCTGGGGTTTCAGGATATTGAGCTGACCAGAATTCTCTATTCCAATCTATGGGATATTTTAGATTTACACAAATCCATTGTACAAATATCTAGAAATCATTTGTTTGTGTTCCAAGTGGGGAAAGCACAGCAGTGATTGTTAGCCATGATAAAAGCTTACCTAACACTTGTCATTTTTTGAGACCCAATATTAATTACATTTCTATTGTGCTTAAACATGATGTCATGCTAACTTATGGAAGAAAGAGTTTATTTGGGTTTAGCGCTCCAGTTTAACCTTACATAACTTAAGGTTTATGAGTCTGTGATGGCAGAGCAGAGGCATGGGCACAAGCAGAAAGCATGGCAGCAGGAACAGGAAGTTGAGAACACACTTCATGTACCACAAGCATGAAGAAAAAAGAGTGACCTGGGAAGTAGAGTGAGGCATTAAGCACTCAACACCCACTCCTAGAAATATACTTACTCCCAAACCTCCTCAATGAGAGTCATCAACCAGAGACCAAGATTTGGGGGCATTTCTCATTCAAATCTCCATACAGAAAGCTCAGGATCTCACATGCACAAGGCAAGTGTTATGTCTTCAGCAATGTAATCTTTTTAAAGACATTTAAAACATAAAAATGTCTTGTTGTTTTTGTTTTATGAGTATGTGTGATTTGCCTGCATTAAGGCTAGAAAAGAGCATGAAAATCCTTCAAACAAGTTATAGACAGTTGTGAGCCACCATGTATTGTTGGGTATTGAACTGTGTGTCCTTGGCTGTAATGCAACTCAGTATGTAGACCAGGCTAGCCTTGAACTCACAGATCTAACTGCTTCTGCCTTCGAGTGCTGGGATTAATGGTGTGCACCACCACCACCCAGCTATTTTTTTTTTCAGAGTTTCATGTATTTCAGGCTGACTTCAAACTTGCTATTTAGCTGAAGATGATGCAGAGTTCTGATACTCCTGCAATCAACCTACCAGTTGTGGGCTAGCAGGCATTTACCACTATGCCTGATTTCTGCAGTACCAGGAATCAAACTCAGGGTTTCATGAATGTTAGACAAACACTAACAATGGAGCTACATTCTCCATCTTATAAGATTTACTGATTGATTGACATATAATTCACACATTAATTTATGTGACAATTCTGGCATAACTGGTGCTTTGTTTTACCCAAGGTAGGTAGAGACAAGCAACAACAGCGTTGGGCTCCTTGGTGACCCAGGCAAACAGGAGATAGATCAACTGTAATTGGTTGGCACTTTCAGCTCTAGGAATTCAGAAACTTCAGACCACCTACGGGTGACCCACTGGCAAGCCCTGCCTCACACAGGTGTTTTTGTCATCCTGTGAAGTATTTATAAGCACAATGATTTGTGATTTCATGCCCATCAGTTTGTTATTATTCTCCACCTGGCACTGTTCACTCTCCTACAGTGGTTGTCTGGGGTATATACCTTTGCAATTTCTGTTTGAGAAGATGCTTTGGCCACATTGTTAGAGCTTCAGCAGTTATTAATCATGAGAGCACCAGTTGGCACCACAACAAAAAGAAGCTGAATGCTTGTTCAGCATACTCAGGAAACATTAAGTCCATTTGATTTGTACCTATTGAGTCAGTAAAGAGTGAGACAAGCCACGGAGGCACAGAAAAACTGGTCCTTGGCCGACAGAGTTGAGTTGAGCGAGGCATAGAGACCTTAGAACCAAACATCGTAGGGTCAGGGTGAAGTACAGGCATAGGCTGGCTGTCTGAGTTTGCTTTCTTTTGCTGTGAATAAACAAAATGACCAAAAGCTGATTAGTGGAGGAAAGGGTTATCTGGCTTACACTTCTGTTATAGTCCAGCCTTGAGGGAAGTCAAAGGAGGATGCAGAAGGCAGGAACTGAAGCAGAGACCACAGAAGAACACTGCTTGCTGGTCCACATGTCAGCTGAGTTTCAATAAACTTTCTTATACAGATCCAAGTTCTCTAGCCTGAGGAACATGCCAAAGGCCCACAGTGGACTATGCCACACTACATCAACTAAAAATCAAGAAGAATGCCCCACAGACTTGCCCACAGGCCAACCTGATGGCAATTCCTCTGTTGAGATTTCCTCTTCTTAGGTGTGTGAAATTGAGAGCCAAGATGAGTCATCACACACAGTTATGGACTTGGGGTCATTTTTATATCTGGATTTTAAAAGCAGGTTCCCAAATGAAACTGTGAACATATTCTCTGGGTGTATATCCCTTATATGAGATGGAAGAATCATGACATTCCAAGGACGTTCAGTAATATTTGTATCTCTTTTCATTTATCTCTCAGATATTTCTCAAGCAATTTTACTCTTTGAGATGAAATTAGTTATTAGTCTTGTCAAAGCCTCTCTGCATGGAAGTGAGCTGGATTAGCAGTTTACTTTTAATAGACATTATGGCAAAAATGACAATGTGTCACCTCATCCTGGGTTTGGTTCTGGTGCTGTTTTATTCTTGATATGCACACTTTGGTAAAATCTGCTGTCATTTTGAAGAGGACCACTCTGAGGGCCCCTTCTGGCCAATAGCTAGTAATGATGTGGTGTCCTTATTATTCCTGGGTAAAGGAATCCGGCCAGTGACCATATCTCTGAGCTTGTCATCAGATCCTTCCTAAGTCAAGTGGTAAGGTGGCTCACAGCCACAGCCAACACACTTTGAATGTCTGAGATAAGCTCATTCAAGCAGAAGACACAGGGAAGGTGTGGTGGTTTGAATGAGAATGGCTCCCATAGGCTCGTATCTTTGAATACTTAACTGGTCTCCAGTTAGTGGAATTGTTTGAAAAGGATTAGGAGGTTCCATATTGGAGGAAGTATATCTCTGGTGTTGGGCTTTGAGTTGTCAAAAACTCACACCAGCCCCAATCTCTGTTTTCCTCTTTCTCTGTTTTCCTCTCTAGGTCTCTGGCTCTCTGCCTGCAACTTTCAGATCAATTTGTGAGCTCTTCTACTATTTCTCCACCACAAAGCCTAACTCTCTGCTGTCATGCTTCCTGTTCTGGTGATCATGGACTAACGCATTAAAACTGTGAGTAAGCCTGTAAGTATAAGCGTTCTTTTACACGAGTCACCTGAGTCATGAGTGGGTATTTTTCTCTCTCTCTCTCTCTCTCTTTTTTTTTTTTTTTTTTTTTTTTTTTTTAGCAATAGGTCAGTTACTAAGTCAGGAGAAACCTGCTCCACCGATATGTTTAATAATAAATCGTATGTCACTGACTTTGGGGGTGTTTGCTATGCAGCAAGTACGGATTCCCATGTTAAAAAAAGGGCATAATTTTTTGCTACCAAACAAAGAGGCCTATGATGAGAATTAATGCGCTCATAAAATGATTAGACATCTCCAGAAGCCCTTCCTAAATGCACAAGCATTTCCCCTTCCTGCCCTTTGACCATCTATCTGTCTTGGTTGGTATTCCCAAAGTGGCTCCTTTTGCCCCCAGGAACTTCGCAGGGACTCCTCATCCTTTAATTAAATAACGAAAGAGTAACTGTTTTAAGAGAGAGACTTCTCCTTCATGTATGGTTTCCTGAGGCCCTTTATGGACCCACTAGGAAATCCCTGGCTAAGCTCCCTGTGGCCCAGCAGGGCTCAATTGCTCTCCCTGGGTGTAAAGCAGGCTCGCTGAGTCTGAGGGAATGGCTCAAGGAGAGAAGCAGGGCTGAGCATGCACCTGAGAGGCTGCCAAACAACCAGCAGGCAGGCGCACCTGGCACCACCCCCTCAGCTGGCGCCACCCCCGCGCAGCCTCTCCACAGCCTGCCTGCCCACCGGAAACAGACGGGAGAGCAGCGCCCCTCGCAGGCTCTCTGCTTCTTTTCCCCACCTCACCCAGGCCCGCCTGCCAGCGCCCCTTGCTGTCCCACCACTCCAGGTCACCTTGTCGCCAGGGCCTGGTGGAGGCTTCCTCACGCCCCCCGGCCCACCCCCAGCGGTTCTCCTCCACCGCTGCGCTACGACTTCCGGGACGCGCAGACTAGGCGTCACAGTGACAGCGCCTCTGGGCATCACAGTGACAGCGCCTCTGGGCGTCACAGTGACAGCGACCAGGGAAGCACAGGAGGAAGCGGTGACTAGTGGAGGAGCAGCTCTCTGAGTGGCTGCAGGGATGTCTGAGCAGCCTCTGCCACCAGCCAACAGTGGGGCCTCTGGCTCCGGAGATGCCCTGCCCGCGCCCATGGCCTCCAGCATCGACTCCTCCCAGGCTGGCTCACCAGGTGGAGGCTTAGGAACTGAGGTGGCCTCCATGCTGCCCCACCCGCCAGCACTCATGCCGCCCCTGGCCACCGCTGCAGAGGCCAACCTCGCCAGCGCTCCGCCTGGCCAAGCCATGTCCCTGGCTGGGCTGCAGGTATTCCGGGATCATCTGCAGGTGTTCAGGTCCCGGCCCTGGAGACTTCGAGTAGTGCGTCGGCCTGTTTCTGAGCAGGAGCCACAGAGCGTTTGAAGAGCCTCTACCCGGCCGTGGACCAGAAGAAGACTCCACTGCCCAGGTCCTGGAGCCTGAAGGACAAGTTCAGCTACATCGACCTCTCGGGTGCACTACAGAGGTACAGGATTCCAGGTCTCACTTAGAGATCAGACAGTGCTGGGTGAGGCTCTGGGCTAGGGAAGGAGCTGGGATTCTTAGGTCCAGAGGGGGATGATTTGAGGGAATCCCCGATGACGGGACACATCGCCCCTTTCTATTTACCTGAGATAAATATATTGGCCAGGGTTGGGTTACATTTTTCTCCAGGTAGAGAGGGTCAGGTTATCTCCTCTTATGCAGTGGCGGTACGTGACAGGATTCCAAGGTACAGTTTCTAATTAAGTGAGAGCCTACATACATAGGAGGAAGAGCCTAATCAGTTGGTTATTTGTCCCAAATTACGCCCAAGATTGTGTAGGGGTACAAAACGAGAAGGGACCCAAGCTGGCCAATATTGTACCTTACTGAAAGCAACTGGGAAAGTGAGAGGGGAACCTCAGGATTCCCTGTTATTTCAGGGAGCAGAACTGCCCCCTCCTCTATACCAAATTGGAAATGTCCTGGGTTTCCAGGTGGTGTTACATAAAGTTTTGTTGAAAACAAGGGTTTTAAAAGATAGCAATTAGCCTTTTGAAGAAAACTGGCTCATGTTTTGCACCTGCAGGTAACATACTTAGCCACCTTAGGCTTCTCCTTTCCATTCCAACTTTTTCGAGATTAAAACAAAGCTTTAAACAATTCAATTGTGTCGAAAATTATAAATGACAGGCTTGAATTGTACCTCAGATTAATTGCTTGCATCAAATTTACTTGTGTGGAACAGGCAAAAAACAATGCAGTGATATCAGTTTGGATACACATCCCAGAGTCTCTAAATCTACAGCAGAAGAGTGTTTACATTCTAAGCAGGCCCTTTTTGATTGGCTCTAAAGGAAGAGGGTTCTTCAGTTCCTGGTGATATGTAGGTAGAGTATACAAATCTGTGGCAACATTCAGAAAGAATGAACAACTGGGGTTTGAGAAGAACCTTGAAAAATCAGCTACTGTTTAAATGAGTGTGGCAACAGAAATCTGCTGAATGATTTGGTTGTAAAGAATCTATACAAAGATGGGCCTTGTAACATTTCTTCTTGTTGTCATGGATCCAAAGAAGTACTTACTATTTCGAACATTATATTCCGTTATCTAAGTGGCTGAAAATTTAAAAATACCAAAGTTTTTTTGTTTTTTGTTTTTTTTTTTCCTTTTAGTGAGGACATTTTGTTGATTTCCTTGTGGATTATTACTTAATTTTGTTTTTAAATTGGTGTGAACAGTGAGTACTATGCTATGTTTACTTTTGTTTTGGCTGCCACATTGCTTTTGATAGATTTGACAGAACTTCATTTTACATTTGTGGTTTATGGTAAATAAAAAGCATCTAAAGGCAGAGATTGTGTATGGGCGGTTAGTGAGCAAAGAATCCTAGCTTTCCTGAATCCCAGCAGTCACTGGTGGTACTAACTGTTAGGAGACAGGGCCTCAGTGTCTCCTGAGTGCTGTGGGAGTTGATCTGGATAGTCAGTAAGAAAATTTCTGTGGTAGCTTAACTCTCAGGATTGTGGCTAATTTGGCATTGTAACATTCCTTGATTGGTTGTATTTACTTCTTTTATGTAAAATTAATCATCTAGGCCAGAGACAAATGCATGCTTATGTGGTTGGGGTTTGATTGTCAGTTTTCCTGTGGCCTTTTTCTTACTTTCTGTTGTGTAACACTGATATTCACTTTCTGGAACATTGTTGTTTCATAAACATGAATCATGAAGTTTGGAAGAACAGATTTGTTGTCATCCTTTTCTCCAGTTTTTATCTCCTTTTTCTCTCATTTCGCATGTTACAAAGACAGTGTCTCTCTTCTAAACCATCATGGAGTCTTGCTATTTTAAAGTCTGTGTCTTTTCTGTTGTTAACATTTTTTTTTTTTTGGTTAATTGTTTGTTTGTCTTTTGAGGGACACCAAATGCACTGGACAACTTTACTCAAGAGCAAAAAGGAATTGTTGCATGTTAATAAAACTAAAAATTCACAACCAAGATTAGATGTTTTATGTGATGTTTCCTTGTGCTGCATAGCTTTTTTAACGTGAAATATTACTCTTTGCATTTTTTGTATTACAAAATTGTAAACGTTTGATCAAACTTGTTTTCCAAAAATGATGATCTTTAAACACATTCTGTGTTTAAAATTTTATTCAAAATTGGAAATGCTGATCCAATTTAGATGTTGAATTGGAAGCAATATCCTCAGAGATGGGAAGGTACCATGTTAAAAATGACAGATACCTAGATAAAAATGGATTGAATTGCAGGAGAGTTACAGTGTATATGGAATAGTGTATGTTATTTTTTTTCTTTTAGCTGTGTACATGTGTGTGGGTGTTTGCTCCTATCAGTTTGACATGGTACAGTTGTGGAGCTCAGATGACAATTTGTGGGAGTGGATTCCCTCTTTCCTCCATGTGAATTCTAGGGATCTAATTCAGGTCATCAGACTTGTTGGCAGGTGTCCTTACCCATTGAGCCACTTTGCTGGTCTTATGATAAAATTTTGAGGCATTTTATGTAACAAGCTATTATTGAAACTCTCAAGACTGGCCCTCTTATTCAAAAAATTGTCAGTTGATTAATTTCTAAAGTGACAGGTTTAGAATTGATTATAATAACTTTATTTTTGATGAATATGAAAGAATCATTTAATGACTATGACATTGGGATCAGTTAGCATAAATGCTTCAATTACAGATCCACTCTCTCTTTCTTTCGAGTGCAAGCATGCACACAAACACTATCAGGACTCTTTAAAGAGACACAAATAGATCTGACACAAGTAGATTTGACCTGTGGGATTACCTGAAGATTAGTTTTTCACAGTCTTGTGTAAGTCAGTCAGGACTGACAATTTTGTGAGGTTAAAGAGATGGTTCAGCAGTAAGGGCACTTATTGAGCTTGTAGAGGACATGGGTTTAATTTCTAGCACCCACATGGTGGTTAAACTAACCATAACTACAGTTCCAAGGAATCTCATGCCCTCTTCTGATCTCTTTGGCCACCAGGAACATGTACATGTATGCAGGCAAAACACTTCTATGCCTAAATAAATTTTAAAAAATTAAAAAGAAAACTAACTTTTTCTGTCTCCCCAATTTTGTGATCTCTGCTTTATTTGTAATAACTCATTTCTTGTGTTGATTTATTTTCACTTTAGTGAAAGACAGTTGCCATCAAAGGTATTTCTCATTAGGGTAAAAGGTAACAAATTCAGTAATGCTTCAGAAAATTTGGGACACTTTGGTAGTCCTGCCTTGCAGTGCTTAAGACAGATGACAGAGAACTGGAACTTGGGAGCCTGAAGAAGTAATGTAACGATGAAGTGAGACTTTTAATTGTAGCATCTTTAGTCTTTTTATGTTTGGGTGTCGGGTATGCATGCCTGAGTGCATATGCCTTGGTTTCCAGAAGAGGGCATTGGATCCCCTGGAGCTGGAGTTACAAGCAATTGTGACCCAGCTGGTGTCTGTGCCAAGAACCAAACTCAGGTCCTTGGAGAGCATCAAGTTGTGTTTTTGCAGAGCAATCTGCCCAAGTCACAGCAGTTACTAGTCTTTAACCCTTACTAAATATAATTCCCAGAAAATGTTGTACTTTTGTCCTTATTATATTTTTAATGTAATAAGGAAGGTACATGCAGGCTTCTGTGCTATTGTGTGTCATGGGCATGTACATGTGGAGGTGAGAGAACAATTTCCAATGCTGATTCTCTTTCCATCTTGTGGGTCCTGTGGCCTGGAGTTTAGGTCATTGTGGTACTCCTATTCATTGAGCCATCTCACTGACTTAAAAATATATTTGTTAAATCTGATCAAATATCTTAAGAAATGTTTGCTTACAAAGACAAAGGAGGATTATAGGGGTGCTAAAAAGGTGGCTTAGTGGATAAAGTGTTTTCTCTACAAGCATGAGGACCACTCAGATCACCACTACTCAAATGAAAGCAGTTTGTGTTAGTGTGTGCCAGAAACTCTTGGTGTGTGTGTGTGTGTGTGTGTGTGTGTGTTTGTGTGTGTGTGTGTGTGTGTGTGTGTGTGTGTGTTTAGGGGGGTGATGGGTTGGCCAGATGAGCACAGGTATGGCTTAGGGACTTTTCAACCAGAGAACAGCCAGTTCCAGGTTCAGTGAGAGATCATAAAACAAGACTAAAAAGTAATGGAGGAAGATAACTCATTTACTGTGCACACACTTGCACACACACACACACACACACTATAAGGGTAATATAAGAGATCTTTAAAAGCAAGAAATTTATAATGGGCATGGTGGTAAGTACCTGTAATCTCAGGATGTGTGGGAGGTTGAAGACACAGAGTTTTATTTTGTCAGCCTGTCTTTCATACTAAGATATTGTATCAAAACAAAAATAATTCAAATGAATTAGAAGTGAACTGAGTTTTCCCTTGGATCTCTTTGCTAAAATTTTGATAAATTTGCTTTAATGTAACTTAATAATTATACTCAGAACAAACTATTGGGCAGAAAATTCAGTTTATTTCGTATGCCTTGTCTACTCACCTCATTCATTCTTTCATGTAAACTCCATGTTTACTTGGTGCCAGTTTCTGGGCTTAAAGAGGATTAAAATACCGTCTTTGACTGCACAGAGTTCAAAGAAAATAAAATGAAGTAGTGGGGGAAATTTTAGAATGATATTGTGGAAGATAGGAGCCTCTAACTCAGGCTGGCCCTCATACTTCCTAATGCTGTGACCTCATGTTGTGGTGACTACAACCATAAAATTATTCTTGTTGCTACTTCATAACTGTAATTTTACTACTGTTATGAATTGAAGTGTAAGCATCTGTTTTCTGAAGTTCTTAGGTGACTGCTGTGAAAGTCATTTGGCCCCGCCCCCAATGGACCTCAACCTACAGTTGAGAACCACTGCTGTTTCATGGAAAAGTTAAGCTCAGTAGCCAAGCTTAAAAGATGAGAGAAAGGTCTAGGGCAGAGCATATGAAAGTCAAAAGCATGGAGTAGACAGTATTTGGATCTGTAGTATTCTGTAGGACTTAGAAAATCATCAAGAGATATCAAAAAAGGAAGTGCCTGACTCATATTTTAATTTAAGACCACACAGTAATTGAAAGGTAGATTCAAGTGAACAAGGAAAAAATGCCAATTCTTTTAGATATCTGTTGTTTTAAAGACTGTAACATGCAAAATGGGAAGGGATAGAGAAATGGTGATATATTTCTGAGATATTTTTTAAGGTAACACAGAAATATGAGGAATAATGAGAGAAATCAAGAAGTATTACATACCAAGTTCTATTAATTTTTTTATTAATTACAGTTTATTTACTTTCTATCCCCTCATAAGCCCCTCCCTCCTTTCCTCCCTGTCGCATCCTCCCTCCCCCTTCTTTGCACATGCCCCTCCCCAAGTCCATTGATACGGAAGGACCTCCTATCCTTCCTTCTGATCTATGTCTTTCTGATCACATCGAGAATGGCTGCATTGTCCTCTTTTGTGGCCTGGTAAGGCTGATCTCCCCTCAGGGGAAGGTGATTAAACAACAGGCCTATCAATTATGTCAGAAGAAGTTCCTCTTCCCACTAATATGTAACCCACTAGGATACTACGCAGCCATAGACTGCTTTTGTGTGGGGGTTCTAGGTTATCTCCATGCATAGTACTTGGTTGGAGTATGAGTCTCTTGGAAGACCCCTGTGCTCAAATTTTCTGGTTCTGTTGCTCTCTTTGTGGGGTTCCTGTCCTCTCCAGATCTTACTATTTCCCAATTCTTACATAAGATTCCCTGCACTTTGCCCAACTTTTGGCCATAAGTCTCAGTGCTTGCTTTGATAGTCTGCAGGGCAGAGGCTTTCAGAGGCCCTCTGTGGCAGGTTCCTAGGTTGTTTGCTGTTTTCTTCTTCTGATATCTATCCTCTTTGCCTTTTGTGATAGGGATTGAGCATTTTTGTCAGGGTTCTCTCTCTTGATTAGTTTCTTTGGATGTACAGGTTTTAGTAGGTTTATCCTATGTTATATGTCTATATGAGTGAGTATATACCGTGTGTATCCCTCTGCTTCTGGGATAGCTCACTCAGGATGATCTTTTCTTGGCCCCAACATTTACCTGCAAATTTCATGATTTCCTTATTTTTCATTGCAGAGTAGTACTCCATTGTGTACATGTACCACGACTTCTGCATCCATTCTTCAGTTGAGGGGCATCTGAGCTGTTTCCAACTTCTGGCTATTACAAGTAAAGCTGCCACAAACATGGTTGAGTAAAAGTCTTTATTGTGTACTTGAGCCCCTTTTGGATATATGCCTAGGAGTGGTATGGCTGGATCTTGAGGAAGCACTATTCCTAGTTGTCTGAGAAAGCGCCAGATTGATTTCCAGAATGGTTGTGCAAGTTTACATTACCACCAGCAGTAGAGGAGGGTTCCCCTTTCTCCACAACCTCTCCAACATGTATTGTCACTTGAGTTTTTCATCTTGGCCATTCTGAAGGGTGTAAGGTGAAATCTCAGGGTAGTTTTGATTTGCATTTCCCTAATGGCTATTGACCTTGAGCATTTATTGAATTGTTTCTCTGTCATATTCATATTAGCTCTCTTCCCCATTTTTTAATTGGAGTACTTGGTTTGCTGTTTTTCAGCTTCTTTAGTTCTTTATATATACTGGATATTAGCCCTTTGTCAGATAAAGGGTTGGTGAAGATTCTTTCCCAGTCTGTAGGCTGTCGATTTGTTTTGTTAATGGTGTCCTTTGCTTTACAGAAGCTTTTCAGTTTCATGAGGTCCCATTTATTGATTGTTGCTCTTAGAGCCTGTGCTGTTGGTGTTCTGTTCAGGAAGTTGTCTCCTGTGCCAATGAGTTCAAGGGTATTCCCCATTTTTTTTTTCTAACCGATTTAATGTATCCGGTTTTATGTTGAGGTCTTTGATCCACTTGGACTTCAGTTTTGTGCAGGGTGATAAGTATGAAAATATTATTTTCATTTTTGTACATGTAGACATCCAGTTAGACCAGCACCATTTGTTGAAGATGCTATCTTTTTTTTTCCATTGTATGGTTTTGGCATCTTTGTCAAAGATCAGGTGTCCATAAGTGTGTGGGCTTATTTCTGGGTCCTCTGTTCAGTTCCATTGATCCACCATTCTGTTTCTATGCCAGTACAATGCAGTTTTTATAACGGTTGCTCTATAGTACAGCTTAAATCAGGGATGGAGATACCTCCAGAAGATCTTTTATCGTAGAGGATTGTTTTAGCAATTCTGGGTTTCTTGTTATTCCATATGAAGTTGAGAATTTTTCTTTCCCAGTCTGTAATGAATTGTGTTGGTAATGTGATGGGAATTGCATTGAATCTGTAGATTGATTTTGGTAAGATGGCCATTTTTACTTTGTTAATCCTGCCAAGCCGTGAGCATGGAAGATATTTCCATTTTCTGATATCTTCTTCTAATTCTTTCTTCAGAGATTTTCAATTTTTTTCATACAAGTCTTTGACATCCTTGGTTAGGGTTACTCCAAGGTACCTTATGTCATTTGTGGCTATTGTGAAGGGTGTTGTTTCCCTAATTTCTTTCTCAACCCTTTTGTCTTCTGTATACAGGAGGGCCACTGATTTTTTTGAGTTAATTTTGTATCCGGCCACTTTGCTGAAGGTGTTTATCAGCTGTAGGAGTTCCCTGGTAGAGTTTTTGCGGTCACTCACGTCTACTATCATATCATCTGCAAATACTGATAATTTGACTTTTTTCTTTCCAATTTGTATCCCCTTGATCTCCTTCAACTGTCTTATTGCTCTAGCAAGGACTTCCAGAACTATGTTGAAGAGATATGGAGAGAGTGACCAGCCTTGTCTTGTCCCTGATTTCAGTGGGATTGCTTTAAGTTTCTCTCCGTTCAGTTTGATGATGCTTATACGTTTGCTATATATCGCCTTTACTATGTTTAGATATGTGCCTTGTATCCCTGATCTATCCAATATTTTAAACATGAATGGATGTTGGATTTTTGTCAAAAGCTTTTTCAGCATCTAGAGAGATTGCCATGTGGTTTTCTTCTTTCATTTTGTTAATATGGTGGATCACATTGATGGATTTCCGTATATTAAACCACAGCTGAATGCCTGGGATTAAGTCTACTTGGTCATAGTGGATGATATCTTTGATGTGTTCTTGTATTCGGTTTGCAAGTATTTTGTATAGTATTTTTGCATCAATGTTCATAAGGGAGATTGGCCTGGAATCCCCTTTATTTCTTGGATCTTTGTGAGGTTTACGTACCAAGGTGACTGTGGCTTCACAGAATGAGTTTGGTAGTGTTCCTTCTGTTTCTATTTTGTGGAATACTTTGAAGAGAATTGGAGTTAGCTCTTCTTTGAAGATCTGCTAGAATTCTGCGCTGAAACACTCTGGTCTTGGGCTTTTTTTGGATGGGAGACTTTCGATGACTGCTTCTATTTCCTTGGGGAATATAGGACTATTTAATTGATTTACCAGGTCCTGATTCAGCCTTGGTAAGTTGAAGAAAATCAAGGGCATTTGAGGCCTTTTAAGGTATTCTCTTGTAAGCTTGTCCTGGAAGAAGAAAAAAAAAATCCCAAGGAAAGATTCAGAGAATTAGATAAACTGTAAAAGTGAAGTTTTCAGATAGTGTGTTCTATAAGAAGACAACAGGCATTTCTGCTGCAATGCCACAAATGCATTGTGGAGAAAACCTTGTTTTCCATACAACTGTGCAGTAGAAATAACAGGACCCTGGGAGGGTGAGGCTGGGGTAATTACTTAGTAGTGTAGAAAGTTCTAACAACACAGCTTTCACAGTTCTAAAGATCTGCAAGCTTAGGTCAGTCACCACTGGTGTTTGTGCTACCATTGCACATGTCTGACTCTGCAGCCTTAGATTCTTCTTGAAGGTTTGTTCTTGACACCTACTTAATTGAAATGAAAAGCCCCTTTAAAAACAAAACAAACCCAAAACCCCAAACAGGAAATACACATGTTAGAATGGCTAATTTTTAACCATAACCTCAGAGTGTGCCAGGTGTTGGTGTGGCTACCTAACAACAAAACCTCCAATTATTGTTAGTGGGGATGCACAATGATATAGCCACTTTGGAGATGTTTGGCTGTACTAACACAGCAAATTACATGTTTATCCTACTTCCCATTAGCGCTATACCCAAATATTTACCTAGCTCATCTGAATACCTAAACCTTCTCTGCTGGTCAATGTTTGCACCAAATTTACTGATGATCTTTAAAGTGGAAGCAACCAACATATCTTTCAGTAATTATTGACAGATGGGATCAAGAGACCCAAGAAGTTTGATGTAATGGGATATGATCAATGACTAATGAAGTGAGCCATCAGGGCATGTTGAATTTGAACTCTGTATTCCTAAGTGAAGGCAACCTGTCTAAAAGGACTAAGTAGAAAGGGTAAAAGAGTAGAGGCAGTGAAAAAGTGTGGTTGTCCAAGGAATGGGATCAAATAGACTAAGTATAGAGGGTATTTTCAGACACAATATAAATATATCTTCTGTGCTTGTGGTACTGTAGTTGTGGATACATGGCATTGTGTCTTAGGCAAACCATAGAACTTTATAATACCAAGAACTGGAACGAACACAAATTTGAAAAATCATTTAGGAGACAGGCAAAAACTCCAGGGTAGAATGCAGAATGTGATTTTTGTTTTTTAAGTAGCGTTTCAAAGCATTCTGGCTAAATGGCTTACTGCTGTGCTATATTCCTAGCCTGTTTTTTTTTTTTTTTTTTTTTTTTTTTTTTTTTTTTTTTTTGAGACAGGGTCTATATAAGTTGCCCATGTAGTCATTGGTTTTTCAAGCTGCCTCCTTCACTACACTAAGTAGCTGGGTGACAGGTCAACACTACAGGCCCAGCTTGACAAAATAATCTAGGCACTTTCCACCCTTTCTCATTTTCTTTGTCCTCTCCACTCACCTTTCTCCTTTGTACTTTTTGATGGGGCAGCAGCTCTCAAACTGTGGATCGCAACACCTTTGGGGGTCAAATGAGTCTTTCACAGGAGTCACATATTAGATAACCTGTATATTTACATTATGATTCATAAATGTAATAAAAATACGGTTACAAAACAGCAATGAAATAATTTTATGGTTGGGGTTCACCACAACATGAGGAACTCTGTTAAAGTGTCTCAGAATTAGGAAGGTTGAGAACCACTGTGATAGGGCCTGCTGTAGCCCAGGCTGTCCTTGAAATCACTAGGTGTAGCTGAAAGCAACTTTGAATTCCTAATTTTCTGCTTCTAGATTATTTTGTCAATCTAGGCCTGGTAGTATTGACCTGTCACCCAGCTACTTAGTCTGCTGAAGGAGGCAACTTGCAAAATAAATGACTCTGGTTGAGGAGTTTTGGGAGTAAGTATATTTCTAGGAGTGGGTGTTGAGTGCTTAAGGCCTCACTCTACTTCCCAGGTCACTCTTTTTGCTTTATGCTTGTGGTTCATGAAGTGTGTTCTCAAATTCCTTTTCTTGCTGCTATGCTTTCTGCTTGTGCCCATGCCTCTGCTCTGCCATCGCAGACTCATAAACCTTAAGTTAGGTAAGGTTAAACTAGAGAGCTAAACCCAAATAAATTATTTCTTCCATAAGTTATTATGACATCATGTTTTAGCACAATAGAAAAAAATTAATATTGGTTTCCAAAAAATGACACATGTTATGTAAGCTTTTGTCATGGCTAACAATCACGGCTGTGCTTTCCCCACTTGGAACAAAAACAAGTGATTCCTAGATACTTATAGAATGGATTTGTGTAAAGCTAGAATATTCCATAGATTGGAATAGAGAATTCTAGTCAGCTCAATATCCTGAAATCCCTGAGGCTGTCTGGAATGTTGTGGGTTTTCTTTCCTATAGCAAATAAACTATCACAAAGTCTGGAATATGGTAGACTCTAAGTAAAATAGTTTCATCCTTTCTCCAAAAGCAGTTCTAAAGGTTTGCAGTATACATATGTAGGTATATTAAACTTTTAATATATATTAATATATATATATATGTGTGTGTGTGTGTGTGTGTGTGTGTGTGTGTGTGTGTATGCTGGGCAGTGGTGACACATGCCTTTATTCTAGGAAGTTGGGAGGCAGAGGCAGGCAGAACTCTGAGTTAGATGCCAGATTCCTCTACAGAGTGAGTTCTAGGATAGACAAGGCTACACAGAGAAACCCTGTTTTGAAAAACCAGTATATATATAAAAAGATAGAGAGATTGTATAAACTCCTTTATTTTTATTAATTACACCTTATTCACTTTGTATCCCCCCATAAGCTCCTCCCTCCTCCCCTCCCAACCCCACCCCTCCATCCCCTTCTTCATGCATAACCCTCCCCAAGTCCACTGATAGGGGAGGTCCTCCTCTACTTCCTTCTGAACTTAGTCTATCAGATCTCATCAGGAGTTGCTGCATTGTCTTCTTCTGTGGCCTGGTAGGGCTGCTCCCCCCTCAGGGGGAGGTGAACAAAGAGCAGGCCAATCAGATTATGTCAGAGGCAATCCCTCTTCCCATTACTATGTAACCCACTTAGACACTATACTGCCATGGGCTACATCTGTGCAGGTGTTTTAGGTTATCATGCATGGTATATGTTTGGAATATGAGTCTCTGGGAAGACCCCTGTGTTCAAATTTCTAGTTCTGTTGCTCTCCTTGTGGAATTCCTGTCCTCTCCAGATCTTACTATTTCCCACTTCTTAGGTAAGATTCCATGCACATTGCCCAACAGTTAGACATAAGTCTCAGCATCTGATTTGATAGTCTGCAGGGCAGAGCCTTTAACAGGCCCTCCCTGACGGGTTTTTACCTTGTGTCCTGTTTTCTTTTTCTTCTGATGTCCTTCCTCTTTGCCTTTTGGGATGGGGATTGAGCATTTTATTCAGGGTCCTCTCTCTTGATTAGTTTCTTTAGATGTACAGATTTTAGTAGGTTTATTCTATATTACATGTCTATATGAGTGAGTATATATTGTGTGTGACTTTCTGCTTCTGGGACAGCTCAATCAGGTGATCCTTTCCAGGTCCAACCATTTACCTGCAAATTCCAGCATCTGGCTATTACGAAGAAAGCTGCTACAAACATGGTTGAGCAAATGACCTTATTGTGTACTTGAGCCTTTTTTGGATATGCCTAGGGTGGTATGGCTGGATCTTGAGGAAGCACTATTCCTAGTTGTCTGAGAAAGCGCCAGATGGATTTCCAGTGTGGTTGTACAAGATTTTATCAACTTTTGAAAGTTTGAAACAGAAGTAGGAATTAAAAAAAAAATGTTGTTGTTCAGTAGTGGGAGTCAGAGACCTAACAAACTCTTCCCAGGCTCTGATGGTAAGGCTGCAGCTATAGCTCAGGGTGGTGTTACTCTTGCTCACGTGCATGTTTATGTGAGACCCTGGGTTCAACCCCAGCACTGCAAAAACAGAGATTGGACAACAGCAGGCAGGACAACTCAAACACACATGTGGTTAAAAGTGTTTTTGTTGTTGTTGTTGTTTTGTTTTGTTTTTGTTGTTTGTTGTTTTTATTTTTCTTTTTTGTCTGCAAACTGAGGAAGAAATGAGTGTGTCTCTGTGTTTTTGGACATGCACTTGCTACATTTGCATGTATGGAGATCAGAAGACAACCAGATTAAAAAAAAAAAAAACAAAACAGTAAATTATAGAAATCAGTCCCAAGAACATCTGTTACTAAATTAGATGTAGACCAGATTTTCTATTAACCTTTTCATTCATTTTTGTGATATTTGAGAATTGGCCCTAGAGTCCAGGCATATTAGGCTAAAATTAGGTTTGTAGTCTGTGTTATCCTGAATTTGAATTCTATCATATATTTTTATTTTGTAGCTCCCACCAAAAACTTTCTTGATATTGCCTTTTATTGGACAATCAAACCATGGTGAGTTGAATTCAACTCTAAATTGTCTTACACTCATTTGGAATGTGGTGGCATCTGTGAAGAATCTGTTTAGTAAACAAATTTCTAAGCTACGCCATAGCCTACAGCTTCATTGATGTTCCCCAGAGATTCATATATTTGAATTCCTAGGGAGTGGCATTATTAGTTGGGGTGCCCTTGTTGGATGGAATGAGTCACTGGGAGTGAGCTTTGAGGTCTCAGAAGCTCAACCTCTGCTCAGTGTCTTTCTCTGTCTTTCTTCATGCTGTGTTTGGATTCAGATGTAGAACTCTCAGCTCCTTCTCCAACATCATGTCTGCATGCATGCTCTCATGGTTCCCACCATGATAATAATGGACTAAATCTCTGAACTGTAAACCAGCCCCAATTAAACACTCTCCTTTATGAGAGTTGCTGTGGTCATGGTGTCCCTCCAAAGCAATAGAAACCCTGACTAAGACAACTTGTTAAAAACATAGTCAGAACCTTGACAACCTAAACAAAGCCAGCTCTTTTTCATTTTAAGGATTTAATACATGTTTCATCCCTATTCTAAGTGAGACATCAACATTTATTAAGAACATGACAGTTGCCTCTTAAAAGTCAATCTGGACGGACTTAACTAATTGGAATCTAATTCAGTGTGCTAGAATGAATTTCTCAGAAATAATTCTATAATTCATATGCTTTTCAAAGTGTTATACATTATAGCCCACACCTGAGCTGAATTAAGTTTCATGTTTTAAAATCAAACTTTGAATGCTACAATATAGTTATTAAAATGTTGGTTAAACCCTTAACTAAGAGAGTTTCTCTGACTCCTTTTCTGCCTCAGTCCCTCCATCTGTATAATGGGTATGTTAAGCAGGTACAGGCAGCATCAACACTTATGATTGAAAATCTTACACAGATAGAACTGGGGAGCTGGCTTATACTTGTTGTGTAATATGAGGGCCTGAGTTTAGATCTGACTCACTCACCTGTAACCTTTGGGCTCCTACCTTGAAGTTCCCAGGCTAGGTAAGCCTCCAAGATGGTGAAGATCAACTCTGACCTCCAAATTTTGTGTACTGCTACCCCATCCACACATATACCTCCCACACCCACAGCCAAACAAAAGAACTCTGTGCATTTGAGGACACCATCCCCAAATGCTTGTCAGTATGCTCCTCTTCTGCACAGAGAGTTTTGGCCCTAATTAAATGAGCTGTCATACACAGGGAAGGTGAGCACATGCCTGGCAAAGAAGAAGCACTATTGATATGTTTAATAGCTTTAGTGGATAAGGTCTTGACCTGAAGGAGTACTGACCTCACCTAAATATTACAATAAATGACAAGATGAATGAAATTGAGCCTAGCATGGTGGTGCTTACTTGTAGTCCCAGCATGCAGAAGGCTAAGACAGGAGGATTGCAAATTCAAGAAGAGCCTGGACTCCATAGTATGATTCCATGCAAACAAGGAAAATGAATTTGAAGAGTATGATAGAAGTGCCCCATTTCCCATTAGAATGAATGGATTTGGTAAATAATGATTATAATCATGTTCTTCCTTTTGAAAAGCTACAAAGGGGATGAATACAAAGACAGAGGTAATCCAGCTTAATGCTAGACACAGAACTGTAACTCCCTACTAAGGCAGGGCAGGGAAGAGGCTCTGGCTGCAGACACTTTACCCGTGTGGTGACAAAACCCAGCTGGAGTGAGGGCAGAAGGAGGAAAGGCTCGCAAAGCTCAAGCGTCAATGCTGACACTATTCAGTTTTGCTCACAAGATGGCTGCTGCCTCTTTATACTATTACCACTGTTTCACCACAGAGAAAACCACACACTGCTCTCTCTCTCCCTCTCCCTTCCTGTGGGTCTGCTTCCCTCTGGTGGACCCTCTCCCAGTTGTCATGCTGTTTGTCAAGGATTATCACTGCCATGGACTTAATTCACACTATTTATTCTAAATCCTTAACTTGGCCTGAGACTTGCCTCCCTGAGAGAAGGGCTAGAGGAAAGACCAAGGGAGATGGGAACACAGACAAACTGGTCATTTTGTAATAATTAGCATTCGAAATAATTTGCATTTGTGCCTGTCTCTTGGGAGGAGCAGAACTGGAAAATCTTTTTCTCATTATAAGTTTTTACTATACAGGTTCACTCCCAGACAGAAAATAGAACAAAACCAAATCTAGAAAAGCTCAGGGTACTTGTGTGTATATTTGTGTATGTGTGAGTATATGTATGTATGCACGTGTGAGTATATATGTAAATATGTATGTGTATGTGTGTATGTGCGTATTATGTGTATGCATATTTGTGCATGAATGTAGGTGTATAAGTGTGTGAATGATTTTTAGGCACCATAAGAAAGAACTGAAGACCCACAACCTTTTCTACTCCAGAGAGAAGCATGCCCAAACCATTAAAAATAATGACAAAATCAAATAAGTGTTTAAGTATAGGCAGAAAAGAATGCACTGTCAACCATATACAAATTGAAGTGACATTATAACAGTTGTTGCATTTGCAAACAATTTTTAAGGATCTTTCCCTCATAGACCCGAGGTATACACAAGGCCTGAGGACTGAGTAAATGTAGATGAAGACAGGCATCCTATTTCATTTCCAAACAACATCAGGAAGCCCATTCAGAACTATTTCAACAACTATATAATGTTTATGTTGGAACATGCTTGTATCTTGGTACATTTAATGGGATGTGAGTTTGGCACAAGGTGGCTGAGGGGAGGGCCAAATATAGTCTTAGAAAACTTTTGCTTATCACTGTGTGAGTTCTTGAATCAATAAGGGATCCAGACACAGGGCCACAACACCTGCCTGAGAGGAGTTCAGAATGGAGAGTGAATATTTAGAGGTAAAGAGTCCCTCTCAGGCTCATGTTTGAACACTAGGTCCCATTTGGTGTCACTATAATGGGAGGCTATGAAACCTTTGGAGAGTAGGCCCTTCCTGGAGGAGATGAATCTATAATGTGGGGTGTAGGTCAGATGCATAATCTATGTTTCCTAGTCTACTGAGACGTAAACATTAGCTACATCATGATTCCACTGCCATGGAGATGCCTTTCTTTCTCTGCCATGGCATATGATGATGATGGCTGGGAAGTGGTGAACCTGCATTTCAGCCAGAATCCCTGTGTGCCTCAGACCCAGAGTGCTGAGATGTGGTCACTGCCTGCTTGTTCTCCCAGTCAAAACGTCCCTCCAAATCAGGGGTCGCTCTTAGATACCACAATCTTGTGAGTAATTTTTTCAGGCTGCTTGAGACTAAGAGTAGATCAAAAAGGCCCCAGTGCCTTATGAGACAAGCAGGGAGGTATCAAGGGCCC
Organism: Meriones unguiculatus; assembly: GCF_030254825.1. NCBI lineage: Eukaryota > Metazoa > Chordata > Mammalia > Rodentia > Muridae > Meriones > Meriones unguiculatus. The sequence continues at coordinate 158,464,698 of NC_083369.1, read as the reverse complement.
GTGTTTTTGGGTAAAATGTTGCTCCTCCACCTGTCTTTTTCCATGGAGACCCCTCAGAACCTTCCATGCTCTTCAGGTTTCATTGTTCACTGCTTCTTGGAAAACCTAGCTAAATGTCCAAAATGACTGAGGGTTTTGTTGTTGTTGTTGTTGTTGTTTTTTCAAATTTTTTTGGATGTAGAAATTCTGTGGTTTTCTACCCTCAGTACTTCTGGAGTATGCCCTTCTGGAGGATAAGCGTGGTGATGTTTAATTTTGTCCCTGAAAGAGACAGTCAATTAGGAAATAGATAGATGTAGGAGTATGTGAGGACAATTGAAAAACGTTTTCATTGTGAATATTCTTGAACTATCCCATTAACTTTTAACAGAACTGAAAGAGGGAATCAGATCTCATGCACACTACTGAGGCTGGTGGATTGCCATGGGTTGCCAGTCCACCCAGAGCTACATTGTAAGACCCAGTCTTGAAAGCAAAGCAGTGCTAAAAGCATTTGATGCTTGGAGACAACAGCCTGTGAGTCCTGTTTCTTCCCTTGCAGGTGGGGCTGGCAACTTCAGAAAGGGTCCTGGCTGCTCTAAACCTTATTTTTTTCCCATGGGCCCTTAGCTTCTCCTCACAGGTGTCTTGTATTCTGCGGTAATATGAAACCTGCAAGAGAAATTAAGGAGATCAAGCCAGGCAGTACTCTTCATTTCCCTTAGGATCATGTAGCCTGTGATTGTTTAATTTTGAGGGAAACCCGTACCCTGCTCTTTGAAAAGCTGGGACTGAATGCAGTCTGAGGGGGCAGCCAGTGGTTCCCCTTTGCCAGTGCTACACTTGTGAGGAGAGGGAAATTGAGTAGTAGTGCTACTTTTTTCATTGCCTTTCCATGGCGCCATTTTTTTAATGATGTAGAGAATTTTAGCCTTGATGAAATAAAGTTTTTTTTGGGGGGGGGTTAAAGAAAGAGATAATAATAGTTTAGTGTCTCAAGACTGTTCTGTGTCAAGCTCCCATTGAAATTCTTTTTTTCTTGTTTGGAAATTGAATCATCCACTGGTTTCAGATTTTGCTGTATCTGCTAAAGTAAGTTAGACTCTTACTCTATTTTGGGTGTTAAATCTAATAGTGATGTAGATGACTCAGCGTTGTACTCACTGACTAATGCATACAATCTTAGGGTGTCTCTCCTTGACCTAATCCATGTAAGTACAGGAGTCCCAGGAAAATATGAAAGCAGTAGAATTTAATTATCCATGTTTAATGCTTTTGCTAGCTCATGAATATTTATGAATAGGGTATGATGCTAGATTCAATAGATACCCGAATACAAAAACATCACTTTTGTGCTGGGTATTTTAATTTCTACAACATGAAGAACAATATTATATTAGAAGGTCTTCAGTCTTTATCTTTCCACAGTTCATTTGCAAGGTTCAGTACTTATTCAGCACTCTAGGTTTTTTTGAGATGCCATTTCTTGTGTATCCTATGCTCAAGAGTTGCCTATATCCTCAGAGTGCTTGGATTTAAGTGTTCAGCTGGCTCAGCTTGCTTTTTCTTTCTAAGTCTCTCTCTCTCTCTCTCTCTCTCTCTCTCTCTCTCTCTTTCCCTCTCTCTCTCTCTCAGACTCTCCACAACCCCCTGCCTCTCCTCAAATTCCCTCCGTACACGATTCTGGATTGAAAATCAGAAATCTTCTTCCTGAGTGCGGTATTCCAGAAGCAGAAAGACACACACAGTATATACCCACTTAGAAGTGGATACTAGACTTATAAGATGGGAAAAACATATTAAAATCTGTACAGCTAAAGAAGGTAAACAAGAAGAGGTTCTGGGACAAGATGATCAATCCTCACTTAGAACGACAAATGGGATGGACATGGGAAGTAGGAGAAAAGAAAAAACAGGATAGCAGCCTACCACAGAGGGCCTCTGAACGACTCTACCTAGCAGTGTATCAAAGCAGATGCTGAGACTCATAACCAAACCTCGGGCAGAGTGCAGGGATTCATGAACAACGGGGGAGTTTGTAAGACTTGGAGAGGATGGGATCGCCACAACGAACAAGTATATCTGGGCACAGGGGCCTTTCTAAAACTGATTCTCCAACCAAGGACCATGCATGTATGTAGCCTAGAACCCCTGATCAGACATAGCCCATGGCAGCTCAGCATCCAAGTAGGTTAACCTAGTAAGGGGAACAGGGATTGTCTCTGACATGAACTCAGGGGCAGGCTCCTTGACCCACCCCTTTGAGGGAGGAGCAGCCGTGCTAGGCCACAGAGGAGGGCATTGCAGACAGTCCTGATGAGACCTTATAATCTAGGTTCAGATGGAAGGATGGGACGACCTCCCCTATCAGTGGACTTAGAGAGGGCATGTTGAGGAGATGAAGGAGGAAGGATGAGATTGGGAGGAAATGAGGTAAGGGGCTACAGATGGGATACAAAGTAAATGACCCGTAACTAATATAAAAAATAAATATTATGAAATAACAAAAATCAGAGATCTACCTGTCTTTGCCTCCCAGTGCTGGGATTAAAGTCATGGGCTCTCTTAGCACCTGTAAACTAGTAAAAACAAATTGAGATCTCAGATGATAGATAAATTACACTGGTCAGAAATTTACACAGACTGAGGCAGGCAGATCTCTGAGTTTGAGACCACCCTGGTGTACAAAGTGAATTCCAGTACAGACAGGGCTACCATACATTCTAAGAGAAACCCTGCCTTAAGGAAAAAGAAAATAGCCCACAGGATTATAGAATGTGATCCGATGTCCTACTATGGCACCTGAAATGTTTTTGCTAGCCTCAACCCACCTCTTCAGGTTTTATCCTTAAAACTAAGTAACAGAATAGCTTGCTCAGCATTCCATATGCATTTTGTTCCCTGGTTCTTCTCACTGGCTGAATCCCGTGGCCTTTTCCCCTTTTTAAGATTCTGTCCTATTACCTTCATTGCTTATCTCCAGAGTCCAGTCAAAGTTCTCCCCAGCTTTATAAGACATATTTCAAACATGTAGGTTCCAGGAAAATATTTCAGTCTCTTTGAACTACAAAAGTATTATAGCCCTTAAGCAACAGGAGAAGATTTGCTCTGTTTTATATATATTTTTTCGTATGTGTGTGTACATATACTTGCATACATGCACATAAAAACACATATTGGAGAGAGTGCTGGAGTCAGAGGAAAACTTCTTCTCCCTCAATGTATTTTTTCCGTTTTACAGATTTACTTATTTATTTGTTTATCTATCTATTTATCTATTTATTAAGTATACAATGTTCTGTCTGCATGTACACCTGTATACTGGTAGAGGGCACCTGCATACCTGAAGATCTCATTCTAGATGGTCCTGAGCCCCCATGTGGGTGCTGGGATTTGAACTCAGGAATTTAACCTCTGAGTCCTGTCTGCAGCCCCTCTACCATCGGTTTTAGGGATCCACCTTTGTAGTCATGTTAGTGTGGCAGGCAGTGTTGTCCCCTGAGCCATTTTGTCTGCCCCGTTTTGTTTTTGACTCTAATACTGTGTAGCCTAGGAAAGTCAGTAACTTGTTTTATAATCCAGGTTGACGTCAAACTTTTGATCTTCTTTCCCTCTTTCACTTCAGTGCTAGGATTATAAATGTTGACAGCCGCAGTCAGTTTGATATTTGCCTTATTTATCTATTTATATATTCAGTGAAATATATATGGATATTTTGCCTCAAGGTAGGTCTGTCCACCAAATGTAAGTCTGGCAACCACAGAGGCAGGAAAGGGTCTTAGCTTCTCTGGGACTGTAGATACAATAAGCCACTGAATGCTGGGAATTAAACCTGGGTCCTCTGGAAGAGCATTAAACATGGAGCACTCTCCAGACCAATCTTGGCTTCTGCGTTATTTTGTTTTTTGTTGTTTGTTTCTTTTTAGAGACTGTTTCTCCATGTAGCACTTGGGATTCTGGGCTCTATTTGTAGTCCATGCTGGCCTTGACCTCACAGAGATCCACCTGTCCCTGCATGCAAGAGTGCTGGGATTAGAGGCATGCACCACCATGCCTGGCAGTTTCAAGTTATTTTTATTTCCCCCCTATGTCAAATCGGTGGGCTTGAACCCTATCAGAGAATTGGACAATCTCCATTGTGGATCCAGTAAGAGGACCCAGGCCTAGGAAGAATATGAACGTCCTCTATGGAAAAAAAGACCCATCTGGTCTTCATTATTTTAGAGACGAGGTCTCATTATGCAGTCCTTGCCACCTTGGAATTCACTATGTATACCACAGACTTAGAGATTGGCTATCCTCTGCCCCTCAACAGACTGGAGGTGTGTACTACTAGGCCATTTCCAGGAAGAACACCGTAAATTATGCTTACTTGTACACGTGTGTCTTTGTGCATATATGCCAAGTGTGTGCTGTTGTATATGGTGGCCAGAAAATGGTGTTGAATCCCATGAAATTGGAGTTTCAGGTTGATGTGAGCTGCTCAGCTGTTTCTGAGAACAGCCCTCAAGTTGTCTGCAAGAACAGCAAGTGTTCCTCATCACTGAATTTTCTCTCTTAATGGGCTTTCCATTCAAAACAAGAGTGTTAGAAGCTTCAGAATCACTAGCCTGAGAGTGGCTTATGGATGATTTTTCCCCAGAAACTGCTTATGCCAAGAGCTACTTAAATCTGCCTCTTGTTCATCTTCATCTTATAGACAGAGCAACCAAATCTCTGAGAAGCTAACCCTCAAAGTTCTCAGAGCTAGTCGGGATATTTTGATGTTGGACCAGGGGTCTGCTATGGAGAACAAGGGATGGCCATATTCAGGGAACTCTAGTTTGCCTTGGAGACAAGTCATGATAGCATAGGGCAAAAGATACTGTCTTAGGAATTTAAGGGATGCTCGGGGGCTCTGGGGCAATAAAAGGGGTCACTATGTGCTGAGACTTGAAACACAGAGGCAGGCAAGGAAACAAATACCATACCTTTGACCTTCCCTAAGTGTGTGTGAGGGGATAAGTGCTGCCAGATCAACCAAAAGCATTGCTCAGTTGAGGAAACTGAGGTTATCTGGTGCTCTAGCCTGCCAAGATGCTGGGAGCAGAAGCTCCACCACAGGGAAACCTGAGAATGTTCCCCATGCGTGAATTCTTTCACCACATTAATGTGTCCCAGGCATTCTGCTCGGTGCTTTCTATGATGGTGCCAGGCAACTGAACCCTCGACTGGCAGTCCTCTTGTGGATCCATACCCAGTGGACAGCGCCAGGAGCTGGACCAAGAGGTCAGTGTAGGGCTGCTATTGCTGTGGGGCTCAGCCGCCTGTGCTGCCTGACAGGGCGGTGGCCCGAAACCTGGAAGCTCCGCTGCCCCCAGTTCCCTCGGGGGGGCCCTTGGGAATCCACTGCCTGGGGCGGGCCAGGGAGTGACAAGAATCAGGCAAAGAGATCGCCTGACACCCATTGTGTGTGGGGGCGAGGCTGTAGGAGCAGGGTTGTAGCAGGCTTCCATAGGGCAAGGTCAGGACTCTGGCTGAGCATCCATCTTGGTTGGAGATCTTGGTTGGAGAGCCCTGTGCCCTGGGACTGGCCAATGGGGTAGAGGTGAACCTGCCTTTCAGTGCAAATCCCTCGGTGCCTCAGATACAGAGTGCTGAGATGAGTTCACTGCCTGCTTGTTCTCCCAGCCTAAACCTTCCTCCAAATCAGTCATAGACCTATGTCGCTCTCACACACCACAGTGTTGTGAGTCAATTTTTCTGGACGCCTGAGACTAAGGTTTCAGGAAACAGGCCTACAATGTCTTCTGAGCCAAGCAGGGTGGTATTCAGGGTCTGGTTTTTTCGGTAGGGCGATGATCCTCCTCCTGTCTCTTTCCACGGAGACCCCTCTGAGACTTTTATGCTCTTCTGGTCTGTTTACTGCTTCTTGAAAAACCTAGTCAAATGTCCACTATGGCTGCTCTTTTTGTTTATTGTTTATAGTGGATTGTTGTTGTTGTTTTGTTTTTTTTGTCGTTGTTTTTCTTTTCGTTGTTTCATTTTTTTGGGGGGGGTGTAAATTCTTTGGTCTTTGACCACCACCTCTTCTGGAGATGGTGGTTTTGGAGGATAAGGGTGTTGATGATTAATTTTGTCCCCTAAAGCGACAGTTTGTTATGAGATAGAGTTAGTAGTATGTTAGGACTATTAAAAAAACGTTTTTATTGTGAATAGTCTTGAAGTATTCCATCAAATTTTAACAGAACTGCACCTGGGTATGGAAGCTCATGCACTCTACTGAGGCAGGAGGATTGCCATGGGTTTCCAGTCCAGCCAGAACTACCCAGCAAGACCCTGTCTTGAAAGAAAAGCGGTGCTAACAGCTGTTGATTCTTGGAGAAAACAGCCTGTCAGCCCCGTTTCTTATCTTGCAGGTGGGGCTGGAAATCCCACAAACAATATACAGCTCCAGTAAGGGTCCTGCCTGCTCTAAACCAGTTTTCCCCACGGGCCCTTAGCTTCTCCCCACAGGTGTCTTGTTTTCTTTTTTTTTTTTTTTTTAATTGTTGTAAAGATTTCTGGGTTTTCTAAATGGCTTATTATTAATTCTCATCTTCACTTCATCTATAACGTATTTTTTTTCTCTCCCTGATTGCACATGTGGGCTTATGTTTCTCATTCTTTGTACATGGTTGCTCTTTCCTTTTCCCCTAGAGTTAGCTTCCGGTCCTCACTTCCTCCTTGTTAGTCAAACTAATCAGTTTTTAAGTCTTAGATATGGGGTATATTTCTGTCACTGCCTCTTCCCCAATGTAACATGTCTCCTTTACATTTTGATCAGGCACATACCCTTGTAATTGGTGCATATATCCTTGTAATTGTCTGCAAAATACTGACTTTAAGGTAGGGAATATTTCCAGCTAGTCTTCAAGTGAGTGAAGAGATGAATGGTTTTCTGTCTCTACTTCTGCCATTTCTAAAATGGCACATAAACAGAATTATATTACCTTCTAAGAAGCTTCTTAAGTGTGGCATTTTCAACCAAGCATAATGCATTTTAGATGCAATCTTGCAGCAGCATACAGGAGAACAGATCCCTTTTTTGGTGATGGCATGTGTGAGCAAATTAATTACCTTACTGCTCTGCAGTTTTCATGGAGAGATGTGTGCCCATCTGTTTATTTCACTTTAAATAGACTTTTCTTTAGATAATGTTTATTTGAGAATAGGACAGGTAAACTTGGGTGTGAGGGTCCTAATTTCCAAGTGAAATGATAAAAGTTTAGTGTGTTTACCTCTTTGGACAGTGAAAAGGAGTGGAAGGATCTTGTGTTAAAAGTGTTGCATGTAAAAATGCTTCCCTTATTCTGCCCTGTGTATGCTCTAGGTCTGCTGAGGAAAATTAGGAACATGACTAATGGTGGCTATTTTTTTTTCTGCATAAAAAATAAGGCTTAAAGGAAATTGTTTTACTACATGAAAGAATATATTTAATTTTTCTTTTAATTAGAGCATAATTTTTTATGTATATTCATAAAATATCATAATTTGTAAGGACTAGTAAGATGTCATTTTTTTAGTTTAAAAATAAGTTGTACACATTTCTTAACAAAAGACTAAGTTGTATTCTATAATGACTATATTTTTAGGAGATATATTATGGGGTAGGTGTTTGTGTTCTTATGATTGATCAGTGACTGGTGAGAAATTTCTAAACATGACAGGAATTCCATAATTAGAGCAACAGAACCAAAAAAATGAGCACAAGGGTCTTTCCTGAGACTGATATTCCAACCAAGGACTATGCATGGAGATAACCTAAGACCCCTGCACAGAATTAGCCCATGGCAGTTCAGGATCCAAGTGGGTTCCATTGTAATAGGAACAGGGACTGTCTCTGACATGAACTGATTGGCCTGCTCTTTAATTTCCTCCCCCTGAGGGGGAAGCAGCATTACCAGGCCACAGAAGAAGACAATGCAGCCAGTCCTGATGAGACCTAATTGACTAGGATCAGAAGGAAGGAAAAGAAGTCTTCCCATATCAGTGGACTTGGGGAGGGGCATGCAGATAGAGGGTGGAGGAAAGGAGGGATTAGGATGGTAGGAGGGATGGAACCACGGGGGGGGGAACAAAGTGAGTAAAGTTTAATTAATAAAGAAATATAAAAAAATAAAAAAGAAAGAAAATAAAAACATTATTTTATCTTATGAATGTAATTTCAGCTCACTTATTTCACTTAAGTTTTCACTTATGCATGCTAAGAGACACAGAGGTAGTACAGAAAATGTTAATTGAAAATGTGAGAGATAATAACATTATATTTGAAAATTTTTATTTATAATTTATGCATATGATATTTTTAAGTCTCCAAAGAAAATATTGATACCACTGTTTGACAGTGGTTATGGAAAAATTAGCAATATTTTCTGTTGGTATTCTATTCCACAATTTTTCTGCTGGCTGGTACTAATATACTCTCAAAGTGTTCCTTTTATACTTATTGACTTTAAAGCCTTTTGTTTCTTTTTGATGGTTTTTCAAGTTAGGGTTTCTCTGTGTATCCCTGGAACTCACTCTGTAGACCAGGTCGGCCTAAAACTCAAAGAGATCTCCCTCGTATGCTGGGATTAAAGGCATGCGCTTGGCTTTAAAGACTATTTTTTTTTTTAATGAAGAGTAAAAAATAAAAAATTCTAGCTAGCTTTTAGAAGATTAGAAAAGATAGAAAGACTGGAGAGATGTCTCAGCAGTGTATACTATCCTTGTAGAGGACCATACTGCAGTCCAAGCACCCATGTCAGACATCTCACAACTGCCTTGTAACTCCAGGTCCATGGGTTTCAGTACCCTCTTCTGGCCTTCTCAGGCATTGACTCAAGTGCTCAAATTCACATTCAAGCATCCATATACACTAATTTCAGAAACAAAATTGGAAGGGCACCTTCAAGTTTCAGTTGGTTGTCATCAACAAATGAATGCTCACAGAGGGACATATGAGAAAAGATAGTAAAATTGCTAAGTAGTATGATTATCAACTTAATGTGTTTGATGGATACATTTTAGGGTTAGAAGTTTGGTGAGACTAAGCAGCATTACGTTTTTCATGGTTGTCTTATCTACGCTTCCCACTGGGCTTTCTGACAGGCAGTAGAATCTCTGGAAACGTATCCAGGTTAGTATTCAAAACGTGGAATAGGGTGGGACAGAGAGCATTCATTAGGCAAAAAATAATAATAATAATAATAACTCTAAATTAAAAGTCTTTATTGAATGAATATTGAGATCATATATATGGGGGAACTAAAGAGTAGTTCTGGCTTAAGGAAGCACATGTATCAAGAGAATACTATATGCTAGTCCTTTAAGATTAGTAAGAATTTGAGACACTTTGTTGGAGAAAAATAGTCCAGAAGATGGTAAATGACTAAGACATTCTCAGGAAGAGAATGAACCCCCCATGCTCTTTGGCAGAGGCATTATGGCTTAGTGTTACTGGAGACTGCAATGGAAACTGCCAGAAATAAGAGTGGACTTAGATCTGAGAGTACCTTGATGGTAGTTGTAAACTCTGCCCTACAGACTATCAAAGCAGATGCTGAGCCGGAGGGGCAACTGTTGGGCAGGTGAACGGAATTTTAGGTAAGAACTGGGAAATAGTAAGAGCTGGAGAGGACAGGGTCTCCACAAGGAGAGCAACAGAACAAGAAAATTTGAACATAGGGAACTTCCCAGAGACTCATACTCCAACCAAGGTCTATTCTTGGAGATAACCTAGAACCCCTGCACAGATGTAGCCCAGGGCAGTTCAGAGTCCAATTGGGTTACATAGTAATGTGAAGAGGGACTGCCTCTGACATAATCTGATTGGCCTGCTCTTTGATCACCTCCCTCTGGGGGGGGAGCAGCCTTACCAGGCCACAGTAGAGGACAATACAGCCACTTTTGATGTGAACTGACAGACTAAGATCAGAAAGGAGAGGAGTACCTCCCCTATTAGTGGACTTGGGGAGTGGCATGCATGCAGAGGGAGGAGGGAGGGTGGGATTGGGATGGGAGGAGGGAGGGGCTTATGGGGGGATGCAGAATGAATAAAGTGTAATTGATGAAAAATTTAAGAAAAAAGGGAAAAAAATAATTTAAGAACCTTAAATGACTTTCAAAATTGGAGGAAAACATGTAGTTAGTCAATTGGCATGGAGCACGTCTCGCCCATGGGGGCAATGGTCTCCTGAACCTACTCAGACCTCGGACACCACCACTGCTAGTTCTAGAACTGACGCAGGATGTTCCAACAAGGGGTTAAGGCTTCTCATAATATTTCCTATAAGCCCACACCTGTTTGTCTATATCCCCCATTTTTATTCATTATTAGCCAGATAGAGCCAAGTAATTGTGGTAATGATACTTGCTTTTTTGCCCAATGCTGGAATGCTAGTAAAGTTAGGTATGCCCTGGTTACTCGCATGCCTCACTGGGTGCCTGTGCCCATTGATGCCCCTCACGCTATGACTCTCTTCAGACAGAAAAGGGATCTTGGAACTACAGCCACCATTGTTACTACCATCTCATTGGCGGCTGTTGGAGCTACCACTTACTGTGGCCTGGTAAGGCTGCTCCCCCCCCAGAGGGAGGTGATCAAAGAGCAGGCCAATCAGATTATGTCAGAGGCAGTCCCTCTTCACATTACTATGTAACCCAATTGGACTCTGAACTGCCCTGGGCTACATTAGCCATGAGTCATACTGGGCAGACTGCTCAGACCCTGAATAATCATTTAGCCAATGTAGCTCATGCCTTAGTTGTACATAAAGGAATTAATGCTCAACTAAAAGGAAGCTTGATGGTGTTCAATCAGAGGATTGACCTCTTGCAGGAGCAAATTGATACCCTATGGCAAATCGCTCAACCTGGCTGTCAATGAAAGTATGCTGGACTTTGTGTCACTAGCATACAACATGAGAATTTTTCCTGCGCTGCAAATCTGTCTAAACAATTGTCGAGCTATATTTTAGGTAATTGGACTGGAGAATTCGATACTACGATGGAGCAGCTGAGAATGGCCATTGTCACAGTAAATTCTACCGGAGTGGACACAGGACTAGCCACAGGATTATCAACATGGATTGCTGCAGCCATGAATCATCTGAAGGAATGGGCGGGCATGGGAGTGTTAGCAGGCCTTCTGGTGTTGGTCTCCTTGGTTTGCCTGTGGTATATATGCAAGATTAGAGTCTCACAACAGTGTGATGCAGCCATGATCATTCAGGCCTTTACAGCCATTGAAGCAGGACAGTCTCCCCAAGCATGGTTGGATACCATAAAAAGCTAAAATGATACGCTCAGGATGCGAGGCTAAGCACTGCACTCAGGGTCAGCCGCTTTGGACCCAGAGAAGAGCATGTCTGATTGCATGCGGGTTGATGCCCCAGGTCCCGCCTCTGAGAAAAAGGTATCGGACGGGTCTGATGCTCTTTGGGTGGATGACACCTAAATGAACATCTGTACAAAGTCCCAATTTATTTCTAATATCAGAGATCAGACCTCTACTCTTGCCTGATGCGTCTAAAACAAAAAGGGGGAACTGTAGAGAGCTGCGGAATGCTATGCCTTAAAGATGGAGCTGGTTTCCGCCATCCACCTTCCCGATGGAGAGTGCTCTCTGTCACGAACAACTCCACATTTGGCTAAGGCCGAGGATCTGGCTTGCTTCCATGTATGTGGACCTATCTGCATTGCCCCCGTGGCACGCCTGGGTTGGCTACCCAGAGGCTATTTAAGCGGTGGGCTGGCTTTCCCCGGGGTCCGAGGATTGTTCAATGTTCCTGAATAAACTGCATTGAAAAAAAAAAAAAAAAAGAGGTATGGGGAGGTTTGAAGTGGATTTGCTAAAGTTGCCAAGGGTAGACGTCATGATGAAAGATGACTGAAGAGAAGCAAAACTTCCTTGGAGTGTTTGTGTGTGTGTGAACTATGTACCTGGTGTGTACAAAAATATTAAATGCCCTTGGCAAATACATTACCTGAGCCCACATGGAAAAAAGTAAAATTTGTTCCATCCATTGCTAAAACTGTGAGCACTACAGAATTTGGATGAGTAAATTGTAAGCTACAGGCTTTGGATACTTCCTAGCCTTTAAAAAAAAAAGATTTTTTTTCTTGCATTTATGAACTCACAGAGACAGTTACAGCATGCACAAAACCTGCAAAAGTTAGTACTTGACAAAATTCAAGTCCAGAGTTGTAGATGTGGACATACCGTCCAACTCCTAACCAAGAAATTTTTGCAATTGATGCCTCCTGGGAAATGGGGAAAATCAGTTTTCATCAGTAGAGTGACAGTCAGTTTATATCAGTCACACTCCAAGGCAGGTTGCATCATGAACAGTAGTTGGGTAACATGTTTTATTTTAAGAGATGCCCAGGCCAGCGGGGGTTCAACAGGTTCCTAATGAAGGGTGAAATGAATGGGGTGGGAACAAGAGACTTGAAGAATGGAGATCAAGTCAGTTTGTCTAATCAAGGCCTCGTTTATTTGAAATATTTACACAGTTTTATAGGGAGAATGATACTTTATTACTGCAGAAAATAGCAAAGTGGTTTATGGTTCGAGATACTGCATCTGTAAGATACTGTAAGAATATTTCCTTAAGATATCTCAAGGATGCTCCAAGCTAATGAGCAGATGTTCTCACGTAAATCTATCACCCACAACCTTAGGTCATAGTGCAGCTGTTGGTCACTTTCCACTAAATGGCTTTGGCTCCACGAAATGGCTTTGGTTTCACTAGTTGGCTTTGGCTCCTGGCAAGGAGAGAGAATATGAAGTTGGGTGAGTACAGGAAAGGATCTGGGATGAGTTTGGGGAGGGAAATATATATGATCAAGTATGAAATTATTTTAAAATAATAAATTATTTTTGTTGAATTTATTCTGTGCGGTTTGTGCATGAACATGCATTTGTGCCAGGTACTGTGTGTGGAGGAAGTCCTAGCACTTGAGGGAGTTTGTTCTTTCCATTACATGGGTCCTAGAGATTGAATATATATGGCCAGTATTGTGGCCAGTGCTTTGGTAGTCCATATTTTTAATTGGCCATCCAGCCCTTTTCACTGTGATACCTTTATCTTCTGAAATACTGCATTTATTTATAGTAATATATGTGTGTACGTCTATGGGGGCATACATCTACCACTTGATATGTGTAGAGACAAAAAGACAGCCTACAGGGATAGACTCTCTTCTTTTACAATGTGGGACCTAGTGGTTGAGCTCAGTCATTAGGCCTAGTAACAAGAACCTTTAACCACTCACTCTCTTGTTGGTATGTTATTTTGGAATGTATACACCTTATCCTTGTTTGCTCAAATGCTGATTTCTCTCCCCCACTCTCTGTTTTCAGTCTGCCCATTGCATTGCAATACTTATTCTAAGCATCACTTGTGTCAACTTTGTTTAAACATGCCAAAATAAAACAACCAGCCACAATGTTGAGCAATGGAAAGGAAGCAGGAAGAGAGGGAGGGAGGAACCAGTGGACAGGAAGGTGTGCGAGACAGAGGAGGAGAGAAGGGCAGGAGGCTAGCTGGAAGAGCAGAAGTGGGAGAGCAGAGCTGTGAGAGAGGTCTTGGACCGATGTGGAGAGATGGATCCGACCTAAGATATCATTAAAAGCAAATATAATGTGGGAAATCTGAATGGTAGAAACTACGTGGGCTTGGAGGTTTAGGATTGAACAACTATTGCCCAGCATTATGATCTAGGTTAATTAAATAAATCTCAGTTTTGTGTGGTGATTTAGGTATATAGCTGTTTAGGATCAACAACAGCATTACTAAAAGTATATCAATAGTAAATAATAATCACCACATACAACACTAGCTCTGTTTTTTTTTTTTTTTTTCCCCCTTAGGGGCAGGTGTGGTGGTGCACACTTTTAATCCTAGCACTTGGAAGGCAGATGCAGGCAGATCTCTGTGAGTTCAAGGCCATCCTAGTCCACATAGCCAGTTCTAGGCCAGCTAGGGCTACCTAATGAAACCCTATTAAAAACAAACAAACTCCACAAACTGAAACTGAAATAATTTTAATTAACACACCAAATATTTTCCATTTCCATTATCCATTTTCATACCTACTTAGTTTTGATTGTTGTCCCTCCATCACAGCTTTCTGCCCCCGCCCCCATACCCTTCCATTCCCAGTAGTCCCCCTTTTACTTTTGTAGCTTACATGCACTACTAAACTTGCTCTTCTATTAAGTTCCTTTTTATGTCTCTCATTGGCCCCTTTCTGGCTTCTATACTACCCCCACATAAGTGCATTATAGAAATCAAAAGATAGGGTCTGCACTTGACAGGCTTTCTGGATTCTATACTACCCCCACATAAGTGCATTATAGAAATCAAAAGATAGGGTCTGCACTTGACAGGCTCTCTTGGACATGACAGGCTCAGTAGGACATTGCAAGCTCAGCTGTAGACAGGCTCAATAGAGAAAGCCTCAGCAGGCAGTGACAGGCTAGGCTGTACATGACAAGCTCAGATGAATATGCCAGGCTCAGCTGGACACAAGAGGCTCAGGTGGAAAGGACATTCTCTGTGTGACACTCAGGCTCAGTTGTACAAGACAGGAACAGTTGGACATGGCAGGATCAGCTAGAGACAAGCTCAGCTGGACATGATAAGCTCAGCTGCACACCAAATTATTTGTGCAAGAGAGGCTCAGTTGGACATGATTGGCTTAGCTGGACAAGACAGGCTCAAGTGGACATGGCAGTCTCAGATGGAGATAGTCTCTTCAGAACATGGCACACTCAACTGAACATGACAGGCTCAGCTGAAAACGGTCTAAATTGAGACAGACTCAGCTGGATATGGCAAGCTCAGCTGGAGACGTGCTCAGATGTGCATGACAGGTACAGCTTGACATAATAGTCTCAGCAGTAGACAGGAAAAACTGGAAATGACAGGCTCTGAGGGATGTGAAAAACTCAGCAAGAGACAGGCTTAGCAGGCTATGACATACTCAGCTAGACATGAGAGGCTCTTCTGGACATGACTGTCTAAGCGGGAGATGACAAGGTCTGCTGGACATACTAGACTCACCTACATCTGACAGGCTCCACACTACACAGCATGAGCCAACTGAGCATGAAGTGATTCTAGAGCAGATATGGGAGGATGTCTATGGTTACTTATATGATTAAGAAGGGAGTTTCTAAGCACTAAGTTCATGAAGTGTTATTAGACAGACTATGTCACATGTGTTAACATGTCCTAACAAGTGCATCCATCCCTTTAACAGCACAAAGATCAGACACCCTGGGTGATTAATCCTGCTTTTATCTACTTCAAGTCCCTTTACTTTAAGCCCCTCCCTCCAACTTTGTTTGGAAATACCCAACCTCAAGGGGGAAAAAGAAAAAAAAACAAGCACAGTGAAGGGTAGGGAGAGAAGATGTATTTCTTGGGGAGTAGCAGCCATGATGTCAGGCAGCTCTGCTCCTACAAAGCAGACTGCACATGTCAACCTTGTATTTCCATGTCAACTTCTGTGACTGTTCAAGCTAGTGCATGAGATTATAAAGGCTCACTCTGTAGCATAATGTTGTCCTAATATATGTTAGCTCCGAGATTCAGTAGGCTACGTCTAAGACACAAAACAAGAACTGTAAGAAAATGTAATAATGAGCCAGAAAATGAGACAGCCATGTGACAAAGTTTTATTCCAGAAGGCTCCTTTTATGCTGAGCAGTACAACGTATTCTCAAGCACCTGTACCATCTGTCTTTAATCAAGAGGGGCCAGAGTGATTGCTGTTGGCATCTTTCAATTTTCCATTATTTGTACATTTCTGTCTTTTGCTCTCCTCTCTACTTCCAACAACTACTATGCTAATTAGGTTACTTGGACAACATACAGCAACCCAGCTTTACCTGGGAAAAGTAATCTTCAATGAAGGAATTTCCCAGATCTCATTGGCTTGTAGTTACCACTTGACTAATCCTTGATGTGGGTGGGACCAGCACAGTGTGGACATCCCTAGGGAGGCTGGCCTGAGCTAAGTGAGCATGAGGTAGACAATGAGCCAGAAAGCAGCATTCATCTATGTATTCATCTAGGTAATTTTTCATCTAGGTATTATTTATTCATCTAGGTAATATTTTTGCTTCAGCATTCCTGCTTCAAGTTCTTGACCTAACTTTCCTCTAGGATGGACTATGACCCAGAAGTTGAAGCAAAATAAGGCTTTTCCTTTCAAAACTGTTGCTGGCCAGGTTCTTTTTACAGCAACAGAATTAAACTAGACTATTCTACACTTCTCCTTCTTATACCTGAAAAAGAAGGAAAACATTTAGAACATGCCAAAGAGTTCTGTTTGAATCTTAATAATAGTAGTTCTCTTTTCTCATTTGTATGGTAATGTGGCAGCCTAATTCGATTTGATGGCCGAATTGGAGTGTATATTGCTGTTTCTGAGCAGTGAAATTTTGCCTCTTGGCCCTGGCTATAATCTAAAACTCAGTGCCACAAAGACTGACCTTGGTAGTCCTACAAAGGAGACCTTTGATCCTGAGAACTAGATAATAAATTCTGTGCAACCATGGTAACCAGACAGCAAATTTTGTGTGACTTTGAGTGATTCCTCATACGCTTTACCAAGTAAAGCTGCTGCCATGAAAAACTGCTTGTAATTTTCTGTTATTTAAGTGGTGACCTTACATTCAGTAAATGACACCTTGATCAGAGTCTAGACTTGGTGTCCTCTTTGTGTCACCATGCTCTCTTTTTCCCGAGCCCTCACTTAGGTGGTATTCAGGTGTCACTGCAGGCCAGTGACATGGCAATAACACCTTGTGTGTGTGAGAGCAGGCAGCAGAAAGAATCTCTGAATCCCAGAGAGAGGACATCACAGTTCTTAACCTTCTTGGTTTTATGGCCAGGACTATGTTTCGACCTTCCTAAGCCTCAGTTTTTCATGTTTATGACAGAAATAAAAAGTGAAAGGTTAGAGTTAATTCCTGGGGTTGGAGCAGAATCACAAGTCCACATTCCTTTCAGATAATGAGCCAGCAGCAGTCCCCACCCAGATAAACCTCAGGGTATGACTGGAGTCACATGGCCCCTAAGAACTAGAGGTCAGATGTGTCCCATATAGCTAGGCCCAACCATTAGCAGTCTTGGTGCCTAAAAATAGACCAATCATTTTAAAGGTCAGCTTCCCTAGAGACCACCCCGCTTGCATTTTGTTTCTCTTACCCAATCCTGTAATGCCAAGGCTTGTACTAACCAACTGGCATTTTTGTTCCTTTAAAAAACTTGATCTCCTGGAACCGGGGGTCACTTGCCCAAATGTCTTTGTAAAGGACAGCCACCTGGGGTTGAGCTTGTAATAAAAAGACCCTCCTGTGTTTTGCAATGGAATCGATTCCTGTAGGTCTTTTGGGGCTCACGAACAGGGTGTAACAAAAGGACTAACCCCGAAAGTTGTGGAAAAAAAAAAACAGAATTATATGTATAAAAGCATGTTATAAACTTAAGCTTATTCAGCAAATAGTTAATACTTTGAAGAACAACAGCTGCTACAGAAGGAACTCTGCCAATTGTAAGAAACATGTGAAAGTCTGTTTTGAGAACAAAAGTCTGGCTAGTGAGTCAGCACCAATTTACTAAACTTTGTTACCTACGAGATTATTTTTGTACAAAAATTATCAATACCAACTTAGTCCAAAGTATTTTAGCACCTTATATTTTAACTATCCCAAATAATCCTGGGTCAGGTAATAGTACTGCTTATTCTGTGTTACATTTTAGGCAACCTCTACGTAAGTGAGTATTTTCCTTGTAAATAAGCTAGACTACTTTGTAATAGAATACCTGACAGAATGATATGGAACAGCATTCTGACCTGGTAAATAACATAGGTATGGCTTCAGCTTTCATTTCAATTCACATATAGCAAAAAATCAAACCAAAAATCTCACCTGCAACTGAGAGTGTCCCAGGACTGTCCACCTTCTAGAGATCATGCATGGTGAGCTGTTCCTACCAGGTACAGAGGGCTGCTAACCAGTCAACAGTAGTGACTGGAGGTCTCTTTTAGGACTTGACTGCACAGTGTTACAGTTTTCATCCAGCTGACACACCCTTTCTATAAACAGTTCTTACTGGCTTTGATGAATATGCTCTCAGGATATAAACCCTGTAGAGAAGACCCTATGACAATAAACTGAAAACAGCCTGTGGTAGCTTGAAAACAAAAACAGCTCTCAGCCTATCAGCTGGAAGGGAAGCCAATCGTTATAGCAAACTTCTGAGACAGCAAGTGGTTATCTCCTCAGTCAATTTGTGTAAAACTCTGGCCTTGACTGACAACTAGATGGCTAGAAAAAGAAGATTCAGGTAAGTGGTGCCTATCCCTAATAATCATGTGAAAATAAATGTTTATGCTGTTTTGTTGAGACAGACCATATATTATCAAATGTATATGGGTGTTTTGCCTGCATGTACATATAAGTGTATAGTGCTCCCAGAGGTGAGAAGAGGACCTCAAATCTCCTGGGACTGTAGTTACAGATAGGTGTGAGCTACAATGTGGGGGCCAGAGGTCTTAACTGCTGAGCCAACATTTCAGTCCCAAGACAGGATAATTTTATGTAGCTCAGATTGGCCTTGAACTCTTTATTCTCTGGCATCAGTCTTCTGAGTCCTAGGATTAGAGGACTGTGCCACTATGACTGGCATAAACTTCAACATTTGCAAGCAAAACTTCAACCATCACAGGTGAAATTTGAAAGTTCAACCACACAGTAAAGTTCAATCATCACAAGCGATAATTCAGCCTACCCAGGGGAAATTTCAAACTTTGCTGGAAAAACTTCAGCCATCAAAATGGAAACCTCAACCATCACAGGTGAAATTTCATCCACCTCAAAGGAAACTTCGATTACTGAGTGTATAATTTTAAAGTTTTTGGGAAATATGACAACCATCCTAGGTGAAAATTCAAGCATTACAGGAGATATATCAGCGATGACATGGGAAAGTTCAGTCTTTGCAGATGAAAATTCAACAATCTCAGGTCAAATTTCAACCTTTACACAAAAAAGGTCAACCATCGCAGGTGACATTTCAAGAGAAATGTCGCAAGAGAAACTTCAAACATCTCAAGCGACATTTCAGTCAACTCCCAGGATAGCTCAAACATCACAGGAAACAATTCAGCCTACCCAGGAGAAATTTCAACCTTTGCTGGAAAAACTTCAACAATCACAATGGAAACATTAACCATCGCAGGTGAAATTTCATCCACCTCAAAGGAAATTTCGAATACCGAGGGTGTAATTTGCAGTTTGCAAGAAATATGTCAACCATCCCAGGTGAAAATTCAAGCACTACAGTGAATATATCAGCGATGGCATGGGAAATTTCAGTCTTTGCAGATGAAAATACAACAATCTCAGGTCAAATTTCAACCTTTACACAAAAAAGGCCAACCAAAACATTTCAACTTCGCAAGCGAGCCTTCAAACATCTCATGCGACATTTCAGTCAACTCCCAGGAAAATTCAAACATCACAGGAGATAATTCAGCCTACCCAGGAGAACTTTCAACCTTTGCTGGAAAAACTTCAACAATCACAATGGAAACCTCAACCATGGCAGCTGAAATTTGAGCCACCTGAAAGAAAAATTCAACTAACAAGGGAGCAATTTTAAACCTTGCAGGAAAAATGTCAACCATCTTAGGTGAAACATCAACCTTTAAAGGCGAAATTTCAGTGATGGTTTAGGAAAGTGCATTCTTGACAGGCGAAAATTCAACCTTCACAGAAGAAAGGTCAACCATTACAGATGACATTCCAACCATCGCAAGAGAGACTTCAAACTTCACAGGCGACATTTATTCACCTCCCTGGAATGTTCATCCATCACAGGAGATAATTCAGCCCATCCAGGTAAAATTTAAAACTTTGCTGGAATAAATTCAACCATTACAACGTAAACATCAAACATTGCAGGTGAAATTTCAGCCATCTCAAAGGAAACTTCAGCTATCAAGGGTGCAATTTTTATCTTTACAAGAAAAACGTCAACCATCCTAGGTGAAATTGCAATCGTTACAGGAGATATTTCACCGATGGCGCAGGAAAGTTCAGTCTTTACAGGCGAAAATTCAACCATCACAGTTCAAATTTGAATCTTTACATGAAAAAGGTCATCCATTGCAGGTGAAATTTTAACCATCACAAGAGAGACTTCAAACATCACAGTCGAAATTTCAGTCACCAGCCAGGAAAGTTCAACTATCAGAGGAGATAATTCAGCCTGCATAGGTGAAATTGTAAATTTGCTGGAAAAAACTTCAACCATCTCAATGGAAACTTCAACCATCGCAGGTGAAATTTCAGCCACCTCAAAGGAAACTTCAACTATCAAGTGTGTAAATTTCATCTTTACAAGAAAAACGTCAACAATCCTGGGTGAAATTTCCACCGTTACAGGGGTTATTTCAGCGAAGGCACAGGAAAGTTCAGTCTTTGCAGGTGAAAATTGAACCTCCAAGCCCACGTAGTTTCTACCATTCAGATTAGACACATTATACTTGCTTTTAATTATATCTTATGTCTGGTCCATCTCTCCATATCGGTCCAAGACCTCTCTCCCACTTGTGCTCTCCCAGCTAGCCTCCTCCCCTTCTCTCCTCCTCTGCCTCCCACACCTTCCTGTCCACTGGTTCCTCCCTCCCTCTCTCCCTGCTTCCTTTCCATTGCTCAACATTGTGGCTGGTTGTTTTATTTTGGCATGTTTAAACAAAGTTGACACAAGTGATGCTTAGAATAAGTATTACAATGCAATGTGTAGACTGAAAACAGAGAGTGGGGGAGAGAAATCAGCATTTGAACGAACAAGGGTAAGGTGTATACATTCCAAAATAACATAACAACAAGCTAGTGAGTGGTTAAATGTTCTTGTTACTAGGCCTAATGACTGAGCTCA
The DNA here is from genome assembly GCF_030254825.1 of Meriones unguiculatus. Taxonomy (NCBI): domain Eukaryota; kingdom Metazoa; phylum Chordata; class Mammalia; order Rodentia; family Muridae; genus Meriones; species Meriones unguiculatus. The sequence continues at coordinate 158,443,753 of NC_083369.1, read as the reverse complement.
ACCACTAGGTCCCACATTATAAAAGAAAAGAGTCTACGCCTGTAGGCTGTCTTTTTGTTTCTACACATATCAAGTGGTAGATGTATGCCCCCATAGACGTACACACATATATTCCTATAAATAAATGCAATATTTCAAAAGATAAAGGTATCACAGTGAAAAGGGCTGGATGGCCAATTAAAAATATGGACTACCAAAGCACTGGCCACAATACTGACCATATATATTTGATCTATAGGACCCATGTGATGGAAAGAACAAACTCCCTCAAGTGCTAGGACATCCTCCACACACAAGACATGGCTCAAATGCACGTGCATGCACAAACCCGACAGACTAAATTCAACAAAAATCATTTTATTATTTTAAAATAATTTCATACTTGATCATATATATTTCCCTCCCCAAACTCATCCCAGATCCTTTCCTGTACCCACCCAACTTCATATTCTCTCTCTTTGCCAGGAGCCAAAGCCAACTAGTGAAACCAAAGCCATTTAGTAGAGCCAAGGCCACTTAGTGGAAAGTTAACAACAGCTGCACTATGACCTAGGGTCATGTGTGATAGATTTACATGAGAACATCTGCTGGTTAGGCTTGAAGCATCCTTGAGATATCTTAAGGAAACATTCTTGCGGTATCTTGCAGGTGCAGTATCTCGAACCATAAACCACTTTGCTATCTTCTGCAGTAATAAACTATCCTTCTCCCTATAAAACTGTGTAAAAATTTGAAGCAAACGAGGCCTTGATCAGACAAACTGTTTTGGTCTCCATTCTTCGAGTCTCTTGTTCCCACCCCATTCATTTCACCCTTCATTAGGAACATGTTGAACCCCTGCTGGCCTGGGCATCTCTTAAAATAAAACAAACACCACAGAGTACTTTTCATGCTACCCAACTACTCTTGAGGATGCAACCTGCCTTGGAGTGTGACTGATATAAACTGACTATCACTCTACTGATGAAAACTGATTTTCCCCATTTCCCAGGAGGCATCAATTGCAAACATTTTCTTGGTTAGGAGTTGCACAGTGTGTGAACATCTACTTCTCTGGGCTTGAAATTTGTCAAGCACTAACTTTAGCAGGTTTTGTGCGTGCTGTAACAGTCTCTGTGAGTTCATAAATGCAAGAAAAAAATATTTTTTAAAAAACATGCTAGGAAGTACCCAAAGCCTGTAGCTTACAATTTACTCATCCAAATTCTGTAGTGCTCACAGTTCTAGCACTGGACTGAAGAAAAGTTTACTCTTGTCCATGTGGGCTCAAGTAATGTCTTGGCAAGGGCATTTTTTTTATTTTTGTACACACCAGATACATAGTTCACACACACAAACACTCCAAGGAAGGTTTGCTTCTCTTCAGTCATATTTCATGATGATGTCTACCCTTGGCCATTTTAGAAAATCCACTTCAAACTCCACACACACACCTCTTCTTAAACATTACTAAAAATAATAATACACAAATCTCCCATTTGGCCCGAGTCATTCATTTATTGATCTTATTCCTGAGAATTATGACATTATAATAGACTGGTGACCTCACAATGGTATTATTGTGACATCATAATTGTACTATGACAACACAAGGGTAATATTCTCTAGTCACAATGGCATTATGACAACAATGGTATTATTAGGATATCACAAATACATTATGACATCGCATTGTGATATTGTGACATAGCAAGGGTATTATGACATCACAATGGTACTACTAGGCTACCACAAAGAGATTGTGCCTTCCCTATCCTACCACAACAGAGAATTATGACATTATAATAGACTGGTGACCTCACAGTGGTATTATTGTGACATCATAATTGTACTATGACATCACAATGGTAATATTCTCTAGTCATAATGGCATAACGACATCACAATGGTACTATTGGGATATCAGAAACAGATTGTGACAACACAATGCTACTAATGTGATTTCGCAAGAGTATTATGATAACACAATGGTTCTAGTGGGACATCACAATCTCATAGTGACATCTCACTGGTTTTATTGTGACATCGCTGGAGAATTATGACATAACAATTGAATGGTTTTATCACAATAGGACTGTTGTGACATCACTATTGTATTATGATGTCACAATGTAAAACTGTCAAGTCATAACGACATTATGATATCACAGTGATACTATTAGGATGTCACAACAGGTTTGTGACATCACCATGCTACTATTGTGAAATCGCAAGGGAATTATGACGTCACAATTTTTCTACCAGTATGTCACAGTCGTATTGTGAAATCACAATGGTAATAATGTGAAAGTATTAGAGATTTATTTTATTGCAATTGAATTATGATATCACAATGGTAGTATTGTGACATAACAATTGTCTAGTGACATCACAATTGTACTATTCTGTAGTCACAATGGCATTATAACATCACAGTGGTACACTTAGGATATCATAATGACATTGTGACATCACTATGCTACAATCACAAGAGGATTATTATATCATAATGGTACTAATGGGATATCACAAATGTATTGTGACATCACAATGGTTCGATCCTTACATCACTCTAGAACTATGACATTATTATTGAATTGTGATATCACAAGGTACTTTGACATCACAATGGTACCATTCTCTAGTCGCAATGGCATTCTGATATGAAGAAGGTGCTTGTGGGATATCACAAAGTTATTGTAACATCACCATGCTACAATTATGATATAGCAAGGTTATTATGACATCTCAGTGGTACTAGCAGGATGTTGTGACATCACAATCATTCGAGTGTGACATGACCAGAGAATTATGACATCACAATGGAATTGTGACATCGCAATAGAACTATTATGACATCAGAAGTGAATTATGACATCACAACTGTACTAGTAGGACTTCCCCATAACACTGTGACATCACAAAGTTACTAGTAAGACATCACAATCATATTGTGACATCACAGGGGAGTGACTGTGACAGCAATAGAGAATTAGGACATTACAATTGAATTGTGACATCACAGACATCACAATTGTACTACATCATCACAATGGTACTCTTCTTTAGCCAGAGTAGGATTATGACATCAAAATGGTCCTCTCTTCTACATCACAATAGTACTATTGTGACATCGCTATTGTATTATGATATCACAGTGTACAATTGTCTAATCATAATGGCATCATGACATCACAATAGTACTAGTAGGATGTCCCAAAGGTATTGGGATATCACGTTGCTACTATTGGGACATCACAAGGGTATTATGACGTGAAAATGTTAGAAGAAGGTCATCATGATCTATTGTGAAAGCACAATTTTGTGTTTGTCAAAATCCTAGAGAATTATGTCATTACCATTGACTTAAGACATCACAATGGTACGATTATGACAGCACAATGCTACTACTGTAACATCGGAAGGGTTTTATAAAATAACAAGGGCACTAGTGTGACATCACAATCCCATCATGACATCCAAATGGTTCGATTTTGACATTTCTAGAGCATTATGACATTACATTTTAATTGTGACATCATAATCATAGTATAGTGATATCACAAATGTATTATGACATCACAGTGGTACTATGCTCTATTCGCAATGGCATGATGACTTCACAATGGTACGATTCGAACATCACCAAGACATTGTGCCTTCACAAAGGTACTATGGTGACATCGCAAGTGTATTATGACATCACAACGGTACTAGTAGAACATCACAATCATTTTGTGACATCACAACTGTATGATTGGGACATCACTAGAGAACTATGACATTTCAATTGAATTGTGACATCACAATGATACTATTGTGACTTCACAGTTATACTACGACAACACAATGGAACTATTCTCTACTCAAAATTGCATCAGGACAACACAATGGTGCAATTAGGATATCACAAAGATGTTGTGACATCACGATGCTACTATTGTAACATCACAAGGGTATTATGACAAAACAATGGTCCTTGTAGGACGTCATGTTCCTATTGTGACATCACTTTGGTGTGACTGTGACATCCCTAGAGAATTATGATATTACAATCTTATTGTGACTTCCCAATGGTACTGTTGTGACATCTAAATTGTACTATGACATAACAATGGTGCCATTCTGTAGTCACAGTGATATTATGACATCACAGTGGTACTCTTACTATAAAATAATCTTACTATCGGGACATCAAACTGTATTATGACCTCACAATGGTACTGTTAGGACATCCCAGTCATACTGTGACATCACAAGGGTTCAATTGTGACAACAATAGAGAACTATGGAATTGTCATTGACCTCTCCTCTCCCAATGGTATCACAGTGACATAACAATTGTACTATGACACCACAAGGGTAATATTCTCTAGTCACAATGGCATTATGACAACAATGGTACTATTAGGATATCACAAATACATTATGACATCGCAATGTGATATTGTGACATAGCAAGGGTATTATGACATCACAATGGTACTACTAGGCTACCACAAAGAGATTGTGCCTTCCCTATCCTACCACAACAGAGAATTATGACATTATAATAGACTGGTGACCTCACAGTGGTATTATTGTTACATCATAATTGTACTATGACATCACAATGGTAATATTCTCTAGTCATAACGGCATAACGACATCACAATGGTACTATTGGGATATCAGAAACAGATTGTGACAACACAATGCTACTAATGTGATTTCGCAAGAGAATTTTGCCAACACAATGGTTCTAGTGGGACATCACAATCTCATAGTGACATCTCACTGGTTTTATTGTGACATCGCTGGAGAATTATGACATAACAATTGAATGGTTATATCACAATAGGACTGTTGTGACATCACTATTGTATTATGATGTCACAATGTAAAACTGTCAAGTCATAACGGCATTATGATATCACAATGATACTATTAGGATGTCACAACAGCATTGTGACATCACCATGCTACTATTGTGAAATCGCAAGGGAATTATGACGTCACAATTTTTCTACCAGTACGTCACAGTCGTATTGTGAAATCACAATGGTAATAATGTGAAAGTATTAGAGATTTATCCTATTGCAATTGAATTAGGACATCACAATGGTAGTATTGTAACATCACAATTGTCTAATGACATCACAATTGTACTATTCTGTAGTCACAATGCCATTATAGCATCACAGTGGTACACTGAGGATATCATAATGTCATTGTTGACATCACTATGCTACTATCACAAGAGGATTATTATATCATAATGGTACTAGTGCGACATCACAAATGTATTGTGACATCACAATGGTTCGATCCTTACATCACTCTAGAACTATGACATTATTATTGAATTGTGATATCACAAGGTACTTTGACATCACAATGGTACCATTCTCTAGTCACAATGGCATTCTGATAGGAAGAAGGTGCTAGTGGGATATCACAAAGTTATTGTAACATCACCATACTACTATAATGATACAGCAAGGCTATTATGACTTCTCAGTGGTACTAGTAGGATGTCACAATCTTAGTGTGCCATCACAATCGTGCGAGTGTGACATGACCAGAGAATCATGACATCACAATGGAATTGTGACATCGCAATACTACTATTATGACATCAGAAGTGAATTATGACATCAAAACTGTACTCTTAGAATTTCCCCAAAATACTGTGACATCACACAGTTACTAGTAGGACATCACAATCATATTGTGACATCACAGTGGACTGACTATGACAGCAATAGAGAATTAGGATATTACAATTGAATTGTGACATCACTGTGGTCCAATTGTGACATCATAATTGTACTACGTCATCACAATGGTACTCTTCTTTAGCCAGAGTAGGATTAAGACATCAAAATGGTCCTCTCTTCTACATCACAATAGTACTATTGTGACATCACAATTATGATATCACAGTCTACAATTGTCTAGTCATAATGGCATCATGACATCCCAATGGTACTGGTAGGATGTCACAAAGGTATTGGGATACCACGTTGCTACTATTGGGACATCACAAGGGTATTATGACATGAAAATTTTACAAGTAGGTCATCATGATCTATTGTGAAAGCACAATTTTGTGTTTGTTGCAAAAAAAGGTGTTAGTGGGATATCACAAAATTATTGTAACATCACCATGCTACTATTATGATATAGCAAGTGTATTATGACATCTCAATTGTACTAGTAGAATGTCACAATCGTTCGAGTGTAACATGACCCGAGAATTATGACATAACAATGGAATTGTGACATCGCAATACTACTATTATGATATCAGAAGTGAATTATGACATTACAACTGTAAAAGTACAACTTCACAATAGTACTGTGACATCACAATCCTATCATTTCATCATAATGGTTCGATTGTGACATCAGTAGAGATTAGGGCATTACTATTGAACTGTGACATCACAAAGGTACACTTCTTATATCACAATTGTATTATGATATCACAGTGGTAGTATTCTTAAGTCAGAGTTAGGATTATGACATCACAATTGTACTATTAGGATAACACAAATGTACTGGGATATCACAATACTACTATTGGTACATCACAAGGGTATTATGACATAACAATGGTACAAGTAGGACATCATGATCTATTTTGACAGCACAATTTTGTGTTTGTGACAAATACTAGAGAATAATGACATTACCATTGCCTTGAGACTTCACAGCGGTCCTATTAGGACATCACAATGCTACTCTTGTGACATTAGAAGGGTGTTATGAGATAACAATTGTAGTAGTATGACATCACAAACCCATTGTGATGTCCCAATACCTTTGTGATATACTTATAGTGCCATTTTGATGTCATAATGCCATTAGGAGTAGAAAAGGGTACCATTGTAAGATTGTTATGTCATAATACTACCACTGTGATGTCATAATCCAATTGTAATATCATAATATGATTCTCATATTCTACTAGTACCTTTGTGATGCCATAATTCCCTAGCAATGTCACAATCGTAGCACTGTAATGTAACAAATTTTTTTTGATATCCGAATTGTACCATTTGAAATCATAATGCCATTCTGACTACAGAACAGTACCACTATGTTGTCATAGTACAATAGTGATGTCACAATCATACCATTTTGATATTGCAATAAAATTGTAATGTCACAATAACACCATTGTGATGTCAGAGATCAATGATAATGTCATAATTCTCTACTGTTGTCACAATCTAAACATTGTGATGTCACAATTCGATTGTGATGTCCTGCTAGTACCATTGTTATGTAATAATACACTTATGATGTCACAATACTAATATTACGATGTCAAAATGTCTTTGTTTTATACTAATAGTACCATTGTGATGTCATAATAACATCGTGACTAGAAATTAGGACAATTGTTATGTCATAGGACAATTTTGATTTCACAGTAGTACCATTGTGATGTCTCAATAAGATTGTAATGTCATAATTATCTAGGGATGTCACAATCACACCATTATGATGTCACAATATGAACGTGATGTCCTAATAGTACCATTTTTATGTCATAATACACTTGTGATATCCCAATAGTAGCATCCTGAGGTCACAATATCTTTGTGATATCCTAATAGTACGATTGTGTTGTCATGCAATTGTCACTAGAGAATAGTTCCATTGTGATGTCATAGTACAATTGTGAAGTCCCAATAGTATCATCGTGATGTAACAATTCAATTGAAATATCATAATTCTCTAGTGATGTCACAAACATACCATTGTGATGTCACAATGCGATTGTGATGTCCTACTAGTACCATTGTGATGTCAAAATACACTTGCGATGTCTCCATAGTACCTTTGTGAAGTCACAATATCTTTGTGATGTCTCAATTGTACCATTGTGAAGTCATAATGCCATTGTGATTAGAGCATAGTAACATTGTGATGTCATAGTACATTTGTGATATCACAACACTATGATTATGATGTCACATTTAAAATGTAATGTCATAATTCTCTAGTGATGTCAAAATCGATCCATTTTGATATCACGTTGGGATTGTGATGTCATCTTAGTACCACTGTTATTTCATAAAACCCTTCCGATGTTACAGTAGTAGCATTGTGATGTCATAATAGTACCATCGTGATGTCTCAAGTCAATGGTAATGTCATAATTCTCTAGTATTGTCACAAACACAAAATTGTGCTTTCACAATAGATCGTGATGACCTACTTGTACCACTGTCATGTCATAATACAATTGTGATGTCCCAATAGTAGCATTGTGATGTCCAAATACCTTTGTGACATCCTACTAGTACCATTGGGATGTCGTAATGCCATTATGACTAGACAATTGTACATTGTGATATCACAATACAATTGTGATGGCCCAATCTTACTATTGTGATATAGAAAAGAGTACTATTTTGATGTTATGATCCTACTCTGTCTAAAGAATAATACCATTGTGATATCATAGTACATTTGGGATGTCACAATTTTACCATTGTGATGTCACAATTCAATTGTAATGTCCTAATTCTTGTACCTTTCTCATAACAGAATGCCATTGTGACTAAAGAATAGTATCATTCTGATATCATAGTACAATTGTGATGTCACAAGAATACCATTGTGATGTCACAATTCAATTATAATGTCATGGTTCTAGAGCGATGTAAGAATCGAACCATTGTGATGTCATGATACATTTGTGATGTCCTACTAGTACCATTACGATGTAATAATCCTCTTGCGATGTAACAATAGTAGCATTGTGATGTCAAAATATCTTTGTGATATCCCAAGTACCACTGTGATGTTATATTGCCATTGTGACTACAGATTAGTACCATTGTGATGTCATTGTACAATTGTTATGTCATAATACTACCACTGTGATGTAATACTTCAATTGTAATATCATAATTCTCTATCAATGTCATATTAGTACCATTGTGACATCACAATACGATTGTGTTGTACTGGTAGAACAATTGTGATGTTATAATTCCCTTGTAATTTCACATTAGTAGCAGTGTGATGTCACAATATCGTTGTGACAACCTCATAGTATTATTGTGATACCATAATGCTATTATGACTAGACAATTGTACATTGTGATATCATAATACAATTGTGAACAGTCCTATTGTGCAGTAACCATTCAATTGTAATGTCATAATTCTCCAGGGATGTTACAATAAAACCAGTGTGATGTCACAATGAGATTGTGATATCCTACTAGAACCATTGTGATGTCACAATTATGTTTTTGTTATCCCAATACTATCATTGTGATATCACAATGCCATTATGACTACAGAATAGTACCACTGTGATATCAAAGTACAATTTTGATGTCACAATACTACCATTTTCATGTCACAAGGCAATTGAAATGTCATAATTCCCTAGAAATGTCAGAATCACTCCATTGTGGTCCCAATAGTACCTTTCTCATATCAGAATTCCATTGTGAATAGAGAATAGTAACATTTTAACATCATAACACAATTATAATGTCATGGCTACTATTGTGATGTAACCATTCAATTGTCATGTCATAATTCTCCATTGATTTCACAACAAAACCAGTTTGATGTCACAATGTGATTGTGATGTCCTTCTGGTATAGTTGTGATGTCATAAATACCTTGCGATGTCACACTAGTAGCATTCTGATGTCAAAATGTGTTTGTGATTTACCAATCGTAATCTTGTGACGTCACAAGTCAATTGTAATGTCCTACTTCTCTATTAAGCTCAAAATTACTCAATTGTGAGTTCATAATACGATTCTGATATTCTACTCTTACCTTTGTGATATCGTAATTCCCTTGCGATGTCACAATAGCAGCACTGTAATGTCACAATATTTTGTGATATCCGAATTGTAACATTTGAAGTCATAATGCCATTCTGATTACAGAATAGTACCATTGTGATGTCATAGTACAATTGCGATGTCACAATCATACCATTGTGATATCGCAATTCAATTGTAAAGTCATAATTTTGTAGTAAAGTCACATTCGAACCATTGTGAGGTCACTATACTCTTCTGAGGTCCTACTAGTAACATTGTGATGTCATAATACACTTCCGATATCACAATTTTAGCATTGTGTCATCACAATGTGTTTTTGTTATCCTAATAGTACCACTGTGATGTCATAATACCCTTCTGACTAGGGAATAGTACCATTGTGATATCAAAGTACTATTGTGATGTCACAATACTACCATTTTCATGTCACAAGTCAATTGAAATGTCATATTTCCCTAGGAATGTCACAATCATTCCACTGTGATCCCAATAGTACCTTTCTCATATCAGAATGCCATTGTGAATAGAGAATAGTACACTGTAATATCATAATACAATTATGATGTCATGATTACTATTTTGAAGGATCCATTCAATTGTAATGTCATAATTCTCCAGGGATGTCACAATAAAACCAGTGTGATATCACAATGAGATTGTTGTGTTCTACTGGTATTTGTGATGTCATAATTCCCTTGCAATGTCACAATTGTAGCATTGTGATGTCACAATATGTTTGTGATATACCAATAGTACCATTGTGATGTCACATGTCAATTGTAATGTCATAATTCTCTACAAAGCTCAAAATTATTCAATTGTGGCTTGCCTTTCTTATCGCCTGTCATATTTGGATTTTCCTGTGATGTGACTGAAATGTTGCCTGTGATGTTTGAAGTCTCTCTTGCGATGGTTGAATTTTCACCCGAAATGTATGACCTTTTTCATGTAAAGATTCAAATTTGACCTCAAATTGTTGAATTTTGGCCTGCAAAGACTGAATTTTCTTGTGCCATAGCTGAAATTTTCCCTTTACCGGTTCAAGTTTCACCTTGGATGGTTAAAGATTTCTTGCAAAGGTAAGTTTTGCACCCTTGATAGTTGAAGTTACCTTTGAGGTGGCTAAAATTTCACCTGCAATGGTAGAAGTTTCCATTGTGATGGTTGAAGTTTTTCCTCTAAGTTTGAAAGCACAACTATGTAGGCTGAATAATTGATTGTGATGGTTGAACATTAAAGGGAGATGACTGAAATGTCACCTGTGATGTTTGAGGTCTCTCTTGCAATGGTTGAAATGTCACCTTCAGGTGGTTGACCTTTTACCTGTGAAGGGTGAAGTTTTGCCTGATATGGTTGAAATTTCGCCTGCAAAGCATGAACTTTCCTGAGCCATTGCTGAAATTTTGCCTGTAATGATGATGATTCACTTGGTGTGGTTGAATTTTTTCCTGCAAAGTTTAAAATTGCACTTTCGATAGTTGAAGCTTCTTTGAGGTTGGACATCACAATCGTATTGTAACATGTCATTTTTGATTGTCATATCACTAGATAATCATGACATTCCAATTTAATTGTGACATCACAATGGTACTCTTGTGGCACCAAAAATGTATAATGACATCACAATTGCACTATTCTCTAGTCACAACGGCATTATGACATCACAATGGTACTAATAGGGTATCTCAAAGACATTGTGACATCACAATTCTACTATTCTGACATCACATGGATTTTATGACATCACAATGATACTGGTAGGACATCATAATTGTATTGTGACATCAAAATTTTGACATTAACAGTGACTTGAGACATAACAAAGGTACTATATTGCGGTATCAATTCTACTATGACATCACAATGGTACTATTCTCTTGTCATAATGTCATTTTGATATCACAATGGTATTATTAGGACATCACAAAGACATTGTGATTACACAAAGCTACTAATATGACCTCATAATCATATTATGACATCACTAGAGAATTATGACATTTCAATTGACTTGTGACATCATAAAGATACACTTGTGACAAGAAAATTGTACTATGACATCACAATGGTACTATTATCTAATCACAATGGCATTATGACATGTCAATAGTACTATTAGGACATCAAAAAGACATTGTGACTATACAAAGCTACTATTGTGATATCACAAGGATATTCTTAGATCACAAAGGTACTAGGAGGACATCACAATCATATTGTGAAATCACTAGAGAATTATGACATTTCAGTTGAATTGTGTCATCACAATGGAACCATTGTGACATCACATGGTACTAACCTGACAACACAATTATACTATGAAATCACAATGGTACTAGAAGGACATCACAATCATATTGTTATATCACTAGAGAATTATGATATTTCAATTGAATTGTACTATTGTGATTTCACAATTGTACTATGACATCACGTTGGTACTATAGCAATATGACATCTCAATGGTACTAGTAAGATATCACAAAGACATTGTGACATAATAATTTTACTATTGTGGCATCACAACTGTATTATGACATGAAAACGGTACTAGTAGGATATCACAATCCTATTGGGACTTCACAATGGTATGATTTTGACATCACTAGAGAATTATGACATTACAATTGACTTGTGACCTCAGAATGCTACAATTGATAAAAATTGTACTATGACATCTCAATGGAACTATTGTCTAGTCACAGTGGCATTTTGACATCACAACGGTACCATGAGGATATCACAAACACATTGTGACATCACAATGCTACTATTGTGATATCATAATTGTACTATGACATAACAATGGTACTAGTAGGACATTACAATCTAATTATGACATCAACATGGTTCAATCATGACATTGCTAGAGAAGTATAACATCACTATGGTACAATTGTGACCACATAATTGTACTATGAAAATGCAATGTTACTATGCTCTAGTTACAATGGCATTATGATTTCAAAATGATACAATTCGGACATAAGAAAGACATTGTGACATTAAACTATTGTGACATCGCAAGTATATTGTGATATCACAATGATACTAGTATTACATCACAATTGTATTTTGACGTCACAATTTTGTGATTGTGTAATTAAGAGAGTATTATGACATTACCACTGACTTGAGGCATAACAATGGTTATAGTGTGACATCACAATGGTACTATTGTGACATCACAATTGAGCTATGACCTCACAATGGTACTATTCTCTAGTCAAAATGGCATTATGCCTTCACAATGGTACTATTAGGACATCACAAATACATTGTGACTACCCAAAGCTACTATTGTGCCATTACAAGGATATTATGACATCACAATGGTACTAGAAATCATTCGAGAATTGTGACATTTCAATTGAACTGTGACATCACAATGGTACTCTTGTGACATCATAATTGTAGTTTGTACTATAAATGGTAGGTACTATTCTCTAGTCACAATGCCATTTTGACATCTCAACGGTACTAGTAGGATATCGCAAAGATATTGTGATATCATAATGTTACAATTGTGGCATCGCAAGTGCATTATGACATGACAATGGTACTAGCAGGAGATCAGAGTCATATTGTGACATCACAATGTTTCAATTGTGACTTCACCAGAAAATTATGTCATTACAATTTAATTGTCACATCACAATGGTACTCTTGTGACATCACAATTGTACTATGACATCACAATGATACTATTCTCTAGTCACAATGGCATTATGACATCACAATGGTACTAATAGGATATCACAAAGACATTGTGACATCACAAAGCTACTATTGTGACATTGCAAGTATATTATGACATCACAATGATACACAATTTTGTGATTGTTACATTACTAGAGAATTATGACATTACCATTGACTTGAGACATCACAATGGTACTATTGTGACATCACAATTTTACTATGACATAACAATGGTAATATTCTCTAGTCACAATGGAATTATGACATCAAATGGTACTATAAGGATATCACAAAGACATTGTGACATCACAATGCTACTATTGTGACATTGCAAGTATATTATGACATCACAATGATACACAATTTTGTGATTGTTACATTACTAGAGAATTATGACATTACCATTGACTTGAGACATCACAATGGTACTATTGTGACATCACAATTTTACTATGACATAACAATGGTAATATTCTCTAGTCACAATGGAATTATGACATCAAATGGTACTATAAGGATATCACAAAGACATTGTGACATCACAATGCTACTATTGTGATATTGCAAGTGTATTATGCCATCACAGTGGTACTCGTAGGACATCACAATCGTATTGTGACATCACAATGGTAGTACTGTGAAATGACAGTTCAAATATGATATCACAATGGTACTATTCTCTTGTCACAATGGCATTATGACATCACAATGGTACTATTAGGATATCACAAAACATTCTGACACCCACAACTGTACTAGTAGGACATCACAATTTTATTGTGACAATACAGTGGTTGCATTGTGACATCACAGTTGGATTATAACATTACAATGGTATTAGTCTCCTGTCACATGGCCTTATGACATCACATTGTTACGATTGTGACGTCACAATTATTTATACAATGGTACTACTAGGACATCACAATCGTATTGCAAAATCACAGTGGTATTACTTGGATATCACAATTGTATTGTGACATCATAATGGTTCAACTGTGACATCACTAGTGAATTATGGCATTACAAATGAATTGTGACATCAAATGTTACTATTGTGACATCACAATTGTACTATGATGTAACAATGTCATTATGATATCAGTGAAAGATATTTTGACATCACAATGCTACTATTGTGAAATCCCAAGAGAATTGTGATATCACTATGGTTCAATTGTAAAATCACAATTGTAATATGACCTCACAATTGTACAGTTCTCTAGTCAAGATGGCATTCTGATATTACAATGGTACTATTATGATATCACAGAGACATTGTGACATCACAACTGTAAACTAGTAGGACATCACAATCGTATTTGAAATCAGAATGGTACGATTGTGACATCACAATATTATGATATTACAATTCTACCAAGACATCACTATAGTAATGTGACATCACAATGCTACTAGTAGCACATTACAATTGAATTGTGACTTCACAATGGTTCTATTAGGATATCACAAAGCAATTTTGACATCTCAATACTATTATTTTGACATCGCAAGGGATTCATGACATCACAATGGTAGTAGGAGAACATCACAATCATATTGTGACATCACAAAGGTGCGATTTTAACACCACAGTTTTACTATGACCTCACAGTACTACTACCCGAAATCACAGGGGCATTGTGACATCACAATGTTAGGTGATTGTGACATCAGAAGGGTCGATTTTGACATCACTAGAGTTATGACATAACAATTGAATTGTGATATCACAATGGTACAATTGTGACATCAAAATTGTACTATGCCATCGCAATTGTACTATTCTCTACTCACAATGGCAATACGACATCACAAAGGTACTATTATGAAAGCACAAGGATATTGGGACATTACAATGCTGCCACCCTAACCCTTTAACTGTACTTGAAAGGTATCACCATCTTATCGTGACATCTTAATGGTTCGCTTGTGACATCACTAGAAAATTATGATATTACAATTTATTTTTGACACCAGAATGGTATAATAGTGACATGACAATTGTCTTGTGACATCGTAATGGTACTATTGTGACATCACAACGGTACAACCATGACATCACAATTGTACTATGACATCACAAATATAGTATTCTCTAGTTACAATGGCATTATGATACCACAATGGTACTATTGATATTACAAAGACATTGCGACATCACAATGCTACTATTGTGAAATCACAAGGGAATTATGACAACACAACAGTAGTAGTACAAAATCACAATCGTATTGTGACATCACAAGCGTACTAATAGGACATGACAATTGTGTGTGTTATCACAATTATTGAATTGTGACATCACAATTTTATGATGAAATCACAATGGCACTACCAAGACATCACAATGACATTTTGATATCACAGTGTTACTAGTAGGACATCACAATAGTATTGTGACATCACAATGGTTGGATTGTGACATCACTAGAGAATTATTATATTATAATTGAATTGTGATACCACAATGGTACTACTGTCAAATTACAATTGTACTATGATATCACAATGGTACTATCCTGTAGTCACAATATCATTATGACATCACAATGGTACTATTAGGATATCACAAAGACATTCTGATATGACAATGCTACTATTTTGACATTGCAAGGAAATTATGACATCACAATGGTAGTAGAAGAACACCACGATTATATCGTACTATTGACATCAAAATTTAATTATGAAATCACAATGCTACTAACAAGCCATCACAATGGAAATTTGATATAACAATGGTACTAATAGGACATCACAATTGTATTGTTACATCACAATTTTTCAATCGAGAATTCACTAGAGAATTATGACATTACCGTTCAATTGGTATATCTCAATGGTGCTATTGTGACATCATAATTGTTCTGGGACATCGCATTTGTACTATTCCCTACTCACAATGGCATTATGACATTGCTATGGTACTGTTATGATATCACAAAGACATTGTGAGTTCACAATGCTACTGTGACATCACAAGGGAATTCTGACATCACAATGGTACCAGTAGGACATCACTAATGTATTGTGAGATCACAATGTTTTTATTGGGCCATCAGAAGGGAATTATTAAGTTACAATTTAATTATGACATCACAAGTGTTCTGGTAGGGCATCACAATCATTTTGTGACATCAGAAAAGTTCGATTGTGAAAACACTAGATAAGTTTGACATTACAATTGAATTGTGACATCACAATGGTACTATTGTGATGTGACAATTGTACTACGATATCACTATGTACTATTCTCTGATCACAATGGCATTATCACATCACAATGGTACTATTAGAATATCACAAATATATTGTGACATCACAATGCTACTATGGTGACACAGCAAGTAAATTAACAATCTAACACTCATATTGTGATGTCATAATGATACGATTATGAAATCACAATTTTATTATGACATCAAAAGTGAAGTAACAAGGTATCACAATGGTATTGTGACATAACAATATTACTAGTAGGACATCACAATTTCATTGTGACATCACAGTGTTTCCATTGTACCATCACTAGAGAATTATGACATTACAATTAAAATCTGACATCAAATGGTAGAATTGTGATAGCACAATTGTACATCATAATGGTACTATTGTGAGATCACTATGGCCTATTTTGGTATCACAATTGAATTATGACATTACAATGGAATTTTGACATCACAATTATATGATATATTCATTATGGACATATGACACAATAATGGTCCTATGATATCATAATGGAATAATGACATCATAATTGTATTTAACATCATGATGTAATCATGAAATCTCAATGTAGTTATCCCATCATAATGAAATTAGGACATCATAATGCTATTATCACCTCACATTGGTATTAAGACATTGTAATGTTAAAATTTCCTTATAATGGTATTATGCGATTCTTCTTTTCTCAAGATATCCTAATGGATTCTATGACACTACAATGGTGTTATGACATCACTATGGAATTATTTTGTCATAATCGTGTTGTGACAGCACAATGCAATTATGACATCAAAATGGTCTTTTGACATCTTAATTTTCTCATGATATCCCAGCGGTATTATATCGTCATTATGGTATTCTGTTTTCCTAATTATATTATGACATTAGAAGAGTAAAATATCATCACAATTCAATTATGACATAATAATGTTTATGTGACATCATAATGGTATTATGGCATTATAATGGAATTAGGACACTATAAAGTTATTGACATCTTTCTTCTCTCATGATAACCTTATGGATTCTTTGATATCACAAGGATACTATGACATCACAATTCTATGATTCTTCATGGTATTATGACATCATAACAGAGTTATGACAGCATAATGGAATTATGAAATTACTATGGTATTATGATTTCATAAAGGGATTATAACATCACAATGGTATTAAGACATCATAATGGTATTATGACAGAACAATGGTATTATCACATCACTATGGTATTATGTTTTCATAATGATATTAGGAGATCATGATGGAATTAGGATATGACATCCCAGTACAGTTATGACATCCTGATGGATTCTCTGACCTCAAAGTAGAATTATGACATTATAATGCAATTATGACATCACTATGATCATATGACATCACAATAGATTATGACATCCTAAAGTTATCATTTCATTATAATGATTCTATGACATCTTTATTCTCCCATTATAACCATATGGTGTCCATGATATCACAAGGATATTGTGACATCACTGTTGCATTATTTCTTCATGGTATTATGACATCACCTTGAAATTATGACATCACAATGGAATTATTACAGCACACTGGTACATCACAATGGAAAGATGACATCACGATGTTATGATATCTAAAAGGAATTTTGACATCACAGTATAAATATAAATTTATAATGGAATAATGACATCATAATCGACTTATGACACTGTAATCATATTATGACATTGTCATGCTATTTTGATATCATATGGAATTATGACATCAAGAGGTATGACTTTATATTAGAATTATAACATCATAATAGAGTAACATTATCACAGTGGAATTATAACTTCATAATAGAATTATGACATCTTAATGGAAGTATGACATTACAATGGAATTTTGACATCAAAATGTTACTATGTATTCATTATGGAATTATGAAACTATAATGGTAGTATGATATCATAAGGGAATTACGACATCATAATGGTATTACGACATCTGAATGGAATTTTGACATCATAATGGGATGTCTTCACAATGGAATTATGAAGTTATCATTTCATTATAATCATATTATGACATCTGTATTCTCTCATGATAACCTTATGGATTCTATGATATCACAAGTCTATTATGACTTCACAATTCCATTATTTCTTTGTGGTATTATGACATCTAGGAATTAGGACAGCATAATGGGATTATGACATCATAATGGAATAATGACATCACAATGGAATTTTGGCATCAGAAAGGAATTATGACATTTTTATGGAATTATGAAAGTGTACAATGGTATTATGATTTCATAAAAGGATTATGACTTCACTAAGGAATTATGTTATATCATCATAATGGAATAATCATATCAGAATGGAAATATGGCATCATAATAGAATATGAATTCATAAAGGGATTATGTCATCAGTATGGAATTATGACATCACTATCATATTATGATACCATAATGGTATTATGACATCATGATGGAATTAGGACATGACTTTCACCTGAGTTGCTAAATACACAGAGACTGGATATTTCACATGCAGATTTTACCTAAGAGTTTTCATAATTTCATAATTATCATTGTATTGAAAGAGAAGGAGCCTTTTATTGGACTTAAAGTGCAAAATGTTGGTATAATGTTCTTTTGGAACCTTACCATTGTTCATTCAAATGCTGATTTCTCTCCCCCAACTACCTGGGTTCAATCCCAACATTGCATTGTGATGTTTATTCTAAGTATCACCTGTATCAAGTTTGTGTAAACATGCCACCATTTGTTCTCCAATTTGTCAATTAAAACAACCAGCCACAATGCTGGGCCATGTAGAGGATAGGGTGGACATCCTGGTTCAGGGTGGGAGGAGAGGAAGGAGTAGGAGGGAGAGGGGAGGAGCCAAAGGAGAGGAGGAGGAGAAGTGGCAGGAGCAGAAGCTGGGACAGAGAGGCTGGAAGAGAGGTCTTGGAAACCATGTGCAGAAATGAACTGGACCTAAGATATCACTAAAAGCAAGTATAATGGGTAAAATCTGAATGGGAGGAACTATGCGGGCTTGGAGGTTTAGGATGGAGTAACTATTGCCCAGCATTGTGTTCTAGGTTAACAAAATAAATCAAAGTCTCCGTGAGGTGATTTTGGTTAAAAAGCTGTTTGGGACTAACAGCAGCTTTACTAAAGGATAAATAAATAGTAAATATTAATAAAGTGATACAACAAATGTGCTATACAACTGAACAGAGTTCTAAAATAATACAAAAGGCCAATAAATACTTTTAGAAAGTGTTCAAAATTCCTAGTCATAACTCTGGTTTTATGTTTGGTTTGATCACCTTGGCAAAACAGGCAGTTAAGAAGTGTTAGGAGTAGCCCAAGCTTTCCCCCTTCTATTTTTGGTACTATTGGCAGAGTATAAATCTAGTAAAGAGAAGAAAAATGTATTGGACACTTACTTTTGTCAATTAAACACAGAAAGATCAACAAGAGGCATTCAAATGCAGGTTAACTTACCTGAAGTGTGCAATAATCTTGATGGCTGGACAAATGATCCTATGTTTTTTTTTTTTTTTTGTTTTTGTTTTTTTTTTTTTTTAATGACTCTTATGTCCCAATGAAGAATTAGAAAATAATATGACTTTAGAGAATTAGTTCTTAAATAGGGATATGCACCAAAATTCCTCAGGGACCTTTCTCAAAATGCCTACACCATTACCAAAGCCTTCCTACTGAATATTTTGGTGAAGATCAAGAACATACTTTAATAGTCACACAAGTGATTCTGATATACATACATATCACAGCACATCAATTCTTAGAATAAGCAATAAACCAAAGTTGGTTCTACAATCAACAATTGTTTGTACTCTGAAGCTTCCATACAAAATACAAACCTCCTAGGAAGCTCTCAATCAAAATCTTAGAAGCAATCCACCTTCCAAGCAATACCTCAGATCCTGAACCCCAAGCAATTTAAAATACACACAAGCCACGTACTGGCTCTGGGTAAGGAAGTTTTAGAAGATCCAGCTTCTCCACAGAATTCAGAAAAAAAATGAGCCAATCCATTACTTAACCCTCAACTCTCAGTTTTAATAAAGACCCTGCCAGAAAGACTGTAACAGCCATGAGCTCAAGCTTTAATTCAACCAGTACTTAAAAGAACCAATCTTTTGTACTGTAACATTTAGAGCCTTTTTTTCCAAAACCAACATTTTCAAGATTACAACTTTCTAATTATATCATATACATTTATTAATCATTTCAAACATAATTATCCAGGAATAAAAAATGATTAGGGCAACCAAAATTTACACTTACCTGTCTCTTCCCTTCCTGACAATATTTACTTCAAAATAATAAATCCCACAGGCTGCTGGTATCAGATGCGTGGCTTGAACAGATGCTTCAACATTGAGAGTTTTACAATGATCTACATGTGAAATGGGAAAAACAAAGGACAGATGTGATTTTTCTAGTGAATATCTTTATTAGGTGAAAATAAGACTCTTAGGTGAAATTTAATTTCTGTTCTCATCATTTCAAGTAACTGAAGAAGTGACAAAACATTTAATATTACAATGAATTGAATGTGCAAAATAACTGCAGCTAGCAAAAAAAACTCTTCGCACTATCTCTTGGTTGTATTAAGAGTTCAGAATCTAGCCAGGGGTTGGTAGCTAGACAAAAAACACTTCGCACTATCTCTTGGTTGTATTAAGAGTTCAGAATCTAGCCAGGTGTTGATGGCACAAACATTTAATCCCAGCACTGGGGAGGCAGAGGCAGGCAGATCTCCGTGAGTTAGAGGCTAACCTGGTCTACAGAGTAAGTTCCAGGAAAGCCAGGGCTACACAGAAAACTCTCATCTAAAAAAGTTTTCAAGAAAAAAAGGTCAGAAGCTAAGGAAGGTCGTCCCTGATTAAGATGGTCAAAACTTTCTCAGAAAAGCCAACAGGATAGAAATCGGAAAGGGAGAAAAAAAGGAACAGGACAAGAGCCTACCACAGAGGACCTCTGCCTTTACCCTGCAGGGCATCGAGGCAGATGCTGAGACTCATAGCCAAACTTTGGGCAGAATCCAGGGTGTCTAATGAAGGAAGGGGGAGAGAGAAAAACCTGGAGAGGACAGGAGCGCCACAAGGAGAGCAACATAACCAAAAAATCTGGGCAAAGGAGTCATTTCTGAGACTGATACTCCAACTAAGGACCAGGCATGGAGATAACCTAGTACCCCTGCACAGATTTAGCCCATGGAAATTCAGTCTCCAAGTGAGTTCCCTAATAATGGGAACAGGAAATGTCTCTGACATGAAATCAGTGGCTGGCTCTGGAGTCGCCTTACCAGGCCACAGAGGAAGACATTACAGCCACTTCTGATGAAACCTGATAGGCTACAGCCAGATGGAAGGGGAGGAGGACCTCTTCTAACAGTGGACATGGGGAGGGCTATGAGAGGAGATGAGGGAGAGTGAGTGGGATTGGTAGGGGATGAGGGAGGAGGCTACAGCTGGGATAAAAATGAATGAACTGTAATTAATAATAAAAAATTCAGACTCTGACCACAATGAGTATGGGCCGTGGCTGTTAATTTTTTTAAGATATTTTAAAAAGATTTTTTTCATGTGTGAGTGAATGAATGCCTGCATGTATGTATACCACCTCTGTGCCTGTTGCCTAAAGGTCAGAAGAACATGTTTGATCCCTTGGAACTGCAGTTATTATAGGACATTGTGAGTTTGTCTTGTCGGTGCTGGATATCGAACCCAAATCCGCTACAAGAACTAATGAATCATCTCTCCATTTCATAAACTAGAGAAATTTAAGGCTATAATTTTCAGCTATTCTGGATTGGAAGCACATGAGAAAATTATCTTAATTGTATCGGATCTAAATCTGTATTTAATTTGTAACATTCTTATACATTCTTTTGCAAAACAGACAACTTTTTAAACTGGGGATATTTGTATGATGGCATACTATTAAATAAACTACATTAATACGCAAATCTCATCAAGAATTTATAATTCTTTTATTTGATATATTCTTCTCATTTGTGAATAAAGATTAATCCACAATTTTTTGGTTTGGTTGTTTCTGTTTTTTGTTTTGTTTTGTTTTGTTTTAAGACAGGGTTTCTCTTTGGAGCCTTGGCTGCCCTGGATTCACTTTGTAGACCAGGCTGGCCTCAAACCCAGAGATCCACTTGCCGCTGCCACCTCCAGTGCTGGGATTACAGGTGGTGGCACTGTGCCTGGCTTGTTCCATAATTCTTGAGTCAATAACAGTCTATTGAGAAGTACAGCTCCGTATTTTTCTCTTAAGAAATGAGATACCACAATACTACTGGTAATATTATAGAGGCCCTGATGAGTAAAGCTTTTAACCTTTCTTTTTTTTCAAAAATTATTTTTATATTAATTATAGCTTTTTTTTCACTTTATGTCCCAGCTGTAGCCCCCTCCCTTACTCCCTCCCAATCCTCTCCTCCCTCCCATTGACTGTTCTTCCAGAGGAAGAGTTTTCAATTTCCATCAACCACATGGCAGCTCACAACCATCTGCAAATCCAAGATCTGTCAACATCACACAGGCATACATGCAGGAAAAACACCAACAATAACTACAATGAAAAGGCGAGTATGTATCAGAGGACAACACCCTGGACTCAGTTCTTCCCTTCTACTGTGGGTTCTGAGCACTGAACTCAATTTCTTTGACTTGCAATGAGCCATTTCACAAGTTTACCATGAAAACATTTTTATAAAGAAAAAAGCAAGACTCAGCCCTAAGACCACAGAGAGCCAATGAAGTCAGCTAGTAAGACAAAACTGGCCATTTGTGGTGGCGCACACCAGTAGGATTTGCTGAAGGAGGCAGAAGCAGGAGGATCACGAGTTCGAGGCCAGCCTGGGCTACACAGTTTGGGTGAGGGCGGCGCCAAGATGGCAACAGCACACACAGTTTCTGAGCTGTGGAAGAGCTAACCATCTGAGTTGGTGAGTGGAAGGACCTCTAACCCAGGAAAACAACAACCTCCTTCATCCTCAGCACAGAGGACTCATCTTTCTCAACACAGAACTAACTGCCTGGGGTCTGCAGCTGCTGAGTCGGAGCTCCAAGCCCTTTAGCCGCAAATGACAACAGTACCTGTCTCGGAGTCCCAGCCGCGTGGCAAGCTGCACCATCCTCCCAGGGCCCTAGTCTGCTAGACGCCATACTAGCGCCACAGGATCGCGATCACTGACGCTGCAGCAAGACCTCATAACCTGGCAGTGACAGCAGCACGGAGCTGGCGGAGCACATCAAAGAAGCAGGGCCAAACCAGAGAGCAGAGATCCCGGATACCCCGATCTCTGCCAAGTGACCTGCCTGTAAGTGAGTGCAACCTTGAGAATCTGCAGTTCCCCAGATCCTGGGTCCTTCTAAAACAAAAGCCAGGCATCGAACCTCCTCCCACCCATATACCCACTTTGGGAAACAGAGGGGCAACTTGGGATATTGAAGTTCCTGCTCTGTGGGTCTAATTGAGGAGTTAAGGCAGTTAATGCCAAAAATTGCGCTGCGATCATCACTAGCGCCTGCGACATATACAGTGCAGAGCCTCTCCCACACACTCAAGGATTCAACATTGGCCATCACTCTGTCCCTCGAGATACTCGTCCACGCACACTTACACACAAACACACACACACAAACATACACACACACACACACACACACACACTTGCATTTGTCCAAATTTGTTCCAGATTGGTAAAATCATGCTAAATCCATGCAAATTAAAATCCTATACATGTTTTCATTACACAAAATATCCAAAAATTCATCACACTCTTAAATATATTAAGAGCCTTTGTTAATTACGTTCTTGTAAAACATTTTAGAAAGCTCTGTAAATGTGAAAATGTAAATGAGTTGATTCATTATCAAATTTAAAAGTCACAGAGGGGATGGAGTTGTAGCTCAATGGTAGAGCATTGCCTAACACATACAATGCTCTAGGTCAGTTCAAACTTTACACAACTATGACCCTTTAATACAGTTCCTCAGGTTGCGGTGACACCCCAATCATGGGCTTTTTACTCCTACTTTAAGCACTCCATCTTAGACCCACAGTCTAGATTTTGGCAACTACCTGCAACAATTCCACCTCAGAAATACTAAATCCTAACCAAGCCTGTCCTACAACAGAATATATTCCTTAAATATGACTTAGCTCACTTGAATTTAAATATGGGAATAGTGCTAGCAGAATCAACATGTCACTTCGTCTATAACACAACACAGCTTTTCTCAATACTCTGACAAATGTTAAAAGCTTAGCAATATGGAAAGCCCTTAAACAGAAAGATCTGATATTTTAACAGAAGTATATCCCTAAAGTGCACAGCATGTCACTATGTTAAGCCATTAGGGCAACAAGGCAAGGGACACAGGTTCGAGGTGTTAAGAAGGTTTCCTATGTGAGTACAGATTCACCCATTCACTTCCAGGACATATGTCCAGCAGTTTGGGAAGATAGCAGAATCAGAACTGGCATTAGAAAATTAGCCCACAATTCCATAGGATATGACTTTTATCAACTAGAGTTCAAAATATAGTTTGCTTTTCTTAGACTTCATTAATTCAAAAGTTACTGAGGTCAATATTTCTCCCCTTCCCTGAGGATAGTTCAAATATGTTATGCAATGAAGATTATTTTATCAAGTTGGGTAGAGGGTTACATCTACAATCTCAGCACTTGGGAATTAGAAGCAGAAAATTAGGAATTCAAAGTTGCTTTCAGCTACACATAGTGACTTCAAGGACAGCCTGGGCTACATGAGGCCCTATCACAGTGGTTCTCAACCTTCCTAATTCTGAAACCCTTTAACAGAGTTCCTCATGTTGTGGTGAACCCCAACCATAAAATTATTTCATTGCTTTTTCATAACCATATTTCTGTAACATTTATGAATCATAATATAAATATACAGGTAATCTAATATGTGACTCCTGTGAAAGACTCATTTGACCCCCAAAGGGGTTGTGAATCACAGTTTCAGAGCTGCTGTCCCATCAAAAAGTACAAAGGAGAAAGGTGAGTGGAGAGGACAAAGGAAACGAGAAAGGGTGTAAAGTGCCTAGATTATATTGTCAAGCTGGGCCTGGTAATGTTGACCTGTCACCCAGCTACTTAGTGTACTGAAGGAGGCAGCTTGCAAAACCAAAGACTACATAGGCAACTTATATAGACCCTGTCTCAAAAAATTAAAACAGGCTAGGAAAATAGCACAGCAGTAAGCCATTTAGCCAGAATGCATTGAAATGCTACTTAAAATATAAAAATCACATTCTGCATTCTACCCTGGATTTTTTGCCTGTCTCCTAAATGATTTTTAAAATTTGTGTTCATTACAGTTCTCGGTATTATAAAGTTCTATGGTTTGTGTAAGACTCAATGCCATGTATCCACAACTACAGTACCACAAGCACACAAGATATTTTACTGTCTGATAATACCCTCTATGCTTAGTCTATTTTATCCCATTCCTTGGACAACCACACTTTTTCACTACCTCTCCTCTTTTACCCTTTCTACTTAGTCCTTTTAGACAGGTTGACTTCACTTAGGAATACGGAGTTCAAATTCGACATGTCTGCATGACCTAATGGCTCACTTCATTAGTCATTGATCATATCCCATTACATCAAACTTCTTGGGTCTCTTGAGCCCATCTCTCACTAATTACTGAAAGATATCTTGGTTGTTACCACTTTAAATCAGTAAATTTGGTGCAAACACTGACCAGCAGGGAAGGTTTAGGTATTCTGATGAGCTAGGTAAATATTTGGGTATACTGCTAATGGGAAGTAGGATAAACATATAGTTTGCTGTGTTAGTACAGCCAACCATCTCCAAAGTGGCTATATCATTGTGCATCTCCGCTAACAATAATTGGAGGTTTTGTTATTAGGTAGCCACACCAATATCTGGCACACTCTCAGGTTATGGTTAAAATTTAGCCATTCTAACATTCTAACATGAGTAGTTCCTGTTTGGGGTTTTGGGTTTCTTTTGTTTTTAAAGAGGCTTTTTATTTCAATTAAGTAGGTGTCAAGAACACACCTTCAAGAAGAATCTAAGGCTTCAGAGTCAGACAAGTGCAATGCTAGCACAAATACCAGTGGGGACTGACCTAGGCTTGCAGATCTTTAGAACTGTGACAGCTGTTTTGTTACAAAGTTCCACACTCCTATTTAATTACCCCAGCCTCACCCTCCCAGGGTCCTGTTATTTCTACTGCACAGTTGTATGGAAAACAAGGTTTTCTCCACAATGCATTTGGCATTGCAGCAGAAATGCCTGTTGTCTTCTTATAGAACACACTATCTGAAGGCTTCACTTTTAAAGATTATCTAATTCTCTGAATCTTTCCTTGGGATTTTTTTTCTTCTTCCCGGACAAACGTACCCGAGAATCTCTTAAAAGGCCTCAATTGCCCTTGATTCCCTTTATAAGCCTATCTTTCCACCACCCTTACCAGCAAAGCCATGGCCTTTCATCAGTATCACAGTCCACTTTCCATGCTACTACCCTAACAGTCAATGGGGTAAAAGATCACTGCCATGAATTCATCACCTGGTCTTTCTCAGTGCCACCTACCTTATGTTCAGAATTCTTCAGTCAACCTGTTTCAGTTATTCTAAAAGGATCATCCACTTTGTCTTTATTCATGTTAAGCTTTTTAAGCTTGGTGAGTTTATTTAGTGAAGAAAATGGGAGGCCATTAGATGTAGTCAAAGTCAGCTCTCCACTCTGCTATTCCAATGTGATCCATGTCCACACCAGCCTGCCTCCCATGGTCTATTTCTCCTCTCCAGGACCTACTACCTGTGTTCTGCAAAGACTGCCACTGGTCTCTACCTCATCAGACCTCAAACTAAGTATCTTTAACAATTTTTTCTTGAATTTTATCTCACCCTTTGAGAACACACCGTCCCCACAATTTACTCACTTTTATCACAAAGTTCTGTGCCTCCGTGTGATAAACCATTGTCCCTGTCAGTATTGTATTAAAGTTGGTATTGAGTAACTAATTTACCTTTACCTAAAATCATAGTCTTATATCAATTTAAACATCACTTCAGTTTTACTTACAAACTGAATGAAGACTGATGCAGAACTAATACAACTGCTGTCGCATTATTTTCAAAACTCTTGATTACGTGGGATTTCCATCTACCCTGATATCAGAATCTGGACCTCAGCTAAAATGTAACCAAATATTGGCCATTAAAAACAGAGATGTTTTTTTTTTCCCCTTAACCTTCTAAAGACAATCTTTCTGCCACATCCTCTCTACTTGGAACCTCCACTCATTCTTTCAACTCCTGCCAGCTGGGTTTTATTTCCATCATGAAATACAGAC
The DNA here is from genome assembly GCF_030254825.1 of Meriones unguiculatus. Classification (NCBI taxonomy): domain Eukaryota; kingdom Metazoa; phylum Chordata; class Mammalia; order Rodentia; family Muridae; genus Meriones; species Meriones unguiculatus. Next base: position 158,415,639 of record NC_083369.1, on the reverse strand, counting down.
TGCTATCCCTAAGGCTACAATGGTATTCCAAAACCAGTGATAATTTTTCCAGGTCTATCCACTAAACTCTATACTATCCACTGTATACGGGACCTCTTCCTCCTTTCTAATTTCCATAGCTCAGGTCCCATGACAGTACTCTCCTTTCCACCCAGGTACCTCAAAACAGTTTCTTCTTGGGCCTCCATCTCCCTGTTACTGATGCATTAATGTTCTGCATCTTCCGTAGTTCTCTCCCTCCATACAGTAAAACACTGCCAATTCAACTACCTTCTCAAGGTAAGACCCAAAACAGTGCTAACAGTAATCCCTCTTCCCAGGTTTCAGATAACTTACAAACCCTTCCCAGGAGGAAGGTTCTCATATTGTCCCTAATGAAGAAAGCAGAGCTCAGACTGTGTGGTGCCACAATACTCTGCATTTTATTACTACTCCCAATTCAATATAAGCCAACACATGTGTTATGGTTTTACGTGCAAGCTGTCCTTCACAAGCACGTGTTTAAAATTGGTCCCTTGCTGTGAGATCTATCAGGGAAGTATGTTGGAACCTTTAAGAGGTGGTATCCATTGAGTTGCAATAAGTGAGTGGTTGAGGGTGTATCAGAGGTGTTCTTTCCTAATCCATAGGAGAAAGGAAGCAGCCTCAGAGTCCTGTTGCCTCCAAGAACCCCAACATGCCTTCCCCACTATGGAGGACTGTGTAACCCTCAAAAGGATGTACTGAAAGAAACCAATCCTCCCCTTGTTGTTACCACAACTCATTTTCTCACAGTGATAAGAAAAGTAACTAATCCAACATGTTAGCACCCTGTGTGAAGATTGTTAATTCATATAGTAACACCGTGAAGACCTCTAGGCAATAAGTGTGTAGTAGCTCAGCAGGCATCATACCTCCCCAGAGCTTCAAATGAGAAGGAAAGATAAGCCAGTCATGGAGCAAAGATCCAAAATCTGCAACTGTAGCTGAGTCTCAGCTACAGAATTGGTACAGCTTTATGAATTTCCATGGCTGAGATCACTTAAAGACCCTTGATTCCAGAACACTTACTCAGCTCCTTCTGTGAGGTTTTTTATTCTTTCAGCATCTCCTGATTTCCATGAAAATCTCATATTAAGATTCCAATTTCTAGGGCCTGGCATGGTGGCACACACCCTTAATCCTACCATTCAGAAAGCTGAAATTTAGATGGATCTCTGATTTCAAAGCCAGCCTCGTCTATATAGTAAGTTTCAGGCAAGCGAATGCTACAGTGTGAGATCCTGTTTCAGAAACAAAAAATCTCATTTTCAGTTATCCTCAAGGATATTATATTATAATGCAGCGCTAACATCTTCCAAACAAATTTGATTCAAGGTTTACTTTAAGAAATCAATAGAGCAGAGAGACAAGATGGCAGCACCAGGAGAACAGGGCCTCTGAGGAGCAGGACAACATTTCCTGTACAGAGACCAAGAGACTGAACTCTGGGCCCTAAAGCAACAGTGATTATATTTCCCAGGTGAGAGGAAACCCCCACATTGTGGGAATCAGTTGGGACAACTCACAGTTCACCCAGCGAAACCTGGAAGAGATCCTGGGCTGTACAGGCACTAGTTCCCATTCTAGAGCCACACACTTGCATGACCTAATCACCTTTCCAAGCTGATTGGTGGACACAAAAATAAATACCACAGACCTGGAGTCCCTGCTGCGAAAGAATCTACAGGGAAGGAAGGAAACTGTACTGACTTAAATCATCCAGTCCTTCCCTGGAAAAAGACTCAGACCAATGGCTCTGAGACGCCATTGCTGAACTGGGCTCCAGCAGCATTCACAAAGAGATGCTGTGTGCCAGCTCTCCAACTGTGTGCCCCAGGGCAACAGAGACTGGGAGTCACTGTCAGGAGAAATCCTCACAGGGACCTAAGCAAAGCGGACAGACTTAGGCCATGCAGCATATCCCTGGAATAGGTCCCACAGACCGGCCCAACCCAGGGACCTGCTGTGCACCAGATAGCCTGCTGTTTTCAAGAAAGAAGTACCCACCCACCACAGACTACCTCTTGGGACTGAGACACAGAGCTCCAACCTCAGACCTACAAAAGCCAGTAATCCCCAAGATCAACCCCCAGATAAGGATCCACGGGGCAACTAGTTATCCCTAACAAAACTGAACAAAACAAGGGACACAAAGGTCACAGCAGCAGATCATTAAATTTACAGCCAGAAACCCAGAAGCAGGGCAGCTGTCTTCAGGACTTCCCTGGGTGAGAGGAGAACCCTCTCAATGAACAAAGACCACAGTTACCACTCAGGTCTCTATCCCTGAGGGGAGCAGCTGCAACTCCTGAAAAACGTCAGCCATCCAGTGACTATACCCAAAAAGCTGAGAAGACTTCCCTCAAGAAAAACCAGCTTTCTGCCAAGGGGATTCTCTCCACCACAAGATCCCCAGGAACCACCAGAAACTAAACCCCAAACACCTAAGATAGCCCAATGGGTAGAGGCCAGCATAAAAGCTCAGCCAACAAAAGACAGAATAATATGGCATCTCCAGAACCCAGTTATCCAGGGGCAAGTAGCCCTGGACACCCCAGCATAACTGAAATCCAAGAAGAGGACCTAACAACTATGCTCATGAAGATGATAACAAAGGAAACAAATAAAATACGTTAAAAACCTAGAGGAAGATAAACTCAAACAATATGGCCATCCATAAAGAAACAGAGGAAGTTACAGCCAGTTTGTGGCCTTTAGAAAGGAAAGGAAATGCTTAAATCACTGAATGAAATAAAAGAAACATGTTTTTGTTTTTTTTTTCAAACAAACAGCTGAAAGAATTGATGGAAAAACAGGAAAATACAGTCAGACAGGTGAAGGAAATCAACAAAATGGCCCAAGATCTGAAGATAGAATTTAAAAATTTAAAGAAAACACAAATGGAGGAAATTGTGGAGAAAAAGAACTTAGGGAAGAAAACAGGAACTACAGAGGTTAGCATAACCAATAGACTACAAGAAATGGAAGAAAGAATCTCAGGTGTGGAAGATACAATGGAAGAAATAGATGTATCTGTCAAATACAATGTTAAATCTAAAATATTCCTGACACAGACTTTCCAAGAAATTCAAAACAACATAAAAAGACAAAACCTAAGAATAATAGGAATAGAGGACAAAGAATATTCCCTGCTCCAAGGCCAGTAAGTTTCCCCAACTTAAAGGAGAGGCCAATAAGAATTCAAGAGGCCTACAGAACACCCAATGAAGTAGTCCAGAAAAGAAAATCCTCCTGCCACATAATAATCAAAACAATAAGTATACAGAACAATGAAAAAATACTAAAAGCTGCAAGGGAAAAAGGCAAAGTAACATATAATGGCAAACCCATTAGACTCACACCTGACTTTTCAACAGAAACTATGAAAGCCAGATGGGCCTGGACAGATATCATGCAGACCCTAAGAGAACACAGTTGTCAGCCCAGGCTACAGACATACCCCGCAAAACTCTCAGTCCTCATAGACGGAGAAAACAAGATATTCATTAAAAAAAACAAATTTCAACAATACCTACACACAAATTCAGTGTTACAGAAAACACTAGAAGGGAAAATACAACCCAAGAAAACTAGCTACTTTCAAGAAAAGACAGGAAATAATTAACCTCACTACAGTAAAATAAACAACAATCAAGTACACAACCTTATGACCGCACCCAACCTCAAAATCAAAGGATCTAACAGCCACTGGTCATTAATCTCTCTAAACATCAGTGGACTCAACTCTCCAATGAAAAGACACAGACTAACAGAATGGATGCATGAACAAAAAAAACAGCAACCTGGTACATACAAGAAACACACCTAAGTCACAAAGATAGACATTACATGAGGGTAAAGGGTTGAAAGATGGCTTTCCAAGCAAATGAACCCAAGAAGCAAGCAGGAGTAGCCATTCTAATATCTGATAAATTAGACTTTCAACCAAAATTAATCAAAAGAGATGGAGAAGGACACTTCATACTCATCAAAGGAAAATTCCACCAGGAAGACATCACAATCCTGAACATCTGTGCCCCAAATACAAGGGCACCCACATTTGTAAAAGAAACATTGATCAAACTTAAACGACACAGAGATACCCACACATTAATAGTGGGAGACTTCAACATCCCACTCTCAACAAAGGACAGGTCAACAAAACAGAAATTAAACAAAGAAACAATGTCTCTGAGAGAGGACATGAATCAAATGGACCTAACAGACATTTATAGAACCCTACACCCAAACACAAAAGAATTTACCTTCTTCTCAGCACCTCATGGAACCTTCTCCAAAATAGACCACATAGTTGGTCACAAAGCAAGCCTCAACAGATACAAGAAGATTGAAATAATCCCTTGTATCCTGTCTGATGACCATGGAATAAAGCAGGACCTCAACAACAACAGAAATAGTAAAAAGCCTACACATGCATGGAAACTGAACAACTTGTTACTAAATGACAGCTGGGTCAGGGAAGAAATAAAGAAAGAAATTAAAGTCTTTCTAGAAATCAATGACAATGAAGACACAACATAACCAAACTTGTGGGACACAATGAAGGCAGTGCTAAGAGAAAAGTTCATAGCACTAAGTGCCTTCAAGAAGAAATTTGAGACAGTGCATTCAAACAACTTAATGGCTCACTTAAAAACCCTAGAAAAAGAAGAAGCAGAGACAGGAAAAAGGAGTAGAAGGCTGGAAATAATCAAACTCAAGGCTGAAATCAATCAATTAGAAACAAATAAAACAATTCAAAGAATCAATGAAACCAAAAGCTGGTTCTTTGAGAAAATCACCAAGATACACAAACCCTTAGACAAGCTACCTAAAAGGCAGAGAGACACCATCCAAATCAACAAAATCACAAATGAAACGAGAGACATAAGGACAGACAATGAGGAAATCCAAACAATCATTAGGACTTACTTCAAAATTCTATATGCCACAAAATTTGAAAATCTAAGTGAAATGGATAATTTTGTTCATCGATTTGACTTACAAAAGCTGAATTTGGACCAGGTAATAAATTAAATAGTCCTATATCCCCCAAGGAAATAGAAGCTGTCATCGAAAGTCTCCCATCCAAAAAAAGTCCAGAACCAGTAGGCTTCAGCGCAGAATTCTACCAAACCTTCAAAGAACAGCTAACTCCAATTCTCTTCAAACTATTCCACAAAATAGAAACAGAAGGAATACTACCAAATTCATTCTATGAAGCCACAGTCACCTTGGTACCTAAACCTCACAAAGACCCAACAAAGAAAGATAATTTCAGGCCAATCTCCCTTATGAACATTGATGCAAAAATACTCAACAAAATACTTGCAAACTGAATACAAGAACACATCAAAGATATCATCCACTATGACCAAGTAGGATTCATCCCAGGCATGCAGGGGTGGCTCAATATATGGAAATCCATCAATGTGATCCACCATATTAACAAACTGAAAGAAGAAAACCACATGATAATCTCCCTAGATGCTGAAAAAGCATTTGAGAAAATCCAACATCTATTCATATTGAAAGTATTGGAGAGATCAGAGATACAAGGCACATATCTAAACATAGTAAAGGCGATATATAGCAAACCTATAGCCAACATCAAACTGAATGGAGAAAAACTTAAAGCAATCCCACTGAAATCAGGGACAAGACACGGCTGCCCACTCTCTCCATATCTCTTCAACATAGTTCTGGAAGCCCTTGCTAGAGCAAAAAGACAGTTGTAGGAGATCAAGGGGATACAAATTGGAAAGGAAGAAGTCAAATTATCACTATTTGCAGATGATATGATAGTAGACGTGAGTGACCCCAAAAACTCTACCAGGGAACACCTACAGCTGATAAACACCTTCAGCAAAGTGGCCACATAGAAAATTAACTTAAAAAAAATCAGTAGCCCTCCTGTATACAAAAGACAAAATGGCTGAGAAAGAAATTAGGGAAACAACACCCTTCACAATAGCCACAAATGATATAAAGTACCTTGGAGTAACACTAACAAAGAAAGTCAAAGACTCATATGAAAAAAAAGTCAAGTCTCTGAAGAAAGTAATAGAAGAAGATATCAGAAAATGGAAATATCTTCCATGCTCATGGCTTGGCAGGATTAACAAAGTAAAAAGGGCCATCTTACCAAAATCAATCTACAGATTCAATGCAATTCCCATCAAATTACCAACACAATTCTTTACAGATATGGAAAGAAAAATTCTCAACTTCATATGGAATAACAAGAAACCCAAAATTGCTAAAACAATCCTCTACGATAAAAGATCTTCTGGAGGTATCTCCATCCCTGATTTTAAGCTGTATTATAGAGTAACAGTTATAAAAACCGCATGGAACTGGAATAGAAACAGAATGTTAGATCAATGGAACCAAACAGAGGAAGGAACCAGATAATGCCACACACTTATGGACACCTGATCTTTGACAAAGATGCCAAAACCATACAATGGAAAAAAGATAGCATCTTCAACAAATGGTGCTGGTCTAACTGGATGTCTACATGTAAAAAAATGAAAATACTTATTTTCATACTTATCACCCTGCACAAAACTGAAGTCCAAGTGGATCAAAGACCTCAACATAAAACCGGACACATTAAATTGGTTAGAAAGAAAAAAGTGGGGAATACCCTTGAACTCATTGGCACAGGAGACAACTTCCTGAACAGAACACCAACAACACAAGCTCTAAGAGCAACAATCAATAAATGGGACCTCATGAAACTGAAAAGCTTCTGTAAAGCAAAGGACACCATCAAAAAAAAAATCGACTGCCTACAGACTGGGAAAGAATATTCACCAACCCTTTATCTGAGAATGGGCTAATATCCAGTATATATAAAGAACTAAAGAAGCTGAAAAACAGCAAACCAAGTACTCCACTTAAAAAATGGGGAACAGAGCTAAACAGAGAACTCTCTGTAGAGGAATATTGAATGGCAGAGAAACACTTAAAGAAATGCTCAAAATCATTAGCCATTAGGGAAATGCAAATCAAAACTACCCTGAGATTTCACCTTCCACCCATCAGAATGGCCAAGATGAAAAACTCAAGTGACAACACATGCTGGAAAGGTTGTGGAGAAAGGGGAAGACTCCTCCACAGCTGGTGGGAATGTAAACTTGTACAACCACTCTGGAAATCAATCTGTTGCTTTCTCAGACAACTAGACATAGTGCTTCCTCAAGATCCAGCCATACCACTCCTGGGCACATATCCAAAAGGGGCTCAAGTACACAATGAAGACATTTGCTCAACCATGTTTTTGGCAGCTTTATTTGTAATAGCCAAAAGCTGCAAACAGCCCAGATGCCCCTCAACTGAAGAATGGATGCAGAAGTTGTGGTACATGTACACAATGGAGTACTACTCTGCAATAAAAAAGAAGGAAATCATGAAATTTGTAGGTAAATTGTGAGACCAAGAAAAGATCATCCAGAGTGAGCTATCCCAGAGGCAGAGGGACACACACAGTATATACTCACTCATATAGACATATAAAATAGGATAAACCTACTAAAACCTGTACATCTAAAGAAACTAATCAAGAGAGAGGACCCTAACTAAAATGCTCAATCCCCATCCCAAAAGGCAAAGAGGATGGACATCAGAAGAAGAAGAAAACAGGAAACAACCTAGGAACCTGCCACAGAGGGCCTCTGAAAGCCTCTGCCCTGCAGACTATCAAAGCAGACACTGAGACTTATGGCCAACTGTTGGGCAAAATGCATGGAATCTTATGTAAGAATTGAGAAATAGTAAGATCTGGAGAGGACAGGAACCCCACAGAGAGAGCAACAGAACCAGAAAATTTGAACACATTGGTCTTCCCAGAGATTCATACTCCAACCAAGTACCATGCATGGAGATAACCTAGAAGCCCCGCACAGATGTAGTCCATGGCTGTGTAGTGTCCAAGTGGGTTACATATTAATGGGAAGAGGGACTGCCTCTGACATAATCTGATAGGCCAGTTCTTTGATCACCTCCCCCTGAGGGGAGAGAAGCCTTACCAGTCCACAGAAGATGACAATGCAGCCATTCCTGATATGATCTGATAGATTAAGATCAGAAGGAAGGAGAGGAGGTACTCCCCTATCAGTGGACTTGGGGAGGGGCATGAACAAAGAAGGGGGGCGGAGGGTGGGACTAGGAGGGGAGGAGGGGCGGGCTTATGGGGGGGATACAAAGTGAATAAACTGTAATTAATAAAAAAATCAATAGACCTAGGTATGTAATACTTCTTCATTTCTCTCATTATTCCTCATATTTCTGTGTTACCTTAAAAAAATCTCAGAAATATATATGCATTTCTCTATCCCTTCCCATTCTGCATGTTACATTCTTTAAAGCAACAGATTTCTAAAAGAATTGGCAGTTTTTCCTTGTACACTTGAATCTATCTTTCAATCACTGTGTGGTCTTAAATTAAAATATGAGTCAGGCACTTCCTTTTTGAAATGTCTTGATGATTTTCTAAGTCCTACAGAATAAACTATAAGCTTACAGATCCAAACACTTAGAATAACTGTTTACTCCATGCTTTAGACTTTCATACACTCTGCCCTAGACCTTTCTCTCATCTTTTAAGTTTGGCTACGGAGCTTAACTTTTCCAAGAAACAGCAGTGGTTCCAAACTGTAGGTTGAGGTCCATTGGGGGCGGGGTCAAATGACTCTTTCACAGGAGTCACCTAAGACCATCAGAAACAGATGCTTACACTGCAATTCATAACAGTAGTAAAATTACAGTTATGAAGTAGCAACAAGAATAATTTTATGGTTGGAGTCACCACAACATGAGGTCACAGCATTAGGAAGTATGAGGGCCAGCCTGAGTTAGAGGCTCCTATCTTCCACAATATCATTCTAAAATTTCCCCCACTACTTCATTTTATTTTCTTTGAACTCTGTGCAATCAAAGATGGTATTTTAATCCTCTTTAAGCCCAGAAACTGGCAACAAGTAAACATGGAATTTACATGAAACAATGAATGAGTTGAGTAGACAAGGCATACGAAATTAACAGAATTTTCTTCCCCATAGCTAGATAGCTTTTCTATGAGTATAAATATTAAGTTCCATCAAAGCAAATTTATCAGAATTTTAGCAAGGGGATCCAAGGGAAAATTCAGTTCACTTCCAATTCATTTGAATTATTTTTGTTTTGATGCAATATCTTAGTCTGAAAGACAGGTTGACAAAATGAAACTCTGTGTCTTCAACCTCCCACACATCCTGAGATTACAGGTACTTACCACCATGCCCATTATAAATTTCTTGTTTTTAAAGATCTCTTAAATTACCCTTAAATAGTGTGTGTGTGTGTGTGTAAGTGTGTGCACAGTAAATGAGTTGTCTTCCTCAATCACTATTTAGTCTTGTTTTATGATTTCGCAGTGAACCTGGAACTAGCTGTTCTCTGGCTGAAATGTCCCTAAGCCATACCTGGACTCATCTGGCCAACCCATCACCCCCCCCACACACACACACACACACCAAGAGTTTCAGGTGCACACTGAAAGAAACTGCTTTCATGTGAATAGGGGTGATCTGAACTCTGGTCCTTGTGCTTGTAGAGAAAACACTTTACCCACTAAGCCACCTTCTTAGCACCCCTATAATCCTCCTTTGTCTTTGTAAGCAAACATTTCTTAAGATATTTGATCAGGCTTAACAAATATATTTTTAAGTCAATGAGATGGCTCATTGAATAGGAGTACCACAATGACCTAAACTCCAGGCCACAGGACCCACAAGATGGAAAGAAAATCAGCATTTGAAGTTGTCCTCTGACCTCCACATATACATGCCCATAACACACAAGCTTGAATGTACATTCCTGATTACATTAAAAATATAATAAGGACAAATGTACAACATTTTCCGGGAATTATATTTAGTAAGGTTTAAAGACTAGTAACTGCTGTGACTTGGGGAGATTGCTCTGCAAAAACACAACTTGATGCTCTCCTAGGACCTGAGTTTGGTTCTTGGCACAGACACCAGCTGGGTCACAATTACTAGTAACTCCAGCTCCAGGGGATCCAATGCCCTCTTATGGACCCCAGGGCACACGCACATGCATACCCGACAACCACACATAAAAAGAATAAAGATGATACAATTAAAAGGTGGACTTCACCATTTCATTACTTCTTCAGGCTCCCAAGTTCCAATTCTCTGTCACCTGTCCTAAGCACTGCAAGGCAGGACTATCAAAGTGTCCCAATTTTTCTGAAGCATTACTGAATTTCAGTTACCTATTCCCGTAATGAGAAATACCTTTGGTGGCAACTGTCTTTCACTAAAGTGAAAATAAATCAACACAAATGAAATGAGTTATTACAAATAAAGCAGAGATTACAAAATTTGGAGACAGAAACATTAGTTTTCTTTTTAATTTTTTAAAATTTACTTATGCATAGAAGTGTTTTGCCTGCATGCATATACATGTTCCAGGTGGCCAAAGAGATCAGAAGAGGGCATCAGATTCCTTGGAAGTGTAGTTATGGATAGTTTAACCACCATGTGGGTGCTAGAAATTAAACCCATGTCCTCTACAAGCTCAATAAGTGCCCTTACAGCTGAACCATCTCTTTAACCTCACAAAATTGTCAGTCCTGGCTGACTTACACAAGACTGTGAAAATCTAACCTTCAGGTGCTCCCAATTGCCCAATCTACTTGTGTCAGATCTGACTGTGTCTCTTTAAAGAGTCCTGATAGTGTGTGTGTGTGCATGCTTGCACTCAAAAGAAAGAGAGAGTGGATCTGTAATTGAAGCATTTATGCTAACTGAACCCAATGTCATTTTCATTAAATGATTCTTTAATATTCATCAAAAATAAAATAAACTTATTATAATCCATTATATACCTGTCACTTTAGAAATTAATCAACGGACAATTTTTTTTTTAAATAAGAGGGCCAGTCTTGAGTGTTTCAATAATAGCTTGTTACATAAAATGCTTCAAAATTTTCTCATAAGACCAGCAATGTGGCTCAATGGGTAAGGACACCTACCAACACCTGAATTTGATCCCTAGAATTCACATGGAGGAAAGAGGGAATCCACTTCCACAAGTTGTCATCTGTGCTCCACAACTGTACCATGTCAAACTGATAGGAGCAACACCGATACACATGCACATAGCTAAAAGAAAAAAATAACATACACTATTCCATATACACCACAACTCTCCTGAAATTCAATCCATTTTTATCTAGGTATCTGTCATTTTTAACATGGTACCTTCCCATCTCTGAAGATACTGCTTCCAATTCCAATTCTAAATTGGATCAGCATTTCCAATTTAGAATAATATTTTAAACACAGAATGTGTGCAGACGAAAATCAAGATCATCATTTTTGAAAAACAAATTTGATCAATCTTTTACAATTTTGTAATACAGAAAAATGCAAAGAGTAATATTTTACGTTTAAAAAGCAATGCAGCACAAGGATACATCACATAAAACATCTACTCTTATTTGTGAATTCTACGTTTTATTAATTTACAACAATTCCATTTTGCTCTTGAGTTAAAGTTGTCCAGTGCATTTGGTGTCCCTCAAAAGACAAACAACCAAAAAGAAAAGTAACACCAGAAAAGACACAGACTTTAAAATAGCAAGTCTCCATGAAGGTTTAGAAGAGAGACACTGTCTTTGTAACATGGGGAAAGGAGAGACAAAGGAGATAAAAACTGGAGAATAGGATGACAACAAATCTGTTCTTCCAAAACTAATGGTCCATGTTTATGAAACAACAATGTTCCAGAAAGTGAATATCAGTGTTACACAACAGAAAGTAAGAAAAAGGCCACAGGAAAACTGTGACAATCAAACCCCAACCACATAAGCATGCATTTGTCTATGGCCTAGATGATTAATTTTACATAAAAGAAATACAACCAATCAAGGAATGTTACAATGCCAAATTAGCCACAATCGTGACAGTTAAGCTACCACAGAAATTTTCTTACTGACCATCCAGGTCAACTCCCACTGGACTCAGAAGACACTGAGGCCCTGTGTCTTAACAGAGTTAGTACCACCAGTGACTGCTGGGATTCAGAAAAGCTGGGATTCTTTGCTCACTCACCTCCCCTACACAGTCTCTGCCTTTAGATGCTTTTTATTTACCATAAACCACAAATGTAAAATGAAGTTCTGTCAAATCTATCAAAAGCATTCTGGCAGCCAAAACAAAAGTAAACATAGCATAGCACTCACTGTTCACACGAATTTAAAAACAAAATTAAGTAATAATCCACAAGGAAATCAACAAAATGTCCTAACTAAAAGGAAAAAAGAAACGCTTTGGTATTTTGAAATTTTCAGCCACTTAGATAAAGGATATAATGTTCGAAATAGTAAGTACTTCTTTGGGTCTATGACAACAAGAAGAAATGTAACAAGGCCCATCGTTGTGTAGATTCTTTACATCCAAATCATTCAGCAGATTTCTGTTGCCATACTCATTTAAATAGTAGCTGATTTTTCAAGGTTCTTCTCAAACCCCAGTTGTTCATTTGTTCCAAATTTTGCCAAAGGTTTTTATACTCGACATACATATTACTATGATCTGAAAACCCCACCCCTTCCTTTAGAGCCAATCAAAAGGAGCCTGCTTAAAATGTAAACACACTTTGGCTTTAGATCTAGAGCCTCTGGGATGTGTATCCAAACTGATAGCACTGCATTGTTTTTTGCCTGTTCCACACAAGTAAACTTGATGCAGGCAATTAATCTAAGGTACAATTCAACCCTGCCCCTGTCATTTATAATTCTCTATACAATTGAATTGTTTAAAGCTTTGTTTTAACCTCGGAAAAGTGGGGATGGGAAGGAGCAGAAGCCTAAGGTGGCTAAGTATGTTAGCTGCAGGTGCAAAACATGAGCCAGTTTTCTTCAAAAGGCTAATTGGTATCTTTTAAAACCCTTGTTTTCAACAAAACTTTATGTAACACCACCTGGAAACACAGGGCATTTCCAATTTGCCATCGAGGAGGGGGCAGTTCTGCTCCCTGAAAAAACATAGAATCCTGAGGTTCCCCTCTCACTCTCCAAGTTGCTTTCAGTAAGGTACAATCATGGCCAGGGTGGGTCCCTTCTCGTTTTGTACCCCTACACAATCTTGGGCATAATTTGGGACAAATAACCTACTTATAGGCTCTCCCTCCTGTGTATGTAGGCTCTCACTTAATTAGAAACTGTACCTCGGAATCCTGTATCGCACCGCCACTGCATAAGAGGAGATAAACTGACCCTCTCTACCTGGAGAACAACTCTGGCCAATAGATTTATCTCAGGGAAATAAGAAGGGGCGATATGTCCCTTCATCCTGGATTCCCTCAAAGCATCCCCCTCCAGGCCTAAGAAGCCCAGCTCCTTCCCTAGCCCAGAGCCTCACCCAGCACTGTCTGATCTATAAGTGAGACCTGGAATCCTGTACCTCTGTAGTGCACCCGAGAGGTCGATGTAGCTGAACTTGTCCTTCAGGCTCCAGGACCTGGGCAGTGGAGTCTTCTTCTGGTCCACGGCCGGGTAGAGGCTCTTCAAACGCTCTGTGGCTCCTGCTCAGAAACAGGCCGACGCACTACTCGAAGTCTCCAGGGCCGGGACCTGAACACCTGTAGATGATCCCGGAATGCCTGCGGCCAGGCAGGAACATGGCCAGGCCAGGTGGAGCGCTGGCGGGGTTGGCCGCTGAGGCGGTGAACAGGGGCGGCATGGGTGGCGGCATGGGTGGCAGCAGGTGGGGCAGCATGGAGGCCACCTCAGTCCCTAAGCCTCCACTGGGTGAGCCAGCCTGGGAGGAGTCGATGCTGGAGGCCATGGGCGCGGGCAGGGTGTCTCCGGAGCCAGAGGCCCCAAAGCTGGCTGGAGTCAGAGGCTGCTCAGACATCCCTGCAGAGACTCAGAGAGCGGCTCCTCCACTTGTCACCGCTTCCTCCTGTGCTTCCCTGGTCGCTGTCACTGTGACGCCCAGAGGCGCTGTCACTGTGACGCCCAGAGGCACTGTCACTATGACGCCCAGAGGCGCTGTCACTGTGACGCCTAGTCTGCGCGCCCCGGAAGTCGGAGCGCAGCGGTGGAGGAGACCCGCTGGGTGTGGGCCGGGGGGCGCGAGGAAGCCTCTGCCAGGCGCTGGCGGCCAGGCGACCTGGAGTGGTGGGAAGGCGAGGGGTGCTGGTGGGCGGGCCTGGGTGAGTTGGGGAAAAGAAGCAGAGAGCCTGCGAGGGGCGCTGCTCTCCCATCTGTTTCTGGTGGGCAGACAAGCTGTGGAGAGGCTGTGCGGGGGTGGCGCCAGCTGAGGGGGTGGCGCCAGGTGCACCTGCCCGCTGGCTGTTTGGCAGCCTCTCAGGTGCAGGCTCAGCCCTGCTTCTCTCCTTGAGCCATTCCCTCAGACTCAGGGAGCCTGCTTTGCACCCAGGGAGAGCAATTGAGCCCTGCTGGGCCACAGGGAGCTTAGCCAGGGATTCCCTAGTGGGTCCATTAAGGGCCACAGGAAACCATTTCTGAAGGAGAAGTCTCTCTTAAAACAGTTACTCTTTCGTTAATTAATTAATGAATGAGGAGTCCCTGCGAACTACCTGGCAGGGGGGGGGGAGGGGGGGAAGGAGCCACTTTAGGAATACCAAAGAAGACATGCAAATGGTCAAAGGTCAGGAACTGGAAATGCTTGTGCGTTTAGGAAGGGCTTCTGGAGATGTCTAAACATTTTCGGAGCGCATTAATTCTTATCATAGGCCTCTCTCTTAGGTGGCAAAAAATTATGCTCATTTTTTAACATGGGAATCTTTACTTGCTGCATAGCAAATACCCCCCCAAACTCAGTGACATAAGATTTATTATTATTATTATTATTATTTGTTTTTGGTTTTTTTGTTTGTTTGTTTGTTTTTTTCAATGCAGTTTATTCAAGAACCTTGAACAATCATCTGACACTGGGGAAAGCCAGCCCACTTTAAATAGCCTCTGGGTAGCCAACCTCAGCATGCCACGTGGGCAATGCAGATAGGTCCACATACATGGAAGCAAGCCAGATCCTCAGCCTTAGCCAAATATGGAATTGTTTGTGACAGAGAGCACTAAACATAGGGAAGGTGGAAGGCGGAAACCAGCTACATCTTTCAGGCGCAGCATTACGCAGCTCTCTACAGTTCCCCCTTTTTGTTTTAGACGCATCAGGCAAGAGTAGAGGTCTGATCTCTGATATTAGAAATAAATTGGGACTTTGTACAGATGTTCATTTAGGTGTCATCCACCCAAAGAGCATCAGACCCGTCCGATACCTTTTTCTCAGAGGCGGGACCTGGGGCATCAACCCGCATGCAATCAGACATGCTCTTCTCTGGGTCCAAAGTGGCTGACCCTGAGTGCAGTGCTTAGCCTCGCATCCTGAGCATAACATTTTGGCTTTTTATGGTAGCCAACCATGCTTGGGGAGACTGTCCTGCTTCAATGGCTGTAAAGGCCTGAATGATCATGGCTGCCTTACACTGTTGTTAGACTCTAATCTTGCATATATACCACAGGCAAACCAAGGAGACCAACACCAGAAGGCCTGCTAACGCTCCCATGCCTGCCCATTCCTTCAGATGATTCATGGCTGCAGCAATCCATGATGATAATCCTGTGGCTAGTCCTGCGTCCACTCTGGTAGAATTTACCATGACAATGGCCACTCTCAGCTGCTCCATCTTAGTATCGAATTCTCAAGTCCAATTACCTAAAATATAGCTAGACAATTGTTTAGACAGATTTGCAGCACAGGGAAAATTCTCATGTTGTATGCTAGTGACTCAAAGTCCAGCATACTTTCATTGACAGCCAAGTTGAGCGATTTGTCATAGGGTATCAATTTGCTCCTGCACGAGGTCAATCCTCTGATTGAACACCATCAAATCTCCTTTTAGTTGAGCATTAATTCCTTTTTGTACATCTAAGCCATGAGCTACATTGGCTAAAAGGTTATTCAGTGTCTGAGCAGTCTGCCCTGTATGACTCATAGCTAATGCTGTGGTGGTAGCTCCAACAGCCGCCAATGAGATGGCAGTAACAATGGCAGCTGTAATTCCAAGATCACTTTTCTGTCTGAAGAGAGTCATATTGTGAGGGCATCAACAGGCATAAGCACCCAGCGAGGCATGTGAGTAAACAGCTAGTAAATTTACTAGCATAACAGCATTGGGCAAACAGGCAAGTATCATTACCACAATTACTTGGCTCTATCTGGCTAATAATGAATAAAAATGGGGGATATAAACAAACAGGTTTGGGCTTATAGGAAATATTATGAGAAGCCTTAACCCCCTCGTTGGAACATCCTGCATCAGTTCTAGAACTAGCAGTGGTGGTGTCCGAGGTCTGAGTAGGTTCAGGAGACCATTGCCCCCAGGGGCGAGACGTGCTCCATGTAAATTGACTAACTCCATGTTTTCCTCCACTTTTGAAAGTCATTTAGGGTTCTTAAATTATTTTTTTCCTTTTTTTTAATTTTTCATCAATTATACTTTATTCATTCTGCATCCCCCCATAAGCCCCTCCCTCCCCTCCCAATCCCACCCTCCCTCCTCCCTCTGCATGCATGCCACTCCCCAAGTCCACTAATAGGGGAGGTTCTCCTCTCCTTTCTGATCTTAGTCCACCAGTTCACATCAAAAGTGGCTGCATTGTCCTCTACTATGGACTGGTAAGGCTGCTCCCCCTCAGGAGGAGGTGACTAAACAGCAGGCCAGTCAGTTCATGTCAGAGGCAGCCCCTCTTCACATTATTATGTAACCCAATTGGACTCTGAACTGCCCTGGGCTACATCTGTGCAGGGGTTCTGGGTTATCTCTATGAATAGTCCTTGGTTGGAGTATGAGTCTCTGGGAAGTTCCCTGTGTTCAAATTTTCTTGTTCTGTTGCTCTCCTTGTGGAGACCCTGTCCTCTCCAGCTCTTACTATTTTCCAGTTCTTACATAAAATTCCAGTCACTCTGCCCAACAGTTACCCATCAGGATTAGCATCTGCTTTGATAGTCTGTAGGGCAGAGGCTTTCAGAGGCCCTCTGTGGTAGGTTCCTAGGTTATTTCCTATTTTCTTCTTCTTCTGATGTCCATCCTCTTTGCCTTTCTGGATGGGGATTGGACATTTTAGTTACGGTCCTCTCTCTTGCTTAGTTTCTTTAGATGCACAGGTTTGAGTGGCTTTGTCCTATGTTGTATGTCTATATGAGTGAGTATATACCATGTGTGTCTTTTTGCTTCTGGGACAACTCACTCAGGATGATCCTTTCCAGATCCCACCATTTACCTGCAAATTTCGTGATTTCCTTATTTTTCATTGCTGAGTAATAGTCCATTGTGTAGATGTACCACATTTTCTGCATCCATTCTTCAGTTGAGGGGCATCTGGGTTGTTTCCAGCTTCTGGCTATTAGAAATAAAGCTGCCAAAAACATGGTTGTGCAAATTTCCATTTTGTGTGCTTGAGCCTCTTTTGGATATATGCCTAGGAGTGGTATGGCTGGATCTTGGGGAAGCACTATTCCTAGTTGTCTGAGAAAACGCCAGATTGATTTCCAGAGTGGTTGTACCAGTTTACATTCCCACCAGCAGTGGAGAAGGGTTCCTCTTTCTCCACAACCTCTCCAGCATGTGTTGTCACTTGAGTTTTTGATCTTGGCCATTCTGATGGATGTAAGGTGAAATCTCAGGGTTGTTTTGATTTGCATTTCCCTAATGGCTAGTGAGGTTGAGCATTTCTTTAAGTGCTTCTCTGCCATTCGGTATTCCTCTACAGAGAATTCTCTGTTTAGCTCTGTTCCCCATTTTTTAAGTGGATTACTTGGTTTGCTGCTTTTCAGCTTCTTTAGTTCTTTATATATACTTGATATGAGTCCTCTGTCAGATAAAGGGTTGGTGAAGATTCTTTCCCAATCTGTAGGAGGTAGCTTTGTTTTGATGACGGTGTCCTTTGCTTTGCAGAAGCTTCTCAGCTTCATGAGGTCCCATTTATTGATTGTTGCTCTTAGAGCCTGTGCTGTTGGAGTTGTGTTCAGGAAGTTTTCCCCTGTACCAATGAGTTCTAGGGTATTCCCCACTTTTATTTCAAGCCGATTTAATATGTCTGGTTTTATGTTGAGGTCTTTGATCCACTTGGACTTCATTTTTGTGCAGGGTGATAAGTATGGATCTATTTTCATTTTTCTACATGTAGACATCCAGTTGAACCAGCACCATTTGTTGAAGATGCTATCTTTTTTCCATTGTATGGTTTTGGCGTCTTTGTCAAATATCAGGTGTCCATAAGTGTGTAGGTTTATTTCTGGGTCCTCTGTTCGGTTCCATTGATCCATCTTTCTGTTTCTATGCCAGTACCATGCAATTTTTAAAACTGTTGCTCTAGAGTACAACTTAAGATCAGGGATAGAGATACCTCCAGAAGATCTTTTATTGTAGAGGATTGTTTTAGCAATTCTGGGTTTCTTGTTATTCCATATGAAGTTGAGAATTTTTCTTTCCAGGTCTGTAAAGAATTGTGCCGGTAATTTGATGGGCATTGCATTGAATCTGTAGATTGCTTTTGGTAAGATGGCCATTTTTACTATTTTAATCCTACCAAGCCATGAGCATGGGAGATCTTTCTATCTTCTCATATCTTCTTCTAGTTCTTTCTTCAGAGATTTGAAATTTTTTTCATATAAGTCTTTGACTTCCTTGGTTAGGGTTACTCCGAGGTACCTTATGTCCTTTGTGGCTATTGTGAAGGGTGTTGTTTCCCTAATTTCTTTCTCAGCCCTTTTGTCTTTTGTATACAGGAGGGCCACTGATTTTTTTGAGTTAATTTTGTATCTGGCCACTTTGCTGTAGGAGTTCCCTGGTAGAGGTTTTGGGGTCAGTCACGTATACTATCATATCATCTGCAAATAGTGATAATTTGAGTTCTGCCTTTCCAACTTGTATCCCTTTGATCTACTTCAACTGTCTTATTGCTCTAGCAAGGACTTCCAGAACTATGTTGAAGAGATATGGAGAGAGTGGGCAGCCTTGTCTTGTCCCTGATTTCAGTGGGATTGCTTTAAGTTTCTCTCCGTTCAGTTTGATGTTGGCTATAGGTTTGCTGTATATCACCTTTACTATGTTTAGATATGTGCCTTGTATCCCTGATCTCTCCAATACTTTAAACATCAATGGATGTTGGATTTTGTCAAAGGCTTTTTCAGCATCTAGGGAGATTATCATGTGGTTTTTTTCTTTCAATTTGTTAATATGGTGGATCACATAGATGGATTTCCGTATATTGAACCATCCCTGCATACCTGGGATAAAGCCTACTTGGTCATGGTGGATGATATCTTTGATGTGTTCTTGTATTCGGTTTGCGAGTATTTTGTTGAGTATTTTTGCATCAATGTTCATAAGGGAGATTGGCCTGAAATTCTCTTTCTTTGTTGAGTCTTTGTGAGGTTTAGGTACCAAGGTGACTGTGGCTTCATAGAATGAATTTGGTAATGTTTCTTCTGTTTCTATTTTGTGGAATAGTTTGAAGAGAATTGGAGTTAGCTCTTCTTTGAATGTCTGGTATAATTCTGCGCTGAAACCATCAGGTCCTGGTCTCTTTTTGGATGGGAGAATTTCGATGACTGCTTCTATTTCCTTGGGGGATATAGGACTATTTAACTGATTTACCTGGTCCTGATTTAGCTTTGGTAAGTAGAATCGATCAAGAAAATTGTCCATTTTATTTAAATTTTCAAATTTTGTTCCGTATATACTTTTGAAGTAAGTCCTAATGACTGCTTTCATTTCCTCAGTGTCTGTAGTTATGTCCCCCTTTTCATTTCTGATTTTGTTGATTTGGATGGTGTCTCGCTGCCTTTTAGTTAGCTTGGCTAAGGGTTTGTCTATCTTGTTGATTTTCTCAAAGAACCAGCTCTTGGTTTCTTTGATTCTTTGAATTGTTTTATTTGTTTCTAATTGATTGATTTCAGCCCTGAGTTTGATTATTTCCAGCCTTCTGCTCCTTCTTGGGTTGTCTGCTTCTTCTTTTTCTAGGGTTTTTAATTGAGCCATTAAGTTGCTTGAATGCGCTGTCTCAAATTTTTTCTTGAAGGCACTTAGTGCTATGAACTTTCCTCTTAGCACTGCTTTCATTGTGTCCCACAAGTTCGGGTATGTTGTGTCTTCATTTTCATTGAGTTCTAGGAAGATTTTAATTTCTTCCTTTATTTTTTCCCTGACCCAGCTGTCTTTTAGTAGCAAGTTGTTCAGTTTCCATGTATTTGTAGGCTTTTTGCTATTTCTGTTGTTACTGAGGTCCAGCTTTATTCCATGGTGGCCCAACAGGATACAAGGGATTATTTCAATCTTCCTGTGGTTGTTGAGGCTTGCTTTGTGACCAACTATGTGGTCTATTTTGGAGAAGGTTCCATGAGGTGCTGAGAAGAAGGTAAATTCTTTTGTGTTTGGGTGTAAGGTTCTGTAAATGTCTGTTAGGTCCATTTGATTCATGACCTCTGTTAGAAATATTGGTTGTTTTTTTTGTTTTTGTTTTTGTTTAATTTCTGTTTTGTTGACCTGTCCTTTGTTGAGAGTGGGGTGTTGAAGTCTCCCACTATTAGTGTGTGTGGATCAATATGTGGTTTAAGTTTTATCAATGTTTCTTTCACAAATGTGGGTGCCCTTGTATTTGGGGCATAGATGTTCAGGATTGTGATGTCTTCTTGGTGGAATTTTCCCTTGATGAGTATGAAGTGTCCTTCCGAACCATCTCTTTTGATTAATTTTGGTTGAAAGACTATTTTATCAGATATTAGAATGGCTACTCCTGCTTGCTTCTTGGATCCATTTGCTTGAAAAGCCATCTTCCATCCCTTTACCCTCAGGTAATGTCTATCTTTGTGTCTTAGGTGTGTTTCTTGTATACAACAGATTGCTGGGTTTTGTTTACGCATCCATTCTGTTAGTCTATGTCTTTTTATTGGAGAATTAAGTCCATTGATATTGAGAGAGAGTAATGACCAGTGGCTGTTAAATCCTTTGACTTTGATGTTGGCTGTGGTCATACGGTTGTGTGCTTGGTTGCTTTTTGTTTTACTGAAGTGAGGTTATTTGTTTCCTGTGTTTTCTTGAATGTAGCTAGCTTTCTTGGGTTGTATTTTCCCTTCCAGTGTCTTCTGTAATGCTGGATTTGTTTGTAGGTATTGTTGAAATTTGTTTTTGTCATTGAATATCTTATTTTCTCCGTCTATGAGGACTGAGAGTTTTGCAGGGTATAGTAGCCTGGGCTGACATCTGTGTTCTCTTAGGGTCTGCATGATATCTGTCCAGGCCCTTCTGGCTTTCATAGTCTCTGATGAAAAGTCAGGTGTGATTCTAATGGGTTTGCCATTACATGTTACTTGGCCTTTTTCTCTTGCAGCTTTTAGTATTTTTTCTTTGTTCTGTATACTTACAGTTTTGATTATTATGTGGCAGGAGGATTTTCTTTTCTGGTCTAATTTATTGGGTGTTCTATAGGCCTCTTGTATTCTTATTGGCCTCTCCTTTAAGTTGGGGAAATTTTCTTCAATGATTTTGTTGAAAATATTTTCTGGGCCTTGGTGCAGGGAATCTTCTTTTTCCTCTATTCCTATTATTCTTAGGTTTTGTCTTTTTATGTTGTCTTGAATTTCTTGGACGGTCTGTGTCAGGAATTTTTTAGATTTGTCATTTTCTTTGAAAGATACATCTATTTCTTGCATTGTATCTTCCACACCTGAGATTCTTTCTTCATTCCTTGTAGCCTATTTGTTATGCTAACCTCTGTAGTTCCTGCTTTCTTCCCTAAATTCTTTCTCTCCACAATTTCTTCCATTTGTGTTTTTTTTTTTTTTTTAATTTTTCCAATTCTTTCTTCAGTTCTTGAGCTATTTTGCTGGTTTCCTTCCCCTGTTTGACTGTATTTTCATGTTTTTCCGTCAATTCCTTCAGCCGTTTGTTTGAACAATCCACTGTTTCTTTTATTTCATTCAGTGATTTAAGCATTTCCTCTCTAAAGGCCACATACTTTTTGGCTTCAGCTTCTTCTATTTCTTTTCGTATTTTATGTTTCCTCTGTTATCATCTTCTTGAGCATAGATGTTAGGTCGTCTCCTTGAATTTCATTTATGCTGGGGTGTCTAGGGCTATTTGCCCCTGGATAACTGGGTTCTGGAGATGCCATAATGCTCTGGCTTTTGTAGGTTGAACTTTTACGTTGTCCTCTACCCATTGGGCTATCTTAATTGTTTGAATTTAGTTTCTGATTGTTCCTGGACTCTTGTAGTGGAGAGAATCCTTTTGGCAGGTAGGTGTTTTTTCCTGAAGGAAGCCTTCCAAGCTTTTTGGGTATAGTCCCTGGATGTCTGGTGTTTTTCAGGAGTTGCTACAGCTCACCTCAGGCCTAGAGACCGGGGTGGTAACTGTGGTCCTGATGAGTCAAGAGGGCTCTCCTCTCACCGGGAGAAGTCCTGGGGGCAGCTGCCCTCCTTCTGCGTTTCTTGCTATAAATTTAGTGATCAGCTGCGGTAATCTGTGGTGGGTGAGTACTGCTCTGGTGTCTTGGGGCACTCAGTTCTGTCTGTTTGCAAACTGCAGTCTGCTAGACTTTCCCTAGGTGACCCCAGCAGCACGGTTTCTTCCTTCTCTGTGGGGTCCTCTCCGGACAGGGGTTCCCAGTCCCTGTTGTACTGGGGTGCACAGCTTGTCTGTACTGCTGAGCTGAGCGCAAAGCTCTCTGCGCACGGCAGGAGCTTGGCTGTGATTGTGGCAGAGACCTTCCGGGGAGAGACTGGGTGACCTGCGATCAGACCCGCAACCCTGCTTCCCCGTGGGGTCCCCCCGCTGCTGGGACTCCCAGTCTCAGGTACCCTTGTGCCCACGGATCAGCCTGGGAAATTGGCTGGGACCCGCCTGCTTGCGGCTCCAGCCCGGAGACCCAAAGCCCGCGTTACCTGGGATTTCTTCTGGGTTCTGCCTGGGTAGCCGTGAGTGGACCCGACAGATTCCCACGCCATGGGAGCCTCCCCTCACCTGGGAAACACGATCGATGTAGTTTCAGGGCCCCGAGTTCAGTCTCCTGGTCTCTGTATGGAAAGTGCTGTCCTGCTGCTCAGACGCGCTGTTTTCCCGGCGCTGCCATCTTGGCTCCCAAGATTTATTATTAAAGATATCTGTGGAGCAGGTTTCTTCTGACTTAGTAACTGTTCTATTGCTAGGAAAAAAAAAAAAAAAAAAAAAAAAAAAAACATGACTAAGGTGACTTATAAAAAAACGCATTTACTTTAGAGGCTTACAGTTTTAAAAGGTTAGTCAATGATCACCAGGACAGGAAGCATGACAGCAGACAGTTAAGCTTTGTGATGGAGAAGTAGCAGAGAGCTCATAAATTGATCTGAAAGTTGCAGGTAGAGAGCCAGAGACCTAGAGAGCAACAGAGAGAGAAAAAAAAAGAGACAGAGATGAGGCTTGTGTGAGTTTTTGCAACCTCAAAGCCCAACACCAGATCTATGCTTCCTCCAATACGGAACCTCCTAAAGCTTTTCAAACAATTCCACTAACTGAAGAACAGTTAAGTATTCAAAGATACGAGCCTATGGGAGCCATTCTCATTCTTATCACCACACCTTCCCTGTGTATTCTGCTTGAATGACCTTATCTCAGATATTCAAAGTGTGTAGTCTGTGGCTGTGAGTCACCTTACCACTTGATTTAGGAAGAATCTGATGACAAGCTAATAGATATGGTCACCGGCAGGATTCCTTTCCCCAGGAATAATAAGGACACCACATCATTACTAGCTATTGGCCAGAAGTGGCTCTCAGAGTGGACCTCTTCAAAACGGCAGCAGATTTTTCCAAAGTGTGCATATCAAGAAGACAACAGCACCAGAACCAAACCCAGGATGAGGAGACACATTGTCATTTTGCCATAACGTCAATTAAAAGTAAACTGCTGATCCAGCTCACTTTCATGCAAAGAGACTTTGACAAGGCCATTTACAACAGAATTTGACATCTATGAAAAGCTCTGGTTCCTTTGACTCCAGGACAATGCACTTGCTCCAACCTTATCACATCAAGTTTCTAAACCAGAGGCTGACATACCTTTTCTGCAATAAACTATGTACTTGGTATGTTAGGTCATGTGGGCCATATGTATCCATTGAAACTACTCATCTTCACCACTGTGGATGAAGTTAGTCACTGACAACATGTAAACAAATGGATGTAATTTTATGTCAATAATACTTTTTTTTTAAAAAATATGCAATAACCTGGACACTACAAGATTGTGTTTAGTGAAACCTGCTCTATATAAGACCATATCCCTAAGAGTACATTACCAGATGTCAAGAAGTTCAGTTTGTTACCCACAATATATATGGCACCCCTACCCTGGATGAACTTGGGCCACACCTAAACAGGTTTTGGATACTTCTGCAGCTAGCCTGTGACAAATAATAATAAATGCCCATAGTTATCCCAGGGTAGTTTACTCCAGCAAGAAGAGGTCCAAGCTGGTGTTACTTTTCAGTTTGTTTTTAATTACTCAACATTTATACATATAGAATGCTCTGTTGGGTGCAGGAATAAGGAAGAAAGAGGAATTACAGGCAATAGTGAAGTCAGTCAGGGCACCATGTTGTGAGAAAGAAGGACTGAGAGCCAGCTGCTGCTCTTTAGAAACACATGCTTCTAGTACAGGGGCAGATAGACCGAGGGTCTGAAAAGGAAGGTTTCTACATCTGAATCAACATGTTGTCTTGGACAGAACACAAAGGTGGCACTGCTGGTGATTGACACACACCAAAGTAGAGTGTTCCTGAAGTCCAGGGTTGAGGGCAGAAATGACCTACTGAGTCACATGGGACAATACAAATGTGCTACTTTATATCATGATCTTTTTTTTTTAGAAATGATTACAATGCAGTGTTCACAAAACAAAAACCATGTGGAAAACCAGTTATTTAAGCAGAAACTGCATGTTTCGTTCATCTGTTCTTGATGATTTTGGACAAAAAAAAATCATAATTTTGGATGGGATACTCTTCATTAATAATGATTTGACAAGTTAATACAGTCTAAACCTTCTTCTGAATTCCCTCTTAACATTTTCTTTTTCTTTCCAAACTCCTGTTGACTTTCTCTTAATTGGAAAAAGTAACATCCTCTTTTCCACACTGATTTCTATGTCCCTCTTGTTGATAGCTGCTGACATGCAGAATGAATTATAATGGAACAACAACAGAAAATGTTCAGGAAAAACTCATCTTCTCCCTTAGTGCTTCTGGATCAAAGGTCAAGTTCAGGATGAAATTCCAGATAAAGAATGCTGAATGAGAAAATCTCTGAGATTCATTGAAGGACACCTGTCATAACTGAAGGTGCTATAGTTAAGTGGATGCTCCCTTGTGCAAGCAACCAAAGGCATCAGGAAAGGGACCATAGGAGCCAAAAATAGACAGTTTGTGGAAACAGAGGAGAAAATGACAGTACTTTAGGACATGATAAATAACTCTCCAAAGTGCCAAATATCATGGGGCTGTAACTTGCCTACGCACTGTGGATTGACCCCTAAAGTGGCCTGAATGTTTTGCATCAACACTTCAGAAACAATTGGATGAAACCCATAAGGCTAAGTTGCACACAGATTGGTCCACTAAAAATTGGACTCAAGGCCTGGTATATGTTCTACCACGGGGCTACAATCATAGACCCCAGGGAGATAATCTGTGCTTGAAGTAGCACTATTTGAAGTGATTTAGTGAACCTGCTTTAGAAATTATATTATTTAATTATAGCTAATTATGCTTGGTAAGATATTAATATTTTTGATTGTTTACTTTAAGCACCTTCAAAGATCCACAAGGAGAAGTATGTCCACCAATCTGTATGACTTTCTAAACCTTAGTATTTCAAAGATGTTAAAATATCTGTACCTTTTAAATGATAAAGCTCTTTCAAAAACTTCATTCATTCTCCTTCTTCAGCTACAAGTATCTAACTTAGAAACAGGCATCAACTATTTAAAGATCCACAGCACTTGCTGTTACTGGCTACCAAGGCTCCCTCAGATACATCCTTTACCATAGTATAAATGGAAACTCACTATAGGTAATACATTTTACCTATAGGTAAAACTATAGGTGATAGTAACTATAGGTAAATTTCCTCCACACAAGGCTTTGAGGTTCATCTCTCAAGTGCTGGACTTACAGGGGTGCCAACTTTCCTCATCTCTCTTTCTCTGATTGTGTGTATACATGAGTGAGAATCTGCATGTGCTTGTGTGTGACAGTCTGAAGGTGAGCCTGATCACCTTTAATTGAGGCAGGGTTGCTCACTGACCATGAAGAGCAGCTGTTCCAAATTGTCTACTAAAGAGCTTGCTCAGTGCATCCCATATCTCTGGTTCCTGAGTAGTGGGATTAAATGTGGACACCAGGCATGCCCAGCTTTTATGTGGGTTCAAGGTATGCAAACATTGCTCTTCGTGCTTATACTGAGTCATCTCTCCACCCCACCTCAATTTTATTCTTATTCTTCAATTAGGTAAATCCCTTTTTCCCTTAGTGTATACACACACACATACACACACACACACTTTGAAGTGTCTCCCCAAAAGATGTTCATAGGCAATGCCAAGAACCTATGTCAACGAGCCTGGTGGATGTGCTCATGCTACAGATCTTGAAAAAGGACAACCATTGGGGAAGGCAGAGGCAAGTGGATCTCTGAGTTTGAGGCCAGCCTAGTCTACAAATTAAGTTCAGGACAGCCAAGGCTACACAGAAAAACCCTGTCTCCAGGAAAAAACTGAAGGAAGGACATAAGGAAGGAAGGAAGGAAGGAAGGAAGGAAGGAAGGAAGGAAGGAAAGAAAGAAAGAAAGAAAGAAAGAAAGAAAGAAAGAAAGAAAGAAAGAAAGAAAGAAAGAAAGAAAGAAAAGGATAATACTGGATTGTTCTGTGGACTCTAAATACCATGGCAGGTGTATTTGTATCTGAGGCAGAAGGAAATCTGAGACACAAAATAGAAGATATACGTTGTCCTAGTCACTTTTTTATTGCTGCAGCAAAACTCCATGACCAGGCAACCTATAAAAGAAAGCATTTAATGTGAGCTCACAGTTCCAGAGGATTAGACCATCATGGTAGGGACCATGGCAGCAAGCAGGCACACATGACCCTGAAGCAGTAGTTGAGGGTTTACATCTAATCCATAATCAGGAAACACAGAGAGCTAACTGAGAATGACATTAGCTTTTGAAGCCCTAAATCCCCCCTCCAACTCCCTGCCCCCTGCCAGTGAAACACCTTCTCCAGCAAGGCTACTCCTAATTCTTCCCAAAACAGTTCCACTAATTTCAAAACAAGCATTCAAATACATGAGCCTCTGGGGGCCAGTCTCATTCAAGCCACCACTTACACAGAGAAAGAAAGGTCATAGCAAGGTGATGCAGACAGAGACCTGACCATAGCTAATAAATGCTCTAGCCACCCAACCCAGAGAAGGCAAAGAATAGTTTCTGTCTTTGGAGCTGGAGTGAGTACAACTCTGTGACATCTTGATTTGGAAAGTCCAGCCTTTTTTACTATGGTAGTGAAGGCTTTTATTACAGTAATCTATTAATTCGGGCATAAAAACCAGCATACAGACAAGTACACCACATGTTGTGTAGGTTCAGGGAGAGGGTGCACAAAGTTGTGAGAACATTAAGTATACTATGTGTTGTGAAAGGCAATGATAAATAGAGGCATATTTTTTTTTCAATGCAGTTTATTCAGAACCTTGAACAATCACCGGACCCTGGGGAAAGCCAGCCCACAGCTTAAATAGCCTCTGGGTAGCCAACCCCAGCATGCCACGTGGGCAATGCAGATAGGTCCACATACATGGAAGCAAGCAAGATCCTCAGCCTTAGCCAAATGTGGGGTTGTTTGTGACAGAGAGCACTCACCATCGGGAAGGTGGAAGGCGGAAAGCAACTCCATCTTTAAGGCGTGGAGGCATATTTTCAACATCAGAATTTTAATGCTTTTAGCCCAGCAATGGTGGCACTCACCTTTAATCCAGCATTCAGGAGGCAGGGGCAGGTGGACCTGGTCTACCAAGTGAGTTTCAGGACAGCCAGAGCTACACAGAGAAAACCTAACTTAAAAAAAAGAAAAAAAAAAAAAAAGAAAAAAAGAAAAGAAAAGAAGTGTAATGTAATGATTTTAATTTAAATGTACTTTTTTAAAGACAGGGAGTACAGTGTAATACATAAATTTTATAGCTTGATACGGCAAATCAAGTTTTCTTCCTTGTCATCGTAATATTCCCTCTTCCTTCCTCTCTCTTTCCCTCCCTCTCTCACTCTCTTTCAGCTCCACCACATTTCAGTTAAAGAGACAGGTTATATGAGAGCCTGTCAGGTCCAGCTGAGCCTGTCATGTCCAGTTGAGGTTTACATGTCCAGCTGAGCCTTTCATGCTTCTAGCTGAGCTTTTTACATCTAGCAGAGACTGTGGGTTCAGTTGTTTCTGTATACTGTTGAGACTCTTATGTTCAGCTGTGCATGTCTTATCCATCTGAGCCTGTCTCCAGCTGAACCTGTCATGTCCAGCTGAACGTGTCTTGTCTCTATCTGAGCTTTTCACATTCAACAGAGTTTATTATATCTAGCTGAGTCTGTCTCCAGCTAAGCTTTTCACATCCAGCAGAGCCTGTCCCATTAACCCTGTCTACTGCTGATACTCTCATGTCCAGCTGTGCCTGTCATGTTCATCTGAGCTTGTCTCCAGATGAGCCTGCCATGTCTATTGAGTCTGTCATCATTGAGGCTGTCTCCAGCTGAGCTTGTCATGTCCCGCTGAGCATGTCATGTCCAGGTGAGTCTATCTGCAGCAGAGCCTGTCATTACCAATTGAGTTTGTCTCCAGCTGAGCCAGTCTCAAACTGAGCCTGTCTCCAACTGAGCCAGTCTCAAACTGAGCCTGTCTCCAGCAGAGACTGCCATGTCCAATTTCACCTGTCCTATCCAGTTGAGCCTATCTTGTCCATTTGATCCTGACATGTCCAGCTTAGCCTCTCTTGTCCATTGAGCCAGTTCCCTAGTTTGGCTTTTTATGTCCACCTTAGACAGTATCAAGCTGAGCCTATCTCCAGCTGAGAAAGTCATATCCAGTTGAGCCTGACATGTCTAACTGAACCTGACTTGTCCACTGGAGCCTGTCAGGTCCAGAGGAGCCTGGTATGTCCACCTGACCTTGTCATGTCCAGTTGAGCCTGTTTCCAACTGAGACTTTCACATCCAGCAGAGCAAGTATGTCCAGTTGATCCTGTGTCTTGCTAAGCCTGTGACGTCCAGCTGAGATTTTCATGTCCCACTGAGTGTGTCACGTCCAGGTGAGCCTGCCAATCTACAGCTGAGCCTGAACTTTCCAGGTAAGCTTGCATGTCAAGCTTTGCCTCCTGTCCTGTAGAGCTGAGCCTGTCTCCTGCTGAGCATAAAATGTACAGCTGAGATTGGCATGTCCAATTGAGACTGTCATTTCCAGCAGAGCATGTCATATCTCTAGCTGACCTTTATACATCCAGCAGAGCCTGTCATGTCCAGTAGATACTCCATACTCCTGAGACTCTCAAGTCCAGTGTGCTTGCCATGTCCACCTGAGCCTGTCACCTCCAGGTAAGTCTGTCACCATGGAGGCTGTCTCCAGCTGAGTTTGTCAGGTCCCTCTGAGCCTGTCATATCCAGGTGAGATCTGTCTTCAGCTAAGTCAGTCTCAAGCTGAGCCTGTCTCTAGCTAGGCCTGTCATGTACATTTGAGCCTGCATGTCCAACTTAGCCTGTCTTGTCCAGTGGAGCCTGTCAGGTACAGCTGAGCCTGTCTTCAGCTTAGCTTTTCACATCCAGAAGAGCCTGTCATGTCCAGTTGATCTTATGTCCTGCTGAGTCTGCCTTGTCCAGCTGAGTTGATCATATTAAGGCAATCTCCAGCTGAGCTTGTCATATCCCACTGAGCCTGTCCTGTCCAGGTGAGCCTATCTGTAGAAGAGCCTGTCATGACCAATTGAGCCTGTCTCCAGCTGAGCGAGTCTCAAGCTGGGCCTGTCATGTACATTTGAGCCTGCATGTCCAACTTAGCCTGTCTTGTCCAGTGGAGCCTGTCAGGTACAGCTGAGCCTGTCTTCAGCTTGGCTTTTCACATCCAGCAGAGCCTGTCATGTACAGTTGATCTTATGTCCTGCTGAGTCTGCCTTGTCCAGCTGGGTTTATCACATTAAAGCTATATCCATCTGAGCTTGTCATATCCCAATGAGATTGTCATAGCCAGGTGAGCCTGTCCTGTCCAGGTGAGCCTATCTGTAGAAGAGCCTGTCATGACCAATTGAGCCTGTCTCCAGCTGAGCGAGTCTCAAGCTGAGACAGTCTCTAGCTGAGCCTGTCACCTACATTTGAGCCTGCATGTCCAACTGAGCAATGTCCACTGTCCACTGTCTTGCCCAGTGGAACCTGTCAGATGCAGCTGAGCCTGGTATGTCCAGCTGACCTTCTCATGTCCCACTGAGACTGTCATATCCAGCTGTGCCTGTCAGGTCCATTTGAGCCTGTCTACAGCTTACCCTGTTATGTCCAGCTGAGGTAGTCTTTATTGAGGCTGTCTCCAGCTGAGCTTGTCATGTCTTGCTCTACCTGTCATGTCTAGGTGATCCTGTATTGTCCAGGTGAGCCTATCTGCAGCAGTGCATGCTTATTGCTGCTGCATTCACAAAAGCCATTAAGAAGAATCACGCTAAATATCCCTCCAGGGATGGACAGATTTTTTTTAAAACTATGTTACAAATACACAGTGGAATTTGATTTAAACAAGCAAAATGAATGGAAATTAAAAATTACATTAAATAAGAAAATTCTTGCTCAGAAAGACAAACAGCACTTGCTCTCTGTCATATGCAGACCCTATCTTTTGATTTCTATAATGCACTTATGTGGGGGTAGTATAGAATCCAGAAAGCCTGTCAAGTGCAAACCCTATCTTTTGATTTCTATAATGCACTTATGTGGGGGTAGTATAGAAGCCAGAAAGGGGCCAATGAGAGACATAAAAAGGAACTTAATAGAAGAGCAAGTTTAGTAGTGCATGTAAGCTACAAAAGTAAAAGGGGGACTACTGGGAATAGAAGGGTATGGGGGCGGGGGCAGAAAGCTGTGATGGAGGGACAACAATCAAAACTAAGTAGGTATGAAAATGGATAATGGAAATGGAAAATATTTGCTGTGTTAATTAAAATTATTTCACTTTCAGTTTGTGGAGTTAGTTTGTTTTTAATAGGGTTTCATTAGGTAGCCCTAGCTGGCCTAGAACTGGCTATGTGGACCAGGATGGCCTTGAACTCACAGAGATCTGCCTGCATCTGCCTTCCAAGTGTTAGGATTAAAAGTGTGCACCACCACACCTGCCCCTAAGGGGGAATAAAAAACCAGAGCTAGTGTTATATGTGGTGATTATTATTTACTATTGATATACTTTTAGTAATGCTGTTGTTGATCCTAAACAGCTATATACCTAAATCACCACACAAAACTGAGATTTATTTAATTAACCTAGATCATAATGCTGGGCAATAGTTGTTCAATCCTAAACCTCCAAGCCCACGTAGTTTCTACCATTCAGATTTCCCACATTATATTTGCTTTTAATGATATCTTAGGTCGGATCCATCTCTCCACATCTGTCCAAGACCTCTCTCCCAGCTCTGCTCTCCTGCTTCTGCTCTCCCAGCTAGCCTCCTGCCCTTCTCTCCTCCTCTGCCACCCACACCTTCCTGTCCACTGGTTCCTCCCTCCCTCCCTCTCTTCCTGCTTCCTTTCCATTGCTCAAAATTGTGGCTGGTTGTTTTATTTTGGCATGTTTAAACAAAGTTGACACAAGTGATGCTTAGAATAAGTATTACAATGCAATGTGTGGACTGAAACCAGAGAGTGGGGGAGAGAAATCAGCATTTGAACGAACAAGGGTAAGGTGTATACATTCCAAAAGAACATTATACCAACAAGCTAGTGAGTGGTTAAAGGTTCTTGTTACTAGGCCTAATGACTGAGCTCAACCACTAGGTCCCACATTGTAAAAGAAGAGAGTCTATCCCTGTAGGCTGTCTTTTTGTCTCTACACATATCAAGTGGTAGATGTATGCCCCCATAGATGTACACACATATATTCCTATAAATAAATGCAGTATTTCAAAAGATAAAGGTATCACAGTGAAAAGGGCTGGATGGCCAATTAAAAATATGGACTACCAAAGCACTGGCCACAATACTGACCATATATATTTGATCTCAAGGACCCATGTGATGGAAAGAACAAACTCCCTCAAGTGCTAGGACTTCCTCCACACACAAGACATGGCTCAAATGCACGTGCATGCACACACCCCACAGACTAAATTCAACAAAAATCATTTTATTATTTTAAAATAATTTCATACTTGATCATATATATTTCCCTCCCCAAACTCATCCCAGATCCTTTCCTGTACCCACCCAACTTCATATTCTCTCTCTTTGCCAGGAGCCAAAGCCAACTAGTGAATCCAAATTCATTTAGTGGAGCCAAAGCCAATTAGTGGAAAGTTACCAACTGCTGCACTGTGACCTAAGGTCATGGGTGATAGATTTCCGTGAAAACATCTGCTTGTTAGGCTTGAAGCATCCTTGAGATATCTTAAGGAAACATTCTTACGGTATCTTGCAGGGGCAGTATCTTGAACCATAAACCACTTTGCTATCTTCTGCAGTAATAAACTATCCTTCTCCCTATAAAACTGTGTAAAAATTTCAAATAAACAAGGCCTTGATCAGACAAACTGTTTTGGTCTCCACTCTTCGATTCTCTTGTTCCCACCCCATTCATTTCACCCTTAATTAGGAACCTGTTGAACCCCCACTGGCCAGCGCAATTCTTAAAATAAAACAAAACACCAACCAGTATTTTTCATGCTACCCACCTTCTCTTGATGATGCAACCTGCCTTGGTGTGTCACTGGTATAAACTGACTGTCACTCTACTGATGAAAACTGATTTTCCCCATTTCCCAGGAGTCAATAATAGCAAACATTTTCTTGGTTAAGAGTTGTACAGTGTGTGCACATCTACTTCTCTGGGCTTGGATTTTGTCAAGCACTAACTTTTGCAGGTTTTGTGCATGCTGTAACAGTCTCTGTGAGTTCATAAATGCAAGAAAAAAATATTTTTTTTAAAAACATGCTAGCAAGTACCCAAAGCCTGCTTACAATTTACTCATCCAAATTCTGTAGTGCTCACAGTTCTAGCAGTGGACTGAAGAAAAGTTTACTCTTGTCCATGTGGGCTCAGGTAATGTATTTGCCAAGGACATTTTGTATTTTTGTACACACCAGATACATTGTTCACACACACAAACCCTCCAAGGAAGGTTTGTTTCTCTTCAGTCATATTTCATCATGACGTCTACCCTTGGCAACTTTAGCAAATCCACTTGAAACCTCCCCACACACACCTCTTCTTAAACATTACTAAAAATAATAATACACAAATCTCTCATTTGGCCTGAGTCTTTCATCTTATAGATCTTATTCCTTCCTTGCACAGCCGAACTCAAACAATCCATTCCTTCACCAGTAATCTCAACTGAGTCTGTTCTATCAGTTTACTGCAATTTCATTCTGTATCAAGCACATAACATAAGTCAGCCTTCTTACCTTGCCAACTGAGTGCAGATAAGCACCAAGTATATGTAAACTGCTGAAACAACAAATACATGGTTTTACTTTTTTTTTTTTTTTTTTTTTTTTTTTTGAGGCAGAGTCTTACAATAGTATTCTGGCTAGCTGGCAGTGACACTATATAGAGGAAGTCTAGCCTTGAACTCCTTCAGTCTCTACCTCTGTTCAAGGTAAAGGTATCACCACCACACACAGTTCAAATTCATGAGTACCTTCTCTATTGCGGTGTGTGAAGGAGGCTGAAGGACAGGGCAGTCAGAGTCCAATGTTTACCTGTTTCCTATTCTGCACTGTTAAATGTTAGCTATTCTGCCCTGATCACCACAGCCTTCCAACAGATGGTCACAACCTCTTCTCTGCACTTCAGTTTTTCCATCTGCATTACTACTATTTTATACTAGATTATTGATTAAATGCCTATCTCTTCTCTTTCCTATAAGTTCTTCAACAGTAGAGATCCTATTTCAGCAAAGTCTACAGTCTTGTGTTCCTCCTTGCCAAGCCTTAATTCTTCCCTAGTTTGTGATGCATAACAGGTCATCAACACATGAACGCTCTTCCTTTTCATCTCTTTCACAATCTGCTCCTAAGCCACACTCTTCTAGTTCCTTACACAATGCCATTACACACACATGCTACTCTTTCCCTATCATCAGCTGGTCTTGCTGAATATGGATGGCCTCTCAATTGCCTATTAGAAATAACAAGATTTTGTTGTTTGTTACTTATAGAGTTTACAACTTCCATCAAGGTTCTCTCAGATCTAAGTCCACTCTTATTTCTGGCAGTTTCCATTTCAGTCCCCAGTAACACTAAGCCATAATGCCTCTGCCAAAGAGCACGGGGTTCATTCTCTTCCTGAGAATGCCTTAGTCATTTCCCATCTTCTGGAGTACTTTTCTCCAACAAAGTTTCTCAAATTCTTACTAATCTTAAAGGATTAGCATATAGCATTCTGTTGATACATGTGCTTCCTTGACCCAGAACTACTCCTCAGTTCCCCCGTATATGATCTCAATATTCATTCAGTAAAGACTGTTTTAATTTAGAGTTAATTATTTTTGTCTAATGAATGCTCTTTGTCCCAACCCACTCCACTTTTTGAATACTAACCTGGATAGGTTTCCAGAGTTTCTATTGCCTGTCAGAAAGCCCACGGGGAAGTGTGGATAAGACAACCATGAAAAAAGTAATGCTGATTAGTCTCACCAAAATTCTAACCCTACAATGTATCCATCAAACACATTAGGTTGATAATCATGCTACTTAGCAATATTACTACCTTTGCTCATATGTCCCTCTGTGAGCATTCATTTGTTGATGACAACCAACTGAAACTTGAAGGTGCCCTTCCAATTTTGTTTCTGAAATCAGTGTATATGGATGCTTGAATGTGAGTTTGTGCATTTGAGTCAATGCCTCAGAAGGCCAGGAGAGGGTGCTGAAACCCATGAACCTGGAGTTACGAGGCAGTTGGGAGATGTCTGACATGGGTGCTTGGACTGCAGTAGGGTCCTCTACAAGGACAGTATACACTGCTGAGACATCTCTCCAGTCCTTCTCTCTTTTCTTATCTTCTCAAAGCTAGCTAGAAATTTTATTTTCTAACCTTCATTAAAATAAATAGTCTTTAAAGCCAAGTGCATGCCTTTAATCCCATCCTACGAGGCAGATCTCTTTGAGTTTGAGGCCGACCTGATCTACAGAGTGAGTTCCAGGGATACAGAGAGAAACCCTGACTTGAAAAAGTATCAAAAAGAAAAAAAAAGGCTTTAAAGTCAATAAGCATAAAAGGAACACTTTAAGGGTCTATTAGTACCAGCCAGCAGAAAAATTGTGGAATAGAATACAAACAGAAAATATTGCTAATTTTTCCATAACCACTGTCAAACAGTGGTATCAATATTTTCTTTGGAGAGATAAAAACATCCTGTGAATAAATTATAAATAAAATTTTTCAAATAAAATGTTATTATCTCTCTCATTTTCAATTAACTTTTTCTGTACTACCTCTGTGTCTCTTAGCATGCATAAGTGAATACTTAAGTGAAATGAGTGAGCTGAAATTACATTCACAAGATAAAATCATGTTTTTTATTTTCTTTCTTTTTTATTTTTTTATATTTCTTTATTAATTACACTTTACTCACTTTTTATCCCCCTACCCCGTGGTTCCCTTCCTCCTCCCATCCTAATCCCTCCCTTCCTCCACCCTCTGCCTGCATGGCCCTCCCAAATTCCACTGATATGGGAGGACATCTTTTCCTTCCTTCTGATCCTAGTCAATTAAGTCTCATCAGGAGTGGCTGCATTGTCTTCTTCTGTGGCCTGGTAATGCTGCTTCCCCCTCAGGGGGAGGAAATTAAAGAGCAGGCCAATCAGTTCATATCAGAGACAGTCCCTGTTCCTATTACAATGGAACCCTCTTGAATACTGAACTGCCATGGGCTACATCTGTGCAGGGGTCTTAGGTTATCTCCATGCATAGTCCTTGGTTGGAATATCAGTCTCATGAAAGGACCCTGTGCTCAGTTTTTTTTTTTTGGTTCTGTTGCACTTCTTAGGGAGTTCAGTACAATTGTGATGTCACAAGAGTACCATTGTGATGTGACAATTAAATTGTAATGACATAATTCTCTGGTGAAGTCACAATTGAAACATTGTGATGTCACAATATGACTCTGATCTCCTGCTAGTACCATTGTCATGTCATAATGCACTTGCGATGCCACAATTGTAACATTATGATATCACAATATCTTTGCGATATCCTACTAGTACCGTTGAGATGTCATAATGGCATTGTGACTAGAGAATAGTATCTACCATTTATAGTACAAACTACAATTATGATGTCACAAGAGTACCATTGTGATGTCACAGTTCAATTGAAATGTCATAATTCTCGAATGATGTCTAGTACCATTGTGATGTCATAATATCCTTGTAATGGCACAATAGTAGCTTTGTGTAGTCACAATGTATTTGTGATATCCTAATAGTACCATTGTGAAGGCATAATGCCATTTTGACTAGAGAATAGTACCATTGTGAGGTCATAGCTCAATTGTGATGTCACAGTAGTACCATTGTGATGTCACAATATTACCATTGTTATGTCTCAAGTCAGTGGTAATGTCATAATACTCTCGTAATTACACAATTACAAAATTGTGACGTCACAATACAATTGTGTTGTAATACTAGTATCATTGTGATATCATAATATACGTGCGATATCACAATAGTTTAATGTCACAATGTCTTTCTGATGTCCGAATTGTATCATTTTGAAGTCATAATGCCATTGAAACTAGAGCATAGTAACATTGCAATTGCATAGTACAATTATGTGGTCACAATTGTACCATAGTGATGTTATACTTCTCTAGTGATGTCATGATTGAACCATGTTGATGTCATAATTAGATTGTGATGTCCTACTAGTACCATTGTTATGTCATAGTACAATTATGATATCACAATAGTAGCATTGTGATGTCACAATGTGTTTGTGATATCCTCATGGTACCGTTGTGATGTCAAAATGCCACTGTGACTAGACAATAGTTCAATTGAGATGTCATAGTACAATTTTGATCAATTGTAGCATTATGAGGTCACAAATCAATTGTAACATCATAATTCTCTAGTGATGTCAAAATCATACCGTTGTGAAGTCCCAATAGGATTGTGATATCCTACTAGTACCATTTTCATGTCATAATACACTTGCGATGTCACAATAGTAAAATTGTTATGTCACAATGTCTTTGTGATATCTTACTAGTACCATTGAGATGTCATAATGCTATAGTACCAACGTGATGTCATAGTACAATTGTGAAATCACAATAGTACAATTCAATTGAAATATCATAATTCTCTAGTGATATAACACTATGATTGTAATGTCCTTCTAGTACCATTGTGATTTCATAGTATAATTGTGTGGTCAGATTAGTACCATGTGATGTCACAATGATTCCATCGTGATGACACAATTCATCTGAAATGTCATAATTCTCTAGTGATTTCACAATATGATTGTGATGTCCTCCTAGTACCTTTGTGATCTAAGAATATCCTTGTGATATCACAATAGTAGCTTTGTATAGTCACAATGTCTTTTTGATGTCCTAATAGTACTATTGACATGTCATAATGCCATTGTGATTAGATAATAGTACCATTGTGATGTCATAGTACAATTTTCTTGTCACAACTGTATCTTTATGATGTCACAAGTCAATAGAAATGTCATAATTCTCTAGTGATGTCATAATATGATTGTGATGTCATATTAGTAGCTTTGTGTAGTTAAAATGTCTTTGTGATGTCCTAATAATACCATTGTGATATCATAATGACATTATGACAAGAGAATAGTACCATTGTGATGTCGTAGTAGAATTGATACCACAATAGTACCTTTGTTATGTCTCAAGTCACTGTTAATGTCAAAATTTTGATATCACAATACAATTATGATGTCCTACCAGTATCATTGTGATGTCATAAAATCCATGTGATGTCAGAATAGTAGAATTGTGATGTCACAATGTCTTTGAGATACCCTATTAGTACCATTGTGATGTCATAATGCCATTGTGACTAGAGAATAGTGCAATTGTGATGTCATTATACATTTTTGGTGCCACAAGAGTACCATTGTGATGTCACAATTAAATTGGAATGTCATAATTCTCTAGTGATATGACAATCAAAAATGACATGTTACAATACGATTGTGATGTCCAACCTCAAAGAAGCTTCAACTATCAAAAGTGCAATTTTAAACTTTGCAGGAAAAAATTCAACCATACCAAGTGAATCATCATCCATTACAGACAAAATTTCAGCAAAGGCTCAGGAAAGTTCATGCTTTGCAGGCAAAATTTCAACCATATCAGGCAAAACTTCACCCTTCACAGGTAAAAGGTCAACCACCTGAAGGTGACATTTCAACCATCGCAAGAGAGACCTCAAACATCACTGGTGACATTTCAGTCATCTCCCTTTAATGTTCAACCATCACAACCGATTATTCAGCCTACATAGTTGTGCTTTCAAACTTAGAGGAAAAACTTCAACCATCACAATGGAAACTTCTACCATTGCAGGTGAAATTTCAGCCACCTCAAAGGTAACTTCAACTATCAAGGGTGCAAAAATTACCTTTGCAAGAAATCTTTAACCATCCAAGGTGAAACTTGAACCGGTAAAGGGAAAATTTCAGCTATGGCACAAGAAAATTCAGTCTTTGCAGGCCAAAATTCAACAATTTGAGGTCAAATTTGAATCTTTACATGAAAAAGGTCATACATTTCGGGTGAAAATTCAACCATCGCAAGAGAGACTTCAAACATCACAGGCAACATTTCAGTCACATCACAGGAAAATCTAAATATGACTGGCGATAAGAAAGGCAAGCCACAATTGAATAATTTTGAGCTTCGTAGAGAATTATGACATTACAATTGACATGTGACATCACAACGGTACTATTGGTATATCACAAACATATTGTGACATCACAATGCTACAATTGTGACATTGCAAGGGAATTATGACATCACAAATACCAGTAGGACACAACAATCTCATTGTGATATCACACTGGTTTTATTGTGACATCCCTGGAGAATTATGACATTACAATTGAATGGTTCCTTCAAAATAGTAACCATGACATCATAATTGTATTATGATATTACAGTGTACTATTCTCTATTCACAATGGCATTCTGATATGAGAAAGGTAATATTGGGATCACAGTGGAATGATTGTGACATTCCTAGGGAAATATGACATTTCAATTGACTTGTGACATGAAAATGGTAGTATTGTGACATCACAATAGTACTTTGACATCACAATGGTACTATTCCCTAGTCAGAATGGTATTATGACATCAAAGTGGTACTATTAGGATAAAAAAAACACATTGTGATGACACAATGCTAAAATTGTGATATCGAAAGTGTATTATGACATCACAATGTTACTAGTAGGACCTCAGAAGTGTATAGTGACTTCACAATGGTTCGAATGTGACTTTACTACAAAATTATGACTTTACAATTGAATTGCGATATCACAATGGTATGATTGTGACATCGCAATTGTATTATGACATCACAATGGTACTATTCTGTAATCAGAATGGCATTATGTCTTCAAATGGTACAATTCGGATATCACAAAATATTGTGACATTACAGTGCTGCTATTGTGACATCGCAAGGGAATTACGATATCACAAAGGTAAGAGTAGAATATCAGAATCATATTGTGAACTCACAATTGAGTAATTTTGAGCTTAATAGAGAATTAGGACATTACAATTGACTTGTGACGTCACAAGATTACGATTGGTAAATCACAAACACATTTTGACATCAGAATGCTACTATTGTGACATCGCAAGGTATTTATGACATCACAACTATACCAGAAGGACATCACAATCACATTATGACATCAAACGGGTTTTGTTGTGAAATCAATGAAGAATTATGACATGACAATTGAATGGTTACATCACAATAGTAGCCATGACATTATAATTGTGTTATGATATTAAAATGTACTATTCTCTATTCACAATGGAATTCTGATATGAGAAAGGTCCTATTGGGACCACAATGTAGTGATCGTGACATTTCTAGGGAATTATGACATTTCAATTGCCTTGTGACATGAAAATGGTAGTATTGTGACATCAAAATTGTACTTTGATATCACAGTGGTAATATTCTGTAGTCATAATGGCATTGTGACATCACAATGATACTATTGGAATAACAAAAACATAATTGTGACATCACAATGTTACTATTGTGATATTGCAAGGGTATTATGAAATCACAATGGTTCTAGTAGGATATCACAATCTCATTGTGACATCACACTGGTTTTATTGTAACATCCCTGGAGAATTATGACATTTACAATTGAATAGTTACTTCACAATAGGACTGTTCACAATTGTATTATGATATCACAATGTACAATTGTCTAGTCATAATAGCATTATGGTATCACAATGATACTATGAGGATGTCACAACGATATTGTGACATCGCACTGCTACTAATGTGAAATTACAAGGGAATTATAATATCACAACTGTTCTACCAGTACAACACAATCATATTGTGATATCACAATGTTACTAATATGACATTGATAGAGAATTATGATATTGCAATTGAATTATGACATCACAGTGGTAGTATTGTGACATAACAATTGTACAATGACATCACAATGGTACTAATCTGTAGTCACAATGGCAATATAACATCACAGTGGTACACTTGAGATATCACAAAGATATTTTGACATCACAATGCTACTATTGTTACATCGCAAGAGGACTATTACATAATAATGGTACTAGTCGAACATCACAAATGTATCATGACATCACAATGGTTTGATTCTTACATCGCTCTAGAACTATGACATTATAATTGAATTGTGACATCACAATGGTATTCTTGTGACATCACAATTGTACTATGATATCAGAATGATACCATTCTCTAGTCACAATGGCATTCTGTTATGAGAAAGGTACAAGAATTAGGACATTACAATTGAATTGTGACATCCCAAATGTACTATGACATCACAATGGAATTATTCTTTAGACAGAGTAGGATTATAACATCAAAATAGTACTCTTTTCTACATCACAATAGTAAGATTGGGTCATCACAATTGTATTATGATATCACAATGTACAATTGTCTAGTCATAATGGAATTAAGACATCCCAATGGTACTAGTAGGATATCACAAAGGTATTGGGACATCACAATGCTACTATTGGGACATCACAATTGTACTATGACATGACAGTGGTACAAGTAGGTCATCACAATCTATTGTGAAAGCACAATTTTGTGTTTGTGACAATACTAGAGAATTATGACATTACCATTGACTTGAGACATCACGATGGTACTATTATGACATCACAATGCTACTAAT
The DNA here is from genome assembly GCF_030254825.1 of Meriones unguiculatus. Taxonomy (NCBI): domain Eukaryota; kingdom Metazoa; phylum Chordata; class Mammalia; order Rodentia; family Muridae; genus Meriones; species Meriones unguiculatus. The sequence goes on along the minus strand of NC_083369.1, from coordinate 158,373,828 downwards.
GTAACATCGGAAGGGTTTTATGAAATAAAATAACAATGGTACTAAGATGACATCACAATCCCAACGTGATATCAACTGAAATGTCATAGTTCTCTAGTGATGTCCCAATATACCGTTGTGATATCACAAAATGATTGTGATATTCTACTAGTACCATTGTGATGTCATAATACACTTGTGATGTCACCATAGCACCTTTGTGAAGGCACAATGTCTTTGTGATGTTCGAATTGTACCATTGTGATGTCATCATGCCATTGCGAATAGAGCATAGTACCACTGTGATGTCAAAATACATTTGTGATATCACTATACTATGATTATGATGTCACAATTAAATGTAATGACATAATTCTCTAGAGATGTCAAAATCGAACCATTTAGATGTCATGATGGGATTGTGATGCCATACTAGTGCCCTTGTTATTTTATAAAACTCTTCCAATGTTACAGTAGCAGCATTGTGCTGTCATAATCGTACCATTGTGATGTCTCAAGTCAATGGTAATGACATAATTCTCTAGGATTGCAACAAACACAAAATTGTGCATTCACAATAGATCATGATGACCTACTTGTAACATTTTCACGTCATAATACCCTTGTGATGTCCCAATAGTAGCAACGTGATATCCCAATACCTTTGTGACATCCTACTAGTGCCATTGTGATGTCATGATGCCTTTATGACTAGACAGTTGTACACTGTGATATCATAATACAATAGTGATGTCACAATAGTACTATTGTGATGTAGAAGAGAGAACCATTTTGATGTCATAATCCTACTCTAGCTAAAGAACAGTATGATTATGATGACATAGTACAATTGTGATGTCACAATTGGACCACAGTGATGTCATAATTCAATTGTAATGTCCTAATTCTGTATTGCTGTCACAGTTGGTCCACTGCTTTTACACAATATGATTGTGATGTCCTACTAGTAACTGTGTGATGTCACAGTATTTTGATGAAGTCCTAAGAATACAGTTTTGATGTCAAAATTCACTTCTGATGTCATAATGTAGTATTGTGATGTCACAATTCCATTGTTATGTCATAATTCTCTGGTCATGTCACACTCGCACAATTGTGATTTCACACTAAGATTGTGACATCCTACTACTACCACTGAGATGTCATAATACCCTTGCTATATCATAATAGTAGCATGGTGATGTTACAGTAACTTTGTGATAGCCCACTAGCACAATGCCATTGTAAATAGAAAATTGTACCATTGTGATGTCAAAGTACATTGTGATGTCACAATTCAATAATAATGTCATAGTTCTAGAGTGATGTAAGGATCGAACCATTGTGATGTCACAATACATTTGTGATGTCCCACTAGTACCACTATGATATAATAATCCTCTTGTGATAGTAGCATAGTGATGTCACAATGTAATTATGATATCCTAAGTGTACCAATGTGATGTTATAATGGCATTGTGACTACAGAATATTACAATTGTGATGTCATTAGACAATTTTTATGTCACAATACTACCATTGTGATGTCATAATTCAATTGTAATACAATAAATCTCTAATACTTTCACATTATTACCATTGTAATTTCACAATACGACTATGACATACTGGTAGAAAAATAATTCCCTTGCGATTTCACAATAGTAGCATGGTGATGTCACAATGATGTTGTGACATCCTAATAGTATCATTGTGATATCATAATGCCATTATGATTTGACAGTTTTTCATTGTGATATCATAATTCAATTGTGATGTCACAATAGACCTATTGTGATATAACCATTCAATTGTTATGTCATAATTCTCCAGCGATGTCACAATAAAACCAGTGAGATGTCACTATGAGATTGTGATGTTCCTATTAGAAACATTGTGTTGTCATAATACTCTTCCGAAATCACATTAGTAGCATTGTGTTGTCACAATCTGTTTCTGATATCCCAATAGTACCATTGTGATGTCGTTATGCCATTATGACTAGAGATTATTACCATTGTGATGTCATAGTACAATTATGATGTCACAATAATACCATTGTGAGGTCACCAGTCTACTATAATGTCATAATTCTCTGTTGTGGTAGGATAGTGAAGGCACAATCTCTTTGTGGTAGCCTATTAGTACCATTGTGATGTCATAATACCCTTGCTATGTCACAATATAACATTGTGATGTCATAATGTATTTGTGATATCCTAATAGTTCCATTGTTGTCATAATGCCATTGTGACTAGAGAATATTACCCTTGTGGTGTCATAGTACAATTGTTATATCACTATGATACCATTGGGATAGCAGAGGTCAATATTAATGCCATAATTCTCTATTTTTGCCACAATTGAACCCTTGTGATGTCACAGTACGATTGTGATGTCCTAATAGTACGATTGTTAGGTCATAATACTCTTCGATGTCCCAAATGTAACATTGTTTTATAGTAAGAGTACCACTGTGATGTCATAATATCACTGTGATTACAGAATGGCACAATTGTTATGTCATAGTAAAATTTAGATGTCACAACAGTACCATTGGGAAGTCACAATATGATTGTAATATCAAAATTCTCTAGGGCTGTCACAGTCAAACCAAAATGATGTCACAATAGGAACATGACGTCCTACAAGGACAATTGTTTTGTCATAATATCCTTGTGATGTTACAGTAGTAGCATCGTGATGTCACAACATCTTTGTGATATCCTAATTGTACCATTGTGTTGTCCTGATGCAATTTTGACTAGAGAATAGTTCCATTGTGTTGTCGTAGTACAACTGTGAAGTCACAATAGTATCATTGTGATGTCACAATTCAAAATGAAATGTCAAAGTTCTCTAGTGATGTCCCAATCATGCCGTGTGATGTCACAAAATGATTGTGATGTTCTACTAGTACCATTGTGATGTCATAATACACTTGCGATGTCACCATAGTACCTTTGTGAAGGCACAATGTCTTGGTGATGTTCGAATCGTACCATTGTGAAGTCATCATGCCATTGCGAATAGAGCATAGTACCACTGTGATGTCATAGTACATTTGTGATATCACTATACTATGATTATGATGTCACAATTAAAATGTAAGGTCATAATTCTCTAGCGATGTCAAAATCGAATCATTTGGATGTCATGATGGGATTGTGATGTCATACTAGTGCCCTTGTTATTTTATAAAACCCTTCCGATGTTACAGTAGTAGCATTGTGCTGTCATAATAGTACCATTGTGATGTCTCAATTCAATGGTAATGACATAATTCTCCAGGATTGCGACAAACACAAAATTGTGCTTTCACAATAGATCATGATGACCTACTTGTAACATTTGCATGTCATAATACCCTTGTGATGTCCCAATAGTAGCAACGTGATATCCCAATACCTTTGTGACATCCTACTAGTACCATTGTGATGTCATGATGCCTTTATGACTGGACAATTGTACACTGTGATATCATAATACAATAGTGATGTCACGATAGTACTATTGTGATGTAGAAGAGAGTACCATATGGATGGCATAATCCTACTCTGGCTAAAGAAGAGTACCCTTGGTCATGACATATTACAATTGTGATGTCACAATTGGACCACAGTGATGTCACAATTCAATTGTAATGTCCTAATTCTCTATTGCTGTCACAGTCGGTCCACTGTGATGACACAATATGATTGTGATGTCCTACTGGTAACTGTATGATGTCACAGTATTTTAGTGAAGTCCTAAGAGTACGGTTTTGATGTCATAATTCACTTCTGATGTCATAATGTAGTATTGCGATGTCACAATTCCATTGTTATATCATAATTCTCTGGTCATGTCACACTTGCACGATTGTGATGTCAAACTAAGATTGTGACATCCTACTAGTACCACTGAGATGTCATAAAAACCTTGCTATATCATAATAGTAGCATCGTGATGTCACAACATCTTTGTGATATCCTAATTGTACCATTGTGTTGTCCTGATGCAATTTTGATTAGAGAATAGTTCCACTGTGTTGTCGTAGTACAACTGTGAAGTCACAATAGTATCATTGTGATGTCACAATTCAATTGAAATGTCAGAGTTCTCTAGTGATGTCCCAATCATACCATTGTGATGTCACAAAATGATTGTGATGTTCTACTAGTACCATTGTGATGTCATAATACACTTGCGATGTCACCATAGTACCTTTGTGAAAGCACAATGTCTTTGTGATGTTCGAACTGTACCATTGTGAAGTCATCATGCCATTGCGAATAGAGCATAGTTCCACTGTGATGTCATAATACATTTGTGATATCACAATACTATGATTATGATGTCACAATTAAAATGTAAAGTCATAATTCTCTAGAGATGTCAACATCGAACCATTTGGATGTCATGATGGGATTGTGATGTCATACTAGTGCCCTTGTTATTTTATAAAACGCTTCTGATGTTACAGTAGCAGCATTGTGCTGTCATAATAGTACTATTGTGATGTCTCAAGTCAATGGTAATGACATAAATCTCTAGGATTGCAACAAACATAAAATTGTGCATTCACAATGGATCATGATGACCTACTTGTAACATTTTCATGTCATAATACCCTTGTGATGTCCCAATAGTAGCAACGTGATATCCCAATACCTTTGTGACATCCTACTAGTACCATTGTGATGTCATGATGCCATTATGACTAGACACTATTATACAATAGTGATGTCACAATAGTACTATTGTGATATAGAAGAGAGTACCATTTTGATGTCGTAATCCTACTCTGGCTAAAGAAGAGTACCATTGTGATGACTTAGTACAATTGTGATGTCACAGTTGGACCACTGTGATGTCACAATTCAATTGTAATGTCCTAATTCTCTATTGCTGTCACAGTCGGTCTACTGTGATGTCACAATATGATTGTGATGTCTTACTAGTAACTTTGTGATGTCAAAGTATTATTGTGAAGTCCTACTAGTATAGTTGTGATGTCCTAATTCACTTCTGATGTCATAATAGTAGTATTGTGATGTCACAATTCCATTGTTATGTCATAATTCTCTGGTCATGTCACACTCGCACGATTGTGATGTCACAATAAGATTGTGACATCCTACTACTACCACTGAGATGTCATAATACCCTTGCTATATCATAATAGTAGCATGGTGATGTTACAATAACTTTGTGATATCCTACTAGCACCTTTTTCATATCAGAATGCCATTGTGACTAGAGAATGGTACCATTGTGATGTCACAATTCAATAATAATGTCATAGTTCTAGAGTGATGTAAGAATCGAACCATTGTGATGTCACAATACATTTGTGATGTCCTTCTAGTTCTATTATGATATAATAATCCTCTTGTGATAGTAGCATAGTGATGTCACAATGTCATTATGATATCCTAAGTGTACCACTGTGATGTTATTATGCCATTGTGACTACAGAATAGTACAATTGTGATGTCATTATACAATTGTGATTTCACAATACTACCATTGTGATGTCATAATTCAATTGTAATACGATAAATCTCTAATGCTTTCACATTATTACCATTGTGATTTCACAATACAACTGTGAGGTACTGGTAGAAAAATTGTGACATCACAATTCCCTTGCGATTTCACAATAGTAGCATGGTGATGTCACAATTCTGTTGTGACATCCTAATAGTATCATTGTGATATCATAATGCCATTATGACTTGACAGTTGTACCTTGTGATATCAAAATACAATCGTGATGCTACAACAGTCCTATTGTGATATAACCATTCAATTGTTATGTCATAATTCTCCAGCGATGTCACAATAAATCCAGTGAGATTTCACTATGATATTGTGATGTCCTACTAGAACCACTGTGTTTTCATTATACTCTTGCGAAATCACATTAGTAGCATTGTGTTGTCACAATCTGTTTCTGATATCCCAATAGTACCATTGTGATATCATTATACCATTATGACTAGAGAGTATTACCATTGTGATGTCACCAGTCTATTATAATGTCATAATTCTCTATTTTGGTAGGACAGTCAAGGCTCAATATCTTTATGATATCCTACTAGTACCATTGTGATGTCATAATACCCTTTACCATTGTGATATCAAATTCAATTGTGATGTCACAATACTACCATTTTCGTGTCACAAGTCAAGTGAAATATCTTAATTCCCTAGGAATGTCACAATCACTCCATTGTGTTCCCTATAGTACCTTTCTTATATCAGAATGCCATTGTGAATATAGAATGCGATTGTGAATATAGAATGTCACAATCACTCCATAGTGGTCCCAATAGTTGCTTTCTCATATCAAAATGCTATTGTGAATAGAGAATAGTACACTGTAACATCATAATACAATTGTGATGTCATGATAACTATTGTGATGTAACCATTCAATTGTAGTGTCATAATTCTCCAGGGATGTCACAATAAAACCAGTGTGGTATCACAATGAGATTGTGATATCCTACCGGTTGAGTTGTGTTGTCATAATTCCATTGTGATGTCACAAAAGTAACATTGTGATGTCACAATGTGTTTGTGATATACCAATCGTACCCTTGTGATGTCACAAATCAATTAATTATCTACTACGCTCAAAATTACTCAAGTGTGAGGTCACAATGCGATTCCCATATTCTACTATTACCTTTGTGATGTCACAATTCCCTTGTGATATACTCTGATATCACAATATTTTTGTGAGAGCCTAATTGTACCATTTGAAGTCATAATGCCATTCTGACTACAGAATAGTACCATTGTGATGTCATAGTACAATTGGAATGTTATAATCATACCATTTTGATGTCGCAATTCAATTGTAAAGTCAGAATTTTCTAGTGAAGTCACATTCGAACCATTGTGAATTCACAATACCTTTCTGAGGTCCTACTAGTACCATTGTGATGTCATAATACCCTTCTGATATCACTTTTTTAGCATTGTGTCATCACAATAGTACCATTGTGATGTCATAATGCCATTGTGACTTGGGAATAGTACCATTGTGATATGAAAGTACTAGTGTGATTTCACAATACTACCATTTTCATGTCACAAGTCAATTGAAATGTCATAAATCCCTAGGAATGTCACAATCACTCCATAGTGGTCCCAATAGTTGCTTTCTCATATCAGAATGCTATTGTGAATAGAGAATAGTACACTGTAATATCATAATACAATTATGATATCATAGTTACTATTATGATGTAACCATTCAATTGTTTTTTGTTTTCCTAATTAAATTTATTCTTTGGAACTTGACATATGTATATAATGATTTTTTTCCACTGTTCAAGGTTTATTTGGTGTTTTTATTGGCATGACACTTGGGTAGTTGCTTGCATCATCCATATGCAGATCTTTATTTTATATACTATCGCCATGTACACTAAGACACATATGATACACTAAATAATATCCTTTAAAACACTTATGCACAAGATATGCATAACAGACTTACACCCTGGAGTCAGGTTATGGCTAGTTGGGAACTCATTGGCCTAGGCATGTCTGGTGAGGGTGCGCAACACGGGGACACAGCAGGTTACCAGGATCATACACAACTGGCAGTGGACTGTCACAACCAGGTTACCACCACATAAGTACCTCTTAGCATCCTCTGAGGTGCACTCGCCTAAGATTCTTCACTGTGCTCTCAGCCAAGTATGCCACAGATAGGCCAATGGCTCAGGATGTACAACCTTTCAGTTTGATCACTTCATAGCGCTGTCAACCACCTGCTTGTGAACCTCCTTTCACTGCTCCTTGTCTGCGTCAGTGCCCTGTTCTGGGTTCAGATTCTTTAGGGAGACACCGGCCACATTCACACCACTCCACACAGGCACACTAGAGTCTCCATGATCCCCTTAGGACCCATCTCTGACAGCCTAGTGGGTGAACTCCCAGCCTTTCTCTCATCAGGTAATGGAACCGAGAGGAATCCAGATTGCAGCCACTTCCAATGACTCGGTTTTTGGGAAAATCACTTATTTTCCAAGCCATATAGGTCAAGATATCCACTGGGTTGGAAACAATGAGCATCTTGCAGTTTGGACAATACTTCACAACATTAGGAATGATGAATCTGAAGATGTTCACATTTCACTGGACCAAATTGAGCCGGCTCTCTCTCTCTTGCTGACAGGCCCTGGCTACAATAATGACCACTTTGAAGTTTGCAATCACACTTGTACTCTTTGTCAGAAACAATTTTTGATGTTCCAAGGAAAAGGCTGCCGTGCTAAAGATCCATCATCCCTCCCTTCAGTTTATCTTCTATGACATCAACAAGGACAAGGCCATTGGCCAAGACCTTCATTATGATACTGATGGCACAAGCCAAGCCATGTCAACAGCACCAATCCCAACCACTGTAATCTTGTTCTGGAGGGCCTGCTCTTCCTTAAGAAGTTCACAATCAGCTGGTCCTTGAGGGTTGCCATCTTGGACAACCTTGAACCTTTTGGGACTGCTAGTACACAAAGTGGGAGGTCAGGTGTGTTGCACTGTGGTCAGGGCTCTGCAATATGGGTTATTCTTGCACCTTACTCTTATTTTCTTCGCCTGTCAACCAGCTCCCATCTACTACAAATACCTACTCCATATTTGTCTTATTGTCTTGTTTATGACGCACTGATATTACCCTCAATGATGATATTTGATTGTAAGTTTCATTGCATTTCTGACTTAGAGTACTTAGCAACAACTATGTCACATCTTTAATTTTGGCACACATTGAAGGATTTTCTGCCTTGATAATTAGACTTTCACCTTTAACTTTGGGGTCTCACAAAATAGTGAATGAATAAACTGTGGTATTAAACATAAATATTTAATGTATTTAATCATAATATTATGGAAATAAAAATGCAGTGAACAAAATAAAAATAATGGAAATGGAAAAAGTGGTGAAAAAAAAGAAAGGTTCTATGAATGAAAAGAGTTTGAAAGATTATAGTTAAGAAAAAAAGTATGACAAAGAATGAAGAAAGCTGATAGGCCTTATCATAGAAAGCTTATAGGTCTTATCATACAGCAAACAAAATATAGCCTCAATGTAAGCCTCAAAAACTCACTTAAAAATAAACAAAACTTTCCATCTCTAAAATCAATGAATTTTACAGAATTAAAAATTTGTATGAATCTGTAATATTCATAAATACTAACAGTAATCTATCACAAAAACAATCAAAATATAGAAGTGGTAAATGTTAAAATACTTAGTAATATTTTTAAAATTTTTTTTCTTTTTAGTTACATTTTGTTAACTCTGTGTCCCCACTGTATCCCGCTCCCTCATTCCCTCCCAACCCCACACTCCCTCCCTGGTCTCCTCCCTGCCCCTTTCCAAGTCCACTGATAGGGAAGGACCTCCTCCTCTTTCATTTGACCCTGTTTTATCAGGTATCTTCAGGACTGGCTGTAGAGTCCTCCTCTGTGACCTAACAGGACTGCTCCTCCCCTGGGGGGGGGGAGTCAAGGAGCCTGACCTTGAGATCCTGTTAGAAATAGTCCTTGTTCCCCTTACTTTGGAAAACTATTTGGTTACTGAGCTACCACGGGCCACATCCGAGCAGAAGTTCTAGGTTATATGCATAGATGGTCCTTGGTTGAGTGTCAGTCTCAGAAAAGACCCTGTGCCCGGATATATTTGGTCCTTGTAGAGCTTCTATCCTTTCCATATCATGCTAACTCCCCTTTTTTCATGATTCCCTGCACTCTGCCAAGGGTTTGGTTATGAGTCTTAGTGTCTGCTTTGAAACACTGCTAGGTAGAGTCTTTCAAATGCCTTTTGTGGTAGATTCCTGTCATTCCTTAAATGCACATCCCATTTGTCTTTCTAAATGAGGATTGATCATCTTCGCCTGTGTCTACTTTCTTGATTATCTTCTTTAGGTGTGTAAATTTCATTATGTTTATCATATCTTATAGGTCTATATAAGCGAGTATATACCATGTTTGTCTTTCTCCTTCTGGGATACTTCACTCAGAATGATCTTTTCTAGATCCCACCACTTGCCTGCAAATTTCATGATTTCCTCCTTTTTGATTGCTGAGTAGTATTCCATTGTGTAAAAATACCACAATTTCTATATCCATTCCTCCGTTGATGGACATCTGGGTTGTTTCCAAGTTCTGGCTATTACAAATAAAGCTGCTACAAACATGGTTGAACAAATGTCCTTGTTGTGTACTTGAGCAAATTTTGGGTATATACCTAGGAGTGGTATAGCTGGGTCTTGAAGACTGAACTTTCTTTTGCCATTGCTGAAATTTTCCCTTTAATGGTTCAAGTTTCACCTTGGATGGTTAAATATTTCTTGTAAAGGTAAATTTTGTACCCTTGATAGTTGAAGTTACCTTTGAGGTGGCTGAAATTTCACCTGCCATGGTTGGTGTTTCCATGGTGATGGTTGAAGTTATTCCAGTAAAGTTTGAAATTTTACCTGGATGGGCTCAATTATCTCCTGTGATGGATGAACATTCCTGTGAGGTGACTAAATGTCACTTGTGAAGTTTGAAGTCTCTCTTGCGATGGTTGAAGTGTCACCTGTGGTGGTTGACCATTTCCTGTGAAGGCTGAAGTTTCTTTCACCTGTGTTGGTTGAATTTTTGACTCCCAAGAATGAAATTTCCTGAGCCATGACTAAAATTTCGCATGTAATGGTTGATGTTTCATCTGGGATCGTTGACTTTTTTTCTACAAAGTTTAAAATTGCACCTCCGATAGTTGAATGTTCTTATGAGGTGGTTGAAACTTCACCTGCGATGGATGAATTTTCCATTGTGATGGTTGAAGTTTTTCTACAACGTTTGAAATTTCAACAGGCTTGGCTGACTTATTACCTAGATATTTGGATTTTCCTGTAATTTGACTGAAATATTGACTGTGATATATTAAGTCTCTGTTGCGATGGTTCACATCTTAAAAGCAGTGGCTGAGTTTTTCTTGTGAAGGTTGAATTTTTGCCTGAGATTGTTGAATTGTCACCTGCAAAGACTGAACTTTCCTGTGCCAGCGATAAAATTTCCCATGTAATATTTGAAATTTCACCCAGGATTGTTGACGTTTTACTTGCAAAGTTAAAATTTGCACCCTTGATAATTGAGTTTACTTTGAGGTGGCTCAAATTTCACCAGTGATGGTTGATGTTTCCATTCTGATGGTTGAAGTTTTTCCAGCAAAGTTTGAAATTTCTCTTGGGTAGGCTGAATTATCTCCTTTGTTGGTTGAACTTTCCTTTGAAGTGACTAAATTTCGACTGTGATGTTTGAAGTCTCTCTTGCAATGGTTGGAATGTCACCTGCAATGGTTGACATTTCTCCTGTGAAGGTTGAATTTTCGCCTGTCAAGAATGCACTTTCCTAAGCCATCACTGAAATTTTGCCGTTAAAGTTTGATGTTTCACCTACAATGTTTGACATTTTTCCTGCAAGGTTTAAAATTGCTTCCTTGTTATTTGAATTTTTCTTTCAGGTGGCTCAAATTTCAGCTGCGATGGTTGATGTTTCCATTGTGATTGTTGAAGTTTTTCCAGCAAAGGTTGAAATTTCTTCTGGGTAGGCTGAATTATTTCCTGTGATGTTTGAGCTATCCTGGGAGTTGACTGAAATGTCGCTTGAGATGTTTGGAGTTTCTCTTGCGAAGCTGAAATGTCACCTGCGATGGTTGACCTTTTTTGTGTAAAGGTTGAAATTTGACCTGAGATTGTTGAATTTTCATCTGCAAAGACTGAAATTTCCCATGTCATCGCTGATATATCCTCTGTAATGCTTGAATTTTCACCTAGGATGGTTGTCATATTTCCCGAAAACTTTAAAATTATACACTCAGTAATCGAAGTTTCCTTTGAGGTGGATGAAATTTCACCTGTGATGGTTGAGGTTTCCATTTTGATGGCTGAAGTTTTTCCACCAAAGTTTGAAATTTCACCTGGGTAGGCTGAATTATCGCTTGTGATGATTGAACTTTACTGTGTGGTTAAACTTTCAAATTTCACCTGTGATGGTTGAAGTCTTGCTTGCAAATGTTGAAGTTTATGCCAGTCATAGTGGCACAGTCCTCTAATCCTAGGACTCAGAAGACTGATGCCAGAGAATAAAGAGTTCAAGGCCAATCTGAGCTACATAAAATTATCCTGTCTTGGGACTGAAATGTTGGCTCAGCAGTTAAGACCTCTGGCCCCCACATTGTAGCTCACACCTATCTGTAACTACAGTCCCAGGAGATGTGAGGTCCTCTTCTCACCTCTGGGAGCACTATACACTTATATGTACATGCAGGCAAAACACCCATATACATTTGATAATATATGGTCTGTCTCAACAAAACAGCATAAACATTTATTTTCATATGATTATTAGGGATAGGCGCCACTTACCTGAATCTTCTTTTTCTAACCATCTAGTTGTCAGTCAAGGCCAGAGTTTTATACAAATTGACTGAGGAGATAACCACTTGCTGTCTCAGAAGTTTGCTATAACGATTGGCTTCCCTTCCAGCTGATAGGCTGAGAGCCGTTTTTGCTTTCAAGCTACCACAGGCTGTTTTCAGTTTCTTGTCATAGGGTCTTCTCTACAGGGTTTATAGCCTGAGAGCATAGTCATCAAAGTCAGGAAGAGCTGTTTATAGAAAGGGTGTGTCAGCTGGATGAAAACTGTAACACTGTGCAGTCAAGTCCTAAAAGAGACCTCCAGTCACTACTGTTGACTGGTTAGCAGCCCTCTGTACCTGGTAGGAACAGCTCACCATGCATGATCTCTAGAAGGTGGACAGTCCTGGGACACTCTCAGTTGCAGGTGAGATCTTTGGTTTGATTATTTGCTATATGTGAATTAAAATGAAAGCTGAAGCCATACCTATGTTATTTACCAGGTCAGAATGCTGTTCCATATCATTCTGTCAGGTATTCTATTACAAAGTAGTCTAGCTTATTTACAAGGAAAATACTCACTTACGTAGAGGTTGCCTAAAATGTAACACAGAATAAGCAGTACTATTACCTGACCCAGGATTATTTGGGATAGTTAAAATATAAGGTGCTAAAATACTTTGGACTAAGTTGGTATTGATAATTTTTGTACAAAAATAATCTCATAGGTAACAAAGTTTAGTAAATTGGTGCTGAATCACTAGGCAGACTTTTGTTCTCAAAACAGACTTTCACATGTTTCTTACAATTGGCAGAGTTCCTTCTGTAGCAGCTGTTGTTCTTCAAAGTATTAACTATTTGCTGAATAAGCTTAAGTTTATAACATGCTTTTATACATATAATTCTCTTTTTTTCCCACAACTTTCGGGGTTAGTCCTTTTGTTACACCCTGTTCGTGAGCCCCAAAAGACCTACAGGAATTGATTCCATTGCAAAACACAGGAGGGTCTTTTTATTACAAGCTCAACCCCAGGTGGCTGCACTTTACAAAGACATTTGGGCAAGCAACCCCCGGTTCCAGGAGATCAAGTTTTTTAAAGGAACAAAAATGCCAGTTGGGTAGTACAAGCCTTGGTATTACAGGATTGGATAAGAGAAACAAAATGCAAGCGGGGTGGTCTCTAGGGAAGCTGACCTTTAAAATGATTGGTCTATTTTTAGGCACCAAGACTGCTAATGGTTGGGCCTAGCTATATGGGACACATCTGACCTCTAGTTCTTAGGGGCCATGTGACTCCAGTCATACCCTGAGGTTTATCTGGGTGGGGACTGCTGCTGGCTCATTATCTGAAAGGAATGTGGACTTGTGATTCTGCTCCAACCCCAGGAATTAACTCTAACCTTTCACTTTTTATTTCTGTCATAAACATGAAAAACTGAGGCTTAGGAAGGTCGAAACATAGTCCTGGCCATAAAACCAAGAAGGTTAAGAACTGTGATGTCCTCTCTCTGGGATTCAGAGATTCTTTCTGCTGCCTGCTCTCACACACACAAGGTGTTATTGCCATGTCACTGGCCTGCAGTGACACCTGAATACCACCTGAGTGAGGGCTCGGTAAAAAGAGAGCATGGTGACACAAAGAGGACACCAAGTCTAGACTCTGATCAAGGTGTCATTTACTGAATGTAAGGTTATCACTTAAATAACAGAAAATTACAAGCAGTTTTTCATGGCAGCAGCTTTACTTGGTAAAGCGAATGAGGAATCACTCAAAGTCACACAAAATTTGCTGTCTGGTTACCATGGTTGCACAGAATTTATTATGTAGTACTCAGGATCAAAGGTCTCCTTTGTAGGACTACCAAGGTCAGTCTTTGTGGCACTGAGTTTTAGATTATAGCCAGGGCCAAGAGGCAAAATTGCACTGCTCAGGAACAGCAATATACACTCCAATTCAGCCATCAAATCGAATTAGGCTGCCACATTACCATAGAAATGAGAAAAGAGAACAACAATTATTAAGATTCAAACAGAACTCTTTGGCATGTTCTAAATGTTTTCCTTCTTTTTCAGGTATAAGAAGGAGAAGTGTAGAATAGTCTAGTTTAATTCTGTTGCTGTAAAAAGAACCTGGCCAGCAACAGTTTTGAAAGGAAAAGCCTTATTTTGCTTCAACTTCTGGGTCATAGTCCATCCTAGAGGAAAGTTAGGTCAAGAACTTGAAGCAGGAATGCTGAAGCGAAAATATTACCTAGATGAATAAATAATACCTAGATGAAAAATTACCTAGATGAATACATAGATGAATGCTGCTTTATGGCTCATTGTCTACCTCATGCTCACTTAGCTCAGGCCAGCCTCCCTAGGGATGTTGCTATTCACACTGGGCTGGTCCCACCCACATCAAGCTGGGTTGCTGTATGTTGTCCAAGTAACCTAATTAGCATAGTAGTTGTTGGAAGTAGAGAGGAGAGCAAAAGACAGAAATGTACAAATAATGGAAAATTGAAAGATGCCAACAGCAATCACTCTGGCCCCTCTTGATTAAAGACAGATGGTACAGGTGCTTGAGAATACGTTGTACTGCTCAGCATAAAAGGAGCCTTCTGGAATAAAACTTTGTCACATGGCTGTCTCATTTTCTGGCTCATTATTACATTTTCTTACAGTTCTTATTTTGTGTCTTAGATGTAGACTACTGAATCTCGGAGCTAACATATATTAGGACAACATTATGCTACAGAGTGAGCCTTTACAATCTCGTGCACTAGCTTGAGCAGTCACAGAAGTTGACATGGAAATACAAGGTTGACATGTGCAGTCTGCTTTGTAGGAGCAGAGCTGCCTGACATCATGGCTGCTACTCCCCAAGAAATACATCTTCTCTCCCTACCCTTCACTGTGCTTGTTTTTTTTTTTTTTTTTTTTTTTTTTTTTTTGTTTTGTTTTGTTTTTTTTCCCTTGAGGTTGGGTATTTCCAAACAAAGTTGGAGGGAGGGGCTTAAAGTAAAGGAACTTGAAGTAGATAAAAGCAGTATTAATCACCCAGGGTGTCTGATATTTGTGCTGTTAAAGGGATGGATGCACTGTTAGGACACGTTAACACATGTGACATAGTCTGTCTAATAACACTTCATGAACTTAGTGCTTAGAAACTCCCTTCTTAATCATATAAGTAACCATAGACATCCTCCTATGTCTGCTGTAGAATCACTTCATGCTCAGTTGGCTCATGCTTTGTAGTGTGGAGCCTGTCAGATGTACGTGAGTCTAGTATGTCCAGCAGACCTTGTCATCTCCCGCTTAGACAGTCATGTCCAGAAGAGCCTCTCATGTCTAGCTGAGTATGTCATAGCCTGCTAAGCCTGTCTCTTGCTGAGTTTTTAACATCCATCAGAACCTGTCATTTCCAGTTTTTCCTGTCTATTACTGAGACTAGTATGTCAAGCTGTACCTGTCATGCACATCTGAGCCTGTCTCCAGCTGAACCTGCCATATCCAGCTGAGTCTTTCTCAATTTAGACTGTCTTCAGCTGAGTTTGTCATGCCCCATCTGAGACTGCCATGTCCACTTGAGCCTGTCTTGTCCAGCTAAGCCAATCATGTCCAAATGAGCCTCTCTTGCCCAAATAATTTGGTGTGCAGCTGAGCTTATCATTTCCAGCTGAGCTTGTCTCTAGCTGAGCCTGCCATGTCCAACTGTTCCTGTCTTGTACAACTGAGCCTGAGTGTCACACAGAGAATGTCCTTTCCACCTGAGCCTCTTGTGTCTAGCTGAGCCTGGCATATTCATCTGAGCTTGTCATGTACAGCCTAGCCTGTCACTGCCTGCTGAGGCTTTCTCTATTGAGCCTGTCTACAGCTGAGCTTACAATGTCCTACTGAGCCTGTCATGTCCAACAGAGCCTGTCAAGTGCAGCTAATTGGGTCATGTCCAGCTGAGCCTGTCTCTAGCTGAGCCTGCCATGTCCAGTTGACTCTGGCAACATCAAGGCTGTGTCCAGCTGAGTTAGTCATGTCCCCCTGAGCCTGTCATGTACAGGAGAGCCTGTCTTGTCCAGGTGAGCCTGTCATGTCCAACAGAGCCTTTCTTGTCCAGGTAAGCCAGTGTGCACCTGAGCTTGTCATGTCCAGCTGAGCCTGTCTCCAGCTGGGCCTCTCATATCCACCTAGGACTATATCCAACTAAGCCTTTTTAAATCCAGCAGAGCATGTCATGTCCAGTTGAGGTTTACATGTCCAGCTGAGCCTTTCATATTTCTTACTGAGCTTTTACATCTAGCAGTGCCTGTGGGTCCAGTTGTTTGTGTATACTGTTGAGACTCTTATGTTCAGCTGTGCATGTCTTACCCATCTGAGCCTGTCTCCAGCTGAAGCTGTCATGTCCAGCTTCACCTGTCCTGTCCAGTTGAGCCTGTCTTGTCCATTTGATCTTGACATGTCCAGCTTAGCCTGTCTTGTCCAGGTGAGCCAGTATCCAGCTTAGCTTGTCATGTCCACCTTAGACAGTATCAAGCTAAGCCTGTCTCCAGCTGAGAAAGTCATATCCAGTTGAGCCTGACATGTCTAACTGAACCTATCTCGTCCACTGGAGCCTATCAGGTCCAGATGAGCCTGGTATGTCCACCTGACCTTGTCATGTCCAGTTGAGCCTGTTTCCAACTGAGACTTTGACATCCAGCAGAGCAAGTGTGTCCAGTTGATCCTGTGTCTTGCTAAGCCTGTGATGTCCAGCTGAGATTTTCATGTCCCACTGAGTCTGTCACTTCCAGGTGAGCCTGCCATGTCCATGTGAGCTTATCTACAGCTGAGCCTGAACTTTCCAGGTGATCTCTCATGTCAAGCTTTGCCTACTGTCCTGTAGAGCTGAGCCTATCTCCTGCTGAGCATAAAATGTCCAGCTGAGATTGGCATGTCCAATTGAGACTGTCATTTCCAGCAGAGCATGTCATATCTCTAGCTGACCTTTACACATCCAGCAGAGCCTGTCATGTCCAGTAGATCCTCAATACTGCTGAGACTCTCAAGTCCAGTGTGCTTGTCATGTCCACCTGAGCCTGTCACCTCCAACTGAGTTTGTCACCATGGAGGCTGTCTCCAGCTGAGTTTGTCAGGTCCCTCTGAGCCTGTCATATCCAGGTGAGATCTGTCTTCAGCTGAGTCAGTCTCAAGCTGAGCCTGTCTCTAGCTAGGCTTGTCATGTACATTTGAGCCTGCATGTCCAACTTAGCCGGTCTTGTCCAGTGGAGCCTGTCAGTTACAGCTGAGCCTGTCTTCAGCTTAGCTTTTCACAACCAGCAGAGCCTGTCATGTCCAGTTGATCTTATGTCCTGCTGAGTCTGCCTTGTCCAGCTGAGTTGATCATATTAAGGCTATCTCCAGCTGAGCTTGTTATATCCCATTGAGCTTGTCCTGTCCAGGTGAGCCTATCTGTAGAAGAGCCTGTCATGACCAATTGAGCCTGTCTCAAGCTGAGCGAGTCTCAAGCTGAGCCAGTTTCTAGCTGGGCCTGTCATGTACATTTGAGCCTGCATGTCTAACTGAGCACTGTCCATTGTCCACTGTCTTGCCCAGTGGAACCTGTCAGGTGCAGCTGAGCCTGGTATGTCCAGCTGACCTTCTCATGTTTCACTGAGACTGTCTTGTCCAGCTGTGCCTGTCATGTCCATTTGAGCCTGTCTCTAGCTTACCAGCTGAATTATGTCCAGCTGAATTAGTCTCTATTGAGGATGTCTCCAGCTGAGCTTGTCATGTCTTGCTCTACCTGTCATGTCTAGGTGATCCTGTATTTTCCAGGTAAGCCTATCTATAGCAGTGCATGTTTATTGCTGCTGCATTCACAAAATCCATTAAGAAGAATCACGCTAAATATCCCTCCAGGGATGAACAGACTTTTTAAAAAATATGGTACAAATACACAATGGAATTTGATTTGAACAAGTAAAATGAATGGAAATTAAAAATTACATTAAATAAGAAAATTCTTGCTCAGAAAGACAAACAGCACTTGCTCTCTTTCATATGCAGACCCTATCTTTTGATTTCTATAATGCACTTATGTGGGGGTAGTATAGAAGCCAGAAAGGGGCCAATGAGAGACATAAAAAGGAACGTAATAGAAGATCAAGTTTAGTAGTGCATGTAAGCTACAAAAGTAAAAGGGGGACTACTGGGAATGGAAGGGTATGGGGGCGGGGGCAGAAAGCTGTGATGGAGGAACAACAATCAAAACTAAGTAGGTATGAAAATGGATAATAGAAATGGAAAATATTTGCTGTGTTAATTAAAATCATTTCAGTTTCAGTTTGTGGAGTGTGTTTGTTTTTAATAGGGTTTCATTAGGTAGCCCTAGCTGGCCTAGAACTGGCTATGTGGACCAGGATGGCCTTGAACTCACAGAGATCTGCCTGCATCTGCCTTCCAAGTGCTAGGATTAAAGGTGTGCACCACCACACCTGCCCCTAAGGGGAAAAAAAAAACAGAGCTAGTGTTGTATGTGGTGATTATTATTTACTATTGATATACTTGTAGTAATGCTCTTGTTGATCCTAAACAGCTATATACCTAAATCACCACACAAAACTGAGATTTATTTAATTAACCTAGATCATAATGCTGGGCAATAGTTGTTCAATCCTAAACCTCCAAGCCCACGTAGTTTCTACCATTCAGATTTCCCACATTATACTTGCTTTTAATGATATCTTAGGTCTGGTCCATCTGACCACATCAGTCCAAGACCTCTCTCCCAGCTCTGCTCTCCTGCTTCTGCTCTCCCAGCTAGCCTCCTGCCCTTCTCTCCTCCTCTGCCACCCACACCTTCCTGTCCACTGGTTCTTCCCTCCCTCCCTTTCTTCCTGCTTCCTTTCCATTGCTCAAAATTGTGGCTGGTTGTTTTATTTTGGCATCTTTAAACAAAGTTGACACAAGTGATGCTTAGAATAAGTATTGCAATGCAATGTGCAGACTGAAAACAGAGAGTGGGGGAGAGAAATCAGCATTTGAGCAAACAAGGATAAGGTGTATACATTCCAAAATAACATACCAACAAGCTAGTGAGTGGTTAAAGGTTCTTGTTACTAGGCCTAATGACTGAGCTCAACCACTAGGTCCCACATTGTAAAAGAAGAGAGTCTACCCCTGTAGGCTGTCTTTTTGTCTCTACACATATCAAGTGGTAGATGTATGCCCCCATAGACGTACACACATATATTCCTATAAATAAATGCAGTATTTCAAAAGATAAAGGTATCACAGTGAAAAGGGCTGGATGGCCAATTAAAAATATGGACTACCAAAGCACTGGCCACAATACTGTCCTTATATATTCGATCTCTAGGACCCATGTAATGGAAAGAACAAACTCCCTCAAGTGCTAGGACTTCCTTCACACACAGGACATGGCTCAAATGCACGTGCATGCACAAACCCGACAGACTAAATTCAACAAAAATCATTTTATTATTTTAAAGTAATTTCATACTTGATCATATATATTTCCTTCCCCAAATTCATCCTAGATCCTTTCCTGTACCCACCCAACTTCATATTCTCTCTCTTTGCCAGGAGCCAAAGCCAACTAGTGAAACCAAAGCCATTTAGTGGAGCCAAAGCCAATTAGTGGAAAGTTACCAACAGCTGCACTATGACCTAAGGTAATGGGTGATAGATTTACGTGAGAACATCTGCTTGTTAGGCTTGGAGCATCCTTGAGATATCTGAAGGAAACATTCTTATGGTATCTTACAGATGCAGTATCTCGAACCATAAACCACATTGCTATCTTCTGCAGTAATAAAGTATCCTTCTCCCTATAAAACTGTATAAAAATTTCAAATAAACGATGTTGTGACCCACGTAATCATCTCGCCAACAAGAACGCACGCGGACAACAGGATCCTTCTGCAGCAAGCTTTATTGCAGTCAAACGATGAAAGGAGGAAGACCCCGAGCCCCGAAGTGGTGCTGTTTATATAAGCCCTGCTCGCACCAGAGTGTTGTGAGATGACGTATCATTCCCTGATTGGCTGCTCACCCATGTGTGAGATGACGTATCATCCCCTGATTGGCTGTTCACCCATCACCCCATATGACGCCCCGGGCTGGGCTCGTGACGACAGTTGCCCAACGGTCATAACGGTTTACCAGTTTTGAGGGTGGAAGCCAGCACCATGGCAACCAAACCCCGGCTCTCCACATCTCCCCCTTTTTTATTTTGTTTGAACAGTAAGCTTCCTACTGTCAATACAGCATTATGCCAGACAGCCAATGTCTGAGCCTGGTGGAAGGCAATGCTTCAGCCGTTGCCCGGCATTGGAGCAACCTCCTCACTATGAGGCTGTCCTATCTTAGGTCGGTGGAGACTTATTTGCACTCTTCAGTCACTGACTTTCCAGATCGTTTGGCAAGAGAAAAATTGTGATTTACACCCATCCCCATGCAATGGGAAACAGATCCCCAGGGAGTGCAAGGGCTGTAAATCCAGATTGTGGCATGTGCCTGCAAAGACAGAGGCAGCCTGTCAAACATTAATTTTTCAGCATGGATAACCAAATATTGGGGGAGGTGCCTTGCTCCAGAGCGGCTAGTGCCTGCACGATCACCACCTTGTCACATTTTTGTTGGGTTTTGAGTTTGCAGAACAACCAGAGGACAAATATTAAACCACATCATAGGGCGGCACCAAACATTCCAATGCCCACCCATTCTTTAAAATAAGAAAAGGCAGAAGAAACCCAGGATAATAAGCCATCTGTGAGCAATAAATCCACTCGAGTAGAATTAATGGTCACCACCGTCGCCCTTAGCTCTTCAAGTAGTTGCAGGTATATTCGTTGAAAAATCATCTTCAGCTGCCGCGGACTTTCGCGTGAGGCGCTCCGGTACCCAGAATGGATTGTTTTCTTCCTGTGGGAAAACACAGACAGCTCCCCTGGATCTTATTAAGATAGGATCCGGGCCTTTCCATTGACCAGTCAAGACATCCTTCCATTTGACCATTTCCTTAGGCCTATCAGGCTCTAAGCAGTGGCAATCAGCCGCCGAGTGGCCCTGACTGTCCAAATTTAAAAAAAAATTGAGAGTAAAGAGTGCCAAGGAAACAGTCACTCGTGGCACTGAGGGCAGAGCCTCCTCGACTCCCCCTTTTTGTTTTATTAAGTAGGATTTTAGAGTGTGATGAGCACGTTCAATAATACCCTGTCCCTGAGGGTTATATGGGAGACCCGTTAGGTGGGTCACTCCCATTTGATGACAAAACTGTCCAAATTTCTGAGAAGTATAGGCTGGCCCATTGTCAGTTTTTAGAATTTTGGGCTTTCCCCAGGCACTCCATGCCTCCAGGCAATGTTGAATAACATGGGCTGCCTTTTCTCCAGTCAGGGGAGAAGCAAACATAACTCCAGAGCAAGTATCAACGGAAACCTGCAAATATTGAAGTTTACCAAAAGATGAAATGTGTGTAACATCCATCTGCCACATCTGTAACAGATGTTGCGACCCTCGTAATCATCTAGCCAGCAAGAACGCACGAGGACAACAGGATCCTTCTGCAGCAAGCTTTATTGCAGTCAAACAATGAAAGGAGGAAGACCCCGAGCCCCGAAGTGGTGCTGTTTATATAAGCCCTGCTCGCACCAGAGTGGTGTGAGATGACGTATCATTCCCTGATTGGCTGCTCACCCATGGTGTGAGATGACGTATCATCCACTGATTGGCTACTCACCTATCACCCCATATGACGCCCCGGGCTGGGCTCATGACGACAGTTGCCCAACGGTCATAATGGTTTACCAGTTTTGAGGGCGGAAGCCAGCGCCATGGCAACCAAACCCTGGCTCTCCAAAAAACGAGGCCTTGATTAGACAAACTGACTTGGTCTCTGCTGGGGCCAGCCCGGCAGAGTCGAACGGTTCTTGAGTTGGGTGTGAGGATTAAAATTAATAAAATAAACACACAGCACACAGGAAACTTTTTAAAGTTCCAGACTCGACAGCTTTTGCAAAAGGCAGACTGCTGCATAAGCAGCAAGTCTCAAGTGCTGCCTCATCCTCTGCCTCCAGCCTTCTGACCACTTTATTATTTGAGGAGTTACTTTAGCCAGTAAAACATCTCAGAACAATAGGTTAATTTGCACAAGGAGCCTGAGGAAGAGGTGTAACCCTCACAAGCTATCCCACCTGTTGTCACAAACAAAAGGAGATGGACTTGCAAGTTCTCCTCTGCCATTAGTAAAGACCTGCTAAAAGCCATCTCTCCGCTGAGATTTAAATATCAAAGCAGGCCATTGAGTCACGGCTCCCGACAGGTCTCCATTCTTCAAGTCTCTTGTTCCCACCCCATTCATTTCACCCTTCATTAGGAACCTGTTGAACCCACTCTGGCCGGGGCATCTCTTAAAATAAAACATGTTACCCAACTACTGTTCATGATGCAACCTGCCTTGGAGTGTGACTGATATAAACTGACTGTCACTCTACTGATGAAAACTGATTTTCCCCATTTCCCAGGAGGCATCAATTGCAAATATTTTCTTGGTTAGAAGTTGGACGGTATGTCCACATCTACAACTCTGGGCTTGAATTTTGTCAAGTACTAACTTTTGCAGGTTTTGTGCATGCTGTAACAGTCTCTGTGAGTTCATAAATGCAAGAAAAAAATCTTTTTTTTAAAGGCTAGGAAGTATCCAAAGCCTGTAGCTTACAATTTACTCAATCAAATTCTGTAGTGCTCACAGTTTTAGCAGTGGACTGAAGAAAAGTTTACTCTTTTCCATGTGGGCTCAGGTAATGTATTTGCCAAGGGCATTTAATATTTTTGTACACACCACGTATATAGTTCACACACACACAAACACGCCAAGGAAGTTTTGCTTCTCTTCAGTCATCTTTCATCATGACGTCTACCCTTGGCAACTTTAGCAAATCCACTTCAAACCTCCCCACACATACCTCTTCTTAAACCTTACTAAAAAAAAAAAAAAATACACAAATCTGACATTTGTCCTGAGTCTTTCATCTTATAAATATTATTCCTTCCTTGCACGGCCCGAAATCAAACAATCCATTCCTTCACCAGTAATCTCAACTGAGTCTGTTCTATCAGTTTACTGCAATTTCATTCTGTATCAAGCACATAACATAAGTCAGCCTTCTTACCTTGCCAACTGAGTGCAGATAAGCACCAAGTATATGTAAACTGCTGAAACAACAAATACATGGTTTTACTTTTTTTTTTTTTTTTTTTTGAGGCAGAGTCTTACAATAGTATTCTGGCTAGCTGGCAGTGACACTATGTAGAGGAAGTCTAGCCTTGAACTCCTTCAGTCTCTACCTCTCTTCAAGGCAAAGGTATCACCACCACACACAGTTCAAATTCATGAGTACCTTGTCTATAGCTGTGTGTGAAGGAGGCTGAAGGACAGGGCAGTCAGAGCCCAATGTTTACCTGTTTCCTATTCTGCACTGTTAAATGTCAGCTATTCTGCACTGATCACCACAGCCTTCCAACAGATGGTCACACCCTATTCTTTGCACTTCAGTTTTTTCATCTGCATTACTACTGTTTTATAATATATTATTTATTACATGCCTATCTCTTCTCTTTCCTATAAGTTTCTAAACAGTAGAGATCCTATTTCAGCAGTCTACAGTCTTGTGTTCCTCCTTGTCAAGCCTTAATTCTTCCCTAGTTTTTGATGCATAACAGGTCCTCAGCACATGAACGCTCTTCCTTTTCATCTCTTTCACAATCTGCTCCTAAGCCACACTCTTCTAGTTCCTTGCACAATGCCATTACACACACATGCTACTCTTACCCTATCATCAGCTGGTCTTGCTGAATATGGATGGTCTCTCAATTTCCTATTAAAAATAACAAGATTTTGCTCTTTGTTACCTATAGAGTTTACAACTACCATCAAGGTACTCTCAGATCTAAGTCCACTCTTATTTCTGGCAGTTTCCATTACAGTCCCCAGTAACACTAAGCCATAATGCCTCTGCCAAAGAGCACGGGGGTTCACTCTATTCCTGAGAATACCTTAGTCATTTCCCATCTTCTGGAGTATTTTTCTCCAACAAAGTGTCTTAAATTCTTACTAATCTTAAAGGACTAGCATATAGTATTCTCTTGATACATGTGCTTCCTTAAGCCAGAACTACTCTTTAGTTCCCCCACATATGTGATCTCCATATTCATTCAATAAAGACTGTTTTAATTTAGAATTATTATTTTTTTTTGCCTAATGAATGCTCTCTGTCCCACCCCATTCCACGTTTTGAATACTAACCTGGATACGTTTCCAGAGTTTCTACTGCCTGTCAGAAAGCCCAGTGGGAAGTGTAGATAAGACAACCATGAAAAAAGTAATGCTGCTTAGTCTCACCAAACTTCTAACCCTAAAATGTATCCATCAAACACATTAAGTTGATAATCATGGTACTTAGCAATTTTACTATCTTTTCTCATATGTCCCTCTGTGAGCATTCATTTGTTGATGACACCCAACTGAAACTTGAAGGTACCCTTCCAATTTTGTTTCTGAAATTAGTGTATATGGATGCTTGAATGTGAATTTGAGCACTTGAGTCAATGCCTGAGAAGGCCAGAAGAGGGTACTGAAACCCATGGACCTGGAGTTACAAGGCAGTTGTTGAGATGTCTGACATGGGTGCTGGGACTGCAGTATGGTCCTCTACAAGGATAGTATACACTGCTGAGACATCTCTCCAGTCCTTCTATCTTTTCTAATCTTCTCAAAGCTAGCTAGAATTTTTATTTTCTACTCTTCATTAAAAAAAAAAAAATAGTCTTTAAAGCCAAGTGCATGTCTTTAATCCCAGCATACGAGGGAGATCTCTTTGAGTTTTAGGCCAACCTGGTCTACAGAGTGAGTTCCAGGGATACACAGAGAAACCCTAACTTGAAAAACAATCAAAAAGAAAAAAAAAGGCTTTAAAGTCAATGAGCATAAAAGGAACCCTTTGAGAGTATATTAGTACCAGCCAGCAGAAAAATTGTGGAATAGAATACCAACAGGAAATATTGCTAATTTTTCCATAACCACTGTCAAACAGTGGTATCAATATTTTCTTTGGAGACTTAAAAATATCATATGCATAAATTATAAATAAAATTTTTCAAATATAATGTTATTATCTCTCACCTTTTCAATTAACATTTTCTGTACTACCTCTGTGTCTCTTAGCATGCATAAGTGAAAACTTAAGTGAAATAAGTGAGCTGAAATTACATTCATAAGATAAAATAATGTTTTTATTTTCTTTCTTTTTTATTTTTTTTATATTTCTTTATTAATTACACTCACTTTGTCCCCCCCCCTCCATGGTTCCGTCCCTCCTCCCATCCTAATCCCTCCCTTCCTCCACCCTCTACCTGCATGCCCCTCCCCAAGTCCACTGATATGGGAAGACTTCTTTTCCTTCCTTCTGATCCTAGTCAATTAGGTCTCATCAGGACTGGCTGCATTGTCTTCTTCTGTGGCCTGGTAATGCTGCTTCCCCCTCAGGGGGAGGAAATTAAAGAGCAGGCCAATCAGTTCATGTCAGAGACAGTCCCTGTTCCTATTACAATGGAACTCACTTGAATCCTGAACTGCCATGGGCTATTTCTGTGCAGGGGTCTTAGGTTATCTCCATGCATAGTCCTTGGTTGGAATATCAGTCTCAGGAAAGACCCTGGTGCTCATTTTTTTGGTTCTGTTGCTCTAATTATGGAATTCCTGTTATGTTTAGAAAGTTCTCACCAGTCACTGATCAATCATAAGAACACAAACACCTACCCCTTAATATATCTCCTAAAAATATAGTCATTATAGAATACAACTTAGTCTTTTGTTAAGAAATGTGTACAACTTATTTTTAAACTAAAAAAATGACATCTTACTAGTCCTTACAAATTATGATATTTTATGAATATACATAAAAATTATGCTCTGTTTAAAAGAAAATGTAACTCAGAAAATTAAATATATTTTTTCATGTAGTAAAACAATTTCCTTTAAGCCTTATTTTTTAATGCAGAAAAAAAATAGCCACCATTATTCATGTTCCTAATTTTCCTCAGCGGACCTAGAGCATACACAGGGCAGAATAAGGGCAGCATTTTTACATGCAACACTTTTAACACAAGATCCTTCCACTCTTTTTCACTGTCCAAAGAGGTAAACACACTAAACTTTTATCATTTCACGTGGAAATTAGAACCCTCAAACCAAAGTTTACCTGTCCTATTCTTAAATAAACATTATCTAAAGAAAAGTCTATTTAAAGTGAAATAAACAGATGGGCACACATCTCTCCATGAAAACTGCAGAGTGGTAAGGTAATTAATTTGCTCACACATGCCATCACCAAAAAAGGGATCTGTTCTCCTGTATGCTGCTGCAAGATTGCATCTAAAATGTATTATACTTGGTTGAAAATGCCACACTTAAGAGGCTTCTTAGAAGGTAATATAATTCTGTTCATGTGCCATTTTAGAAATGGCAGAAGTAGAGACAGAAAACCATTCATCTCTTCACTCACTTGAAGACTAGCTGGAAATGTTTCCTACCTTAAAGTCAGTAGTTTGCAGACAATTACAAGGGTACATGCACCAATTACAAGGGTATGTGCCTGATCAAAATGTAAAGGAGACATGTTACATTGGGGAAGAGGCAGTGACAGAAATATACCCCATATCTACGACTTAAAAACTGATTAGTTTGACTAACAAGAATGAAGTGAGGACCGGAAGCTAACTCTAGGGGAAAAGGAAAGAGCAACCATGTACAAAGAATGAGAAACATAAGCCCACATGTGCAATCAGGGAGAGAAAAAAAATACGTTATAGATGAAGTGAAGATGAGAATTAATAATAAGCCATTTATAAAACCCAGAAATCTTTACAACAATTAAAAAAAAACAAAAACAAAAAAAAAAAAACAAAAACAAGACACCTGTGGGGAGAAGCTAAGGGCCTGTGGAGAAAACTGGTTTAGAGCAGGCAGGACCCTTACTGGAGCTGCATCTTGTTTGTGGGATTTCCAGCCCCACCTGCAAGATAAGAATCAGGGCTGACAGGCTGTTTTCTACAAGAATCAACAGCTGTTAGCACCGCTTTTCTTTCAAGACAGGGTCTTGCTGGGTAGCTCTGGCTGGACTGGAAACCCATGGCAATCCTCCTGCCTCAGTAGAGTGCATGAGCTCCCATACCCAGGTTCAGTTCTGTTAAAATTTAATGGAATACTTCAAGACTATTCACAATAAAAAGGTCTTTTTAATAGTCCTAACATACTACTATATGTATCTCATAACAAACTGTCGCTTTAGGGGACAAAATTAATCATCAAAATCCTTATCCTCCAAAACCACCATCTCCAGAAGAGGTGGTGGTCAAACACCAAAGAATTTGCACCCCCCAAAAAAAATGAAAAAACGAAAAGAAAAACAATGACAAAAAAAAAAAAAAAAAAACACTATAAACAATAAACAAAAAGAGCAGCTTGGTGGACATTTGACTAGGTTTTCAAGAAGCAGTAAACAGTCCAGAAGAGCATAGAAGTCTCAGAGGGGTCTCCGTGGAAAGAGACAAGAGGAGGATCATCGCCCTACCGAAAACTCCGGACCCTGAATACCACCCTGCTTGGCTCAGAAGACATTGTAGGCCTGTTTCCTGAAACCTTAGCCTCAGGCGTCCAGAAAAATTGACTCACAACACTGTGGTGTGTAAGAACGACTTAGGTCTATGACTGATTTGGAGGAAGGTTTAGGCTGGGAGAACAAGCAGGCAGTGAGCTCATCTCAGCACTCTGTATCTGAGGCACCCAGGGATTTGCACTGAAAGGCAGGTTCACCTCTACCCCACTGGCCAGTCCCAGGACACAGGGCTCTCAGATCTCCAACCAAGATGGATGCTCAGCCAGAGTCCTGACCCTGCCCTATGGAAGCCTGCTACAACCCTGCTCCTACAGCCACGCCCCCACACACCATAGGTGTCAGGCCGATCTCTTTGCCTGATTCTTGTCACTCCCTGGCCCGCCCCAGCCAGTGGATTCCCAAGGCCCCCCCCCCCCCCAAGGGAACTGGGGGCAGCGGAGCTTCCAGGTTTCGGCCCACCGCCCTGTCAGGCAGCACAGGAGGCTGAGCCCCACAGCAATAGCAGCCCTACACTGACCTCTTGGTCCAGCTCGTGGCGCTGCCCACTAGGTATGGATCCATAAGAGGACTGCCAGTCGAGGGTGCAGTTGCCTGGCACCATCATAGAAAGCACCGAGCAGAATGCCTGGGACACGTGACTGTGACGAAAGAATTCACGCATGGGCATCATTCTCAGGTTTCCCTGTGGTGGAGCTTTTGCTCCCAGCATCTTGGCAGGCTAGAGCGCCCGATGACCTCAGTTTCCTCACCTGAGCAACCCTTTCTGTTGAGCTGGCAGCACTTATCCCCTCACACACACTTAGGGAAGGTCAAAGGTATGGTATTTGTTTCCTTGCCTGCCTCTGTGTTTCAAGTCTCAGCACATAGTGGCCCCTTTTATTGCTCCAGAGCCCCTGAGCATCCCTTAAATTCCTAAGACAGTATCTTTTGCCCTATGCTATCATGACTTGTCTCCAAGGCAAACTAGAGTTCCCTGAATATGGCCACCCCTTGTTCTCCATAGCAGACCCCTGGTCCAACATCAAACTATCCCGACTTGCTCTGATAACTTTGAGGGTTAGCTTCTCAGAGATTTGTTTGCTCTGTCTATAAGATGAAGATGAACAAGAGGCAGATTTAAGTAGCTCTTGGAGTAAGCAGTTTCTGGGGAAAAATCATCCATAAGCCACTCTCAGGCTGCTGATTCTGAAGCTTCTAACACTCTTGTTTTGAATGGAAAGCCCATTAAGAGAGAAAATTCAGTGATGAGGAACATTTGCTGTTCTTGCAGACAACTTGAGGTCTGTTTTCAAAAACAGCTAAGCAGCTCACAGCAACCTGAAACTCCGATTTCATGGGATTCAACACCATTTTCTGGCCACCATATACAACAGCACACACGTGGCATATATGCACACAGACACACGTGTACATGTAAGCATACTTTTTTACGGTGTTCTTCCTGGAAATGGCCTAGTAGTACACACCTCCAGTCTGTTGAGGGGCAGAGGATAGCCAATCTCTAAGTCTGAGGTTTACACAGTAATTTCGAAGCTGGCAAGGACTGAATAATGAGACCTCGTCTCGAAAATAATAAAGACCAGAGGGTTCTTTTTTTCCATAGAGGACGTTCATATTCTTCCTAGGCCTGGGTCCTCTTACTGGCTCCACAGTGGAGATTGTCCAATTCTCTGATAGGGTTCAACCCCCCGATTTGACATGGTGGGAGATAAAAATAACTTGAAACTGCCAGGCATGGTGGTGCATGCCTCTAATCCCAGCACTCTGGCATGCAGGGAGAGGTGGATCTCTGTGAGGTCAAGGCCAGCATGGTCTACAAATAGAGCCCAGAATCCCAAGGGCTACATGGAGAAACAGTCTCTAAAAAGAAACAAACAACAAAAAACAAAATAACACAGAAGCCAATTTTGGTCTAGAGAATGCTCCATGCTTAATGCTCTTCCAGAGGACCCAGGTTTAATTCCCAGCATTCAGTGGCTTATAATTGTATCTACAGTCCCAGAGAAGCTAAGACCCTTTCCCACATCTGAGGTTGCCAGACTTGCATGTGGTGGACAGACCTACCTTGAGGCAAAATATCCATATATATTACATTGAATATATAAATAGATAAATAAGGCAAATATCAAACTGACTACGGCTGTCCACATTTATAATCCTAGCACTGAAGTGAAAGAGGGAAAGAAGATCAAAAGTTTGATGTCAACTTGGATTACGAAACAAGTTAGTGACCTTCCTAGGCTACACAGTATTAGAGTAAAAAACAAAACGGGGCAGATAAAATGGCTCAGGGGACAACACTGCCTGCCACACTAACATGACTACAAAGGTGGATCCCTAAAACTGATGGTAGAGGGGCTGCAGACAGGACTCAGAGGTTAAATTCCTGAGTTCAAATCCCAGCACCCACATGGGGGCTCAGGACCATCTAGAATGAGATTTTCAGGTGTGCAGGTGCCCTCTACCAGTATACAGGTGTACATGCAGACAGAACATTGTATACTTAATGAATAAATGTATAAATAAATAGACAAATAGATAGATAAACAAATAAATAAGTAAATCTGTAAAAAGAAAAAAAATACATTGAGGGAGAAGAAGTTTTCCTCTGACTCCAGCACTCTCTCCAATATGTGTTTATATGTGCATGTATGCAAGTATATGTACACACACACCTGAAAAAAAAATATAAAACAGAGCAAATCTTCTCCTGTTGCTTAAGGGCTATAATACTTTTGTAGTTCAAAGAGACTGAAATATTTTCCTGGAACCTACATGTATGAAATATGTCTTATAAAGCTGGGGAGAACTTTGACTGGACTCTGGAGATAAGCAATGAAGGTAATGGGACAGAATCTTAAACAGGGGAAAAGGCCATGGAATTCAACCAGTGAGAAGAACCAGAGAACAAAATGCATATGGAATGCTGAGCAAGCTATTCTGTTACTGAGTTCTAAGAATAAAACCTGAAGAGGCGGGTTGAGGCTAGCAACAACATTTTGGATGCCATAGTAGGACATCGGATCTCATTCTATAATCCTGTGGGCCAATTTCTTTTTCCTTAAGGCAGGGCTTCTCTTAGAATGTATGGTAGCCCTGTCTGTACTGGAATTCACTTTGTACACCAGGGTGGTCTCAAACTCAGTGATCTGCCTGCCTCAGTCTGTGTAAATTTCTGACCAGTGTAAATTATCTACCATCTGAGATCTCAATTTGTTATTAACAGTTTACAGGTGCTAAGAGAGCCCACGACTTTAATCCCAACACTTGGGAGGCAAAAACAGGTAGTTCTCTGATTTTTGTTATTTCATAATATTTATGTTTTATATTAGTTACGGGTCATTTACTTTGTATCCCATCTGTAGCCCCTTACCTCATTTCCTTCCAATCTCATCCTCCCTCCCTCTTCTCCTCAACATGCCCCTCTCTAAGTCCACTGATAGGGAAGGTCCTCCCACCCTTCCATCTGAACCTAGCTTATAAGGTCTCATTAGGACTGTCTGCAATGCCCTCCTCTGTGGCCTAGCAAGGCTGCTCCTCCCTCAAAGGGGGCGGGTCAAAGAGCCTGCCACTGAGTTCATGTAAGAGACAATCCCTGTTCCCCTTACTAGGGTAACCTACTTGGATAATTTGCTGCCATGGGCTACGTCTGATCAGGGCTTCTAGGCTACATACATGCATGGTCCTTGGTTGGAGAATCAGTCTCAGAAAGGCCCCTGTGTCCAGATATATTTGGTCCTTGTGGTGATCCCATCCTCTCCATGTCTTACAAACTCCCCCTTTGTTCATGATTCCCCATACTCTGCCCAAGGTTTTGTTATGAGTCTCAGCATCTGCTTTGATACACTGCTATGTAGAGTCTTTCAGAGACCCTCTATGGTCGGCTGCTGTCCTGTTTCTTGTTTTCTCCTACTTCCCATGTCCATCCCATTTGTCTTTCTAAGTGAGGATTGATCATCTTATCCCAGAACCTCTTCTTGTTTACCTTCTTTAGGTGTGCAGATTTTAGTATGCTTGTCCTATCTTATAAGTCTAGTATCCACTTCGAAGTGGGTATATACTGTGTGTGTCTTTCTGCTTCTGGAATACCTCACTCAGGAAGATCTCTGATTTTGAATCCAGCATGGTGTACGGAGGGAATTTGAGGACAGCCAGGGTGCTGTGGAGAGTCTCCGAGAGAGAGAGAGAGTGAGAGAGACTTAGAAAGAAAAAAGCAAGCTTAGCCAGCTGAACACTTAAATCCAAGCACTCTGAGAATAAAGGCAACGCTTGAGCCTGGGATACACAAGGAATGGCATCTCAAAAAAACCTTGAGTACTGAATAAGTGTTGAACCTTACAAATGAACTGTGGAAAGATAAAGACTGAAGACCTTCCACTATAATATTGTTTTTTGTGTTGTAGAAAGTAAAATACCCAGCACAAAAGTGATGTTATTGTATTCGGGTATCTATGGAATGTAGCATCATACCCTATTCATAAATATTCCTGAGCTAGCAAAAGCATTAAACATGGATAATGAATTTCTACTACTTTCAAATTTTCCTGGGACTCCTGTACTTACATGAGTTAGGTCAAGAAGAGACACCCTAAGATTGTATGCATTAGTCAGTGAGTACAACGCTGAGTCATCTACATCACTATTAGATTCAACACCCAAAATAGAGTAAGAGTCTAACTTACTTTAGCAAATACAACAAAATCTGAAACCGTGGATGATTCAATTTCCAAACAAGAAAAAAAGAAATTCAATGGGAGCTTGACCTAGAACAGTCTTGAGACACTAATCTATTAGTATCTCTTCCTTTAACCCCCCCCCCAAAAAAAAAAAACTTTATTTCATCAAGGCTAAAATTTTCTACATCATTTAAAAAAAATGTCCCCATGGAAAGGCAATGAAAAAAGTAGCACTACTACTCAATTTCCCTCTCCTCACAAGTGTAGCACTGGCAAAGGGGAACAACCTGCTGCCCTCTCAGACTGCATTCAGCCCCAGCTTCTCAAAGAAGCGGGTATGGGTTTCCCTCAAAATTAAACAATCACAGGCTACGTGATCCTAAGGGAAATGAAGAGTACTGCCTGGCTTGATCTCCTTAATCTCTCTTGCAGGTTTCATATTACCGCAGAATACAAGACACCTGTGGGGGAGAAGCTAAGGGCCCATGGGAAAAAAATAAGGTTTAGAGCAGCCAGGACCCTTTCTGAAGTTGCCAGCCCCACCGGCAAGGGAAGAAACAGGACTGACAGCCTGTTGCCTCCAAGCATCAATTGCTTTTAGCACTGCTTTCCTTTCAAGACAGCATCTTACAATGTAGCTCTGTCTGGACTGGCAACCCATGGCAATCCACCTGCCTCAGTAGTGTGCATGAGATCTGATTCCCTCTTTCAGTTCTGTTAAAAGTTAATGGGATAGTTCAAGAATATTCACAATGAAAACGTTTTTCAATTGTCCTCACATACTCCTACATCTATTTCCTAATTGACTGTCTCTTTAAGGGACAAAATTAAACATCACCACGCTTATCCTCCAGAAGGGTACACTCCAGAAGTAGTGAGGGTCGAAAACCACAGAATTTCTACATCCAAAAAAAATTTGAAAAAAACAAAAATAAACAAACAAACAAAAAAAACAAAAACAACAACAAAACCCTCAGTCATTTTGGACATTTAGCTAGGTTTTCCAAGAAGCAGTGAACAATGAGACCTGAAGAGCATGGAAGGCTCTGAGGGGTCTCCATGGAAAAAGACAAGTGGAGGAGCAACATTTTACCAAAAAACAGGGACCCTTGATACCTCCCTGTTTGTCTCATAAGGCATTGGGGCCTTCTTGATCTACTCTTAGTCTTAAGCAGCCTGAAAATACTTACTCACAAGATTGTGGTATCTAAGAGCAACCCCTGATTTGGAGGGATGTTTGACTGGGAGAACAAGCAGGCAGTGACCACATCTCAGCACTCTGGGTCTGAGGCACCCAGGGATTCTGGCTGAAATGCAGGTTCACCACTTCCCAGCCATCATCATCATATGCCATGGCAGAGAAAGAAAGGCAACTCCATGGCAGTGGGATCATGAGGTAGCTAAATGTTTACCTCTCAGTAGACAAGGAAACATAGATCATGCATCGCACCTGCACCCCACACTATAGATTCATCTCCTCCAGGAAGGGCCTACTCTCCAAAGGTTTTATAGCCTCCCATTATAGTGACACCAAATGGAACTTAGTGTGCAAACATGAGCCTGTAAGGGACACTTTACCTCTAAATATTCACTCTCCATCCTGAACTCCTCTCAGCTGTTGTGGCCCTGTGTCTGGATCCCTTATTGTGTCAAGAACTCACACAGTGATAAGCAAATTTTTCTAAGACTATATTTGGTCCTCCCCTCAGCCACCTTGTGCCAACCTCACATCCCATTAAATGTACCAAGATACAAGCATGTTCCAACATAAACATTATGTAGTTGTTGAAATAGTTATGAATGGGCTTCCTGATGTTGTTTGGAAATGAAATAGGATGCCTGTCTTCATCTACATTTACTCAGTCCTCAGGCCTTGTGTATACCTCGGGTCTATGAGGGAAAGATCCTTAAAAATTGTTTACAAATGCAACAACTGTTATAATGTCACTTCAATTTGTATATGGTTGACACTGCATTATTTTCTGCCTATACTTAAACACTTATTTGATTTTGTCATTATTTTTAATATTTTGGGCATGCTTCTCTCTGGAGTAGAAAAGGTTGTGGGTCTTCAGTTCTTTGTTATGGTGCCTAAATATCATTCACACACTTATAGACCTACATTCATCCACAAATATGCATACACATAATATACACATACACACATACACATACATATTTACATACATACTCACAAGTGCATACATACATATACTCACACATACACAAATATACACACAAGTACCCTGAGTTTTTCTAGATTTGGTTTTGTTCTATTTTCTGTCTGGGAGTGAACTTCTATAGTAAAAACTTATAATGAGAAAAAGATTTTCCAGTTCTGCTCCTCCCAAGAGACAGGAACAAATGCAAATTATTGTGAATGCTAATTATTACAAAATGACCAGTTTGTCTGTGTTCCCATCTCCCTTGGTCTTTCCTCTAGCCCTTCTCTCAGGGAGGCAAGTCTCAGAATAGGGCAAGTTAAGGATTTAGAATAAATAGTGTGAATTAAGTCCATGGCAGTGATAACCCTTGACAGACAGCATGGCAACTGGGAGAGGGTCCTCCAGAGGGAAGCAGACCCACAGGAAGGGGAGAGGGAGAGAGAGCAGTGTGTGGTTTTCTGTATGGTGAAGCAGTGGTAATAGTATAAAGAGGCAGTAGCCATCTTGTGAGCAAAACTGAACAGTGTCAGCATTGACGCTTGAGCTTTGCGAGCCTTTCCTCCTTCTGCCCTCACTACAGCTGGGTTTTGTCACCACACAGGTAAAGTTTCTGCAATGAGAGCCTCTTCCCTGCCCTGCCTTAGTAGGGAGTTACATTTCTGTTTCTAGCATTAAGCTGGATTACCTCTGTCTTTGTATTAGTCCCCTTTGTAGCTTTTCAAAAGTAAGAACGTGATTATCATCATTATTTACCAAATCCATTCATTCTAATGGGAAATGGGGCACTTCTATCATACTCTTCAAATTCATTTTCCTTGTTTGCATGGAATCTTACAATGGAGTCCAAGCTCATCTTGAATTTGCAATCCTCCTGTCTTAGCCTTCTGCATGCTGGGACTACAAGTAAGCACCACCATGCTAGGCTCAATTTCATTCATCTTGTCATTTATTGTAATATTTATGTGAGGGCAGTACTCCTTCAGGTCAAGGCCTTATCCACTAAAGCTATTAAACATATCAACAATGCTTTTTCTGTGCCAGGCATGTGCTCACCTGACCTGTGTATGACAGCTCATTTAATTAGGGCCAAAACTCCCTGTGCAGAAGAGGAGCCTACTGACAAGCATTTGGGGATGGTGTCCTCAAATGCACAGAGTTCTTTTGTTTGGGTGTGGGTGTGAGCGTGGGAGGTATATGTGTGGTTGTGGTAGCAGTACACAAAATTTGGAGGTCAGAGTTGATCTTCACCATCTTGGAGGCTTACCTAGCCTGGGAACTTCAAGATAGGAGCCCAAAGTTTACAGGTGATTGAGTTGGATCTAAACTCAGGCCCTCATAATACACAAGTATTGCCATCTCTCCCAGTTGGAAGCAAGCTCTATGAGCTTGAGTCTGTTCTTGTTTTGTTTTTTTTCAAATATTTTTAGATGTAGAAGTTCTGTGGTGTTCGACCACTGCTACTTCTGGAGTGTGCGCTTTGGGAGGATAAGCGTAGCTATGCTTAATTTTGTCCAATAAAGAGACAGTCAGTTAGGAAATAGATAGATGTAGGAATATGTGAGGACAATTGAAAAACGTTTTTATTGTGAATAGTCTTGAACTATCCCAGAAACTTTAAACAGAACTGTACCTTGGTATGGGAGCTCATGCACTCTACTGAGGGAGGAGGATTGCCACGGGTTGGCAGTCCAGCCAGAGCTACCCAGCAAGACGGTCTTGAAACCAAAGCAGTGGTAAAAGCTGTTGATGCTTGGAGGAAAGAGCCTGTCAGTCCTGTTTCTTCCCTTGCAGGTGGGGCTGGGAATCACCCAAACAGGATGTAGCTCCAGAAAGGGTCCTGGCTGCTCTCAACCATGGATTTCCCCACGGGCCCTTAGCTTCTCCCCACAGGTGTCTTGTTTTCAGTCACCATATGAAACCTACAAGAGAGATTAAGGAGGTCGAGCAAGGCAGTACTCTTCATTTCCATTAGGATCCTGTCGCCTGTGAATGTTTAATTTTGAGGGAAACACACACCCTGCCCTGGAGATAGATACTTTTGAGAGGCTAGGGCTGAATGCAGTCTGAGGGGTCAGCAGGTTGTTGCTCTTTGCCAGTGCTACACTTGTGAGGAGAAAGAAATGGAGTAGTAGTGTTCCTTCTTTCATTGCCTTTCCATGGGGCCATTTTTGTAAAATGAGGAATACAGTTTTAGCCTTGAGGAAATAAAGTTTTTTGGGGGGAGTTTTTAAAGGAAGAGATAATAATAGAATAGTGTCTCAAAATTGTTCCAGGTCAAGTTCCCATTGCTTTTCTTTTTTCTTGTTTGGACATTAAATCATCCACTGGTTTCAGATTTTGCTGAGCTACTAAAGTAAGTTAGACTCTCAACTCATTTTGGGTATTGAATCTTTTAGTGATATAGATTAATCAAAATTTCAGCATTGACTAACACATACAATCCTAGGGAATCTTTCTGTGACCTAACCCATGTTAGGACAGGAGTCCCACTAAAATCTGAAAGCAGGAGAATTTCAATATCCATGTTTAATGCTTTTGCTAGCTCGTGAATATTTAGGAATAGAGTATGATGCTAGATTCAATAGTTACCCGAATATAATAACAACACTTTTGTGCTGGGCATTTTAATTGCTACAACATAAAGAGCAATATTATAGTACAAGGTCTTCTGTCTTTGTCTTTACATAATTCATTTGTAAGGTTCAGCACTTAATCAGTACTGTAGGTTTTATTGAGATTCCATTCCTTGTGTATCCCAGGCTCAAGCATTGCCTGTATACTCAGAGTGCTTGGATTTAAGTGTTAAGCTGGCTCAGCTTGCTCTTTCTTTCTAAGTCCCCCCTCTCTCTCTCCCTGAGACTACTCACAGCCCCCTGGCTGTCCTCGAAATCCCTCAGTACACCATGCTGGATTCAAAATCAGAGTTCTTCTTCCTGATCGAGGTATCCAAGAAGCAGAAAGACACACACAGTATATACCCACTCAGAAAATTATACTAGACTTATAAGATAAGACAAACATACTAAAATCTGCACACCTAAAGAAGCTAAAAAAGCTGGGAGGGAATGAGGGATTGGGACAAGGCTGGGATACAGAGTTGATAAAATGTAACTGATAAGAAAAAATAAAATTAAAAAAAAAAAGAGCAAGAGTTCACAGTCATCTCTCTAAAGAAGCCAAATAGAGTTATCAATGAAAGCAGGAGCCATGAGAGAAACAATGTGAATTAAGAAGAACCACAACAAAGAACTCGGGAACAGACATGGTGGAAAAAAAAAAAAAAAAAAAAGAAGAGTTTCTGAGATAAGTTGATCAATCCTCACTTAGAAACACAAATGGGATGAACATAGGAAGTAGGAGAAAACAAGAAACAGGACAGCAGCCTAACATACAGGGCCTCTGAAAGACTCTACCTAGCAGTATATCAAAGCAGATGCTGAGACCATAACCAAACCTTGGGCAGAGTGCAGGGATTCATGAAAGAAGGGAAGTTATTAAGACATGGAGAGGATGGGATTGCCCCAAGGACCAAATATATCTGGGCACAGGGGCCTTTCTGAGACTGATTCTCCAACCAAGGACCATGCATGGATATAACCTAGAACTCCTGATCAGACATAGCCCATGGCAGCTCAGCATCCATGTAGGTTTCAGGGATTGTTTCTGACATGACCTCAGTGGCAGGCTCTTTGACCCACCCACTTTGAGGGAGGAGCAGCCTTGCTAGGCCACAGAGGAGGGCATTGCAGACAGTCCTGATGAGACCTGATAGACTAGGATCAGATGAATGGGTGGGAGGACCTCCCCTATCAGTGGACTTAGAGAGGGACATGTTGAGGGGATGAGAGAGGGAGGATGAGATTGGGAGGAAATGAGGCAAGCTGCTACAGATGGGATACAAAGTAAATGACCCACAATTAATATAAAAAATAAATATTATAAAATAAAAAAGTCAGAGAACTACCTGTCTTTGCCTCCCAAGTGCTGGGATTAAAGTCATGGGCTCCCTTAGCACTTGTAAACTGTTAATAACAAATTGAAATCTCAGAATAACCCACAGGCTTATAAAATGTGATCTGATGTCCTACTATGGCATCTGTAATATTTTTGCTACCCTCAGCCCACCTCTTCAGGTATTATCCTTAGAACTCAGTAACAGAATAGCTTGCTCACCATCCCATATGTAATTTGTTCCCTGGTTCTTCTCGCTAGCTGAATCCCACGGCTTTTTCCCCTGTTTAAGATTCTGTCCTTTACCTATATTGCTTATCTGCAGACTCCAGTCAAAGTTCTCCCCAGCTTTGTAAGACATATTTCAAACACTTAGTTTCCTGGAGAATATTCCAGTCTCTTTGAACTGCAAAAGTATTATAGCCCTTAGCAACAGAATAGGATTGATTCTCTTTTATATTATTTCCCGGGTGTGTACGTACATATACTTGCATAAATACACGCATAAGCACATATCAGAGAGAGTGCTAGAGTCAGGGGACAATTTCCTGTCCCTCCATGTATTTATTTTTCTTTCAAAGATTTATTTCTTTATTATGTATACAATATTCTGTCTGTATATACACGTGTATACCTGTAGAGGGCACCTGCACACCCAAAGATCTCATTCTAGATGGTCGTGAGCCCCCATAGGGGCGCTGGGATTTGAACTCTAGAATTTAACCTCTGAGTCCTGTCTGCAGGCCCTCTACCATAGGTTTTAGGGATCCACCTTTGTAGTCACGTTAGTGTGGCAGGCACTGTTGTCCCTTGAGCCATTTTGTCTGCCCCGTTTTGTTTTTGACACTATTACTGTGTAGCATATGAAAGTTACCAACTTGTTTTGTAATCCAGGTTGACATCAAACTCTTGATCTTGTCTCCTTCAGTCACTTCAGCGCTAGGATTTTAAATGCTGACAACCACAATAAGTTTGGTGTTTGCCTCATTTATCTATTTATTTATTAACTGTAATGTCTATGGATATTTTTCCTGAACTTATATCTGTCCACCACATGCAAGTCTGGCAACCACAGAGGTGGGGAAGGGTGTTAGCTTCTCTGAAACTTTAGATACAGTTGGAAGCAAGCTCTATGAGCTTCTTAAATCTGCCTCTTGTTCATCCTCAACCTCTAGACAGAAAAACTAAGTCTCTGAGAAGCTAAAGCTCAAAGTTGTGAGAGCTAGTCGCGATATTATGGTGTTGGACCAGGTGCTGTGGTGCCCTTGGTATCCTAATCTTGAGGCCAAGCCCAGGGTTAGGGGCCTACTATGGAGAACAAGGGATGGCCATATTCAGGGAACTCTAGTTTGCTGTGGAGACAAGTCATGAGAGCATAGGGCAAAATAGAAGTGTCTTAGGAATTTAAGGGATGCTCCAGGGCTCTGGGGCAAAAGGGGGCCACTATGTGCTGAGACTTAGGCTGCAAGCAGTTTTAAGTCTATGCAAAATTAACATGGAGAAGAGGAGGGCAAAAGTGAAGAGATAGGCCAGAAGGCTGTGCCTCTGGACTGGTGGGGGGCACTGTTGGGAGACTCTTAGAAAACCCTTTTTAATCCTGGAGGGAGAAGAGATGAGGACCCTATCAGTACCAAGTCTTAAATCTGTGTGACCTTGGTTCAGCCTCTCTTGGCCGCCTCAGTATCCTCCTCGCCAGGGAACTCGAGTCGACCCCAAACACAGAGGCAGGGAAGAAAACAAATGCCCTAGCTTTGACAATCCCAAAGTGTGTGCGAGAGGACAAGTGCTGCCAGCTCGAAACAGAAAGGGTTGCTCAGGTGAGAATACCAAGATGGGATCCTCGAACCTGCCAAGGTGCTAGGGGCACACCTGGGACTGGTGCGCATGGGCCAAGTCTTCAGTCACAGTCACGTGCCCCAGGCATTCTGCACGGGGGGCTGGGCGAGCACTCTCCAACTGACGGGTCCTGCTGACAAATCGGCAGGAAGAATTCTTTTGTTCCTCTTGAGAAGAGGGCGGGCTCTTTGCTGTCCTCGGTTACCAGGATGGCCGGCCCCTACCCCCTTGGCTGGCAGCCTTCTCGGTAATGATCCTTACCCAGTGGGCAGCGCCAGGAATTGCACCAAGCGGTCAGTGTAGGGCTGCTACTGCTGTGGGCCTCAGCCGCCTGTGCTGCCTGCCAGGGCCACGGGCCCAAACCTCGACGCGCCATGGCCCCCAGTTCCCATGCGGTGCCTTGGTCACCCGCTGCTGTCCGGGGGGGGGGGCAGTGAGTGACAGGAGTCAGCCCAAAAGACACGCAGTACACGCCTAAGACACAATGCCATGTATCCACAACTACAGTATCACAAGCACACAAGATATTTTTACTGTCTGAGAATACCCTCTATACTTAGTCTATTTGATCCCATTCCTTGGACAACCACACTTTTTCACTGCATCTACTCTTTTACCCTTTCTACTTAGTCCTTTTAGACAGGTTGCCTTCACTTAGGAATACAGAGTTCAAATTCGACATGTCTGCATGACCTGAGGGCTCACTTCATTAGTCATTGATCATATCCCATTACATCAAACTTCTTGGGTCTCTTGATCCCATCTGTCACTAATTACTGAAAGATATCTTGGTTGCTACCACTTTAAAGATCATCAGTAAATTTGGTGCAAACATTGACCAGCAGAGAAGGTTTAGGTATTCAGATGAGCTAGGTAAATATTTGGGTATACTGCTAATGGGAAGTAGGATAAACATATAGTTTGCTGTGTTAGTACAGCCAACCATCTCCAAAGTGGCTGTACCATTATGAATCCCCAAAAACAGTAATTTGGGGTTTTGTTGTTAGGTAGCCACACCAACACCTGGCACACTCTCAGGTTATGGTTAAAATTTAGCCATTCTAACATGTGTATTTCCTGTTTGGGGTTTTGGGTTGTTTTGTTTTTAAAGGGGCTTTTCATTTCACTTAAGTAGGTGTCCAGAACACACCCTTAAGAAGAATCTAAGGCTGCGAGTCAGACATGTGCAATGCTAGCACAAACACCAGTGGGGACTGACCTAGGCTTGCAGATCATTAGAACTGTGATAGCTGTGTGGTTACAAAGTTCCACACTCCTAAGTAATTACCCCAGCTTCACCCTCCCAGGGTCCTGTTATTTCTACTGCACAGTTGTATGGAAAACAAGGTTTTCTCCACAATGCATTTGTGGCATTGCAGCAGAAATGCCTGTTGTCTTCTTGTAGAACACACTATCTGAAGACTTCACTTTTAAAGTTCATCTAATTCTCTGAATCTTTCCTTGGGATTTTTTTTTTCTTCTTCCAGGACAAGCTTACCCGAGAATCTCTTAAAATGCCTCAAATGCCCTTGATTTCCTTCACAAGCCTATCCTTCTAGACCCCTTACCAGAAAAGCCATGGCCATGGCCTTTTATCAGTATCACAGTCCACTTTTCCTGCTACTACCCTAGCAGTCAATGTAGTAAAAGATCACTGCCACGAGTTCATCACCTGGTCTTTCTCAGTTTTACCTACATTATATTCAGAAATCTTCAGTCAACCTGTTTCAGTTATTCTAAAAGGATCATCCACTTCGTCTTCATTCATGTTAAGCTTTTTAGCTTGGAGAGTTTATTTTTCGAAGAAAATGGGAGGCCATTAGATGTAGTCAAAGTCATTTCTCCACTCTGCTATTCCAAGTTGATCCATGTCCACACCAGCCTGCCTTCCATGGTCTACTTCTCCTCTCCAGGACCTACTACCTGTGTTCTGCAAAGACTGCTACTGGTCTTTACCTCATCAGCCCTCAAACTAAGTATCTTTAGCAATTTCTTCTTTAATTTTACCTCACCCTTTGAGAAAACAACGTCCCCACAATTTACTCACTTTTATCACAAAGTTCTGTGCCTCCATGTGATAAACTATTTTCCCTGTCAGTATTGTATTAAGGTTGGTATTGAGTAACAATTTTACCTTGGCCTAAAATCATTGTCTCATGCCAATTTAAACATCACTTCCGTTTTCCTTACAAACTGAATGAAGACTGATGCAGAACTAATACAACTGCTGTCACATTACTTTCAAAAGTCTTGATTACGTGGGATTTCCATCTACCCTGATGATATTAGAATCTTGCCCTTGGCAAAATGTAACCAAATATTGGTCATTAAAAACAGACATGTTTTTCCCTTAATCTTTTACAGATTATCTTTTTATGTTCCTCAAGCATACCCTCTCTGCCACATCCTCTCTACTTGGAACCTCCACTTATTCTTTCAAATCCTGACATTTGGATTTTATTTCCATCATGAAATACAGACTGCTATCCTTAAGGCTACAATGATCTTATTCCAAAACCAGTGATCAATTTTCTT
The DNA here is from genome assembly GCF_030254825.1 of Meriones unguiculatus. Taxonomy (NCBI): domain Eukaryota; kingdom Metazoa; phylum Chordata; class Mammalia; order Rodentia; family Muridae; genus Meriones; species Meriones unguiculatus. The sequence goes on along the minus strand of NC_083369.1, from coordinate 158,330,619 downwards.
GGTCTATGTACTACACACTACACTATCTAATGTATACAGGACCTCTTCCTCCTTTCGAAATTCCACAGCTCAGGTCCCATGACACTACTCTCCTTTCCACCCAGGTACCTCAAAACAGTTTCTTCTTGGGCCTCCATCTGCCTGTTAATGATGCATTAATGTTCTGCCTCTGCCATAGCTCTCTCCCTCCATACAGTAAAACACTGTCAGTTCAACTACCTCCTCAAGGTAAGTCCCAAAACAGTGCTAACAGTAATCCCTCTTCCCAAGCTCCAGATGACTTACAAAACCTTCCCAGGAGGAAGGTCCTCACATTGTCCCTAAGGAAGAAGGCAGGGCTCAGACTGTGTGGTGCCACAATACTCTGCATTTTATTACTACTCACAATCCAATCTAAGCCAACACATGTGTCATGGTTTTACTTGTGAACTGTCCTTCACAAGCATGTGTTTAAAATTGGTCCCTCGATGTGAGATCTATCAAGGAAGTATGTTGCAACCTTTAAGAGGTGGTTTCCATTGATTTCCAATAAGTGAGTGGTTGAGGGTGGATCAGAGGTGTTATTTCCTGATCCATAGGACAAAGGAAGCAGCTTCAGATTACTGTTGCCTCCAAGAACTCCAACATGCCTTCCCCAATATGGATGACTGTCTAACCCTCAAAAGTATGAACAAAAGTAAACCAATCCTCCCCCATGTTGTTTCTGCAACTCATTTTCTCACAGTGTTGAGAAAAGTAACTAATCCAACTTGTTAGCACCCTGTATGAAGATTACTAACTCATATAGTAACACCCCTGTAAAGCTCTAGACAATAAACTGTGTAGTAGCTCAGCAGGCATCATACCTCCCCAGACCTTCAAATGAGAAGGAAATATAAGCCAGTCTCGGAGCAAAGATCCAAAATCTGCAACTGTAGCTGAGTCTTAGCTACAGAATTGGTAAAGCGTTGTGAATTTCAATGGCTGAGATCACTTAAAGACCCTTGATTCTAAAACACTTACTCAGATCCTTCTGTGAGGATTTTTTTTTTTCTTTCAGCAACTCCTGATTTCCATGAAAATCTCATACTAAGATTCCAATTTCTAGAGCTTGGCATGGTGGCACACACCCTTAATCCCTCCATTCAGAAAGCTGAGAGGTAGATGGATCTCTGCCTTCAAAGCCAGCCTCGTCTATATAGTAACTTCCAGGCCAGCCAAGGCTACATTGTGAGATCCTGTTTCAGAAACAAACAAAAGATTCTCATTTTCAATTATCCTCAAGGGTATTATAATGCAGTGCTAACATCTTCCAAACCAAATTGATTCAAGGTTTACTTTAAGAAATCAATAGAGCTAGGTATATAATACTTCTTGATTTCTCTCATTATTCCTCATAAATCTGTGTTACCTTAAAAAATCTCAGAAATATATATGCATTTCTCTATCCCTTCCCACTCTGCATGTTTCATTCTTTAAAGCAATAGTTTTCTAAAAGAATGGGCATTTTTTCCTTGTACACTTGAATCTATCTTTCAATCAGTGTGTGGTCTTAAATTAAAATATGAGTCAGGCACTTCCTTTTTGAAATCTCTTGATGATTCTCTACGTCCCACAGAATAAAGTCTAAGCTTACAGATCCAAACACTTAGAATAACTGTTTACTCCATGCTTTTGACTTTCATACACTCTGCACTAGACCTTTCTCTCATCTTTTAAGCTTGGCTACCTAGCTTAACTTTTCCAAGAAACAGCAGTGGTACCAAATTGTAGGTTGAGGTCCATTGGGGGCGGGTCAAATGATTCTTTCACAAGAGTTGCCTAAGAACATCAGAAAACAGATGCTTACACTGCAGTTCATAACAGTAGTAAAATTACAGTTATGAAGTAGCAACAAGACTAATTTTATGGTTGGAGTCACCACAACATGAGGTCACAGCATTAGGAAGTATGAGGGTTAGCGTGAGTTAGAGGCTCCTATCTTTCACAAAATCATTCTAAAATTTTCCCCACTACTTCATTTTGTTTTCTTTGAACTCTGTGCAGTCAAATACGGTATTTTAATCCTTTTTAAGCCCAGAAACTTGCACCAAGTTAACATGGGAATCTGTACTTGCTGCATAGCAAACACCCCCAAACTCAGTGACATACGATTTATTATTAAACATATATGTGGGACAGGTTTCTTCTGACTTAGTAAATGTTTTATTGCTACAAACACACACACACACACACACACACACACACACACACACACACGACTCAGGTGACTCGTGTAAAAGAGTGCTTTTACTTAGAGGCTTACTCACAGTTTTAATGCGTTAGTCCATGATCACCAGGACAGGAAGCATGACAGCAGAGAGTTAGGCTTTGTGGTGGGGAAGTAGCAGAAGAGCTCACAAATTGATGTGAAAGTTACAGGCAGAGAGCCAGAGACCTAGAGAGGAAAAGAGAGAAAGAGAAAAAGAGACAGAGATTGGGGCTGGTGTGAGCTTTTGACACCTCAAAGCCCAACACCAGAGATATGCTTCCTCCAATATGGAACCTCCTAATCCTTTTCAAACAATTCCACTATTTGGAGACCAGTTAAGTATTCAAAGATACAAGCCTATGGGAGCCATTCTCATTCAAGCCACACCTTCCCTGTGTCTTCTGCTTGAATGAACTTATCTCAAATATTCAAAGTGTGTTGGCTGTGGCTGTGTTGGCTGTGACTGTGAGTCACCTTACCTCTTGACCTAGGAAGGATCTGATGACAAGCTCAGAGATATAGTCACTGGCAAGATTCCTTTACCCAGAAATAATAAGCACACCACATCATTACTAGCTATTTGCCAGAAGTGGCCCTCAGAGTGGACCTCTTCAAAATGGCAGCAGATTTTACCAAATTGTGCAAACAAGAAGACAACAGCACCAGAACAAAACCCAGGATGAGTGACACATTGTCATTTTTACCACAATGTCTATTAAAAGTAAACTGCTAATCCAGCTCACTTTCATGCAGAGAGACTTTGACAAGGCTAATAACTAATTTCATCACAAAGAGTACAATTGCTTGTGAAATATCTGAGAGAGAATTGAAAAGAGATACAAATATTACTGAACATCCTTGGAATTTCATGATTCTTCCAACTCACATGAGGGAGATACACCCAGTGAACATGTTCACATTTTCATCTGGGAACCAGCTTTGAAAATCCAGATTTAAAAATGACCCCAAGTCCACAACTGTTTGTGATGACTCATATTGGCTCTCAACTTCACACACCTAACAAGAGGGAATCTCAACAGAGGAATTGCCATCAGGTTGGCCTGTGGGCAATCTGTGGGGCATTCTTCTTGATTTCTAGTTGATGTAGTGTGGCATAGTCCACTGTGGGCCTTTGGCATGTTCCTCAGGCTAGAGAAGTTGGAACTGTATAAGAAAGGTGACTGAAACTCAGCTGACATGTGGACCAGTAAGCAGTGTTCTTCTGTGGTCTCTGCTTCAGTTCCTGCCTTCTGCATCCTCCTTTCACTTCCTTCAAGGCTGGACTATAACACAGAAGTGTAAGCCAGATAACCCTTTCCTCTACTAACCAGCTTTTGGTCATTTTGTTTATTCACAGCAACAGAAAGCAAACTCAGACAGCCAGCCTATGCCTGTACTCTTCACACTGACCCTGACATGTTTGGTTCTGAGGTCTGTATGCCTTCTTCAATTCAACTCTGTTGGCCAAGTACCAGTTTGTCTGTGCCTCCGTGGCTTATCTCCCTCTGTACTGACTCAATAGGTACAAATCAAATGGACTTAATGTTTCTTGAGTATGCTGAACAAGTATTCAGCTTCTTTTTGTTGTAGTGCAAACAGGTGCTGTCGTGATTACTAACTGCTGAAGCTCTAACAATGTGGCCCAAGCATTTCTCAAACAGAAATTACAGAGGCAAATACCCCAGACAACCACTGTAGCAGAGGGAACAATGCCAGGTAGAGAATCAAAACAAACTGATGGGCATGAAATCACAAACCATTGCGCTTATAAATACTTCACAGGATAACTAAAACACCTGTGTGAGGCAGGGCTTGCCAGTGGGTCACCAGTAGATGTCCTGGATCTATCTCCTGTTTGCCTGTGTCACCAAGGAGCCCAACGCTGTTGTTGCTTGTCTCTACCTACCTTTGGTAAAACAAAGCACCAGTTATGCCAGAATTGTCACATAAATTAATGTGTGAATTATATGTCAATCAATCAGTAAATCTTATGAGATGGAGAATGTAATTCCATTGTTAGTGTTTGTCTAGCATTCATGAAACCCCGAGTTTGATTCCTGGTACTGTACAAATCAGGCATAGTTGTAAATGCCTGCTAGCCCACAACTGGAAGGTTGATTGCAGGAGTATCAGAACTCTACATCATCTTCAGTTAAATAGCAAGTTTGAAGTCAACCTGAAATACATGAAACCCTGAAAAAAAAAAAGCTGGGTGGTGGTGGTGCACACCATTAATCCCAGCACTCGAAGGCAGAAGCAGTTAGATCTGTGAGTTCAAGGCTAGCCTGGTATACATACTGAGTTGCATTACAGCCAAGGACACACAGTTCAATTCCCAGCAATACATGGTGGCTCACAACTGTCTATAACTTGTTTGAAGGATTTTGATGCTCTTTTCTAGCCTTAATGCAGGCAAAACACACATACTAATAAAACAACAACAACAAAAATAACAACACATTTTTTATGTTTTAAATGTCTTTAAAAAGATTACAGTGCTGGAGGCATAACACTTGCCTTGTACATGTGAGATCCTGAGCTTTCTGTATGGAGATTTGAATGAGAAATGCCCCCAAAGTCTTGGTCTCTGGTTGATGACTCTGGTTTAGGAGGTTTGGGAGTAAGTATATTTCTAGGAGTGGGTGTTGAGTGCTTAAGGCCTCACTCTACTTCCCAGGTCACTCTTTTTGCTTCATGCTTGTAGTTCAGGAAGTGTGTTCTCAACTTCCTGTTCCTGATGCCATGCTTTCTGCTTGTGCCCATGCCTCTGCTCTGCCAATGCAGACTCATAAACCTTAAGTTAGGTAAGGTTAAACTGGAGCACTAAACCCAAATAAATTCTTTCTTTCATAAGTTAGCATGACATCATGTTTAAGCACAATAGAAATGTAATTAATATTGGTTCTCAAAAAAATGACAAGTGTTAGGTAAGCTTTTATCTTGGCTAACAATCACTGCTGTGCTTTCCCCACTTGGAACACAAACAAATGATTCCTAGATATTTGTACAATGGATTTGTGTAAATATAGAATATCAGGAGTATCATGAGTTCAAGGCCAGCCTGTGCTTCATAACAACTTCAATTTCTCCCTGAGAGACATTATACCATGTCTCAAAGAACAAAAACAACTAAACAGAAGCTGGAGAGATCGCTCATTGGTAAAAAACATGTATCACTCTTGTGGGGCTCACAAGTTCATGTGTTCCCACCACACATAATAGGATGTTCACACTCTCAATAACGCCAGCTCCAGGGTATCTGATGCTCCCTGCTGAACTCCACAGGCACATGCACTAACAGATGCACATATTCATATACACACATATGCACATACACATAATTAACAATAAGATATATCTTTTAAAATAAATAAATCTGAAATCGAACCATAGAAGTTTAGATGGTCTTCTGCTACAGGACTGGAGTGTGTCAAGGTCATGCCACTTGCTGCAAAAGTAGATGAGGACCAGCTTCCTCGTGTAAGCCCTGTTGTACCACAGTGATGCTGTTTAAGAATGCTGCTCCTCACAGCAGCTTTGAATTATTCAGTATGTGCAACAGCATGTGCTTTGCATGTTTGAGCTATTTATAATAACAAATCAGAAGTGTGTCTATTAGCAAAATCTCTAAGTAACTATACAGAGGTTGAATATTTACACAGGTTGCTTTTAGTTGTTCTTGATCTTGCTGTTATTTATTTTGAGACAGGACCAAATGCATGTAGTTGAAGCTGGCATTGAACTGATAATCTTACCTAGTCAATGCCGGGATTACAGGTGTGATCCAAAATGCCACCTGAGAGACCATATAATAACTATGGTGGGCAAAGAATTAAATAGGTTGACCCAAGTCACAGAAAGGATAAAATGTTGGGAATCTTGACCGTCAGACCATTGTGTTTTCTTACAGTCCTATATATATCATCACTTTTTCCCTATCTTTGGCGTTCACAATCACATTTAAGATAGTAGCTTTGAGTTGCACACTATATTCAGGTGTTTTCTAATTGCCCTGATGGGACATCCTCCAAATAGATCCATAGCTTAACAACATCACACAGTCAATCCCCACCCTCATTGCATCCATCACCTGCTGCCAGCATAACAGTTCTGGTTCCACTCAGCTGAGCTCTGTTCCTTTAAGGATGGAAGCAGGAAGGAATGCATGCAGGCCGCCAGCACAACATGTGAGCTGTGAACATGATCCTGAGCTCTAGCATGCACAGCCAGCGGGGTGATGAGAAAATGTACACAGTGCTCTTTCCTTCTAGCAAAACAAGAGGAGACAAAAGATACCTCATATAGAGAAGAAGGGAAGGGAATTTTTAAATTCTATGTTTGAAGCCATTTTTAGGGAATTTTACCCTATCAAATATAAAGGTTGTTGTTTTTGTTTCTTAAATAGATCCTCTGAGTCCTGTTCTATAAACAATTGAACACAGGTGTGTACATATCCAGGCACTTGTCTGGTTAGTTTCCCAGGGAATAGCAAACCTCTATACGTACTTGTATGTTCTGGGTTGAGGCTTTGCTGTGCTTGGTCCTGAGTTCTCTTCTTCCCTTGAATTACCTACAGGAAAGTACTCTGGTGCCAGCACAGGGTAGGCCTATAGAGAGAACAGTTTGTGCAGGTTCTCCTGGTCTATTGTTTGCTTGCCACCACCCTATGAAAAGTATAAAACCCAGGGATGACGAGGCCCACTACTGTAAACAAGGCGGGAGGGCTGCGGCTGTAGCTCATGGTGGTGTTACACTTGCTCACATGCAAGTATATGCGAGACCCTGGGTTCAACCCTGGCACTGCAGAAAAAGAGATTGGACAACAGCAGGCAGGAGCCAGGATCAGTCAAACAGACATGTGGTTAAAAGTGGGCGTTTTTTTTGTTGTTGTTGTTTGCTGTTCTTTTTGGTTTTTTTTTTTTTTTTTTTTTTTTTTTTTTTTTTTTTTTTTTTTTTTTTTTTTTTTTTTTGTCTGCAAACTGAGGAAGAAATGAGGGTGTCTCCGTGTTTTTGGACATGCACTTGCTACATTTGCATGTATGGAGATCAGAAGACAACCAGATTAAAAAACAAACAGTAAATTATAGAAATCAAACCCAAGAACATCTGTATTAAATTAGATGTAGACCAGATTTTCTATTAACCTTTTCATTTATTTTTGTGATATTTGGGAATTGGCCCTAGAGTCCAGGCATATTAGGCCAAAATTAGGATTATAGTCTGTATTATCCTGAATTTGAATTCTATCAAAATTTTTACTTTGTAGTTTTCACCAAAAACTTTCTTCATATTGCCTTTTTTAGGACAATCAGACCTTGGTGAGTTGAATTCAACTCTAAATTGTCTTACACTCATTTGGAATGTGGTGGCATCTGTGAAGAATCTGTTTAGTAAAATTTTCGAAGTTACCGAAAGCCCACTGCTTCATTGGTGGTCCCGAGAGATACATATATATATGAATGCCTAGGGAGTGGCATTATTAGGAGGTATGGCCTTTTTGGAGGGAGCATGTTACTGGGGGTGAGCTTTGAGGTCTCAGAAGCTCAACCTCTGCTCAGTGTCTTTCTCTGTCTTTCTTCATGCTGTGTTTGGATTCAGATGTAGAACTCTCAGCTCCTTCTCCAACACCATGTCTTCATGCATGCTCTCATGGTTCCCACCATGATGATAATGGACTAAACCTCTGAACTGTAAACCAGCCCCAATTAAACACTCTCCTTTATGAGAGTTGCTGTGGTCATGGTGTCCCTCCACAGCAATAGAAACCCTGACTAAGACAACTTGTTAAAAAAATAGTCAGACACTTGACAACCTAAACAAAGCCAGCTCTTTTTCATTTTAAGTATTTTAATACGTGTTTGTTCCCTATTCTTAGCGAGACATCAACATTTAGAAGAACATGACAGTGACTCTTCAGAGCCAATCTGGACGGACTTAACTAAATGGAATCTAGTTTAGTGTGCTGGAATGAATTTCCCAGAAATAATTCTATAATTCATGTGCTTTTCAAAGTGTTATACATTCCATCCCACTCCTGAGCTGAATTAATAAAGTTTCATGTTTTAAAATCAAACTTTGAATCCTACTATACGGTGGGTAAATCCTTAACTAAGAGAGTTTCTCTGACTCCTTTTCTGCCTCAGTCCCTCCATCTGTATAATGTGTATGTTAAGCAGGTACAGGCAGCATCAACACTTATGGTTGTAAATCTTACACATCTAGGACTGGGGAGATGGCTCATACTTGTTGTGTAATATGAGGGCCTGAGTTTAGATCCGACTCAATCACCTGTAAACTTTGGGCTCCTACCTGGAATGTCCCAGCCTGTGTAAACCTCCAAGATGGTGAAGATCAACTCTGACCTCCAAATTTTGTGTACTGCTACCACACCCACACATAGACCTCCCACTCCCACACCCAAACAAAAAGAACTCTGAGCATTTGAGGATGGATGATGAAACCATCCTCAAATGCTTTTCAGTAGACTCCTCTTCTGCACAGGGAGTTTTGGCCCTAATTAAATGAGCTGTCATACACAGGTCAGGCGAGCACATGCCTGGCACAGAAAAAGCATTGTTGATATGTTTAATAGCTTTAGTGGATAAGGTCTTGACCTGAAGGAGTACTGCCCTCACATAAATATTACAATAAATGACAAGATGAATGAAATTGAGCCTAGCATGGTGGTGCTTACTTGTAGTCCCAGCATGCAGAAGCCTAAGACAGGAGGATTGCAAATTCAAGATGAGCTTGGACTCCATAGTATGATTCCATGCAAAGAAGGAAAATGAATTTGAAGAGTATGATAGAAGTGCCCCATTTCCCATTAGAATGAATGGATTTGGTAAATAATGATTATAATCATATTCTTTGTTTTGGAAAGCTACAAAGGGGACTAATACAAAGACAGAGGTAATCCAGCTTAATGCTAGACACAGAAATGTGACTCCCTACACAGGCAGGGCAGTGAGGAAAGAGTAGCCTCTGGCTGAAGAAACTTTACCTATGTGATGACAACACCCAGCTGTACTGAGGGCAGACAGAAGAAAGGCTCACCAAGCTCAAGCATCACTGCTGACACTGTTCAGTTCTGCTCACAAGATGGCTGCTGCCTCTTTATCCTATTACCACTGTTTCACCACACAGAAAACCACACTCTGCTCTCCCTCTCCCTCTCCCCTTCCCTGTGGGTCTGCTTCCTTCTGGAGGACCCTCTCCCAGTTGCCATGCTGTCTGTCAGTGCTTATCACTGCCATGGACATAATTCACACTATTTATTCTAAATCCTTAACTTGGCCTATTCTGAGACTTGCCTCCCTGAGCATGGGAACACAGAAAAACTGGTCATTTTGTAATAATTAGCATTCACAATAATTTGCCTTTATGCCTGTCTCTTGGAAGGAGAACTGGAAAATCTTTTTCTCATTTGTTTTTACTATAGAAATTCACTCCCAGACAGAAAATAGAACAAAACCAAATCTAGAAAATCTCAGGGTACTTGTGTGTATATTTGTGTATGTGTGTATTTATGTATGTATGCACGTGTGAGTATGTATGTAAATATGCATGTGTATGTGTGTATTATGTGTATGCATATTTGTGCGTGCATGTAGGTGTATAAGTGTGTGAATATTTTCTTTATGCACAGTAAGACAGAACTGAAGACCCACAACCTTTTCTACTCCAGAGAGAAGCATGCCCAAAATATTAAAAATAATGACAAAATCAAATAAGTGTTTAAGTATAGGCAGAAAATAATGCACCGTCAACCATATAGAAATTGAAGTGACATTGTAACAGTTGTTGCATTTGCAAACAATTTTTAAGGATCTTTCCCTCATACCCCGAGGTATACACAAGGTCTGCGGACTGAGTAAATATAGATGAAGACAGGCATCCTATTTCATTTCCAAACAACATCAGGAAGCCCATTCAGAACTATTTCCACTACTAAATAATGTTTATGTTGGAACATGCTTGTATCTTGGTACATTTAATGGGATGTGAGGTTGGCACAAGGTGGCTGAGGGGAGGGCCAAATATAGTCTTAGAAAACTTTTGCTTATCACTGTGCGAGTCCTTGAATCAATAAGGGATCCAGACACAGGGCCACAAAACCTGCCTGAGAGGAATTCAGAATGGAGAGTGAATATTTAGAGGTAAAGTGTCCCTCACAGGCTCATGTTTGAACACTAGGTCCCCATTTGGTGTCACTATAATGGGAGGCTTTGAAACCTTTGGAGAGTAGGACCTTCCTGGAGGAGATGAATCTATAGTGTGGGGTGCAGGTGAGATGCATAATCTAAGTTTCCTTGTCTACTGAGAGGTAAACATTTAGCTACCTCATGATCCCATTGCCATGGAGTTGCTTTTCTTTCTCTGCCATGGCATAAGATGATGATGGCTGGGAAGCGGTGAACCTGCATTTCAGCCAGAATCCCTGGGTGCCTCAGACCCAGAGTGCTGAGATGTGGTCACTGCCATCTTGTTCTCCCAATCAAATGTCCCTCCAAATCAGGGGTCGCTCTTAGATACCACAATCTTGTGAGTAATTTTTTTCAGGCTGCTTGAGACTAATATTAGAAGAAAAAGGCCCAAAATGCCTTATGAGACAAGCAGGGAGGTATCAAGGGCCCGTGTTTTTTGGTAAAATATGCTCCACCACCTGTCTCTTTCCATGGAGACCCCTCAGAGCCTTCCATGCTCTTCAGGTATCAGTGTGCATTGCTTCTTGGAAAAAGTAGCTAAATGTCCAAAATGACTGAGGGTTTTGTTGTTGATGATGTTTTGTTTTTTTGGTTTTTTTTTTTTTCAAATATTTTTGGATGTAGAAATTCTGTGGTGTTCGACCCCACTACTTCTGGATTGTGCACTTTGGGAGGATAAGCGTGGTGATGTTTAATTTTGTTCCTTAAAGAGACAGTCAATTAGGAAATAGATAGATGTAGGAGTATGTGAGGACAATTGAAAAACGTTTTTATTATGAATATTCTTGAACTATCCCATTAACTTTTAACAGAACTGGAAGAGGGACTCAGATCTCATGCACACTACTGAGGCAGGTGGATTGCCATGTGTTGGTAGTCTAGCCAGAGCTACATTGCAAGACCCTGTCTTGAAAGCAAAGCAGGGCTAAAAGTCAATGATGCTTGGAGCAAACAGCCTGTCAGCACTGTTTCTTCCCTTGCAGGTGGGGCTGGCAATCCCTCAGAGAGGATGCAGCTCCAGAAAGGGTTCTGACTTTTCTAAACCTTATTTTTTCCATGGGCCCTTAGCTTCTCCCCACAGGTGTCTTGTATTCTGCAGTAATATGAAAACTGCAAGATAGATTAAGGAGATCAAGCCAGACAGTACTCTTCATTTCTGTCACAATCATGTAGCCTGTGAAGGTTTAATTTTGCGGGAAAACTTCACCCTTCTCTTTGAGAAGCTGGGGATGAATGCAGTCTAAGTGGGTAGCAGGGTTTTGCAATTTGCCAGTGCTACACTTGTGAGGAGAGGGAAATTGAGTAGTAGTGTTACTTTTTCCATTGCCTTTCCATGGAGCCTTTTCTTTTTTTTTAAATAATGAAGACAATTTTAGCCTTGATGAAATGAAGTTTTGGAGGGAGTTTCTAAAGGAAGAGATAATAATAGATTAGTGTCTCAAGACTGTTCTAGGTCAAGGTCCCATTGCTTTCTTTTTTTCTTGTTTGGAAATTGAATCATCCACTGGTTTCAGATTTTGCTGTATCTGCTAAAGTAAGTTAGACTCTTACTCTATTTTGGGTGTTGAATCTAATAGTGATGTAGATGACTTATGTTGTACTCACTGACTAATACATACACACTTAGGGAGTCTCTCCTTGATCTAACCCATGTAAGTACAGGAGTCCCAGGAAAATCTGAATGCAGGAGAATTTCATTATCCATATTTAATGCTTTTGCTAGCTCATGAATACTTATGAATAGGGTATGATGCTAGATTCAATAGATACCCGAATACAAAAACATCACTTTTGTGCTAGGTATTTTACTTTCTACGACACAAAGAAAAATATTATAGTAGAAGGTCTTCAGTCTTTATCTTTGCACAGTTCATGTGTAAGGTTCAGCACTTATTCAGCACTCTAGGTTTTTTTGAGATGCCATTTCTTGTATATCCCAGGCTCAAGAGTTGCCTATATTCTCAGAGTGCTTGGATTTAAGTGTTCAGCTGGCTCAGCTTGCCTTTTCTTTCTAAGTCTCTCTCTCTCTCTCTCTCTCTCTCTCTCTCTCAGACTCTGCACAGCACCCGGGCTGTCCTCAAATTCCCTCTGTACACCATGCTGGATTCAAAATCAGAGATCTTCTTCCTTAGTGAGGTATTCCAGAAGCAGAAAGACACACACAGTATATACCCACTTCGAAGTGGATACTAGACTTATAACATAGGACAAGCATGCTAAAATCTGCACACCTAAAGAAGGTAAACAAGAAGAGGTTCTGGGATAAGATCAATCCTCACTTAGAAAGACAAATGGGATGGACATGGGAAGTAGGAGAAAACAAGAAACAGGACAGCAGCCTATCATAGAGGGCCTCTGAAAGACTCTACCTAGCAGTGTATCAAAGCAGATGCTGAGATTCATAACCAAACCCCAGGCAGAGTGCAGGGAATCATGAACACAGGAGGAGTTAGTAAGACATGCAGAGGATGGGATCAGCACAAGGACCAAATATATGGGCACAGGGGCTTTTCTGAACCTGATTCTCCAACTAAGGACAATGCATGTATATAGCCTAGAACCCCTGATCAGATGTGGCCCATGGCAGCTCATCATCCAAGTAGGTTAACCTAGTAAGGGGAACAGGGATTGTCTCTGACATGAACTCAGTGGCAGGCTCTTTGACCTGCCCCCTTTGAGAGAGGAGCAGCCCTGCTAGGCCACAGAGGAGGGCATTGCAGCCAGTCTTGATGAGACCTGATAGACTAGGATCAGATGGAAGACTGGGAGGACCTCCCTATCAGTGGACTTAGAGAGAGGCATGTTGAGGAGATGAGGGAGGGAGGGAGGGTGAGATTGGGAGGTAATTAGGGAAGGGGCTACAGATGGGATAAAGTAAATGACCCGTAATTAATATAAAAATGAATATTATAAAATGACAAACATCAGAGATCTACCTGTCTTTGCCTCCCAAGTGCTGGGATTAAAGTCATGGGCTCTCTTATCTCCTGAAAACTGTTAATAACTATTAATTAAGATCTCAGATGGAAGATAATTTACACTGGTCAGAAATTTACACAGAGAGAGGCAGACAGATCTCTGAGTTTGAGACCACCCTGGTCTACAAAATGAATTCCAGCACAGCCAGGGCTACCATACATTCGAAGAGAAACCCTGCCTCAAGGAAAAAGAAAATAGCCCACAGGATTGTAGAGTGAGATCTGATGCCATACTATGGCACCTGAAATGTTGATGCTAGCCTCAACCCACCTCTTCAGATTTTATTTTTAGAACTCAGTAACAGAATAGCTTGCTCAGTATCCATATCCATTTTGCTCCCTGTTTCTTCTCACTAGCTGAATCCCATGGCCTTTTCCTCTGCTTAAGATTTTGTCCCTTTTACCTTTAGTGCTTATCTCCAGAGTCCAAAGTTCTCCCCAGCTTTATGAAACCTATTTCAAACATGTAGGTTCCTGGAGAATATTTCAGTCACTTTGAACAGCAAAAGTATTATTGTCCTTGAGCAACAGAAGATTTGCTCTGGTTTATATATTTTCAGGTGTGTGTGTACAAATACTTGCATACATGCATGTATAAACACATATCAGTGAGAGTGCTGGAGTCAGGGGACAACTTCCTCTCCCTCAATGTATTTTTTTTTCTTTTTACAGATTTATTTATTTATATCTATTTATTTATTATGTATACAATATTCTGTCTGCATGTACACCTGTACACCAGTAGAGGGCACCTGCACACCAGAAGATCTCATTCTAGATGGTGATGAGCCCCCATGTGGGTGCTGGGATTTGAACTCAAGAATTTAACCTCTGAGTCCTGTCTGCAGCCCCTCTACAATCAGTTTTAGGGATCCACCTTTGTAGTCATGTTAGTGTGGCAGGCATTGTTGTCTCCTGAGCCATTTTGTCTGCTCTGTTTTGTTTTTGGCACTATTAATGTGTAGCCTAGGAAAGTCTCTAACTTGTTTTGTAATCCAGGTTGACATCAAACTTTTAATCTTCTTTCCCTCTTTCACTTCAGTGCTAGGATTATAAATGTTGACAGCCGCAGTCAGTTTGATATTTGCCATATTTATCTATTTATATATTCAGTGTAATATATATGGATATTTTGCTTCAAGGTAGTTCTGTCCACCACATGCAAGTCTGGCAACCTCAGAGGCAGGAAAGGGTCTTAGCGTCTCTGAGACTGTAGATACAATTGTAAGCCACTGAATGCTGGGAATTAAAGCTGGGTCCTCTGGAAGAGCATTAAGCATGGAGCACTCTCCAGACCAATACTGGCTTCTGTGTTATTTTGTTTGTTTTTTGTTTGTTTGTTTGTTTCTTTTTAGAGACTATTTCACCATATAGCCCTGGGAATTCTGGGCTCGATTTGTAGATCATGCTGGCCTTGACCTCACAGAGATCCACCTGTCACTTCCTGCCAGAGTGCTGGTATTAGAGGCATGCACCACCATGCCTGGCAGTTTCAAGTTATTTTAATCTTTCCCCTATGCCAAATCGTTGGGCTTGAACACTATCAGAGAATTGGACAATCTCCATTTTGGAGTCAGTAAGAGGACCCAGGCCTAGGAAGAATATGAAAGTCATCTATGAAAAAAAGACCCCTCTAGTCTTTATTATTTTAGAGATGAGTTCTCATTATGCAGTCCTTGCCAGTTTGGAATTCACTGTGCATACCACAGACTTAGAGATTGGCTATCCTCTGCCCCTCAACAGACTGGAGGTGTGTACTACTATGCCCCTTCCAGGAAGAACACAGTAAAAAAGTATGCTTACATGTACACGTGTGTCTGTGTGCATATATGCCACGCGTGTGCTGGTGTATATGGTGGCCAGAAAATGGTGTTGAATCCCATGAAATCGGAGTTTCAGGTTGCTGTGAGCTGCTCAGCTGTGGCTAAGAACAGACCTCAAGTTGTCTACAAGAACAAAGGCAAAGAGGATGGACATCAGAAGAAGAAGAAAACAGGAAACAACCTAGGAACCTACCACAGAGGGCCTCTGAAAGCCTCTGCCCTTCAGACTATCAAAGCAGATGCTGAGCCTGATGGGCAACTGTTGGGCAGAGTGAACGGAATTTTAGGTAAGAACTGGGAAATAGTAAGAGCTGGAGAGGACAGGGTCTCCACAAGGAGAGCAACAGAACAAGAAAATTTGAACATAGGGAACTTCCCAGAGACTCATACTCCAACCAAGGACTATTCATGGAGATAACCTAGAACCCCTACACAGATGTAGCCCAGGGCAGTTCAGAGTCCAATTGGGTTACATAGTAATGTGAAGAGGGACTGCCTCTGACATAATCTGATTGGCCTGCTCTTTGATCACCTCCCTCTGGGGGGGGGAGCAGCCTTACCAGGCCACAGTAGAGGACAATACAGCCACTTTTGATGTGAACTGACAGACTAAGATCAGAAAGGAGAGGAGAACCTCCCCTATTAGTGGACTTGGGGAGTGGCATGCAAGCAGAGGGAGGAGGGAGGGTGGGATTGGGATGGGAGGAGGGAGGGGCTTATGGGGGGATGCAGAATGAATAAAGTGTAATTGATGAAAAATTTAAGAAAAAAGGGAAAAAAGTAATTTAAGAACCTTAAATGACTTTCAAAATTGGAGGAAAACATGGAGTTAGTCAATTGGCATGGAGCATGTCTCGCCCCTGGGGGCAATGGTCTCCTGAACCTACTCAGACCTCGGACACCACCACTGCTAGTTCTAGAACTGACGCAGGATGTTCCAACGAGGGGTTAAGGCTTCTCATAATATTTCCTATAAGCCCACACCTGTTTGTCTATATTCCCCATTTTTATTCATTATTAGCCAGATAGAGCCAAGTAATTGTGGTAATGATACTTGCTTTTTTGCCCAATGCTGGAATGCTAGTAAAGTTAGGTATGCCCTGGTTACTCGCATGCCTCACTGGGTGCCTATGCCCATTGATGCCCCTCACGCTATGACTCTCTTCAGACAGAAAAGGGATCTTGGAACTACAGCCACCATTGTTACTACCATCTCATTGACGGCTGTTGGAGCTACCACCAGGGCATTAGCCATGAGTCATACTGGGCAGACTGCTCAGACCCTGAATAATCATTTAGCCAATGTAGCTCATGCCTTCGTTGTACATAAAGGAATTAATGCTCAACTAAAAGGAAGCTTGATGGTGTTCAATCAGAGGATTGACCTCTTGCAGGAGCAAATTGATACCCTATGGCAAATCGCTCAACCTGGCTGTCAATGAAAGTATGCTGGACTTTGTGTCACTAGCATACAACATGAGAATTTTTCCTGCGCTGCAAATCTGTCTAAACAATTGTCGAGCTATATTTTAGGTAATTGGACTGGAGAATTCGATACTACGATGGAGCAGCTGAGAGTGGCCATTGTCACAGTAAATTCTACCGGAGTGGACGCAGGACTAGCCACAGGATTATCAACATGGATTGCTGCAGCCATGAATCATCTGAAGGAATGGGCGGGCATGGGAGTGTTAGCAGGCCTTCTGGTGTTGGTCTCCTTGGTTTGCCTGTGGTATATATGCAAGATTAGAGTCTCACAACAGTGTGATGCAGCCATGATCATTCAGGCCTTTACAGCCATTGAAGCAGGACATTCTCCCCAAGCATGGGTGGATACCATAAAAAGCTAAAATGATACGCTCAGGATGCGAGGCTAAGCACTGCACTCAGGGTAAGCCGCTTTTGACCCAGAGAAGAGCATGTCTGATTGCATGCGGGTTGATGCCCCAGGTCCCGCCTCTGAGAAAAAGGTATCGGACTGGTCTGATGCTCTTTGGGTGGATGACACCTAAATGAACATCAGTACAAAGTCCCAATTTATTTCTAATATCAGAGATCAGACCTCTACTCTTGCCTGATGCGTCTAAAACAAAAAGGGGGAACTGTAGAGAGCTGCGGAATGCTATGCCTTAAAGATGGAGCTGGTTTCCGCCTTCCACCTTCCCGATGGTGAGTGCTCTCTGTCATGAACAACTCCACATTTGGCTAAGGCCGAGGATCTGGCTTGCTTCCATGTATGTGGACCTATCTGCATTGCCCCCGTGGCACGCCTGGGTTGGCTACCCAGAGGCTATTTAAGCTGTGGGCTGGCTTTCCCCGGGGTCCGAGGATTGTTCAATGTTCCTGAATAAACTGCATTGAAAAAAAAAAAAAAAAAAAAAAAAAAAAAAGAACAGCAAGTGTTCCTCATCACTGAATTTTCTCTCTTAATGGGCTTCCATTCAAAACAAGAGTGTTAGAAGCTTCAGAATCAGCAGCCTGAGAGTGGCTTATGGATGATTTTTCCTGAGAAACTCTGCTTACTCCAAGAGATTCTTAAATCTGCCTCTTGTTCATCTTCATCTTATAGACAGAGCAACCGAATCTATGAGAAACTAAAGCTCAAAATTCTCAGAGCTAGTTGGGATATATTGATGTTGGACCAGGTGCTGTGGTGCCCTTGGTATCCTAATCTTGAGGCCAAGCTCAAGTTTAGGGGCCTGCTGTGGAGAACAAGGGATGGCCATATTCAGGGAACTCTAGTTTGCCTTGGAGAGAAGTCATGATAGCATAGGGCAAAAGATACTGTCTTAGGAATTTAAGGGATGCTCGGGGGCTCTGGGGCAAAAAATGGCCACTATGTGCTAAGACTTGAAGCACAGAGGCAGGCAAGGAAACAAATACCATACCTTTGACCTTGCCTAAGTGTGTGTGAGGGGATAAGTGCTGCCAGCTCTAGCCTGCCAAGTTGCTGGGAGCAGAAGCTTCACCACAGGGAAACCTGAGAATGGTGTGCATGTGTCAATTCTTTCGTCACAGTCACGTGTCCCAGGCACTCTGCTAGGTGCTTTCTATGATGGTTCCAGGTAACTGCTCCCTTGGCTGCAGCCCTCTTGGTCATCCATACCCAGTGGGCAGTTCCACGAGCTGGACCAAGAGGTCAGTGTAGGGCTGCTATTGCTGCGGGGCTCAGCCACCTCTGCTGACTGTGATTTAATGTGTCTGGTTTTATGTTGACGTCTTTGATCCACTTGGACTGTAGTTTTGTGCAGGGTGATAAGTATGGATCTATTTGCATTTTTCTACATGTAGATATCCAGTTAGACCAGCACCATTTGTTGAAGATGCTATCTTTTTTCCATTGTATGGTTTTGACATCTTTGTTAAAGATCAGGTGTCCATAACTGTGTGGGTTTATTTCTGGGTCTTCTATTCGGTTCCATTGATCCACCAGTCTATTTCTATGCCAGTACCATGCAGTTTTTAAAACAGTTGCTCAATAATACAACTTAAGATCAGGTATGGAGATACCTCCAGAAGATCTTTTATTGTAGAGGATTGTTTTAGCAATTCTGGGTTTCTTGTTATTCCATATGAAGTTGAGAATTTTTCTTTCAAGGTCTGCAAAGAATTGTGTTGGTATTTTGACGGGAATTGCATTGAATCTGTAGATTGCTTTTGGTAAGATGGCCATTTTTACTACATTAATCCTGCCAAGACATGAGCATGGGAGATCTTTCCACCTTCTGATATCTTTTTCTAATTCTTTCTTCAGAGACTTGAATTTTTTTTTCATACAAGTCTTTGACTTCCTTGGTTAGGGTTACACCAAGGTACCTTATGTCATTTGTGGCTATTGTGAAGGGTGTTGTTTCCCTAATTTCTTTCTCAGCCCCTTTGTCTTTTGTATACAGGAGGGCTCCTGATTTTTTTGAGTTAATTTTGTATCCTGCCACTTTGCTGAAGTTGTTTATCATAAGTAGGAGTTCCCTGGTATAATTTTGGGGGTCACTCAGGTATACTATCATATCTTCTGCAAATAGTGATAATTTGACTTCTTCCTTTCCAATTTGTATCCCTTTGATCAACTTCAACTGTCTTATTGTTCTAGCAAGGACTTCCAGAACTATGATGAAGAGATATGGAGAGAGTGGGCAGCCTTGTCTTGTCCCTGATTTCAGTGGGATTGCTTTAAGTTTCTCTCTGTTTAGTTTGATATTGGCTATAGGCTTGCTGTATATTGCCTTTATTATGTTAAGATATGCGCCTTGCATCCCTGATCTCTCCAAGACTTTAAACCTGAATGGATGTTGGATTTTGTCAAATGCTTTTTCAGCATCTAAGGAGATCATCATGTGTTTTTTTTTTTTTTTTTTTTCTTTCAGTTTGTTAATATGGTGGATCACATTGATGGATTTCCATAATATTGAACCACCCCTGCATACTTGGGATGAAGCCTACATGGTCATAATGGATAATATCTTTGATGTATTGTTCTTGTATTTGGTTTGCAAGAATTTTGTTGAGTATTTTTGCATCAATGTTCATAAGGGAGATTGGCTTGAAATTCTCTTTTTCTATTGGGTCTTTGTGAGGTTTAGGTACCAAGGTGACTGTGGCTTCATAGAATGAGTTTGGTAGTGTTCCTTCTGTTTCTATTTTATTGAATAGTTTGAATAAAATTGGAGTTAGCTCTTTTTTGGAAGTCTGGTAGAACTCAGCGCTGAAACCATCTGGTCCTGGGCTTTTTTTGGATGGGCCACTTTTGATGAATGTTTCTATTTCCTTGGGGGATATATGACTATTCATTTGATTTACCTGGTCTTGACTCAGCTTTGGTAAGTGGAATCAATCAAGAAAGTTGTCCATTTCATTTAGATTTTCAAATTTTGTGGCATATAGACTTTTGAAGTAAGTCCTAATGATAGTTTGGATTTCCTCAGTGTCTGTTGTTATGTTCCCTTTTTCATTTCTGATTTTATTGATTTGGATCGTTTCTCTTTGCCGTTTAGTTAGTTTGGCTAAGGGTTTGTCTATCTTCTTGATTTTCTCAAACAACCACTGCTTGGTTTCATTGAGTCCTTGAATTGTTTTATTTGTTTTAAATTGATTGGTTTAAGCCCTGAGTTTGATTATTTCCAGCCATCTTCTCCTCTTTGGTGTGTCTGCTTCTTTTTTTTCTAGGGCTTTTGGGTTTAAGATGCTGACAATAGAGGTTTCGAATTTCTTCTTGTAGGCACTTAGTGCTATGAACTTTCCTCCTTGCACTGCTTTCATTGTGTCCCATAAGTTTGGGTATGTTGTGCCTTCATTTTCAATGACTTCTAGGAATACTTTGATTTCTTTGTTTCTTCCCTGACCCAACTGTCATTGAGTAGCAAGTTGTTTATTTTCCATGTGTGTGTAGGATTTTTTGTTATTTCTGTTGTCGTTGAGATCCAGTTTCAGTCCATGGTTGTCAGATAGGATACATGGGATTATTTCAATCTTTTTGTATCTGTTGAGACTTGTTTTGTGACCAACTATACAGTCTATTTTGGAGAAGGTTCCATGAGGTGCTGAGAAGAAGGTAAATTCTTTTGTGTTGGGGTGAAATGTTCTGTAGACATCTGTTAGGTCCATCTGATTCATGATCTCTTTTATAGTCATTGTTTCTTTGTTTAATTCTGGTTTGTTGACCTGTCCTTTGTTGAGAGTGGGGCGTTGAAGTCTCCCACTATTAATGTGTGAGGATCTATATGTGGTTTCAGTTTTATTAATGTTTCTTTTACAAATGTGGGTGCTCTTGTGTTTGGGGCATATATGTTCAGAATTGTGCTGTCTTCTTGGTGGAGTTTTCCTTTGATGAGTATGAAATGACCTTCTCCATCTCTTTTTAATAATTTTGGTTGAAAGTCTATTTTATTAGATATTATAATGGCTACTCTTGCTTGCTTCTTGGGTCCATTTACTTGGAAAATCTATCTTCCAGGCCTTTACTCTCAGGTAATATCTATCTTTGTGACTTAGGTGTGTTTCTTGTATGCAACAGATTGTTGCGTCTTGTTTACATATCCATTCTGTTAGTCTGTGTCTTTTTATTGGAGAGTTGAGTCCACTGATATTAAGGGATATTAATGACCAGAGGCCATTAGATGCTTTGGTGTTACTGTTGGCTATGGTAGTGTGTTTGTGTGTTTGGCTACTTTTGGTTTTGCTGTAGTGAGGTTACTTGTTTCCTGTGTTTTTCTGAGTTCTATTTTTCCTTCCAGTATCTTCTGAAATGCTGGATTTGTGGGTAGGTATTGTTGGAATTTGTTTTTGTCATTGAATATCTTGATTTCTCCATCTATGATGACTGAGAATTTTGATGGATATATGAGCCTGGGCTGACATCTGTGTTCTCTTAGGGTCTGCATTATATCCGTCCAGGCTCTTCTTGCTTTCATAGTCTCTGTTGAGATTTCAGGTGTGATTCTGATGGGTTTGCCATTATATGTTATTTGGCCTTATTCCTTTGCAGCTTTCAGTATTTTTTTCTGTGTTCTTTATACTTACTGTTTTGATTATTATGTGGCAGGAGGATTTTCTTTAATGGTCTAATTTATTAGGTGCTCTGTAGGCCTCTTGTAATTTTATAGGCCTCTCCTTTAAGAAGATGACCTTACATCTATGCTGATGAAGAGGATAATAGAGGTAACAAATAAAATATTTAAAGAATTAGAGGAAAATAAAATCAAACAGATCATGGCTATCCATAAATAAATGGAGGAAATTAAAGACAAGCAGATTATGGTCATCTGTGAAGAAATACCGGAAGATGCAGCCAAACAGTTTGTGGCCTTCAAAGAAGAAATAATTAAATCACTAAAAAAAAAAAATAAAGGAAAAAGAGGTGAAGGAACTAAAAGAAAAACAGGAAAATACAATCAGACAGATAAGGGAAATAAACAAAGCAACTCAAGATCTGAAGATAGGATTGGAAAAATTAAAGGAAACACAAATGGAGGAAATCATGGAGAGGAAGAATTTAGGGAAGAAAACAGGAACTACAGAGGTAAGCATAACCAACAGACTATAAGAGACGGAAGAAAGAATCTCAGGTGTAGAAGATATACTGGAAGAAATCGATGTATCTGTCAAGGAAAATGTTAAATCCAAAAAATTCCTGACACAGTCCATCCAAGAAATCCAAGAAAATATGAAAAGACACACCTAAGAATAATAGGAGTAGAGGAAAGAGAAGATTCCCTGTTCAAAAGCCAAGAAAATATCTTCAACAAAATCAGAAGAAAATTTCCAGATTACCTTTCTTGATGATAAAAAGGCTATTTTGAAAACCATGTTATGCAAAGTTATAAACCCAGTTTTGTTGTCCCTCAGTAGTGACCACATGTCTTTTTATTTGTCAAAGAATTGTCATGATGTATTCACATTACTAAAGAAATCAATGAAAGAAATGTACAATATGAGAACACTTCCTCTAAATGTTGCAGTTCAATTGAAAATTTTAATTATAGATTTAGAGTTTTTTCTAATTTTAGATGTTTCCTCTCTCTGTGTACAGCTGTGGAGGATCATTATACTCCAGATACAATATGATTTTATCATCTACCTTCCTAATGTCTCTTACCGAGAGGATATTTAGTAATAGATGAAACAGTGTAGAATGAATATGGCTAGAGATCTAAAGTGCAATAGCTCTTTTATTTCTTTTCCTTTCTTCTTTCACATATTACATCCTGACATACTGACCACAGTTTTCCATTCCTTCACTCCTCACGGTACCCTTTCCTCTCTCTGAGATACACTCCACCTTTATTTCCCTTCCAAAAAAAAAAAAAAAAAAAAAAAAAATCAGGCCTCCTAGGAATATCAAGTGAACATGACAAAGCAAGTTACAATAAGTTCTCATCTCAGAAATGGACAAGGCACCCCAGTAGGAGAAAAGTGATCCCAGAACAAACAAGAGTCAGAGACAATCCCAACATATGTTAAGTGTTCCACAAGAACACCAAGTTATAAAACCATAACATGTACAGAGGACCTAGGTCAGACCCATGTAGGCTCCCTGAATGTCAGTTCAGTCTCTGCGTGCTCCTACAAGACTAAGTTAGCTAGCTGTTTCTGTGGGTTTTCTTGTAGTATTCTTGACCCCAATTGCTCCTAAAGTCCTTCTCCGTACTTCTGCTTGGGTATCCTGAGCTCTGACTAATGTTTGCCTGTAGATCTCTGTATCTGCTCCCTTCAGCTTCCAGGGGAAGCCTGTCTGACAACAATTGGGCTATGCTCCTGTCTAGGTTTATAGCAGAATATCACTGATTTTTTTCTGTTTTCATTTTTTCTTTCCATTCCTTTTCTTTTTTCTTTTCTTTTCTTCTCTTCTTTCTTTTCTTTTTTCCCTTCCTTCCTTCCTTCCTTCCTTCCTTCCTTCCTTCCTTCCTTCCTTCCTTCCTTCCTTCCTTCCTTTCTTTCTTTCTTTCTTTCTTTTTTCTCTCTTTCCTTTTTTTCCAGTCATGCTTTTTTTTATTCTAATTTTGGAGCTATCCAGACTCTGGTTGCTGACCATTCTGGCAGTGTCAGGCATGGACTCCCTCTGGTGGTGTATTTTTCAAGTTGGACCACTCATTGATGAACCATTCCTACAAGTTCTGTACCACATTTACTCCAGCATGTCTTGCAGAAGGACAAATTGTAGGTCAGAGGCTGTGTAGTTTAGTTGGTGTCCCAGCTTCATCAATTGCCTGGTAACAGAAGACAGCCAGTCCCAGTCCCAGGGAAGCTCTGCTACAACAGATAAGTCTCAGATTCCTCCTCCTCTCCTTGAGTATTACACCCTTAATAACCGTCCCAGGAGACATGAAGAGCCCCATTCTCACAGAGTCCCACTATAAAACAAAATCCTGGACTTGTGGCTGCTGAGGCATTCTGCTTTAATGAATAAATGCAGGTACCAAGTTCTAGCAGCATTCCTCATCAGAAATCAGAACTTGGATCCCTTCTGCTTCCCTGAGAGCAGCCCCTAGATACCTGGAGTCAACATCCCAACACCAATCCACTGTTTTACTGATCTCCCTGCCGAGACCAGCTGCATAATAGGAACTTACAGGGCATGGGTCCAAGATGGTGGGGCCCAGACATACCTAAATGCCAGGAGCACAGGTTCTGCTTGACCTCCAAAGGACTGGGCAACTAAATCCAATTCTGTAATCCTGGGGAGTGCTCGCTGCCAGGCTGACTTTGTAACACCAAAGCCCTCTTGTTATCTCCCTGAGCTAACTATCACAGTTGGGACACAGGCAGCTGAAAGGAACAGGCTAGCTTTACAGGTTTCTTCATAAATTCTATACCCCATGTTAAACTAAATTCTCCCAGCACTTTTACAGAAGGCAGGAGGAGGAGTGGATGAATTGAGACAAGACCCCACCCTATTGCAAAGGAATGCAAAAGGTCTCCTCTGTGCTGGGGAGGAGTGTCCAGATCTGCAGTATGAGATTACATTGCTTAATAACCAGTCCAGACGTCACAGCTCCCCAACCCAGATCGGGGAGGGACCAGATGGACGTGGCACCTAAAATGAACCAATCATTTTAAAAGTCAACTACGCAATCCAGTGTTGTCAAGCTCGAAACCTCCGTGATTCCCGTGCTCCTTTCTTTCAAAACCTCAGACTTCTGTCTCTCCTGGCTGTTACTCACTGGTTTTGTGGGGGGCAGCCCCATCTGATGATGGTTCAATTAAACCTCTTGCTATTGCATACATCGATGATCAGTCTCCTGAGTTCTCTTCACCCCTTGGGAATTTAGGCTTCCTAGGGACACCCCCTTTGGGCCTAGAACAGCAGAGATGCTAGTTGTAAGCAGGACTCATGCCCCATTGCCCTGTATCAAGAGGAGGCCAGTGCCCCTCTCCACAAGCTCTCACCATTCAGCTTAGAGCCCTTTCTATTCTGACTGCGCCTGTCTCACTTGGGACAAGGCTAGCAGAGATGAGCAGTACTGTCTCTGATTCACATCTGCAAACCTAGGGAGGCCTCGGTGGGCCAGAGCAACATTCAGGTTAGAGCATACTCTGCCCCTTCTCAAACTGCCTGGACATCAGAGACCAGCAGGCCTGCAATCACCAAAGACGCCCAAATGTCTAGAGGTCAACATCAGCAGACCAAGAAAACAAAAACGAAAACACAAACAGAAACAACAGAAACCCAGGACCAAATATCACCACTCAAAAGCAGCTCTCCAACTTCAGCAAACCCTGGAGACACTAACATACATGAATTGCAAGAAAAAATAATCTTAAACCTAAGGTTATGAAAATAATAGAGGCCTTAAAGGAAGAAAATAAAGCTCTCAAAGTGGCACAGGAAAATACAATCAAACGTGATAGAATTGAACAAATCCCTTTAAGAAATTAGAGTTACGCAAAACTACAATTAAAAAGAGAAGGAAATGAATAAAACTACTTGAGACCTAAAATGGAGCTAGACTAAAAAAAAAAAAAAAAAAAAAAAAAAAAATAGAAAAAGAAAAAAGAAAAACAATCTGATACAATCCTGGAGATGAAAAACCTAGAGAAGAGTACAGGAAATACAGACAAATGTATCACCTACAGAATACAAGAGATGGAAGAAAGAATCTCACAGGTAGGAGATATGATTGAAGAAATTGACACATCAGTCGAAGAAAGTGTTAAATATAAAAAAGTTCCTTACATAGAACATCAAAGAAATCTGGGACACTATGAAAAGACTAAACCTAAGAATAATAGAAATAAAAAAGGAGCACACTCCCAGCTTCAAGGACCAGAAAATATTTTTAACACAAGCATAAAAGAAAACTTTCCCAACCTAAAGAAAGAGATGCCTATAACCATAAATCATCCCTTCCATCTTTGCCTACTTCTTCTCCCTTTACCCACCCCTTCTCCTCTTTCTTTCTCCACCCCTTGCTTTTTCTTTCTTTTCCCTGCTTTCCCTCCTCCTCCCCTTCTCTTGAGCCTCCCCCTTCTCTCTCATCTTTTTAAATTTTTTCCTTCTACTTCACCCATTTTTCTATCCTTCCCTTTCCATTCCTTCATTCCATTAATATTCTCCTTTTCTCCTCTCTTTCTTCCCTCCACTTCTCTTTTGCTTCTATTCCCTCTCCTTCCTTCTTCTCCATCACCAGTTCTTCCTCTCCCCTCCTTCATCCTCTCCTTCTCTGCCCCTCCCACTCATTCTTTCTGCTTCCACACCTTCATTCATTCCTTTCCCCTTCTCATCTCTCTTCTTCCTTTTTCCCTTTTATTCTCCACTCCTCCTTTTG
Source organism: Meriones unguiculatus (assembly GCF_030254825.1). NCBI lineage: Eukaryota > Metazoa > Chordata > Mammalia > Rodentia > Muridae > Meriones > Meriones unguiculatus. The sequence continues at coordinate 158,304,120 of NC_083369.1, read as the reverse complement.
CTATCCTTCTCCTTTCCCTACTTCTCTTCCTCGTGTTTACTTCCTCTATCTCCTTCTTTGATCCTCCTTTCATTATTGTTCTCCAACTCCTTCTTCACTTCCCCTCTTCCTCTTTTCCCTAATTTCCCCTCCCTTTTTTTTCTCTCCCCTCTCACTCTTCTCCATCTTCTCATACTCCTCCACCTACTCTTCTTTGCCTCTTGCCCATTTTCTTTTACATTGTTCCCCCCTTTTTCTTCTGCCCTCTTCTCGTCCTCCTTTCCCCTGCTCCACTACTTTCCTCTTCTCCTAGCCTTCTTTTTCTCCTTGTCTATCTCTTTTTTTCCTTTTCTTCCTCCCCCTCCTCCCCTTTTTCTTTCCCTCTTCCTGTCTCCTCCTCTACCCCTACACTTTTCTCCTCTCTAGCTCATTTCTCCCCTCCTGCTGTTTCTCCATTTCCTCCTTTTTATCTTCTCCTCAATCACTCCCCTTCTTCTCGTTCTTCTCCTATTCCTTCTTTAATCTAGGTAATGAACCCAGGATCTTCTTAGCTATATCTAGTGCATTTGTATATTTTCAAAAGATTTTAAAATCATGTGTATGCATGTATTTGGTATATATCCATTATGTTGAGCCTTTGGCACTAGAAATGAAGACATTTTATCACATAATATGAATACCTGGTAGAAACTGATAATATGGAAGGGATAGAAGCATCCACATTCAAGCAATGTTGTCAAATAAGCAACAGAACTTTTTAGTGAATTTTTATTTGTTGTTGAATTGTGGCATATGACAGGAAAGAAACCTTTATTTTTTTTCTGTTCACAACAATAAGCAATCTGAAACATTAAGTCCTGTTATGCAGTTTGGAAGAATATCAACTAGACAATGAAAACAGCAAAGAGAAATGTTTACTGATCCAGGATATAACAATGAGTTATCAGTAGACCCTCACAGGGCTTTGCAACAATATTCAGCAGAAGCCACATTGTAGTTGTTGGCACTGAACAGAGAAGTGGAATTTTGTGGCAGGTACTCAAGGAGATTGTGCATATAGCTGAACACGAACATAAGACTCTGCCTATTAAGAGGAAAATGGGACAATGTAGTTCCAATTTTCAAAAATAATCTCAGGAGGTGTGGCACCCCATAAACCTTAGACATTGGAATGTCAGGGTGAGCCAGGTGGATTTTGGCATATTGGGTTTTTTCTAACTGGCCAAGCAGCTGTGTGCCCAGCAACATGTTGAAATACTCTCTTACTCCAGCTGCCAACTCATAAACAGAGTATTCCCTATTATCATTATTTTTCTGTGACATCACCAAAGTCACAAATTATGCAAAAATGGTATGTACATTTTTTCTTTTTTAATATTAGTTATAGTTTATTAACTTTGTATCCCAGCTGTATCCCACTCCCTCATTCCCTCCCAATCCTACTCTCCCTCCCTCATCTCCTTTCTGCCCCTTTCCAAGTCCACTGATAGGGGAGGACCTCCTCCACTTTCATCTGACCCTGTTTTATCAAGTATCTTCAGGACTGGCTGCAAAGTCCTCCTCTGTGGCTTAGCAGGGCTGCTCCTCCCTCGGGGGTGTGGGGGGAGGTCAAAGAGTCTGCCATTGAGTTCATGTCAGAAACAGTCACAGTTCCCCTTACTAGGGTACTCACTTGGTTATTGAGGTACCATGGGCTACATCCGAGCAGAGGTGTGTGCATTTTTCTAAACAGGGAGTTGGAATAACTACTTCTGCTTTTTTTTTTTTTTTTTTTTTTTTTTTTTTTTTTTTACAAAGTCCCAGTCTTCAAAAATACAAGATTTTAGTTGTGCAGGAACCTTCACTTCAACCTCTGTTATTACAGACCAAGTCAGATTTTGGTGAGGCATTTGAGCTACTTGGCTGGTACTACTGCCGATTTTCTTTTCTGGAGTATTCTGCATGTTCTTTGGTACTGCCGCCTTAGGCATAGATCCTAAGAGGGTTTCTCTACAGGGAAGCTAAGACATCGAAGGCTTTTTGTTTGTTTCAGCATTAAAATTATTGCCTGTTTGTGTAATTTAAACATGTCTATGTGTCTCATATAGTAGGCCACATGATAGAAAATTATAATGTACTTTAAGGTCTTTCTGTTATCATGCTCATCTCTTTAGTTTGTGCACCTATTTTACTTTTATCCTGATTTTTAAGACAGGTAGCACATATGCTAAGTCCCATTTATCATTTTTTAATTATTGTTGTTTGAGTGCTTTCTTTACTAAGAGTTTTATTTCTTAAGTACTTTCTTTATTAAGAGTTTTTATTTTGTTTTGGTGTTTGTATGTGTCTGTGTGTGTGTGTGTGTGTGTGTGTGTGTGTTTTAATTTACTATATGTATTGGTTTTAGGTCCCTACAATCTAGAGAACAGTAAATATAAAATAATAAAGGAGAACAAAAAATTCAGAAGCACTCAGTAGATGATATATTAAGTCATTTCTTTGTTAATCTCTTTTAATGCAGTGGAAAGACACAAAATCTAAACAGAACATCAAGAGAAATAAAATACACCATCTTGGACAATGTAAGCTAAGGCAGAGTGAAATTTCTCCTAGGGTAGATAAAAAAGATGATTTGTGTACTCAAAGTAAGTTCTGCAAGTAGAATAACAAATAGTCACGGTTGTGGAAGTGTGTGTAGTTTATCTAATAGCTGGCAGCATGGGGTTTCCTGAGTTGATGCAGGTTGTTAAGATTCGTTTACACCTCCATGCCTTTCCCCAAGGCAGTTGACTGTTGGGAGTTAGTTAAGGGTGGTAGTGGCTTTCCCGATAAACAGAACCTGCCTTAGGAGATTTCCTCAGAATGGTGACTGGAGGCTTCTGTTGACCTAACAACACTCTTTCTTCTTACCTGGCAAGAGCCCTTCCATTTCAGATATTGTCACAAAACACTGTCATGGTCTCATCCTACTTTGGACCAAACAGAAGCCTGGTGTTGTACCATTAGTCCATGAAAAACATGGGAGTGGGGAAGAAAGTGGGGGGGAAAGAAAAGAGACAGAAAAGAGATTGAGAGATTAGAATAAACAGAGGGCTCAGTTAAGACTAGGAAGTTATTCCAGTGCTATAATAATTGGTTTACATTATGTTGTTACATTAACCAAGACTGAAGTTGGTGGCCAAGTCACTAGATTGCTTCCGTATTAATGAGGCATCATCCATGATAATTGCATGTAACATGATTGCTTTTTGCTCAAAGTCAACCCAACTCCCTGATAATGTTTCGCCACCTCCTATCAGACACAAGTGTCTTAGGCCTTAGTGGATAAGGAGGTAGGGCCCCTACTAGCAAAATAAAGAGACAGAGGAAGGAATTCCATTGACTCAGTGCAGGGGAGCAGTGTAGCTACAATCAGTTTCAGGATTCTCAGATAGCATCTAGAGAGAGGAAAAGAGGAAATTTCATCATCATCCAATTTTAGTTTAAAGCGGTAGTTACCTTGTCTCATTTTCAAAGTTCCAGAAGAGACAGGGTAGGGGGATGCAGGAACTTATCCAACAGTGTGTCTGTCTCAACATACATAGTAATTTTCTAAATTTTCTGAAGAATACCCCTCCTTTAGGCATCTGGATCAGTTTTCACCATGACCAGAGTGAACATTTCTATGGAGCTAGGTCTTAGGTTAATAGTATGGTTTTAACTTTATGTTCACTGGTCTCTGGTTATTGACACAGTTTAACTGGCTTCGTAGGTTAAAGAGACAGAGTTTAGCCTAGGAAGGTACTTTTTATTAGACAGAAGAAAATAAAATTTAAACCCTGTTCTAGGAAGGAGAAAGCATGTTGGCAGCTTACCTGTCACACATTCCTATCCTTTCATGGTTTGGCCTGATATTTTAATTTGATGAATATTGTGATACTCAAAAGAAATCTCAGACAAAAAACTAAATGATACAGCAAATGACACAAGCAAGCAGTCTTGATTGTGTTCATTTTCTTTTCTAGTTTAAGAATTAAAAGGCAAGAAAAATGAAGAACACAACATGTAGCTTCAGAGAAGTGGTAAACACAGAAAATGGAATCAGCAGTTTAAGAAAAAGGTGTGTACTCAAGATGAGGTTTATAAACATGCAACAGGCACAGCAAGGGAAAAACACCTCTGTAAATCAGGGGAGAGAGCCAGAAAACTAAAACTTCCAGTCTCTTCTGATGGGCTGAGGTTTGAAAGCCTCTGAAGAGTTTTCCACCCCTACTTGAGGGTTGATCTGTTGGAAAACAGACAGAATTGTTGATTGATTATCAACTGTTGTTACCATGTTATGATGTATCCTTGAACTATGGAGTCAGTCCATCAGCACCACTCTGCTGGTGGGAGACAAAAGTTAACAAGGCTTTTGTTTTATGCTGTCAGGTTTTTGTCACAAGTCAGGAAGGTGAAGGAGAGACCAGTCATTTTGTGAGTGACCGGCCTCTATTGCATAGCCAAGCTTCTCTTCTCTACCTGCCTACCATGGTGTCTCTCTAACACCTAGTCTCTCATTTCAACCTCAGAGGTCACCCAAATGGCTGTTAGAGGCATGGGGACACTGACTACTCTTAACTGCTTCCACCTGACAAGGGTGAACAATGGGAGGGTCAAAAAGTCAGGGTGCCTCAGAGGAGTGTTGATCTAGTCTCTTGAGTAAAACATAAGTGAAGACAATGAGACAGAATATGAGACAACAATTAGACCACCTTTATGACCTAGCCATGGACCCTCTCCCTATATATCTGCCTACCAGGGAGTTTAACTCCTACTCTCTCAGTTTGATGAGTTACCTAACCCATCCCCATTACAACTTTTCTTTATTATCTCTGAGTCCCCTTCCCAACATCATAAACTTTATTAACTTTTTATAGTTCATTAAATTCTGTTGTTATCAAACTTGGAATCAGGCGGTTACACAGCCTGTGCCATGAACCAGGTTTGGTTTATGGAACAAGCAAATTGAAAGAATCAAATTAACAGTAAAAACCTGTGATCTGGAAAAGTTTGGGTCCAGGTCACCCATGGACATCTCCAAGGACTGAAAGTGGTGAGTATTCAACCCTCCTGCACTTCCCCTTGCCAAAAGCATGGGCCATTTTGCTCCTAGGAGGCAGCTGAGCAGCAGTGGTTATCCCATGAATGACCTCACATGCTCGATAACTCAGATGGTAGAGGCCACAGCATTACTGGCCTCCCAGGTCTTTGGCTGCTACAGGCAGCTGTACAGGACTCCCAGGTCTGCAGCTTTGGCAGAGAGGCAGCAAACCTAAGCAGGAGCCTCTGTGCTGGGTGACTGAGGCAACAGACTTGTCCTGTCCCAAGCAGGAGCCTCCATGCTCCATGACTAGGACATTAGAGACAGCTACCCCAAGTACAGGTCTCCTTGCCAGGTGGTCACACAGTGGATACCACTGAGTTGATGGATCTCCTACCCTCTCATTTGCCCCAGTGGGCCCAAATTTGAGAGTAGAGAACAAGAGGAACCCCGGTACTATCCAATTAGGACTGCAAGCAAGTGATGCCTTCAAGTGACTGCATTCAGAGCCCGAGATCCAGAGTAACTCTACACGAGCAGACAGACAAAAGATCTCTACCACCCACACCCCCAGTGTGGGCAACATAGGGATCCTGGGGACACTGTTCTCAACATTGAAAACTCTTTTGGGTGGGCCTACTATTGGAGTCCAGGAAAACAATTCCTGGATCCCAGACAGATCTTAATACCAGGAGGACACTACAACGGGCCTGCAGGCCATATTCAGGGCACTTACACCTGTGCATTGCTCCATTGAACAGTACCAACACGCCCTGCTGCACTGAAGTTCCACCCTTCCAGGTATCTACACACTCTAGCAACATGCCCTTCAAGGCAAATTTCCAGACATACCTACACTTGTGCACATTCACCTCTGACATTCCTCCCTTAGCAACAGCTGAAACAACATCCACTTTTGAACTGGTAGACCTCTCTCATTTTCAGACACCAGAGACAGACACCAGTCTGAAGTACAGACTACAGGGAAAAAGAATGAAGGTTACAGATAATCAGTTTGCTAGTGGACAGCCCAAGAACACATGCAACAAAAATCAGGACACCATGGCTTCATCGGCAAACCACAAAATCAATTTATATTTTAATTCATTGGAAAAACAGAAAAATTATTTTAAAGTTATGCTTAATGAGTTATTAGAGACACATAAAGAAGAAATGAGAAATAGCCACACAAATAGAGGCACATAAAGAGGAAATAAACAAAGCTCTCAGAAAAATACAGGCAAATATAACCACAAATAGGGAGGCACATAAACAGGAAATTAATAAAAAATACAGGCCATCAAGGAAAGATAAGAATCTACATTCAAACATATGAAGGAAATGGTGCAAGACATGTAAACAGAATTAGAATCAATAAAAAAAAAAAAGAGAAAACCCTGGAGAGTTTAGACCAATGATCAGGAACTACAAAGGTAAGCATCACCAACAAAGTACAAGAGATGGAAGAGAGAATCTCAGGAGCTGAAGATACCATTGGAAAAACATAATACATCTCTCAAAGAAAAAATAAATCCCAAAAAGTTCCAAACACAAAACACCCAAGAAATCAAGGACTCCATGGAAAGAAGAAATCTAAGAATAATAGATATAGACAAAAAGAAGATTCCAGGCTCCAAAGTCCAGAAAATATTTTCAAGAAAATTTTCCCCACTTAAAGAAAGAGATGTCCATTAACAAACAAGAGGCTTACAGAACAACAAATAGACTAGACCAGAAAAGAAACACCACACATCACATGGAAGTCAAAACACTAAATCTACAAAACAAAGAAAAATATATTAAAAGCAGCAAGGGAAAAAGGTCAAGCAACATATATAAGTAGATTTATCAGAATTACACCAGACTTCTCAATAGAAACTATGAAAGCCAGAAGAGCCTGGGAAGATGGCATACAAACTCTAAAATACCACAGATTCCAACTGAGACTACAATGCCCAGCAAAACTTTCAATCAATATAGATGGAGAAAACAAAATATTCGATGACAAAACAAAACTTAAACAATATCTACACAGCAAAAAAGCCCTACTAAAGATACTAGAAGAAAAATTTCAATCCAATGAAATCAACTACACCCAAGAAAACACAGGATATTGATAACTTCACAACAAAAAATTAAAAGAAAACAAGAGTAAAAGCACAGTATCAGCACCAACTCCAAAATAATAATCAGTATTGATGGAATCAACTCTCTAATAAAAAGACACAGACTGAGAGAATGGTTGTGGAAACAGGATCCAACATTCTGGTGCATCCAAGAAATACAGCTCTTAATCAAAAGTAAATGCTATCTCAAGGTAAAGGGATGAAAATATGTTTTTCAAGCAAACAGACACAGAAGACAAGCCGGGGTAGCTGTGTTAATATCTAGTAAAACTAACTTTCAATCAAAAGTAATCAAAGAAAAGACGAGTAGTTATACTCCTGTCTCATGAAAGGACAAATCCACCAGGAGGACATCACAATCCTGAATGTTTATGCCCCCCCAAACAAGAGCATTTGCATCTATAAATGAAACATTATTAAAACTGAAATCATACATTGATCCTAACACTTTACAAGTAGGAGAATTCATAACTCCACTCTCTCCAAGGGACAGATCATATAGACAAAAGCTAAATAGAGAATAATGACCTTTACAGAGGTCATAAATCAAATGTATCTAATAGATGTCTACAGAACTTTCACCCAAACTCAAGAGTATACTTTCTGTACAGAACCTCAGGGAAGCTTCTCAAAAATTAGCCATTTAGTCAGGCACAAAGCAATCCTCAACAGATACAAGAAGGTATAATTTCGAGTATCCTATCAGACCACCATGGCCTAAAACTTGACCTCAACAACAACACAAATAACAAAATCCTACAGAGACATGGAAAATAAACAACTCTCTAATCAATGACAGCTTGTTCAAGGAAGAAATAAAAAACAAACAAAAAAAAGAAATTAGAGACTTCCTAAAATTAAGTGAAAATGAAGGCACAGCTTACCCTAACTTAAGAGACACAACGAAAGCAGTGCTAAGAGGAAAGTTCATAGGATTAAGTGCTTCCAGAAAGATGTTTGATCCATCACATACGGTCCACTTAATAGCACACAGAAATGTCCCCGAAAATAATCAGACACACCCAAGAGGAGTAGATGGTTGGAAATAAACAAACTTGGAGCTCAAATGAATGAATTAGAAACAAAGAACACAATTCATACAATCAGTAAGACCAAGAGCTGGTTCTTTGAGAAAATGAACAAGATAGACAAACGCTTACCTAAATTAACTAAAAGGTAAAGAGAAACTATCCAAATTAGCAAAATCAGAAATGAAAAGGAGGACACAAGGACAGACATTGAAGAAACCCAAACAATCATTCGGTCTTACTACTACAGCCTATCTGCCACAAAATTTGAAAATCTAAATGAAACAGACAATGGTGGGATCTGGAAAAGATCATCCTGAGTGAGGTATCCCAGAAGCAGAAACACACACATGGTATTTACTCACTTGTATAGACATATAATATAGGATAAACCTACTAAAATCTGTACACCTAAAGAAACTAATCAAGAGGGAGGACTCTTGCTAAACTGCTCAATCTCTATCAAGAAAGGCAAAGAGGATGGACATCAGAAGAACGAGAAAATAGGGAACAAGTCAGGAACCTGACACAGAAAACCTCTGAAAGGCTCTGCCCTGCAGACTATAAAAGCAGATGCTGAGACTTATGGCCAACCTTTGGGCAGAGTGTAGGGAATCTTATGAAAGAAGTGGGAAACAGTAAGAAAGATCTGGAGAGGACAGGAACTCCACAAGGAGAGCAACAGAACGAAAAAATCTGAGCACAAGGGTCTTTCCTGAGACTGATACTCCAACCAAGGACCATGGGTGGAGAGAACCTAAGACTCCTGCACAGATGTAGCCCATGGCAGTTCAGTGTCCAGTGGGTTCCATAGTAATAGGAACAGGGAATGTCTCTGACATGAACCGATTGGCCTGCTCTTTAATTACCTCCCCCTAAGGGGGGCAGCATTACCAGGCCACAGAAGAAGACAATGCAATCACTCCTGATGAGACCTAATTGCCTAGGATCAGAATGAAGGAAAAGAAGACCTCTCCTATCAGTGGACTTGGGGAAGGGTACGTGTGCAGAGGGGGGAGGAAAGGAGGGGTTGGGAAGGGAAGTAGGAGGGAACCACAGGGGGGATACAAAGTGAATAAAGTGTAATTAAAGAATTTTTAAAAATGGGTTAGATTGCTAAACAGATTATTCTCAAAAGATGATTAATAGTTGGCAGAGAAACACTTAAAGAAATGTACAAAGCCCTTAGTCATCAGGGAAATGCAAATGAAAGCGACCCTGGGATTTCATCTTATTCCCATCAGAATAGCTAAGATCAAAAACTGGAATGACAACACATACTGGAGAAGATGTTGAGAAAGGGGAACCATCCTCCATTGCTGGTGTGAATGTAAACTTGTTAACCTCCTTTGGTAATCATTCTGACACATTATCAGACAAATATCAATAGTGTTATCTCAAGTTCCAGGTATAGCACTCCTAGGCATATATCCAAAATACGATCAACTATGCAAGGACATTTTTCTTAGCCATGTGTAGAGCAGCTTTATTCTTAATAACCATAATTTGGAACCAACACAGGCATCCATCAACTGAGGAATGGAGACAGAAATTGTGGTACATTTACACAATGGAATACTGCTATGCAACTAAAAAATAAACCATGATAGGAACTACAAAGATCATTCTGAGTGAGCTTTCCTAAAATCAGAAGGACACACACGGTATGTACTACTTATAAGTGGATATTAGTCATGCAATGTAGCATAAACATGCTATAATCTGTACAACTAAAGAAGCTAAACAAAGAGAGGACTGGGTAAGATGATCAATTCTCACTCAGCAAGGAAAATTAGACAGAAATAGGAAGACAGAGAAAACAGGGAACAGGACAGGAGCCTACCACAGAGGACCTCTTAAAGACTCTACCCAGAAGGGTGTCAAAGTAGATGCTGAGATTCATAGCTGAACTTTGGACAGAATGCAGGGAATCTTATGAATGTAGGTGGAGATAGAAAGACCTGGAGGTGACAGAAACTCCTCAAGGAGAGGAATTGAAACAAAAAAATCTGGGCAAATGTGTCTGTCTGAGCCTGATACTCCAACAAAGGACCATGCATAGAGATAACTTAGAACCCCTGCACATATATAAACCATGGCAGCTCAGTTTGCATGTGTGTTCCCTATTAATGGTAACAGGGGCTGTCTCTGATGTGAACTCATTGGCTGGCTCTTTGATCACCTCCCCCTTAGGGTTGAGCAGCCTTACCAGGCCACAGAGGAAGACAATGCAGCCAGTCCTGATGAGACCTGATAGGCTAGGGTCAGAGGGAATGGGAGGAAGTCTTCACCTATGAATAGACTTGGGGATGGGCATGGGAGGCCATAAAGGAGGGAAGATGGGATTGGGAGGTGATGAGGGAGAGGGCTAGAGCAAGGATATAATGTGAATAAACTTTAATTAATAAAAAATAAATAAATTTATTAAAAATAAATATAAAAGGGAGATTAAATTTACCTTCTTTATTTAAAGGTTTGATGATAAAAATTGTCCTGATTTTGAATGGCACAACTGAAAGACAAATCCTTATCAGTGAAACTGGAGTTTAAATAGTTGTGAAATAACTCTTTCACTCAGGAGCCTAATAATTCAAAGGAGTATATCCTCTCTCATTCCATGAAGACTTTAGTCTGGACAAGTTTTCTGATCAGTGAAGACTAAGGTCTACAGGTTAGCTGAGAAGCAGATGTAGCGTTACTTGATGCCCTGCTTGACTCTTGAGTTACTTTGTTTGGTAGAGACCAAAGTACACGACCTTCCTGAGGAGCAAGTGTAGCAAGTACTCTCTGAGTCTGCAGTTTCCCTAGTCATAGTCAACAAGGGTTCAAGATTCATCTTTTTCTTTCATATTTCTATCTTTCTTTTTCCTTACTCTTGCATTCGTTGTCTTTCTTTAAATTTGTCTTTTGGATGTAGAAAAATACAATTTTCTCTCTGAAATATAGTATAAATTTTCTTTTTGGTAGAATATGAAGAAATTAGGATGAAGGCCAAAAAAAAATTTCCTCTTCGCTACAATGTCTCAGAAGCTAATATTCACAGAAGGATTTCTAAATTTCTTACTAGACCCAGTCAGTAAATTATCCAAATTAAGTACTGCATTCATAGTAGAGTTTATCAATTGAGGTCTATTATTATATTTTCAGTATAAAGAAAAGTCATTACCTTAATCACATGTACATACAGGCTCATGAATATAGCCACTGCTCTTTCGAAAACACTCTTGTGTTAGGTTACAAAGGCAGTGTCAAGAGACAGAAGTATAAGCATAAAGAGTGCCTTATCTGAGGCATACATTCCCAAAATTAGGAAAGAAAAAGAGATCCCTTCGGTACGTTTTGGATTTGTCTTCAAGAGGTACATTGAGGAGGATTATATTCTTCAGTAACAAATGTATTAGATGAGTTATTAAAACAATGAAAAGGTAGACAGGTAGAAGTACAGCATCATGGTGGGGGCTCTGAAGAGAATTAAGATCTTTTAGGCAGATTGTAGGCCTCTTTTGAGGGATCTCAGAGGAAGGAAAATGGCTTAACAACATGACACTTGAAATACTATCTCTGATATTCTAGCAGGCCAAAAGCCAAGATAATTCTGATGAAGTAAATTATGGCTCTTCGGATGTGAGGAAGTCAGGGAGGAGGAGCACACTTAGTTGATGTGTTGAGTTGTGCCAATTAAATGTGTAAGTGGGGGAATATGTAGACCCTAGCAGCCCTTTGATATTCCTGATGTTCCGGAGTCTGGCAGCCTCACATGGGGAAATGAAGAAGTGTAAGGGGATCATGAGTTTGTAAGGTAATAACATATGTTCCGACAAGTTTTCAGTAGGAGTTTTGCCAATTGCTGTGACACTAGGGATATAATAAAATGCTAATCCAGGTACTGGGAACTGAACAGCAGTTACATATGGATTCTACAAGAAAAGAAAAGAAAACTCTATAATCTGAACCCAAGGGACAAGAGTCCATATTTTACCATTATGAAAATGGAGGAAATCTGATCACAACTAGACTGAAACATCAAACATTTTTATTACAGTCTCTCTTGCCTCCACTTGTATCTCTGATTCTCAGGATCTCCCCTAAAAGAACTTAGAGGGGACACACATAATGAAATAGACAAAATAGACAGACTTTGTTGCAAAGTAAAGTTTTATATTCTTAAGGATCAAGAGTGGGCATTGGCAAAAAGCAAAGAGATATTTGAAGGTCTTAAAGGGAGAAACTCTAGATGATGGGAGTAGGCAATGACCAGAAAAAAAAAAAAAAGAAATAAAAGAGTGTGAAGTCCAGTCCTACATGCTTTGGACATTTTTTATACTGTTTCTAAAGTCTTTGAAATGGACAGCTTTCCTGAGGTTCATATTTTTGTTTTTCTTATGAGTCTAACCAGGAACAGAGTTAGATTCAGAGCCCACTCATTTGACCTGTAACAATATCCCTTACTTTCATTTTCTAGTTTTATAACTGATTAATTGGTCAGCAAGGAAAAGTCAACATTCAAGGAAAAATGTGGAGGAGGAAAGGATTAATAACTTATAAGATATGTGAAAACACCCTATGGAAATAAACTGTTCTATAAGCACTATTCCACAAGCGTCACTTAACCTTACAAAGGAGATAACACTAAAACCAAAAGTTAATAGGATACCAAAGTGAAAGCCTGGTGCCAGCTGTGTATTGAGTTATTGGTCAGGGATACCCCAATCTGCCCGCAAACAATACAGGCTATTGAATTGCTCTCTATTACCCTTCCCCCCAGAACTTAGTGGTAAGTCCCTCTTGTTGAAGATACAACATACTGTTCATTCTAGGACTTTGAAAAAAAAAATTCTGGTGCTATCCATTTAACTTCCTCATTACTGGATAGTTTTTGTACTACTAGAATATTCTGTGTAGGCTTCGGTGTGTGTAGGGGAAATGTGAGGATCACCAATAGATTTACCTAAAAATGAAAAGCTGAATTAAAGAAAAATATAGCAAGTTATGGCCATGAATGTAATAGTGGCACAATCTTTAGGGAATAATCAGTTACTTAATAATGAATTAAAGGCCTAATCCACAGAAAGCAACACATACCTGCTGCTGTAACTTTAGCTGAGAACACATGGTTATAGAGCTCCCAGCTCCCAGAACTGAACCAAATAGTATTATTTTGATAAATGTTTGAGGTATCAAATTATACTCAATATCTATCTCTCTATTTTCTAAAGGTTAGCCGACTTCTCACACACCATCAGAGAACTTTATATAGTAGATTGTGATTAAAAAAGATATTCAGAACTACTAATCCTGGAAAGAATGGGTTTCTGTGGATTTCTCAATCACAAATGGGACATCCTCTCTTCAAGTCTCAGGGAACACTGAAGAAAGCATTTTAAAAGATTTTAAGAGTCAAAGGCCTGGAAAGACTAGAATGAAATAGAGTCTTCTAGATAATGACAGTGCCATCATGAATTCACAGGAGTTGTGGTTGCATGCACAAGGCTGTCATAAGATTAAGCCAGTTAATATTCCAGCATGCACTGGAGAGAGGCTTAGGAGTCTGCCCCTCTAACTGACAAACTACTGACAGTTGATGGCTTCTAGAGAAGTGTGGTGGTTAGAATGAGAAAAAAAAACATACTTTCATATATTTTAATGATTAGTCACCCTTACTTATTGCCACTGTTTCCAAAGATCAATTGGTATGGACTTGTTAGGGTGGGTATGGTCTTATAGGATGAGGTATGTTACTGAGGATGGTTTTTGAGGTTTAAAATACCACACCATGCCCAGTCTCTCTCTGTCTGCTCCCTGTGAATCAATATGTAAAGCTCTCAACTACTGGGCCAGTGTCATGTGTGCCTGAATCCTATCACCAGGATCATGGATTAATCCTCTAAAACTATAATCAAGTACCCAAATAAGTGCTTTCAATTATGAGAATTTCCTTGGTTTCTCTTCACAACAATGGAATAGTAACTAAATAGGGAGTAAGAGTCACTTAACTTTAAATATATTGTCTCTGGAAAGTCATTCCATTCTCAAATAAATTTCAAACACGCAAGAGTATATGATTAGCACAAATTGCGCTGGGTACGTTATTACAAGAAAAAAAGACAAGTGGGTAGAGAACTTGGGGTTGCATCTGGGATGAGTTAGGGGGAAGAGTGGGGTGTGAATATGGTCAAAATATGTTGTATGCCTGTATGAATTTCTCAAAATTTTAAGAAACACCATACTGAATATATATATATATATATGACTAGCAAACAAACATTAAGAAGCAAAAAATGGTAAAGTAAAATGTGGGTGTGTGTGTGCATAATTTCCAGCCCATAATGACTATGAAAATCATATAATTTATAGAAAGCAGTGAGACAAAGTTTAAAATATGTGGGTGGGGCATATCGGCTGGCCCTTTCATGGATAACCTGGGCCCATGTTGCATGTTTTCAGATGTGGTATCAGTTCTGGCCAAGGGAAAAATGGCGACTTAATGATATCCTATTTTGAAATGATAAATATGGTGTTTAGTGAGATAAAGAGTTTCCACTTATTGGACAAGAGTCCTTTGTCCTCTAGTTCAATATTTTTCTTTGAAATTGAACTTCGATGTCCCACACCTGCATTCCTGTTAATATATTTCTACCTTATGAAAAAGAGTCCCTTTGGTATAACTAAAGTGAAGGAGCATAACTGTACCTATTTAGAATATTTTGTTCCTTACCATAGCTTTAGAATAGGAACAAAGTTATACTAATATATATATTATGCATTTTTCTTTCCTACAATATAGTGATCTGATAATATAGGTATACTATAGTTAATATAAAACCCACTGCTCTTGATTCTTGTTACATCTATTTCTTGTTTTTCAGAAAATCTCTTCTGAAAAAGTAGGTATCCTTGGTTGTATTGTGTGTGCTGGCAAATTTTATGTCAACTTGATAAAAGTCAGAGTCATTTGGGAAAAGGGAACTTTAGCTAAGGAAATGGCCTCACCCAATTAGTCTGTGGGCACACTTGTGTGCTGTTTTCCTGATTGATGATTGATGTGTCAGGGTTCACCTCAATTAGGTGGTAGTACCATTGGCCTAGTTGTCTTGAAAGAGAAAAGAAAACAGGCTGAGCTAGTCATGAGGAGCATTCCTCCATGTCCTCTGTATCAAACTCCTGCTCTCTTTGAGTTTCTATGCTGACTTTTCCCCATGATGGCTTGTGATATGGAAGTGTAAGCAAAATAAACCATTTTCCCTTTAAGTTATGTTTGGTCCAGGTATTTTATCACAGTAATAGAAACTGCAACAAAGACATTGAATTTTAACAAAGTTTTATGCCTGCTATATAAGTGTAGTTACGTTTAGAACAAAGTAATAGGTTATATTTTCAGAGACTATTGACAATATTTATAGGGTTAACAAATTTTGTTTCATATCTGAAACCCTATTAAGTTGAGTTCAGCAAACTGTCATCTGTAAAGCCATTAAAAGATCCAAGTTTACAGTAAAAAGTAGAAGGAAAGATAGTTATCCTATATGTCCACATTGGAATGAGGCATAAAGAGACACTCCCTCCCTCTGAAGTCTCTGAGGTACATCTTTTGGTCTTGAAGTGAGATTAAAATTTAAATAGAGGATCAGGAATGTTCATATCTAACAATAGTGATCAACATACAGCCCTTACCCACCATCAACTGACCCATTACTGCCTGATCTTTAGTCTTATCTGGCGTGATGGTTTGAGGGTTGTTAAAGTTCTCCCTTTGGAGATTTTCTTTTCTTCACTCAACATGAGATTTCTGTGGAAATTCCTATTTGTTTGAAGTCTGTTGTTCCACTAGTCTCATAGCTTGAGGTCTCTTTAGTAAACTCTTCTTTCTGCCAGGCCTATTATAGAAGCAACCCACTGTGAATGTAGTACTTAATACCAAATAACAAATTTCTTATGAAGGATATTCAAGGTTATCATTGCCACTTTCACTACTTTCTCTGAGATGTGACAAGTATATTCTAATATGTTGATGTCTTTCTGGGGCCTGAAGGACTTTCCTTACTTATGGGGTGGAATATAAAAACACAATCAGGAGACACGTGTCTAACAGGTAATGTTTCCTATTTTGGTGGCATAGTACTGGCACTGACAACATTGAGTGTTTTGTGGCCTCAGATAAGTTTTGGCAATCCACACACGTGTTGCCCTTTCCTTAAAAAATACATAGGAAGAGGTACCCAACCTTGTTCATCCTTATCTATGAGATAAGGGGAAAGGAGGAATTCTTCTTCTTCTTCTTCTTCTTCTTCTTCTTCTTCTTCTTCTTCTTCTTCTTCTTCTTCTTCTTCTTCTTCTTCTTCCTACTCCTCTTCCTTGTCTTCCTCCTTTTTCATCATCTTTTTTTTGGCTTTATTTATTTTTAAATTTTTAACATTTACAATTTAGTTATTTTATATATGAATTGTATCCCCCTCTTTCATCTCCACCTAGACCTATCCTCTCTTCCCATCTCCTTCCCCTAGGCCACTGAAAGGGAAAGTCCTCTTTCCCTGCCACTTGACCCTAATCCTTCAAGTCTCATCTGTATGGCCTGGATTCTTTTACTCTGTTGGCAAGGCTATATCGTTGCATTGCCCTTTCCCCTAGACTACTGAGAGCTGGAGTCCTCCTCCCCTGCCATCTGACCCTAGCTTATCAGGTCTCTTCTATATGGCCTGGATCTTCTTCCTCTGTTGGCAAGGCCGAGTTGCTCTGTTCATAAGATCAATGTATGTAACACAGAGAGTGATTACAGTCTGGACCTCAAGGATGTGAGATTCAAAGTCCCTTCTTTGTCTTAAGTATACCCACATTCCCTTCTTTGTCATATACGCAACCAAATTCCATATATATCTGTCCTCAATCCCAAGAGAATCCAAAATATCTGCCCTGCCATATCACCACCTAAAGTCCCTGTTGCACCATATACCTACCTAAGTCTTTTTTTCTGGCCCCCAACAATTTGTGACCAAATTCTGTCTATTCTCATATACCCATTGAAATTCCTTCCTTTTTCATGTACACACCCAAGTTACTTGTCTGGTTCTAACCTTTTGAGACCTAAATCCCTCCCTCATCATAATACCCCCAACAAGCTCCCTCTTTTGTTCTATAACTTCCATTCCTCCCCCCCTTTCCAGTTCTACCATTAGTGACTCAAAAGAACACATATCATTTCAATTAAGACTTGGTTTATTTATAACAATGTAATTTAAAATTTTATAGTTTGTGGGAGAGAGAATTTCTCCACATCATGACATCATTTATTGGTTATCTGCATCAACCGTGGATGCCTCATCCATGTTAACCCAGGTAGCCTCAACTGTAGTGAAGCTTATGGTTGTGGTTGTTTTTTGGTTTGCGCTTGCGCATGCCGGGTTTGAGGTTTCACTTATGATGGCAGAAATTTCGCCTGCGACGGTTGAAATTTCTCTTAAAATGGCTGAAATTTCGACTGGGAGAGTGGAATTTTCATCTTTGATGGTTGACATTTCTCTTGAGACAGCTGAAATTTCGCCTTCAGTGGTTGAAATTTTGCCTTCCATGGTTGACGTTTTGTTTAGAAAGGTTGAAGTTTCGCTTGCAATGGTTAAAGTGTTGTGAGCAATGCCTACAATTTCACCTGTGGAAGTTGAAGTTTCACTTGTAATAGCACTTGCACTTGATACTCTGGCAGGTTGATCACTGAAGATATTTGCAGATAGCTCCTCAAGCCACAAAGATTCTTCATTAGGCTGTGATTCTTTGACTTTCTGCAGCACCAGTTGTTGAATATCATCAATATCATCACACTTCTTGGAAGTCTTCCGTTGGGAGCGCCTCCCACACTTTTTGGCTTTGGAGGCCTGTAGTGATAGGAAGGAAGACACAAAAGTGTTATTATTATTATTATTATTATTATTATTATTATTATTATTATTATTTTAGAAAGAATTCAGGCTAAGAAGTGAAGCAGACTTTATCAGAAAGGATGAGGGTAGATAAGGTGATTTAGGCCAGACTAGAGAAAGCAATTCACTTTAAACAAGAGTAAATCAATTCAGGAAGCTCAAGTAGGGTAGGTCATCTTACCTTTCCATAAAGTATGCTTGCTGGGTAAAGCTTGCGGGCTGCCTTTGTCTTTACCAACATGACTGGCTTGGGTTTGGCTTCCCCGAAGTCTATAGAAGATGTTGGATGGTCCATTTCGGACAGTTCCTCCTTTGGCTTATTGGTTTCCTTTGCTGTGTTCAAGTTTAGGTCCTCTTACCTAGAAAGGTCTGAGCAACTGACCAGCAGTGACGGTCACAGCCCTCAGGCCTGATTGGTCACACAGGCTCCAGCTAATAGGAGGCTAGCATGTGCTCAGACATCACAAAGCATGGGTCTGACCTGCCAGAATGCCTGATGAAGCAACAAACAACAGAATGTACCACTCCGGCCACTTGTTGTGAGGGAGGGACAAATACTGAGAAATCAAAGAGAGTCCAGTTTTAGAAGGAGGCTTCCCTTCAACAACCCCAAGACAACTTTTCCAATCATTCTTCTGCATATATTCACTTTAGTTATGGTAGAACACGTAACAAAGAATTTGCTTCTCAAAACACCTCCCCAAGTGCCCTGCTCCTTAATGGTTTATTCCACTATGTCTGCCTTAATCTTTGCCTAGTATCTTGAATGTCTTCCCTAAAATCATTCCCAAGAAACATTGTCGTATTTAAATATTGGTAGATATGACAATTATACTCCCAAACTGTGTTATAACAAACAGCTAGGCTCCCAGCAGGAACCAGCCTCCTTCTAACATCTATACATAGAACATTTTGCTCTGTCTATGCCACCTTACTTCATACACAGACTTCCCATGTCCTACTCAAGCCTGGTGATTGTATGCCAGCATCTTAAACCTGTTTTCTATATCATGCCATATTTATCCTGAGTCCCAAAGACTTCTTGCTGCCTGTATCTTGTAGTAACTACCTCTAAGCTTCCTTCAGTCTACCTATGTTACCCAACCTTGTCCCAATATGAAGTCCTAGGGCCAAAATCTAGGAAATACACCCAGTACCATCCTAAACACTGTAGGTAACATTTAAAGTCCTTCCAGGACTGGCCCTGTTCACATCCACTCACAGTTTTCTAGTGTATTGAGTATGCTACACACTACTAGACACTTGTTGTCCACAACTTGCCAAATCTAAAGTAGGTACCACAAAGAATGGCCAGTCTTACCCTGGACTTCTTGCATGGCAGGACTGACACCTAGGCTTTAACAAAATCCTCAATAATCTACCAACCTAGACCAAAGACCACACCTTGTTCTATAACCAACATCTAGGCTCCCACCATGGAGAACCCTGCATACATCTACATACAGGATACTTTGAGCTGCCCTTACATCTTTACCTTATACTCAATTTTCCCATTTCCCTTCCAAGTCACTTTCTATGGTCTAGTCAGGAGAGTACCCCCACATTCAGAACTTGTTTTTTTGTTTGTTTGTTTCATATTGAGAAGGATCTACTATGGGGAGAACAGCCTCTGTTCCATTATAGAACAGCAACGTGCACCTTGCAGTAGTGATGTCTCACCTTCTTCAAGAACCCTAGTTTTAAACCCCAGGATCATCTCACCACCCCTTCCTGTGATGTAGCCAGTACATATGATCCTCTCAGAAACTACTGCAGCTGTACCTACTCGTGGAAAATTTGCTGTGCATACATAACCCCACTGTTTGTCTAGACTTCCCATGTCCTCCCCCAGGCTAACCAGGTAACTATTTGTCCCACTATATCCTAGCCTTTCCACATTCCACCTTATTTATCTTATTTCTCACTGTCATTGTCCCAGCCTAGTTTTACACTTACATTCTTGCATGTTATTAGCGACCATAGGCTTCAACAGAGCCCCAAATACAGAAGTCTAATTCTGCCATCTATTACTATTTTGTATCCAAAGAAAGGTACTCACCAGGAGGCACCCTACTGACATACCCAGAAGTACACACATTTTGCCACCCACAATATCCCACTCCATACCGGGATTTCCTATGCCTCCTCCATGGGATAGAATGTCATTTGCTACCTCACAACTAGAGATTGGATTTTCTAGATTCTTCTATATTTAGCTTGATTCCCACAGACAATATACTATTCTGCTCAACTGTGCCTTGTAGTAGCAAAATCTAGGTTTCCACAGAGCCCCGAATACCATGCCGTGGCCTAGATCTATTTCTTCCACTGTATGTGAAGCCAGGACTTATGATGTCCAGAGGATGCTACATACAAACTCCCCTGGGACCCTTTCAGCTACCTACATCACCTTATTCCATAAGCAAACTTCTATTGTCCTCCCCCAGGCATTAGCATCAAATGTAAACCCTCAGTTGATGCTTGTTCACTACATCTAGTTGAACTAGCCTTTTTTACAAGTCAGTGCCCTGACTAGTATATCTATCTGACCATTGCAATAGCAACTTGTTGATAGTAGGGTCCCAAGTCCCTCAGCGCAGACTCCTCTTACAAAACTTCCTGTATTTTAGCTAACATCTAACCTCTTCCTAGGACCTGCCATACAAGTATCCCCCAACAAACACTTTGTATAGCATACATTCTATCACTTCTTATTCAGATTATAGTGTGTCCTCTCCAAGGGTCCAAATTTTTATTATATCCCTCACAATATTGTTCCTTTTGCATAAACTGCTGCATCTTCTCTAGGTTCTATAGCAAGTATGCACCTCTCTACTCTACTAACAACCTCATGGATTAGTAGTCCTATCAGCATCTCCTGGGCACTGAACCCCTTTCTATACTTCCACCAGGACCATCCTTCCCTCAGCAAACCACTTTTGATAGATTTGGTTCCATAGCATGTTGAACCCACTTCTCCATGGTGTAGAATCTCATGTATTTCTTTAC
The DNA here is from genome assembly GCF_030254825.1 of Meriones unguiculatus. Taxonomy (NCBI): domain Eukaryota; kingdom Metazoa; phylum Chordata; class Mammalia; order Rodentia; family Muridae; genus Meriones; species Meriones unguiculatus. The sequence goes on along the minus strand of NC_083369.1, from coordinate 158,283,029 downwards.
CCAAGGTAATTGTTTCTGAAAATAGTAGGGTTCAGACTGGTTAGAACCAAAAGTGGCAGTTCTAGCAGTTGTTCATTCTTAGTAGTAATGACTTCTAGCTTTTGTTAAGGTCCCAAATCCTGAGTTTCAGCCTATTTCCACCATGCTGTCCTGTGCTATATCCAACATCTAGTTACCTGTAAGACCGAATCTAACCACAAGCACCCATAGCACCATTTCTACTGTCTCTACAAAGCCACTTTCTACTCAGCTTTCCATGTCACTTCTGGATCAAGCCTGTTGAATACCCACTAACTCATTCTTGATACATGTCTCACAAAAACATGATGAATCTAATCCAGTACCTTGCATAGTGCTACAACCTTTAACATGCACTCAGGTTCTAAGGCTTCAGCAAATCCATAATCCAGCCCAAGCATAGTTCAAACATCTCTCTCTGTTCTGTAACCAACCTTATCTATTTTTCCAACAGGTAGTCATCCACGTACATCTACATACAGGAGACTTTGAGCTGTGCTCACCTCTCTTCTTCATACTAAGATTCCTATATCCCAGTTTTGTCACTATCCAGGGTGTATCCAGTTGAGTACTCCCACCTGACTTGTCATTCCGTAAGAGAAAAATCCATGAGATCTAACCTAGGTAAAACAGGCCTTGTTTCATCTTAGAATGGCTGTCCATTCCTTGTAGTAGTCATGTCTAATCTATTTCAGGACTCCAAATCTCTAACAGCAGTGACATCTCACCACCCTTTCCTGTCCTATATCAAACACCTAAATTCCCTTAGCACCTATCTTACCTGCACCTACACATGGGAAGTTGGTTGTGGATACATAACCCTACTCCTTATTCAGACTTCTCACATCATCCCCGAATGTCTAGCCAGGTGACTATCCTCCATATTACATAGGTGTTTTTTCTACATCCATCCATATAAAATTTGTATTTCTCTGCCAGTGGCACAGACTAGTTTTGACACTTGGATTTTTGTATGTTGCAAAAGTGAAACCTAAGCTTCAACAGGGTCCTAAACACAGAAGCATAATCCCAACATCTAAACATGTTTTGTACACAGCATAAAAGTTCCCAACAGAACCTGCCCTACCTAATATCCACATGAACATACATTGTGTTCCTTTAAATACCAACTCCATACCCAGACTTCCTATGGCCTCTTCCATGGGATAGAATTTTTTTTTTATTGTCACTGTTTTAAATGGACAATTCTCCTTCCCATGCCCCTTTCCCAGTCCACTGATAAGGGAGGACCTCCTCAACATCAATCTGACACTAGCCTATCAGGTCTCATCAGGTCTGTCTTTCATAGTCTTCCTCTGTGGCCTGGTAAGCCTTCACACGCTCAGGGGGAAGTGATCAAAGAACCAGAGACTGAGTTCATGTCAGAGACAACCCCAGTTCCCCTTACTAGGGACCCCATTTGGAGACTGAGCTGCCATTCTCTACATCTGTGCAGTGGTTCTAGGTTATCTCCATGAATGGTCCTCGGTTGTAGTATCAATCTCAGAAAAGACCCCTGGACCCAGATTTTTGTTTCCGTTGTTTGCCTTGTGGAGCTCCAGAACCTTCCAGGTCTTTTCATCTTCCACTTCTTGGACAGCATGTTTTAAACTCACAACCAGATATCTGATTTTCTAGATCCTTCTGGATCTAACCCGCATCCCACAGACAATACACTAGCCTATTCTTATCAATTGTACCTTAGAGTAACAACATCTACTCATTCCTTTATTGATATTTATAAATACTGTAAATCAGATTCCTCTCAGTTTCTTTATGGTATGTGTCTTCCTTTCTCTTCCTTCCTTCCCAAACCCTCCCTTCCTCCCCTCCCCTTCACTTCCCTACAGAGCCACAAACCCCATGTTCTGGCCTAGATCCATGGCTTCTACTAGAGTTGAAGCCAAGAATTAGGATGTAGATATGATGTTACCTGCACATACCCACTACTCCCTACATCACGGTATTCCATACCCACACTTCTAATGCCCTCTTCCAGGCTTTAGCATAGTATGCAAACCCTCACTTTAGGTTTATTTTCCACAACCATTTATAACTTGGTTGTGTTTAGACAGTGAGTTTCTTGGCTAGTCTGTCTATCTGACCAATGAAGCAGTAACCTCTAGGTAGTAGGATAATGACTCCCTAAGCTCAGTCTCATCTCACAAACCCCCTGAACTAAGGACTTGCCCTACAATGATCCATCTACAGGTACTTTGTGTAGCCTACGCTCTATCACTTTTCAGTCAGATTTTTTTGTTCTCCCCCAGGGTGCTACTTTTTGAGTGAAACCCACACTAAATTGTTGTTTCTGCACAAGCTGCTGAATGTGATCTAGATCCCATAGCCAGTATGCACCCCTCTACTACACTAACAGCTTGTAAGATTACTAGTCCCATCTGGTTCTCCTGTGTACTGGACAGTATCTAGACTTTCATCCAGACCACCCTTTTCTGAGCAAATCACTTTTGATGGTTTCTGGTGCTGCTTTCATCCTCCCATGCCATAGCATGATTAACCACTCCTCTTCCATGGTCTAGACTTTCAATTCTTTGTACAAGATAATTGTTTCCTAAAACTAGTAGGATCTAGACTGGTTAGAACATTTAGTGTCAGCCCTAGCCTATCTGATTGTTCCTAACAGTACTGACTCTGAGCTTTTGGTAGGGTCCCAAATCCTGTGTTCCAACCTATGTTCACCATGCCCTCTTGTGCATGAGCTAATATCTAGGTTTCTACAAGGACTGAATCTAATCACAAGCACCCATAGCACCCTTTCTGCTTTTTATACAATACCACTCTCTACTCAGTTTTTCATGTCATTTTCAGAATCAAGCCTGTTGAGTGCCCACTAACATATTCTTGACACATGCCCCACGACAACATGCTGAATCTTATCTAGTACCTTGCATCATCCTACAACTTATAATATGCAGGTAGGCTCTTCTAGGTTTCAACAAATTCCAAATCCATACCCTGCCTAGTTTAAAAACTCCTCCTTGTGTTATAGGTAACATTTTTCTAGGCTTCCAACAGACACTACTCTATTTACATCTACACATGACACTTTGACATGTCCTCATCTCTCTACTTTCTACCTCCAAGTCTCCATTTCCCTCCTATGTCACTGTTCAGTGTCTAGCCATATGAGTAACCCTACACTCAACATGTATTTTTTTCCATGTTCAATGGACTCTACCTTAGATTGAAATGTCCCTCTTCCACTTCAGTATGTCAGCTTCCCCCTTGCAGTAATCATTTTTGTTCCTCAGGAAATCATAACTCAAACCTGAATATCATCCCACACCCTCTTCCTGTCCTCTGTCCAACACCTAATATTCCTTAACACCAACATACCTACAGCTACTCAAGAAACATTTCCTGTGCATACATAACCCCACTCCTTTTTCAGACTACCCATGACCTCCCCCAATGTCTAAACAGGTGACAATTCTTCCTAGTACGTAGTTGTTTTTCCACGTGCCACCTTATATAACTTAAATCTTACTGACAGTGTCACAGCCTGTTTGACGCAATTTGGATGTCGCAATAGTGAACCTTATGAGTCAATAAAGTCGTAACACAGAAGCATATTTGCAACATCTGCCCTTGTTTTATATACAACATACAGACTCCTACCTCTACCCAAAGGTTTGACAGTGTGACAAGTGTCCCTTTTGGAAATGTGTAAACCCCTGGTGTAATACCAAGGCTGTAGTAGACCCTGCATGCCCATATCAGCCTGTGGTGGGCACTGTTCTTATATCAGATACTAGACCACTGACTTCTCCTGCCTACAATTTTAACTCATAATATCTTAGACAGTTAGGCAATTAAAGCAACTACTTGATGACATGGATTAAGTCATCAACATACGTGATGACTTGCCCTTCCCTAAGTCTGGTAGCATCCAATCTCATCTGTGACATAGCTCTCTCATTCATGTTCCTCCATACTGTTACCTTTTTTCTCCTCTCTCTCTCTCTCTCTCTCTCTCTCTCTCTCTCTCTCTCTCTTTCTGTGTGTGCGTGTGTGTGTGTTTGAGAGAGAGAGAGAGAGAGAGAGAGAGAGAGAGAGAGAGAGAGAGAAAGAGAGAGAGTGTTTAGGATGGTGGCTATTCCCTTCCTGACTGTTCCTGCCTTGAGCAAGCCAGGTTCCTATCAACAATTCCCAAGGGAAATAGTGGCCTGCCGAGCTTCCTGAGAAGGACTACAACAAAGAGAAAGAAGCACAAAGGCCTCACAAGCCACCCCTGCTCACTGTTCATGCCAGGGGGCAATTTTGATTCCTGATATTATTCAGGCATCATGAGGCACAGTGAGGCAGATCTCTGTACACTCAGGGTTCTTCTGACACAGCCCTTATTGGGAATTGCCATTACCCCATGTCCCCTCTGTAAGTGTGGGCTTACCAAGTATAGGGCCCCAGACTGTATCATAGGAATTGTTAACCTTATAGAAGTACGGGGGCAAATGATATTCTCCTCAATCCTTCAGTCATTCCATTATCAGCCTCTATAACCATAAACAACGGGCGGTAATCTAGCCTTCTACTCACTATGCATATGTGCAGTGTCTCTCCTTTCGAATTTCCACCCAAGCCTTACTGACTTCAAATCTGATCTCACAAAGCATAAAGTGGCTATCTACATAAAGGAGGCTAGGTGTGACTCAGGCCACACCTGCTGGATGATGCAATACTGAATGTGTGTGGTGGAGGTATGGAGCTCCATTTGAGGTTCACCAGCAGGAACCCTTCCTCTGATGAGGCTGTGTCATCTATCAGGGTTGGCTGGCTTCCTTTGATGCGACCTCCTTCAAGTCCTGCGCCTAGTGACACAGGTGTCTCCTGAGGACACAGAGGAAAACATAAGCCCCTCAGTTACATTAGGCTGCCTTCTTCTGGACCTTCCCTCGAACATGGCCTCTAGCAAGGCTGAATGAGCACTATCAGGCTTAATCACAGTGCCACCATCCAAGCACCATGCCTCACAGCACACACTTAGAAACCACAGATATGAGAATTACACTCATAGAATGCACCCTTTCTACTCCACTCAGGCCTGCACATGCTTCAGCTTCACCCAGGCAGGACATTCTCAGACCTACATACTTCAGTTAGAAAACGTACCTGGCAATACCAAGTGGGTGCTCAAGCCCACTAGTAAGGGTGTCCATGCAGCATCTGTAACCCAGTCATAAAGAGATGTGTGTGCACTCCTATCAGGCCACACTCCACCCCCCAAACTCCAGTGTGTATTCTGTCTTTATATGCCTGTTGCTTAAGGGCATATAAAAGTCCTTGTTCTCTATAGCCTTCATAAATGTTATCGGTATTGTAACCTGCCTGCATTCTTGTCCTTATTGGATGCATTCTTCTATTCTACCCCCACACACACATCTTAGAGGCAAGCTCTAAGATTAACAATCAATAAATGGGGCCTCATTGAACTGAAAAGCTTCTGTAAAGCAAAGGACACTGTCATAAGAACAAAATGAAAGCCTACAGATTGGGAAAGGATCTTCACCATCCCTATATCTGACAGAGGGCTAATATCCAGAATACATAAAGCACTTAAAAAGTTAAACACCAACAAACCAAGTAATCCAATTAAAAAAATGGGGTACAGCGCTAAACAGAGAATTCTCAATAGAGGAATATGAAATGGCAGAGAAACATTTAAAGAAATGCTGAACATCCTTAGGCATCAGGGAAATGCAAATCAAAACAACCTTGATATATCACCTTACACTCATCACAATGGCTAAGAACAAAACTCAAATGACATGCTGGAGAGGATATGGAGAAAGGGAACCCTTTTCTATTGCTGGTGGGAATGTAAACTTGTACAACTACTTTGGAAATCAATCTGGCACTGTCTCAGATAATTAGGAACAGTGCTACCTCAAGATCCAGATATACCACTCCCAGGTATATCCAAAATATGCACACAAGGACATTTGTTCAAACATGTTTGTTGCAGCTCTATTTATAATAATCAGAAGCTAGAACCAAACTAGATATCACTTAACAGAGGAATGGACATAGAAATTGTGGTACATTTACAAAATGGGATACTACTCAGCTATTAAAAACAAGGAAATTATGAAATTTAAAGGCAAATGGTGAGAAATAGAGAAGATTATCTTGAGTGAGGTATCCCAGAGGTAGAAAAACACACATGGTATATACTCACTCATAAGTGGATATTTGACATATAATATATGATAACCATACAAAAATTAAATTTTAAAAGTAGGGGGCATTTCAGTTTTCTTGGTGAATTTTGTTTACTTTGATGATGGAGATGAAAACAATTATAATGGAATAATCATCAGTAAAATTACTTTTCAATTCAGCCACATATTACAAATCAACCCCTTAGTTTAGTTTCATTAGTATCAGCAAGTCATATGGTTTCTGAAGAAATGCATTTTCTGGAAAAAAGCCTGAATTTCTCTTGTTATATCAACAGCAATAAAATGTTAATCATGTAATATAAGAACAAAACTGAAAAATTAATTCCATTCTTTCCTTATTCTTTCATGCCAGTTCAATTTAACAGAGTACATTTTGTGGCATAAGATTTCCCCAATATTTGGAAAGAAGAATTCATGAGGTGTTGTGATTGGGTTCCAGACAATCACCTGAAGCATGCTTGTGCATGACATATGCTTATGTCTTTAACAAAAGGACAGGGACCCTAATATAGCTCACCTCTCCATTTATATGCTTTATCATCATTCTTCCTCATAACAGCACTGGATTACTGATGTCTTTTCCCTGTACACAGTGATTTTTGATCTTGATACATTCATTTATTTATGAGTACTAATAAAAAATGAATATGAGTACAATATTTTTATGATTCTTTAGACTCTCATCTTGAAATGCAAAGTGAAACATAACAAAATAACAAAACCTCATTCAGGCCAGACTATAGTGATAGATAAAGATTTATATCTAAATGTACATGTATTTAAAATCGATCACTGGCTTTTATAAATTTATCCTTTTACCCCTCAGTATAGACTCTGCTGATGATCAATGTTTTTGATCTTAGACATTCTGGTGGGTGTTAGATGGGAACTCAGAGACCAACTTTATTATATTTAGTTATGCCCCTTACATACCTGGTTGCTCTAATACTTTTATTATGAAGTGGTTTGGATTTTGTCAGAGGCCCTTGTTGTATCTAATGAGATGATCATGTGGTGAACTTCTTTTATTTGTTTATGTAGTAGAAGCAGAAAATGAACCAAGACTTATCTTTGCTCTTTTTCTTTTCTTTGGCCTATGCTGAAAGCATTTTCACATAATATTATTAGAGAAATAATAGTCCCCTTTTAATGTCTCTCATTCTTTAACAAAACTAAAGCAAAGTATTATTGAAATAAAAAAGTTTATATCCCTGAAAGAATTTTATATATGTGTACATGCATATATATAGCTAATTACATATGTTAGTAAACTTTGTATTACATTGGCAAACTGCCCAAGATAAACAACAATGTAAGACAAGCTTACATTGCTTCATAGTTGTGTAGGTTTCACTTCATGTTTCCTTGGCTATGTTGCTTTGGGCATGTAGCAGAACCCTAAAGTAAATTGAAGACATTAATAGAAAGAGTAGAGGGTTTATTTAATTCTTGAAACCTGGAGAGAGAGAGATTGTGCTCAACATTTCCTTCAAGAGTATACATATATGAAACAGCCACTTCCCTCTACAATATAAGACTATTCAAACTGCAGTGAAAATGTTGTTAGGTATGAAAATTTTTGACTCATTGAGACAGTTCTTATCACCATCCTAAACAGTGTGGACATATGTAAAAGAATGTTAAAACACTATATAGAAAAATATACTCAAGTACACAACAAGGACATTTGCTCAACTGTGTCCGTTGCAGCTTTAGTCATAATAGCCAGACCTGGAAACAACCCAGATGTCCCTCAACTGAAGAATGTATACAGAAATTGTGGTACATTTACACAATGGAATACTACTTAGCAATTAAAAATAAGGAAATCATAAAATGTGCCAGTAAATGGTGGGATCTAGAAAAGATCATCCTGAGTGAAGCATCCAAGAAGCAGAAAGACACACATAGTATATACTCACTTATAAGTGGATATTAGACAGATTATAAGATAAGCATACTAAAATCTGTACACCTAAATAAGTTAATCATGAAGGAGGACTCTGGGTAAGATGATCAATCTTCCATCAGAAAGACAAATGGGATGGACATTGGAAGAAGGAGAAACAGGAAATAGGACAGGAGTCTAACACAGAGGGCCTCTGAAGGACTGTACCCAGCAAGGTATCAAAGCAAATGCTGAGACTCATAACCAAACTTTGGACAGAGTGCAGGGAATCTCATGAAAGAAAGGGGAGATAGCAAGACCTAGAGGAGACAGGAGCTCTACAAGGAGAGAAACAGAACCAAAAATATCTGGGCACAGGGGTCTTTTCTGAAACTGATACTCCAACCAAGGACAGTTCATGGATATAACATAGAACCTATGCACAGGTTTAGCCCATGGCAGTTCAGTATCCAAGTGGGTTCCCTAGTAAGAGGAAGAGGGACTGTCTCTGACATGAACTCAGTGGCTGGCTCTTTGGTTACCTCCCTCCTGAAGGGTGCAGCCTTGCCAGACCACAATGGAAGACAGTGCAGCCAGTCCTAATGAGATCTGATAAGATAGGATCAGATGGAAAGAGAGGAAGATCTCCCATATCAGTGGACTTGAATAGGTGCATGGGAAGGGATGAGGGAATGAGGGTGGGATTGGGACGGAATGAAGGAGGGGGATATAGTTGGGATACAAAGGGAATAAACTGTAATTTACATAAAATAAAAATTAGCTAATGAAAGACAGAAATAAAAAGAAAAGAATATTCTACAAATATCATCTAAATTCTAAATGAGTATATTTCATTTGTGGATGTTGTACCACAGGACAACATGAGGAAGATTACACTCTATCATGAGGGCATTCAACATTTACATTAGCCCAACATGGTTTTAATTATGATTTTTAACATATAAATGATTATTATTTTACATTCATTTGTGTTTGCCTGCATATATATGTGTGTGAGGTTGTCAGAAGCCCTGGAAATGGAGTTACACACAGGTGTGAGCTGCCATGTTAGTGCTAGGAATTGAAGCCAGACCCTCTGCTCTTAACTACAGACCAATCTTTCCAGCCATTTGTGATTATGATTTTTTTAAAGAACTCTTGTGCTCCTTTAGGAATTCCTTTATATGTTGGTAAAAGCTGAGAGATTGCTGTTAGTTCCCTCCTTCTGTAACCATTTTATTTGAGAGATTTCACCAAGTCTCATGATTTAAAATATTCTTTTTAAATGGCAAATGTTGGTATAATCTTTTTGTGGAATGTATACAATCTACCCTTGTTCATTCAAATGCTGATTTCTCTACCCTGCTATCTGGATTCAATCCACACAATGTATTATGTATTGCTTATTTTAAACATTTTCTCTCTCTCAATTTTGTGTAAACATGCCATTATTTGTTCTCTGTAGTGTCAATAAAACAACCAGCCAGTGCTGAACAATGGAGAGAATTGGGTGGGGCATCCTGGTCCAGCGGGGAGGAGAAAAAAGCAAGTGGGAGGGTCAGAGAAGAGAAATCTGAGAGGAGAGGACCTGGAAACAGCAGGAGAGGCGAATCAGACCTAAGATATGACTAAAAAACAAGTATAATGTGGGAATCTGAATGGGAGGAAGCTTTGAAGTCTTGGAGATTTAGGAAGGAGTAATTATTGCCCAGCATTGTGCTCTAGGTTAACTAAATACATCCTAGTCTCTGTGTGGTGATTTGGATATACAGCTGGTTTAGGAAGAACAAGTGTTTAACTATAAGTTAAATCAATAATAAACATTAATAGTCAACAATATGCAAACTCCAAGTGAAGATATCCAGCACTGACTGGAAAGTTATACCTTAAATTTCCAATCACCCTGTGTTATTAAAAGCAGTGAGGCTGGTCAACCGATTCTATGCAAGAGGTTTATTAGGAGGGTATGGAGGGAAGGGGGGGGACAGGAAATGATGAGGAGAAAGAAAGAAAGCGGAATGGGATGCGGAGAGATAGATAGATAGAGAGAGAGAGAGAGAGAGGAGTGAGGAATGAGAGAGCATGAGAGAGAGAGAGAGAGAAAGAGAGAGAGTAAGAGAGAGCGAGTAAGAGTGAGACCACATGTTGGGGCTGTCCCTTAAAGGGACAAGGTAACCACGCCTTCCAGGTGTAGCCACCTGGCCAGCGACATGTGATGACATCATAAGTTGCTGGGTAACCCAGGAGCAGGTTGTGTTCCAAAATACTAACATTCCTCCCTTTTTCTGTAATTAAAAAAATGGGGAGCTTGGGCTGCTTTTATGAGGTAAGTTGAAGTATACAAATTTAAGCTCATTGGAAGCTGCTCTTTGTTGTCATGCAAGGAGTTGAGAGAAAGAAGAATTGTAGCAACAAAATGGTCAGATTGCAAGGTCAAGAGTAAGGGAAACCTCTGCCCTGGAAAGTTTAGGGTAGAGGGTTGTCATTAGAGAGCTGCCAGCCATGCAAGGCAGCAGATAGGGACTGGGGAACGCTGGGAGACCCTGGAGCTGCCTGTCCCATTCCTGAAGAACACCATTTCAGCCTTTTGTTAATGAGAAGTAAGTAACAGGTGTAGATTCTCTTCTGGCTACTTCCTGCTGACACTGGGGATGCTGAAGGGAGTCAAAAGGCTGAAATGTTGGCCAAGTCCAGGAAGAATAGGCTGTTTTGATGCTTTCCAGGGTCTGCAAGAACATTCATGGCTGGGAGGGAAGGGGCAGGTCCAGCTTGTTGGAAGTCTGTGAGGTCAGAGTTGAACACCTGTAGCTGCTTTGGCACTGTTGTGGCTATAGGAATCATCTGTGTCTGGCAGGACACTGAAAGACATATATAGGCAAAAGATAAAACTGAGTAGGTTATGGGAAAATCCTTTAGGTATACATTGAAAACTTTTGGGAGAGGAAACAGAAGTAGAAGTTTTGGATTAAGGAGACTTGAACATGGGAACCTCTGTCTTCCTGGGGGGGGGGAACTTTATTTATCCAGTCACTGGCAATATTTAAAGAAGGTTTTGTTTGAGGTGAGGTTTGGTTACAGAAGTGTGTACACTTAGAGTCCCTGGTACCAGCTGGCACTAGGTGTAGAAACTTAAAATTCTCCAGAGGACATCTTATCTGGAGGAATGGGTGTCTGGGCATCTCCCATTGGGGACAAAAGTCAGCGAACTTCCAGAGGTGTCCCAATGGCAAGGTGTGACTCCAGCGAGAGGGGTGCTACCTCGGCCAATAGCTCTTCACCTTTTGGCCAGGGACTGGGGTGCAGATGCCCAGTGGGGCACAGCCAGAGTACGATGATTTGCCTAGCTAGAACTTCCCACAAGTGAGCAAGTGAGTGAGTGAGAGAAGGGGAGAAGGAACCATGTGCGAGTGGGGAAGTACTGCCCAAGGGAGAGTGGGGCCCTAAAATGGAGGTCAGCATAGTGGGTCAACCCTAGACAGTTAAAGCTATGGCTGGAGGGGGGGGTCCCTCCATCTCAAAAAATAGTAGGAAGTTGCCAGAGCTCTGCCGTCAAGCTTCTCCTATGAAGAGAGTCGTTTTATGCTGGAAAATGGAGCGAACTTATCAATCTAGTGGGTCAATAAGGAGAACTCACCAATCCAGCCAGTGTTGCATGCAGTAAATAGTAGTCTGGTAGCCAGGAAAGGAAGTCCCAAAACCAGGGAAAGGGGAGGAGTCCCACCTTTTGAGATAGGCAATAAGTGCAGTACTTCTCTGGAGTCCAGTTGACCTGAGAGGTGGATTCCTGAGAGGTGGATTTAGGTGGACCTTCTGCAGCTTAAAAGAATTACTTTTAAGTTTTAAGGAGATAAAACTTTAGACATGTTAGTATCATAATTGTACTCTGTATTGTAGAAAAAGGCAGTAGACATACATATTTGTGTTAATAGCATAAGTATTTTTTATGTGAGCCTTGAAAAGGCAAAAACCTTTTATGAAGTAAAAGGGAAACTCACTTGATCTTAACTTTTAGTATAAGCATACATATTATGGAGGCTTACAATCTTGAGCTTAGAACCATAATAGTACGTGGTATAGTGGAATGTTTTCCTGACTTTAAGCAACAATAGGATATGTGAAATGTGGAATTGTTACTTTTCTGGATTAAATCTCTTCAAAAGACTTCCATGGTCCATGTTGTCACAAGTTGCCATGGTGATGCCCTTAGTCTCTGCTGCTACAGGAGGCCATGTTGATGTTGGTGATCTGCGCTGCCATCACCAGAGGCCATGTTGATGCCCTTGATAAGTGCTACCAATGGAAACCATGTTGAAGTTCACAATCTGTTCTCCTAGCACTGCTATGGGCAATGAAGTTCCTTTTGCAGTGGTATGATAAAGATGCTGAAGTTTAGCTTCTGGGAGTGGGAAGGAGGGGCATGGGATGGGACTGGACAAAATTTTCTTAAAGAGAATGTCCACAGATTGTCTGACCACTCTCAAATGAATAGAGGAGCAACAGAAATTGGACTTTTTTTTTTTTTTTGCGGGAGACAGGTGCAAGAGTAGGAGGATAGACCTGGAAGGAATGCAAAGAATGCAAAGCAAGTGTGAGCGGGCTTCATTATATATAATTTCCAAATAATTAATCAAAATACTAAATAGAAAAAAACTCTCTTTACACTTATGTATAACCTCTCTCTTCCTCCTCTCTCTCTCTGTCTCTGTCTCTATTTCTCTCTCTCTCTCCCTCTCTCTCTCTCTCTTTCTGTCTCTCTCTCTCTCTAATGTGTGTGGAGTGTGCATTTTGGAATAGCTGGATCTTGAGGTAGCATTAGTCCTAAGTATCTTAGAAAGAGCCAGATTGCTTTGCAATGTGGTTGTACAAGTTTACATTCCCACTAGGAGTGTAGGAGTGTTCCTCTTTCTCTATATCCTCTCCAGTATGTGTTGTCACTTGTGCTTTTGATCTTAGCCATTCTGATGGGAGCAAGGTAAGATCTCAGGGTTCTTTGATGACAGGAGATATTGAGCATTTCTTTATGTGTTTCTCGGCCTTTTGATATTCTTCTATTGAGAAATCTGTGTTTAGATCTGTATCCCATTTTAATTGGATTACATGGATTTTTTGGTGTTAAAGTTTTTGAGTTCTTCATATATTCTGGATATTAGCCCTCTGTCAGATATTGGGTTGGTGAAGATTCTTTCCCAGCTTGCAGGTTGTCTTTTTTTTTTTTTTTCTTCTAATGGCAGTGTACTTTGCTTTATAGATTCTTTTCAGTTTCATGAAGTCCCATTTATTAATTGTTGACCTTAAAGGCTGTGCTGTTGGTAATATTTTCAGTAGGTGGTCTCCTGTGCCAATGAGGTCAAGGGTCTTCCCCACGTTTTCTTCTAACAGGTTGAGTGTGTCTGGTTTTATGTTGAGGTCTTTGATCCAATTGGACTCTAGTTTTATGCAGGGTGATAAATATAGATCTATTTACATTTTTCTACATGTAGTCATCCAGTTAGATCAGCACCTGTTTTTTTGAAGGTGCTGTCTTTTTTCCATTGTATGGTTTTGGCTTCTTTGTCAAAAAAATCAAGTATCCGTAGGTGTGTGTAGGTTTATTTCTGGGTCTTCTATTTAATTCCATTAATCCACAATTCTGTTTCTATGTCAGTACCATGTAGGTTTTATTACTGTTGCTGTGTAGAAAAGCTTGACACCAAAGATGGAGATACCTCAAGAAGATCTGTTATTGTATAGGATTGTTTTAGCAATTCTGGTTTTTGTTTTTCCATTTGAAATTGAGAATAGTTCTTTCAAGTTCTGTAAAGAATTGTGTTGTTATTTTGATGGTAATTGCATTCAATGTTTAGATTGCTTTTGTCAGGATGACAATTTTCACTATGTTAATCCTACTGATGCATGAGCATGGAAGGTCTTTCCAACTTCCGATATCATTTTAGATTTCTGCCTTCAGAGGCTCGAATTTTTTTTCCATAAAGGTCTTTCACTTTCTTGATTAGAATCTAACCACGGTACTTTATGTTATTTGTGTCTGTTTTGAAGGGTGTTGTTTCCCTAATTTATTTCTCAGCTTTTTGTCTTATACAGGAGTGCTACTCATTTTCTGAGTTAATTTTGTATCTAACCACTTTGCTGATAGTGTTTATCAGCTGAAGGAGTTTGCTGGTTGAATTTTTGTGATCGCTCATGTATACTAACATATCTCCAGCAAATAGTGATACTTTGACTTCATTCCTTCCTTATTTGTATCCCCTTGACCTCCCTTAGTTGTCTTATTGCTCTAGCAAGGACTTCAAGAACTATGTTGAAGAGATAAGGAGAGAGTGGGCAGCCTTACCTTTTTCCCTGATTTCAGTGGAATTTATTTAATTTTTCTCTCCATTTAGTTTGACACTGGTTATAGGGTTACTGTATATTGTCGTTACTCTGTTTAGGAATGTGCCTCGTATCCCTGATTTCTCCAAGACTTTAAAAATGAATGGGTGTTGGATTTTGTCAAATGCTTTTTGGGCATCATGTTGTTTTTATTCTTCAGTTTGTTTATATGTTGGATTGCATTGATGGAGTTCATTATATTGAACCACACCTGCATGCCTGGGATGAACTGTACTTAATCATGGTGGATGATATTTTTTTATGTGCTCTTGGATTTGGTTTGCCAGTATTTTATTGAGTATTTCTGCATCAATGTTCATAAGAGAGGTACGTCTGAAGTTCTCCTTTTTTGTTGGGTCTTTGTGTGGTTTAGGTAATTAAGGTGACTGTGGTTTCATAGAATGAGTTTGGTAATGTTTCTTCTATTCCTATTTTGTGGAATAGTTTGAAGAGAATGGGAGTTAGCTTTTCTTTGAAGGTCTTGTAGGATTCTGCACTGAAACTGTCTATCCTAGGGCATTTTTTGGAAGGGAGAATTTGAAGACTGCTTCTAGTTCCTTGGAGGATATAGTTGTATTTAATCTATTTACCTGATCTTGATTTAATTTTGGCAACTGGAATCTATCACAAAATTGTCTTTCTCAGGTATCGGACGGGTCTGATGCTCTTTGGGTGGATGACACCTAAATGAACATCAGTACAAAGTCCCAATTTATTTCTAATATCAGAGATCAGACCTCTACTCTTGCCTGATGCGTCTAAAACAAAAAGGGGGAACTGTAGAGAGCTGCGTAATGCCGCACCTGAAAGATGGAGCTGGTTTCCTCCTTCCACCTTCCTGATGGTGAGTGCTCTCTGTCACGAACAACTCCACATTTGGCTAAGGCCGAGGATCTGACTTGCTTCCATGTATGTGGACCTATCTGCAATGCCCACATGGCATGCTGAGGTTGGCTACCCAGAGGCTATTTAAAGTGGGCTGGCTTTACCCAGGGTCAGATGATTGTTCAAGGTTCCTGAATAAACTGCTTTGAAAAAAAAATTGTCTTTTTCATTTAGATTTTCAAATTTTGTAACATATAGGCTTTCGTAGTAAGACCTAATGATTGTTTGGATTTCCTTGGTGTCTGTTGTTATGTCTCCCTTTTCATTTTCTGATTTTGGTGTCTTGGAGAGTTTCTCTCTGCCTTTAAGTTAGTGTAGCTAAACATTTGTCTATCTTGTTCATTTTGTTAAAGAACCATCTCTTCGTCTCACTGATACTTTGAATAACTTTTTTTTTTCTAATTAATTGATTTCAGCTCTGCGTTTGATTATCTACTCTTCTTGGGTATTCTGCTACATTTTTTTCTAGAGCTTTTAGGTGTGCCATTATGTTGCTCGTATGAAATATGTCAAATTTTTTTCTGGAGGCACTTGGTGCTATGAACTTTCCTATTAGCAATTGCATTCTTTGTGTCCCATGAATTTGGATATGTTGTGTCTTCTTTTTCATTGAATTTTAGAAAGTCTATAATTTCTTTTTTTCATTTCTAACTCGACCAAGCTGTCAATGAATATAGAATTATTTAGTTTCCATGTGTATGTTGGCTTTTCGTTATTTCTGTTATTTTTGAGGTGTAGTTTTAGGCCATGGAGGTCTGATAAGTTTCAAGGGATTATTTCAATCTTCTTATATCTTCTGAGGCTTGCTTTGTGTCAGATATATGGTAACATTTTTGAGAAGGTTCCATTAGGTGCTTAAAAGAAGGCATACTCTTTTGAGTTTGGGTGTAAAGTTCTGTAGTCATCTATTCGATCCATTTGATTTAAGACCTCTGTAAGTGTCGTTATTTCCCTATTTAGCTTCTATATAGATGAGCTGTTCCTTGGTGGGAGTGGAGTGTTGAATATTCCCACTATTAATGTGTTGGGATCCATGTGTGATTTGAGCTTTAATAATGTTTCACTTACAAATGCAGGTGCTCTTTTATTTGCAGCATGAATGTTCAGGATTATGATGGCCTCCGGGTGGATTTTGCATTTGATGAGAATGATGTGCCCTTCTCATTTTTTTTTATTAATTTTGGTTGAAAGTGTATTTTATTAGATATTAGGATGGGTACCCCAGCTTTGTTTCTGGGTCCCTTTGCTTGAAAAACATTTTTCCAGACTTTTACCCTGAGGCAGTGTTCATCCTTTTGCAGAAATGGGTTTCTGGGATGCAGCACAAAGTTGGATCCTGATTGTGCAACCGTTCTGTTTGTCTGTGTCTTTTTATTGGATACTTGAGCCTGTTGATGTTCATAGATAATAGTAACCAATGACTCTTAGTTCCTTTTATTGGGCAGTTGATGGTGTTTCTGTGTTTCGATGCTTGTTTTCTTTTAATTTTTTGTTGTGATGTTATCTATATGTTTTCTTTGGTATAATTAATTTCTTTCGATTGGAGTTTTCCATCTGGTATCTACTGTGGGTCTGGTTTACTGTGAAGATATTGTTTAAGTTAAGTTTGGGCATGGAATATTTTATTTCCTACATCTATGTTGATTGATAGCTTTGCTCTGTATAGTAGTCCAGGTTGGCATCTGTTGTCTCTTAGGTGTCATAGTCTCAGGACATCTACCCAGATCCTTCTTACTTTCACAGTTTTTGCTGAAATATCTGGTGTGATTGTTATAGTTCTACCTTTATGTGTTACTTTTTTTTAGCTTATTCCTTTTAATATTTTTCTTCATTTTATAGATTTATTGTTTGACTATTTTCTGACATAGGAGTTTCTTTTCTGGTCTAGTTTATTTGGTGTTCTGTATGCCTCTTGAATATTAATGGGCATTTCTTTCTTTAAGTTGGGAAAATTTTCTTTTATGATTTTCTTTAAAATATTTCCTGGACCTTGGAGCCTGGAATGTTAGTTTTTTATCTATTGCTATTATTCTTAGATTTCTTCTTTTCATGGCATCCTTGATTTCTTGAATGTTTTGTGTTTGGAATATTTATAATTTTACTTTTTTCTTTGAGATATTTATCAATTTCTGCAATTGTAGCTTTAGTGCCTGAGATTCTCTCTTAAATCTATTATATTTTGTTGTTGTACAGCAACAACAAAAGGTTTACTTTATTTTATTTTATCTGTGTGTAATCAGATGCCTGCAGAGACCAGAAGAGTATATTGGATCTCTTGAAGCTAGAGTTGAAATAAGTTGTAAGTCTCCATACATAGTTTCTGGAAACTGAACTCAGGTCCTGTGAAAGATCTTCAAGTGTTCTTAAGGATATAACCCAGCCCAGTCCTGTTGCTTTTAATGAAGCATGAGCTAAAGACTTTTTGTTGAATGCTGATGTCAAGAGCCTGGGCCAGCCAGGATATCATAAGGTCCACAAAGGTTGCAGAATATGATTGGATTCTAATGTGCACTGATCAAGGTCATGGAGCATGTGAACCAGGAGAGTTTGTTTAAAACTTCCAGGATCCATTAGGTTGATGGATTCAGCAGTTTCCATTAAACAAAGAGAGAAAGTGATTTCCATCTAATAATCATATACTCTGGTCTACTCACTTTATGGTCTGTGTCCCAGCTTCGGGGATTTATACTACCCTTGGAAATTTTCTTTTTTTATGTTGCACTACAGTCATACTAGTACATTCAAGAATGGCCCAGAAACCTGGTGACTGTGGCAGGCAGACTCTAAGGTGCCCCACAATCCTCCACCTTCTTGCATTGCTGTCATTATACAATTTTCAAACCTGATGAAGGGACCTTGATTTTTCCTCTAATATACATGTCAAAGACCCCAGATGTAGGTGATCACAGAGGTACTGCAATAAGATTTTGACTTTTACTTGGCTTTGAAAGAAACAAAAAAGCTTGGGGGAAAAGGGATACATCCCTTTAATCTCAGCACTCAGGAAGCAGAGGCAGAGGCAAGCAAGTATGTGAGTTTGAGATCAGTCTGCTCTACAGAGTGAGTTTCAGGATAACTAGGGAGACATAGAGAAACCCTGTAGCAAAACAAACAAAGAGGGAGAGAGATACACCGACAGAGACAGTGAGAAAGACAGAGACCAGAGTTAATGTTGCAAGTTGCTCCCAGAGAGGGATACATAGAAGAAGGCTAAGGGCCACTGGATGATCATTAAGGAATAAGGCTCACATTAGCTTGAAAAGGAATCCTCCCTATGTGGAGTTCCACCTGAAAACTCAGTGGTCACCAGTATCTCTAGTCAGCCTTGAAGGAAACTAATATGGATGATGTTCGCCTAGTGACCCACAGAACTGCAATATGAAAAATGTGTGTCACTGTAAGCTGCTCAGTCAATGGTGGTTCCATTTTGAATCAACTGATAGAGAAAGCACCCCAAAAAGGCCCTTGGCATTCTTCAACTTGACACATACCACCCCTGAGCCCTTGACTTTGGTTGCTTGCTTTTCTCATCCCTCGAGAATGTAGGAGATCTAGGTTGGCAGGCTGAATTTTCTTGTCCTTGTGTTCTTCCTTACTGCTTCCTTACTGTCTGGGAAGTCCCAGCCTTTACTTTCACAGCCTTCCCTACAAGCAGTACCATGAGGCTCCACTTTCTCTATAGATGGATGGGAAGAATCCTCCTACAACAGGTTTCTTGAAAGCTTTCCCCCGCAGATAAAAGGAATTTTTGTGGCTTCTTTCCTTAGACCCTGATAGGGAGTGATTTAAGAGTTCCAGTTGTAGCCAGGCAATGATAACACACACCTCCCGGGTGTATCTGAGTGTGAGCAAAGCCTGGTCTACAGAGTGAGTTTCAGGACAACCAGGACTACACAGAGAAGTCCTGTCTTGAAAAAAAAAAAGTGAAAAAGGCTCAATTTGTGAAAGTCCATGACTGACTAGATAGCTCACCAAACTGAACACAAGACACAGGATACCATGAGCCTGATTCTTCTCTGGAGAACCCAAACGTAGATCTATTGAAGATTGCTTAGACATGGCAACTTGCATCTGCAAACCTAGTGCTTGTGAAGGTCAAGGCAGGAGGACTGATGTAAGTTCTAGGATGCCTGAGCTATCTAGAGAGTAGCAAGATAGCCTGGGCTACAGAGTAAGACCTTGTAGCAATGAAGCATGATCAAAGAAATGGGAAAGTGGAGTGAGTGAGAAGAGAAAGAATTGGAAGGGTAACATATGTGGCAGGGAGAAACTGAGAAAAAATGTATGTACACCACACACACACACACACACACACACACACAGGAGCACACATATACATACACACCACACACTAAGTAGGATGGAAAATAAGTATCTGGGATAAAGTGAAATGGAAAATCAGAAGCTGGAAGCTAGGTGTGGGTACACATATGGGCTACCTCGCACTGGGTAGGATGAAGCAGGATTGTGACTTTAAGGCCAGCACGAACTGCACAGAGAGACCTAAAGAAGAAGAGAGAGAAAGAGAGAGGGAGACAGAAAAAGAAATTCAATAGAAATAGAACAAAGTAAATGAGGTAAACATAAAGGTTTGAAAACAAACTAGACAAAAAAGGAAATTAAGTGGAACTGAAAAGATATTGTGTGTGGGGGAGGCAAGTCTCCATGCATGCATGTGCATGTGGAATCATGGGTGTGCCGATGTAGGTGTCTGTGCATGTTTGTGCATGTGTGTGGAAGCTAGAGTCGACTTCAGGTTTTGCTCCTCATTACTTTCCACTTTGAGTGCATTGTTTTGCTTTGCTTTTACAGCTTGTAGTTGGTTGGTTTGGTTTGGTGTGGTTTGGTTTGGTTTTTAAGTCAGAGTCTCCCTGGCCTGAAGCTTGTGACTAGGGAAGGCTGTCTGGCCAACAAGCCTGGATCCACCTGACTCAGCCTTTCCAGCACTGCGATGACAGCACATGCTCAGCCCTTATGTGGGGGTTAGGTTAGAGCTTGAACTTGCATCTGCATTCTTGCATGGCAAGCACTTTTCCAACTGTGCCATCTTCTCAGTCCCTAGAATTGAGAAGGTTCTTTAAAGAAAAACTATGGAGCATTTGTTCTCCAGATTCTTCAGCAGAGGGCAAAAGGCACAGGTTCCTTTCTATCCAAAGTCCTGCATGACATCAGAACACATAGTATCAGAATACCTCATGATTTGACTCTGAGTTTTTGTCTAGTACTGGTGGGACCAATGACTTCTTGATTTGGGACAGTGGCTTTCTGTGGCCTTCAGTTGCTGCAAAAGGTAGTTTCTTCTGCAAGTACGCAAAGGACTCAAGTGAGAACCATCGTCAGCCTACACTCCTCAAAGACCCAATGAAGCTTGGTGATGGTGGTGCTGGCCTTTGATCTCAGCAGTCAGGAGGCAGGAGAGGTTAATCTCTGTAAATTGGAAGCCAGCCTGGTCTACAGAGTGAGTTCTGAGACAACTAAGCTACGTAGGAGACTGACCTTATTGTGTAGGGATGAGCAAAGAAACACCCAACTCAGAGTTCTATAAAGAACCCCAAGTGGAAGAATGGCTAGAATTCACAAATCACTGTTGCTGTATGGCATTTTTTTCTCTCTCTTCTCTCTCTCTACACTCTCTGTCTCTGTCTCTGTTCCTGTCTCTGTCTCTCTGTCTCTGTCTCTCTGTCTCTCTCTGTCTCTCTCTCTCTTTATCTATCTATCTATCTATCTATCTATCTATCTATCTATCTATCTATCTATCTATCTATCTATCTATCTATCTATCTATCTATTCCTCTTTTTCACTCTGTGTCTCCCCAGTCCCTCCTGCTAGGTTATCATCTTCCATTCCCAACTTGTCCCCTCCTACTACTGGCCAGTGATTACGCACTACTATCCAACCCCAGGGCCTGCTGGATGGAGAAACTAAGCTGCTAAATGGTCCTTGAATCAGAGGCAAATCCCTGTGAAGCTTTGGGCTATGATCTTCCTATCCCTGTAACTACAATGCAATGAAAAAGTTTACACAGCATCACCTCTCATCCTTGTTTGTCATAAAATGCTCTGGTCATGTTTTCCCCCACAGTTTCTTTAACATCAGCACAACATACCTCATAGAATTGTTCTGGGGAGACAGCTAGTGGCATCTGTGTGAAAATGAGTTGTGAAGAAGTCAGAGAGGCTGGGACTTGGTTAAGTAGTAGAGCACCTGCCTAGAATCCCCTAGGGAGGGGCTGGAGGTGTGGCTCAGGAGTAGAAGTTAGTCTACCATGCTTAAGGCTGGGTTTAATCCATAGAAATACACACACACACACATCATATACACACATACTCAGAGGAAGAAGGAAGATGGATGGAAGAAAGACAGAGAGAAATAAGAATCAGTGTTGTAAGCTGCCCATAGAGACGGACACATAGAAAGAGAGGGAAAAATAAGAGCACCTGTTAGCCGGGTGTGGTAGTGTGTATAATACCAGCACTCTGGGAGGCATAGGCAGGAGGTTCTCCATGAGTTCAAGGCCAGCCTGGTCTACAAAGCAACTCCAGGACCGTCAAAGCTACTCAAAGAAAACCTGTTTTGAAAAACCAGAGAGAGAGAGAATGGCTATAACAGCCTCTTATCCTAAGAGTTAGAAACATCTTGTTGGACTGGGGAAGTACCAGACAGAAAGTATGTAAACAATGAGAGTATTTGAAGAGCTCACCCTACTTTTTGGCTCCAGCCTCTTCCTGGGGATTCAGTATACTGTAATATATCAACTTTGGCTTATCTAGAGAGAGCAAAAACCACAGTCAAGAGAAAAAGTTATGGTGACATATAAGGAGAAGGTGCTGTTTTTCTAGAACCTTCTCTCTTCCCAATACTGTCTTCCCCATCATATTCCACGTGACACTATTAAGACCATTTAGTGAGATGGAGGAGGAAAGAAGTCTTGGTCCTCATCTTGGCTGTGCCCATGAGATGTGCATGGCTTGCCAAGACCTCACTTTTTATCTTTCATTAAACTGTTTTTCTTCTGAAAAATGGAGCTCATAGCTAGGTATGTAGTTACTGGCCTGTAATCCTAGCTTTTCTGGAGAATGAGGTAGCAGGATTACAGTTTAAGTCCTTTCTGGGTTACCACACAAAGTTCAAGGCTACATGGGCAACTTGAATGATGTGTTTCAAGTTGAGAAGTAAATGTTTTTAAAAGGAAAGGGTAAATGGGCATGGTGGGTACCCACCTTTAGTCCCAGCACCTACCCTTAGGATACAGAGGCAGGCAGATCTCTGTGAGTTTGAGGCCAACCTGTTCTACAGAGTGAGTTCCAGGACAGCCAGGGTTACACAGAAAAACCTTGCCTCTAACAACAAAAAGTAAATAGTCAAAATGGCTTAGAGTTTAAGAGCACTTGCTGCTCTTGCACTCATGTCAGGTACATAGCCATTTTTAATTCTAGCTCCAGGGGATTTTTCTATTCTATTTTTAGTGTTTATATCAGTTTTAGACTCTGCTAGAACCTTCACTCTTGTATGCACAGATTCACACAGTCACACTCATAAATACATAACATAAAACTAATAATTTTTTTTCTAGTAAAAAAAAGGAACTCAATTGTAGATTGCTTGCCCAGCATGTGTGAGGTCCTAGGTTGATTTAATCCTAGCAAAATACAAGGGAAATATATGAAGAAAAAGAAACACAGTGAGTTGGGTCTCTAGTCTAGAGTCTAATATCTAAAGAGCCTTCTGAATACTGGAACTCCCTGAAAAAAATTACCACCAACACATTAGTAGTAGATGACTTCAATACACAACTTTCCCACATAGACAGGTAATCTGGAAAAAATAAACTGAGAAACATCAGAATTAGTTGACACCATGCATCAAATGAGTTTAATAGATAACCTAGGAAATATTCCACCCAAACACCAAAGATACACATACAACTTGTATTCAACAGCACATAGAAGGGTCTCTAAAATAGACAATACCCTATGACACAAAAAATCTTCACAAATTCAAAAATATGTAAATAACTATGTGTCTTATCTGACCATGGTACAATAAATTTAAAATTAACAGCAAACAAATCCCTAGTAAATACTTCATTACTGAATGATGAATAAGTCGAAGAGGAAATCAAGAAAGAAATGAAAATACCATGGAATGAAATGAAAATGAAAGCACAATATACCAAAACATCTTGGATGCATTGAAAGCAGTCTTCTGAGGAAAAATTAGAGCTCTATATTAAAAAAATGTAGTGCTTATATTGTAAAAAACTCTGAAAGAGCACGATGAATGTTTTAATGATACAATTCAAAAATTAGAAAAGCAAAACCAAACCAAATTTAAATCCATGAAAGGTAAGAAATGATTTTCATTTTCTTTTTTTAATTAAATTTTTATTTTTATTCATTATTAGCCAGATAGAGCCAAGTAATTGTGGTGATGATACTTGCTTTTTTGCCCAATGCTGCAATGCTAGTAAATTTAGGTATGCCCTGGTTACTCGCATGCCTGTGCCCGTTGATGCCCCTCACGCTATGACTCTCTTCAGACAGAAAAGGGATCTTGGAACTACAGCCACCATTGTTACTACCATCTCATTGGCGGCTGTTGGAGCTACCACCGGGGCATTAGCCATGAGTCATACTGGGCAGACTGCTCAGACCCTGAACAATCATTTAGCCAATGTAGCTCATGCCTTAGTTGTACATAAAGGAATTAATGCTCAACTAAAAGGAAGCTTGATGGTGTTCAATCAGAGGATTGACCTCGTGCAGGAGCAAATTGATACCCTATGGAAAATCGCTCAACTTGGCTGTCAATGAAAATATGCTGGACTTTGAGTCACTAGCATATAACATGAGAATTTTTCCTGTGCTGCAAATCTGTCTAAACAATTGTCAAGCTATATTTTAGGTAATTGGGCTGGAGAATTCGATACTACGATGGAGCAGCTGAGAGTGGCCATTGTCACAGTAAATTCTACCAGAGTGGACGCAGGACTAGCCACAGGATTATCATCATGGATTGCTGCAGCCATGAATCATCTGAAGGAATGGGCGGGCATGGGAGTGTTAGCAGGCCTTCTGGTGTTGGTCTCCTTGGTTTGCCTGTGGTATATATGCAAGATTAGAGTCTCACAACAGTGTGATGCAGCCATGATCATTCAGGCCTTTACAGCCATTGAAGCAGGACATTCTCCCCAAGCATGGTTGGATACCATAAAAAGCTAAAATGATACGCTCAGGATGTGAGGCTAAGCACTGCACTCAGGGTCAGCCGCTTTGGACCCAGAGAAGAGCATGTCTGGTTGCATGCAGGTTGATGCCCCAGGTCCCGCCTCTGAGAAAAAGGTATCGGACTGGTCTGATGCTCTTTGGGTGGATGACACCTAAACGAACATCGGTACAAAGTCCCAATTTATTTCTAATATCAGAGATCAGACCTCTACTCTTGCCTGATGCATCTAAAACAAAAAGGGGGAACTGTAGAGAGCTGCGGAATGCTATGCCTTAAAGATGGAGCTGGTTTCCGCCTTCCACCTTCCCGATGGTGAGTGCTCTCTGTCACGAACAATTCCACATTTGGCTAAGGCTGAGGATCTGGCTTGCTTCCATGTATGTGGACCTATCTGCATTGCCCACATGGCACGCCTGGGTTGGCTACCCAGAGGCTATTTAAGCTGTGGGCTGGCTTTCCCCAGGGTCCAAGGATTGTTCAAGGTTTCTGAATAAACTGCATTGAAAAAAAATTTTTTTTATATTAATTACATTTTATTCACTTTGTATCCCAATATGGTCACGACTTTGCAGAGGTTTTAGATATCTGCCTAGGAGTGGTATATCTGGATCTTGAGGTAGCACTATTCCTAATTTTCTGAGAAAGTATCACATTGATTTCCAAAGTGGTTGAGTTTTTTATTTTGGCCATTTCAATGGCCTGGCATTTTGTTCTGATGACACTGACTTTAGTTTAACAGAAGCTTTTCCATTTCATGAGTTTTTTGTTTGTTTGTTTTATGGAAGACTTTTGTTGACAACTTCTATTTCCTTTGGGGATATGGGACTATTTAATTCATTTACCTGGTGTAGATTAAGCTTTGGAAGTGGAATCAATCAAGAAAAATTGCACATTTCATTAAGATTTACAAATTTGGAGGCATTTAGGTTTTTGAAGTAAGACTTAATGATTTTTTTTTTTTTTTGGATTTCCTCAGTGTCCGTTATTTTGTCTCCCTTTTCATGTCTGGTGTTGTTGATTTGGGTAGTGTCTCTCTGCCTTTTAGTTAGTTTGGCTAAGGGTATGTCTATCTTGTTGATTTTCTCAAAGAACCAGCTCTTGGTTTTATTGATTCTTTGAATTATTCTCTTATTTTTCTAGTTTATTGATTTCAGCCCTGAGTTTTATTATTTCCAGATGTCTATTCCAATTGGGTATGTCTGCTTCTTTTTATTCTAAGGTTTTCAGGTGAGCAGGTAGGTGTCTTATATGAGATGTTTTGAATTTCTTTATGAAGGCACTTAGTGCTATGTACTTTCTGCTTATCATTGCTTTTATTGTGTCCCATAAGTTTTGGGGAGTTGTGCCTTCATTTTCATTGAATTCAAAGAAGACTTTAATTTCTTTCTTTAATTCTTCCCTGACACAGCTGTCATTGAGTAGCCAGTTGTTCAGTTTCCAACTCTGTGTAGGCTTTTTGCTGTTTCTGCTCTTGTTGAGGTCCAGGTTTAGTCCATGGTGATCAGATAGGATAGAAGGAATTATTTCAATATTCTTATAAAATCTCTTTATACTTGTTTTGTGACCAACTATATGGTCTATTTTGGAGAAGGTTCCATGAGATGCTGAGAAGAAGGTAAATTCTTTTGTGTTTGGATGAAAGGTTCTGTAAATGTCACTTAGTTCCATTTGATTCATGAAATCTGTTAAAGTCATTGTTTCTTTGTTGACTTTCTGTTTTGTTGACCTGTCCTTTTTTGGGAGTGGATTGTTTAAGTCTCCCACTATTAATGTGTGGGTATCAATGTGTGGTTTATATTTTATTAATGTTTGTTTTACAAATGTTACTGCCCTTATATTTGGGGCATAGTTGATCAGAATTGTGTTATTTTCTTGATGGAAGTTTCCTTTGACGAATGTGAAGTGACCTTCCCTATTTCTTTTGATTAATTTTGATTGAAAGTGTATTTTATTTAGTGTTAGCATGGCTACACCTGCTTGCTTCTTTGGTCCATTTGCTTGGAAAACTATCTTCCAGCCCTTTACTCCAAGGTCATATTTATCATTGTGACTTAGGTGTGTTTCTTGTATACAACAGAGTGCTGGGTCTTGTTTACATATCCATTCTGTTAGTCAGTGTATTTTTATTGGAGATATTGAGTGAGATTAATGACCTGTGACTGTTAGATCCTTTTATTTTGATGTTCGTTGTGGTAGTGTGTTTGTGTGCTTCACTATTTTTAGTTGTGCTATAGTGAGTTTATTAATTTACTGTGTTTTCCTGAATGTAATTAGCTTTTCTGGGTTGTATTTTTTCCTTCTAGTGTTTTCTGTATTTCTGTATTGGGGGTGGGTATTGTTTATATTTGATTTTGTCACTGAGTATCTTGTTTTTTCCATCTATGATCATCGAGAGTTTTGCTGGGTATAGTAGTCTGGGCTGACATCTGTGGTTTCTTATGGTATGCATGATATACATCCAGGCCTTCTGGCTTTCATAGTCTCTGTTGAGAAGTCAGGTGTGATTCTGATGCATTTGCCATTATATGTTACTTGGCCTTTCTCCTTGCAGCTTTTAGCATTTTTTTTTCTTTTTTCAGTATTTTTACTGTTTTGATTATTATGTGGCAGGCGGATTTTCTTTTCTGGTCTAATCTATTAAGTGTACTGTAGGTGTCCTATATGCTTATAGGCCTCTCCTTTAAAGTTGGGGAATTCTCTGTTATGATTTTGTTGAAAATATTTTCTGGGAATTGGAGATAGGGATCTTCCTTTTCCTCTATTCCTATTATTCTTATGCTTTGTCCTTTCATGTTGTCTTGGATTTCTTGGATGGTTTGTGTCAGCAATTGTTTAGATTTAACATTTTCTTTGACAGATATATCTATTTCTTCCATTGTATCTTCCACACATTGGATTCTTTCTTCTATCTCTTGTAGTCTGTTTGCTATGCTTACCTTTGTTCTTGTTTTCTTCCCTAAGTTCTTCCTTCCCATGATTTCTCCTGTTTGTTTTTTTCTTTATTTTTCCAATTTTATCTTCTGATCTTGAACCATTTTGTTGATTTCCTTCACCTGTTTGATTGTATTTTCCTTCTATTCCTTTACCTGCTTGTTTGAACATTCCTCTACTTCTTTTATTTCTTTCAGTGATTTAATTGTTTCTTCTCTGAAGGGCACAAACTTTTTGGCTGCATCTTCCGGTATTTCTTTACAGATGGCCATAATCTGTTTGACTTTATCTTCCTTTATGTTTTTATGCATTTTACTTGTTTTCTCCATTATCCTCCTCATAATCATAGTTCTAAGGTCATCTTCTTTAATTTCACTTACGTTAGGGTGTGCATTGCTACTTGTCCCTGGATAACTGGGTCCTGGTAATGCCATATTGCTTTGGCTTTTGTTGGTTGTGTTTTTACGATGACCTCTACCCATGTAGTAGTCTTATGTATTAGCTGTTAGTTTCTGATACCTGCTGGAATCCTTACGTGAGGAGAGTCCCCTTGGCAGGAAGATTGTTGTTCCTGAAGGAGGCCTTCTCAGCTTTTTGGGTATGGTCCCTGGATGGCCAGTGATTCTCAGGGAGTTTCCACAGCTCATTTTAGGAGTATGGACCTGTGGGGTAACTGGGGTCATTGATAGTCAGTATGGCTCTCCTCTTACCAGAAGTCCTGGAGACGGGTACCCTGCCGCTGGGTTTATTTCTTTGAATTTTTTGAACTGCTTCTGCTCTTCTTATACTGTGTTTTTCCCTATTGAAGAGCTAGGGAGCCTCACGAGGTGGTCAGTTTAGCTAGGGAAACAGGTTGTGCTTTGATGCATTGTCTGGTGATTGATCCAGTGGCTCCCAGGCTTCTGCAGGTCTGAGGTTGGAGCTCTGTGCTCCAGTATCCCAGCAGTAATCAGTGGCAGGGGAGGGCAACACTCAAGAATGCAGCAGGAGGCTAAAGCCTGGAGCCTGCAGGAACTCAGGAAAGTTTCAGGGATTAGCTGGATTTCCTGAGGTTGTACCTCATATTTCCCCCACAGTGGGGTTTCATCCCCAAAGGGAGACTCAGGCTGTGGTGTTTTGCCATCCATAGTTCAGTCTGTAATGGTGAGTAGACCACGAAGGGGCAGATGGGTGGCTCTGTGATGGCAACTGGGTGCCTTGGGAACCCGGGAACATTCCCTGAGAACATTTTTTGCTGGTGGTAGTGGAGCATCTGCTAAGTGCCCTGAGGTTGGACCTGATGTTTCCTTTACCATGGAGTTTCCTCCCAACAGGTAAACCCAGTCTCTGATTTTTTGAGGGTCCACAATTCTGTCTGGGACAGTGAATCTAGCTTGTGGTTCTGGGCTGGCAGCTGAGTACCGGGCTGAGTTAGGGACCTATTCCAGGTATCTGGGTTACCTGAGGTTGGCCACAATTGCTTTCCTGACTGTGGGGTTTTCTCTCAACTGGAATACCCAGTTTCTGGTGTTGTTGAGCCCACATTTCAGTCTTGGAAGGTGATCAGAGCACCCATTCCTGTGGCTCTCGCCTGGAGACCAAGCATCTGCCTGGACCTGGAACTTTTCCAGGGTTTACCTGGGTTACCTGTGAATGGACCCCATTTCTTCCCACACTGTGAGGTTTCCTCTCACCTGGGAAACACAATCACTGGTGTTTTAGGGTCAGAGTTCAATCTGTTGGTCCCCCTTCAGTCACTGCTGTCCTGCTTATCAGACACAGTGCCCTCTTGGCACCGCCATCTTAGATCCCCAATAATCGGCTCTGAACTTTTCTAACAGAAATGGTCTCATTGAGTTGGGGGAAGCCTACACTAGAATAACCCATTATTACTTTACAGAGATTCTATTAGTCCCTTTATTGGTTATTTCTCTGTTGCTGTGATAAAAATACCAGGAGCAAAGTTACTTACGAAGAAAGCTTATTGAGGCTTACAGTTCCAGATAGATAAGAGTCCAGCAAGGCAGAGCACAGGCACAGCCACAAACAGCACACAGGGCAGCAGGAAAACAAAACTGATAGCTCACATCTTGTACTGGGAGTCTGAAGCAGAGAGCAAACTAGAAGGAGGGTAATGCTTTAAGCTCTCAAAGCCTGTTCTCAATGATGAAATTTACTTCCTTTAGCAAATCCATTCCTTCTAAACTTCCCCAAACAGTGCTACCAACTGGAGACAAAATGTTCAAATATCAGAACCTACAGGGGACATTTCTTATTCACACCACCACAGTCAGTGCTGATATCAGTCAAGATAATTGAAACACACTTTAATTTAGCAATTATATGTGATGCAATTGCTCATATTTCACTTGACATGTACCATATTATCTTTTGAATTCTTAAGGAATTATATTCAATGGCAAAAGAGGAGGCTTAACCAAACAAAACAGGCTCTGTGTGCTGAAAACAAGAATAGTGAGTCAGCATGGCTTGCATGCAGGTCCAATGGAATGGCTACCTCAGTGCAGCCTTGCCAGGCCATAGAGGAAGGCAATGAAATCAGTTCTGATGAAACCTGATAGGTTAGGGTCAAATAGAAGTGGAGGAAGACCTCACATATCAGTGATCTAAGAAAGTTGCATATGGAAGAAAAGGGAGAGAGGGTGGACTTGGGAGGAGATGAGGAAGGGAGACACAGCCAGGATACAAAGTGAATAAATTGTAATAAATGATAATAGTAAAATAATTTTAAAAGAATAGAAATGATATGTGCAAGTTTGTAACATGTGTTTCTATGGAAGATTAAAAAATAAATAAAATAATGTGAAATATTTCTGTAAAACTAACTTTAATCACACATGTGTGTAAATTTATATATTTTCTATGAATTTTGTTTCAACTCAAATGATTCAGTGTACTTTATACTTCTAATGTAATGATATGGATAATTAATTATGTGAATTTCTGTTTTGAATATGTGGTATGTTTATGATATAATGACTCATTTTTACCTGTGAAACCTGTATTTTTACAATTTTTGAAATGTTGCTTAATAGAAATATTTGTTTAAAGTAACAACAAATTATTCCTGTCCTAAAAAAAAAAAAACACAAATCCAGAAGTAAATGAAGAAAATGATGGATATATTATAAAGTATAAGAATATTCAACTTATACATCCAATCTAAATTCTAGTTGATTAATATGTGGAGTACATGAACTTTGGTCTAAGAATCTTACATGTGAAACACTTCTAAGAGACTTACAGCAATCTTGATATGTAATGAGTGTCAGCTTGCCTAAGGGGAACTAGAATTTAAGCACAATATTACTTTACACAGAGAATATAGAGTAAAACAGAATCTTCAATAAATATAACTTGCTACACTAACTCCAGAAAGTCTGTATAGCATAAACATGTGTTCTGCAAGCATAAAATTATGCAAACAGATGAGAAGACACGTTTCCTACGGGAATCAGCTTCCTGGAAGTCCCTGGCAAAAATACCCTATTGAAATATGACACGCTCTTATAATCCTGCTCTCTCAAAAGCTAGACTGGAATTGATGAGCTCCCTTTTGCTGTTTCTCTATGATTCTTGAAACAATACAATTAACTATTCAAGGAAATATTTCTAATAGATCTCTAAAAGCTTTAGCAAATAAGAGTAGAAGGAAAATAAAATTTTAGGAGAGGTGATAAATCAGATTCAGCATCAGGAATTGCTTGTGGAAAAACCAAACATT
Organism: Meriones unguiculatus; assembly: GCF_030254825.1. Taxonomy (NCBI): domain Eukaryota; kingdom Metazoa; phylum Chordata; class Mammalia; order Rodentia; family Muridae; genus Meriones; species Meriones unguiculatus. The sequence continues at coordinate 158,251,785 of NC_083369.1, read as the reverse complement.
GTAGGTAGTAAAAGGACAAGAGTTTTAGGGCTTTCTAAAGAAAATGTTTAATCAGGATCTGTTAGGATAAATGCTCTGGATATTCCCACTGCAATAAAACTACTACAAAACCATTGCCTAACACAGGTATTTATGATGAGGCAGAAAGAAGATAGGCAAACATAGGAAGTCAAAAAGTTTTGTATTATACTATAAGTTTTACGGACAGCTAACTCAAGCATCTTATCTCTAAGAAAAGATTGTATACCCTTAGCAAGCCAAACAGTGCTTACCTCCAGGGGGTTTATAAATCTTTAGCCGACCTAGTTCAGAGGATTATTAACAACCCCTAATTAACTAACAATAAACCTCGTAAACAGACCATAAGTTTTACAAGCCCCTGGCCCTCTACTCCCTAAATTGACAAACAAGTCACTAGTTCTGTTTGCTCTGCTTAAGAGGCTGTTAGGCCAAGATTTTTTGTAGCCACTGCTTCTACCAGGTTACTATTTCAGTTAAAATATAAACTCTGTAAATGTTCTGGGGGATATGTCAACTTTAAGGTGCTTCTTTGTAAGATTACTATAAAAGTGTTGGCTTGACTTCAGTAAAGCACAGAAGATCCAAACCAATTCCCCCTGGTGTGGTCTCTGTCATTTCGCCTATCTGTGCCTTCCTGATATCTGAATTCTCTGATTTTCCTGTGGACATGGGGCACCCGAGGGGGCTGGTCCGCGGCAATAACTCTCAATCAAAATGAAAAAAAAAAAAATTCTGTTTTCTTCCAGGGCTCAGACTACCTTCAGAGACTATGTTTTATGTGATGCTGAGGATTGAATTGAGGGTCTTGCACAAGCTAAGCAAGCACATTCTACTACCAAACTGCATCCCCAGGTGTTATGGTGATTTTTTTATTCTATTTGTTTGGAGATAAAGTGTGAAATAGCTCAGGCTCTCACACACTAAGTAGCTGAGATTACAGGTATATACCTCGATGTCAAAGGCTGTTATGAGATACTGTTTTTTTTTTTTTTTTTTTGTGTGTGTGTGTGTGTGGTGTGGTGCATAATTCTTGAAAGGCAGAGATAACAAAATTGTGTTTTGTTTTGTTTTGTTTATCCCTGGGTGTCCTGGAACTCGATCTGTAGATCAGGCTAACGAATAGTTCTGGCAACTGTAAATGTAATCAAGGTATTCTTAGCTATAATGTGAACTCCAGGTTAGTCATGCTATCCATAAGGCAAGGCTTTGTCTCAGGCTGTTGGGGTAGATAAGTGGGTGCAGGCACCTTGTAATTTAGACTATTAATATTCTCATAGTGCAATGCTAGAATATAAGGTCAGCAGTCACAGGACCAGGAAGGCACACCTGCCTGCTTTTACTGTGTTGTCTTACTGTTTTCTTTTCCTACCACCAGATGTCACTTCTGACTGCAAATATACTTGTCTCTAAGCAAACATACATAAGCCACTTAGCAGTGCTTGAAACAAGGGATGTATATTTTCTATTATGATTGCTTTATTTTTTTGTCTAAAACAGGATGGTCCCTTTTGGCCCAGGATTGCCTCAAGCTTGACAGTGTGTTCAGGAAGACCTGCACTCCTGATCCTCTTGACTCAACATCTCAAATCCCCAAGACTGGAATTACAGCCATGTGCCTAGTTTGCAGTCTTTTTATTTCTGCTACTTCTAGTAAGTACAACATAAACGTTGTCAAATTTATCTTTAAAATGTGAATAAATAAGCTCAAGTGAGTCTTTCCAAGAAGACAATGCACCAAACAAAACACTAGTGATAATTTATCCTGCCAGGTATTTTTCTAACAGACTTATTTTTTGTACTTCAGTATTAGTGTACTTACTGACACTCCAGTTCCACTGCCACGAATGTACATCAGGGAAAGGTGTGGCTGTGAAATCTGGAAGTGATGTCACTTACCCATAATCTCAGCTCTCAGAGGGTGCAGATAGAAAGAATGTCAGGGTCATCCTTGGCTATGTAGCAACTGTAAGGCTAGTCTGGACAACAGGGGACAAATTACTTTCCGAAGGTCACTGAGGACTAGTAGTCTCAGATTTATTGTCAAAACCTGTTTATTTCAAATTATACTATACTGTATGAAGAAGTCTTGTTTATTAAAAAGTAAAAAAAAAAAAAAAAAAGAAAAACTGCTCCTAAGTTCTAAATCTATACCTATTAAATATATATCCATCTAACAACATTAGATTTTAGTGATGAATTAGGAAATACTGAGCTAATGATTTTCTCTGCCTGGTATTTGTAATGATCTTCAGATCTTTCCAAGACTTTTTTTTCTCCATTTTAATCCTCATGTTCCTGGAACAGCAGTTTTTACAACAGTTGAGTAGTGAGCCTCTTGCCTTGGCCCAATCACCCATTAAAATCGTTGCTCTGGGCAGATGAGCATGTGATCTAAGCAACACTGATCAAACACAAGAGATACTGCTGGAGAATATGCAGGGATCAGCATGCTGTTTTTTTTTGTCTTCTGAATATAGTGGGATGGGAAGCTAAAGCTGCCATCTGCTTTCACAACAATCCTGAATATGAAACCTGCAAAGCTGTAAGAAAGCTGTGACATCACAACATCAGCTGAGCACCTAAATGTGCCCAGGAGCACTCTGCTCCTAGACTTACTGCTTTACACAGTGTCCTTTCTTTGTTCTGTATCCTGTTATTTCTAACTAGAGCAGAGGTGCCTAACCTTCCTAATGCTGTGACCCTTTAATACACTGTCTCATGCTGTAGTGATCTCCAACTATAAAATTATTTCATTGATATTTTATGGCTGTAAATTTACTATTGTTTGAATCATTGGGCAAATATCTTATATGCAGGATATCTGATATGTGAGCTCTGTGGGGGTTGCAACTTGAGGGCCGAGAACCACTAAATTAGTTTTATGTGTCAGAGACCTACCTGCTATCTGAAGCAACAAAACAAGCATTTTTGTTTTCTCCTTTATTAATCACTTTAAGGCACAAACAGATCCTACCCCATTTGGATTGCCCAGCCTTACCTAGCTCGGCCTTGATGTTGTGCATGTTTCTGATATGAGTTTCAAATATTAAACAGCTTTTGCATATTGGCTAAAATTCAAATGAATCCAGTATAATGGCATTTGCCTGTGATCCTAACAATCAAACCCCGAAACCAGGGGCCAGTAAGATGGCTCAATATATAAACGTACTTGCTGCTACACCTAATGACCTGAGTTTGATCCCTGGGACCCACAGAAAAGGATAAAGCTGACACTACTTGGCTGTACCCCTTTGACCTTCCTGTGCTTGAGTTGACCATGAGTTTGAGTCCAGCTTGGGCTTCGGGGTAAGACTATCTCAAAATAAATAAATAAATAGATAAATAAATAAATAAATAAATAAAATTCAAATGGAAGAACTACAACAGTACTTACTGTAAGCAAGCTAGAGGAATTCAGGGTTTTCATCCAGTATTTAGTCTACAAAAGCTTGAGTAGTTTATGATCCAAACAGGATTTGAAATATGAGATTTCTAAGGCATAATACCTATAAAACAAGAGTTTACATTTGGCAAGTGAAAAAAATGCAGTTATATTGGATAGAAGTCTTGATTACACTTAAAGAAAATTCCATTTTATATGCAAATAATTATATAGTTGAGCAGGTAAAGATAGTGTTTCCTTTGTTTTAGGTGGCACTGCTCTAAATCTGTCTACTAACCCTTGTTTTATATACATATTTTCCCCTTTTGTAGTACTCTAAAATTTCCAAAAGCTAGTAGCAATCAAAATTCTTAAATGATATGTGTAGATTTGTTTTAGAGATCATCAGTTCTATAGAACAGCCTGAGCTAAAAGAGCTGCCCTCTAGGGTCAGAAGACTAGAAGTGACACATAGAGTTCCCACATGTTCGTTTCTGTGGTTAGACCCCTATGCTTTTGAATAGCATCCTCATCTAGCTCAGCCTTGATGTTGTGCCTTTCTGTGAAATGAGTTTCAAATATTAAACAGTTTTGCACCTTGGCTAAAATTCAAATGAGTCAGGTTTAATGGCATTTGCCTGTGATACAATCAAGCCCCCAAACCAGGGGCAACAAGATGGCTCAATTTTAAAAGCACTTGCTGTTAAGCCTAACTACCTGAGTTTGATCCTTGGGACCCACATGAATGGATAAAACTGACAATGCTGGGCTGTACCCCTTTGACCTTCATGTGTTTGAGTTGACCATGAATTTGAGCTCAGCCTGGGCTTCAGAGTAAGACTATTTTAAAAAAATTCAAATGAAAGAAGTACAACAGTACTCTAATCAAGCTAGAGGAATTCAGGGTATTCACTCAGTATTTATTCCACAAAAGCTAGAGTACTTTATGATCCAAAGAGGATTTGAAATATGAGACCTCTAAGGCATAATATCTACAAAACAAGAGTACACATTTGGCAAGTGAAAAAATGCACTGTTATATTGAATAGAAGTCTTGTCTACACCTAAACAAAATTATATTTTATATTCAATCAGTCATATAGTTGAACAGGTAAAGATAGTGTTTCCATTGTCTTTAGGTGGTGCTGCTCTAAATCTGTCTACTAACAGTTGTTTTATATACATATTTTCCCCTTTTGTAGTACCCCAAAATTTCCAAAAGCTAGTAGCAATCATAATTCCTAATGACATGTATAGATTTGTTATCAAGCTCACCAATTCTATAGAACAGGTTGAGCTAAGAGAGCTGCTCTCCAGAGTCAGCTTTAACATTGTTAACTTTTGTAAAACCACTAGTGGTGACAGGCAGAGCTCCCAATTGTTCCTGTCTGTAAATAGGCCCTCTTGCTTTTTAAAGATCAGTCTTAGAAGAGTTGCTAAGGTGCCTAGAAGAACTTCTGCTTTGAAAGGTAGCTTGCTTTTTGTTTATTTATTCATTCATTCATTCATTTAGGGTTTATTTTTTTGAGTCAGAGTTTCTTGGTGTAGCCTTGGTTGCTCTGGATTTTGTAGACCACCCTGACCTTGAACTTATAAAGATCTGCCTGCATCTGCCTCTCTGAGTGCTGGGATTAAGGCATGAGCCACCATGTCTGGCTAATAAATCTTTTTTTTTTTTAAGTAGATTAAAATAACTGTTTTTCACGACTGGTGAGGTTATGTTTAAACAGTTGTTAGAACTTATCTGTGTTTTCTGTGTGAGGAATGTTGGATCCCATGGAACTGGAGCTACAGGCAGGTGTGAGCTGCCATGCTGAATGCTGGGGGTTGAACCTGATTGCTCAGGAAGATCAGCCAGTGCTGTTAACCACTGAGTCATCTTCCAGCTCCTTAAGTCAACTTTTATTCCTCACTCCTGAACCTTGATCAAGAGCCACATTGTGCCAACATGACACAAATTTCCACGTGTTCCCAGGGAAATGGCCTCAGAGTCTGAGTCTTTTCGCCTCCTTTCTGTCTGCTCAAGGGGCTTCCTTTCTAGGTCTCCATCCACCAGTTTCTCTAAACATCCAGTTGTATTTTCACAGCCAGATTTCTCAAACTTCCCTCTCACTGTATCACTGCTCTGCACAAACATCTTCCATGAGTCGCAAGGAACCAGAGGATAAAGGCTAAATTTATTAGCTTTTAATAAAATAAATATTTTCCTCAAATAAGACCACGACATAGCTTTCTGTGTTTTCCTCACACAATTCTGTTCTTGCTAATTGTCCATTCAAATCAATGTACTTTTCTCTTATATATGTGTGTGCACTATGGCACAGGTGTAGAGAGGAAAAATGGTATAACTTTTGAATTTGTTTCCTCTTCTACCCTTATGTCTTTACTTAGGTCCCAGGGGTGGTACTCAGGTCTCAATGCTTTGAACAGCAAATTCTGGCTGACACACCTCACCTCACCAGCCCATTGAAGTCTTTTCTAAGCATTACCTTCAGACTTTTCAGATAGTTCTAGCTCCAAGTGAATAGTTAAGTTCTTCTACTCTTTAAAGAACATGTTATGTACATGTAAAGGCAGGTGGTCGTGGAGCATGGCTGTAATCCCAACATCTGGGAGGCAGAGGCAGATGGATATCTGATTTTGAAACCAGCCTGATCTACAAAGTTGGTTCCAGGATAGACAGGGCTACACAGAGAAACCTTGTCTTTTTAGTGCTTTACCTATATTCTGCTTTACTCATCCCTATAACTGTGTAAGAAAAGATGTATTATGTGTTCAGTGGCCAAGGAAGCATATTGAGAGGTATAATGAACGCTACACTATGGACCTGGTATCCTCCAAAGGCCATGTATTGAACACTTGAGCTACATAGACACAATGGAAGTGGTAGAAATTTAGGCAGTGGGACCTACTGGGGGGAAGAGAGGTGACTAGGCACACCAGTTTCCTTAAAGCCTCTTTAACGGGCTATGCTTCCCAGTCACCAGGATATGAGAGCCTTTCATTTTAACACACTCTTGCCAAGATGTACTGAGATAGAAACAACCGGACCAAAACTGACTAAAGTCTCAAACCTGACAGTTTTTAGCAAAAATAAAACTTTCTTTCTCATAAGCTTGTTATCCCAAGTGTTTTGTCACAGTAACAGAAGCTAACAAAAAGCTGCATAACAAGTAAGAGCAAAGAAAAAAAGTCCTTGCTTGATTCCCAGAACCCACATGCTAGAAGAAGGACACTGACTCTTGCATATTTAATTTTGACCACCTTACATGAGCCCACATATATGTACACAAATACACATACAAAAAATAAACATAAATCAACTTTTAAAAAATGCTATGGCTCCTGCGTATGGTGGCCCACTCCTTTAATCCCAGCACTTGCGATGCAGAGACAGGTGGATCTCTATGAGTTGGAGGACAGCCTGGTCTACAAAGCCAGGACAGCCAAATTACACAGTAAAACCCTGTCTCAAAAACAAACAAACAGAAAGACAAGCTGCACGCCCCAGTACAACAGGGACTGGGAACTACTGTCCAGAGAGGACCCGACAGGGAAGGAAGAAACCTTGCTGCTGGGGTCACCTAGGGAAAGTCTAGCAACCTGCAGATCGCAAAAAGGTGAGTACACCCAGCCATCACAGATCTGAGCCCAAACAGGAGCACAGAGTGATTGGAAACTCAGCTCCCGCAGACTAGCAGGTGGGCTCACGCTCTGCCAGCCCAGAGGCCTGCTTGGAACCAACTACGCCTTACAGGCAGAACTGTGTGCCCCAAGACACCAGAGCAGTAATCACCCGCCACAGATTACGTCTTGGGTTTTGGAGCACAGAGCTCCAACCTCAGACCTACAAAAGACCGGGAACCCTGAGATCAACTCTCAGATACTGCTCCAAGGGGCAACCAGTTATCCCTAACAAAACCTACCAAACCACGGGACACACAGGTTACAGCAGCTGATCACTAAATTTATAGCAAGAAACCCAGAAGGAGGGCAGCTGTCTCCAGGACTTCTCCCCGTGAGAGGAGAGCCCTCTTGACTAATCAGGACCACAGTTACTACCCAGGTCTCTATGCCTGAGGTGAGCTATAGCAACTCCTGAAAAATACCGGACATCCAGTGACTATACCCAAAAAAGCTGGGAAGGCTTCCTTCAGGAAAAACCATCTTCCTGCCAAAGGGATTCTCTCCACTACAAGAGTCCAGGAACAACCAGAAACTAAATTCAAACAAGTAAGATAGCCCAATGGGTAGAGGACAGATAAAAGTTCAATCAACAAAAGCCAGAGCAATATGGCATCTTCAGAACCCAGTTATACAGGGGCAAATAGCCCTAGACACCCCAGCATAAATGAAATTCAAGGAGATGACCTAACATCTATGCTCATGAAGAAGATAACAGAGGAAACAAATAAAATACGAAAAGAATTAGAGGAAGATAAAAACAAACAGATCATGGCTAACCATAAAAAAAAAAAATAGAGCAAATTAAAGACAAGGAGATTATGGCCATCCGTGAAGAAATACGGGAAGCTGCAGCCAAAGAGTCTGTGGCCCTTAGAAAGGAAATGCTTAAATCACTGAATGAAATAAAAGAAACAGTGGATTGGTCAAACAAACAGCTGAAGGAATTGATGGAAAAACATGAAAATACAGTCAGATAGGGGAAGGAAACCAACAAAATAGCTCAAGACCTGAAGATAGAATTGGAAAAATTAAAAAAAATACAAATGGAAGAAATAGTGGAGAGAAAGAACTTAGGGAAGAAAGCAGGAACTACAGAGGTTAGCATAACCAATAGGCTACAAGAAATGGAAGAAAGAATCTCAGGGGTGGAAGATACAATGGAAGAAATAGATGTATCTGTCAAAGAAAATGTTAAATCTAAAAAATTCCTGAAACAGAACATCCAAGAAATTCAAGACAACACAAAAAGACAAAACCTAAGAATAATAGGAATAGACGAAAAAGAAGATTCCCTGCACCAAAGCCCAGAAAATATTTTCAACAAAATCATTGAAGAAAATTTCCCCAACTTAGAGGAGAGGCCAAGAAGAATACAAGAGGCCTATAGAACACCCAATAAATTAGACCAGAAAAGAAAATCCTCCCACCACATAATAATCAAAACCGTAAGTATACAGAACAAAGAAAAAATACTAAAAGCTGCAAGGGAAAAAGGCCAAGTAACATATAATGGCAAACCCGTTAGAATTACACCTGACTTTTCAACAGAGACTATGAAAGCCAAAAGGGCCTGGACGGATATCATGCAGACCCTAAGAGAACACAGATGTCAGCCCAGGCTACTATACCCTACAAAACTCTCAGTCCTCATAGACGGAGAAAACAAGATATTCAATGACAAAAACAAATTTCAACAATACCTACATACAAATCCAGCATTACAGAAGACACTGGACGGGAAAATACAACCCAAGAAAACTAACTACATTCAAGAAAACACAGGAAATAAATAACCCCACTACAGTAAAACAAAAAGCAACCAAGCACACAACCATATGACCACAGCCAACATCAAATTCAAAGGATCTAACAGCCACTGGTCATTAATCTCTCTCAATATCAATGGACTTAACTCTCCAATAAAAAGAAACAGACTAATAAAATGGATGCATAAACAAAACCCAGCAATCTGTTGTATACAAGAAACACACCTAAGTCACAAAGATAGACATTACCTGAGGGTAAAGGGATGGAAGACGGCTTTTCAAGCAAATGGATGCAAGAAGCAAGCAGGAGTAGCCATTCTAATATCTGATAAAATAAACTTTCAATCAAAATTAATCAAAAGAGATGGGTAAGGACACTTCATACTCATCAAGGGAAAATTCCACCAAGAAGACATCACAATCCTGAACATCTATGCACCAAATACAAGGGCACCCACATTTGTGAAAGAAACATTGATGAAACTTAAACAACACATAGATCCACAGACACTAATAGTGGGAGACTTCAACACCCCACTCTCAACAAAGGACAGGTCAACAAAACAGAAATTAAACAAATAAACAATATCTCTAACAGAGGTCATGAATCAAATGGACCTAACAGACATTTACAGAACCTTACACCCAGACACAAAAGAATTTACCTTCTTCTCAGCACCTCATGGAACCTTCTCCAAAATAGACCACATAGTTGGTCACAAAGCAAACCTCAACAGATACAAGAAGATTGAAATAATCCCTTGTATCCTGTCTGATCACCATGGAATAAAGCTGGACCTCAGTAACAACAGAAATAGCAAAAAGCCTACATGCACATGGAAACTGAACAACTTGCTACTAAATGACAGCTGGGTCAGGGAAGAAATAAAGAAAGAAATTAAAATCTTCCTAGAACTCAATGAAAATAAAGACACAACATACCTAAACTTGTGGGACACAATGAAGGCAGTGCTAAGAGGAAAGTTCATAGCACTAAGTGCCTTCAAGAAGAAATCTGTGACAGTGCATTCAAGCAACTTAATGGCTCACTTAGAAACCCTAGAAAAAGAAGAAGCAGACACACCAAGAAGGAGCAGACGGTTGGTAATAATCAATTTCAAGGGCTGAAATCAATCAATTAGAAACAAATAAAACAATTCAAAGAATCAATGAAACCAAGAGCTGGTTCTTTGAGAGAATCAACAAGATAGACAAACCCTTAGCCAAGCTAACTAAAAGGCAGCGAGACACCATCCAAATCAACAAAATCAGAAATGAAAAGGGGGACATAACTACAGACACTGAGGAAATCCAAGCAATCATTAGGACTTACTTCAAAAGTCTATAAGCAACAAAATTTGAAAATTTAAATGGAATGGACAAATTTATTGATCGATTCCACTTACCAAAGCTAAATCAGGACCAGGTAAATCAATTAAATACTCCTAAATCCCCCAAGGAAATAGAAGCAGTCATCGAAAGTCTCCCATCCAAAAAAAGCCCAGGACCTGATGGTTTCAGCGCAGAATTCTACCAGACATTCAAAAAAGAGCTAACTCCGGTTCTCTTCAAACTATTCCACAAAATCGAAACAGAAGCAACATTACCAAACTCATTCTATGAAGCCACAGTCACCTTGGTATCTAAACCTCACAAAGACCCAACCAAAAAAGAGAACTTCAGGCCAATCTCCCTTGTGACATTGATGCAAAAATACTCAACAAAATACTCGCAAACCGAATACAAGAACACATATTTTATGTGCTATATTTTATGTAATTGGACTGGAGAATTCGATACTACGATGGAGCAGCTGAGAGTGGCCATTGTCTCGGTAAATTCTACCAGAGTGGATGCAGGACTAGCCACAGGATTATCATCATGGATTGCTGCAACCATGAATCATCTGAAGGAATGGGCGGGCATGGGAGCATTAGCAGGCCTTCTGGTGTTGGTCTCCTTGGTTTGCCTGTGGTGTATATGCAAGATTAGAGTCTCACAACAGCGTAATGCAGCCATGACCATTCAGGCCTTTACAGCCATTGAAGCAGGACAGTCTCCCCAAGCATGGTTGGCTACCATAAAAAGCTAAAATGTTATGCTCAGGATGTGAGGCTAAGCACTGCACTCAGGGTCAGTTGCTTTCGACCCAGAGAAGAGCATGTCAGATTGCATGCGGGTTGATGCCCCAGGTCCCGCCTCTGAGAAAAAGGTATGGGACGGGTCTGATGCTCTTTGGGTGGATGACACGTAAATGAACATCGGTACAAAGTCCCAAATTATGTCTAATATCAGAGATCAGACCTCTACTCTTGCCTGATGCGTCTAAAACAAAAAGGGGGAACTGTAGAGAGCTGCTTAATGCCGTGCCTTAAAGAAGGAGGTGGTTTCTGCCTTCCACCTTCCCGATGGTGAGTGCTCTCTGTCACAAACAACTCCACATTTGGCTAAGGCTGAGGATCTGGCTTGCTTCCATGTATGTGGACCTATCTGCATTGCCCACGTGGCACGCTGAGGTTGGCTACCCAGAGGCTATTTAAGCTGTGGGCTGGCTTTCCCCAGGGTCAGATGATTGTTCAAAGTTCCTGAATAAACTGCATTGAAAAACAGACAAACAAACAAACAAAACAACAACCAACCAAATAACAACAACAACAACAAAGAAAAATCAAAAAACAAAAAAACAAACCAACCCTCCCCTAACCTTACATTTTTTTGATTGTGTGGATGAATGTACTATGTGGAAGTAAGAGGGCAACAGGCAAGAATCATTTATCTTTCTCTTGTATGGTCCTGCAGATTGAACTTAGATTGTTGGATGCTCCAGTGATCAAATCAGGATAGCACATAGTAATTATACAACAGTGAACTTTTTTCAGCCTGGCATCAAGGAAGTTTATTCACTAAGCCAGCTTGCCATCCCAAAATTGTATATTTTAAGAGCAGCAAACATGTTACTGTCGAGCTGTATTATATGTCTCAATTGTTAATTTTGCTGTGGACTGAGTATCCTATACAATGAAAAAATATTTATGGTTATTTGAAAGATATGAGATACATTGATATAATTACTGAGGAATAAACATAAGTAAAAAGAGTAATTATTAACTAAATAATTTGAGCATTGTTCAAAATTCTTTTTTACTGCTATTTCAAAGGTACTGTATATTAGCAAATGTAATTTGTCTGAGTCTTTCTCATGTGTTAAAAAAGTCTTTGAATAAATCATTTCTGAGTTTTGGTTTGGGGGTTGAACCAAGGGACTTGGGAGTGTCAGGCATGCATTCTGCTGTTGTGTTACATCCTTGGCCCTGATATCTGGTCAATTACTCACTGTCTGCAGTGCACACAAAAATCTTCTATTTTATTTAGTGGAACAATGTGGTACTCAGAAGGTCCTCCTGATGGACCCTTGAACTTTTTTTAAGTTTGTAGCCCTTAAAAAATCAAAAATAGAAAAAAAAAAAAAAAACAAAAAAACAGAGCCCCTTACCTTACTCTATAGCTTCTTATGGATGAGACCAAAATCTAGAGAGCCAAATAGTAAGCGTCAATATTTTAATAACAGCTGGGCCTCACACATCCTAATTTCAGTACTTGTGAGACAGAAACCAAAGGACTGCTGATAGTTGTCAGGACAGCACATAGCCAGCTCCAGGTGAGTGTGGGCTATACAGAGTGTGATTTTATCTTAAAAGCAAAACCAAACCAAACACCATTAAAAAACAAAACAAACAATGCTTCTCCTCAACTCCGAAGCCATTAGCTGCGCTAGGCGGGGTTTGGCCTACAGTTTCATTTCTCTTTTTCTTAACTGCTGTGTACCTGTGCTAATAATATCAATTTCTGACTACAGGTTTACTTCAGGGAAAGAAATGGATTCAGCTTGTTTCTCTAGTTCTCATCAAGTTGTCACTGATACACGAACATTTCTAAATAAATAAAATGCTTTTTCTGGCAAGATTAAGATATAATAAATGTGTTATCTTTTCATTTGAACTGTAGCAGTTTGCAATTTTGTATTTGAAAGTTATTCTACAGTATGAAAAGATATCACACAGGTTACATATAGAGTTCAGGGGTAGAGTGATTGCCTCTCACACTTATCACTGAAAAAAAGATTGTATAGAAATATGAGAAGCTAAATTTGGATCCCAGAATCCACAAAAAGTAGGACTGGTTAGTACTTACAGTCGGAGGAGCTGCAGACAGATTCCACAGAAGCCAGCTGTACAAGCCTGGTAGCTCTTTTACAGTGAAAACTAAAAGAACCTGCCTCAAACAAGGAGGAAGGAGAGGACTGGCACCCAAGGCTGTCTTCTGACCTGCACACCAGTGCCTGTACTCATGAACACATGCCACCCCTGTGGTGACACACATCTTTACTCCCAGTGCTTCAGAGGTAAGTAATTTCATGGCTAGTATAAACTACCTGAGACTTGTGACTGTCCTGCATATCCTCTCCATCCAAATTACCTTTGGATATGTCCAAAGGGTATTAAGATTCACTTTTCCTGCAGATATTGTTCTGGTTGGATTGATCTAGAAGAGATATATGCTTAATATTGGTCAACAGAAAATATATGTTCCAGTGAGTCAACATCAGAAACCTCAAACAAACAAGTAAATATAGCACTACATACTCATAAACTAAACTAACAATCTGAAAAAGATAACCAAAATAATAAGAAAAGTTCAATAAAATAGGAATACCAACTAGACTTAGCTACCTTATCACCAAAGAGTTTTTATTTAGTATTATTTAAGCTGTGCATGTTACTTGGCAAGAACATGTCTTTAAAACAAACAAACAAATTATCTGAGAAACTACACTCCGTACCCACCTCTTTAATAGATGAAGGACTGTTAGTCTCCTCCTAAAAATCCCAGATTGCATCTAAAGCACCCTGGACATGAAAGAAGACAGGTTCTGGCCATTTCTGCTTCTCCAATTCAGTCAACCCTGATTATATGACTATGCAGAGCCGGAAAGCTGACATGGGTTCTATGAATTACCCTCATGACACAGGAGTGGAGTGTAAGGTACAGGGGGATTAGGACAGCAGAGCTTCATCCTTTATGACATTGTTTTAATTTTTCAGTATTCTTTCTTTAGCAAATCTTTCTGAAGAACTTGCCAGCATGGTTACAGGTAAACTGATTTTCAAAATTCACCGAACTACTAAGTGTGGGATTCAATAAAAAATACTTTGAGTGCCACTGAGTCTTTGATCTGTGGCCATTTACATAGGACATCATTCTGACTATAGGGATGAGCTTTATACAGGAATGAGAATCAGTTGCTCCAGTTGAAGCTTTGCTTATGTGGAAGACTTTATTCTAAATAGAGGTATAGATATTACTGGAAACTATTTTTTTCTATTATATTCTGCTTTATTGAAAAAGTAAAGCATCTGAAATTGTGCTCCTGAAATTCAGATGTTGTCTTGTGATATTTAAACAATAAATGGATGATTTCCCCTTAAAAGATAATAATAAAAAAAAAAGCCGGATGTGGTGGAATATGCCAATAACCTAAGCACTCAAGGAGAGGCAGGAGGATCTCTGGGAGTTCAAGGACACTCTGGTCTACATATCCGGTTCTAGGGTAGACAGAGCTACATAATAGAGAGACCCTGTGCCAAAAGCAGTAACAAAACCAAACCAAATTAAACCCCAACCAAACTTATGTAAGCTGGAGAGACAGCTCATTAATTAAGGGTACTTGCTGCTCTGGCAGAAAGACAAGGGTTTTGTTCCTTGCATCTACACGGTAGCCTCCAATCACCCCTAACTACAATTTTAGGGCATAGAATGGCTTCTTCTAGCCACCACAGGCAATATGCACATGTTTGGTACACACAGGTAACATGGAAACACTCAAAACAGATAAAATTTTAGAATATTTACTAAAGCTAGAGGACTGAGTATATAGTTTAGTGTTAGAGAGAACTCTTAAATAGCATATGAAAGCCTAGCACCATAAAAATAAAATGAAAATGAAAAAAAAGTGGAACCACTAGGATGGCCCCTTGATAAAAGTGATTGCTACCAAGCAGGAGGACCAGAATTTAGTCCCAAAATCCAAAGTGGTGGAAGGAGAGAACTGACTCCAGCAAGCTATCACCTCCATTCATGGATCATAGCATATGCATATCTCTCCCCCAGCTCCTGATACAAACATACAAAAATGAAGACAAAGTAACTTTAAAACTGAAATTTAAAAAAAAAAAAAAAAAAAAGCTAAAACTCAGATATGTTGGTGTACACTTATAGTCCTAGCACACTGAGCACAGAGTAGGAAAGTCAGGAGACCAGTTCAGTTAAACAAGGAGGTAAAGGCCAGCCTGGAACACATGAGACCCTAATTCATTCATTAGTTTATTTATTTTTATGTTATGTATGACTGCTTGAATATATGTCTTGTCTGGTGTCCTTGAGGTCAGAGGAAGGCTTTGGATATCCTGGGCCTTGAGTGAAAGATGGTTGTGAACCTTCATGTCGGTAGTAAGAATCAAACCAGGTTTCTTTGCTACAGAGACACTTTGTTTTAAATATATATATATATGTACTTACTGCCACTGCCACAAATATTTCCTGCAAGTGCTGGTTAAGCATCTGTGTATTAACATCAATCCTGGAGAGCCAGCAGCTGTAACCAGTGTGGCTGTGGTACCTGCAAATTGTATTTTCAAGGTGGTCAACCTAACACATGAAAGAAAAAGCTTTCTTGAGGTATGGTTTAATCTCAGATATTGTCATTTACAGGTTTTAGGAAGCACTGTGGTCCAGTAACAGTGTGAAGAATATGTTGCTTTCATGCTAAGGAATTTCTGAATAGACATACATGCACACAAGTGTAAAATTATCAAGGTACAAGAACAAGGCTATCCACTATTCTTCCTGTACCTTTCTCCTCATCTATCTCCTTCACAGCCCAGACATTATCACTCTAATATCTTATACACCTTCACAGAGATATTCTGTAGATGAACAAATACATCTGCACATAGCTGCCTACCACATACAAGATTTTATACTTAAAACAAATTGAACAAATAATTCTGGAACTTGTTCTATGTAAGAATATAGGTAGCTTAAGGAACAACAACAACAAAACCCCTGGCTATATATCCCATTAGTAGATGCACTCTATTAGGGAGTAGTTAATTCTTAAATTAACTACATCCCGAGGGTGCTCCACTATTGGCATTTCCTAATCTTTCTTCCAGATGAATCAGTTCCTCAAAATTGCCTCTGAAAGGACCTCTGAATGACATTCTATCCAGTCCTGAGGAAATGTAGCAGATGTGAGGATAGCCTGTCATGTCAGGGACCATTAAAGGAAGTGCTCCTAACTGTAGGTGATGAAGTCGAGGTGGGACACGGTAATAGGCCAAGTGAGGGTGAAGAGCGTCAGGCATGTAGGTAGCTGCAGTCACTCCAGCTTCAATCCCCAGTTCCCAGTCAGTTCTCACTGGAGCATGGAGATGATGTGAGGATATGGTTTTAGGCACATGAATATGATGCCCATGGCTATAGCTTGGGTGCATGCATCCTATGTGGATGGGGCGGGGGGCATTCATGTGCCCTCTTTGGATGTGGCATCATCCACCTCCTCTGAACTTCCATCCTTTTCATCAATTCATGAGGGTACAGCCTCTGGGATAGAGGGGCTAGGGCTGGAATATGGTGTGAAATTGGCTGGT
This sequence comes from Meriones unguiculatus, assembly GCF_030254825.1. Taxonomy (NCBI): domain Eukaryota; kingdom Metazoa; phylum Chordata; class Mammalia; order Rodentia; family Muridae; genus Meriones; species Meriones unguiculatus. The sequence continues at coordinate 158,235,220 of NC_083369.1, read as the reverse complement.
GAGCAGGAGGAAGATGCTGAAGGATAGGTGTACCAGTACTGCCTAAGTGACTTGGCGGCAGGGATGCCACAAGGTGAGATGCTGCATGAGAAGATATCTAAGAATGGAAAGCATGTATAGGATGTGGAATAACATAAGCCACTTGAGGGGAAGGCTGAGTCTGAGGAGGGATATTTCCAGAAGAGTGAGGGCAAGAAGAGGCTTGATGGTGCAGTGGTCTTGTCAAGGAAGCATAAGGAGGTGGCATACAATGTTGACATGATCAGAGAGAAGGTTGTGGAGGTCGCTGGGGCTAGGGCTCAAGCTGCACAACCATGCTGGAGCCATAGCCATTTATTGATAAAGGCTGAGTTGGGGCTGCAGCAGCCTCCTGATGGTCAAAGACTACAATCCAGGAAGAAGAAACAGGGCAGCAAGGGTCAAAGGCAGATGCACCACGGAAACCCCCACTACCATGAGTCCTGAGAACACTGTTGCTCAGATCAACTGGTAATGTCTGGTCATAGTAGCTGGAACCAGAGCTGCTATTTGCTGCACAAGGTGCCTGTACTTGAGGAGGTCTTTCCACAGGGCAAGCAGGGTCACTGAAAGAAGGAGAAACTGGGACAGATGGATGGGGAGTATGGTGGTGGTGGTAATGATTCTGAAAATGGTGGCCATGCTGCTAAACAAATAAATAAATAAATGAATGAATAAATAAATAAATAAATAACTTGAGTGTGGATGTGCTAATGCATGGTGACTCTGTGGTGTCCCTCTGCATGGTGAGTGCTGGGGGCAGCAAGAAGGTAGCCTTGGCATTGCGGAGGGCCAGTTTTGGAGACAGCACTAGATTCATTTTTCCTTAAGTCATCTCCCACAGAAGAACCAGCCACACTATTGCTTGTAAGAGTAGCTGAAGTCTCTGACATTGTGGAAGGCTGGCCGTTGGCCACAGCTGAAGTAGTATCAGAGGCTTGCTCAGAGGTAGATGGATTTGAATTGTTAATGGAAACGCTAGTAGTTTATGATTCCATTCTAGGAGAAGTAGTTGGTACTACAGTAGGTTCATCATCAACAGTAAGGTCCACAACTTCTGCTGCATTCTGCCTCAGGGGCTGTATAACAGTACAGACCCTACTGCGGTTTCAAGGCTCCTGTGACCGCCCTGTATGAAAACTTGAGTTTTGGCTCCAGGGAGGTCTGGTGAGCCCAAGGGTTGAACGAGACCAATAGCTTTCTCCAACTGTAACAATCTTCACTTGACTGTCAGTTAAGGTAACATTAGGAAGCTTCTATCACCACAACATCTTCATCAGTACTTCCTGAGGGGATAGCAGGGTTGCTGGGGTTCTCACTGGCAGGCGCACACAGGTCCTCTTCTCCATCCATGGAGGAGCTGGAAGAGGAGTCGCTGCTGAGGTCATTCTCACTGGAGCTACAGGAGCTGGGGAGGAGCGCATACTTCCTATGGGCCAGCACCTCCCACTTCTTCCTATGTACTAGCAGCCTCTCCTGCTTCTGTGTCCTCTGTGAGGAGCTGCTCTTTACCAGGCTCTTTCTGCATGGGAGACTCCTTAATGTGCTACCGTGAAAACAAGGTCTTTTCATCAACAAGCCTGACACAGACTCTGTCTCAGTCCGAGGCCACTTTTGGGACCTTGCACTATGACTTCTGTTTTTAACACTAAGATCAGTCTGGGAATGTCTCACTGAGACTTCTTTATATTCATCTGAAGTCACAGTATCAGAGTCTCCAAAATGGAGACTAGATAAGGGAGAAGACAGTCACTGAAAGAAGAGTCGTTATCCTCATCACTTGGTGTCTCTGCATGCTGCCTCAACCCTAGGAGTTCCAGATTTTCTTTCACACAATTCTGCACATATGAGGAGCTAGCCTTCTGGCTTTTGCACTTTTTCCTCATAACACTACTATTTCCTTGTTCTTCCTGGTTACAATTTATGTCCTTCTCTTGTTTTTGAGAATCATAACACAGGTGAGAGAATTCATTCCCCACTTTGTTGTTAATCATCTCCACTTCTGCAGGGAAGCTCTTGGTGGCCTCTAGGGGCTGTGAGTGCAGAAGGACCCTCTTCAGACTCTTCTGTGTTGTGGGTGCGTCAGGAGGAGTCCCACTCTTCATAGCCACTTTTAGGGTGTAGAGCTCCTTAGATTCAGGAGTCCATTGAGACATGGGAAACTTTAAGGAAGTCACGAGTTCGCAGCCACCATGTGGCCAGGTTTGGGGTGAGGGAGCCCCAGCTGGCTAACAAACTCAGCCACGAAGGGGAGATTGAGTAGGGCCAGCTGGCTCTACTCAGGAGGGTGTCTGTCAACACTGCCTCTGAGTGTGAGGCTGCTCCTGATTTGGGTGGACCCAGCTCAGAGCGCCAGATCACAGACCACGCGTCCCTGAAGGCCAGCTTATCTACACCGCACAACCCCTGTGCCCAGCCACCATCGGCACAACAGCTTGGCATGGCCCTCCCGGACTGAGCGAGCATGACACAGGAGGCCATATAGGTCTTTTTTTCTCCATTAACACGCAATTATCATAGCTTTGATTACCTTTTCAGTTCTAAGTTTCTGACCTAAATTTATTGATTTAATAATTAAATAATTTACTTATTTATTGTGTGCTATATGTTTATCAATGTGTCACGAGATGGCATGCAGAGATGACAGAGTCTGTGGGGTGTCTTTTTCTATGTTTTGTTTTGTTTTGTTTTTTTTTAGTAATATCTTCTACTATATTAACATAGGTAGTGCATTCAGTCATGAAACTGTACAAGCATAAAAACAGTATAGTTGAAACCATTTCCCCTTGAAGTAGGCTTAAAATATTTTTCAAATACCAAAGTAAATTCATTTCATATCCACTTATCTTTCAAAATAAATAAATGTTATCCATATATTCACATGGCATATGTATTTTTTAATTTATATATTTATTAATTACAGTTATTTACTTTGTATTCCCCTCTGTAGCTCTTTCCCTTCTTCCCTCCCAGTCCCACTCTCCCTCCCCCTTCTCCACCCATGCCCTTCTCCCAGTCCACTGATTCGGGAGGTCCTCCTCCCTTTCCATCTGATCTAGTCTATCAAGTCTCATCTGGAGTGGCTGCATTGTCTTCCTCTGTGGCTTGGTAAGGCTGAAACTCCCCCTTAGGGGGAGGTGTTGAAAGAGCTAGCCACTGAGTTCATGTCAGAGAGAGTTCCTGTTCCTATTACTAGGGAACCAACTCGGACACTGAGCTGCCATGGGCTACCTATGTGCAGAGGTTCTAGGTTATCTCCATGCATGGTCCTTGGTTGGAATATCAGTCTCAGAAAACACCCCTGTATCCAGACTTTTTGGTTCTGTTGCTCTCCTTGTGGAGCTCCTGTCCCCTCCAGGTCTTATTATCTCCCCCTTCTTTCATAAGATTCCCTGCACTCTGTCCAAAGTTTGGCTATGAGTCTTATCATCTGCTTTGATACCTTGCAGGGTTTAGTCTTTCAGAGGCCCTCTGTGGTAGGCACCTTTCCTGTTCCCTGTTTTCTCCCTCTTCCATCCATTGTTCATACATTTTGCCTTTCAGAATGAGGATTGATCATCTTACCCAGGGTCCTCCTTCTTGATTAGCTTCTTTAGGTGTATAGATTTTGGTATGAGAATGTGACATCGTAAGTCATCCCTTACACTCCCTGGAGAGGCAAGTCAGTTAAAGAAACTTTCTGAGAGGGGAATGGAAGCAGGCTCTAGAAGAGGGGTTAGGCTCTGCTGATTCAGATAAGGCAGAATAAAAACATTGTGGCGAGTATTCTTTCTAGACCCCAAAGACAGCCACCCTCTCCTACCCCTTCAATTCCCACCCATCCAGGGTCTTTTATTTATTACAGTTTTATCACTTAGTATCCCAGCTGTAGCCCCCTCCATCTCCTCTCAGTCCTATCCACTCCCCCTCTTCTCCACGTATGCCCTTTCCCTAGTAGCCTGATAGGGAAGTACCGACTCCCCATATATCTGATTGCCGCTTATCAGGTTTCATCAAGGTTGGCTGCATCAGTTTCCTCTGTGGATTAGCAAGACTGCAACTCCCAGGGGAGGTGAACAAAGAGCCCAAAGAGCCATCCACTGAGTTCATGTCGGAGACGACCCTTGTACCCCTCACTAAGGCACCTACTTGGAAAATGAGCAGCCTACGGGCTTTCTTTGAACAGGGAATCTAGGTCCTATCAATGCATTGTCATTGGTTGGAGTATCAGTCTAAATCGTGAGACAGTTTAGACAGCATCCTTTTGGGCCCAGGTTTGTTGGCATTTTGGTCTCCTTGTATATTTCCTGTCCCCTCCAGGTCTAGAATTTCTATCCCCCTTTTATTTCTAGCTCCCTTTCCTGCACTCTGTCCAAAGTTCGGTTATGAGTCTCAGTATCTCCATCCATATCTTGATGGGTAGAGTCTTTCACAGGCCCCCTGAGGAAGACTCTTATCCTGTTCCTTGTCTTGGCTTACTTTGGATATCTATACTGTTTGCCCTTCTTAATGAGGTTTCAGCCTCTTCCCTAGGGTTCTCCTTGATGTTTAGCTTCTTTAGAATTATAGATTTTTTATTTGAATATGTTTATCCTATATTATATGGTTAATATTCACTTATAAGTGAGTATATACCACATGTGTCATTCTACTTCTGGGTTACCTCATTCAGGATGATCTTTTATAGTTCCCCAAATTTGCATGCAAATTTCATGATTTCCTTGTTTTTGTTTTCTGTGTTGTATTCCATTGTGTGAATGTACCACAATTTCTGTATCTATTCTTCATTTGATTTTGTTTCCAGATTCTTGTTATTATGAATAATGCTGCTAGGAACATAATTGAGCAAATGCCGTTGTTGTATAGTTTAGCATGTTTTGGATATATGTCCAGAAGTGGTATAAGCTGTATCTTGATGTAGCACTATTCCTAATTTTATAGATAAAGCGCCAGATTGATTTCTAAAATGGTTGAACAAAGTTACATTCCCACCAGTAATGGAGGCGGGTTTCCCTTCCTCCACAACCTCTCCAGCATGTGTCAACCCATGAGTTTTTGATCTTAGCTATTCTGATGGATGTGAGGTAGAATCTCAGTGTGGTTCTGATGACTAAGGACATTGAACATCTCGTTAAGTTTTTCTCTGCCATTCAATATTCCTTTGTTGAGAATTCTCTGTTTAGCTTTCTACCCCATTTTTAAATTGGATTATTGATTTGTTGGTGTTTAACTTAGACCTCTGCCAGATGTAGGGTTGATGAAAAAATTGTCCCAGTCTGTAAGGTGTTGTTTTGTTCTGATGACAGTGTCTTTTGCTTTACAGAAGCTTTTCAGTTTCATGAGGTCCCATTTATTGATTGTTGAGCTTAGAGCCTCTGCTGATAGTGTTCTGTTGAGGAAGTTGTCTCCTGTGCCAATGAGTTCAAGGTTCTTCCACACTTTTTCTTCTAACAGAGTTTGTTTCTGGTTTGATGTGGGGGTCTTCCAGCCACTTGCACTTTAGTTTTGTGCAAGGTGATAAATATTTGAATTTTTCTACATGTAGACATCCAGTTAGACCAGAACCATTTGTTGAAGATGCTTTTTTTTTTCCATTGTATGGTTTTGGATTCTTTGAGAAAAATTAATTTTCCATAGGTGTGTGGGTTTATTTCTGGGCCTTTAATTAAATTCCATTGATCCTTCAGACTGTTACCATCCCGTTTTTATTACTGTTGCTCTATAGTACAGCTTGAGATCAGGGATGTGGGTACCCCCAGAAGATCTGTATACGATTGTTTTAGGAATTTTAGATTTTTGTGGTATTCCAGATGAAATTGAGAATTGTTCTGTCAAGTTCTGTAAAGAATTGTGTTGGTGTTTTGATGGGAATTACATTTAATCTGATTACTTTTGAAAGGATAGCCATTTTCTCTATGGCAACCCTACTGATCCATCTTCTGATATTGTTTTCAATGTCTTTCTTCAGAGACATGAAGTTATTATTTTTTTTTCATTTAAGCCTCTCACTTTCTTGGTTAGTGTCACACCAAGGTACTTTATGTTATTAGTGGCCATTGTGAAGTGTGTTATTTCCCTAATTTCTTTCTCAGCCAGTTTGTCTTTTGTATACAGAAGAGTTTCAGATTTTTTTAGTTAATTTTGTATCCAACCAGTTTACTGAAGGTGTTTATTAGCTGAAGGAGTTCTCTGGTAGAATTTTTGTGGTCAGTCATGTATACAATTATATCATCTGCAAATTACTTTGACTTCTTCCTTTCAGATTTCCATCCCTTTGCTCTCCTTTAGTTGTCTTATTGCTATTGCTAGGACTTCAAGTACTATGTTGAAGAGATAGGGACAGAGTGGGCAGTCTTATCTTGTCCCTGATTTCAGTAGGATTGGTTTAAGTTCCTCTCCATTTAAATTGATGTTGGCTATAGCCTTGCTGTATATTCCTTTAATTATGTTTAGGTATGTATCTTGTATCTCTGATATCTCCAAAATATTAAACAGGAATGGGTGTTGGATTTTGTCAAATACTTTTTCCGCATCTAAGGAGATGATCATGGGCTTTTTTCCCCTTCTGTTTGTTTATGTGATGGATTACACTGATGGATATTTTTATGTTGAACCACCCTTGCATTCCTAGGATGAAGCCTATTTGGTCATGGTGGACATTATCTTTAATGTGTTCTTGGATTTGATTTGCCAGTATTTTATTGAGTATTTTTGTGTCAATGTTCGTAAGCGAGATTGGTCTAAATTACTCTTTTTTTGTAGGGTCTTTTTGCGGTTAGGTATCAAGGTGACTGTGGCCTCATAGAATAAGGTTGGTAATGTTCCTTTTGTTTCTATTTTGTAGAATAATTTGAAGAGTATTGGTGTTATCTCTTCTTTGAAGGTCTAGTAGAATTCTGCACTGAAACCGTGTGGACCTGTGCTTTTTTTGGATGGAAAATTTGTTGAGAACTTCTATTTTGTTAAGGAATATAAGACTATTTAATTTATTTACCTGATCTTGATTCAGCTTTTGTAAATGGAATCTATCAAGAAAATTGTCCATCTCATTTAAGTTTTCAAGTTTTGCTGCTTATAGCCTTTTAAAGTAGGACCTAATGATTCTTTGGATTTCCTTAGTGTCTGTTGTTATATCCCCCTTTCCATCCCTGATTTTATTGATTTGGACAGTGTCCCTGTTTCTTTTTGGTTAGTTTGACTAAGGGGTTTTCTATATTGTTGATTTTCTCAAAGAACCAGCTCTTGGATTCGTTGATTCTCTGAATTTTTTTTTTGTTTGTTTGTTTGTTTCTAATGTATTGATTTCAGCCCTGACTTTGATTATTTCCTCTTGGTTGTATCTGCTTCATTTTTTTTTTCTAGTGTCTTCAGGTATGCCATTAAGTTGCTTTTATGACAAGTCTTGAATTTCATTATGAAAGCACTTAGTGCCTTCATAAACTTTCTTCTTAGCACTGCTTTCATGGTGTCCCATAAGTTAGCATAAGTCATACCTCCATTTTCATTGAATTCTGGGAAGTCTTTAATTTCTTTATTTCCTCTCTGACCTAGGTTTCATTGAGTAGAGAGTTGTTCAGTATCCATGTGTGTGTAGGCTTTTTGTTATATCTATTATTGTTGAGGTCTAGTTTTAGACTATGTTGGTTTGATATGATACAAGGGATTGTTTCTATATTTGTGTATCTGCTGCAGATTGCTTTATGCCTGACTAGATGGTCAAGTTTGTAGAAGGTTCCATAAGGTGCTGAGAAGAATGTATACTCTTTTGAGTTTGGGCAAAGTGTTCTGTAGAAATCTATTAGGTCCATTTGATTTTAGACCTCTGTAAGTGTCATTATTTCTCTGTTTAGTTTCTGTCTCAATGATCTGTCCCTTGGGTAGTGTGAGGTGTTGAAGTCTCCCACTATTAAGGTGTTGGGATCAGTGCTTGATTTAAGCTTTAAAAATGTTTCTTTGACGAATGCAGGAGCCCTTGTGTTTGGCGCATAGATATTCAGGATTGTAATGTCCTCCTGGTAGATTTTTCCAGGAGGACATCAGAAGAGAATGAAATGTCCCACTTCAGCTCTTTTGGTTGAAGTTGGGTTCTCAAGTTTTCTATTTCTTGCCATCTTAGCAAGCTGCTTTCTCATTGTTGACTTCTTTTTTTTTTTTTTTTTTTATGTATCATATCAGATAGGGAGGTCCGCTTGATTTTAACAGAGATGAATTCCTAATGTTGAACAAGTTCATGTTTCTCTAATCTCACTGATAGGTCTGCAGCCTCTCATTTTCTGAGATTATTTTGAGAACCTTCTAGTGTTGTTGTTGTGTTATTTTTGGTACAATCTTTTATGTCTTTGCCTGCTTTTTGATATCTTAAAAAACTAATCTGATATATTACTCTATGTTTCATTTAAGTAGCTTCTCATCTCTTTGTGTAATTTTACTATTTACTGCTGGGTTGGGGTGGCCAGGTCTGCTGTGGCATTGTATTTCTGCTAGCTGACACAATGCTCAGCCCTTATTTGTTAGGAAATTATGTTTTGAATTAATGAGTGGATGTTCTCATTTCAAAACTTCAGTTCTCTTGGGAATACAGTTTAACTTTCATGGAACCTTTTAAAAATTGTCAACTAAAATAACTGTATCTGATGCACATTTGTTATTACTAAATAATGCTATACAATTTAGTCTTAGTTATAGTTACTATTGCTGTTATGTAACACAATGACCAAAAGCAGGAAATGTTTTATTTGGCTTACACTTCTGGATCATAATCCTTCATTGGAGGAAGTCAGGACAGGAACTCAAGCAGGGCTGGAACCTGGAGGCAGGAGATGATGCAGAGTTCATGCTATAGTGCTGCATACTGGCTTGCTGAGCCTCCTGTTTTCTAGAACTCAGGACCACCAGCCCAGGGGTGGACTTACATACAATGGGATTTACCCTCTCCCATTAATTAAGAAAATGTTCTAGGCCTGGGTTCCATTTCCAGCACCACATGGCAACTTCACTGTTGTAGGATATTTGATCCCACTGTGAACCCTGAGATTGTGAACTATAGAAGTTTTTTTTTTTTTTTTTTTTTTTTTTTTTCTTGTTTGGTGTAGCTCAGCCCAGCCCTAGCACATACATTTATTCCACCAGCTATGTATAAATAGGATTAAATAAAGTTAAACTTAGGTCAAGAAGTCTAACAAGCAAACAGCTGACAGGGATTAAACAGAAAGGAAGGGCAGTGAGAAAGGTATTTAAGACAGTGTGGAGAAGGAAAAAAAGGCATTTAGCTTTTTCCTTTGCAATGTCCAGCTGTCTAGAAAGATCAGCTGTGTGCTTTCTCAGCCCCTCTGACCTAGGAGGTTTTCACCCCAGTATCTGGCTTTGAGTTTTCATTGGTAAAATTGAATGATTTGGATTTTCTTAATAACAACAGATCACAATGGTTTATAACTCCATGCTCTGACACCCTAACAGAGACGTACATGTAAGCAAAACGCCAATGCAGACAAAAGAAAAATAAATTATTAAAAAAGGAAAAAAAATGCTCTCCATATCTTTCTTATAGCCTGATCTTTATAGAGGCTTCTTTTTTTCTTTGATGATCCTTCCTCTCAGATGAGTTTAGCTTGTGTCAAGTTGACATAAACCTAGCCAGCACAATCTTTTACACTATCAAACTGGATTTGCATTCATTAAAATGAGGCCAAATATAGGTCCACAGAGATAGCTTAGTGGGTAAAGTACTTGCCATGCAAGTGCAAGGACCTGAGTTTGGATATCAGGTTTAAGTTCAGAAGTTCCCAGACTATTCTCATATTTTCTTGCTGATTATATATTTTAGGAAAACTACTGCCTCCTATGGTTTGGTAATTCTTGAGAGTGATTAGAGAACTCAAAAATAAATCTACCTTCATTTGCAGCTGGCATAATATTTTGTGTAGAAAATCTTAAGAAATCTGCAAACATTGTTAGGATAATAAATGCATTTGTCAAGTTCAGAGGATAAAAGACAAAAAGTACAAAAATGAATTGTATTTCAGTAATCTGAAATAACAAATAAATGAATGAGAATTCAGAAAATCATCAAACATAGCAAAATCTTTAATATTTACATGTAAGAAAATGTAGAGTATGGCTTACTGAAATTAAGGCTTTTAAAGTAACTAGAAAGCCATGAATTTACCCAGACAATAGAAAAGATGTACATAATATATTGGAAGCTACATAATGATAAGGCAAAACAATATTCAAATTACCTTTTTCTTTCTTTGAGATAGTCTCAAGTATCTACAATGACCTTGAACTGCTGATCTACCTGCCGTCACCAGTGAAGTGTGCGATTTAGAGGCATGTATAATCGTGGCACAAATTTTGATTATTATTTTTGTTTTAATAAAGAAGAAAATAATGGCAATATCTGTAAAATGTTATGACCTTATTCAATAGACTAACTTTCCCCTGCTGGTAAGTCAACAAGAAAATGACCTGGGTGCACCAAGAACAACATAACAGTACAAGTAGAGATCTGTTAATAATTCTCCACAAGAAGCAGAAGGAAACAACTCCTGTCCAAGAACAGTAAAAAAGATAAAAAAAAAAAAATTGTGGATTCACACTGAGGAATATCATGAAGTAATGGAAAAGGAGTAGTTGCTTCCTTAAACAACCCCATGGCTGAGTGAAAGACAAGGTGTGAGAGTAAAACCTATGATCACTCTGTGGTTTGCAAACAGATCTAGTTGAATCTGGGGATGTATCCCAAGTGGAACCTAGCTTGAGTGAATCCCTAGTTTTGATTTCTAGCACTGTATAAACTGTATTTTTTGTGAAGAGTGTAAGTTAGCTGGGGTGACTCCATTTTAAAATGAGAAGCCATCTTGACAGTGGGCTGAACTCAGGTACCAGGAAATATCACAGAATATGCACTTGGCAGAAAACAGAGTTAACTCCCCTAGCAACAGCTTCCAGGAAATATCACAGAATAAATACTTGGAAGAAAACAGAGATAAATAATCTCCCTGGCAACAATCAATGAGAATGGGTTGGGAAAATGGTCCCCAATAACATTCCAGATGTACTTTAGAAGAATGGCAATTGTTATTATGTGCCTCAGTTAGAGGGTCACCTTGCCCCTATGACTTTTACCCAATCCTATAATGCCAAGGCATGAATCTAACTGCTTGCTGTCATGGAAACCCCTTGTTTGCTGTTTTTCCCTTTAAAAACCCTGTTCACCCAGGGCTTGGGGTCCCACTTCTTTACTGCTGCATCAGTGAGGCTTAGATCCTGAGTTCAATCACTATCATAATAAAGCTATCTTGCTTTTACATCAAATCATCTCCTGGGGGTCTCTGATGATCTCATGATCCTGGCATACCATCGGCACTTGCCTTTAATTCCAGCACTAAGAGGGTAGAAACAGGAGGATTAGGACTTCCAGTTGTCATTGTTTTAGACCATCTTCTTCTCCTTGAGACCCAACTGATAAATAAACCAAACCAAAACAAAACAAAAAAGCAGGCGTAGTAGCATATTGCCCTTGTTAGATTTTATTGTTAACTTTATACAAGATGGAGTACGCTGGGAAGAGGGAATTTCAGTCGAGGAGTTGCCTTGATTAGATTTGCCTATGGTCATGTTTGAGGAATTATCTATACTGACATTGACAAGGAAATTCCAGCCCACTGCAGTTACACCTTCCCCAAGTAGAGGCATGGGATGTACAAGAAAGCTGAATTTGGGTGAGTAAAACATAACAACCATGGAATTATTGAAATGTTTTAACTTATTTTTTGTTGTCGGATAATTTCACATATGTATATAATATATTTTTGTTATGATTGTGCAGAGAAGTTACATGGCAGGTTTACAAATCACACCACACAACTGGTTCCATATGGGAGGTTTACTAAAGGAAGGGGTCACAGAAACTATCTCTGGGTAGGGCAAGAGAGGGCAAGAAGAGGTGGTGTGAGTTCTCTTATAAGGTGACCCAAAGCATGTGCAGATGGTTTCAGGTGGTCCTCAGGTGGTTCGTAGGTGGCTTCAGAGATGCCTAATATCCAGTTTGTTAGGTCCTTTAGGGCTGGCAGTAGAGATGCCTGCTTATGGATCCCAACAGTTTTGATTGACTAAACCTTCCATTTGACCCACAAATTCCTACCCTATTACCTCTAGCACTTTCCCTTCTTAACTTCATGTGCTCTTATTAAAAAATCTAGAATCCACTTAGGACTACTTATATATGAATGGGTTTAGGACAGTATAGTCTCTGAGAGGGCCACATCCAAGAAACAAACAAACAAACAAAAAAACCAAAACTATCACACCATCCTCTAGCACATGCCAGCTGCCAATAATTCCTTAGCTAGGGGTAGATCTGTGCCTCTTGATCTGTTTTGATGTTTGCATGTGTTTTGTACATAGTGGCTGTGATTTTATATTTATGATGGTACTGTTGTGTCCAGCAAACACTATTTTGCTGCAGATGTGTCTCTCTGTGGATAAAACTGAAGCATATTCCCAATTTTATCCTCTAACAGGGAGGATATCGGGTCTTCACTTGAAGTCCTTAATCCAGCTGGAGTTGACACTCCTTTCAGACAAAACTTTTAAAGAATGTTTTCTGTCTCTAATTTTCCTCACTTTAAGTTTAATGAGACTTTCTCTATTATGGCTTGCCTACAGAGTATCAAGGTCACAAATAACCCAAACATATCTATATTTAATGGTTGTTTTTAAAGTTGTATGTGTTCTGCCCAGTTCACAAACCCCAAAAGACCAGGAATAACTAGATTCTACTGTAAATACATGAGGTTCTTTTTATTATAAAATCACTACAAGCTGCAGCTTGGGCTCACAACCCCCACTGCTGAAGCAGTGAGAGCCTACAACCCTGTGCTCAGGTTAGTTGGGTGATATAAAGATTCTGGTCCATCCCAGCATGCCCAAGACACGGGTGATTCCTGCCTGGCAAGCATCTATTGGTCAAAATGCTACATTTTGAATTGATTTGCTATAGGAAGGTCCCAGACCATTAATGACCTGGTGTCCCTCCCTAGGGGGGTGGTCCAGTTTCCTAGCAACTGTATCTCTAGTGGGTGGGGAAAGAATGCAGGAAGGTGGGTTCTTCCCCTCAGGGCATACTGGACTTCTCCACCCAGCTAACCTTAGTTCAGGCCTTAAATTTTAATAACTGCTGATTTTTAATCTTTTGGTTTTTCACATTTTTAATTGGTCGTTTTACATAGTATTTTCTCACTTCTTTCATGATTATTGTCTTCACTTGGCTTGGCAGTTTCACTTTTGGTTTTCCTCTGCTGTTCCTAGTCCCTTCTTGTGCAGAAAACTGTTCACATTGTTGATCTTGAACTGCTTGTTTTTAGAAAGTTTTTCTGGTAAGATTGGCCTGTGCTTAGAATTTACCTGTAAGTGGTTCTGCACACTGAAGTAAAACTATCCCTAAGTGATGAGAATGGTTCATTGTGTAAAGCATAGTTAATAAAAAACATACAGATGTTGACCACTTTTTCTCTCTTGGGAAGCCTAGAATCTTGGTCATTTTTCATAAAATCTTGAGTAATGAATTTTCTCATAGCTTGCTAGGAGCCAGCACTCCAGATGGGTTGTAACAGCCTGTGTCTGAAAGGGATCACTGTGTTCTGTGTGATTCCATTAGGTAAGGACGATGCATCCTGTCCCTGGTTTCTTCTGGGTTTTGCTGTGTTTATCTCTTCCTGGGTTTCATCTTTTAATTATATGCCAGAGCCCACCAGCAGAGCTGAACAGTACCTGAGTGGGAAGTGAGGATTTAAAATAATTAAAACAAAACACACTATACACTGGATGGCTTGAGAGGGCTGTCAGTATGACTGAAGCAGCAGCATGGGTTTATTCCAGGGTTCATTTTTTATAAGTAAAACAAAGCCAAGTCACATCAATTCTAAAAGAAAAGGTTCACGGAAACGCTCAACTTCTATTTCAAACACTATCTCCTTAGAGTGGATAAAGTCCTATTCTAAAATTAATTCCCTAAAGCAGTTATGGTCCATAGTCACACACAAGTGCTTAAGGAATTTGGAACACACTTTTTTTTTTTTCTGTTGCAAAACACATGAGGGTCTTTTTATTGTAAATTACAAGCTGCAGCTTGGGCCTACAGAGCCCCACCGCCGAAGCGGTGGGAGCTGAGCATGCCACCCCAGGTTAGTTGGGTGATTTATAGATTCTGGTCCATCCCAGCATGCCCAAGGCAGGGGCAATTCCTGCCTGGCAAGCATCTATTGGTCAAGATGTTACATTTTGAATCGATTGGCAATAGGAAGGTTCCCAGACCATTAATGACCTGGTGTCCCTCCCTACGGGGGTGGTCCAGTTTCCTAGCAACTGTATCTCTAGTGGGTGGGGAAAGAATGCAGCGAGGTAGCTCTCCCCTCAGGGCATTTACTAACTTCTATACTGCACCTACTCTAGGTCTTAACGATCGCTGCTACTTTATCTTTTGGTCTCTCATTTTCCCCTTTCCCATGATCATTTGAAGACCCAATCTTGGGTCTTCCAGATATGACCTCTTGTATCTTATAGATTTACCTTTTTTCATAATGGAATCTGGGGTCCCTTCAGGGTGGATATGGGGGTAGTAAGCCAAGGACATCTATTATCCTTTTTCTCTAGGGTCTCTCTAGGCTTTTAGCCCAGTTGCTGCAATATTAGTGTCCATTTCAGCTAAACAGATGCTCAAGATAATAGCTAATGCCAGGGAGCTCCTGTTGACTTAGCATTTCAGCCTGCTAGGGGGGATTTGGACGAAGATCCATCTTCTGGAGCTTCTTCGATTCTGACCGTTGGACCGTAGGCATCAAGGGCTAGGGAGGCTGAAATGCCAGTCAAAGGCTGGGCAATAGGGCAGTCCCAAGCATCTGGTTAGTTGATCCACCTGAAGAGGCAGAGAGCAATCATGTCAGTTTCCAGGAGTAGATGCTAAATGTATAAAAAATGACCAAGCTCCATTCGTGGCTAATTACCAACAGCTATACCCACAAAAAAAAAATGTTACTGTAGACACACTTAAGTTGTGTATAAAGGTTATAAAACAAACAGCTAACTGATACTCGTTCAGAGGGATGCAGTTTTACCTGTTACTCTCAAAATGTTTGATTTGCTGATATGTTACATTTCTGAGTATTTAAAATTATGGATTTCCTTTTGTGTACTAAAAAATTTCATATGAGTTTCAGGATGTGACCTGGATCTGGCATAGCTCAAAAGGATCACAGATGAGATTTTCCCTGATCTTTCCCATTTAATAGACAAATTTTAATTTCTGTCTCCAGTCTGAATTTTTCTCAGCAGATTTTCACCTGTTTAACTCTGTTCTGGGATCAGCTGTGGACTGCAAGCTGGAACACACTTTTAAGGAATTTGGCGAAACTTCCTCCTTTCTTTGTCAAGGTAAAGGCCAAGATGAAAACATAACAATGCAGCTTAACAAGTGGCTCTCCGCAGGTCTCCCTTTTTTATTGTTTTAAAAATTGACCCTAACTTAAGAGCTATGGAGCAGAAGATTGTGTCTGTGTCTAAGGTTGTCTGTCTTGTAAAATATATTCTTATCTGTCATTGGTACATGAATTGCATCATTCATGTCCTGTCTTAGGTCAAATATATCTCAGAGAAAACTAACCCATCTCTGGCTACTAACCTCTGCTAGGATAGATGCTGGAGTTTAATCTTATGCAGATCAGCTTTAACATTCCAGAAGGCCTTGATGAAGGTTTTAATTATCCCTTGTAGGAGGCATGCTCTTAAGAGTAATAAGCCACGTCCAAAAAAACTGATGTAAAAATATGACCATGAGGACCATAATACCTACAATAATTAATCCAACCATTCTTTTAGGTGTGCTTCTAGCACTCATAATCCCTTATCAGAATACCCAGCCTAAGAAACATTCACAGAAACCATAAGATAAGACTATCTAACAACCAGAACTTGCTGTCCATTTGAAAGATTAGGAATCTAGCTTGTTAGTTTACATTAATGGCAGGAAACATTAAAGTTCGAATCTTGTTAACATTTTCAAATAACAAAACATAAGGAGAATATACATAGGCAGTTACAGGGCCTCCCAAGAGTTTCTGAAGCTGAGAGACCAAAAAATAAAAATAAAAATTAGCAGCTATTATTAATTAAGGCCTGAACTAGGTGGGTGGAGAAGTCCAGTAATGCCCTGAGGGGAAGGACCACTGCAGTCTTTCCCCACCCACTAAAGTTAACAGTTGCTAGGAAACTGGCCCATCCCCCTAGGGCGGGACACAAGGTCATTATGGTCTGGGGACCTTCCTATAGCCAATCAATGCAAAATGTAGCATTTTGACCAATAGATGCTTGCCAGGCAGGAATTGCCCCTGCCTTGGGCATGCTGGGAGGGACCAGAATCTATATATCACCCAACTAACCTGGGCACGGCGTGCTCAGCTCCCACTCATTCGGCGTGGAGTGTGTGGGTCCAAGCTGCAGCTTGTACTTTACAATAAAAAGAACCTCATGTATTTACAGTGGAGTCTGTTTATTCCTGGTCTCTTGGGGTTCATGAACTGGGCAGAACAAAGCAAGCTTGTTTTGGTCTGCTGAAAACCAGAATCAGACCACAGTCTTTTTTTTTTTTTTTTTTCATGACAGAGAAATCTTTTTTTGATGTATTACATCATTGATTTTTTTTTAAATTTTTCATCAATTACACTTTATTCATTCTGCATCCCCCCATAAGCCCCTCCCTCCTCCTCTCCCAATAGACCACAGTCTTATAGTCAGTCTTTTTTACATTCTGTCTGATTTTGTTGAGAATTTTGATTATCAGACTAATCAAGTCCAGTCACATTGTATCTAAATGTTTATCTGCACAATATCTTCTCCCATGAGCAGAATGACACAAAGGTGAGTCAAAAGCCTAAGTCCAATACAGCTCTCTGTTCACCGTCAGGACAGAATTCATGATTGCCTGCAGCCAGAACATCCTCTTTCTGGGGAACATTTCCTTCAAATTGCACCAGCATTTCTGGGATACACCTGGTTCTTTCTGAGTCCTTCGGATAAACACAAACATACCCTCAACACTATATTAATAAGGAGTTTGGGCCCTGCTATGTTCCAGTCATCGGATCTTTCCATTTTACTTGGCCATAATTATCTTTGGTATTAGGATGTCACAATCAATCAGCCACAGAATGGCCTTGTGAGAGACCAAAAGATTAAAAATTAGCAGCTATTATTTAAGGCCTGAACTAGGTGGGTAGAGAAGTCCAGTATGCCCTGAGGGGAAGAACCAATTTACTGCATTCTTTCCCCACCCACTAGAGATACAGTTGCTAGGAAACTGGTCCATCCCCCTAGGGAAGGACATCAAATCATTAATGGTCTGGGGAACTTCCTATAGCCAATCAATTCAAAATGTAGCATTTTGACCAATAGATGCTTGCCAGGCAGGAATTGCCCCTGCCTTGGGCATGCTGGGAGGGACCAGAATCTTTAAATCACCCAACTAACCTGAGCATGGGGCAATCAGCTCTCACCACTTCGGTGGTGGGGGGTGTGGACCCAAGTAGCAGCATGTAATGACTTAAAATAAAAAGAACCTCATGTATTTACAGAGCAGTCTAGTTATTCCTGGTCTTTTGGGGTTCGTGAACTGGGCAGAACACTTGTAAATCCACATTTAAAATAAAGAGAGCATGATATAATTCTGTGGTGTTTGGGGATATAACTCACCTATTTTAATTTTTTGCAATTCTTAAGAGATCCATGGGCTTGTTCCACAATTTCTTGACCTTGAGAATTATATGGAATGCCTGTTTTATGACTTATATTTGTTTGCACACAAAAATACTGAAAAGTTTCAACTCATATATCCTGAGCCATTATCAATTTTTATAATGGAAGGAATACCAATTGCAGCAAAATACTTTAAACAATTACTTTTTTGGTGGCTTCTCATGTTAAGGGAGTCACCATGATAAATCCTAAAAAAGTGTAAATTTGATACATGAACATGTTTAGTTTCCCAAATTCTGGGACATGAGTTACACCCATTTGCCACAAATGATTGGGAGTCAAGCCTCTAGGATTGACACCATATTGAACATTAAAATGTTCAGGACAAGAAGAAGATAAGCTTATAATTTGTCTAACGGCTTCTCTGGTTAATATTAAATTGTTTTTTTTTAAGCTCTGACTATTTTGATGATGTAAGGCATGAGATTTTTGAGCGAATTTTTTTGAGTTAATCATGCCACATGTGTGGCTTGATTTGCTAAATCATTACATTGATAGTCTCCTTTGTTTTACAGATGATTTTTGGTTCTAAGGCGTCTCATTTATTAATTGTAGACCTTAGAGTCTGAGCTGTTGTTGTTCTGTTCAAGAAGTCATCTCTTGTGCCAATGAGTTCAAGGCTCTTACCTACTTAATCATCTAGCAGATTTAGTGTATGTGGTTTTATGTTGAGGTCTTTGATCTTCATGAACTTGAGTTTTGTGCAGGGTGATAAATATGGCTCTATACGTATTTCTCTACATTTAGACATCCAATTAAACCATCACAGTTTGTTGAAAATATTTTCTTTTTTCCATGGTTTGGTTTCAGCTTCTCTGTCAAAAAGCAGGTGTGCATAGGTGTGTGACTTAATTTTGGGTGTTTGAATTTATTCCATTGATCAGCTGTCCTATTACTATGCCAGTACCATTCAGTTTAACTTCTTTCTTTCTAATTTATATGCCTTTGATTTCCTTTAGTTGTCTTATTGCTCAAAATATAATCTAGTACTATATTGAAGAGATATGGAGAGATTGGGCAACCTTGTCTTGTTCCTGACTTTAGTTGGATGGCTTTGAGTTTCTCTCCATTTAGTTTGAATGTTGGCTATTATTAGCTTGCTGTATATAGTCTTTATTATGTTTTGGTATGGTCCTTGCATCTCTGATCTCTCCAAGACTTATCATGAAGGGGTGTTGGATTTGGTTAAAGGCTTGTCTGCATCTAATGAGATGATCATGTGATTTTTTTTTTTCAGTTTGTTTATATGGTGAATTACGTTGATGGATTTTCAGATGTTGAATCATCCCTGAATTTCTGGGATGAAACCAATTTAATCTTGGTGGATGATGTATTCGATGTATTCTTGGATTTGATTTGGAGGTATCTTATTGAATGGTTTTGCATCAATAAGGGAGATTGGTCTGAACTTTTCTTTCTTTGTTGAGTCTTTGTGTGGTTTAGGTATCAGGATGACTGTGGCTTCATATAATGATTTTGGTAAAGTTCTTTCTGTTTCTCTATTGTGAACTATTTTGAGGAGTACTGATGTTCGCTCTTCTTTGAAAGTCTGGTAGAATTTTGTGCTAAAATCATATGGCCCTGGGCTTTTTTTTTTTGAGAGAGAGAATTTGATGGCTGTTTCTATTTCCTTAGAGGTTATAGGGCTGTATAAACAGTTTCCCTGCTCTTTATTTAACTGTGCTAGGTGAAATCTATCAAGCAAACCATCCATTTCCCTTAGAGTTTCCAATTTTGTAGAATACAGGTTTTTGAAATAAGACCTACTGGTTCTTTGGATTTCCTCAGTGTGTATTGTTATGTTCCCTTCTTCATTTCTGATTTTGTTAATTTGGGCACTGTCTCTCTCTCTTTTAGTTAGTTTGTCTAGGGGTTTCTCTATCTCATTGATTTTCCCAAAGAACCAACCCTTACTTTCATTAATTCTTTGTATTGCTCTCTTTGTTTCTAATTTATTTATTTCAGCCCTGAGTTTTATTATTTCCTACGGTGTGTTTGCTTCTTGTTCTTGTTCTTATTCTTTCTTCTTCTCTTAAGTTTTCAGATGATCTGTTAAGTTGCTAATATGGGATCTCTCCAGTTTCTTTGTGAAGGCGCTTAGTGTTATGAAGCTTCCTCTTACCAATACTTTCATGGTGACCCATGAGTTTGGGTAAGTCATGCAATCATTTTCATTGAACTGTAAGAAGTTTTTAATGTGTTTCTTATTTCTTCTCTAACCCAGAAATCATTGAAGATGGGGTTGTTCAGTTTTCATGAGTGTGTAATTTTTTTGCTGTTGTTAGGATTCTGCTTTAATTCTTGGTGATCTGATAAAGACCAATGGGTTAACACAATTTTCATGTATCAGTTGAGGTTTGCTTTGTTACCTCAACTGATGTGTAAACTGATATGGTCAATATTGTAAAAGGTTCTGTGTGGTGCTAAGAAAAATTTCTTACGTTCTTTTGCATTGTGGTGAAAAGCTCTGTAGACAACTATTAGGTCCATTCGATTAATGATCTCTGTTAGCTTCATTATTTCTCTATTTAGCTTCTGTCTAGGTGACCTGTCCATTGGCGAGAATGGGGTGTTGAAATCTCACAATATGAATGTGTTGGGATCAATGTGTGATTTAATTTTTAATGTTTATTTTATGAATGCAGGTGCCCTTGTATTTGTGGCATAGACATTCAGGATTATGATGACCTCTTGGTGGATTCTTTGACTAGAATGAAGTGTCCTTCCCCATCTATTTTGATTAATTTTGGTGAAAGTCTATTTTATTGTATAGTAGGGTGGCTACTCAAGCTTGATTTTTGTGTCCATTTGCTTGGAAAACCTTACTCTAGCCCTTTTTTCTATGGTAGTATCTATCTTTATTGCTGAGATATGTTCCTTAAATGCAGTTGAAAGTTGGACTCTGTTTTGAAACCATTCTTTTAGCCTGTGTTTTTTTTCCATTGGAAAGTTGAGTCCATTGATGTTGACAGATATTAGTGACCAATGATTTCTGTTTCTTTTATTATCAAGTTGGTGGTGATAGTGTGTTTGTGTGCTTGTTTTCTTTTTGTTTTTCAATTTGAAGTTATCTATATCCTGTGTTTTATTGGGTGTATTTGCCTTGTTGGGTTGGAGTTTTCCTTCTGGTATCTTCTGTAGTGAAGGGTTGGTGCACATATAATGTTTAAAATTTAGTTTTGTCAAGGGATATCTTATTTTCTCCATCTATGCTGATTAAACATTTTGGTGAGTATAGTAGTCTTGGTTGGCATCTGTGGTCTTTTAGTGTCTGCATGACATCTGCCCAGGGCCTTCTGGCTTTCATAGTCTCTGTTGAAAAGTCAGTTGTGATTCTGATAGGTTTACCTTTAAATGTTACTTGGACTTTTTTCCTTGCTTGTTTTAATATGTTTCTCTTTGCTTTGTAGATTTAGTGTAGATTTGTAGATTACTTCTGTAGATTTCATTATTTATATGATAATAATGATGATGATAATTATAATCATAAATTTCTCCTCTGTTATAGTCTTTTTGGTATTCTGTAAGCCTCTTGTATGTTTAAGGGCATCTCTTTCTTTAAGTTGGAGAAATCTTCTTCTATGATTTTCTTGAACATGTTTTCTGTACCTTAGTGCCTGGAATCTTCTTTTTTATGTAATCCTATTATTCTTAGGTTTTGTATTTTCATGGAGTCCTTGATTTCTTGGATGTTTTGTATCAGAAGCATTTCCATCTTAATGTTTTTTTTTTTCTTTGAGAGATGTGTCAATTTCTTCAATTGTATCTTAAATGCTTGAGATTCTCTCCTCCTTCTCTTGTATTTTGTTGGTGACACTTAACTCTATGGTTCCTGATCTCTTCTTTATGTTTTCCATTTTCAGGGTTTTCTCAGGTTTCTTTTTCTAGTTCTGTTTTCAGGTCTTGAACTGTTTTATTAATTTCCTTCATTGGCTTGATTGTGATTTCCTATGTGTCATTGATGGCCTCTTTTTGTTTGTTTGTAAAGCTTGGTAGGGCTTTCAATGTAAGCCCCTCACATTGTAAAGTATATAAATTAATTTGAAATGATGAAGGAGAAATTAACATAATTGAATGGTGTTAGAGTGAATTAGAAACATGTTGGTATTGTGGCTGGAGAGATGGTCAGGAGTTAAGAGGTCAGATGATTCTTGCGGAAGACGCAAGTCTGATTCACCACATCTGGTGGATCACAGATGCCTGTGAATCCAGTGCCAGAGGACCTGATACCTCTATGGGTACGTACACATTATTAAAAAATAAATGTTTAAGAAAATATCTTGAGGTCATGAAACTAAAGAAAGTGGGTTGTTAATGTCTCTGCAGTGTGAGTTTTAACTTTTTGTTTATTAGTAGAGTTTTAATGCTTACACTGTAAAATTAGCATTCAAGTTTCTATTGATATGGAAGCAAATAACCTTATAGTTTTATTTTAGTATTTTACTGTGTTGTCTAAAAGATTGAATAGTTCTTCAAAAACAAAACCTAAAGGAAAACAAATGGGCTAGCAAGATGCCTCAGTAGGTGAAGGTGCTTGCCACCAGGCCTAATGACCTGAATTTATCCTTGGATTCCACATGATGTAGGAGAGAACTGACTCACAATGTTGTTCTCTGACCTCCACACTTGAACCATGCCACAGGCATAATAAATACAAACAATTTTTTAAATGATGAAACTGTAAAGCAAAACCTTATGAGGTCTAAGGATGTGGCTCAGTTGGTAGAGTTTTTTTCCATCACAAACAGGAATTAATCTTCAGTAGTGTAAACTACATGCATTGATACATGCCTATAATACCAGCACTGAGATGTATGAGAAGCAGTGTTCATGGTCCTTCTCCAAGTCTTTACAGGGAATTGAAGCTCAACCTGGGGTGCATGAGGGCACATCTTTCCCCTTTTCCCCTAAAATTCCTCCCAAAAGAAGAAAAGGATCAAGAAGTCATGGGATTGGAGCATGTGAGTGATGGAGAACTGAATATGACCAAGCTACACTACATACATGTATGAAAATATAATAGTGAATTGTGTACATTAGGTATATGTTGGTAAGGAAAACAATAAATGATTCTGACAGCGAAGGTGATGTGCTTTGTCTTGAATGCTGTCATTTTTTAGAAAAAAAAATATAAAATATAAATTACCCTTGGCAGTAAGAAAACTTGTTGTTTGTTCCAAGTTTAAATAAATTTGAGGGTCCAGGTTTTTTCTTTTTTTTTTTCAATAAAGTTTTTTTTTAATTATTTTTATAACGTTTTCCCAAAGAGATAATCTTTTTCTAAATGAATAGAGTTAGGAGGTGTGTGTGTGTGTGTGTGTGTGTGTATTTGTGTGTGTGTTTATAATTGGGTAATTTAATAAAAAAAGAAAGTTGGGCATGATGGCCCAAGCCAGTAATCCCAGCACTTGGGGAGGCAAAGCCTGGCAGATTACTGTGAGTTCAAAGCCAGCCTGGACTACAATATGAGTCCAGGACAGCCAAGGTTACACAGAGAAACCTTGTCATGAAAAATTTAAAAAATGAAAGTTGTAATCTGCATAGTTAGTGAAACAAGCTGAAGAAAATTACATATATTAAGTTCCTTGAATAAATAATAATATGCCATAGTTTTGATTAGCACTTTGAAAGAAAGGATAATTCATATCATTTTGTTTTTTTTCTTCAAGGGTATATGCATATATTTGTTTGTGGAGCCTATAGGTGAATGTTTAAAATCTTCCACTATCACATTACACTGTATTCTCTGATAAAGGACTTTCCCTGAATCTGGAGCTAGCATGGCTGGGCCAGCAAGACTTAGGCATCCTGTTTTTGACACCTCCCCAGCTGTGAGATGATAGGCATGGACTGTTGCATAAGATCTTGTCTGTGTGTGCTGAGGGTTGAGCACAGTCCCTCATGCTTTTTAAGAACTTTCCTCACTTAGTCATCTCAACTCCTTAAGTTTTATTATTTGAGACATAGTATTTTTACATGAGATTGAATTTTACTTTGTAGCCTAGGCTGGCCTCAAATCCCCCAATCATTTATCTTTCGCTCCTAAGTGCTGGCATAACTGGTATGTACCACCATTTCCTGCCTTTATGTTGAATATCGATTTACTAAAAATACCTGGATTTTAATATTTGCTCTTTCATATTGTTTTAGTGCTCAAAATAATGAACTACCCAAATCTGGAGGGATGCTATTTGATGTGTCCAACACTTCCAGTTGATTAGACCTTGCAGAATGTTGAATTAAATGTCCTTAGTGAGAACTCATTCTTGTAATAGTGCCTGCATGAATATCAGGAGATATTTATTGAAGCTTACTTTATGATGAGTACCATGCTAAGCATTTAGCATGCATTGCATACAAATGATACTTTAAAGCTAAATATCTGGATTAGCTATATGGCTTATAGATGATAGGTGAAAACAGTTTGAGTAATAAGGTTTTCATTTTTTAACTAGAATTTTGTTGTATTACAATGTTTCTCTTTGTTCTGTGTTATATGTGACCCTTGATTCTTTGCTTATTTCTTAGGTAGCATGCATTTGTTTTATATTTTAGTTCACTGTTTCTGAGCATTCCATTTCACCACCCTTGTTGCCTTAATCACTATTTTATTGTGTGTGTGTGTGTGAGAGAGAGAGAGAGAGACAGACAGACAGACAGACAGGCAGGCAGATAGGCAGATAGGCAGACAGAGAGATAGAGATGGAGATTCTCTGAAACTCAATGAGGGACTGAAAAAGACTGGGCTTGACATGGGATTTTGAAACCTGAACGCCCACCCCTAGTGATACAACTCCTCCAACAAGACCACATTTTCTTTCCTAATTCTTCTAATCATATCAAAGAGTTCCACTCCTGTTCATTCAAATATATGAGCCAGTGGGAGGGCATTATATTAAAACTGCCAAATATGACCTTGTTTGGAGATTCTAGCAGGGGAACACAGCTACTGGTATGACCTTGACTGAGGACCTTTCCTCCTCTATTTAGAGAAGGTTGTCCTCTTTGACCAAGAGCACAGCTTCTGGAAGGACACAGAAGGAGAGGTGAAGGAGGAAGGGAATACCTACCTAGCCAGTGGCAGGATCTCTTACAACCTCCCCCAGGCTACGGTCTAACAGAAGGGGAGGAGGACCTTCCCTATCAGTGGAGAGAGATAGGAGGGAAGAGAGAAGGAGGGTAGGATTGGGAGGAGATGAGGGAGGGGACCACAGATGGGACACAAAGTGAATAAATTGTATTGAATAATAATAATAATAATAATAATAATAATAATTTTTAAAACTACCACACTACTTCTTTCCATATATTTTATGAACAAGTTTTTTTGTTTTCTTGGAAAATGATGATGATGATTCAGATTTTCTACTTTTTTTAAAATTAAAGGTCAATGTCAATACTGAATATAATCCTTTTGTTTGCTATATTATCCTTATCCTCATTTCTATCAGAAATGGTGTGGAGAGTCTTGTGTTTTGAGTGTGGCTTTGTATACAAATGAAGTTGTTCTTTTGAATGTATTTGTTGTTTTAATGGACACTTTGGGTGCTTAGCTAAAATTTAGTTTAAGTTAGATACATTAGCAAATTGAATATCGTATTAGATTCATCCAACCAAAAAGCAGTGAGTAATTTAAATTTTAGCTTTGAGAAAGTGTCACATGTTATTTTTTAGACTTTTTTTTTAAATGAGTATTGTAAGAAAGATAGTATATTCACAAAAATTATTTCTTGTTGCCTATGTGGTTTGATTAATTTCATGTTTTAGATCACGTTAAAGGCACATATTTATTCTGTATTTTGTAACAAGTAGGAAAAAGAAGAAATACTAAGCTGAAGGTTGACTGAAAAAATAACTTTATCAGCAATAAGCTGAGTCTGCCACCTGAATATGAATGGAATGAGATTACCAGTATGTTGTCAGGAGTTATGAGTCACACAATAGACTAGTGTTTGCAATAAGCCTCGGAAATCATTTAAACCAGCAGTTGATCTTTCATTTGAGTATGTCTCTGTGTGCCTTAGGAAGTTTGCTCATATGAGGAACATAACTCTCTCTAACAGTGTTATATTTCATTTCAATCTCAAGGCAGTTTCATGTAACAACTGTGCCAGTCATTAAAGTATTCTTAAGTTCAGTTGCACTAAAATTTATTTTCCTCTTTTTTTACTTCAAGCATTTCATTTGAAACCTGATCTCTGGTGTGTTTGTGGCCAGCCTGGTCCACATAGTGAGCTCCAGAACACCCAGGGTAACATAGACCAGTGGTTCTTAATCTAAAGGTCTCAACTCCCAAAAGGATTATGTTTCATATATCCTGCATATCAGATATTTACATTATGAATCATGGCTAGCAAAACTGTAGTTATGAAGTAGCAATGAAATAATTTTATGGTTTGGGGTTACTACAACTCTTGGACCTGTATTAAAGGATCATGTTAAAAATAACTGATATAGACCTGTTCTTAGAGAGTGCTGTGCTTTTAGAACAGAGCCATGAACCACTCAGAAGTATATATTTGAATTTACATAATCAAAGGTTTCCTCTCTGTTGTACTTTTGTTCCTGCCTGTTGGTGTTTCAATGTGAGTGATTGATTACTGTACCCCTGTGTTTACCAACTAAGAGTTATAGCATAGAGCTACATCCATAGCCCTTAATGCTTATTGACATCTCTTATAGTCTGGTGGCATAATTCATGCAATTTTTATTATTTCATGTTTGCAGGATTTACTAAAAATTTTATGAACATTTACTTATTTGCTTAGAATATTTGAGGTAGGATCTAATTGAATAGCCCTGGTTGGACTAGAATTTGCTTTGTAGCTTAGGCTGGCTGTGAATTCATAGCTCTATCTACCTTGTGAGTGCTGAAATTACAGGTGTGTGCTAATATATATGGGCTGTTTCTTTTTTTTTTTTCTGAGATACTCTCAAAAACTTGAACATCAGTTTAAGATTTACTGAGATTACAGGTGTGAGCCACCATTTCTTCATAAATAGTTCTAATGAGCTTGCTGCCTATAGATGGAGCTGCAGGGATTTCTTTGAGCTATGTTGTTCCTTTCCCAGGTTTCAGCAAGAATTTTATGCACCTGAGGAAGAGGATTGATTGTTGTTGTTATTTGGTGGAAGCCTGTCTCTGTCTGTCTCAGGGATGTGTCTTTTTCAGTGTTTCTGTATTTCCCTAGAGTGGTGGCTTCTGTTTCATCAGAATTTCATGACAGCAATTCAACATTACTAAATATGAAAGTAGGATGTTGGGTCCAAAATAGTTCCCTCCCTCTCACCAGCAGATGGCAACTGTTGATTGTGTGAGAGAAGTTTTGAAAGCAGGAAATAGGTATGCTTAAGAGCCATGGAGGGGTCTCTTCCAGGACTACTGTATTGCAGAGAACAGCTGATATGAGATTGCTTTTATTCTGGGATGGCCCAGACTATGTATTTTACTCTAATATGCATATGGCCTTTAAAACTGTGTTGATGGCTGGCTCAGGTGGCGTCTTTTAAGTTTTATATGGTGGCTGCCCCTTCCCCATAGTCTGCTAGTGCTATGATGCTTGGGTCCCCACCTCAGCACTGATGAATGATTTACTCCTCGATGCTCAGTTTGTTGACAACGTCAGCTTTTTGATGTGCTCTTACAAAGTCATAATTTTGTAGAAGATGGATCCTCTACACAGTGTCGAGTCATTAATATTCTTTTGTGGCTTTTTATCTTCTATGAAGAAGGCCTCCTCATGTGGGTTTTCTCTTTTTCCTTCCTTTTTTTGTAGTAGCCTTCATTTTCTTCTTCATTATGTTTAGAGTAATCCAAGTTTTTTTTTTTTTTTTTTAACACTCTTGCTTCTTCTAAGGTTTGTGGTGTGTGTAAGTGCATGTGTGTGTGTTTATGTATGTATGAACAGAAGAAAAAAGAAGGGCCTGTTTCCCCTTTGAGTGGACATTTATTTAATTTAAGAAGTTTATAGAAGCTATAAAGTACCTTAGTTACTCCTCTGTTGTTGCTTTGAAACACTTGTGACCAAAGCAACTTACTTAAGTTTATTTGGACTTATAGTGTCAGTTGGATAGACTCGATTATGGTAGGAACAACATGGAAGTAGGTAACAGGCAACATAGCAGGAGTAGAAAGCTGAGTTTACAATAAGTGTGAAGCAGAGGGAGCAAACTGGAAGTAAGGAAAGATCTTAAGCTCTCAAAGCCCATCCCTGTCACACACTTTCTCTGGATAGGCCACACCTCCTAAGCCTCCTAAACAGTGTCACCAACTCAGACTAAGAGTCCTAAGGCCAGGACTATCAAGAACATTTCTCATTCAAACCACCATATAAGGGACTAGTATTAGAGACTTATGTTACTTTGAGAAAGGTTTTGGAATTATTAATACATGTTATGTTTGAGCCATGATAAGGACTCATAAATTAAGAAAGCATTTGACATATTGATATGGTTTCCTCTTCTTTCTTTCATAGTAATTACTTAAATACTGTGTTTCTTTAGCTTGAGTTTTAGTTGTGACACATAAGAATTGAGACTATTTTTTCTTATCCAGGAGATGAAGATAGAGAAGTTCTCCAGTGAAAGAAAGAGAAATACAGGCAAGAACTATTGGAGCAGATAGCCAAACAAGAGAAGAAAAAGTGTTGGTAATGGGAGGTTTACATTTGTAAGAACGCAATTTTGTAGAATGACATGATGTAAACAATAAGTACTTGGCAGATTTTTCTAAAATAACTTGATTGGAGGCCACCTACCTGTTTCTGCTGGATTATCACTCTAACACACTGAGAAGTAGTTTATATTTGAAAACAAGAACTGGTAAGCATAAACTCATGTAGTAAATCACAGTGTTTTTATTGTATTAAGCTGTGTTTATAATGTTTTATTTTTGATTACTTTTTCATTGATAGTTTCAGAGATGTAACAAATGAATCTGTCTGATCCCTTTTTACCTTCTCATGGTATTCTTGAGTAATCTGTGAGACGTTACTTGAAGTTAGAAATAAGAATCTTGGTTCTGAAGTGACAGTTACCTTCATGTCTTTTATCTCACCTTCATAAGCAAACTAATCCCTTAAAAATTGCTTTTACCTATCTTTAAAAAAATAAACAAACATAAGATGACAATGCAGCCACTCCTGATGAGATCTGATAGAATAACATCAGAAGGAAAGAGAGGAGGACCTCCCCTATCAGTGGACTTGGGGAGGGGCATGCTTGAAGAAAGGGTAGGGAAGGTGGGATTAGGAGGGGAGGAGAGAGGGGTTTATGGGGAGATACAAAGTGATTAAAGTGTAATTAATAAAAAATGTAAAACAAAATAAAAATAAACAGACTGCTTTTGTAGTGTTGGCCTTCATACCTAGAGCCTTGTGCTTGTTATTTAACCCAGTCCTCTACTACTGAGATTTTCTTTTCTTTAAAGTTTTATTTGTATATTATGTATACAGGTGTTTTGCCTGCATATAATGTGTACACAGTGAGTGTGCCTGATTCTCTTGGAGTCCAGAAAAGGTTGTCTGAATCTGTAGAACTGAAGTTCTAGGTGGTCATGAGCTGCCAGGTGAGTGCTGAGAACTGAGCCTGGGTCCTCTCCAAGAACAGCAAGGGCTCTTAACTGCTGAGAGCTGCTTTAAGGTTACTGAGATTTTCTTAAATATCTACAGAAAGAATTTAACTTTATGGCATGAAAATATACATGTTTAATTTTTCTAAAGCATTTGTGCTTTGTTTTCGTCTTTTATTTTGTATAAATTATTTTTTCTTTGACATACCTCCAGTATTCATTTTGAGATATGTATTCTAAGGCACTTGACATGTAAGGCACAGTATCCTATCTACTATGATTAAATATGACTTTAGGATTTTAAAATTTAATTATCAATTAAAGGAATTATTTGTTTTGGAGATGTAGACTTTACATATAAATGTAAAGATGTAGACTTTACATATAAAGTCTTACATATAAGACTTTACATATACATATATGTAGACTTTACATATAAATCTATTTCATTGATGACTGTAATTTTGTTCTTGTATTTACTACAATTTTTAAATTTTTAAAATCTTAATTTGGTTTAGAGAAAAAGAATTAAGACTCCCAGTTGCAGCTTCTGGAGTACTACACCCTGAGAAATCACTAAGAGTTGTTGGCATCTTTCAGTGTTTAATCTTTTACTCAAGTTAGCCTTAAATTTGTTTGTTGCAGGGTATGCTCAGCATGTTGAGGTGCTGTAAAAGCTAAGCAGTCCACACAGAATAGTAGTGAACCAAATTCCATTTTCATAAATGTTAGTCATGTTTCTTTATAAAAGTATTTTTTAAAAACCTTTAACTTGTGTGCTCATTTTGTAACTGAGAAACTAGAAGGATAACCATACTCTTTTTATTTCAGTTTTGTAATTCTCAACATTTTTAAGTGGAATGACTCACAAATATCATTATAGTTAAATAAGGAGGAGGTAATGAATTATTGCTTTCCCCTCAATTTTTTGTTGTTAGAAGTGTAGTGTTTACTCACTGCAAGTAGTTGTTTCTTTTGGTAATGATGGTTAAGACTTCTAAATTTATTAAAAAGTTCAGTCTTTAAAAAGGATCTAACAAATTCTTAAAATTACTATTATCTTAATTATTATTTGGCTATGGGCAACTTACTGATATACTTATGTATATGTTCTATGGGTTTTCTGCTTTAATATTTAATCCCAGGGGTGATAGTGTAGCTCAGTGGTTTACTGTTCCTAAGTTGTGCAAGGTCCTGGTTCAGTCTTCAACAGGCTGCTATCCCTGGTGTGTTATTATGCTCCAATATCTCCACTATTTTGTTCGGACTATTTAAAGAGTAAACATTTCAGCCTGAGAAATCATTCCGGAACCAGGCCTGATCATATTCTCCTTAAATTTACTTCAGTGGCTGAAGCAAGTTCAAAGTTTCTGTGGGCTACGGAACATATTTATAGCTAGTGTAGGCAAGTTGATAAGATGCACAAAGTAAAGTTAAAAGAAAAACAAACAAGAAAATTAAAAGTGTCAGTACTTTAGCTCAGTGGGAGATCTACTGCCTAGCACATGTGAGGCCTTAGGTTCAGTTCCTGTGTCCCAGTAATAGCAAAGAAAAAAAAAATCTCCCTGTATCCTTGATACTGTTGTCTTGCAGAAAAAAAAGGTTAAAAAGTAACCCTTTTTTGTTTTTCCTTAAATACCCTTAAAGTATGTATTGCAATAAAGAATTAGATTTTGGAAACTTCAGCTTTTTAATATAATATGTTGGCATGTTAAATTTTATGATATGTCATAGATCTTATTTATTCTGGAATTGAATCACCTAAAGAATATCAGTTGAACAATTATGTATTAAAGGCAATAGTTAAACATATTTAATAAATTAATTAAATCATAAATCATAACTTTAATAATTAAAGATATTATCCACTATGACCAAGTAGGCTTCATCCCAGGTATGCAGGGGTGGTTCAATATACGGAAATCCATCAATGTGATCCACCATATTAACAAACTGAAAGAAAAAAACCACATGATAATCTCCCTAGATGCTGAAAAAGCCTTTGACAAAATCCAACATCCATTCATGTTCAAAGTATTGGAGAGATCAGGGATACAAGGCACATATCTAAACATAGTAAAGGCGATATACAGCAAGCCTATAGCCAACATCAAACTGAATGGAGAGAAACTTAAAGCAATCCCACTGAAATCAGGGACAAGACAAGGCTGCCCACTCTCTCCATATCTCTTCAACATAGTGTTGGAAGTCCTTGCTAGAGCAATAAGACAGTTGAAGGAGATCAAGGGGATACAAATTGGAAAGGAAGAAGTCAAATTATCACTATTTGCAGATGATATGATAGTATACGTGAGTGACCCCAAAAACTCTACCAGGGAACTCCTACAGCTGATAAACACCTTCAGCAAAGTGGCAGGATACAAAATTAACTCAAAAAAATCAGTAGCCCTCCTGTATACAAAAGACAAAAGGGGTGAGAAAGAAATTAAGGAAACAACACCCTTCACAATAGCCACAAATGACATAAGGTACCTCGGAGTAACCCTAACCAAGGAAATCAAAGACTTGTATGAAAAAAATTTCAAATCTCTGAAGAAAGAATTAGAAGAAGATATGAGAAGATGGAAAGATCTCCCATGCTCATGGCTTGGTAGGATTAACATAGTAAAAATGGCCATCTTACCAAAAGCAATCTACAGATTCAATGCAATGCCCATCAAATTACCAACACAATTCTTTACAGACCTGGAAAGGAAAATTCTCAACTACATATGGAATAACAAGAAACCCAGAATTGCTAAAACAATCCTCTACAATAAAAGATCTTCTGGAGGTATCTCCATCCCTGATCTTAAGTTGTACTATAGAGCAACAGTTTTAAAAACTGCATGGTACTAGCATAGAAACAGAATGGTGGATCAATGGAACCGAACAGAGGACCCAGAAATAAACCCACACACTTATGGACACCTGATCTTTGACAAAGACGCCAAAACCATACAATGGAAAAAAGATAGCATCTTCAACAAATGGTGCTGGTCTAACTGGATGTCTACATGTAGAAAAATGAAAATAGATCCATACTTGTCACCCTGCACAAAACTGAAGTCCAAGTGGATCAAAGACCTCAACATAAAACCAGACACATTAAATCGGCTTGAAAAAAAAGTGGGAAATACCCTAGAACTCATTGGTACAGGGGGAAACTTCCTGAACAGAACACCAACAGCACAGACTCTAAGAGCAACAACCAATAAATGGGACCTCATGAAACTGAAAAGCTTCTGTAAAGCAAAGGACACCGTCATCAAAACAAAGCGACCACCTACAGATTGGGAAAGAATCTTCACCAACCCTTTATCTGACAGAGGACTCATATCCAGTATATATAAAGAACTAAAGAAGCTGAAAAGCAGCAAACCAAGTAATCCACTTAAAAAATGGGGAACAGAGCTAAACAGAGAATTCTCTGTAGAGGAATACCAAATGGCAGAGAAGCACTTAAAGAAATGCTCAACCTCATTAGCCATTAGGGAAATGCAAATCAAAACAACCCTGAGATTTCACCTTACACCCATGAGAATGGCCAAGATCAAAAACTCAAGTGACAACACATGCTGGAGGGGTTGTGGAGAAAGGGGAGCCCTTCTCCACTGCTGGTGGGAGTGTAAACTTATACAACCACTCTGGAAAACAATCTAGCGCTTTCTCAGACAACTAGGAATAGCGCTTCCTCAAGATCCAGCCATACCACTCCTGGGCATATATCCAAAAGAGGCTCAAGTACACAAAAAGGACATTTGCTCAACCATGTTTGTAGCAGCTTTATTTGTTATAGCCAGAAGCTGGCAACAACCCAGATGCCCCTCAACTGAAGAATGGATGCAGAAATTGTGGTACATCTACACAATGGAATATTACTCAGCAATGAAAAATAAGGAAATCATGAAATTTGCAGGTAAATGGTGGGATCTGGAAAGGATCATCCTGAGTGAGTTGTCTCAGAAGCAAAAAGACACACATGGTATATACTCACTCATATAGACATACAACATAGGACAAACCCACTAAAACCTGTGCATCTAAAGAAACTAAGCAAGAGAGAGGACCCTAACTAAAACGTCCAATCCCCATCCAGAAAGGCAAAGAGGATGGACATCAGAAGAAGAAGAAAACAGGAAACAACCTAGGAACCTACCACAGAGGGCCTCTGAAAGCCTCTGCCCTTCAGACTATCAAAGCAGATGCTAAGCCTGATGGGCAACTGTTGGGCAGAGTGAACGGAATTTTAGGTAAGAACTGGGAAATAGTAAGAGCTGGAGAGGACAGGGTCTCCACAAGGAGAGCAACAGAACAAGAAAATTTGAACATAGGGAACTTCCCAGTGACTCATACTCCAACCAAGGACTATTCATGGAGATAACCTAGAACCCCTGCACAGATGTAGCCCAGGGCAGTTCAGAGTCCAATTGGGTTACATAGTAATGTGAAGAGGGACTGCCTCTGACATAATCTGTTTGGCCTGCTCTTTGATCACCTCCCTCTGGGGGGGGGGTGCAGCCTTACCAGGCCACAGTAGAGGACAATACAGCCACTTTTGATGTGAACTGACAGACTAAGATCAGAAAGGAGAGGAGAACCTCCCCTATTAGTGGACTTGGGGAGTGGCATGCAAGCAGAGGGAGGAGGGAGGGTGGGATTGGGATGGGAGGAGGGAGGGGCTTATAGGGGGATGCAGAATGAATAAAATGTAATTGATGAAAAATTTAAAAAAAAAAATTAAAAAAAAAAAAAAAGATACCTAATTCATTTGTAGTGTTTTAGTGTAACGCCCAAAATTTCAGCTCAGAGGTGTAAGCATTGGCATAAACAACAAAGAATATTTGGGGTTGTAGGGATTCTGGGTCAGGAAAGATAAGGCAAAGTTACTTTACAATAATTAGTAAAAACAATGTACCATTTTGTTGCTGTTATTTTGATTTGGTGTTGTTTGGGGGTTTCGATTTTTTTTTCAACCCTGGCTGTCCTGGAACTCTCTCTCTCTGTAAACCATTCTGTCCTCAAACTCACAGATCGGCCTGCCTCTGCCTCCCAAATGCTGGAATTAAAGGCATTTGTGCCACCACTCCCTGGTGGCACAATTAAAATCCACCATTTTAATGAAAGATGGTTCACTTATTTCTTAAGAGTTTGGCCATTGTGGGGGGAAATATGAAGTCACTTGATGGAATTCAGTGAACAAATAAAATTGCCCCTATCTTCGTGCTAAAAAAAAAAAAAAAAAAGATATTTGATCAGACTTCACAAATATGTTTTTAAGTCAGTGAGATGGATAAGTGAATAGGAGTACCACAATGACCTAAACTCCAGGCCATAGGTCCCACAATATGGAAAGAGAAGCAGCATTTGAAGTTGTCCTCTGACCTCCACATGTACCTACCCATTACACACAATAGCACACAGGCCTGCATGTACGTTCCTTACTGCATTAAAAATATAGATATATACCCAAACTTTTCTCAAGTACACAAAAGGGATACTTGCTCAACCATGTTTATATCAGCTTTATTTGTAATAGCCAGAACCTGGAAACAACCCAGATGTCCATCAACGGAGGAATGGATACAGAAATTGTGGTATTTTTACACAATGGAATACTATTCAGCAGGCCACAGGACCCACAAGATGGAAAGAGAATCAGCATTTGAAATTTTCCTCTGACCTTCACATGTACGTTCCCATAACACACAATAGCACACAAGCCTGCATGTACATTCCTTATTACATTAAAAATATAATAAGAAAAAAAGTACAACATTTTCCGGGAATTATATTTAGTAAGGGTTAAAGACTAGTAACTGCTGTGACTTGGGGAGATTGCTTTGCAAAAACACAACTTGACGCTCTCCCAGGACCCGAGTTTGGTTCTTGGCACAGACACCAAGTGGGTCACAATTATTAGTAACTCCAGTTCCAGGGGATCCAATGCCCTCTTCTGGACACCAGGGCACACGCACTCAGGCATGCATACCCGACACCCACACATAAAAAGAATAAAGATGGTACAATTAAAAGGTGCACTTTTCGGGTTTTGTCTTTTTTTTTTTTTTTTTGGTGGGAGCTGTAGGTCTGGCTTGGGCTGGGGTACAGACAGTGTGGTCTGTGGCAGATTCTGCTGGATGCCTCCTGCCTCTTCCGAAGAGGGAGAAAGTGCCTGGGGATCACCTCTCAGTGTGTCTCCTCCCAGAGGAGTCTGCCGTGTCCTGATTCTAGATGGAATCAGATCATGGTTAGTCTCTTTCTTCTTGGAAGTCTAGATAACTCTGTTCTGGGTTTATCAACCCCTTCACTTACCAATTTCCCTGTTGTGGGTCCTCTCCCCTTCAGCTAAGCTGCACACTAGCTGCCGCCATCTTGGAAGATCTAGAAAAGATCATTCTGAGTGAAATATCCCAGAAGGAGAAAAACAAACATGGTATATACTCACTTATATAAACATATAAGATACGATAAACATAATGAAATCTATACACCTAAAAAAGATAATCAAGAGAGCAGATATGGGGTAAGATGATCAATCCTCATTTAGAAAGACAGATGGGATGTGCATTGAACATATGATAGGAGTCTACTGAAGGCATCTGAAAGACTCTAACTAGCAGTGTTTTCAAAGCAGATACAAAGACTCATAACCAAACCTTTGGCAAAATACAGGGAATCATATGAAAGAAGGGGAGTTAGTATAATGGGGAAAGGAGAGGAGTACCACAAGGACCAAACATATCTGGGCACAGGGTCTTTTCTGAGACTGACATTCAACCAAGGACCATGTATGGATATAACCTAGAACCTCTGCTCAGATGTAGCCCGTGGTAGCTCAGTAACTAATTGGTTTCCCATAGTAAGGGGAACAAGGACTATTTCTAATAGGGACTCAATGGCTGGCTCTTTGACCTCCCCACCCCCCAAGAAAGGAGCAGTCCTGTTAGGCCACAGAGTAGGAGTTTGCGACCAGTCCTGAAGATACCTAATAAAACGGGATCAGATGAATGGGGAGGAGCCCCCCCCCATCAGTGGACTTGGAAAGGGGCAGGGTGGAGATGAGGGAAGGAGGCTGGGATTGGGAGGGAATGAGAGAGCAGGATGCAACTGAGATAAAGAGTTAATAAAATGTAACTGATGAGAAAAAAATAAAATTAAAAAAAATATATATATAATAAGGAAAAAAATTACAACATTTTCCAGGAATTATATTTAGTGAGAGTTAAAGACTAGTAATTGCTGCAACTTGGGGAGATTGCTCTGCAAAAACACAATTTGATACTCTCCCAGGACCTGAGTTTGGTTCTTGGCACAGACACCAGGTGGGTCACAATTGCTAGTAACTCCAGCTCCAGGGGATCCAATGCCCTCATCTGGACACCAGGGCACAC
Source organism: Meriones unguiculatus (assembly GCF_030254825.1). Taxonomy (NCBI): domain Eukaryota; kingdom Metazoa; phylum Chordata; class Mammalia; order Rodentia; family Muridae; genus Meriones; species Meriones unguiculatus. Next base: position 158,198,452 of record NC_083369.1, on the reverse strand, counting down.
GCAGTCAGGCATGCATACCCAACACCCACACATAAAAAGAATAAAGATGCTACAATTAAAAGGTGCACTTCACCGTTTCATCACTTCTTCAGGCTCCCAAGTTCCAATTCTCTGTCATCTGTCCTAAGCACTGCAAGGCAGGACTATCAAAGTGCCCCAAATTTTCTGAAGCATGACTGATTTTCAGTTACCTTTTCCCCTAATGAGAAATACCTTTGATGGCAACTGTCTTTCACTAAAGTGAAAATAAATTAACACAAAGGAAATGAGTTATTACAAACACAGCAGAGATCACAAAATTTGGAGACAGAAAAATTAGTTTTCTTTTTAATTTTTTAAAATTCATTTAGGCATAGAACTGTTTTGCCTGCATGCATGTACATGTTCCTGGTGGTCAAAGAGATCAGGAGAGGGCATGAGATTCCTTGGAACTGTAGTTATGGATAGGTTAACTAACATGTGGGTGCTAGAAATTAAACCCATGTCCTCTACAAGCTCAATAAGTGCCCTTACAGCTGAACCATCTCTTTAAACCCACAAATTGGTCAGTCTTGGCTGACTTACACAAGTCTGTGAAAATCTAACCTTCAGATAATCCCACTTACCAAATCAACTTGTGTCAGATCTGTTTGTGTCTCTTTAAAGAGTCCTGATAGTGTGTGTGTGTGTGCATGCTTGCACTCGAAAGAAAGAGAGTGGATCTGTAATTGAAGCATTTATGCAAACTGATCCCAATGTCATAGTCATTAAATGATTCTTTCATAATATCAAAAATAAAATGTTATTATAATGAATTCTAAACCTGTCACTTTAGAAATTAATCAACTGACAATTTTTTAAGAAGGCCAGTCTTGACTGTTTCAATAATAGCTTGTTACCTAAAATGCCTCAAAATTTGAACATAAGACCAGCAAGGTGGCTCAATGGGTAAGGACACCTACCAACAACAGTCTGATGACCTGAATTAGATCCCTAGAATTCACCTGGAGGAAAGAGGGAATCCACTCCCACAAGTTGTCATCTGAGCTCCACAACTGTACCATGTCAAACTGATAGGAGCAAACACCCACACACATACACAGTAGAAGAAAAAAAATAACATACACTATTCCATATACACAATAACTCTCCTGCAATTCAATCCATTTTTATCTAGGTATCTGTCATTTGTAACATGGTACCTTCCCATCTCTGAAGATACTGCTTCCAATTCCAATTCTAAATTGGATCAGCATTTCCAATTTAGAATAAAATTTTAAACACAGAATGTGTGCAGACTAAAATAAAGATCATCATTTTTGGAAAACAAGTTTGATCAGTCTTTTACAATTTTGTAATACAAAAAAAAGGCAAAGAGTAATATTTCATGTTAAAAAAGCAATGCAGCACAAGGATACACCACATAAAACATCTACACTTGCTTGTGAATTTTACATTTTATTAATCTACAATAATTGCTTTTTGCTCTTGAGTTAAAGTTGTCCAGTGCATTTGGTTTCCTTCAAAAGACAAACAAACAAATAACCCAAAAAAGAAAAAGGTAATGCCAGAAAAGACACAGACTTTAAATAGCAAGCCTCCAAGAAGGTTTAGAAGAGAGACACTGTCTTTGTAACATGGGGAAAGGAGAGACAAAGGAGATAAAAACAGGAGAACAGGATGACAACAAAACTTTTCTTCCAAAACTAATGGTTCATGTTTATGAAACAACGTTTCCAGAAAATGAATGTCAGTGTTACACAACAGAAAGTAAGAAAAAGGCCACAGGAAAACTGTGACATTCAAACCCCAACCACATAAATGTGCATTTGTCTCTGGCCTAGATGATTACATGAAAGAAGGAAATATAACCAATCAAGGAATGTTACAATGCCAAATGAACCACAATCATGAGAGTTAGGCTACCACAGAATTTTTCTTACCGACCATCCAGATCAACTCCCACAGCACTCAGAAGACACTGAGGCCCTGTCTCCTAACAGAGTTAGTACCACCAGTGACTGCTGGGATTCAGGAAAGCTTGGATTCTTTGCTCACTAACCTCCCCTACACAGTCTCTGCCTTTAGATGCTTTTTATTTACCATAAACCACAAATGTAAAATGAAGTTCTTTCAAATCTAACAAAAGCATTCTGGCAGCCAAAACAGAAGTAAACATAGCATAGCACTCACTGTTCACACAAATTTAAAAACAAAATTAAGTAATAATCCACAAGGAAATCAAAAAAACGTCCTAAATAAAAGGAAAAAAAAAAAAAACCCTTTGGTAGTTTGAAAATTTCAGGCACTTAGATAAAGGGATATAATGTTCGAAATAGTAAGTACTTCTTTGGATCTATGAGAACAAGAAGAAATGTAACAAGGCCCATCTTTGTGTAGATTCTTTACAACCAAATCATTCAGCAGATTTCTGTTGCCATACTCATTTAAACAGTAGCTGATTTTTCAAGGTTCTTCTCAAACCCCAGTTGTTCATTCTTTCTGAATCTTGCCACAGGTTTGTATACTCTACCTACATATCACTAGGATCTGAAGACCCCCCTTCCTTTACAGCCAATCAAAAAGAGGCTGCTTAGAATGTAAACACTACTCTGCTTTAGATTTAAAGCCTCTGGGATGTGTATCCAAACTGACGGCACTGTATTGTTTTTTGCCTGTTCCACACAAGTAAACTTGATGCAGGCAATTAATCTAAGGTACAATTCAACCCCGCCCCTGTCATTTATAATTGTCTATACAATTGAATTGTTTAAAGCTTTGTTTTAACCTCGGAAAAGTGGGGATGGGAAGGAGCAGAAGCCTAACGTGGCTAAGTATGTTAGCTTCAGGTGCAAAATATAAGCCAGTTTTCTTCAAAAGGCTAATTGGTATCTTTTAAAACCCTTGTTTTCAACAATACTTTATGTAACACCATCTGGAAACACAGGACATTTCCAATTTGGGATAGAGGAGGGGGCTGTTCTGCTCCCTGAAAAAACAAGTAATCCTGAGGTTCCCCTCTCACTCTCCCAGTTGCTTTCAGTAAGGAACAATGATGGCCAGCTTGGGTCCCTTCTCATTTTATACCCGTACACAATCTCGGGCATAATTTGGGACAAATAACCAACTGATTAGGCACTCCCTCCTGCGTATGTAGGTTCTCCTTAATTAGAAACTGTACCTCGGAATCCTGTCTCGCACTGCCACTGCATAAGAGGAGATAACCTGATTCTCTGTACCTGGAGAACAATGTAACCCAACTCTGGCCAATAGATTTATCTAAGGGAAATAGGAAGGGGTGATGTGTCCCGTCATCCGGGAGTCCCTCAAAGCATCCCCCTCCGGGCCTAGGAAGCCCAGCTCCTTCCCTAGCCCAGAGCCTCACCCAGCACTGTCTGATCTCTAAGTGAGATCTGGAATCCTGTACCTCTGTAGTGCACCCTCAGGTTGTTTTGTGAAAGGTCGATGTAGCTGAACTTGTCCATCAGGCTCTAGGATCTGTGCAGTGGAGTCTTCTGCTAGTCCAAGTCCCGGTATAGGCTCTTCAAATGCTCTGTGGCTCCCCCTCAGAAAGAGGCCTCCTCACTACTCAAAGTCTCCAGGGCCGGGACCTGAACACCTGTAGATGATCCAGGAATGCCTGCAGCCCAGCCAGGGACTTGGCCGGGCCAGGTGGATCGCTGGTGTGGTTGGCAGCTGAGGCAGTGGCCTGGGGAGACTTGGGTGGCAGCAGGTGGGGCAGCATGGAGGCCACCTCAGTCCCTAAGCCTCCACCAGGTGAGCCAGCCTGGGAGGAGCTGATGCTGGCGGCCATGGGCGCGGGCAGGGCGTCTCCAGAGCCAGAGGCCCCATTGTCAGCTGGTGGCAGAGGCTGCTCAGACATCCATGCAGAGACTCAGAGAGCGGCTCCTACACTAGTCACCACTTCCTCCTGTGCTTCCCAGGTCGCTGTCACTGTGACGCCCAGAGGCGCTGTCACTGTGACGCCTAGTCTGCGCGCCCCGGAAGTCGGAGCACAGCGGTGGAGGAGACCTGCTGTGGGTTGGCCTGGGGCGCGAGGAAGTGACCCGGAGTGGTGGGACGACAAGGGGCGCTGGCAGGCGTGCCTGGGTGAGGTGGGGAAAAGAAGCAGAGAGCCTGCGAGGGGCGCTGCTCTCCCGTCTGTTTTCGCTGGGTAGGCAGGCTGTGGAGATGCTGCGCGGGGATGGAGCCACCTGAGGGGGTGGTGCCAGGTGCACCTGCCCGCTGGCTGTTTGGCAGCCTCTCAGGTGCAGGCTCAGCCCTGCTTCTCTCCTTGAGCCATTCCCTCAGACTCAGCGAGCCTGCTTTGCACCCATGGAGAGAAATGGAGCCCTGCTGGGCCACAGGGAGCTTAGCCAGGGATTCCCTAGTGGGTCCATAAAGGGCCACAGGAAACCAATTATGAAGGAGACGTCTCTCTCTTAAAACAGTTCCTCCTTCATTATTTAATTGATGGATGAGGAGTCCCTGCGAACTTCCTGGGGGGGGAAGGAGTCACTTTAGGAATACCAACCAAGACAGGCAGATGATCAAAGGGCAGAAACGGGAAATGCTTGTGCATTTAGGAAGGGCTTCTGGAGATGTCTAAACATTTTATGAGCGCATTAATTCTCATCATAGGCCTCTTTGTTAGGTAGCAAAAAATTATGCCCATTTTTTAACATGTGAATCTTTACTTGCTGCATAGCAAACACCCTCAAACTCAGTGACATAAGATTTATTATTAAACATATCTGTGGTGCAGGTTTCTTCTGATTTAGTAACTGTTCTATTGCAAGGAAAAAAAATGACTAAAGTGACATATCAAAGAACACATTTACTTAGAGGCTTACTCACAGTTTTAAAAAGTTGTCCATGATCACCAGGACAGGAAGCATGACAGCAGACAGTTAGGCTTTGTGATGGAGAAGTAGCAGAGAGCTCACAAATTGATCTGAAAATTACAGGCAGAGAGCCATAGACCTAGAGAGCAAAAGAGAGAAAGATAACAAGAGACAGAGATTGTGGCTGGTGTGAGCTTTTGACAACTCAAAGCCCAACACCAGAGATATGCTTCCTCCAATATGGAACCTCCTAATCCTTTTCAAACAATTCCACTAACTGGAGACTGGTTAAGTATTCAAAGATACAAGCCTATGGGAGCCATTCTCATTCAAACCACCACAACTTCCCTTGTCTTCTGCTTGAATGACTTTATCTCCGACATTCAAAGTGTGTTGGCTATGGCTGTGAGTCACCTTCCCACTTGATGGAAGACGAATCTGATGATAAGCTCAGAGATATGGTCACTGGCAGGATTCCTTTCCCCAAGAATAATAAGGACACCACATCATTACTAGCTATTTGCCAGAAGTGGCCCTCAGAGTCGACCTCTTCAAAATGGCAGCAGATTTTAACAAAGTCTGTAAATCAAGAAGACAACAGCACCAGAACAAAACCCGTGATGAGGTGACATGTTGTCAATTTTGCCATAATGTCTATTAAAAGTAAACTGCTAATCCAGCTCACTTTCATGCAGAGAGATTTTGACAAGGCCATTTACATCATAATTTGACATCTCTGAAAAGTTCTGGTTCCTTTGACTCCAGGAGACTTCGCTTGCTCCAACCTTATCACATCAAGTTTCTAAACAAGGGGATGACAAACCCCTTCTGCTATAAACTATGTACTTGGTATGTTAGGTCATGTGGGCCATATGTATCCATTGAAATTACTCATCTTCACCATTGTGGATGAAGTTAGTCACTGAAAACATGTAAACAAGTGGATGTAATTTTATATCAATAATACATATTTCCAAAAATATACAATAAGCTGGACAGTACAAGATGCAGTTAGTGATACCTGCTCTATATAAGACCAGACTAGGAGTACATTCCCAGATGTCAAGAAATTCAGTTTGTTACCCACAATATATATGGTATCCCTACCCTGGATGACCTTGCGCCACACCCAAACAGGTTTTGGGTACTTCTGCACCTAGCCTGTGACAAATAAAAATAAATGTCCATGATGATCCCAGGGTAGTGAAATCCAGCAAGAAGAGGTCCAAGCTGGGGTTAGTTTTCACTTTGTTTTTAATTAATCAACCTTTATACATATAGAATGCTCTGTTGGGTGTGGGAATAAGGAAGAAAGAGTAATTACAGGCAATATTGAAGTCAGTCAGGGCACCAGGTTGTGAGAAAGAAGGACTGAGAGCCAGCTGCTGCTCTTTAGAAACACATGCTTCTAGTACAGGGGCAGATAGACCAAGGTCTGCAAAGGAAGTGTTCTGCATCTGAATCAACATGTTGTCTTGGACAGAACACAAAGGTGGCACTGCTGGTGATTGACACACACCAAAGTAGAGTGTTTCTGAAGTCCAGGGTTCAGGGCAGAAATGGCCTACTGAGTCACATGGGACAATACAAATGTGCTACTTTTTATCATGATCTTTTTTATTTTTTAGAAATGATTAGAATGCAGTGTTCACAAAACAAAACCAATGTGGAAAACCAGTTATTTAAGCAGAAAATGCATGTTTCATTCATCTGTTCTTGATGATTTTGGACAAAAAAAATCACAATTTTGGATGGGATAATCTTCATTAATAATGATTTGACAAGTTAATACAGTCTCAACCTTCTTCTGAGTTCCCTCTTAACATTTTTTTTTCTTTCCAAATTCTTGTGGCCCTTGTCTTAATTGGCAAAAGTAACATCCTCTTTTCCACACTGATTTCTATGTCCCTCTTGTTGATAGCTGTTGACATGCAGAATGAATTATAATGGAACAACAACAGAAAACGTTCAGGAAAAACTCATCTTCTCCCTTAGTGCTTCTGGGTCAAAGGTCAAGTTCAGGATGAAATTCTAGATAAGGAAGGCTGAACCAGTAAATCTCTGAGACTCATTGAAGGACACCTGCCATACCTGAAGGTGCTATACTTAAGTGGATGCTCCCTTGTGTAAGAAGCCAAAGGCATAGTTAGGAATGATGACACAGGAAAGGGAACATAGGAGCCAAAAATAGACAGTTTATGGAAACAGAGGAGAAAATGATAGTCCTTTAGGACAATGATAAATAGCTCTCCAAAGTGTCAAATATCATGGGGCTGTAACTTGCCTACACACTGTGGATTGGCATCAAAAGTGGCCTGCTTGTTTTTCATCAACTCTCCAGAAACAATTGGATGAAACACACAATGCTAGGTTGCACGCAGATTGGTCCACTAAAAATTGGACCCAAGGCCTGGTACATGTTCTACCACTGGGCTACAATCATAGACCCTAAGAGGATAATCTGTGCTTTAAATAGCACTATTTGAAGTGATTTAGTGAACCTGCTTTAGAAATCATATTATTTAATTATAGCTAATTATGCTTGGTAAGCTTTTAATATTTTTGGTTTGTTTCCTTTAAGCACCTTCAAAGATCCACAAAGAGAAGTATGTCCACCAATCTGTGGGACTTTCTAAACCTTAGTATTTAAAAAATGTTAAAATATCTGTACCTTTCAAATGATAAAGCTCTTTCAAAAACTTCAGTCATTTTACTTCTTCAGCTACAAGTATCTAACTTAGAAAGAGACATCATCCACAGCACTTGCTGTTACTGGCTGCCAATAGTCCATCAGATACACCCTTTACCATAGTATAAATGGAAACTCACTATAGGCAATACATTTTACATATAGGTAAAATTATAGGTGATAGTAACTATAGGTAAATTTGCTCCACACAGGCCTTTGAGGTTCATGAGAAACCCAGGTCTCACTAAGTCCTGTGCCACCATACAACATTCACTCAATGTGAAGGGTGCAGTCTGGCACAAAGTCACACTGGCATTGGGTGTCATATGGCTGGCTAGTTGACTCAACAGCCAAGGACATGCTTCCATGTATTTTCCCATCATGAGACCCTTAGTGCTTGGCAAAATTATGTCAATAACATCCTAAAGTTAGTGTGAATATAGGTGCTCCTAGTGTGAGCCCCTGTATTCACCCTAACATGTGAGTACATGTGTGCAAGTACTGCCCTGATCAGATTCCGGGTTTTGTAGTTTTTTGTTTCTTTGTTTGTTTCCTTTGTCTACACAGAGTTTCTCTGTGTACTTCTGTCTCTACAGGAACTTACTATGTAGACCAGGCTGGTATAAAACTCAGAGAACACTCTGCCTCTCCCTCCTGAGTCCTTGCATTAAAGGCATGCATCACTACCCCCTGGCTATTCTTTTTTTGTCTTGTTTTGTTTGTTTGTTTTTTTTTTTTTTTTTCAGGGGAGAGGAAAGGTGTTGTGTTATATGGTTTTGTTTGAACCACCCTTCTGGTGTAGCCTGGATTGAAACTTTGGTTTCCTCCTGCCTCATCTCTCAAGTGCTGGACTTACAGGAGTGCCAACATTCCTCATCTCTGTTTTTCTCTGATTGTGTGTATGGGATCATGCGAGTATGTGTGTATACATGTGTGAGAATCTGCATATGCTTGCATGTGACAGTCGGAAGTTGAGCCTGATCACCTTTAATTGAGGAAGGGTTGCTCACTGACCATGAAGAGCAGCTATTCCAAATTGTCTACTAAAGAGCTTGCTCAGTGCATCCCATATCTCTGGTTCCTGAGGAGTGGGATTAAATGTTGGCACCAGGCGTGCCCAGCTTTTATGTGGGTTCTAGGAATGCAAACACTGCTCTTCGTGCTTATACTGAGTCATCTCTCCACCCCACCTCTATTTTATTCTTCAATTATGTAAATCCCTTTTTCTCTTAGTGTCATCACACACACACACACACACAACCTTTGAAGTGTCTCGCCAAAAGATGTTCATAGCCAATGCCGAGAACCTCTGTCAAGGAGCCTTGTGGATGAGCTCATGCTACAGATCTTGAAAGAGGACAATCATTGGGGAAGGCAGAGGCAGGTGGATCTCTGAGTTTGAGGCCAGCGGGGTCTACAAATGAAGTCTAGGACAGCCAAGGATACACAGAAAATCCCTGTCTGCAGGAAAAAATGGAAGAAAGGAAGGAAGGAAGGAAGAAAGAAAAAGGATAATACTGGATTGTCCTATGGCCTCAAATCCCATGGCAGGTGTTGTTGTAACTAAGGCAGAAGGAAATCTGAGACAGAAAATAGAAGATATAGGTTGTCCTAGTCACTTTTTTATTGCTGCAGCAAAACTCTATAACCAGGCAACCTATAAAAGAAAGCATTTAATGTGAGCTCACAGTTCCAGAGGATTAGACCATCATGATAGGGACCATGGCAACAAGCAGGCACACATGTCCCTGGAAGAGTAGTTGAGGGTTTACATCTAATCCATAATCAGGAATCACAGCGAGCTAACTGGGAATGACATTAGGTTTTGAAGCCCTAAATCCCTCCTCCAACTCCCTGCCCCCTGCCAGTGAAACACCTTCTCCAACAAGGCCATACCTCCTAATTCTTCCCAAAACAGTTCCACTAATTTCAGAACAAGCATTCAAATACATGAGCCTCTGGGGGCCAGTCTCATTCACGCCACCACTTACACAGAGAAAGAAAGGTCATAGCAAGGTGATGCAGACAGAGACCTGACCATAGCTAATAAATGCTCTAGCCACCCAACACAGAGGAAGCAAAGAATAGTTTCTGTCTTTGGAGCTGGAGTGAATACAACTTTGTGACATCTTGATTTGGAAAGTCCAGCATTTTTTACTATGGCTTCTATTACAGTAATCTATTAATTCGGGCATAAAAACCAGTATACAGACAAGTACACCACATGTTGTGTAAGTTTAGGGAGAGGGTGCACAAAGTTGTGAGCACATTAAGTATACTATGTGTTGTGAAAGGCAAAAATAAATAGTAGGCATATTTTCAATATCAGAATTGTAATGCTTTTAGCCCAGCAATGGTGGCACTCACCTTTAATCCCAGCATTCAGGAGGCAGGGGCAGGTGGATCTAGTCTGCAGAGTGAGTTTCAGGACAGCCAGAGCTACACAGAGAAACCCTAACTTAAAAATAAAAAAGAAGTGTAATGTAATGGTTTTAATTTAAATGTACTTTTTAAAGACATGGAGCACAGTGTGCTACATAAATTTTATAGCTTGATAAGGCAAATAGTTTTCTTACTTGTCTTCATAATAATCTCTCTTTCTTTTCTTCTTCTTCTTCCTCTCTCTCTCTCTCTCTCTCTCTCTCTCTCTCTCTCTCCCTCCCTCCCTTCTTCACTCTCTTTCAGCCCCTCCACATTTCAGTAAAGATATAGGTTATATAAGTGTCTGTGTTAGTGGCAAAATTAATTTTCGGATTGAGATGTGAGCTGGGGTGCCCTAACAACAGAAGCCCAAAAGCAATAAACGATCTTTCAAGATGCCATTAGAAGGTCAACATGGCTGCTGAAGCTCATGCTGTTACATCTGAACCATTAGATGCCTCACACACGTCACACCTACCCACTTATAAACCCAACATCAACAGGATCTCGTCTTGTTCTGCCACGTGTTCCAGGCCAGCTTTCTAGAACACCAGAGTCTGTTGCAGGGTGTCTGATAGAAGAGGTTGAGGGAGGTCTCTCAAAGTCATCTGAAGGGAAAGGAAGCAGGAGAGTGAGGTATGGGGAGGAATGTGGCTAGGCCTTCATGAACCCAAAGAAGTCTGCCTCCAGCCTCCCCTAGGGAGATCATGAGCACATACACATCACATAATTGTCCCTTCACCCTGAGTAAGAGCCCAAACCCTTATAACCTGCACTACTTATTTATTAGCTGCAAGCCATATCACTCCCATGGTGGAACAACATTCTGCATGGGTGGCTAAGGAGCCATTGGCAACCAGCACTCCCAGAAGCCCTCAGGTGGGCACTGATCAGAGCACCAGGACCTTCAAAGGGGTACCTGCCTCCTACTGAAAATATTTTTTAAATCTGTGGGTAATAACTAATTTCATCTCAAAGAGTACAATTGCTTAAGAAATATCTGAGTGAGAAATCAAAAGAGACACAAATATTACTGAACATATTTGGAATTTCATGAATCTTCCAACTCATATGAGGGAGATGCACCCAGCAAATATGTTCACATTTTCTTCTGGGAACAAGCTTTTAAAATCCAGATTTTAAAAAGGACCCAAAGTCCATAACTGTGTGTGATGGTTCATCTTGGCTCTCAACTTCACACACCTAACAAGAGGGAGTCTCAACCGAGGAATTGCCATCAAGTTAGCCTGTGGGCATGTCTGTGGGACATTTTTCTTGATTTCTAGTTGATGTAGGATGGCATAGTCCACTGTGGGCCTTTGGCATGATCCTCAGGCTAGAGAACTTGAAACTGTATAAGAAAGGTGATTGAACCTCAGCTGACGTGTGGACCAGTAAGCAGTATTCCTCTGCGGTCTCTGCTTCAGTACCTGCCTTCTGCATCCTCCTTTGACTTCCCTCAAGGCTGGACTATAACACAGAAGTGTAAGCCAGATATCCCTTTCCTCCACCAAACACCTTTTTGTCATTCTGTTTATTCACAGCAACAGAAAGCAAACTCAGACAGCCAGCCTATGCCTGTACTCTTCACCCTGAACCTGCCATGTTTGGTTCTGAGGTCTCTTTGCCTTGCTCAACCCAACTTGCTTAGCCAAGTACCAGTCTGTGTGTGCCTCCGTGGCTTGTCTCACTCTGTACTGACTCAATAGGTACAAATCAAATGGACTTAATATTTCCTGAGTATGCTGAACAAGTACTCAGCTTCTATTTGTTGTGGTGCAAACAGGTGCTCTCATGATTAGTAACTGCTGAAGCTCTAACAATATGGCTAAGGCATCTTCTTGCACAGAAATTGCAAAGGCAAATAGCCCAGACAACCATTGTAGGAGAGTGAACAATGCCAGGTAGAAAATAATAACAAACTGATGGGCATGAAATCACAAATCACAGTGCTTATAAATACTTCACAGGATAACTAAAACACCTTTGTGAGGCAGGGTTTGCCAGTGGGTCACCAGTAGGTGGACTGAAGTTTCTGCATTCCCAGAGTTGAGAGTGCCAACCAATTATAGATGTCCTGGATCTATCTCCTGTTTGCCTGGGTCACCAAGGAGCCTAACGCTGTTGTTGCTTGTCTCTACCTACCTTGGGTAAAACAAAGCACCAGTTATGCCAGACATGTCACTTAAATTAATGTGTGAATTATATGTCAATCAATCAGTAAATCTTATGTGATGGAGACTATAGCTCCACTGTTAGTGTTTGTCAAGCATTCATGAAGCCCTGAGTTTGATTTCTAGTACTGCACAAATCAGGCATAGTGGTAAATGCCTGCTAGCCCACAACTGGTAGGTTGATTGCAGGTGTATCAGAACTCTATATCATCTTCAGCTAAATAGCAAGTTTGAAGTCAGCCTGAAGTACATGAAACCCTGACAAAAAAAAAAAAAAAAAAAAAAAAAGCTGGGTGGTGGTGGTGCACTCCATCAATCCCAGCCTTCAGAAGGCAGAGGAGGAAGCAGCTAGATATGTGATTTCAAGGCTACCCTGGTCTACATACTGAGTTGCATTACAGCCAAGGATACACAGTTCAATTCCCAGCAATACATGGTGGCTCACAACTGTCTATAACTTGTTTGAAGGATTTTGATGCTTTTTTCTGGCCTTAATGCAGGAAAAACACACATACTCATAAAACAACAACAACAAAAATAACAACACATTTTTTATGTTTTAAATGTCTTTAGAAATATTACAAGGTGTCACTGACCAGCAATGACACCTGAATACCACCTGAGAGAGGGCTGGGAGAGAGAGAGAGACAGGGAGACACAGAGAAGGACAACAAATCTACATGCTGATCCAGGTGTCGATTTAATGTACATTAGGTTAACACTTAAGTAGGCAAAAAAGTACAAGCAGTATCTCAGGTAGTAGTTTAGTCAAAACATAGCTTGGTCAAAATATAGCTCACTCAAGGTTACACAGAGCCTGCTGTCAGGTTATTATGGTTGCACAGATTTTCTCAGGTTCAGAGCAGTCTGCTGTAGGACCACCAAGGTCAGTTTATGAGAAAGTGGACTTTGGAAAATAGCCAAAGCCAGGAGGCCGAATTCCACTGCTCAGATGCCATTACCTCCAAATTTGCCATTAACTCCAAAAATCTTCCAAAACAAGGCTGGAGGAATAACACTTGCATTGTACATATGAGACTCTGAGCTTCTGTATTGTGATTTGAATTAGAAATGCCCCCAAAGTCTTGGTCTCCGGTTGATGACTCTGATTGAGGAGGTTTGGGAGGAAGTTTATTTCTAGGAGTGGGTGTTGAGTGCTTAAGGCCTCACTCTACTTCCGAGGTCATTTTTTTTTTGCTTTATGCTTGCGTTTCATGAAGTCTGTTCTCAACTTCCTGTTCCTGCTGCCATGCTTTCTGCTTGTGCCCATGCCTCTGTTCTGCCATCGCAGACTCATAAACCTTAAGTTAGGTAAGGTTAAACTGGAGAGCTAAACCCAAATAAACTATTTCTTCGTAAGTTAGTATGGCATCATGTTTCAGCACAATAGAAAAGTAATTAATGTTGGATCTCAAAAAATGACTCATGTTAGGTAAGCTTTTATCAAGGCTAACAATCACTGCTGTGCTTTCCCCACTTGGAACACAAACAAATGATTCCTAGCTATTTGTACAATGGATTTGTGTAAATCTAGAATATTCCATAGATTGGAATAGAGAATTCTGGTCAATTCAATATCCTGAAATCCCAGAGGCTGTCTGGAATGTTGTGGGTTTTCTTTCCTATACCAGATAAACTATCACAAAGTCTGGAATATGGTATACTCTAAATAAAATAGTTCCATCCTTTCTTCAAAAGCAGTTCTAAAGGTTTGCAATATGTTAAGGTTTTAATATATATTAATATATATGTATGAATATATATATATATATACATATATACATATATGATGGGGAGTGGTGGCACATGCCTTTAATCTGGGCAGTTGGGAGGCAGAGGCAGGCAGATGTCTGAGTTAGAGGCCAGACTCCTGTACAGGGTGAGTTCCAGGATAGTCAAGGCTACACAGTGAAACCCTGTTTTGAAAAAACAGTATATATATATATATATATATATATATATATATATATATATATAGAGAGAGAGAGAGAGAGAGAGAGAGAGAGATTGTATCAACTATTTTATTTTTATTATTTACAGTTTATTCACTTTGTATGAGTCATAAGCCCCTCCCTCCTCCCCTCCCAGTCCCACCATCCCTCCCCCTTCTTAACGCATTCGCCTCCCAAAGTCCTCTGAAAGGGGGATCCTCCTCTCCTTCCTTCTGATCTTAGTCTATCAGTTCACATCAAAAGTGGCTGCATTGTCATCTTCTCTGGCCTGCTAAGACTGTCCCCCCTTCAGAGGGCGGTGATTAAAGAACAGGCCATTCAGATTATGTCAGATGCAATCCCTCTTCCCATTACAATGTAACCCTAAACTCCCATGGGCTACATCTGTGCAGGATGGTACATGTTTGGAGTATGAGTCTCAGGGAAGACCGCTGTGCTCAAATTTCTGGTTGTGTTGCTCTCCTCATGGAGTTCCTGTCCTCTCCAGATCTTACTATTTCCCACTTCTTACATAAGATTCCATGCACATTGCCCAATAGTAGGTCATAAGTCTCAGCAACTGCTTTTATAGTCTGCAGAGCAGAGTCTTTCACAGGCCCTCCGTGGCGGGTTTCTAGCTTGTTTCCTGTTTTCTTCTTATTCTGATATCCTTCCTCTTTGCCTTTCGGGATGGGGATTGAGCGTTTTAGTCAGGAACCTCTCTCTTGATTAGTTTCTTTAGATGTACAGATTGTAGTAGATTTATCCTATATTATATGTCTATATGAGTGAGTATATACCGTGTGTGTCGTTCTGCTTCTGGGACTGCTCACTCAGGATGATCTATTCCAGGTCCCACCATTTACCTGCAAATTGCATGATTTCCTTGTTTTATTGCTGAGTAATATTCCATTCTGTAGATGTACCACAACTTCTGCATCCATTCTTCATTTGTGGGCATCTGGGCTCTTTCCAGCATCTGGCTATTACAAATAAAGCTGCTACTATCATGGTTGAGCAAATGTCCTTATTGTGTACTTGAGCATTTTTTGGATATGCCTAGGAGTGGTATGGCTGGATCTTGAGGAAACACTACTCCTAGTTGCCTGAGAAAGCACCAGTTTGATTTCCAGTGTGTTTGTTCAAGGTTTTATCATCTTTTGAAAGTTTGAAACAGGAGTAGGAATTCAAAAAATTGTTATTGTAAAAAAAATTTTTGTTGTTCAGTAGTGGGAGTCACAGACCTAAGAAATGCTTCCCAGGCTCTGATGCTTTCTTCTTCCCTTGGTTTCGGTAAGGCACATGTATAATCCCAAAGAACCATATGTTGGAAGTCCTGTCTCAATGTGGTAGTTTTAAAGAGAGGTGGAATGTTTAAGAGATGGGAGTCTTGTAAAAGGTCAGTATGTCATTGTGTCATGCCCTTAGGAAGGATTAAAGATGGTATCATGGAATCCTGGTTCATTTCCTTGAGAGTGGGCTTTATTCCAAAGAAAAACCCTGGCTTTCTATATGTGCTCCAACTACACTGTCTACCATTTTCAAGTATAGCCAGAAAGCTACCCTAGAATTGAACAGAAAAGCCAAGACAATGTCCTTGGAATTCCAGGACCATGAGCTAAGTAAATGTATGTTCTTTAAATTTTCCCAGCCTCATTGCCTTATTGCCTCATTGTATTATAGGAAAATGGACAAATACATCCCACATATAAAAGTCTCTGTCATATGATCTGGGCATTGACACACATTTTTTTGGACCTGTATGTGCATATATGCCTCCAACCTTGTGGGAACAGGTCCCTCATGTCAGACCTTGCTTGATGTGCAGGGCCCATCTAACACTAAATTGCACTCTCTGGCCCTTCACAGAAGACATTTTCCTCACCCCATCACATGCTCTCACCCCTTCTAACACTTTCCAGCCAAGTAAATTGGAAAGAAAGTGCAGGGGTAGAAAGAAAAGTAACATATTTCTTTTCAATGTTTTCATTTCTCTTCAGTAAGTACTACAATTCCCATCTCATCCCCTAGAGATGACAGAGAGTATAAAACATTCTCACAACAAATGTTGTGAAGCATGAGGGGCTACTCTGTGAATTTATAGCTAACTGTCTGGAGTTGAAGGATGAAGTCTAATATATGAAGCAAAAGGAAGGGGATGGGTATCCCCAGTCCTTCCTTTCTTTCTTCATACATTCATCAGGCTTTTCCATATTTACTGTAATAAGCCCAATTTTCTCTCTATTTGCACTAATTTTTTTCAGAGATGCACTTCATCCATGAATCATGTTCGAAGACTCCTTCTATGGAAGTCTCTTCACTGCCCAGCCAGCTCCAGGCTCCTCTTTTACAATACAAACACATTTACATCTACCTCGTAGTTCTTGATTCCATATGACTTGGTCTTTGTGGTGTTTCGAATAGGTATAGCTTGCCTAGAATCCTGTGTTTGAATGCTTGACCCGAGGGGAGTGGCACTATTAGGAGGTGTGGCCCTTTTAGAGTTAAGTGTGGTTTTGTTGGAGGAAGTGTCTCACTGTGAGGGTAGGCTTTGAGGTCTCCTGTGCTCAAGCTCAAACCCAGTGTGGAGTCCAGTCTCCTCTTTGCTGCTTGTGGATCAAAGTGAATGATCAGCAACTTCTCCAGCACCAAGTCTGCCTGCACACTGCCATGCTTCTCACTATGAAGAGAATGGGCTAAACCTCTGAAATTGTAAGCCAGCCACAATTAAATGTTTTCCTTTATAAGTGTTGCCATGCACATGGTGTCTCTTCTCAGCAATAAAACCTAAACTGAGACAGCATTGATCACTAACTTTCTCATGTGTACAGATTTTACCTTCTGAAATAGAAGTTCCTTGAAGATATGCTTCCCAGTGACTTCCAACATCTGTTGAGCGACAGACACCAGCCATTCTCTTGAATAGGAAGTGAGCATATTTCCAGAAGTGTGTACACTAGACAATTAATGTTTCTATTCTTTTGTTGAGATCACTATGTTGAGGTTAAACATAAAAGAAAAAACTTTCAGTAACTGTGCAATTGAAGTCAAACTGCTGTGAATATCAACTGTGATCGCCACAGAACAACAGAACACAGATACATGAGTGATATATGACACCCATTACAATGGAATGTGTGCAAGCTCAGATGGATAGCTTCATTTAGACTCCTGTGTTTCTGTCTCCTGTACATCATACTAACCCTAAATTAGAGAGTTTCACTGAACATGGATGTGCAATCACATTTATAACCTGAAGAAAGATACCAAGTATGATGATGCACATCAGCAATCCCAGGACATCAGAAGTGGTGTCAAGAGGATCAGGAGTTCAAGGCCAGCTTGTGCTTCATAGCAACTTCAATTTCTCCCTGAGAGACATCAGAGAGACATTAGACCATATATCAAAGAACAAAAACAACTAAACAGAAGCTGGAGAGATATCTCAGTGGTTAAAAACATGTATCACTCTTGTGGGGCTCTCAAGTTCAGTTCCCACCACAAATACCTAGATGTTCACAGTGTCAATAACGCCAGCTCCAGGGAAGCTGATGATCCCTGCTGAACTCCACAGTCATATGCACTAACAGGTGCACAAATGCTTATGCACACATACACACATACACATAATTAACAATAAGATATATGTTTTAAAATAAATAAATCTTAAAGAGAACCATAGAGGTTTAGATGGTCTTCTGCTACAGGATTGGAGTTTGTCAAGGTCATGCCACTTGCTGCAAAAGTAGATGAGGACCAGCTTCCTCATGTAAGCCCTGTTGTACCACAGTGATGCTGTTTAAGAATGCTTCTTCTCACAGCAGCTTTGAGTTATTCAGTGTGTGCAGCAGCATGTGCTTTGAGTGTTTGAACTATTTATGATAACAAATTAGAAGTGTGTGTAATAGCAAAATCTCTAAGTAACTATACAGAGGTTGGATATGTAAACAGGTTGCTTTCAGTTGTTCTTGATCTTGCTGTTATTTATTTTGAGACAGGAACTCATACATGTAGTTTAACCTGGCATTGAACTGATCCTCTTATCTCTTCAATGCTGGGATTACAGGTGTGAGCCACCATGCCACCTGAGAGACCCTATAGTAACTATGGTGGGCGAAGTATTAAATAGGTTGATCCAAGTCACAGAAAGCATCAAATGCTGGGAATCTTGACCGTCAGACCAGTGTGTTTTCTTACAGTCCTATAGATATCATCTATTTTTCCCTCTCCTTGGTGTTCTCAATCACATATAAGATAGTAGCTTTGAGTTGCACACTATATTTAGGTGTTTTCTAATTGCCCTGATGGGACATCCTCCAAATAGATCCATAGCTTAACAACATCACACAGTCAATCCCCACCCTCATTGCATCCATCACCTGCTGCCAGCATAACAGTTCTGGCTCCACTCTGCTGAGCTCTGTTCCTTTAAGGATTGAAGCAGGAAGGAATGCATGCAGGACGCCAGCACAACATGTGAGTGTAACATGATCCTGAGCTCTAGCATGCACAGCGGGGTGATGAGAAAATGTACACAGTGCTCTTTGCTTCTAGCAAAACTAGAGGAGACAAAAGATACCTCATATAGAGAAGAGGGGAAGGGAATTTTAAATCTTATCTTTGAAGCCATTTTTAGGGAATTTTACCCTATCAAATATAAAGGTTGTTGTTGTTGTTTGTTAAATAGATCATCTTAGTCCTGTTCTATAAACAATTGAACACAGGTGTGTTCACATCCAGGCACTTGTCTGATTAGTTTCCCAGGGAATAGCAAACCTCTATACTTACTTTTATTCTCTGGGTTGAGGCTTTGCTGTGCTTGGTGCTGAGTTCTCTTGTTACCTTGAATTACTTACAGGAAAGTACTCTGGTGCCAGGCACAGGGTAGGCCCCAGAGAGAGAACAGTTTGTGCAGGTTCTCCTGGTCTATTGTTTGCTTGCCACCACCCTATGAAAAGTATAAAACCAAGGGATGAGGGTACCCACCAGTGTAAACAAGGCTGGAGGGCTAGGGCTATAGCTCAGGGTGGTGTTACACTTGCTCACATGCATGTTTATGTGAGACCTTGGGTTCAATCCCAGCACTGCAGAAAAAGAGATTGGACAACAGCAGGCAGGATCAGTTAAACACACATGTGGTTAAAAGTGTGTGGTTTTTTTTTTTTTTTTTTTTTTTTTTTTGTCTGCAAACTGAGTAAGAAATGAGTGTGTCTCTGTGTGTTTGGACATGCACTTGCTACATTTGCATGTATGGAGGTCAGAAGACAACCAGATTAAAAAAAAAAACAAAACAGTAAGTTATAGAAATCAGACACAAGAACATCTGTTATTAAATTAGATGTAGACCAGATTTTCTATTAACGTTTTCATTCATTTTTGTGATATTTGGGAATTGGCCCTAGAGTCCAGGCGTATTAGGCCAAAATTAGGCTTATAGTCTGTGTTATCCTGAATTTCAATTCAATCAAAAATTTTTATTGTGTAGCTCCCACCAAAATATTTCTTGATATTGCCTTTTATAGGACAATCAAACCTTGGTGAATTGAATTCAACTCTAAATTGTCTTACACTCATTTGGAATGTGGTGGCATCTGTGAAGTATCTGTTTAACAAACAAATTTCCAAGCTACCCCATAGCCCACAGCTTCATTGGTGGTCCCCAGTGATTAATATATTCGAATGCCTAGGGAGTTGCACTATTAGTAGTTGTGGCCTTGTTAGAGAGAAAGCATGTCACTGGGGGTGAGATTTGAAGTCTCAGAAGCTCAAGTTATGTCCAATATCTTTCTCTGTCTTTCTTCATGCTGTGTTTGTATTTAAATGTACAACTCTCAGCTCCTTCTCCAACACCATGTCTGCATGCATGTTCCCATGCTTCCCACCATGATGATAATGAACTAAACCTCTGAACTGTAAACCAGCCCCAATTAAACACTCTCCTTTATGAGAGTTGCAGTGGTAATAGTGTCCCTCCACAGCAATAGAAACCCTGACTAAGACAACTTGTTAAAAAAATAGCCAGACACTTGACAACCTAAACAAAGTCAGCTCTTTTTTCAATTTGTTCCCTATTCTAAGTGAGACATCAGCATTTATTAAGAACATGACAGTGCCTCTTCACAGTCAATCTGGAAGTACTTAACTAATTGGAATCTAGTTTAGTGTGCTGGAATGAATTTCCCAGAAATAATTCTATAATTCATACACTTCTCAAAGTATTATACATTATAGCCAACACCTGAGCTGAATTAATTAAGTTTCATGTTTTAAAATCAACCTTTGAATCCTACTATATAGTTATTAAAATGTTGGTTAAACCCTTAACTAAGAGAGTTTTTCTGACTCCTTTTCTGCCTCAGTCTCTCCATCTCTATAATGGGTATGTTAAGCAGGTACAGGCAGCATCAACACTCATGGATGAAACTCTTACACATCTAGGACTGGGGAGATGCCTCATACTTGTTGTGTAATATGAGGGCCTGAGTTTAGATCCGACTCACTCACCTGTAACCTTTGGGCTCCTACCTGGAAGGTTCCAGGCTGGGTAAGCATCAAAGAAGGTGAAGATCAACTCTGACCTCCAAATTTTGTGTACTGCTACCACACCCACACATATACCTCCCACACCCACACCCAAACAAAAGAACTCTGTGCATTTGAGGACACCAACCCCAAATGCTTGTCAGTAGGCTCCTCTTCTGGACAGATAGTTTTGGACCTAATTAAATGAACTGTCATACACAGGTCATGCGAGCACATGCCTGGCTCAGAAGAAGCACTGTTGATATGTTTAATAGCTTTAGTAGATAAGGTCTTGACCTGAAGGGTACTGCCCTCATATAAATATCACAATAAATGTCAAGATGAATGAAATTGAGCCTAGCATGGCGGTGCTTACTTGTAGTCCCAGCATGCAGAAGGCTAAGGCAGGAGGATTGCAAATTCAAGAAGAGCCCAGACTCCATAATAAGACTCCATGCAAACAAGGAAAATGAATTTGAAGAGTATGATAGAAGTGCCCCATTTCCCATGAGAATGAATGGATTTGGTAAATAATGATTATAATCATACTCTTCCTTTTGAAAAGCGACAAAGGGGACTAATACAAAGACAGAGGTAATCCAGCTCAATGCTAGACACAGAAATGTGACTCCCTAGACAGGCAGGGCAGTGAGTCATGATTAGTCTCTGGCTGCAGAAGCTTTACCTGTGTGAATACAACACCCATTTGTAATGAGAGCAGAAGGAGGAAAGACTTGCAAAGGTCAAGCCTCATTGCTGACACTGTGCAGTTCTGGTCACAAGATAGCTGCTGACTCTTTATCTTATTACCACTTTTTCACCACACTGAACACCACACACTGCTACTTCCCTCTCCCCATTCCTGTGGGTCTGCTTCCTTATGGAGGACACTCACCCAGTTGCCATGCTGTCTATCAAGGATTATCACTGCCATGGACTTAATTCACACTATTTATTCTAAATCCTTAACTTGTCCTATTCTGAGACTTGCCTCCCTGAGACAAGGGCTAGAGGAAAGACCAGGGGAGATGGGAACACAGACAGACTGGTCATTTTGTAATAATTAGCATTCGTAATAATTAGAATTTGTTCCTGTCTCTTGGGAGGAGCAAAACTGGAAAATCTTTTTCTCATTATATGTTTTTACTACACAAGTTCACTCCCAGACAGAAAAGAGAACAAAACCAATCTAGAAAAACTCAGGGTACTTGTGTGTATATTTGTGTATGTGTTTGTATATGTACGTATGCACGTGTGAGTATGTATGTAAATATGTATGTGTATGTGTGTATGTATGTATTATGTGTATGCATAGTTGTGCATGAATGTAGGTGTATAAGTGTTTGAATGATTTTTTAGGCACCAAAACAAAGAACTAAAGACCCACAACCTTTTCTACTCCAGAGAGAATAATGCCCAAAATATTAAAAATAATGAGAAAATCAAATAAGTCGGTAAGAATAGGCAGAAAAGAATGCACTGTCAACCATGTACAAAGTAAAGTGACATCTGTAAGAGGTGTTGCATTTGCAAACAATTTTTAAGGATCTTTCCCTCATAGCCCTGAGGTATACACAAAGCCCAAGGACTGAAATTGTAGATTAAGACAGGCATCATATTTCATATCCAAACAACATCAGGAAGCCCATTCAGAACTATTTCCACCACTAATGTTTGTGTTGGAACATGCATATATCTTGGTACATTTTATGGGATATGAGTTTGGCAAAAGTTGGCTGAGGGGAGGCCCAAATATAGTCTTAGAAAACTTTTGCTTATCACTGTGTGAGCTCTTGAAACAATCAGGGATCCAGACACAGGTCCACAACAGCTGCTTGAGAGGAGTTATGTGTGGAGAGTGAATATTTATAGGTAAAATGTCCTACACAGGGTCATGTTTGAACACTTGGTCCACATTCGGTGTCACTATAATGGGAGGCTATGAAACCTTTGGAGAGTAGGCCTTTGCTTGAGGACATAAATGTTTAGGATGGGGTGCAGGTGAAGTGCATAGTCTATGTTTCCTTGTCTACTGAGAGGTAAACCATTATCTACCTCATGATCCCACCACCATGGAGTTGCCATTATTTCTCAGCCAGGGCATATGATGATGATGGCTGGGAAGCAGTGAACCTGGATTTGAGTCAGAATCCCTGGGTGCCTCAGACCCCGAGTCCTGAGATGTGCTCACTGCCTGCTTATTCTCCCAGCCTAAACCTTCCTACAATTCAGTCATAGGCCTAAGTCACTCTCACACACCACATCATTGTGAATCTTTTTTCCTGGACGCCTGAGACTAAGGTTTGAGGATACAGGCCTACAATGCCTTCTGAGCCAAGCAGGGTGGTATTCAGGGCCCTGTGTTTTTGGGAGGGCGATGATCCTCCTCTGGTCTCTTTCCACGTTGATCACTCTCTGCCTTCTGTGCTCTTCTGGACTCACTGTTTACTGCTTTTTGAAAACCTAATCAGCCAGTCCTGAAGATACCTGATAAAACAGGATCAGATGAATGGGGAGGAGGTCCCCCCTATCAGTGGACTTGGAAAGGGGCACGGTGGAGATGAGGGAGGGAGGGAGGGACTGGGAGGGAATGAGGGATCGGGACATGGCTGGGATACAGAGTTAATAAAATGTAACTGATAAAAAAAATAAAAAATAAAAAAAAAGTTAACAAAAAAAAGAAAGAAAAAACAAACAAACAAAAAAAAAAAAAGAAAAAAGAAAACCTAACTAAATGTCAAAAATAACTGAGGGGTTTTTTGTTCTTGATTTTTGTTTTTTCAAATTTTTTTAGATGTAGAAGTTCTGTGGTGTTCGACCACCGCTACTTCTGGAGTGTGCGCTTTGGGAGTATAAGTGTAGCTATGCTTAATTTTGTCCAATAGAGACAGTCAGTTAGGAAATAGATAGATATAGGAATATGCGAGGACAATTGAAAAACGTTTTTATTGTGAATATTCTTGAAATATCCCATCAACTTTTAACAGAACTGAAACAGGGAATAAGACCTCATGCACTCTCCTGAGGCAGGAGGATTGCCATGGAATGCCAGTTCAGCCAGAGCTACAATGCAAGACTCTGTCTTGAAACCAAAGCAGTGATAAAAGCTGTTGATGCTTGGAGGAAACAGAATGTCATCCCTGTTTCTTCCCTTGCAGGTGGGGCTGGAAATCGCCCAAACAGGATGCAGCTCCAGACAGGGTCCTGGCTGCTCTAAAACATATTTTTTTCCCATGAACCCTTAGCTTCTCCCCACAGGTGTCTTGTATTCTTCGTAATATGAAACCTGCAAAAGAGATTAAGGAGGTGAAGCCAGGTAGTATTCTTCATTTCCATTAGGATCCTGTCGCCTCTGAATGTTTAATTTTGAGTGAAACCTGCACCCTGCTCTGGAGATAGATACTTTTGAAAGGCTGGGGCTGAATGCAGTCTGAGGGGGCAGCAGGTTGTTGCTCTTTGCCAGTGTTACACTTGTGAGGAGAAAGAAATGCAGTAGTAGTGTTCCTTTTTTATTTGCCTTTCCATTGGGCCATTTTGGTAAAATGAGGAATACAGTTTTAGCCTTGTGGAAATATATATATATATATATATATATATATATATATATATATATATATATATTTTTTTTTTTTTTTTTTTTTTTTTTTTTTGCGGAGTGTTTAAAGGAAGCGATAATAATTGAATAGTGTCTTAAAATTGTTCTAGGTCCAGCTCCCATTGCTTTTCTTTTTTTCTTGTTAGGACATTCAATCATCCAATGGTTTCAGAGTTTGCTGAGCTGGTAAAGTAAGTTAGACTCTCACCTCATTTTGGGTATTGAATCCTTTAGTGTTATAGATTAATCAAAATTTCAGCATTGACTAACACAAATAATCCTAAGGAGTCTCTCCGTAACCTAAACCATGTTAGGACAGGAGTTCCAGGAAAATCTGAAAACAGGAGAATTTCATTATCCATGTTTAATGCTTTTGGTAGCTCATGAATATTTATGAATAGGGTATGATGCTAGATTCAATAGTTACCCGAATATAATAACAACACTTTTGTGCTGGGCATTTTAATTGCTACAACATAAAGAATATTATTATAGTAGAAGGTCTTCTGTCCTTATCTTTACATAATTCATTTGTAAGATTCAGCACTCTAGGTTTTTTTGAGATGCCATTCCTTGTGTATCCCAAGCTCAAGAGTTGCCTGTATCCTCAGAATGCTTGGATTTAAGTGTTCAGCTGGCTCAGCTTGCTCTTTCTTTCTAAGTCCCCCCCCCCTGAGAATCCCCAGAGCCCCCTGGTTGTCCTAGAACTCCCTCAGTACACCATGCCGGATTCAAAATCAGAGATCTTCTTCCCGAGTGAGGTATCCAAGAAACAGAAAGACACACACAGTATATACCCACTTAGAAAAGTATACTAAACTTATAACATAGGACAAACATACTAAAATCTACACACCTAAAGAATCTAAACAAGAAGAGGTTCTGGGATAAGATGATCAATCCTCACTTAGAAACACACATGGGATGGACATGCGAAGTAGGAGAAAACAAGATACAGGACAGCAGCCTACCGTACAGGCCCTCTGAAAGGCTCTACCTAGCAGTATATCAAAGCAGATGCTTAGACTTATAACCAAACCTTGGGCAGAGTGCAGGGATTCATTTAAAAAAAGAAGTTATTAAGACATGGAGAGGATGGGATCGCCACTTGTCCAAATATATCTGGGCACAGGGGGTTTTCTGAGACTGATTCTCGAACCAAGGACCATTGTTCTAGGTAAAGCTCCCATTGCTTTTCTTTTTTTCTTGTTAGAACATTAAATCACCCACTGGTTTCCGATTTTTGAGCTGCTAAATTAAGTTAGACTCTCACCTCATTTTGGGTATTGAATCCTTTAGTGTTATAGATTAATCGAAATTTCAGCATTGACTAACACATACAATCCTACGGAGTCTCTCCGTGACCTGAACCATGTTATGACAGGAATCCCAGGAAAATCTGAAAGCATGAGAATTTCATTATCCATGTTTAATACTTTTGCTAGCTCATGAATATTTATGATTAGAGTATGATGCTAGATTCAATAGTTACCCAAATACAATAACATCATTTTTGTGCTGGGCATTTTAATTGCTACAACATAAAGAACAATATTATAGTAGTAGGTCTTCTGTTTCTGTCTTTCTTTTGAGATACCATTCCTCGTGTATCACAGGCTCAAGAGTTGCCCGTCTCCTCCAAGTGAATGGATTTACGTGTTCAACTGCCTTTGCATTCCCTTTATTTCTAAGTCTCTCTCTCTCTCTCTCTCTCTCTATCTCTCTCTCTCTCTCTCTCCCTCTCTCAGACACTCCACAGGCCCCTGGCTGTCCTCAGAGATCTACCTGTCTTTGCCTCCCAAATGGCGGGATTAAAGTCATGGTCTGCCTTTGAAATTTTAAACTCTTAATAACAATTTGAGATCACAAATGCTAGATAATTTACACTGGTCAGGAATTTACACAGACAGAGGCAGGCAGATCTCTGTGAGTTGGAGGCCACCCTGGTCTACAAATTGAACTCCAGTACATCCAGGTGTCCAGTACATTCAAAGAGAAACCCTGGCCTCAAGGAAAAAGAAAATAGCCCACAGGATTATAGAATGAGATTTGATGTCTTAATGTGGCATCCAAAATATTGTTGCTAGCCTTAGCCCACCTCTTCAGGTTTTATCCTTAAAACTCAGCAACAGAACAGCTAGCTCAGCATTCCATATGGATTTTGCTCCCTGGTTCTTCTGGCAAGCTGAATCATGTGACCTTTTCTCCCTGTTTAAGGTTGGAGGAGCGGCAGTGATCACACATCAGCTGCTGCAAAGAACTGGATTCTCCTCTGCGGTCATCCTCAGAAAAGCTATCTTTGCTGTGTAGTAAATGATCAGGAGATCTGACCCTGGTTGCGGAACCTGTTTGCATTCCTGCTTGCAGAATATAGGGTTGTATTCCCACTTCATCCTTCCAGACCACCCTAGGAGATCTGTAAGCCTCTGCCCTGGAAATTGCTAGGAATCCTTGGAAGGGAAAGAAAGAAGAGTGTAGGATGGACTAGAAACAGGGTTGAGTTCCAGAAAGCAGGCTTCTGAAACTCATGGACAACAATCTGCTGAAGAAGACAACTGTAAAAAAACAATTCGAAGCAACATACAGAGATGTCAGATGAGAGGAGCTGCCTCAGGAAAGGAGTCAGCTGGTTCCCAGGAAGAGAATGTTGAACCAGCTGTTCCAGGAAGATGGGGGGGGGGGTCGCCCTGCTGAGAAACCCCCTTCTGGTTCAGTGCAGAAGACAAGGAAGAACCAGCAGAAGACTCCTGGCAATGGAGATGGTGGCAGTAGCAGTGAAATGCCCCAGCCCCCATGGAAGGAAAGGGCAGGAGCCGTTGTCACTGTGGAGAGTGAAGTGGCATTGAAGAAGAACAGAGTGGAAGTGGAAGTGGAAGTGAAGATTCCTGAAGAATTAAAGCCATGGCTGGTGGAGGACTGGGACTTAGTTACTAGGCAGAAGAAATTGTTCCAACTCCCTGCTAAAGAGAATGTAGATGACATTCTTGAGGAGTACGCCAAGTGTACCAAGTCCCAGCCAAGTGCTGACAATAAGGAGTATGCAGTTGATGAAGTTGTGGGCGGGATAAAAGAGTATTTCAATGTGATGCTGGGCACTCAGCTGCTCTACGAGTTTGAAAGGCCCCAGTATGCTGAGATCCTGCTGGCTTACCCTGATGTACCAGTGTCACACATATATGGGGCACCACACCTACTGAGATTATTTGTGAGAATTGGGACAATGTTGGCCTATATGCCCCTCGATGAGAAAAGCCTGTTATTACTGCTGGGCTATTTGCATGATTTCCTTAAGCATCTGGCAAAGAATTCTGCTTTGCTGTTTACTGCCAGAGATTACCAAGTGGCTTCTGCTGAGTATCACCACAAAGCCCTGTGAAGGTCTACTGACCACTCGCCGTTGTCTGCTCTCTGTAAACACTTTTGTTTAGTCCTTTCAGTGGAGAATTGACATTGTTTAAAACTCTCAGTGTAAAACAGGACCTATGTTAGGTTGGTTTCCTGTTCTGTTGTAAGAAGAAATGAAAGGAGTGTCTCCTGACACCTTTCCTCATGTAAAATTTGCTAACAGTGTATGTAGTAATTTGACAAAGAATAAATTCAGTAGAACATTTTATTGCCTAGTTGACGACATTGCTTGGATACTGGTGGTTCTATCCCTTTTGACACTACACAGTTTTCTAACACGTGTTAATGCTACATGATGAGATGCCCTGGTTCCTAGTGCCAAAGGTTCAACTTAAATGTGTATTCCTGAAAACCCATGCGTTTGTGCTCTTATTTTTTGTGATGTTTGACCAGAACAGCCCATCCTCTGCAAATCCAAATTTATTGTTGCTAAGGCATTCATGCTATCATTGCTCAAATTGTTGAAAGATGGTGGTTTGTTTCCTGGTTTCTGTATTTGAGTCTAATGCACGTTCTAACATGATAGAGGCAATGCATTATTGTGTAGCCAATTTTCTGAAAAGTTGAAACTTTAGTAATCGTATTTCAGATCTTAAATAAAATTGTTCCTCAATTTCAAAGCACAATAAAAAATGATTCTGTCCCTTTGCCTTCAATGCTTACCTCAAGAGCCCATTCCAAATTCTCTCCAGCTTTTAAAGACATCTTTCAAAAAGTTAGGTTCCTGGAGAATTAAGAGCCTTTGTTTATTATTCTCTTGTAAAACATTTTAGAAAAGTTCTGTAAATGTGAAAATGTAAATGAGTTGATTCATTATTAAATTTAAAAATCAGAGAGGGGATGGAGGTGTAGCTCAGTGGTAGAGTAATGGCCTAACACATACAATGCTCTAGGCCAGTTCAACCTTTACACAACTATGACCCATTAATACAGTTCCTCATGGTGTGGTGACACCCCAATCATGGGCTTTTTACTCCCACTTAAAGTACTCCTTCCTAGACCCACAGTCTAGATTTCTGCAACTACCTGCAACTATTCCACCTCAGAAATACTAAATCCTAACCAGTCCTGTACTACAACAGAATATATTAATTAATTATGACTTAGTTCACTTACAGTTAAATATGGGAATGGTGCTAGCATAATCAAGATGTCACTTGGTCTATAACACAGCTTTTCTCCATACTGTGATGAATGTTATAAGCTTAGCAATATGGAAAGCCCTTAAACAGAAAGATCTGATATTTTAACAGAAGTATCTCCCTAAAGTGCACAGCATGCCACTATGTTAAGCCATCAGGGCAACAAGACAAGGGACACAGGTTAAAGGTGTTAACCCTACA
This sequence comes from Meriones unguiculatus, assembly GCF_030254825.1. NCBI lineage: Eukaryota > Metazoa > Chordata > Mammalia > Rodentia > Muridae > Meriones > Meriones unguiculatus. Next base: position 158,169,549 of record NC_083369.1, on the reverse strand, counting down.
ATATATCCATCAAACACATTAAGTTGATAATCATGCTACTTAGCAATTTTACTATCTTTTCTCATATGTCCCTCTTTGAGCAATCATTTGTTGATGACAACCAACTGGAACTTGAAGGTGCCCTTCCAATTTTGTTTCTGAAATTAGTGTATATGGATGCTTGGATGTGAGTTTGAGCACTTGAGTCAATGCCTGAGAAGGCCAGAAGAGGGTGCTGAAACCCATGGACCTGGAGTTACAAGGCAGTTGTGAGATGTCTGACATGGGTGCTGGGATTGCAGTAGGGTCCTCTACAAGGATAGTATACACTCTTAAATGCTGAGACATCTCTCCAGTCCGTCTGTCTTTTCTAATCTTCTCAAAACTAGCTAGAAATTTTATTTTCTACTCTTCATTTAAAAAAAAAAAAGTATTTAAAGCCAAGCGCATGGCTTTAATTCCAGCAGACGAGGCAGATCTATTTGAGTTTGAGGACGACCTGGGATAAAGATTGAGTTCCAGGGATACACAGAGAAACCCTAACTTGAAAAACCATCAAAAAAAAAAAAAGGCAGCTTTATTTATAATAGCCAGAAGTTGGAAACAACCCAGATGCCCCTCAACTGAAGAATGGAGGCAGAAATTGTGGTACATCTATACAATGGAATATTACTCAGCAGTAAAAAAATAAGGAAATCATGAAATTTGCAGGTAAATGGTGGGACCTGGAAAGGATCATCCTGAGTGAGTTGTCCCAGAAGCAAAAAGACACACATGGTATATACTCACTCATATAGACATACAACATAGGACAAACCCACTATAACCTGTGCATCTAAAGAAACTAAGCAAGAGAGAGGACCCTAACTAAAATGTCCAATCCCCATCCGGAAAGGCAAAGAGGATGAACATCAGAAGAGGAAGAAAACAGGAAACAACCTAGAAACCTAACACAGAGGGCCTCTGAAAGCCTCTGCCCTGCAGACTATCAAAGCAGATAATGCCGCGCCTTAAAGATGGAGCTGGTTTCCGCCTTCCACCTTCCCGATGGTGAGTGCTCTCTGTCACAAATAACTCCACATTTGGCTAAGGCTGAGGATCTGGCTTGCTTCCATGTATGTGGACCTATCTGCATTGCCCACGTGACATGCTGGGGTTGGCTACCCAGAGGCTATTTAAGCTGTGGGCTGGCTTTCCCCAGGGTCAGATGATTGTTCAAGGTTCCTGAATAAACTGCATTGAAAAAAAAAAAAAGAGTTACAAACAGAGAGCACCTGGAAGGCAATTACCAACCACCTTGGGAACTCCAGAGATAAATTACCAAGACCCAACTAAGGGACTTGCAGTGGAGACACCAAGAAAAGATACCATCAGGAGAAAAAAAAAAAAAAAAAAAAAAAAAAAACATTTCAAACAGGCTATATCCAATGGTTGTGGAAGACTCAATTGCAAACATCCTGGTAGATATATCTGACTGGAGCTCAAGGGAATTAATGAGACATAAAATTAGATATAAGGCTCAGGATATTTGTAGCCATGAAAATATGAGGTTGAAATCCTTCATAGATGGAATACATAGAATGAAAACTATAGAGAAACCTAGGAATCATCATGAGCAGTGCCAGAATTGTGGAGCAGAATAAATAGGAGTTCTTATGTACCTAAAAGCTGAGGCTTTCTCTTGGGGATCTCTAGTTTTATGTTTGGCTTGATTACCTTGGCAAAACAGGCAGTTAAGAAGTGTTAAGAGTAGCCCATATTTTCCCCTTCTATTTTTGGTACTACTGGCAGAGTATATCCAGCAAAGAGAACAACAATGTATTGGAGAATTGCTTTTGTTCATTAAACACAGAAAGTTCAACAAGAGGGATTCAAATGCAGGTTAACTTACCTGAAGAGTGCAATATCTTGGTAGCTCTACAAATGATCCTATGTTTTTGTTTTTGTTTTTTCTAATGACTCTAATATCCCAATGAAGTATCAGAAAAAAAAAATATGACTTTAGAGAATTAATTCTTAACTAGGGATATGCACCAAAATTCTTCATGGGTCTTTCTAAAGATACCTATACCATAACAAAAGATTTACCACAGAAATTTCTGACTGAGAATATTTTGGTTAAGGTCCAAAACTAACTTTAATAGTCCCATAAGTGATTCTGATGCACATACATATCACAGCACATCAAATCTAATACTAAGAAATAAACCAAATTTGGTTCCACAATCAACCAGAGTTTTCATTCTGAAGCTTCCGTACCACACACTTACCTCCTAGGAAGCTCTGACTCAAGAACTTAGAAGCAATCCTCCTTCCAAGTAACACCTCAGATTGTGAACCCTACGCCCTTTCAGATACTTATAAGCCACGCACCAGCTTTGGCTTGGCAAGTTTTAGAAGATCCAGCTTATCAGGAGAATTCAGAAAAAAAAAAATGAGCCACTCTATTACTTGAACCTCAGCTCTCAGTTTTACTAATGACCCTGCCAGAAAGACTATTACAACCATGACTTAACAGAACCAATCTGTTGTACTGTAATATTTAGAGTTGATTTTTCCAAAACCAAGATTTTCAAGATTACATCTTTCAAATTATATCTATCATATATATTGATAAAACATTTCAAATATACTTATAAAGGAATAAAAAAGGGTTATGGCAACCAAAATTTACAATTACCCATTTCTTCTCTTACTTACAATTTCTACTTAAAAGTAATAAATCCCACAGGCTGCTATTATCAGATGCGTAGCTCTAACAGACGCTGCATCTAAGGGAGTTCTACCAGGACCTACATGTGAAACTAGAAAGTCAAAGTACAGATGAGGTTTTCACGTGAAAGTCTTAAACAATTAAAAAAAAATAGGGCACTTAGATAAAATATAATTCTGTTCTCATTATTTCATGTAACTGGAGAAGTAGCAAATCATTTACCATTACAATTAATTCAATAGGCAAAATAGCTGCAGCTAGCCAAAAGACTCTTCACACTATTACTTGGTTGCATTAAGAGTTCAGAATCTAGCCAGGCGGTGGTGTCACAAGTCTTAACTTCCAGCACTGGGGAGGCAAAGGCAGGCAGATCTCTGTCAGTTAGAGGACAATCTGGACTATAGAATACGTTTTAGAAAAACCAGGGCTACACAGAAATATCTTGTCTAAAAAAACCTAAAGTTTTCAAGAAAAAAAAGAATTAAGAATCTGAGCGATCTGGGTATGGACAATGGCCCTGTTTTTTCTTTCAAGATTTTAAAAAGATTTTCTTTATGTGTGAGTGAATGAGTGTCACTGAGTATGTATACTACCTGTGTGCCTGCTGCCCAAAGGCCAGAAGAACCTGTTGGATCCCTTGGAACTGCTTTTATTATAGGCTATTCTGAGGTTGCCATGTGGATGCTGGAAATCAAATCCAAATCCTCTGGAATAACGACTGACTCATCTCTCTGGTTCCCAAACTAGAGAAACTTAAGCCTATAATTTTCAGTTATTCTGGATTTGCAGCACATGAGAAAATGATCATAATTTTATCAGATCTAAATCGGCATTTAATTTTTAACATTCCTTTTTGGTATTATGTTCTTTTGGAATGTATACAAGTTCCCCTTGTTCATTCAAATGCTGGTTTCTCTACCCCACTATCTGGTTTCAATCCAGACAATGTATTATGATGCTTAGCTTCACCTGTCTCAAGTTTGTGTAAACATGCCACCACCACCATTTGTTCTGTATGTTGTCAATTAAAAACAAAACAAAACAACAACAAAAAACAAACAAAAAACAAAACAAAAAAAAACACAAAAAAACAAAAAACAGCCATTGCTATGCAATGGTAGAATAGGGTGGGACATCCTGATCCAGAGGGGAGAGGAAAGAAGACAAAGAGTAGGAGCAGTGGTCAGCAGGAGAGAACTTGGAACCACATGGAGAAATGAACAGAACTTAAGATATGACTAAAAGAAAGTATAAGGAGTAAAATCTGAATGGTAGGAAACTTCATGGGTTTGGAGGTTTAGAATGGAGTAATCATTGCCTAGCATTGTGCTCTAGGTTAATTAAATAAATCCTAGACTCTGTGCGGTGATATGATTTGGTGTTCCTGATTTAGGAATAACCACAGGCTAACTAAAACATAAATCAATAATAAATATTAATATTCAACAACAATTCCTATACATTATTTTGCAAAATGGACAACTGTTTTAAACTAAAGATATTTATATGATGGCAAAATTTAAAATAAACTACATCAAGAGGTAAAGTTCAGTAAGAATTTATGAATCTGTTATTTGATATATTCTTATCATTTCTGAATTAAGGCTAATCCACAGTTGTTGTTTTTTGTTTGATTGAGCTTGTTTTTTTTTTTTTTGTTGTTGTTGTTCTGTTTTATTTTGTTTGAGACAGGATTTCACTGTATAGCTTTGGATATTCTTCAGTGTGGGATACACAAGAAATGGCAACTCAAAGAACCAACACTGCTGAAGTTTATAAATGAATTATCCAAAGAAAAGACAAAAGACCTACTGATTAATAATGCTCTCTGGATGTAGCAATTAAAATACCCAGCAAAAACTGAAGTTGTTGTATTTGGGGAACTATTGAATCAAGCATCATACCCTATTCATAACTATTCATGAGCTAGCTAAAGCATTAAACATGGATAATGAAATTCTCGAGCTTTCAGATTTTATTGGGACAGCTGTCCTAACATAGGAATAGATCAAGGAGAGATTCCCTAAGATTGTATGTGTTAGTCAATGCTGACATTTTGATTAATCTATATCACTAAAAGATTCAATACCCAAAATGTGTTGAGAGTCTAACTTACTTTAGCAGCTCAGCAAAATCTGAAACCAGTGGATGATTTAATGTACTAACAAGAAAAAAAAGAAAAGCAATGGGAAATTGACCTGGAACAATTTTGAGACACTATTCTAGTATTATCTCTTCCTTTAAACACTCCCCCCGAAAAATTTTATTTCCTCAAGGCTAAAACTGTATTCCTCATTTTACAAAAATGGCCCCATGGAAAGGCAATGAAAAAAGGATCACTACTACTCAATTTCCATCTCCTCACAAGTGTAGCACTGGCAAAGAGCAACAACCTGCTGCCCTCTCAGACTGCATTCAGCCCCAGCCTCTCAAAAGTATCCATCTCCAGAGCAGGGTGCGGGTTTCCCTCAAAATTAAACATTCACAGGCTACAGGATCCTAATGGAAATGAAGAGTACTGCCTTGCTCGAGCTCCTTAATCTCTCTTGTAGGTTTCATATGGTGACCAAAAACAAGACACCTGTGGGGAGAAGCTAGGGGCCCTTGGGGAAAACCATGGTTTAGAGCAGCCAGGACCCTTTCTGGAGCTGCATCCTGTTTGAGTGATTCCCAGCTCCACCTGCAACATAAGCAATAGGACCAACAGGCTGTTTCGTGAAAGCATCAACAGCTTTTAGTAGTACTTTGGTTTCAAGACAGGGTCTTGCTGGGTAGCTCTGGCTGAACTGGCATCCCATGGCAATCTTCCTGCCTCAGGAGAGTGCATGACGTCTCATTCCCTGTTTCAGTTCTGTTAAAAGTTGGTGGGATAGTTCAAGAATATTCACAATAAAAACGTTTTTCAATTGTCCTCGCATATTCCTACATCTATCTATATCCTAACTGACTGTCTCTTTATTGGACAAAATTAAGCATAGCTATGCTTATCCTGCCAAAATGCACACTCCAGAAGTAGCTGTGGTCGAACACCACAGAACTTCTACATCTAAAAAAATTTGAAAAAACAAAACAAGAACAACAAAACCCTCAGTTATTTTGGACATTTAGTTAGGTTTCCAAGAAGCAGTAAACAGTGACTCCAGAGGAGCACAGAAGGCTCAGAGGGATCTCCATGGAAAGAGACAGGAGGAGTATCATTGCCCTACCGAAAACACAGGGCCCTGAATACCACCCTGCTTGGCTCAGAAGGCATTGTAGGCCTGTTTCCTCAAACCTTAGTCTCAGGCTTCCAGAAAAAAAAAAAAAATTACTCACAACCCTGTGGTGTGAGAGCGACTTAGGTCCATGAGTGATTTGGAGGAAGGTTTAAGCTGGGAGAACAAGCAGGCTCTGAGCACATCTCAGCACTCTGCATCTGAGGCAAACAGGGATTTGGACTGAAACGCAGGTTCACCTCTAACCCAATGGCCAGTCCCAGGGCACAGGGCTCTCGAACCTCCACCCAAGATGGATGCTCAGCCAGAGTCCTGACCTTGCCCTATGGAAGCCTGCTACAACCCTGCCCTGCAGCCGCGTAACCCCCGCCCCACCATGGGTGTCGGGCAAGTGTCTTTGCCTGATTCTTGTCACTCACTGGCCCGCCCCAGGCAGTGGATTCCAAAGGCCCCCACAATGGAACTGAGGACTGAGGTGCGTCCAGGTTTGTGCCCGCTGCCTTGGCAGGCAGCACAGGCGGCTGAGCCCCGCAATAGTAGCAGCCCTACCCTGAACTCTTGGTCTAGCTCCTGGAACTACCCACTGGGTATGGATCAACAAGAGGGCTGCCAGCCGAGGGAGAGGTTCCTTGGCACCATCATAGAAAGCACCTAGCAGAATGCCTGGGACACATGACTGTGACGAAAAAATTGACCGATGCGCACCATTCTCAGGTTTCCCTGTGATGGAGCTTCTGCTACCAGTAACTTGGCAGGCTAGAGCACCCGAAGACCTCAGTTTCCTCACCTGAGCAACCCTTTCTGTAGAGCTGGCAGCACTTATGCCTTCACACACACTTAGGGAAGGTCAAATGTATGGTATTTGTTTCCTTGCCTGCCTCTGTGCTTCAAGTCTTAGCACATAGTGGCCATTTTTTGCCCCAGAGCCCCCGAATATCCCTTAAATTCCTAAGACAGTATCTTTTGCCCTTTGCTATCATGACTTCTCTCCAAGGCCAACTAGAATTCACTGAATATGGCCATCCCTTGTTCTCCACAGCAGGCCCCTAAACTTAGGCTTAGCCTCAAGATTAGGATACCAAGGGCAGCACAGCACCTGGTCCAACATCAAAATATCCTGACTAGCTCTGAGAACTTTCAGCTTTAGTTTCTCAGAGATCTGGTTGCTCTGTCTATAAGATGAAGATGAACAAGAGGCAGATTTAAGAATCTCTTGGAGTAAGCAGAATTTCTCAGGAAAAATCATCCATATGCCACTCTCAGGCTGCTGATTCTGAAGCTTCTAACACTCTTGTTTTGAATGGAAGCCCATTAAGAGAGAAAATTCAGTGATGAGGAACACTTGCTGTTCTTGTAGACAACTTGAGGTCTCTTCTCAGCCTCCGCTGAACTGGTCACAGCAAACTGAAACTCCAGTTTCATGGGATTCAACACGATTTTCTGGCTACCATATACACCAGCACACACGTGGCATATATGCACACAGACACACGTGTACATGTAAGCATACTTTTTTATGGTGTTCTTCCTGGAAAGGGCATAGTAGTACACACCTCCAGTCTGTTGAGGGGCAGAGGATAGCCAATCTCTAAGTCTGAGGTATACACAGTGAATTCCAAGCTGGCAAGGACTGCATGATGAGACCTTGTCTCTAAAATAATAAAGACCAGAGGGGTCTTATTTTTTATCCATAGAGGACGTTCATATTCTTCCTAGGCCTGGGTCAGCTTACTGGCTCCACAATGGAGATTGTCCAATTCTCTGATAGGGTTCAAGCCCACCGATTTGACATAGGGAAAAGATTAAAATAACTTGAAACTGCAAGGCATGGTGGTGCAATTCCCATCAAATTACCAGCACAATTCATTACAGACCTGGAAAGAGAATTCTCAACTTCATGTGGAATAACAAGAAACCCAGAATTGCTAAAACAATCCTATATGATAAAAGATCTTCTGGGGGTATCTCCATCCCTGATTTAAGCTATACTATAGAGCAACAGTTATAAAAACTTCATGGTACTGGCATAGAAACAGAATGGTGGATCAATGGAACTGAACAGAGGACCCAGAAATAAACCCACACATTTATGGACACCTGATCTTTGACAAAGATGCCAAAACCATACAATGGAAAAAAAAAGATAGCATCTTCAACAAATGGTGCTGGTCTAACTGGATGTCTACATGTAAAAAAATGAAAATACTTATTTTCATACTTATCACCCTGCACAAAACTGAAGTCCAAGTGGATCAAAGACCTCCACATAAAACCAGACAGAGTAAATCGGTTAGAAAAAAAAGTGGGGAATACCCTTGAACTCATTGGCACAGGAGACACCTTCCTGAACAGAACACCAACAGCACAGGCTCTAAGAGCAACAATCGATAAATGGGATCTCATGACACTGAAAAGGTTTGTAAAGCAAAGGACACCATCAACAAAACAAATCGACTGCCTACAGACTGGGAAAGAATATTCACCAACCGTTTATCTGAGAAAGGGCTAATATCCAGTATATATAAAGAACTAAAGAAGCTGAAAAACAGCAAACCAAGTAATCCAATTAAAAAATGGGGAAGAGAGATAAACAGAGAACTCTCTGTAGAGGAATATCAGATGGCAGAAAAACACTTCAAGAAATGCTCAAAGCCATTAGGGAAATGCAAATCAAATCTACACTGAGATTTCACCTTACACCCATCAGAATGGCCAAGATGAAAAACTCAAGTGACAATACATGTTGGAAAGGTTGTGGAGAAAGTGGAACCCTTCTCCACTGCAGGTGGGAATATAAACTTGTACAACCACTCTGGAAATCAATCTGGCGCTTTCTCAGACAACTAGGAATAGTGCTTCCTCAAGATCCAGCCATACCACTTCTAGGCATATATCCAAAAGGGCCTCAAGTACACAATAAAGCCTTTTACTCAACCATGTTTGTGGCAGCTTTACTTGTAATAGCCAGAAGTTGGAAACAGCTCAGATGCCCCTCAACTGAAGAATGGATGCAGAAGTCGTGGTACATGTACACAATGGAGTACTACTCTGCAATGAAAAAGAAGGAAATCATGAAATTTGCAGGAAAATGGTGGGACCAAGAAAAGATCATACTGGGTGAGTTGTCCCAGAAGCAGAGGGATACACACGGTATATACTCACTCATATAGACATATAACATAGGATGAACCTACTAAACCTGTACATCTAAAGAAACTAATCAAGAGAGAGGACCCTGACAAAAATGCTCAATCCCTATCACGAAAGGCAAAGAGGATAGATATCAGAAGAAGAAAACAGCAAACAACCTAGGATCCTGCCACAGAGGGCCTCTGAAAGCCTCTGCCCTGCAGACTATCAAAGCAAGCACTGAGTATTATGGCCAAAAGTTGGGCAAAGTGCAGGGAATCTTATGTAAGAATTGGGAAATAGTAAGATCTGGAGAGGACAGGAACCCCACAAAGAGAGCAACAGAACCAGAAAATTTGAACACATTGGTCTTCCAAGAGACTCATACTTCAACCAAGTACCATGCATGGAGATAACCTAGAACCCCGCACAAAAGCAGTCCATGGCTGCGTAGTGTCCAAGTGGGTTACATATTAGTGGGAAGAGGGACTACCTCTGACATAATTGATAGGCCTGTTGTTTAATCACCTCCCCCTGAGGGGAGAGCAGCCTTACCAGCCCACAGAAGAGGACAATGCAGCCATTCCCGATGTGATCTGATAGACTAAGATCAGAAGGAAGGAGAGGAGGTCCTCCCCTATCAGTGGACTTGGGGAGGGGCATGTGCGAAGAAGAGGGAGGGAGGATGGGACGGGGAGGGGAGGAGGGAGGGGCTTATAGGGGGATACAAAGTGAATAAACTGTAATTAATAAAAAAATCAATAGAGCTAGTTATGTAATACTTCTTGATTTCTCTCATTATTCCTTATAATTCTGAGTTACCTCAAAAAATCTCAGAAATAAAGGTGCATTTCTCTATCCCTTCCCATTCTGCATGTTACAGTCTTTAAAACAACAGATTTCTAAAAGAATTGGCCTTTTTTTCTTGTACACTTGAATTTACCTTTCAATCACTGTGTGGTCTTAAATTAAAATATGAGTCCGGCACTTCCTTTTTGATATCTCTTGATGATTTTCTACGTCCTACAGAATAAAGTCTAAGCTTCCAGATCCAAACACTTAGAATAACTGTTTACTCCATGCTTTTGACTTTGATACACTCTGCCCTAGAACTTTCTCTCATCTTTAAGCTTGGCTACCAAGCTTAACTTTTCCATGAAACAGCTGTGGTTCTCAACTGTAGGTTGAGGTCCACTGGGGGCGGGGTCAAATGACTCTTTCACAAGATTCACCTAAGAACATCAGAAAACAGATGCTTACACTGCACTTCATAACAGTAGTAAAATTACAGTTATGATGTAGCAACAAAAATAATTTTATGGTTTGAGTCTCCACAACATGAGGTCACAACATTAGGAAGTATGAGGGCCAGCCTGAGTTAGAGGCTCCTATCTTCCACAATATCATTCTAAAATTTCCCCACTACTTCATTTTGTTTTCTTTGAACTCTGTGTAGTCAAAGACGGTATTTTAATCCTCTTTAAGCCCAGAAACTGGCACCAAGTAAACATGGAGTTTACATGAAAGAATGAATGAGGTGAGTAGACAAGGCATATGAAATAAACTGAATTTTGTGCCCAATAGTTTTTTCTGAGTATATTTATTAAGTTCCATCAAAGCAAATTTCTCAAAATTTTAGCAAAGAGATCTAAGGGGAAACTCAGTTCACTTCTAATTCATTTGACTTTTTGTTTTGATCTTAGTATGAAATACAGGCTGACGAAATAAACCTCTGTGTCTTCAACCACCCACACATTCTGAGATTACAGGTACTTACCACCATGCCCATTATAAATTTCTTGTTTTTAAAGATCTCTGAAATTACCCTTATATAGTGTGTGTGTGTGTGTGTGTGTGTGTGTGTGTGTGTTTGTGTAAGTGTGTGCCCAGTAAATGAGTTATCTTGCTCAATCACTTTTTAGTCTTGTTTTATGATCTCTCACTGAACCTGGAACTGGCCGTTCTCTGGCTGAAAAATCCCTAACCATACCTGTGCTCATCTGGCCAACCCATTACCCCCCTACACACACACACACACACCAAGAGTTTCTGGAGCACACTGACACAAACTGCTTTCATGTAAGTGGTGGTGATCTGAACTCTGGTCCTCATGCTTGTAGAGAAAACACTTTACCCACTAAGCCACCTTCTTAGAACCCCTATAATCCTCCTTTGTCTTTGAAAGCAAACATTTCTTAAGATATTTGATCAGATTTAACAAATATATTTTTAAGTCAGTGAGATGGCTCAGTGAATAGGAGTACCACAATGACCTAAACTCCAGGCCACATGACCCAGAAGATGGAAAGAGAATCAGCATTTGAAATTGTTCTCTGACCTCCACATGTACATGCCCATAACACAAAATAGCACACAAGCCGGCATGTACATTCCTTGTTATATTAAAAATATAATAAGCAAAAAATTACAACATTTTCCAGGAATTATATTTAGTAAGGGTTAAAGACTAGTAACTGCTGCGACTTGGGGAAATTGCTCTGCAAAAACACAACTTGATGCTCTCCCACGACCTGAGTTTGTTTTTTGGCACAGAAACCAGGTGTGGTACTATTGCTTGTAACTCCAGCTCCAGGGGGTCCAATGCCCTCTTCTGGACACCAGGGCACACGCACTCAGGCATGCATACCCAACACCCACACATAAAAAGAATAAAGATGCTACAATGAAAAGGTGCACTTCACCATTTCATCACTACTTCAGACTCCCAAGTTCCAATTCTCTGTCATCTGTCTTAAGCACTGCAAGGCAGGACTTTCAAAGTTTCCCTAATTTTCTGAAGCATTACTGAATTTCAGTTACCTTTTCCCCTAATGAGAAATACCTTTGATGTCAAATGTCTTTCAATAAAGTTAAAATACATCAACACAAGAAATGAGTTATTTCAAATAAAGCAAAGATCACAAAATTTAGAGACAGAAAAAGTTAGTTTTCTTTTTAATATTTGAAAATTTATTTATGTATAGAAGTGTTTTGCCTGCATGCATGTACGTGTTCCTGGTGGCCAAAGAGATCAGAAGAGGTCATCAGATTCCTTGGAACTGTAGTTATGGATAGTTTATCCACCATGTGGGTGCTATAAATTAAACCCATGTCCTCTACAAGCTCAAAAAGTGCCCTTACAGCTGAACCATCTCTTTAACCTCACAAAATTTTCAGTCCTGACTGACTTACACAAGACTGTGAAAATCTAATCTTCAGGTAATCCCACATGTCAAATCTACTTGTGTCAGATCTGTTTGTGTCTCTTTAAAGAGTCCTGATATTGTTTGTGTGCATGCTTGCACTCGAAAAAGAGAGTGGATCTGTAATTGAAGCATTTATGCTAACTGATCCCAATGTCATAGTCAGTACAAAGTCCCAATTTATTTCTAATATCAGAGATCAGACCTCTACTCTTCCCTGATGAGTCTAAAACAAAAAGGGGGAACTGTAGAGAGCTGCGTAATGCTGTGCCTTAAAGATGGAGCTGGTTTCCACCTTCCACTTTCCTGATGGTGAGTGCTCTCTGTCACAAACAACTCCATATTTGGCAAAGGCTGAGGATCTGGCTTGCTTCCTTGTATGTGGACCTATCTGCATTGCCCACGTGGCATGCTGAGGTTGGCTACCCAGAGGCTATTTAAGCTGTGGGCTGGCTTTCCTCAGGGTCAGAAGATTGTTCAAGGTTCCTGAATAAACTGCATTGAAAAAAAAATGTTTTTTTTAATATTCATCAAAAATAAAGTTATTATAATCAATTCTAAACCTGTCACTTTAGAAATTAATCAACTGACATTTTTTTTAAATAAGAGGGCCAGTCTTGAGTGTTCCAATAATAGCTTGTTACATAAAATGCCTCAAAATTTTATCATAAGACCAGCAAGGTGGCTCAATGGGTAAGGACACCTGCCACAAGCCTGATGACCTGAATTAGATCCCTAGAATTCACATGGGGGAAAGAGGGAATCCACTCCCACAAATTGTCATCTGAGCTCCACAACTGTACCATGTCAAATGGATAGTAACAAACACCCACACACATGTACACAGCTAAAAGAAAAAAAAATAACATACACTATTCCATATACACTGTAACTCTCCTGCAATTCAATCCATTTTTATCTAGGTATCTGTCATTTTTAACATAGTACCTTCCCATCTCTGAGGATATTGCTTCCAATTCAACATCTAAATTGGATCAGGATTTCCAATTTTGAATAAAATTTTAAACACAAAATAGCTAAGGAAATGTATGTTCTTTAAATTTTCCATAGCTAAGGAAATGTATGTTCTTTAAATTTTCCCAGCCTCATTGCCTTATTGCCTCATTGTCTTATAGCAAAATGGACAAATACATCCCACATATAAATGTCTCTGTCATCTGATCTGGGCACTGACACACTTTTTTTGGACCTGTATGTGCATATATGCCACCCACCTTGTGGGAACTGGTCCCTCATGTCAGACTTTGCTTGATGTGCAGGGCTCATCTAAACTTTTGGCTGTTGTACACTAAATCCACTTTCTGGCCCTACACAGAATACATTTTCTTCACCCCCTAACATGCTCTCATCCCTTCTAACACTTTCCAGCCAAGTAATTTGGTCAAAAAGTGAGGGGGTAGAAAGAAAAGTAACACATTTCTTTTCAATGTTTTCATTTTCTTCTGTAAATACTACAATTCCCTTCTCTTCCCTTATAGATAAGTAAGGGAAGAGAGAGTATAAAACATTCCCTCAACAAATGGTGTGGAGCGTGACTGGCTACTCTGTGAATTTATAGCTATCTACCTGGAGTTGAAGGATGAAGTCTAATATATGAAGCAAAAGGAAGGGGATGGGTATCCCCAGTCCTTGCTTTCTTTCTTCATACATTGATCAGGCTTTTCCATATTAGTACCAAAACTCCAGTTTTCTTTTTATTTGCACTAAATTTCTTCGGAGATGCACTTCATCCATGAATCATGTTCTGAGACTCCTATGGAAGTCTGTTCCCTGCCCAGCCAGTCCCAGGTTCCACTTTTACAATCCAAACACCTTTGCATCTACCTTGTAGCTCTTGATTCCATATGACTTGGTCTTTGTGGTGGTTTGAATGGGTATGGCTCACATAGAATCCTGTGTTTGAATGCTTGACCCGAGGGGAGTGGCACTATTAGGAGGTGTGGCCCTGTTAGAGAAAGTGTGGTTTTGTTGGAGGAAGTGTGTCACTGTGAGGGTGGGATTTCAAGTCTCCTGTGCTCAAGCTCAAACCCAGTGTGGAATCCAGTCTCCTCTTTGCTGCTTGTGGATCAAAATGAAGAATGCTCAGCAACTTCTCCAGCACCAAGACTGCCTGCACACTGCCATGCTTCCCATCATGAAGATAATGGGCTAAACCTCTGAAATTGTAAGCCAGCCCCAATTAAATGTTTTCCTTTATAAGAGTTGCCATGCATATGGTGTCTCTTCACAGCAATAAAACCCACATTGAGACAGCATTGATCACTGACTTTCTCATGTTGACAGATTTTACCTTCTGAAATAGAAGTTCCTTGAGGATATGCTTCCCTGTGTCTTCCAACATCTATTGAGCGACAGACACCAGTCATTCTCTTGAACAGGAAGTGAGTATTCTTCCAGAAGGGTGTCCGCTAGACAGTTAATGTTTTTTTTTTTTCTTTTTTCTTTTATTGAGCTCACTATGTTGAGGGTAAACATAAGAGAAAAAACTTTCAGTAACTGTGCAATTGAGGTCAAACTGCTGTGAATATCCACTGTGTTCTCCACAGAACAACAGACAACAGATACATGAGTGATATATGACACCCATTACAATGGAATGTGTGCAAGCTCAGATGGATAGCTTCATTTAGACTCCTGTGTTTCTCTCTCCTGTACATCATACTAACCCTAAATTAGAGAGTTTCACTGAACATGGATTTGCAATTACATTTATAAACTGCAGAAAGATACCAAATACCATGATACACATCAGCAATCCCAGGACTTCAGAAGTGGAGTGAAGAGGATTAGGAGTTCAAGGCCAGTTTGTGCTTCATAGCAACTTCAATTTCTCCCTGAGAGACATTAGACCATATCTCAAAGAACAAAAATAACAACAACAACAACAAAAAATTAACAGAACCTGGAGAGATAGGTCAATGGTTAAAAACATGTATCACTCTTGTGGGGCTCACAAGTTCATTTCCCTCCACACATAATAGGATGTTCACACTCTCAATAACGCCAGCTCCAGGGTATCTGATGATCCCTGCTGAACTGCACAGGCACATGCACTAACAGATGCACATCTGTGTATACACACATACACACATACACATAATTAACAATAAGATATATCTTTTAAAATAAATAAATCTGAAAGAGAACCATAGAAGTTTAGATGGTCTTCTGCTACATGACTGGAGTGTGTCAAGGTCATGCCACTTGCTGCAAAAGTAGATGAGGACCAGCTTCCTCGTGTAAGCCCTGTTGTAACACAGTGATGCTGTTTAAGAATGCTGCTCCTCGCTGCGGAATGCTATGCCTTAAAAATGGAGCTGGTTTCCGCCTTCCACCTTCCCGATGGTGAGTGCTCTCTGTCACGAACAATTCCACATTTGGCTAAGGCTGAGGATCTGGCTTGCTTCCATGTATGAGGACCTATCGGCATTGCCCCCGTGGCACGCCTGGGTTGGCTACCCAGAGGCTATTTAAGCTGTGGGCTGGCTTTCCCCGGGGTCCGAGGATTGTTCAATTTTCCTGAATAAACTGCATTGAAAAAAAAAAAAGAATGCTGCTCCTCACAGCAGCTTTGCGTTATTCAGTGTGTGCAGCAGCATGTGCTTTGCGTGTTTGAGCTATTTATAATAACAAATCAGAAGTGTATCTAAAAGCAAAATCTCTAAGTATCAATACAGAGGCTGGATATTTACACAGGTTGCTTTCAGTTGTTCTTGATCTTGCTGTTATTTATTTTGAGGCAGGACCTCATGCATGTAGTTGAAGCTGGCATTGAACTGATCCTCTTACCTAGTCAATGCTGGGATTACAGGTGTGAGCCACCATGCCACCTGAGAAACCCTATAGTAACTATGCTGGGCAAAGTATTAAATAGGTTGACCCAAGTCACAGAAAGCATCAAATGTTGGGAATCTTGACCGTCAGACCAGTGTGTTTTCTTACAGTCCTATATATATCATCTATTTTCCCTCTCCTTGGTGTTCACAATCACAAATAAGATACTAGCTTTGAGTTGCACACTATATTCAGGTGTTTTCTAATTGCCCTGATGAGACATCCTCCAAATAGATCCATAGCTTAACAACATCACACAGTGAATCCCCACCCTCATTGCATCCATCACCTGCTGCCAGCATAACAGTTCTGGCGCCACCCTGCTGAGCTCTTTTCTTTTAAGGATGGAAGCAGGGGGGAATGCATGCAGGACTCCAGGACATCATGTGAGCTGTGAACATGATCCTGAGCTCTAGCATGCACAGCGGGGTGATGAGAAAATGTACACATTGCTCTTCCTTCTAGCAAAAACCAGAGGAGACAAAAGATACCTCATATAGAGAAGAAGGGAAGGGAATTTTTAAATCCTATCTTTGAAGCCATTTTTAGGGAATTTTACCCTATCAAATATAAAGGTTGTTGTTGTTGTTTCTTAAATAGATCATCTGAGTCCTGTTCTATAAACAATTGAACACAGGTGTGTACACATCCAGGCACTTGTCTGGTTAGTTTCCCAGGGAATAGCAAACCTCTATACGTACTTGTATGTTCTGGGTTGAGGCTTTGCTGTGCTTGGTCCTGAGTTCTCTTGTTCCCTTGAATTACCTACAGGAAAGTACTCTGGTGCCAGCACAGGGTAAGCCTATAGAGAGAACAGTTTGTGCAGGTTCTCCTGGTCTATTGTTTGCTTGCCACCACCCTATGAAAAGTATAAAACCCAGGGATGACGAGGCCCACTACTGTAAACAAGGCGGGAGGGCTGCGGCTGTAGCTCATGGTGGTGTTACACTTGCTCACATGCAAGTATATGCGAGACCCTGGGTTCAACCCTGGCACTGCAGAAAAAGAGATTGGACAACAGCAGGCAGGAGCCAGGATCAGTCAAACAGACATGTGGTTAAAAGTGGGCGTTTTTTTTTTTTTTGTTGTTGTTGTTGTTGTTGTTTGCTGTTTTTTTTTTTTTTTTTTTTTTTTGTCTGCAAACTGAGGAAGAAATGAGGGTGTCTCCGTGTTTTTGGACATGCACTTGCTACATTTGCATGTATGGAGATCAGAAGACAACCAGATTAAAAAACAAACAGTAAATTATAGAAATCAAACCCAAGAACATCTGTATTAAATTAGATGTAGACCAGATTTTCTATTAACCTTTTCATTTATTTTTGTGATATTTGGGAATTGGCCCTAGAGTCCAGGCATATTAGGCCAAAATTAGGATTATAGTCTGTATTATCCTGAATTTGAATTCTATCAAAATTTTTACTTTGTAGTTTTCACCAAAAACTTTCTTCATATTGCCTTTTTTAGGACAATCAGACCTTGGTGAGTTGAATTCAACTCTAAATTGTCTTACACTCATTTGGAATGTGGTGGCATCTGTGAAGAATCTGTTTAGTAAAATTTTCGAAGTTACCGAAAGCCCACTGCTTCATTGGTGGTCCCGAGAGATACATATATATATGAATGCCTAGGGAGTGGCATTATTAGGAGGTATGGCCTTTTTGGAGGGAGCATGTTACTGGGGGTGAGCTTTGAGGTCTCAGAAGCTCAACCTCTGCCCAGTGTCTTTCTCAGTCTTTCTTCATGCTGTGTTTGGATTCAGATGTAGAACTCTCAGCTCCTTCTCCAACACCATGTCTTCATGCATGCTCTCATGGTTCCCACCATGATGATAATGGACTAAACCTCTGAACTGTAAACCAGCCCCAATTAAACACTCTCCTTTATGAGAGTTGCTGTGGTCATGGTGTCCCTCCACAGCAACAGAAACCCTGACTAAGACAACTTGTTAAAAAAATAGTCAGACACTTGACAACCTAAACAAAGCCAGCTCTTTTTCATTTTAAGTATTTTAATACGTGTTTGTTCCCTATTCTTAGCGAGACATCAACATTTAGAAGAACATGACAGTGCCTCTTCAGAGCCAATCTGGACGGACTTAACTAAATGGAATCTAGTTTAGTGTGCTGGAATGAATTTCCCAGAAATAATTCTATAATTCATGTGCTTTTCAAAGTGTTATACATTCCATCCCACTCCTGAGCTGAATTAATAAAGTTTCATGTTTTAAAATCAAACTTTGAATCCTACTATATGGTGGGTAAATCCTTAACTAAGAGAGTTTCTCTGACTCCTTTTCTGCCTCAGTCCCTCCATCTGTATAATGTGTATGTTAAGCAGGTACAGGCAGCACCAACACTTATGGTTGTAAATCTTACACATCTAGGACTGGGGAGATGGCTCATACTTGTTGTGTAATATGAGGGCCTGAGTTTAGATCCGACTCAATCACCTGTAAACTTTGGGCTCCTACCTGGAAGATCCCAGCCTGTGTAAGCCTCCAAGATGGTGAAGATCAACTGTGACCTCCAAATTTTGTATACTGCTACCACACCCACACATATACCTCCCACACCCACACCCAAACAAAAGAACTCTGTGCATTTGAGGACACCAACCCTAAATGCTTGCCATTAGGCTCCTCTTCTGCACAGAGAGTTTTGGACCTAATTAAATGAGCTGTCAAACACAGGTCAGGCGAGCACATGCCTGGCTCAGAAGCACTGTTGATAGGTTTAATAGTTTTAGTGGATAAGGTCTTGACCTGAAGGAGTACTGCCCTCACCTAAATATTACAATAAATGACAAGATGAATGAAATTGGGCGTAGCATGGTGGTGCTTACTTGTAGTCCCAGCATGCAAAAGGCTAAGACAGGAGGACTGCAAATTCAAGATGAGCCTGGACTCCATAGTATGATTCCATGCAAACAAGGAAAATGAATTTGAAGAGTATGATAGAAGTGCCCCATTTCCCATTAGAATGAATGGATTTGGTAAATAATGATTATAATCACGTTCTTCCTTTTGGAAAGCTACAAAGGGGACTAATACAAAGACAGAGGTAATCCAGCTTAAAGCTATACACAGAAATGTGACCCCCTACACAGGCATGGCAGTGAGGAAAGAGTAGCCTCTGGCTGAAGACACTTTACCTGTGTGATGACAACACCCAGCTGGAGTGAGGGCAGAAGGGGGAAAGGCTCACAAAGCTCAAGCATCACTGCTGACACTGTTCAGTTCTGCTCACAAGATGGATGCTGCCTCTTTATCCTATTACCACTGTTTCACCACACAGAAAATCTCAAACTTCTCTCCCTCTCCCTCTGCCCTTCCCTGTGGGTCTGCTTCCTTCTGGAGGACACTCACCCAGTTGCCATGCTCTCTGTCAAGGATTATCACTGCCATGGATTTAATTCACAATATTTATTCTAAATCCTTAACTTGTCCTATTCTGAGACTTGCCTCGCTGAAAGAAGGGCTAGAGGAAAGACCAAGGGAGATGGGAACACAGACAAACTGGTCATTTTGTAATAATTAGCATTCCCAATAATTTGCATTTATGCCTGTCTCTTGGGAGGAGCAGAACTGGAAAATCTTTTTCTCATTATATGTTTTTACTATACAAGATCACTCCCAGACAGAAAATAGAACAAAACCAAATCTAGAAAAACTGAGGGTACTTGTGTGTATATTTGTGTATGTGTGTGTTTATGTATGTATGTATGCACGTGTGAGTATGTATGTAAATATGTATGTGTATGTGTGTATGTATGTATTATGTGTATGCATATTTGTGTGTGAATGTAGGTGTATAAGTGTGTGAATGATTTTTTAGGCACCATAAGAAAGAACTGAAGACCCACAACCTTTTCTACTCCAGAGAGAAGCATGCCCAAAATATTAAAAATAATGACAAAATCAAATAAGTGTTTAAGTATAGGCAGAAAAGAATGCACTGTCAACCATATACAAATTGCAGTGACATTGTAACAGTGTTGCATTTGCAAACAATTTTTAAGGATCTTTACCTCATAGCCCTGAGGTATACACAAGGCCTGAGGACTGAGTAAATATAGATGAAGACAGGCATCCTATTTCATTTCCAAACAACATCAGGAAGCCCATTCAGAACTATTTCCACCACTAAATAATGTTCATGTTGGAAAATGCTTGTATCTTGGTACATTTAATGGGATGTGAGGTTGGCACAAGGTGGCTGAGGGGAGGGCCAAAGATAGTCTTAGAAAACTTTTGCTTATCACTGTGTGAGTCCTTGAATCAATAAGGGATCCAGACACAGGGCCACAACACCTGCCTGAGAGGAGTTCAGAATGGAGAGTGAATATTTAGAGGTAAAGTGTGCCTCACAGGCTCATGTTTGAACACTAGGTCCCCATTTGGTGTCACTATGATGGGAGGCTGTGAAACCTTTGGAGAGTAGGCCCTTCCTGGAGGAGATGAATCTATAGTGTGGGGTGCAGGTGAGATGCATAATCTAAGTTGCCTTTCTTTCTCTGCCATGGCATATGATGATGATGGCTGGGAAGCAGTGAACCTGCATTTCAGCCAGAATCCCTGGGTGCCTCAGATCCAGAGTGCTGAGATGTGGTCACTGCCCATGCCTCTGCTCTGCCATCGCAGACTCATAAACCTTAAGTTAGGTAAGGTTAAACTGGAGAGCTAAACCCAAATAAACTCTTTCTTCCATAAGTTAGTATGACATCAAGTTTTTGCACAATAGAAAAGAAATTAATATTGGCTCTCAAAAAATGACATGTGTTAGGTAAGCTTTTATCATGGCTGACAATCACTGCTGTGCTTTCCCCACTTGGAACACAAACAAATGATTCCTAGCTATTTGTACAATGGATTTGTGTAAATCTGGAATATTCCATAGATTGGAATAGAGAATTCTGGTCAGTTCAATATCCTGAAATCCCAGAGGCTGTCTGGAATATTCTGGGTTTCCTTTCCTATAGCAAATAAACTATGGAATATGGAATACTCTAAATAAAATAGTTTCATCCTCTCTCCAAAAGCAGCTCTAAATGTTTGAGATATATATATATGTATGTATGTATATTAAGGTTTTAATATATTTTAAGATATATTTGGATATATACATATACAGACACACACATATATATGCTGGGCAGAGATGGCACATGCCTTTAATCTAGGCAGTTGGGAGGCATAGGCAGGCAGCTCTCATGTTAAAGGCCAGACTCCTCTACAGAGTGAGTTCCAAGATAGCCAAGGCTACACAGAGAAACCATGTTTTGAAAAACCACCATATATATAAAGAGAGAGAGATTTTATCAACTTTTGAACGTTTGAAACAGAGGTAGGAATTTAAAAAAATTGTTGTTGTTCAATAGAGGAGTCACATACCTAAGAAACTCTTCCCAGGCTCTGACGCCTTCTTCTTGGTTTGGTTTTGGTATGGAACAAGTATCATCTCAAAGAACCACATGTTGGAAGCCTGGTCTCAATGTGGTGGTTTTAAAGAGAGGTGGAATGTGTAAGAAATGGGAGTCTTGTAAAAGGTCAATATGTCATTGTTTCATGTCCTTAGGAGGGATTAAAGACTTTATCATGGAATCCTGGTTCATTCCCTTGAGAGTGGGCTCTAGTCCAAAGAGAAAACCTGGCTTTCTATATGTGCTTCTTCTAAACTGTCTACCTTTTTCAAGTATAGCCAGAAAGCTACCCTAGAATTGAACAGAAAAGCCAAGTCCATGCACTTGGACTTCCAGGACCATAGCTAAGTAAATGTATGTTTTTTAATTTTTCCCAGCCTCATTGCATTATTGCCTCATTGTCTTATAGCAAAATGGACAAATATATCCCACATATATATGTCTCTGTCATCTAATCTGGGCACTGACACACTTTTTTTGAACCTGTATGTGCATATATGCCACCCACCTTGTGGGAACTGGTCCCTCATGTCAGACCTTGCTTGATGTGCAGGGCCCATCTAAACTTTTGGCTGTTGGACACTAAATCGAACTATCTAGCCCTGCACAGAATACATTTTCCTCACCCCTCACATACTCTCACCCCTTCTAACGCTTTCCAGCCAAGTAATTCGGTGAGAAAGTGAAGAGGTAGAAAGAAAAGTAACACATTTCTTTTCAATGTTTTCAATTTTCTTCTGTAAGTACTACAATTCCCTTCTCTTCCCTTACAGATGTCAGGGAGTATAAAACATTCCCTCAACAAGTGGTGTTGAGCATGACTGGCTACTCTGTGAATTTATAGCTATCTAGCTGGAGTTGAAGGATGAAGTCTAATATATGAAGCAAAAGGAAGGGGATGGGTATCCCCAGTCCTTGTTTTCTTTCTTCATACATTGATCAGGCTTTTCCATATTAGTACCAAAATCCCAGTTTTTTCTTTATTTGCACTAAATTTTTTCAGAGATGCACTTCATCCATGAATCATGTTCTGAGACTCCTATGGAAGTCTGTTCCCTGCCCAGCCAGTCCCAGGCTCCACTTTTACAATCCAAACACCTTTGCATCTACGATGTAGCTCTTGATTCCATCTGACTTGTTCTTTGTGGTGGTTTGAATAGGTATGGCTCACATAGAATCCTGTGTTTGAATGCTTGGCCTAAGGGGAGTGGCACTATTAGGAGGTGTGGCGCTGTTAGAGAAAGTGTGGTTTTGTTGGAGGAAGTGTGTCACTGTGAGGGTGGGCTTTGAGATCTCCTGTGCTCAAGCTCAAACCCAGTGTGGAGTCCAGTCTCCTCTTTCCTGCTTGTGGATCAAAGTAAAGAATGCTCAGCAACTTCTCCAGCACCAAGTCTGCCTGCACACTGCCATGCTTCTCACTATGAAGAGAATGGGCTAAACCTCTGAAATTGTAAGCCAGCCCCAATTAAATGTTTTCCTTTATAAGAGTTGCCATGCACATGGTGTCTCTTCTCAGCAATAAAACCCAAACTGAGACAGCATTGATCACTAACATTCTCATGTGTACAGATTTTACCTTCTGAAATAGAAGTTCCTTGAAGATATGCTTCCCAGTGACTTCCAACATCTGTTGAGCGACAGACACCAGCCTTCTCTTGAAGAGGAAGTGAGCATATTTCCAGAAGCATGTACACTAGACAGTTAATGTTTCTTTTCTTTTGTTGAGATCACTATATTGAGGTTAAATATAAGAGAAAAAACTTTCAGTAACTGTGCAATTGAAGTCAAACTGCTGTGAATATCAACTGTGATCTCCAAAGAACAACAGACCACAGATATGTGAGTGATACATGACACCCATTACAATGGAATGTGTGCAAGCTTAGATGGATAGCTTCATTTAGACTCCTGTGTTTCTGTCTCCTGTACATCATACTAACCCTAAATTAGAGAGTTTCACTGAACATGGATGTGCAATTACATTTATAAACTGCAGAAAGATACCAACTATGATGATGCACATCAGCAATCCCAGGACTTCAGAAGTGGAGTCAAGAGGATCAGGAGTTTAAGCCTGTGCTTCATAGCAACTTTAATTTCTCCCTGAGAGACATTAGACCATATATCAAAAACAAAAACAACTAAACAGAAGCCTGAGAGATATCTCAGTGGTTAAAAATATGTATCACTCTTGTGGAGCTCTCAAGTTCAGTTCCCACCACAAATACCTAGATGTTCACAGTGTCAATAATGCCAGCTCCAGGATAGCTGATACTCCCTGCTGAACTGCACAGGCACATACACTAACAGATGCACATATTCGTATACACACATACACATAATTAACAATAAGATATATCTTTTAAAATAAATAAATCTGAAAGAGAACCATAGAGGTTTAGATGGTCTTCTGCTACAGGACTGGAGTGTGTCAAGGTCATGCCACTAGCTGCAAAAGTAGATGAGGATCAGCTTCCTCGTGTAAGCCCTGTTGTACCACAGTGATGCTGTTTAAGAATGCTGCTCCTCACAGCAGCTTTGAGTTATTCAGTGTGTGCAGCAGCATGTGCTTTGCGTGTTTGAGCTATTTATAATAACAAATCAGAAGTGTGTCTAATAGCAAAATCTCTAAGTATCTATACAGAGGTTGGATATTTTCACAGGTTGCTTTCAGTTGTTCTTGATCTTGCTGTTATTTATTTTGAGACAGGAACTCATACATGTAGTTGAACCTGGCATTGAACTGATCCTCTTACCTAGTCAATGCTGGGATTACAGGTGTGAGCCACCATGCCACCTGAGAGACCCTATAGTAACTATGGTGGGCGAAGTATTAAATAGGTTGACCCAAGTCACAGAAGGCATCAAATGTGGTGAATCTTGACCGTCTGACCAGTGTGTTTTCTTACAGTGCTATAGATATCATCTATTTTTCCCTGTCCTTGGTGTTCACAATCACAAATAAGATAGTAGCTTTGAGTTGTACACTATATTCAGGTGTTTTCTAATTGCCCTGATGAGACATCCTCCAAATAGATCCATAGCTTAAGAACAACACACAGTCAATCCCCACCCTCATTGCATCCATCACCTGCTGCCAGCATAACAGTTCTGGCTCCACTCTGCTGTGTCCTTTTCCTATAAGGATGGAAGCAGGGAGGAATGCATGCAGGACGCCAGCACAACATGTGAGCTATGAACATGATCCTGAGCTCTAGCATGCACAGCGGGGTGATGAGAAAATGTACACAGTGCTCTTTCCTTCTAGCAAAACCAGAGGAGACAAAAGATACCTCATATAGAGAAGAGGGGAAGGGAATTTTTAAATCCTATTTTGAAGCCATTTTTAGGGAATTTTACACTATCAAATATAAAGGTTGTTGTTTTTGTTTGTTAAATAGATCATCTGAGTCCTGTTCTATAAACAATTGAACACAGGTGTGTACATATCCAGGCACTTGTCTGATTAGTTTCCCAGGGAATAGGAAACTTCTATACGTACTTGTATGTTCTGGGTTGAGGCTTTGCTGTGTTTGGTGCTGAGTTCTCTTGTTCCCTTGAATTACCTACAGGAAAGTACTCTGGTGCCAGCACAGGGTAGGCCTATAGAGAGAACAGTTTGTGCAGGTTCTCCTGGTCTATTGTTTGCTTGCCACCGCCCTATGAAAAGTATAAAACCCAGGGATGAGGTGGCCCACTAGTGTAAACAAGGCGGGAGGGCTGCAGCTGTAGCTCATGGTGGTGTTACACTTGCTCACATGCAAGTTTATGAGAGACCCTGGGTTCAACCCTGGCACTGCAGAAAAAGAGATTGGACAATAGCAGGCAGGATCATTAAAACACACATGTGGTTAAAAGTGTTTTTTGTTTGTTTGTTTGTTTCTTTCTTTCTTTCTTTGTTTTTTAACTGTCAAGTTAGGAGCATCTTGTAAGAAAAGTTTGATAATTTATAGGCAGACAACCATATGGTGGAGATCCTTTTAGGGCAATGCAAATGGGGAGCAAATCAGTTCTATCCTCAAAATTTAAATAGGCTGAGCTATTTATTCTTCCCTCATAATCCTGGAAACCTCCGAGAAGTTCAGTATCATTAATTAGTACTTTCACATAATCTGGATCCATCCAACCCACAGGGTGTATAAGGGGTGGTTTTGGTACATAAGCCCAATAACTTTTACTATGCACAACAGCATTTTGACACATAAGTGATGACAATACAGCCAGAAATATAAATTCAGTTTTAGGCTTTTGTTGAGCCTTCACCAATTCCTCTGCTTCTCTCATCAGGTGTTTCAGTTGTGTCCATGTTGTCATTTTCTTGGGCATCAACGAGAGCTTCTGCAGCTCCGCTTCCATTTTTCTCCTTTTTGCTTTCGTCTTTTTTGTTGCCATCTCGATATTAGCCGGCTGGATGAGTCTATCTGGGATCCAGATGGGGGAGTCGGCATCCTGTGGAAACACACATGCATATCCCCTTCCAGAGGAAATTAGAGCATCCGGTCCCTTCCAGGATCCGGTTAACAAATCCTTCCAATATACTTGTGAAAGCTGTTCATTTTTAAGCCCTGACCAATGTTTTATAGCAGGAGTATTGCCCTGCTCATCAGTATTTAAATGGTTTAATACAAACAATGAATGGCTCAGCAAATGACCAGGCGAGAAATAAGTGTGAGCTTGTTTAAGTCTGATAATTTGATTTTTTAATGTTTGATGTGTTCTTTCAATAATTGCCTGTCCTCGAGGATTATATGATATACCTGTCACATGCTTTATGTTCCAGCTCTGTAAGAATACCGCAAGGGCTTTTGATGTATATGCTGGAGCATTATCAGTTTTTATTTTTTTTGGACATCCCATAGTTGCAAAGCATTGGATTAGATGTTGAATGATGTCCTTAACTGCCTCTCCTGTTTTTGCTGAGGCAAATATCATATGAGAATATGTGTCCACAGTAACGTGGACATATGCTAATTTTCCAAACTCTGGAACATGAGTAACATCCATCTGCCATACTGATAGAGCTTTAAGTCCTCTAGGATTAACCCCCATCTTTAATGGATGGTACACCTGAGGACAATCACTACATTTTTTTATAATTTGTCTTGCCTGTTCTCTTGTAATATGAAATAGCCTTTTAAGGGCTAATGCATTTTGATGATGTAAAGCATGGCTTTCTTGAGCTTCTAATATATTCATTACTATTCCTCTTGTTAAGGCATCTGCCATATAGTTTCCTTGACTTAATGGACCAGGTAATTTGGAGTGCCCTCTAATGTGGCCTATAAAAAATTTTTCTGTCCTATTTTTAATTAAAATTTGTAAATCCTGAAGCAAATGAATAATTTGAGAATGCCCCAACAAAAGAGCAGTATCTATTATGGGAAAAAGGCTAGCTACATATCTTGAATCTGTATAAAGATTAAATTTTTCTGAGAAGGTTTGAAAAGCCAAAATAACCGCTTTAATCTCTGCCTTTTGAGCAGAAGTCTGTACATCTTGTCTTACTAGCAGTTCTCTGCCTGGGACATAAACTGCAAACCTTCCCTTAGAGAAACCGTCTGTGAAAATGCAAAGAGCGCCATCTATAGGCTGTAAAGAACATTTTCTTGGAAAAATTACCTCTGTTTCTTTAAAAAATTCTATTTAAGCTGTGGGCTGGCTTTCCCCGGGGTCCGAGGATTGTTCAATGTTCCTGAATAAACTGCATTGAAAAAAAAAATTCTATTAAGGGATGTCGGGGGTAGTGATATTTAATTTGTCCTGAATAGCCCTGTAACGCTATTCCCCAGTCTTCATCTTCTATTAATAATATATCTGTTTGTTTTTTTATTGTATGGAACAATTATATTATGCATTTCTTTTCCAAATAATTCTTTTGATCTCATCCTTCCTTTGCTTATAATTAAGGAACACATATATGGATAGGAAGCGAGCATTTTTGCTTGAGTATGGGGTAAATGCACCCATTCTAAAATTCCATTTTGCCATAAACATCCTGTAGGAGTATATGGTGTTTTGAAAATAATTAAATCCCATTCTTGATTATAAGCTATCTGTTTAACCTTTGCTTTATTTAATTGTTCTTCCACCAAAGCCAAGGCTTTAATAGCCTCAGGAGTCAAATTCCTGGGAGACTTTGGGTTAGAGTCCCCCTGTAACAACTGAAACAAAGGACTCAGTTCTCCTGTGGTCAATTTTAAATAAGGCCTGACCCAATTAATATTGCCTAATAATTTTTGGAAGTCATTTAATGTTTGTAACTTATCCAGCCTGATAGATACCTTTTGAGAACTTATATAATCATCATAAATTAATTGACCCAAATAACTTAATGGCCTATTGAACCTCATCTGGAGCTATAATTAAGCCAAATTTAGTAAGTTGCTTAATAGTATAAGCGAGAAGCTCTTGTATAACTTCCCTGGAGAAATGGGCCAACAATATATCATCCATATAATGAATAATATATACATCTTTATATTTTCTCTGACTTCCTTTAAAGCTTTATCTACCAACTTTTGACATAAAGTTGGACTATTTTTCATCCCTTGAGGTAAAACTTTCCAGTGATACCTCCTATATGGACGTTTTAAATTTACTGATGGAACACGAAAAGCAAATCTTTTACAATCTTCTGGATGTAACTTAATTGTGAAAAAACAATCCTGCAAATCTATTACTATTATCTCCCATCCCTTAGGGACTGCTACAGGAGAGGGGAGGCCAGGTTGTAATGCCCCCATATCAATCATTGTAGCATTAACAGCTCTAAGGTCTTGTAAAAGTCTCCATTTTCCTGATTTCTTTTTAATAACAAATATTGGAGTATTCCAAGGACTATTGCTCTCTTCTATATGTCCTTTATCTAGCTGTTCTTTTACCAATTGTTCTATAGCCTGTATTTTTTCTTCCGTTAGGGGCCACTGATTGAGCCATACAGGCTCTTCTGACTTCCAATCAATTTTATCTGCATAAAGTGAGCTCTCAGTGGCCCCTATGAAAAATGCTGATCGCTTAAATTATCTGAGGTAACCAATTTTACATTCATCTTTTGCATCATATCTCTGCCCCATAATGAAAATGGCAAGGATGGTATAACATAGGGCTGAATCATTCCTGATTTTCCCTCTAGTTCCCACTTTAACATCTGAGAACTTTGGGCCACAATAGATGCCAACCCCAGCCCTAGTAAAGAGGAAGAAGTCCTTTCACAGGGCCAAGAGGAAGGCCAATCCTTCCCTGCTATACAAGTTTTATCTGCCCCTGTATCCATAAGGCCTTGCAGATTTTTTCCATTTATTTTAACTGTCATAAATGGTCTTTCACAACCTATGTCTTGCACCCAGGCCACAACATCAGAGGAGCCAAACTGACCTTGCTGTCTTTCCTGATTTAATATTAAATTTGGTAAATTTAAATAGGGCAACAACAACAATTGAGCTATTCTTTGTCCTTTATGTAGCTGTATAGTTTCCTTTAGTGGCTTTACCATTATTTTTTATTTCTCCTTGAAAATCTGAATCTACTACCCCAGGCAAAACCTCAAAATTTTTCTTGTAATTTGAACTTTGGCCAATAATTAACCCAACTGTGCCTTGAGGTAAACTCCCTAAAACAGAGGTGGAGATTAGAGATACTCCATCCCATGATGAGAGGATTGTATCTTTATTTACTGAGAGATCCAGACCAGCACTTCCTGGAGTGGCCCTAGGCAAATCATGAATAGTAAATTCTGGAGCCTCAGGATTAAGTGAACCTTTTGATTCACAATTTTCTTCCTCTCTTTTTGCTTCGGGGCTGAGAGGTTGCCCCTCATTTAGTTTTTTGTCTCATTCTCTGACTTTTTCTCCTTTATTTCTGTCAGAGCAGTTCCATCTTTATGGAACTTGGATCTGCATTCGCTTTTCGAATGTCTCCCCTTCTCACATCGGGGGCAGATACCAGGAGTAGGACCTTTCCTTGACCTCTCCTGTTTATCTTCTCCTCGACACATCTTTTGTATGTGCCCTGTCCTTCCACATTTAAAACATGTGGGTTTGGAGGAGTCTCTTTTCCCTCCTCCATAAGTTTTCTTAACATAGGCGCTATACGTCTGACCCTTCATAGCTGCAGCATATGCCATGCCTTGCACGACTGCTGGTGAGGCATCCACACAAACTTTTATGTAATCTTGAACAGTCCCCGTCCCTTTCAGAAGCCTAATCAGATCCTGGCATAGGGAATTTGCATTTTCCCATGCTAACTGCTTTAATAGCATTTCTGTTCCTTTGGATGGAGGTAGCATCCTATTGATTGCTTCCTCAAGTTGAGACACAAAATCGTGATATGATTCCTCATTTGCCTGCGTAATTCCTGATAAAGTAGTTCCCTTGGTTCCAGGAGGTGGCAACTTTTTCCATGCTTGGACAGCATTTAATGTAATTGCCTCCAAGATCTCTTTTGGTATTTTTACTTGAGATTGGGGAGTACTATATTTTCCCATACCCAGCAGAATTATCCAGCCCAGGTTTTGGCCCTTTTTTCTTTGTAAATTGGGTAACAGTAATTTTTGATATATCCTCATAATCAGTTCTCCAGAGAACATAGTCTCCAGGACTCAGGGTAGCCTTTGCAGTCTGATGCCAGTCATGTGGGGTTAACCAATTACTTGCAACCATCTCCAACACCTGCAAAGTATAAGGAGCGGAGACCCCTAAAGTCTTCACTGCAGTTTGTACCTCTTTTAAAATTTTTAACGAGAAAGGTTTCCAAATAGGTTCCTCATCATCTATTCCTTCCACTACCACTACCGGGAAGGTGAATGTTAGATCTCCTTTTCTTTTAGCTTCTTACAGGGCTCCCTGAAAACCAACAGGTGCCAGAGGTTTTCTCCTCCTGCTAACTTTATCCCTTCTTTGCTTTTTAGAGGCCAGAGCCACCAGAGGAGGGTCTTGATCATGAAAATGATCCCTTTCCTCAAAGGGCTCATATTTAGCTGCCTCATCCTCCAGATCATCACCATCAGAAGAATCATCATTTTCATTTTCACTAGACGAGGAGGAGGATTCATGTTTAATATAATCAAATTTTAAAGATGGCTTATTAAATATTAAATATGGCAAAGAGGATGCGGCTACAGAAAGTGTCTGGGCTGCTCTAAACCTTTTTTCCCATGGGCCCTTAGCTTCTCCTCACAGGTGTCTTGTATTCTGCCATAATATGAAGCCTGCAAGAGAGATTAAGGAGATCAAGCCAGGCAGTACTCTTCATTTCTCTTAGGATCATGTAGCCTATGAATGTTTAATTTTGAGGGGAACCCGTACCCTGCTCTTTGAAAAGCTGGGGCTGAATGCTGTCTGAGGGCCCAGACAGTGGTTACACTTTGCCAGTGCTACACTTGTGAGGAGAGGGAAATTGAGAAGTAGTGTTACTTTTTTCATTGCCTTTCCATGGGGCCATTTTTTTAAATGATGTAGACAATGTTAGCCTTGATGAAATAAAGTTTATTGGGGGGGGTTAAAGAAAGAGATAATAATAGATCAGTGTCTCAAGACTGTTCTAGGTCAAGCTCCCATTACTTTTTTTTTTTTTTTTTTTCTAGTTTGGACATTAAATCATCCACTGGTTTCAGATTTTGCTGTATGTGCTAAAGTAAGTTAGACTCTTACCCTCTTTTGGGTTTTGAATCTGTTAATGATGTAGATGACTCAAGTTGTCCTCACTGACTAATACATACACACTTAGGGAGTCTCTCCTTGACATAACCCATGTAAGTACTGGAGTCCCAGGAAAATCTGAAAGCAGGAGAATTTAATTATCCATGTTTAATGCATTTGGTAGCTCTCGAATATTTATGAATAGGGTATGCTTCTAGATTCAATAGATACCCAAATACAATAACATTACTTTTGTGCTGGGTATTTTAATTTCTACAACAAAAAGAACAATATTATAGTAGAAGATCTTCAGTCTTTGTCTCTGCACAGTTCATTTGGAAGGTTCAGCACTTATTCAGCACTCTAGGTTTTTTTGAGATGCCACTTCTTGTGTATCCTAGGCTCAAGAGTTGCCTATATCCTCAGAGTGCTTGGATTTAAGTTAAGTTAAGCTGGCTCAGCTTGCTTTTTCTTTCTAAGTCTCTCTCTCTCTCTCTCTCTCTCTCTCTCTCTCTCTCTCTCTGACTCTCCACAGCCCCTTGCTGTCCTCGAATTCCCTCCATACACCATGCTGGACTGAAAATTAGAGTTCTTCTTCCTTAGTGAGATATTCCAGAAGCAGAAAGACACACACAGTATATACCCACATAGAAGTGGATACTAGACTTATAAGATAGGACAAGCATACTAAATCTGCACACCTAAAGAAGGTAAACAAGAAGAGGTTCTGGGATAAGATGATCAATCCTCACTTAGAAACACACATTGGATGGACATGGGAAGTAGGAGAAAATGAGAAACAGGACAGCATCCTACCATATAGTGCCTCTGAAAGACTCTACCTCGCAGTATATCAAAGCAGATGCTGAGACTCATAACAAAACCTCCGGCAGAGTGCAGGGAATCATGAACAAAGGGGGAGTTAGTAAGACATGGAGAGGATGGGATCGCCACAAGGACCAAATATATCTGGGCACAGGGGCCTTTCTGAGACTGATTGTCCAACCTAGGACAATGCATGGATGTAACCTAGAACCCTTGATCAGATGTAGCCCATGGCAGCTCATCATCCAAGTAGGTTACCCTAGTAAGGGGAACAGGGATTGTCTCTGACATGAACTCAGTGGCAGGCTCTTTGACCCTCCCCCTTTGAGGGAGGAGCTGCCTTGCTAGGCCACAGAGGAGGGTATTGCAGACAGTCCTGATGAGACCTTATAATCTAGGTTCAGATGGAAGGGTGGGAAGACCTCCCCTATCAGTGGACTTAGAGAGGGGCATGTTGAGGAGATGAGGGAGGGAGGATGAGATTGGGAGGAAATGAGAGAAGGGGCTACAGATGGGATACAAAGTAAATGACCCATAATTAATATAAAAATAAATATTATAAAATAACAAAATCAGAGATCTACCTGTCTTTGCCTCCCAAGTGCTGGGATTAAAGTCATGGGCTCTCTTAGCATCTGTAAAGTGTTAATAACATATTGAGATCTCAGATGGCAGATAATTTACACTGATCAGAAATATACACAGAGAGAGGCAGGCAGATCTCTGAGTTTGAGACCACCCTGGTCTACAAAGTGAATTCCAGTACAGACAGGGCTACCATGCATTCTAAGAGAAACCCTGCCTCAAGGAAAAAGAAAATAGCCAATTGGATTATAGAATGAGATCTGATGTCCTACTATGGCAACAGAAATGTTGTTGCTAGCCTCAACCCGCCTCTTCAGGTTTTATTTTTAGAAATCAGTATCAGAATAGATTGCTCAGTATTCCATATACATTTTGTTCTCTGGTTCTTTTCACTAGCTGAATCCCATGTCCTTTTCCCCTGTTTAAGATTCTGTCCCTTTTACCTTCATTGCTTATCTCCAGGGTCAAGTCAAAGTTCTCCCCAGCTTTATAAGACATATTTCAAACATGTAGGTTCCTGGAGAATATTTCAGTCACTTTGAACTGCAAAAGCATTATAGTCTTTAAGCAACAGGAGATTCGCTCTGTTTTATTTTTTTTTCGGGTGGGTGTGTGTACATATACTTGCATACATGCACGTATAAACACATATCAGTGAGAGTGCTGGAGTCAGGGGACAACTGCCTCTCCCTCCATGTATTTTTTTCTTTTTACAGATTTAATTATTTATATATATATATATATATATATATATTCATTATGTATACAATATTCTGTCTGCATGTACACCTGTACACAAGTAGAGGGCACCTGCACACCAGAAGATCTTATTCTAGATGGTCCTGAGCCCCCATGTGGGTGCTGGGATTTGAACTCAGGAATTTAAACTCTGAGTCCTTTCTGCAGCCCCTGTCATCCGTTTTAGGGATCCACCTTTGTAGTCATGTTAGTGTGGCAGGCAGTGTTGTCCCCTGAGCCATTTTGTCTGTCCCGTTGTTTTTTTTTTTTTTTGGACACTATTACTGTGTAGCCTAGGAAGTCACTATCTCGTTTTGGAATCCAGGTTGACATCAAACTTTTGATCTTCTTTCCCTCTTTCACTTCAGTGCTAGGATTATAAATGTGGAGAGCTGCAGTCAGTTTGATATTTGCCTTATTTATGTATTTATATATTCAGTGTAACATATATGGTTATTTTGCCGCAAGGTAGGTCTGTCCACCACATGCAAGTCTGGCAACCGCAGAGGCAGGAAAGGGTCTTAGCTTCTCTGGGACTGTAGATACTATTGTAAGCCTCTGAATGCTGGGAATTAAACCAGGGTCCTCTGGAAGAGCATTAAGCATGGAGCACTCTTCAGACCAATACTGGCTTCTGTGTTATTTTGTTTGTTTGCTTGTTTGTTTGTTTGTTTTTAGAGACTGTTTCTCCATGTAGCCCTGGGGATCTGGGCTCGATTTGTAGACCATGCTGGCCTTGATCTCAGAGATCCACCTGTCACTGCCTGCCAGCGTGCTGGGATTAGAGGCATGCACCACCATGCCTGGCAGTTTCAAGTTATTTTAATCTTCCCCCTATGTCAAATCGGGGGGCTTGAACCCTATCAGAGAATTGGACAATCTCCACTCTGGAGCCAGTAAGAGGACCCAGGCCTAGGAAGAATATCAACGTCCTCCATGGAAAAAGAAAGACCCCTCTGGTCTTTATTATTTTAGAGATAAAGTCTCATTATGTAGTCCTTGCCAGCTTGGAATTCACTGTGTATACCTCAGACTTAGAGATGGGCTATCCTCTGCCCCTCAACAGACTGGAGGTGTGTACTACTACACCATTTCCAGGAAAAACACTGTAAAAAAGTATGCTTACATGTACACGTGTGTCTGTGTGCATATATGCCACGTGTGTGCTGTTGTATATGGTGGCCAGAAAATGGTGTTGAATCCCATGAAACTGGAGTTTCAGGTTGCTGTGACCTGTTCAGCAGAGGCTGAGAAGAGACCTCAAGTTGTCTACAAGAACAGCAAGTGTTCCTCATCACTGAATTTACTCTCTTAATGGGCTTCCATTCAAAACAAGAGTGTTAGAAGCTTCAGAATCAAAAGCCTGAGAGTGGCTTATGGATTATTTTTTTGAGAAACTCCGCTTACTCCAACAGATTCTTAAATCTGCCTCTTGTCCATCTTCATCTTACAGACAGAGCAACCAGATCTCTGAGAAACTAAAGCTCAAAGTTCTCAGAGCTAGTCAGGATATTTTGATGTTGGACCAGCTGCTGTGGTGCCCTTGGTATCCTAATCTTGAGGCTAAGCCTAAGTTTAGGGGCCTGCTGTGGAGAACAAGAGATGGCCATATTCAGTGAATTCTAGTTTGCCTTGGAGAGAAGTCATGATAACAAAGGGCAAAAGATACTGTCTTAGGAATTTAAGGGATGCTCTGTGGCTCTGTGGCTAAAAATGGCCACTATGTGCTAAGACTTGAAGCAGAGAGGCAGGCAAGGAAACAAATACCATACCTTTGACCTTCCCTACGTGTGTGAAGGGATAAGTGCTGACAGCTTTACAGAAAGGGTTGCTCAGGTGAGGAAACTGAGGTCTTTGGGCACTCTAGCCTGCCAAGTTACTGGTAGCAGAAGCTCCACCACAGGGAAACCTGAGAATGGTGCGCATGGGTCAATTTTTTCGTCACTGTCACGTGTCCCAGGCATTCTGCTAGGTGCTTTCTATGATGGTGCCAGGCAACTGCTCCCTTGGCTGGCAGCCCTCTTTTTGATCCACACACAGTGGGCAGTTCCAGGAGCTGGACCAAGATTTCAGGGTAGGGCTGCTACTATTGTGGCGCTCAGCCACCTGTGCTGCCTGCCAGGACAGCGGGCCCAAACCTGGACGCACCTCAGTCCCCAGTTCCATTGGGGGAGTGTTGGTATAATGTTCTTTTAAAATGTATATGCCTTACCCTTGTTAATTCAAATGCTGATTTCCCCAACCCCAACTCTCTGGTTTCAATCTGGATATTGCATTGTGATACTCACTGTAAGCATCCTGTCTCAACTCTTGTGTAATCAGGACACAAATAAAGCAACTAGATACAATGTTGTGCAATGGGAGGAGCCAGAGGACAGGAAAGAGGGGAGGAGCTAGAGAACAGGAAGGGGCAAGAAGGAGGAGGAGCTCGAGGAGAGGAGCACGAGGAGAGCAAAGCAAGAGGAGAGAGCTTGGAGGACTTGGAGCATGAACTAGACCTAAGATTTCACAAAAAGCAAGTATAATGTGGGAAATCTAAATGTTAGGAAACTGAGGGCTTGGAGGTTTAGGAGGGAGTAAATATTGCCCAGCATTGTGTTCTAGGTTAACTAAAAACCCAGTCTCTGTGTGGTGATTTGGTTATACAGCTGCTGAGGATTAACAGCAGCATTACTAAAAGATAAACCGGTAGTAAATATTAATAACCACTTACAACAGGGGGGCCTTTGGAATCCACTGCCTGGGGAGGGCCAGTGATTGACAAGAATCAGGCAAAGAGACCTGCCTGACACCCATGGTGGGGGGGGGGGAAGGGGCGGCTACAGGGCAGGGTTGTAGCAGACTTCCATAGGGCAGGGTCAGGACTCTGGCTGAGCATCCATCTCGGGTGGAGGTCCGAGAGCCCTGTGCCCTGGGACTGGCCATTGGGTTAGAGGTGAACCTGCGTTTCAGTCCGAATCCCTGGTTGCCTCAGATGCAGAGAGCTGAGATGTGCTCACTGCCTGCTGGTTCTCCCAGCTTAAACCTTCCTCCAAATCAGTCATAGACCTAAGTCGCTCTCACACCACAGCGCTGTGAGTAATTTTTTTTTTTTTTTCTGGAAGCCTGAGACTAAGGTTTGAGGAAACAGGACTACAATGCCTTCTGGCCAAGTAGGGTGGTAGGGCAATGATACTCCTCCTTTCTCTTTCCACGGAAATCCCTCTGAGCCTTCTGTGCTCCTCTGGACTCACTGTTTACTGCTTCTTGGAAACCTAACTAAATGTCCAAAATAACTGAGGGTTTTCTTGTTCTTGTTTTGTTTTGTTCAACCTTTTATAGATGTAGAAGTTCTGTAGTGTTCGACCACCGCTACTTCTGGAGTGTGCATTTTGGGAGGATAAGCGTAGCTATGCTTAATTTTGTCCAATAAGGAGACAGTCAGTTAGGAAATAGATGTAGGAATATGCGAGGACAATTGAAACACGTTTTTATTGTGAATATTCTTGAACTATCCCACCAACTTTTAACAGAACTGAAAAGGGAATGAGACCTCATGCACTCTCCTGAGGCAGGAAGATTGCCATGGGATGCCAGTCCAGCCAGAGCTACCCAGCAAGATCCTGTCTTGAAACCAAAGCAGTGTTAAAAGCTGTTGATTCTTGGACGAAACAGCCTGTTGGTCCTATTGCTTATGTTGCAGGTGGAGCTGGGAATCACTCAAACAGGATGCAGCTCCAGAAAGGGTCCTGGCTGCTCTAAACCATGGTTTTCCCCAAGGGCCCCTAGCTTCTCCCCACAGGTGTCTTGTTTTTGGTCACCATATGAAACCTACAAGAGAGATTAAGGAGGTCGAGCAAGGCAGTACTCTTCATTTCCATTAGGATCCTGTAGCCTGTGAATGTTTAATTTTGAGGGAAACCCGCAC
The DNA here is from genome assembly GCF_030254825.1 of Meriones unguiculatus. Lineage (NCBI taxonomy): Eukaryota > Metazoa > Chordata > Mammalia > Rodentia > Muridae > Meriones > Meriones unguiculatus. The sequence continues at coordinate 158,132,344 of NC_083369.1, read as the reverse complement.
CCTGCTCAGGAGATGGATACTTTTGAGAGGCTGGGGCTGAATGCAGTCTGAGAGGGCAGCAGGTTGTTGCTCTTTGCCAGTGCTACACTTGTGAGGAGATGGAAATGGAGTAGTAGTGATCCTTTTTTCATTGCCTTTCCATGGGGCCATTTTTGTAAAATGAGGAATACAGTTTTAGCCTTGAGGAAATAAAATTTTTCGGGGGGAGTTTTTAAAGGAAGAGATAATACTAGAATAGTGTCTCAAAATTGTTCCAGGTCAAGTTCCCATTGCTTTTCTTTTTTTCTTGTTTGGACATTAAATCATCCACTGGTTTCAGATTTTGCTGAGCTGCTAAAGAAAGTTAGACTCTCAACTCATTTTGGGTATTGAATCTTTTAGTGATATAGATTAATCAAAATGTCAGCATTGACTAACACATACAATCCTAAGGAGTCTCTCCGTGACCTAACCTATGTTAGGACATGAGTCCCACAAAATCTGAAAGCAGGAGAATTTCAATATCCATGTTTAATGCTTTTGCTAGCTCATGAATATTTATGAATAGGGAATGATGCTAGATTCAATAGTTACTCGAATATAATAACAACACTTTTGTGTTGGGCATTCTAATTGCTGCAAAATAAAGAGCATTATTATAGTACAAGCTCTTCTGTCTTTATCTTTGCAAAGTTCATTTGTAAGTTTCAGCACTTATTCAGTACTCTAGGTTTTTTTTGAGATCCCATTCCTTGTGTGTCCCAGGCTCAAGAGTTGCCTGTATCCTCAGAATGCTTGAAGTGTTAAACTAGCTCAGCTTGCTTTTTCTTTCTAAGTCTCTCTCTCTCTCTCTCTCTCTCTCTCTCTCTCTCTCTCTCTCTTCCTCTCTCTCTCTCTCTGAGACTCTCCACAGCACCCTGGCTGTCCTCGAATTCCCTCTGTACACCCTGCTGGATTCAAAATCAGAGATCTTCTTCCTGATTGAGGTATCCAAGAAGCAGAAAGACACACACAGTATATACCCACTTAGAAAAGTATACTAGACTTATAGGATTAGAGAAACATACTAAAATCTGCACACCTAAAGAAGCTAAAAAAGAAGAGTTTCTGGGATAAGTTGATCAATCCTCACTTAGAAACACAAATGGGATGGACATGGGAAGTAGGAGAAAAGAAGAAACATGACAGCAGCCTACCATACAGGGCCTCTGAAAGGCTCTACCTAGCAGTATATCAAAGCAGATGCTGAGAATCATAACCAAACCTTGGGCAGAGTGCAGGGAATCATGAAAGAAGGGAAGTTATTAAGAAATGGAGAGGATGGGATCGCCACAAGGACCAAATGTATCTGGGTACAGGGGCCTTTCTGAGACTGATTCTCCAACCAACGACCATGCATGGATATAACCTAGAATACCTGATCAGACATAGCCGTGACATCTCAGCATCCAAGTATGTTACCCTAGTAAGGGGAACAGGGATTGTCTCTGACATGAACTCAGTGGCATGCTCTTTGAACCGCCACCTTTGAGGGAGGAGCAGCCTTGCTAGGCCACAAAGGAGGGCATTTCAGCCAGTCCTGATGAGACCTGATAGACTAGGATCAGATGAATGGGTGGGAGGACCTCCTTATCAGTAGACTTAGAGAGGGACATGTTGAGGAGATGAGAGAGGGAGGATGAGATTGGGAGGAAATGAGGCAAGGGGCTACAGATGGGATACAAAGTAAATGACCCACAATTAATATAAAAAATAAATATTATAAAATAACAAATTCAGAGATCTACCTGTCTTTGCCTCCCAAGTGCTGGGATTAAAGTCATGGGCTCCCTTAGCACCTGTAAACTGTTAATAACAAATTGAAATCTCAGAATAGCCCACAGGCTTATAAAATGTGATCTAATGTCCTACTATGGCATCCGAAATATTGTGGCTAGCTTCATCCCACCTCTTCAGGTGTTATCCTTAGAACTCAGTAACAGAATAGCTTGCTCACCATTCCATATGAAATTTATTCCATGGTTCTTCTCGCTAGCTGAATCCCACGGCCTTTTCCCCTGTTTAACATTCTGTCCTTTACCTTGATTGCTTATCTCCAGACTCCAAAGTTCTCCGCAGCTTTGTAAGACATATATCAAACAGTGAGGATCCTGGAGAATATTCCAGTCTCTTTGAACTGCAAAATTATTTTAGTCCTTAGCAACAAAATATGATTTGCTCTGTTTTATATTATTTTCTGGGTGTGTACTTACATATACTTGCATAAATACACGTATAAACACGTATCAGAGAGAGTGCTGGAGTAAGGGGACAACTTCCTCTCCCTCCATAAATTTATTTTCTTTTCAAAGATTTATTTCTTTATTATGTATGCAATATTCTGTCTGTATATACATGTGTATAACGGTAGAGGGCACCTGCACACCAGAAGATCTCATTCTAGATGGTCCTGAGGCCCCATAGGAGTGCAGGGATTTGATCTCAGGAGTTTAACCTCTGAGTCCTGTCTGCAGGCACTCTACCATCGGTTTTAGGGATCCACCTTTGTAGTCACGTTAGTGTGGCAGGCACTGTTGTCCCCTGAGCCATTTTGTCTGCCCCGTTTTATTTTTGACACTATTACTGTGTAGCCTAGGGAAGTCACCAACTTGTTTTGTAATCCAGGTTGACATCAAACTCTTGATCTTGTCTCCTTCAGTCACTCCAGCGCTAGGATTTTAAATGCTGACAACCACAATCAGTTTGGTATTTTGCCTCATTTATCTATTTATTTATTCACTGTAATGTCTACGTCTACGGATATTTTTCCTGAACTTACATCTCTCCACCACATGCAAGTCTGGCAACCACAGTGGTGGGGAAGGGTGTTAGCTTCTCTGAAACTTTAGATACATTTGGAAGCTAGCTCTCCGAGCTTCTTAATTCTGCCTCTTGTTCATCCTCAACCTCTAGGCAGAGCAACCAAGTCTCTGAGAAGCTAAAGCTCAAAGTTGTCAGAGCTAGTTGCGATAATATGGTGTTGGAACAGGTGCTGTGGTGCCCTTGGTATCCTAATCTTGAGGCCATGCCCAGGGTTAGGGGCCTACTATGGAGAACAAGGGATGGCCATATTCAGGGAACTCTAGTTTGCTGTGGAGACAAGTCATGAGAGCATAGGGCAAAAGATAAGTGTCTTAGGAATTTAAGGGATGCTCTGGGGCTCTGGAGCAAAATGGGGCCCCTATGTGCTGAGACTTGGGCCCCATGCAGTTTTAAGTCTATGCAAAATTAACGTGGGGAAGAGGAGGGCAAAAGTTAAGAGATAGGCCAGAAGGCTCTGCCTCTGGACTGGAGGGGGGCACTGTTGGGAGACTCTTAGAAAACCCTCTTTAATCCTGGAGCGAGAAGATGCGAGGACCCAATCAGCACCAAGTCTTAAGTCTGTTTGACCTTGGTTCAGCCTCTCTTGGGAGCCTCAGTATCCTCCTCACCAGGGAACTCGAGTTGACCCCAAGCACAGAGGCGGTGAAGAAAACAAATGCCCTACCTTTGACAATCCCTAAGTGTGTGCCAGAGGACAAGTGCTGCCAGCTCGAAACAGAAAGGGTTGCTCAGGTGAGAATACCAAGATGGGATCCTCGAACCTGCCAAGGTGCTAGGGGCACACCTGGGACTGGTGCGCATGCATCAAGTCTTCAGTCACAGTCACGTGCCCGAGGCATTCTGCATGGGGGCTGGGCGAGCACTCTCCGACTGACAGGTCCCGCTGACGAATCAGTGGGAAGAATTCGTTTGTTCTTTGGGAGTAGAGGCTGTTGATTGGACATGTCCTCAGTCAGGGGCGGGCTCTTTGCTGTCCTCAGTTACCAGGATGGCCGGCCCCTGCCCCCTTGGCTGGCAGCCCTCTTGGTGCTGATCCCTACCCAGTGGGCAGCGCCAGGAGCTGCACCAAGCTGTCAGTGTAGGGCTGCTACTGCTGTGGGGCTCAGCCGCCTGTGCTGCTTGCCAGGGCCACGGGCCCAAACCTGGACTCGCCGTGGCCCCCAGTTCCCGTGCGGTGCCTTGGTCACCCGCTGCTGCCCGGGGCCGGCCAGTGAGTGACAGGAGTCAGCCCAAAAGACACGCAGGACACCCATGGTGGGGGGGTGAGGGGCGGGGCGGCAGGAGCGGGGTTGTGGTAGGCTTGCATAGGGCAGGGTCAGGACTCTGGCAGAGCATCCTTGGAAGAGCACTCCAGCTTCCTGGTTGGCCTTGAGCACAGTCTTCTAGATGCTGGCAGGGAGGCTGGGAGGGCAGCCCGAGTTGAGGTCGGAGAGCCCTGTGCCCTGGGACTGTCCAGTGGGGTAGCAGTGAACCTGCCTTTCAGTCCGAATCCCTGGGTGCCTCAGACGTGGAGTGATGAGATGTGCTCACTGCCTGCTTGTTCTCCCAGCCTAAACCTTCCTCCAAATCAGTCATAGGCCTAAGTCGCTCTCACACACCACAGCGTTGTGAGTCATTTTTTTGCTGGATGCCTGAGACTAAGGTTTGAGGAAACAGGCCTACAATGCTTTCTGAGCCAAGCAGGGTGGTATTCAGGGCCCTGTGTTTTCGGTAGAGCCATGATCCTCCTCCTGTCTCTTTCCACGGAGACCCCTCTGAGCCTTCTGTGCTCCTCTGGACTCACTGTTTACTGCTTCTCGAAAAACCTAGTCAAATGTCCACTGTGGCTGCTGTTTTTGTTTATCGTTTATTGCTTTTTTTGTCTTTTTTTTTTTTTTTCTCCCCAAGGTGTAAGTTCTGTGGTGTTCGACTACCATTTCTGGAGCGTGTGCTTTAGGAGGATAAGGGTGATGATGATTTATTTTATCCCCTAAGGCGACAGTCTGTTAAGAGATAGATGTAGGAGTATGTTAGACTATTGAAAAAAAAAATGTTTTATTATGAATAGACTTGCTCTATCCCAGAAACTTGAAACAGAACTGCACCTTGGTATGGGAGCTCATGCACTCTACTAAAGGAGGAGGATTGCCACGGGTTGGCAGTCCAGCCAGAGCTACCCAGCAAGACCCTGTCTTGAAACCAAAGCAGTGGTAAAAGCTGTTGATGCTTGGAGGAAAGAGCCTGTCAGCCCTATTTCTGATGTTGCAGGTGGGGCTTGGAATCACCCAAACTGGATGCAGCTCCAGAAAGGGTCCTGGCTGCCCTAAACCATGTTTTTTTCCTCATGGGCCCTTAGCTTCTCCCCACAGGTGTCTTGTTTTCGTCGCCATATGAAACCTGCAAGAGAGATTAAGGAGGTCGAGCAAGGAATACTCTTCATTTCCATTAGGATGCTGCAGCCTGTGAATGTTTAATTTTGAGGGAAACCTGCACCCTGCTCTGGAGATAGATACTTTTGAGAGGCTGGGGCTGAATGCAGTGTGAGGGGGCAGCAGGTTGTTGCTCTTTGCCAGTGCTACACTTGTGAGGAGATGGAAACTGAATAGTAGTGTTCCTTTTTTCATTGCCCTTCCACGGGGCCATTTTTTTAAATGATGATTACAGTTTTAGCTTTGAGGAAATAATTTTTGGGGTCCGATTGCCTTTCTTTTCTTTTTCCTGTTTGGAAATTAAGTCAACCGCAGGCTTAAATTTTTGCTGTATCTGCTAAAGTAAGTTAGACTCTTAACCTCTTTTGGGTGTTGAATCTCCTAGTGATGTAGATGACTCAAGTTGTCCTCACTGGCTAATGCATACAATCTTAGGGAGTCTCTCCTTGACCTAATCCATGTTAGGCCAGGAGTCCCTGGAAAATCTGAAAGCAGGAGAATTTCATTATCCATGTTTAATGCTTTTGCTAGCTCATGAATATTTAAGAATAGGGTATGATGCTTGATTCAATAGTTACCCGAAAACAATCTCATCATTTTTGTGCTGGGCATTTTAATTGCTACAACATAAAGAACAATATTATAGTAGTAGGTCTTCTGTTTCTGTCTTTGCATAATTCATTTGTAAGGTTCAGCACTTACTCAGCACTCTAGGTTTCTTTTGAGATGCCATTCCTCGTGTATCCCAGGCTCAAGAGTTGGCTGTCCCTTCCAAGTGCTTGGATTTATGTGTTCAACTGCCTCAGCTTGCCCTTTCTTTCTAAGTCTCTCTCTCTCTCTCTCTCTCTCACACACACACACACACACACACACACACACACACACACACACACTCTCCACAGCCCCCTGGCTGTCCTAAAACTCCCTCTGTAGACAATGCTGGTTCAAGATCAGAGATCTACCTGTCTTTGTCTCCCAAATGCTGGGATTAAAGTCATGGTCTGCCTTTGAAATTTTAAACTCTTAATAACAAGTTGAGATCACAAATGATAGGTAATGTACACTGGTCAGAAATTTACACATACACAGGCAGGCAGATCTCTGTGAGTTGGAGGCCACTCTGGTCTACAAAGCGAACTCCAGGACAGCCAGGTGTCCAGTACATTCAAAGAGAAACGCTGGCCTCAAGGAAAAAGAAAATAGCCCACAGGATTATAGAATGAGATCTGATGTCCTAATGTGGCATCCAAAATGTTGTTGCTAGCCTCAGCCCACCTCTTCGGGTTTTATCCTTAGAACTCAGCAACAGAACAGCTAGCTCAGCATTCCATATGGATTTTGCTCCCTGGTTCTTCTGGCTAGCTGAATCACGTGACCTTTTCCCCCTGTTTAAGGTTGGAGGAGCGGCAGTGATCACATGTCGGCTGCTGCAAAGAACTGGATTCTCCTCTCAGGTCATCCTCAGAAAAGCTATCTTTGCTGTGCAGTAAATGATCGGGGGATCTGACCCTGGTTGCGGAACCTGTTTGCATTCCTGCTTGCAGAATTCAGGGTTGTATTCCCACTTCATCCTTCCAGACCACCCTAGGAGATCTGTAAGCCTCTGCCCTGGAAATTGCTAGGAATCCTTGGAAGGGAAAGAAAGAAGAGTGTAGGATGGACTAGAAACAGGGTTGAGTTCCAGAAAGCAGGCTTCTGAAACTCGTGGACAACAACCTGCTGAAGAAGACAACTCTGAGAAACCAATTCGAAGCAACATGCAGAGACGTCAGATGAGAGGAGCTGCCTCAGGAATGGAGTCTGCTGGTTCCCAGGAAGAGAATGTTGAACCAGCTGTTTCAGGAAGATGGGGAGGTCACCCTGGTGAGAACTCCCCTTCTGGTTCAGTGCAGAAGACAAGGAAGAACCAGCAGAAGACTCCTGGCAATGGAGATGGTGGCAGTAGCAGCGAAATGCCACAGCCCCCACAGAAGGAAAGGGCACGAGCCGATGCCACTGTGGAGAGTGAGGCGGCATTGAAGAAGAACAAAGTGGATGTGGAAGTGGAAGTGAAGATTCCTGAAGAATTAAAGCCATGGCTGGTGGAGGACTGGGACTTGGTTACTAGGCAGAAGCAGTTGTTCCAACTCCCTGCTAAAGAGAATGTAGATGCCATTCTTGAGGAGTATGCCAAGTGTATCAAGTCCCAGCGAAGTGCTGACAATAAGGAGTATGCAGTTGATGAAGTTGTGGGCGGGATAAAAGAGTATTTCAATGTGATGCTGGGCACTCAGCTGCTCTACGAGTTTGAAAGGCCCCAGTATGCTGAGATCCTGCTGGCTCACCCTGATGCGCCAGTGTCACACATCTATGGGGCACCACACCTACTGAGGTTATTTGTGAGAATTGGGGCAATGTTGGCCTTTACGCCCCTTGATGAGAAAAGCCTGTCATTACTGCTGGGCTATTTGCATGATTTCCTTAAGCATCTGGCAAAGAATTCTGCTTCGCTGTTTACTGCCAGAGATTACCAAGTGGCTTCTGCTGAGTATCACCGCAAAGCCCTGTGAAGGTCTACTGACCAATCGTTATTGTCTGATGCCTGTAAACACTTTTGTTTAGTCCTTTCAGTGTAGAATTGACATTGTTTAAAACTGTCAGTGTAAAATAGGGCCTATGTTAGGTTGATTTCCTGTTGTGTTGTAAGAAGAAATAAACGGAGTGTCTCCTGACAACTTTCCTCACGTAAAAGTTGCTACCAGTGTATGCAGTAATTAGACAAAGAAGAAATTCAGTAGAACATTTTATTGCCTAGTTGACGACATTGCTTGGATACTGGTGGTTCTATCCCTTTTGACACTACACAGTTTTCTAACACGTGTTAATGCTACATGGTGAGATGCCAAGGTTCCTAGTGCCAAAGGTTCAACTTAAATGTATATGCCTGAAAACCCATGCATTTGTGCTCTTATTTCTTGTGGTGCATGACCTGAACATCCCATCCTCTGCAAATCCATTATTTGTTGTTCCTTACGCATTCATGCTATCATTGCTCACATTGTTGAAAGATGGTGGTTTGTTTCCTGGTTTCTGTATTTGAGTCTAATGCATGTTCTAACGTGATAGAGGCAATGCATTATTGTGTAGCCACAGTTTTCTGAAAAGATGATGGTTTGGGAATCATATTTCAGATCTTAAATAAAATTGTTTCTAAATTTCAAAGCATAAAATAATGATTCTGTCCCTTTGCCTTCATTGCTTACCTCCAGAGTCCAGTCCAAGTTCTCCCCAGCTTTTAAAGACATCTTTCAAACAATTAGGTTCCCGGAGAATTAAGAGCCTCTGTTTATTATGCTCCTGGAAAACATTTTAGAAAAGTTCTGTAAATGTGAAAAAGTAAATGTGTTTATTCATTATTAAATTTAAAAAATCACAGAGGGGATGGACGTGTAGCTCAGTGGTAGAATAATGGCCTAACACATACAATGCTGTAGGCCAGCTCAACCTTTACACAACTATGACCCTTTAATACAGTATTAATACTCATGTTGTGGTGACACCCCAATCATGGGCTTTTTACTCCCACTTAAAGCACTCCTTCCTAGACCCACAGTCTAGATTTTTGCAACTACCTGCAACTATTCCACCTCAGAAATACTAAATCCTAACCAGTCCTGTACTACAACAGAATATATTAAATAATTATGACTTAGTTCACTTACAGTTAAATATAGGAATGGTGCTAGCATAATCAAGATGTCACTTGGTCTATAACACAGCTTTTTTCAATACTCTGACAAATGTTAAAAGCTTAGCAATATGGAAAGCCTTTAAACAGAAAGATCTGATATTTTAACAGAAGTATCTCCCTAAAGTACACAGCATGCCACTATTTTAAGCCATCAGGGCAACAAGACAAGGGACACAGGTTAGAGGTGTTAAGAAGGTTTCCTATATGAGTACAGATTCACCCATTCACATCCAGCACATATGTGCAGCAGTATGGGAAGCTAACAGAATAAGAATTGCAATTAGAAAATTAGCCCACAATCCCATAGGATATGACTTTTATCAACTAGAGTTCAAAATACAGTTTGCTTTGCCTTTACTTAGACTTCATTAATTCAAAAGTTACTGAGGTCAATACTTTCTCCCCTTTCCTGAGGATAGTTCAAATATCTTATGCAATGAAGATTATTTCATCAAGTTGGGTAGAGTTGTTTACATCTACAATTTCAGCACTTGGGAGTTAGAAGCAGTAAATTAGGAATTCAAATTTGCTTTCAGCTACACATAGTGACTTCAAGGACAGCCTGGGCTACCTGAGTCCCTCTCACAGTGGTTCTCAACCTTCCTAATTGTGAGACCCTTTAACAGAGTTACTCATGTTGTGGTGAACCCCAACCATAAAATTATTTCATTGCTGTTTTGTAACCGTATATTTGTTACATGTATGAATCATAATGTAAATATACAGGTTATCTAATATGTGACTCCTGTGAAAGACTCATTTGACCCCCAAAGGGGTTGTGACTCACAGTTTGAGAGCTGCTGCCCCATCAAAAAGTACAAAGGAGAAAGGTGAGTGGAGAGGACAAAGAAAATGAGAAAGGTGGAAAGTACCTAGATTATTTTGTCAAGCTGGGCCTGGTAGTGTTGACCTGTCACCCAGCTACTTAGTGTACTGAAGGAGGCAGCTTGCAAAATCAATGACTACATGGGCAACTTATATAGAATCGGTCTCAAAAAATTAAAACAGGCCAGGAATATAGCACAGCAGTAAGCCATTTAGCCAGAATGCATTGAAACGTTACTTAAAGAATAAAAATCACCTTCTGCAGTCTACCCTGGAGTTTTTGCCTGTCTCCTAAATGATTTTTTATATTTGTGTTCATTACAGTTCTTGGTATTATAAATTTCTATGGTTTGCCTAAGACTCAATGCCATGTATCCACAACTACAGTACCACAAGCACACAAGATATTTTTACTGTCTAAAATACCCTCTATACTTAGTCTATTTGATCCCATTCCTTGGACAACCACATTTTTTTCACTATATCTACTCTTTTACCTTTCTACTTAGTCATTTTAGACAGGTTGCCTTCAGTTAAGAATATGGAGTTCAAATTCAACATGTCTGCATGACATGATGGCTCACTTCATTAGTCATTGATCATATCCCATTACATCAAACTTCTTGGGTCTCTTGATCCCATCTGTCACTAATTAATGAAAGATATCTTGGTTGCTACAACTTTAAAGATCATCAGTAAATTTGGTGCAAACATTGACCAGCAGAGAAGGTTTAGGTATTCAGATGAGTTAGGTAAATATTTGGGTATACTGCTAATGGGAAGTAGGATAAACATATAGTTAGCTGTGTTAGTACAGCCAACCATCTCCAAAGTGGCTATATCATTGTGCTTCTCCCCTAACAATAATTTGTGGTTTTGTTGTTAGATAGCCACACCAACACCTGGAACACTCTCAGGCTATGGTTAAAATTTTTCCATTCTAACACGTGTATTTCTTGTTTGGGGTTTAGGGTTTGTTTTGTTTTTAAAGAGGCTTTTCATTTCAATTAAGTAGGTGTGAAGAACACAGCCTCAAGAAGAATCTAAGGCTGCAGAGTCAGACATGTGCAATGCTAGCACAAACCCAGTGGGTACTGACCTAGCCTTGCAGATCATTAGAACTGTGACAGCTGTGTTTTTACAAAGTTCCACACTCCTAAGTAATTACCCCAGCCTCACCCTCACAGGGTCCTGTTATTTCTAATGCACAGTTGTATGGAAAACAAGGTTTTCTCCACAATGCATTTGTGGCATTGCAGCAGAAATTCCTGTTGTCTTCTTATAGAACATGCTATATGAAGACTTCACGTTTAAAGTTTCTCTAATTCTTTGAATCTTTCCTTGGGATTTTTTCTTCTTCTTCCAGAACAAGCTTACAGGAGAATCTCTTAAAAGGCCTCAAATGCCCTTGATTTCCTTCATAAGCCTATCCTTCCACCACCCTTACCAGAAAAGCCATGGCCATGGCCTTTCATCAGTATCACAGTCCACTTTTCCTGCTACTACCCTATCAGTCAATGTGGTAAAAGATCAGTGCCATAAGTTCATCACCTGGTCTTTCTCAGTGCTACCTACATTATGTTCAGAAATCTTCAGTCAACCTGTTTCAGTTATTCTAAAATGATCATCCACTTCGTCTTCATTCATGTTAAGCTTTTTAAGATTAAGTGAGTTTATTTTGTGAAGAAAATGAGAGGCCATTAGATGTAGTCAAAGTCAGCTCTCCACTCTGCTATTCCAATGTGATCCATGTCCACACCAGCCTGACTCCCATGGTCTTTATCTCCTCTCCAGGACCTACTACCTGTGTTCTGCAAAGACTGCTACTGGTCTTTACCTCATCAGCCCTCAAACTAAGTATCTTTAGCAATTTCTTCTTGAATTTTACCTCACCCTTTGAGAACACAACGTCCTCACAATTACTCACTTTTATCACAACGTTCAGTGCCTCCGTGTGATAAACCATTGTCCCTGTCAGTATTGTAGTATTGAGTAACAAATTTACCTTTTCCTAAAATCATAGTCTTATACCAATTTAAACATCACTTCAGTTTTCCTTACAAACTGAATGAAGACGGATGCAGAACGAATACAACTGCTGTCACATTACTTTCAAAAGTCTTGATTACTTGGGATTTCCATCTACCCTGATGATATTAGAATCTGGCCCTCTACCAAAATGTAACCAAATATTGGTCATTAAAAGCAGAGATATTTTTCCCTTAACCTTTTATAGATAACTTTTCTATGTTCCTCAAGCATGCCCTTTCTGCCACATCCTCTCTACTTGCAACCTCCACTTATTCTTTCAACTCCTGACAGTTTGGTTTTATTTCCATCATGAAATACAGACTGCTATCCCTAAGGCTACAATGGTCTTATTCCAAAACCAATGGTCAATTTTCCAGGTCTATCCACTACACACTACACTATCCACTATATACAGTACCTCTTCCTCCTTTCTAATTTCCACAGCTTAGTTCCCATGACACTACTCTCCTTTCGACCCAGGTACATTGAAACAGCTTCTTCTTGGGCCTCCATCTGCCTGTTAGGGATGCATTAATGTTCTGTGTCTGCCACAGCTGTCTCCCTTTCTAAATTTCCATAGTTCAGGTCCCATGACAATACTCTCCTTTCCAACCAGGTACCTCAAAACAGTTTCTTCTTGGGCCTCCATCTGCCTGTTAATGATCCATTAATGTTCTGCTTCTGCCATAGCTCTCTCCCTCCATACAGTAAAACACTGTCAGTTCAACTATCTCCTCCAGGTAAGTCCCCAAACAGGGCTAACAATAATCCCTCTTCCCAGGCTTCAGATAACTTACAAACCCTTCCCAGGAGGAAGGTCCTCACATTGTCCCTAATGAAGAAAGCAGGACTCAGATTCTGTGGTGCCACAATACTCTGCATTTTATTAATACTCACATTCCGATCTAAGCCAAAACATGTGTTATGGTTCTACTTGTGAACTGTCCTTTACAAGCACATGTTTAAAATTGGTCCCTTGCTGTCAGGGAAGTATGTTGGAACCTTTAAGAGGTGGTATCCATGGAGATTCAATAAGTGAGTGGTTGAGGGTGGATCAGAGGTGTTATTTCCTCATCCATAGAACAAAGGAAGCAGCCTCAGAGTCCTGTTGCCTCCAAGTACCCCAACATGCGTTCCGCACTATGGAGGACTGTGTAACCCTCAAAAGGATGAACTGAAATAAACCAATCCTCCCACATGTTGTTTCTGCAACTCCTTTTCTCACAGTGTTGAGAAAAGTAACTAATCCAACATGTTAGCACCCTGTGTGAAGATTACTAACTCATATAGTAACACATGTGAAAAGCTCTAGACAATAAAATGTGTAGTTCCTCATTAGGCATCATACCTCCCCAGAGCTTCAAGTGAGAAGGAAAGATAAGCCAGTCACAGAGCAAAGATCCAAAATCTGCAACTGTAGCTGAGTCTCAGCTATAGAATTGGTACAGCTTTGTGAATTACCATGGCTGAGATCACTTAAAGACCCTTGATTCCAGAACTTACTCTGGTCCTTCTGTGAAGCTTTCTTTTCTTTCAGCAACTCCTGATTTCCCTGAAAATATCATACGAAGATTCCATTTTCTAGGGCCTGGCATGGTGGCACACACCCTTAATCCCACCATTCAGAAAGCTGAGAGGTAGATGGATCTCTGAGTTCAAAGCCAGCCTCGTCTATATAGTAACTTCCAGGCCATCCAAGGCTACATTGTTAAATCCTGTTTCATAAACAAACAAAAGATTCTCATTTTCAATTATCCTCAAGGATATTATAATGCAGTGCTAACATCATCCAAACCAATTTGATTCAAGGTTTACTTTAAGGAATCAATAGAGCTAGGTAAGTCATACTTCTCTCATTATTCCTCATATTCCTCATATATTCCTCAGAAATATATATGCATTTCTCTATCCCTTCCCACTATGCATGTTACATTCTTTAAAGCAACAGATTTCTAAAAGAATTGGCATTTTTTTTCTTGTACACTAATTCTATCTTTCAATCAGTGTGTGGTCTTAAATTATGAGTCAGGCACTTCCTTTTTAAAATCTCTTGATTATAATCTACGTCCCACAGAATAAAGTCTAAGCATACAGATCCAAACACTTAGAATAACTGTTTACTCCATGCTTTTGACTTTCATACACTCTGCCCTAGACCTTTCTCTTATCTTTTAAGCTTGGCTACCGAGCTTAACTTTTCCAAGAAACTGCAGTGGTTCTCAACTGTAGGTTGAGGTCCATTGGTGACGGGGTCAAATGATTCTTTCACAAGAGTTGCCTAAGAACATCAGAAAACAGATGCTTACACTGCAATTAATAATATTAGTAAAATTGCAGTTATGAAGTAGCAACAAATATAATTTTGTGGTTGGAGTCACCACAACATGAGGTCACAGCATTATTAAGTATGAGAGCCAGCCTGAGTTAGATGCTCCTATCTTCCACAATATCATTCTAAAATTTCCCCCACTACTTCATTTTGTTTTCTTTTAACTCTGTACAGTCAAAGACAGTATTTTAATCCTCTTTAATCCCAGAAACTTGCACCATGTAAAAATGGAATTTACATGAATGAATGAATGAGTTGAGTGGACAAGGTATATGAAATTAACAGAATTTTCTGCTATTTTTTTCTGAGTATAATTATTAAGTTCCATCAAAGCAAATTTATCAAAACTTTAGCAAGGAGATTCAAGGGAAAACTCAGTTCACTTCTAATTAATTTGATTTTTTTTGTTTTCATACAAGATCTTAGTATGAAAAACAGGCTAGCAAAATAAAACTCTCTGTCTTCATCCTCCCACACATCCTGAAATTACAAGTACTCACCACCATGCCCATTATAAATTTCTTGTTTTTAAATAACTCTTAAATTACCCATATATATATATATATATATATATTTCTTTATATATGTATTTATGTATGTGTATATATATATATATATATATAGTGTGTATGTGTGTGTGTGTGTGTGTGTGTGTGTGTGTGTGTGTGTAAGTATCTGCAGAGTAAATGGGTCTTCTTCCTCAATCACTTTTTAGTCTTGTTTTATGATCTCTCACTGAACCTGGAGCTGGCTGTTCTCTGGCTGAAAAGTCCCCAAGAGATACCTGTGTTCATTTCGCCAACCCATCACGCCCCCCCCACACACACACCAAGAGTTTCAGGTGCACACTGACACAAAGTGTTTTCATGGGTGTGGTGGTGATCTGAACTCTGGTCTTCATGCATGTAGAGAAAACACTTTATCCACTAAGCCACCTTCTTAGCACCCCTATCATGCTCCTTTGTCTTTGTAAGCAAACATTTCTCAAGATATTTGATCAGACTTAACAAATATATTTTTAAGTCTGTGAGATGGCTCAATGAATAGGAGTACCACAATGACCTAAACTCCAGGCCACAGGACCCACAAGATGGAAAGAGAAGCAGCATTTGAAATTTTCCTCTGACCTTCACATGTACGTTCCCATAACACACAATAGCACACAAGCCTGCCTGTACATTCCTTATTACATTAAAAATATAATAAGAAAAAAAGTACAACATTTTCCGGGAATTATATTTAGTAAGGGTTAAAGACTAGTAACTGCTGCGACTTGGGGAGATTGCTTTGCAAAAACACAACTTGACGCTCTCCCAGGACCCGAGTTTGGTTCTTGGCACAGACACCAAGTGGGTCACAATTATTAGTAACTCCAGTTCCAGGGGATCCAATGCCCTCTTCTCGACACCAGGGCTCACGCACTCAGGCATGCATACCTGACACTCACACATAAAAATAATAAAGATGGAACAATTAAAAGGTGCACTTTTCGGGTTTTGTCTTTTTTTTTTTTTTCTTTTTTTTGGTGGGAGCTGTAGGTCTCGCTTGGGCTGGGGTACAGACAGTGTGGTCTCTGGCAGATTCTGCTGGATGCCTCCTGCCTCCTCCGAAGAGGTAGGGTTTTGGGCGCTAGGAAGTGCCTGGGGATCACCTCTCAGTGTGTCTCCTCCCAGAGGAGTCTGCTGTGTCCTGATTCTAGATGGAATCAGATCATGGTTAGTCTCTTTCTTCTTGGAAGTCTAGATAACTCTGTTCTGGGTTTATCAACCCCTTCACTTACCAATTTCCCTGTTGTGGGTCCTCTACCCTTCAGCTAAGCTGCACACTAGCTGCCGCCATCTTGGAAGATCTAGAAAAGATCATTCTGAGTGAAATATCCCAGAAGGAGAAAAACAAACATGGTATATACTCACTTATATAGACATATAAGATACGATAAACATAATGAAATCTATACACCTAAAAAAGATAATCAAGAGAGCAGATATGGGGTAACATGATCAATCCTCATTTAGAAAGACAGATGGGATGTGCATTGAATGTATGACAGGAGTCTACTGAAGGCATCTGAAAGACTCTAACTAGCAGTGTTTTCAAAGCAGATACAAAGACTCATAACTAAACCTTCAGCAGAGTACAGGGAATCATATGAAAGAAGGGGAGTTAGTGTGATGGGGAAAGGATAGGAGTTCCACAAGGACCAAATATATCTGGGCACAGGGTCTTTTCTGAGACTGACATTCAACCAAGGACCATGTATGGATATAACCTAGAACCTCTGCTCGGATGTAGCCCGTGGTAGCTCAGTAACCAATTGGTTTCCCATAGTAAGGGGAACAAGGACTATTTCTAACAGGAACTCAATGGCTGGCTGTTTGACCTCCCCACCCCCCAAAGGAGGAGCAGTCGTGTTAGGCCACAGAGGAGGACATTGCAGCCAGTCCTGAAGATACCTGATAAAACAGGATCAGATGAATGTGGAGGAGACCCCCCCATCAGTGGACTTGGAAAGGGGCAGGGTGGAGATGAGGGAAGGAGGGTGGGATTGGGAGGGAATTAGGGAGTTGGATACAGCTAGGATACAGAGTTAATAAAATGTAACTTATAAGAAAAAAATAAAATTAAAAAAATGAAAATGTTTAAACGCAGGCCATTTCTCCATGCTTCTAAAAAAAAGCACCTTATATTATTAATAACTCAACTAAAAGGAGAATTTGTTACTTCAGTTAAATTCATTAAATGCAAGCACATGTTCTTCCAGTTGGCCTAGAATTTAGCATAGGACCAGAGCTGAAAGAAGATCAATAAGTGGGCTTGGATCCAAGCTTTCAAGCCTCTGCTAACACTGGAGCGGTCAAAGTGTAGAAGAAGGAAAATTTCATCCTAACACTATAAATTTAAATTACTATATAAGTCCATAAAAAATTAGGGAGTCTCAGTGTCTTCAGTTCTTAGATAAAATATAAGAATTTCACTGAATAAAAGGTGGATCTTTTCTGGTGTTTAAAGCCATTCATTGCTGCTATCCTTATACTGCCTGCAAACTACAGCTTTAGCACACCACATTGGTTGACTGCCTGATTACAATGGAGTATGTTGCTGTGTCTTTGCCAGTTTTATAATTCTGATAAAATATATGGATTTTATTCAGAAGCTTTAAGGTTCCACATTGGTCACATTTTCTCGATGTACGGAATCCCAAGAAGCTTCTGTGTATTTTATACTAATCCACTGGCATAAAGATCACACTTATGACCATTGAATTGTATGTACTTTGACAAGAAAATTGTACAGTTATTGTTTAATTTTTGTAGCTTTGAACTTTCATTTCATGTATTTTGAGTCCATCAGAACATTTGCAATGTGAGAAGAGTGACATCAATAAAGCATCTCTTTCCACATGTGACAAAAAATAAAATAAAAGGTGCACTTCACCATTTCATCACTTCTTCAGGCTCCCAAGTTCCAATTCTCTGTCATCTGTCCTAAACACTGCAAGGCAGGACTACCAAAGTGTCCTAAATTTTCTGAAGCATTACTGAATTTCAGTTACCTTTTCCCCTAATGAGAAATACCTTTGATGGCAACTGTCTTTCACTAAAGTGAAAATAAGTCAACATAAGAAATGAGTTATTACAAATAAAGCAGAGATAACAAAATTTGAAGACAGAAAAAATAGTTTTCTTTTTAATTTTTAAATATTTATTTAGGCATAGAAGTGTTTTGCCTGCATGCATGTACGTGTTCCTGGTGGCCAAAGAGATCAGAAGAGGGCATGAGATTCCTTGGAACTGTAGTTATGGATAGTTTATCCACCATGTGGGTGCTAGAAATTAAACCCATGTCCTCTACAAGCTCAAAAAGTGCCCTTACAGCTGAACCATCTCTTTAAACCCACAAAATGGTCAGTCTTGGCTGACTTACACAAGTCTGTAAAAATCTAACCTTCAGGTAATCCCACTTACCAAATCAACTTGTGTCAGATCTATTTGTGTCTCTTTAAAGAGTCCTGATAGTGTGTGTGTGTGCATGCTTGCACTCGAAAGAAAGAGAGTGGATCTGTAATTGAAGCATTTATGCTAACTGATCCCAATGTCATAGTCATTAAATGATTCTTTCATAATATCAAAAATAAAATGTTATTATAATCAATTCTAAACCTGTCACTTTAGAAATTAATCAACTGACAATTTTTTAAATAAGAGGGCCAGTCCTGAGTGTTTCAATAATAGCTTGTTACATAAAATGCCTCAAAATTTTATCATAAGGCCAGCAAGGTGGCTCAATGGTAAGGACACCTACCAACAAGTCTGATGACCTGAATTTGATCCCTAGAATTCACATGGAGGAAAGAGGGAATCCACTCCCACAAGATGTCATCTGAGCTCCACAACTTTACCATGTCAAACTGATAGGAGCAAACACCCACACACATGTACACAGCTAAAAGAAAAAAAAATAACATACACTATTCCATATACACCATAACTCTCCTGCAATTCAATCCATTTTTATCTAGGTATCTGTCATTTGTAACATGGTACCTTCCCATCTCTGAAGATACTGCTTCCAATTACTGTTCTAAATTGTATCAGCATTTCCAATTTAGAATAAAATTGTAAACACAGAATGTGTTTAAAGATCATCAATTTTGGAAAACAAGTTTGATCAATCCTTTACAATTTTGTAATATAAAAGAAATATACAAATACAAAGAGTAATATACCACGTTAAAAAGGCAATGCAGCACAAGGATACATCACATAAAACATCTACTCTTGTTTGTGAATTTTACATTTTATTAATCTACAACAATTACTTTTTGATCTTGAGGTAAAGTTGTACAGTGCATTTGGTGTCCCTCAAACGACATATTAACAAATAACCAAAAAAAAAAGTAACATAGCAAGACTCCATGAAGGTTTAGAAGAGAGACACTGTCTTTGTAACATGGGGAAAGGAGAGACAAAGGAGATAAAAGCTGGAGAACAGGATGACAACAAATCTGTTCTTCCAAAAGTAATGGTTCATGTTTATGAAACAACAATGTTCCCAAAAAGTGAATATCAATGTTACACAACAGAAAGTAAGAAAAAGGACACAGGAAAACTGACAATCAAACCCCAACCACATAAGCATGCATTTGTCTCTGGCCTGGATGATTAATTTTACATAAAAGAAGTAAATACAACCAATCAAGGAATGTTACAATGCCAAATTAGCCACAACCATGAGAGTTAAGCTACCACAGGAATTTTCTTACTGACCATCTAGATCAACTCCCACAGCACTCAGAAGACACTGAGGCCTTGTCTCCTAACAGAATAAGTACCACCAGTGACTGATGGGATTAAGGAAAGCTGGGATTCTTTGATCAGTAACCTCCCATACACAGTCTTTGCCTTTAGATGCTTTTTATTTACCATAAACCACAAATGTAAAATGAAGTTCTGTCAAATCTAATAAAAGCATTCTGGTAGCCAAAACAAAAGTAAACATAGCATAGCACTTACTGTTCACACCAATTTAAAACCAAAATTAAGTAATAATCCACAAGGAAATCAACAAAGTGTCCTAACTAAAAGGAAAAAAAAAAAAACCCTTTGGTATTTTGAAATTTTCAGCCACTTAGATAAAGGGATATAATGTTCGAAATAGTAAGTACTTCTTTGGATCTACGAGAACAAGAAGAAATGTTACAAGGCCCATCTTTGTGTAGATTCTTGACAACCAAATCATTCAGCAGGTTTCTGTTGCCATACTCATTTAAACAGTAGCTGATTTTTCAAGGTTCTTCTCAAACCCCAGTTGTTAATTCTTTCTGAATCTTGCCACAGATTTGTATACTCTACCTACATATCACCAGGATCTGAAGAACCCTCTTCCTTTAGAGCCAATCAAAAAGGGCCTGCTTAGAATGTAAACACACCTCTGCTTTAGATTTAGAGCCTCTGGGATGTGTATCCATACTGATATCACTGCATTGTTTTTTTGCCTGTTCCACACAAGTAAACTTGATGCAGGCAATTAATCTGAGGTACAATTCAACCCAGCCCCTGTCCTTTATAATTTTCTATACAATTGAATTGTTTAAAGCTTTGTTTTAACCTCAAAAAAGTGGGGATGGGAAGGAGCAGAAGCCTAAGGTGACTAGGTATGTTAGCTTCAGGTGCAAATTATAAGCCAGTTTTCTTCAAAAGGCTAATTGGTATCTTTTAAAACCCTTGTTTTCAACAAAACTTCAAGTAACACCATCTGGAAACACAGGACATTTCCAATTTGGGATAGAGGAGGGGGCAGTTCTGCTCCCTGAATAAACAGTGAATCCTGAGGTTTTCCTCTCACTCTCCCAGTTGCTTTCAGTAAGGAACAATAATGGCCAGCTTGGGACCCTTCTCATTTTGTACCTCTACACAATCTCGGGCATATTTTGGGTCAAATAACCCACTGATTAGGCTCTCCCTCCTGTGTATGTAGGCTCTCGCTTAATTAGAAACTACCTTGGAATCCTGTCTCGCACTGCCACTGCATAAGAGGAGATAACCTGATCCTCTCTACCTGGAGAACAATGTAACCCAACTCTGGCCAACAGATTTATCTCAGGGAAATAGGAAGGGGTGATGTGTCCCATTGTCCTGGAGTCCCTCATATCATCCTCCTCCGGGCCTAGGAAGCCCAGCTCCTTCCCTAGCCCAGAGCCTCACCCAGCACTGTCTGATCTCTAAATGAGACCTGGAATCCTGTAACTCTGTAGTACACCCACAGGTTGTTTTGTGAGAGGTCGATGTACCTGAACTTGTCCTTCAGGCTCCAGGACATGGGCAGTGGAGTCTTCTGCTCAGCCACAGCCGGGTATAGGCTCTTCAAATGCTCTGTGGTTCCTGCTCAGAAAGGGGCCACCGCACTACTCGAAGTCTCCAGAGCCAGGATTTGAACAGATGCAGCTGATCCCGGATTGCCTCCTGTCCATCCAGGTAGAGCTCTGGCGGGGTTGGCCGCTGAGGCGGTGGCCAGGGGCGGCATGGGTGGCAGCAGGTGGGACAGCATGGAGGCCACCTCAGTCCCTAAGCCTCCACCTGGTGCGCCAGCCTGGGTGGAGTCGATGAGGAGGCCATGGGTGCCAGCAGGGCATCTCTAGATCCAGAGGCCCCATTGTTGGCTGGTGGCAGAGGCTGCTCAGACATCCCTGCAGTGACTCAGAGAGCTGCTCCTCCACTAGTCACTGCTTCCTCCTGTGCTTCCCTGGTCGCTGTCCCTGTGACGCCCAGAGGCGCTGTCACTGTGACGCCCAGAGGCGTGGTCACTGTGATGCACCCCGGAATTCAGAGTGCAGCTGTGGAGGTGACCCGCTGGGTGTCGGCCTGGGGCGCAAGGAAGCCTCCACCAGGCGCTGTTGGCCAGGTGACCCTGAGTGGTGGGATGGCAAGGGGCGCTGGCGGGCAGGCCTGGGTGAGGTGGGGAAAAGAAGCAGAGAGCCTGCGAGGGGCGCTGCTCCCCTGTCTGTTTCTGCTGGACAAGCTGTGGAGAGGCTGCGTGGGGATGGAGCCAGCTGAGGGGGTGGCGCCTGGTGAGCTGCTTGCTGGCTGTTTGGCAGCCTCTCAGGTGCAGGCTCAGCCCTGCTTCTCTCCTTGAGGCATTCCTTCAGACTCTGTGAGCCTCCTTTGCACCCAGGGAGAGCAATTGAGCCCTGCTGGGCCACAGGGAGCTTAGCCAGGGATTCCCTCGTGGGTCCATAAAGGGCCACAGTAAACCATTTCTGAAGAAGTCTATCTCTTAAACATTACTCTTTCGTTATTTAATTAATGAATGAGGAGTCCCTGAGAACTTCATGGGGGGAAAAGGAGCCACTTTAAGAATACCAACCAAGACAGGCAAATGGTCAAATGTCAGGAACGCGAAATGCTTGTGTATTTAGGAAGGGCTTCTGGAGATGTCTAAACATTTTATGAGCGCATTTATTCTCATCATAGGCCTCTTTGTTTGGTAGCAAAAAATTATGCCTTTTTTTTTAAAACATGGGAATCTTCACTTGCTGCATAGCAAACACCCCCAAACTCGGTGACATAAGATTCATTATTAAATATATCTGTGGAGCAGGTTTCTTCTGACTTAGTAACTGTTCTATTGCTATGAAAAAAAAAAAAAAAAAGAACCCATGCACACATGACTCCGGTGACTCATGTATGTAAAAGAACGCTTTTACTTAGAGGCTTACTCACATTTTTAATGAATTAGTGGATCACCTGGACAGGAAACATGACAGCAGACAGTTAGGCTTTGTGGTGGAGAAGTAGCAGAGGAGCTCACAAATTGATCTGAAAGTTGCAGGCCTAGAGCCATAGACCTACAGAGCAAAAGAGAGAAAGAGAAATACAGACAGAGATTGGGGCTGGTGTGAGTTTTTGACACCTCAAAGTCCAACACCACAGATATGCTTCTTCCAATATGGAACCTCCTAGTCCTTTTCAAACAATTCCACTAACTGCAGACCAGTTAAGTATTCAAAGATATAAGCCTATGGGAGCCATTCCCATTCAAACCACCACACCTTCCCTGTGTCTTCTGCTTGAATGACCTTATCTCAGACATTCAAAGTGTGTTGGCTGTGGCTGTGTTGGCTGTGGCTGTGAGTCACCTTACCTCTTGACCTAGGAAGGATCTGATGACAAGCTCAGAGATATGGTCACTGGCAGGATTCCTTTCCCCAGGAATAATAAGCACACCACATCATTACTAGCTATTTGCCAGAAGTGGACCTCTTCAAAATGGCAGCAGATTTTACAAAAGTGTGCATATCAAGAAGACAACAGCAGCAGAACAAAACCCAGGATGAGGTGACACATTGTCACTTTTGCCATAATGTCTATTAAAAGTAAACTGCTCATCCAGCTTAGTTTGATGCAGAGAGACTTTGACAAGGCTAATAACTAATATCATCACAAAGAGTACAATTGCTTGAGAAATATCTGAGAGAGAATTGAAAAGAGATATAAATATTACTGAACATACTTGGAATTTCATGATTTTTCCAACTCATATGAGGGAGATACACCCAGCGAATATGTTCACATTTTCATCTGGGAACCAGCTTTTAATATCCAGATTAAAAATTACCCCAAGTCCATAACTGTGTGTGATGACTCATCTTGGCTCTCAACTTCACACACCTAACAAGAGGGAATCTCAGCAGAGGAATTGATATCAGGTTGGCCTGTGGGCAAGTCCGTGGGGCATTCTTCTTGATTTCTAGTTGATGTAGTGTGGCATAGTCCACTGTGGGCCTTTGGCATGTTCCTCAGGCTAGAGAACTTGGAACTGTATACGAAACATTACTGAAACTCAGCTGACATGTGGACCAGCAAGCAGTGTTCTTCTGTGGTCTCTGCTTCAGTTCATGCCTTCTGCATCCTCCTTTGACTTCCCTCAAGGCTGGACTATAACACAGAAGTGTAAGCCAGATAACCCTTTCCTCCACTAACCAGCTCTTGGTCATTTTGTTTATTCACAGCAATGGAAAACAAACTCAGACAGCCAGCCTATGCCTGTACTCTTCACCCTGACCCTGCCATGTTTGGTTCTGAGTTCTGTAAGCCTTGCTCAACTCAACTCTGTCAGCCAAGTACCAGTTTGTCTGTGCCTCCATGGCTTGTCTCACTCTGTATTGACTCAATAGGTACAAATCAAATGGACTTAATGTTTCCTGAGTATGCTGAACAAGCATTCAGCTTCTTTTTGTTGTGGTGCAATCAGGTGCTCTCGTGATTAATAACTGCTGAAGCTTTAACAATGTGGCCAAAGCATCTTCTCAAACAGAAATTATAAAGGCAAATACCCAAGACAACCACTGTAGGAGAGTGAACAATGCAAGGTAGAGAAACATAACAAACTGATGGGCATGAAATCGCAAATCAGAGTGCTTATAAATACTTCACAGGATAACTAAATTGTGAGGCAGGGCTTGCTAGTGAGTCATCAGTGGGTGGTCTGAAGGTTCTGAATTCTTAGAGCTGAAAGTGCCAACCAATTACAGATGTCCTGGATCTATCTCCTGTTTGCCTGGGTCATCAAGGAGCCTAACGCTGTTGTTGCTTGTCTCTACCTACCTTGGGTAAAACAAAGCACCAGTTATGCTAGACATGTCACATAAATTAACGTGTGAATTATATGTCAATCAATCAGTAAATCTTATTAGATGGAGAACGTACCTCCAATGTTAGTGTTTGTCTAGCATTTATGAAGCCCTGAGTTTGATTCCTAGTACTGCACAAATCAGGCACAGTGGTAAATAGTGGTAAATGCCTGCTAGCCCACAACTGGTTTGTTGATTGCAGGAGTATCAGAACTCTACATCTTCTTCAGCTAGATAGCAAGTTTGAAGTCAGCCTGAAATACATGAAACCCTGACAAAAAAAAAAAAAAAAAAAAAAAAAAACTGGGTGGTTGTGGTGCACACCATTAATCCTAGCACTCAGAAGACAGAAGCTAGTTTTGTGAGTTCATGGCTAGCCTGGTCTACATAATGAGTTGCATTACAGCAAAGGGTACACAGTTCAATTCCCAGCAATACATGGTGGCTCCCAACTGTCTATAACTTGTTTGAAGTATTTTGATGTTCTTTTCTGGCCTTAATGCAGGCAAAACACACATACTCATAAAACAACAACAACAAAAATAACAACATATTTTTTATGTTTTAAATGTCTTTAAAAATATTACAAGGTGTCACCGACCAGCAGTAACACCTGAATACCACCTGAGAGAGGGCTGGAAGAGAGAGGGAGAGAGAGAGAGAGAGAGAGAGAGAGAGGGCAACACAGAGAAGGAAACAAAGTCTACATGCTGATCCAGGTGTCAATTTAATGGACATCAGGTTAACACTTAAGTAGGCAAAAAAAGTACAAGCAGTTTCTCAGGCAGGAGCTTTACTTGGTCAAAACATAGGAGAGCTCACTCAAGGTTACACAGAGCCTGCTGTCTGGTTACTATGGCTGCACAGAGTTTCTCAGGGTCAGAGCAGTCCTCTATACGACCACTAAGGTCAGTTTATGACAAACTGGACTTTGGAAAATAGCCAAAGCCAAGAGGCCGAATTCCACTGCTCAGATGCCATTAACTCCAAATTTGCCATTAACTCCAAAAAGGCTGCAACAACAAGGCTGGAGGCATAACAATTGCCTTGTACCTGTGAGATCCTGAGATTTCTGTATGGAGATTTGAATGAGAAATGCCCCCAAAATCTTGGTCTCTAGTTGATGACTCTGGTTGAGGATGTTTGGGAGGATGTATATATCTAGGAGTGGGTGCTGAGTGCATAAGGCCTCACTCTACTTCACAGGTCACTCTTTTTGCTTCATGCTTGTGGTTCATGAAGTTTGTTCTCAACTTCCTGTTCCTGCTGCCATGCTTTCTGCTTGTGCCCATGCCTCTGCTCTGCCATCGCAGACTCATAAACCTTAAGTTAGGTAAGTTTAAACTGGAACGATAAACCTAAATAAACTCTTTCTTCCCTAAGATAGCATGACATCATGTTTTAGCACAATAGAAATGTATTTAATATTGGATCTCAAAAAATGACAAGTGTTAGGTAAGCTTTTATCATGGCTAACAACCACTGCTGTGCTTTCCCCACTTGGAACACAAACAAATGATTCATAAATATTTGTACAATGGATTTGTATAAATCTAGAATATCAGGAGGATCAGGAATTCAAGGCCAGCCTGTGCTTCATAGCAACTTATATTTTTCCCTGAGAGACATTAGACCATATCTCAAAGAACCAAAACAACTAAACAGAAGCTGGAGAGATATCTCAGTGGTTAAAAATATGTATCACTCTTGTGGGGCTCTCAAGTTCAGTTCCCACCACACATAATAGGATGTTCCCACTGTCAATAATGCCAGCTCCAGGGTATCTGATGCTCCCCTCTGAACTCCACAGGCACATGCACTAACAGATGCACAAATGCTTATGTACACATACACACATCCACATAATTAACAATAAGATATATCTAAGATATAGCTTTTAAAATAAATAAAACATAAAGAAAACCATAGAGATTTAGATGGTCTCTGCTACAGGACTGGAGTGTGTCAAGGTCATGCCACTCGCTGAAAAAGTAGATGAGGACTAGCTTCCTCCTTTAAGCCCTGTTGTACCACAGTGATGTTGTTTAAGAATGCTGAGCCTCCCTCTGGACCCGCGGAGCGTCCCCTCCCCCATCCTGCTGACATGATCGATCTGGAGCTAGACTGCAGCAGGAAGTGCAGGGGAGCTCACGTCCCAAGGGCAATAACCCCAGAAACCTCCTCACAGGAGGAGCGCAGGCCCAATCACAGAGCTCCAAACACTGAGCGCTAACCACAGAGATTCAGATCCATAATACAATTCTTCCTGGATACCAAAGCCGCAAAGCTCAGTGTCTGGGACCCAAGACAGGTGGAGGCACAGAGGCAGGGCTCCAGACCCCGCAGGCGCAGTGGAGATCAGTAAGGACCTGCTGAACGCCACCACTCAGAGGAGAACACACCCCACCTAGGGCCCTCTCTCCGAGCTCTTGACCCTCAGAACACACCCCCCACTACCACCACCACCCGGCTCTGCAGGAGTGCACGCACAGCTGAAACTCCACCCTGCCAGAGTGCACACCCAATACATGTGCTAGCCAGAGACTCAGATCCACAATACAACCGTTCCCAGATCCCAAGTCTGCAAGTGGCAGCACGGACTACACAGGGCTGCCCAGCCAGTGATTGTAGGGGCCATCCAACCCCTCAGTGGCAGAAAAACAGCTGAATAGACACCAAAGAGCAGCAGACTTATAAAATCAGTAAGTGCCGGCATTGCGCATTCTTCAGCAGCGCTTACGATCCCTTAGCGCCTGCAACAACTTCAGTGCCTGCAGGGCACCCCTCTCACACACTGAACGTCTCATCATACACCAACACCCTGTCCCTTAGGACACACCCACAAGTGTGGAGAGCCGAGACTCAGATGCCACTAGCTGGCGCTGACATCTCGCCCTCAAATCTATAAACCTCCAGGGTGCATGCGTAGATGCGTATACACGCTAAAGATTGCGTGAGCACGCTAAGGATTGCGTAGGCACGCCGGTAAGAGTGAGCAGCCAATCAGGGTATTCACACGTCACAAAGCCGCTAAGCATAATGGTCCTAGTCATCAGGTGGGGTAAAAGTAAGCAGCCAGTCAGGGTATTGACACATCACTCAGGTGCAACCCGGGCTTATATAAACAGCGCCACTTTGGGGCCCGCGCTCTCCTTCGCTCTCTTCCTTCCCGGTTTCCCCGCCCGGGGCCGCGGCACGCGGGAAGCTGCCTGCGCCCACGAGGTGGCCGGGCGGCCTCTCTCCCCTCTTCATCGCGTGACTAATAAAGTTTTTACTGCGGAAGGATTCCTGTGGTCGCGTGCGTTTCTGCCGGCGAAACATTCATGCAGCGGCTCCCAACACACAAGCACACGCTCAAACACACACTACCCCGCATTTGTCCTTCTGCGCCTGCAAATTTTCCTCCTACAGGTAGGTATAGCTGAATAACCAATGCACACACTGAAACCACTAGACCTCACCCATTTTCCTGAAGAATTCTCCATATACCAGAGAAAAACCAGTCTGACCTGGAGAATCCAGGAAGAGACAGTGAACACTACAGATAACCAAATGGCTAGAGGTTGGCGGGTCGGCGAAAGAACAAAACCAACACAAATCAAGATATCATGGCTTCACCGGCAATCCAAAAAATTATTGGCAACCTCCAATTCTCCAACTCAGCAGAAACACAATAAAATGATTTTAAAGCTATGATTATTCAGATATTTGAGGCACATAAAGAAGAAACCAACAAATCTCTCAAAGAAATAGTCAGAGATTCAAACAGTTAAAGAGGATACAAAAAAAATCCCATCAAGATTTGGCCTCCCAAATAGAAACACAGAAAAACGAAGTGAATGAAGAAGCTCTTAAAGAAACATTCAAATGGGCTGTTCAGGTCTTGCACCACGAGAAATAAGAGCACAAATGCATGGGTTTTCAGGCATATACATTTAAGTTGAACCTTTGGCACTAGGAACCTTGGCATCTCACCATGTAGCATTAACACGTGTTAGAAAACTGTGTAGTGTCAAAAGGGATAGAACCACCAGTATCCAAGCAATGTCGTCAACTAGGCAATAAAATGTTCTACTGAATTTCTTCTTTGTCTAATTACTGCATACACTGGTAGCAACTTTTACATGAGGAAAGGTGTCAGGAGACACTCCGTTTATTTCTTCTTACAACACAACAGGAAATCAACCTAACATAGGCCCTATTTTACACTGACAGTTTTAAACAATGTCAATTCTACACTGAAAGGACTAAACAAAAGTGTTTACAGGCATCAGACAATAACGATTGGTCAGTAGACCTTCACAGGGCTTTGCGGTGATACTCAGCAGAAGCCACTTGGTAATCTCTGGCAGTAAACAGCGAAGCAGAATTCTTTGCCAGATGCTTAAGGAAATCATGCAAATAGCCCAGCAGTAATGACAGGCTTTTCTCATCAAGGGGCGTAAAGGCCAACATTGCCCCAATTCTCACAAATAACCTCAGTAGGTGTGGTGCCCCATAGATGTGTGACACTGGCGCATCAGGGTGAGCCAGCAGGATCTCAGCATACTGGGGCCTTTCAAACTCGTAGAGCAGCTGAGTGCCCAGCATCACATTGAAATACTCTTTTATCCCGCCCACAACTTCATCAACTGCATACTCCTTATTGTCAGCACTTCGCTGGGACTTGATACACTTGGCATACTCCTCAAGAATGGCATCTACATTCTCTTTAGCAGGGAGTTGGAACAACTGCTTCTGCCTAGTAACCAAGTCCCAGTCCTCCACCAGCCATGGCTTTAATTCTTCAGGAATCTTCACTTCCACTTCCACATCCACTTTGTTCTTCTTCAATGCCGCCTCACTCTCCACAGTGGCATCGGCTCGTGCCCTTTCCTTCTGTGGGGGCTGTGGCATTTCGCTGCTACTGCCACCATCTCCATTGCCAGGAGTCTTCTGCTGGTTCTTCCTTGTCTT
This sequence comes from Meriones unguiculatus, assembly GCF_030254825.1. Lineage (NCBI taxonomy): Eukaryota > Metazoa > Chordata > Mammalia > Rodentia > Muridae > Meriones > Meriones unguiculatus. The sequence continues at coordinate 158,103,095 of NC_083369.1, read as the reverse complement.
CTGCACTGAACCAGAAGGGGAGTTCTCAGCAGGGTGACCTCCCCATCTTCCTGAAACAGCTGGTTCAACATTCTCTTCCTGGGAACCAGCAGACTCCATTCCTGAGGCAGCTCCTCTCATCTGACGTCTCTGCATGTTGCTTCGAATTGGTTTCTCAGAGTTGTCTTCTTCAGCAGGTTGTTGTCCACGAGTTTCAGAAGCCTGCTTTCTGGAACTCAACCCTGTTTCTAGTCCATCCTACACTCTTCTTTCTTTCCCTTCCAAGGATTCCTAGCAATTTCCAGGGCAGAGGCTTACAGATCTCCTAGGGTGGTCTGGAAGGATGAAGTGGGAATACAACCCTGAATTCTGCAAGCAGGAATGCAAACAGGTTCCGCAACCAGAGTCAGATCCCCCGATCATTTACTGCACAGCAAAGATAGCTTTTCTGAGGATGACCTGAGAGGAGAATCCAGTTCTTTGCAGCAGCCGACATGTGATCACTGCCGCTCCTCCAACCTTAAACAGGGGGAAAAGGTCACGTGATTCAGCTAGCCAGAAGAACCAGGGAGCAAAATCCATATGGAATGCTGAGCTAGCTGTTCTGTTGCTGAGTTCTAAGGATAAGACCCGAAGAGGTGGGCTGAGGCTAGCAACAACATTTTGGATGCCACATTAGGACATCAGATCTCATTCTATAATCCTGTGGGCTATTTTCTTTTTCCTTGAGGCCAGCGTTTCTCTTTGAATGTACTGTACACCTGGCTGTCCTGGAGTTCGCTTTGTAGACCAGAGTGGCCTCCAACTCACAGAGATCTGCCTGCCTGTGTATGTGTAAATTTCTGACCAGTGTACATTACCTATCATTTGTGATCTCAACTTGTTATTAAGAGTTTAAAATTTCAAAGGCAGACCATGACTTTAATCCCAGCATTTGGGAGACAAAGACAGGTAGATCTCTGATCTTGAACCAGCATTGTCTACAGAGGGAGTTTTAGGACAGCCAGGGGGCTGTGGAGAGTGTGTGTGTGTGTGTGTGTGTGTGTGTGTGTGTGTGTGTGTGAGAGAGAGAGAGAGAGAGAGAGAGAGACTTAGAAAGAAAGGGCAAGCTGAGGCAGTTGAACACATAAATCCAAGCACTTGGAAGGGACAGCCAACTCTTGAGCCTGGGATACACGAGGAATGGCATCTCAAAAGAAACCTAGAGTGCTGAGTAAGTGCTGAACCTTACAAATGAATTATGCAAAGACAGAAACAGAAGACCTACTACTATAATATTGTTCTTTATGTTGTAGCAATTAAAATGCCCAGCACAAAAATGATGAGATTGTTTTCGGGTAACTATTGAATCAAGCATCATACCCTATTCTTAAATATTCATGAGCTAGCAAAAGCATTAAACATGGATAATGAAATTCTCCTGCTTTCAGATTTTCCAGGGACTCCTGGCCTAACATGGATTAGGTCAAGGAGAGACTCCCTAAGATTGTATGCATTAGCCAGTGAGGACAACTTGAGTCATCTACATCACTAGGAGATTCAACACCCAAAAGAGGTTAAGAGTCTAACTTACTTTAGCAGATACAGCAAAAATTTAAGCCTGCGGTTGACTTAATTTCCAAACAGGAAAAAGAAAAGAAAGGCAATCGGACCCCAAAAATTATTTCCTCAAAGCTAAAACTGTAATCATCATTTAAAAAAATGGCCCCGTGGAAGGGCAATGAAAAAAGGAACACTACTATTCAGTTTCCATCTCCTCACAAGTGTAGCACTGGCAAAGAGCAACAACCTGCTGCCCCCTCACACTGCATTCAGCCCCAGCCTCTCAAAAGTATCTATCTCCAGAGCAGGGTGCAGGTTTCCCTCAAAATTAAACATTCACAGGCTGCAGCATCCTAATGGAAATGAAGAGTATTCCTTGCTCGACCTCCTTAATCTCTCTTGCAGGTTTCATATGGCGACGAAAACAAGACACCTGTGGGGAGAAGCTAAGGGCCCATGAGGAAAAAACCATGGTTTAGGGCAGCCAGGACCCTTTCTGGAGCTGCATCCAGTTTGGGTGATTCCAAGCCCCACCTGCAACATCAGAAATAGGGCTGACAGGCTCTTTCCTCCAAGCATCAACAGCTTTTACCACTGCTTTGGTTTCAAGACAGGGTCTTGCTGGGTAGCTCTGGCTGGACTGCCAACCCGTGGCAATCCTCCTCCTTTAGTAGAGTGCATGAGCTCCCATACCAAGGTGCAGTTCTGTTTCAAGTTTCTGGGATAGAGCAAGTCTATTCATAATAAAACATTTTTTTTTTCAATAGTCTAACATACTCCTACATCTATCTCTTAACAGACTGTCGCCTTAGGGGATAAAATAAATCATCATCACCCTTATCCTCCTAAAGCACACGCTCCAGAAATGGTAGTCGAACACCACAGAACTTACACCTTGGGGAGAAAAAAAAAAAAAAGACAAAAAAAGCAATAAACGATAAACAAAAACAGCAGCCACAGTGGACATTTGACTAGGTTTTTCGAGAAGCAGTAAACAGTGAGTCCAGAGGAGCACAGAAGGCTCAGAGGGGTCTCCGTGGAAAGAGACAGGAGGAGGATCATGGCTCTACCGAAAACACAGGGCCCTGAATACCACCCTGCTTGGCTCAGAAAGCATTGTAGGCCTGTTTCCTCAAACCTTAGTCTCAGGCATCCAGCAAAAAAATGACTCACAACGCTGTGGTGTGTGAGAGCGACTTAGGCCTATGACTGATTTGGAGGAAGGTTTAGGCTGGGAGAACAAGCAGGCAGTGAGCACATCTCATCACTCCACGTCTGAGGCACCCAGGGATTCGGACTGAAAGGCAGGTTCACTGCTACCCCACTGGACAGTCCCAGGGCACAGGGCTCTCCGACCTCAACTCGGGCTGCCCTCCCAGCCTCCCTGCCAGCATCTGGAAGACTGTGCTCAAGGCCAACCAGGAAGCTGGAGTACTCTTCCAAGGATGCTCTGCCAGAGTCCTGACCCTGCCCTATGCATGCCTATCACAACCCGGTTCCTGCCGCCCCGCCCCTCACCCCCCACCATGGGTGTCCTGCGTGTCTTTTGGGCTGACTCCTGTCACTCACTGGCCGGCCCCGGGCAGCAGCGGGTGACCAAGGCACCGCACGGGAACTGGGGGCCACGGCGAGTCCAGGTTTGGGCCCGTGGCCCTGGCAAGCAGCACAGGCGGCTGAGCCCCACAGCAGTAGCAGCCCTACACTGACAGCTTGGTGCAGCTCCTGGCGCTGCCCACTGGGTAGGGATCAGCACCGAGAGGGCTGCCAGCCAAGGGGGCAGGGGCCGGCCATCCTGGTAACTGAGGACAGCAAAGAGCCCGCCCCTGACTGAGGACATGTCCAATCAACAGCCTCTACTCCCAAAGAACAAACGAATTCTTCCCACTGATTCGTCAGCGGGACCTGTCAGTCGGAGAGTGCTCGCCCAGCCCCCATGCAGAATGCCTCGGGCACGTGACTGTGACTGAAGACTTGGCGCATGCGCACCAGTCCCAGGTGTGCCCCTAGCACCTTGGCAGGTTCGAGGATCCCATCTTGGTATTCTCACCTGAGTAACCCTTTCTGTTTCGAGCTGGCAGCACTTGTCCTCTGGCACACACTTAGGGATTGTCAAAGGTAGGGCATTTGTTTTCTTCACCGCCTCTGTGCTTGGGGTCAACTCGAGTTCCCTGGTGAGGAGGATACTGAGGCTCCCAAGAGAGGCTGAACCAAGGTCAAACAGACTTAAGACTTGGTGCTGATTGGGTCCTCGCCTTTTCTCGCTCCAGGATTAAAGAGGGTTTTCTAAGAGTCTCCCAACAGTGCCCCCCTCCAGTCCAGAGGCAGAGCCTTCTGGCCTATCTCTTAACTTTTGCCCTCCTCTTCCCCACGTTAATTTTGCATAGACTTAAAACTGCATGGGGCCCAAGTCTCAGCACATAGGGGCCCCATTTTGCTCCAGAGCCCCAGAGCATCCCTTAAATTCCTTAGACACTTATCTTTTGCCCTATGCTCTCATGACTTGTCTCCACAGCAAACTAGAGTTCCCTGAATATGGCCATCCCTTGTTCTCCATAGTAGGCCCCTAACCCTGGGCATGGCCTCAAGATTAGGATACCAAGGGCACCACAGCACCTGTTCCAACACCATATTATCGCAACTAGCTCTGACAACTTTGAGCTTTAGCTTCTCAGAGACTTGGTTGCTCTGCCTAGAGGTTGAGGATGAACAAGAGGCAGAATTAAGAAGCTCGGAGAGCTAGCTTCCAAATGTATCTAAAGTTTCAGAGAAGCTAACACCCTTCCCCACCACTGTGGTTGCCAGACTTGCATGTGGTGGAGAGATGTAAGTTCAGGAAAAATATCCGTAGACGTAGACATTACAGTGAATAAATAAATAGATAAATGAGGCAAAATACCAAACTGATTGTGGTTGTCAGCATTTAAAATCCTAGCGCTGGAGTGACTGAAGGAGACAAGATCAAGAGTTTGATGTCAACCTGGATTACAAAACAAGTTGGTGACTTCCCTAGGCTACACAGTAATAGTGTCAAAAATAAAACGGGGCAGACAAAATGGCTCAGGGGACAACAGTGCCTGCCACACTAACGTGACTACAAAGGTGGATCCCTAAAACTGATGGTAGAGTGCCTGCAGACAGGACTCAGAGGTTAAACTCCTGAGATCAAATCCCTGCACTCCTATGGGGCCTCAGGACCATCTAGAATGAGATCTTCTGGTGTGCAGGTGCCCTCTACCGGTATACACATGTATATACAGACAGAATATTGCATACATAATAAAGAAATAAATCTTTGAAAAGAAAATAAATTTATGGAGGGAGAGGAAGTTGTCTCCTTACTCCAGCACTCTCTCTGATACGTGTTTATACGTGTATTTATGCAAGTATATGTAAGTACACACCCAGAAAATAATATAAAACAGAGCAAATCATATTTTGTTGCTAAGGACTAAAATAATTTTGCAGTTCAAAGAGACTGGAATATTCTCCAGGATCCTCACTGTTTGATATATGTCTTACAAAGCTGCGGAGAACTTTGGAGTCTGGAGATAAGCAATCAAGGTAAAGGACAGAATGTTAAACAGGGGAAAAGGCCGTGGGATTCAGCTAGCGAGAAGAACCATGGAATAAATTTCATATGGAATGGTGAGCAAGCTATTCTGTTACTGAGTTCTAAGGATAACACCTGAAGAGGTGGGATGAAGCTAGCCACAATATTTCGGATGCCATAGTAGGACATTAGATCACATTTTATAAGCCTGTGGGCTATTCTGAGATTTCAATTTGTTATTAACAGTTTACAGGTGCTAAGGGAGCCCATGACTTTAATCCCAGCACTTGGGAGGCAAAGACAGGTAGATCTCTGATTTTGTTATTTTATAATATTTATTTTTTATATTAATTGTGGGTCATTTACTTTGTATCCCATCTGTAGCCCCTTGCCTCATTTCCTCCCAATCTCATCCTCCCTCTCTCATCTCCTCAACATGTCCCTCTCTAAGTCTACTGATAAGGAGGTCCTCCCACCCATTCATCTGATCCTAGTCTATCAGGTCTCATCAGGACTGGCTGAAATGCCCTCCTTTGTGGCCTAGCAAGGCTGCTCCTCCCTCAAAGGTGGCGGTTCAAAGAGCATGCCACTGAGTTCATGTCAGAGACAATCCCTGTTCCCCTTACTAGGGTAACATACTTGGATGCTGAGATGCCACGGCTATGTCTGATCAGGTATTCTAGGTTATATCCATGCATGGTCGTTGGTTGGAGAATCAGTCTCAGAAAGGCCCCTGTACCCAGATACATTTGGTCCTTGTGGCGATCCCATCCTCTCCATTTCTTAATAACTTCCCTTCTTTCATGATTCCCTGCACTCTGCCCAAGGTTTGGTTATGATTCTCAGCATCTGCTTTGATATACTGCTAGGTAGAGCCTTTCAGAGGCCCTGTATGGTAGGCTGCTGTCATGTTTCTTCTTTTCTCCTACTTCCCATGTCCATCCCATTTGTGTTTCTAAGTGAGGATTGATCAACTTATCCCAGAAACTCTTCTTTTTTAGCTTCATTAGGTGTGCAGATTTTAGTATGTTTCTCTAATCCTATAAGTCTAGTATACTTTTCTAAGTGGGTATATACTGTGTGTGTCTTTCTGCTTCTTGGATACCTCAATCAGGAAGAAGATCTCTGATTTTGAATTCAGCAGGGTGTACAGAGGGAATTTGAGGACATCCAGGGTGCTGTGGAGAGTCTCAGAGAGAGAAAGAGAGAGAGAGAGAGAGAGAGAGACTTAGAAAGGAAAAGCAAGCTGAGCTAGTTTAACACTTAAATCCAAGCATTCTGAGGATACAGGCAACTCTTGAGCCTGGGACACACAAGGAATGGGATCTCAAAAAAATCTAGAGTACTGAATAAGTGCTGAAACTTACAAATGAACTGTGCAAAGATAAAGACAGAAGAGCTTGTACTATAATAATGCTCTTTATTTTGCAGCAATTAGAATGCCCAACACAAAAGTGTTGTTATTATATTCGAGTAACTATTGAATCTAGCATCATTCCCTATTCATAAATATTCATGAGCTAGCAAAAGCATTAAACATGGATATTGAAATTCTCCTGATTTCAGATTTTAGTGGGACTCATGTCCTAACATAGGTTAGGTCACGGAGAGACTCCTTAGGATTGTATGTGAGGGTCAATGCTGACATTTTGATTAATCTATATCACTAAAAGATTCAATACCCAAAATGAGTTGAGAGTCTAACTTACTTTAGCAGCTCAGCAAAATCTGAAACCAGTGGATGATTTAATGTCCAAACAAGAAAAAAAAAGAAAAGCAACGGGAACTTGACCTGGAACAATTTTGAGACACTATTCCAGTATTATCTCTTCCTTTAATAACTCCCCCCGAAAAATTTTATTTCCTCAAGGCTAAAACTGTATTCCTCATTTTACAAAAATGGCCCCATGGAAAGGCAATGAAAAAAGGATCACTACTACTCCATTTCCTTTTTCTAACAAGTGTAGCACTGGCAAAGAGCAACAACCTGCTGCCCTCTCAGACTGCATTCAGCCCCAGCCTCTCAAAAGTATCCATCTCCTGAGCAGGGTGCGGGTTTCTCTCAAAATTAAACATTCACAGGCAACAGGATCCTAATGGAAATGAAGAGTACTGCCTTGCTCGAGCTCCTTAATCTCTCTTGTAGGTTTCATATGGTGACCAAAAACAAGACACCTGTGTGGAGAAGCTAGGGGCCCTTGGGGAAAACCATGCTTTAGAGCAGCCAGGACCCTTTCTGGAGCTACATCCTGTTTGGGTGATTCCCAGCTCCACCTGCAACATAAGCAATAGGGCCATCAGGCTGTTTCGTCCAAGCATCAACAGCTTTTAACACTGCTTTGGTTTCAAGACAGGGTCTTGCTGAGTAGCTCTGGCTGAACTGGCATCCCATGGCAATCTTCCTGCCTCAGGAGAGTGCATGAGGTCTCATTCCCTGTTTCAGTTCTGTTTAAAGTTGGTGGGATAGTTCAAGAATATTCACAATAAAAACGTTTTTCAATTGTCCTCGCATATTCCTATATCTATCTATTTCCTAACTGACTGTCTCTTTATTGGACAAAATTAAGCATAGCTACGCTTATCCTCCCAAAATGCACACTCCAGAAGTAGCGGTGGTCGAACACCACAGAACTTCTACATCTAAAAAATTTTGATAAAACAAAATAAGAACAACAAAACCCTCAGTTATTTTGGACATTTAGTTAGGTTTCCAAGAAGCAGTAAACAGTGAGTCCAGAGGAGCACAGAAGGCTCAGAGGGATTTCCGTGGAAAGAGACAGGAGGAGTATCATTGACCTACCACCCTACTTTGCCAGAAAGCATTGTAGTCCTGTTTCCTCAAACCTTAGTCTCAGGCTTCCAGAAAAAAAAAAAAAAAAATTACTCACAACGCTGTGGTGTGAGAGCGATTTAGGTCCATGACTGATTTGGAGGAAGGTTTAGGCTGGGAGAACCAGCAGGCAGTGAGCACATCTCAGCTCTCTGCATCTGAGGCAACCAGGGATTCGGACTGAAACGCAGGTTCACCTCTAACCCAATGGCCAGTCCCAGGGCACAGGGCTCTCGGACCTCCACCCGAGATGGATGCTCAGCCAGAGTCCTGACCCTGCCCTATGGAAGCCTGCTACAACCCTGCCCTGTAGGCGCCCCCTCCCTCCCCACCATGGGTGTCAGGCAGGTCTCTTTGCCTAATTCTTGTCACTCACTGGCCCTCCCCAGGCAGTGGATTCCAAAGGCCCCCCTGTTGTTAGTGGTTATTAATATTTACTACCGGTTTATCTTTTAGTAATGCTGCTGTTAATCCTCAGCAGCTGTATAACCAAATCACCACACAGAGACTGGGTTTTTAGTTAACCTAGAACACAATGCTGGGCAATATTTACTCCCTCCTAAACCTCCAAGCCCTCAGTTTCCTAACATTTAGATTTCCCACATTATACTTGCTTTTTGTGAAATCTTAGGTCTAGTTCATGCTCCAAGTCCTCCAAGCTCTCTCCTCTCGCTTTGCTCTCCTCGTGCTCCTCTCCTCGAGCTTCTCCTCCTTCTTGCCCCTTCCTGTTCTCTAGCTCCTCTCCTCTTTCCTGTCCTCTGGCTCCTCCCATTGCACAACATTGTATCTAGTTGCTTTATTTGTGTCCTGTTTACACAAGAGTTGAGACAGGATGCTTACAGTGAGTATCACAATGCAATATCCAGATTGAAACCAGAGAGTTGGGGTTGGGGAAATCAGCATTTGAATTAACAAGGGTAAGGCATATACATTTTAAAAGAACATTATACCAACATTTCCCCCTTTAAGTCCAATAAAAGGCTCCTTTTCTTTAATACAACAATAATTGTGAAATTATGAAAATTGTTAGGTAAGATCTATACGTGCAACGTCTAGTCCATGTGTATTTAGCACATGGAGAGGGTATCTTAGAAGAAAGTGTCTTATTATCCTATCTATCTTGATAAGTTTAAAATTCTATACCTAAATTAACCTTTATCCTTATTGGTATTACCTATATAAAAAGATTTCTTAATTTCTAAACAACTTAAGCTCAAATGTGGTACTGTAATTATTTGGTCTACACCTAAGACACTTATCTTTTGCCCTATGCTCTCATGACTTGTCTCCACAGCAAACTAGAGTTCCCTGAATTTGGCCATCCCTTGTTCTCCATAGTAGGCCCCTAACCCTGGGCTTGGCCTCAAGATTAGGATACCAAGGGCACCACGGCACCTGGTCCAACACCATAATATCGCAACTAGCTCTGAGAACTTTGAGCTTTAGCTTCTCAGAGACTTCGTTGCTCTGCCTAGAGGTTGAGGATGAACAAGAGGCAGATTTAAGAAGCTCATAGAACTAGCTTCCAAATGTATCTAAAGTTTCAGAGAAACTAACACCCTTCTCCACCTCTGTGGTTGCCAGACTTGCATGTGGTAGACAGATGTAAGTTCAGGAAAAATATCCGTAGACCTAGACATTACAGTGAATAAATAGATAAATGAGGCAAATATCAAACTGATTGTGGTTGTCAGCATTTAAAATCCTAGCGCTGAAGTGACTGAAGGAGACAAGATCAAGAGTTTATGTCAACCTGGATTACAAAACAAGTTGGTGACTTCCCTAGGCTACACAGTAATAGTGTCAAAAACAAAGTAGGGCAGGCAAAATGGCTCAGGGGATAAGAGTGCTTGCCACACTAACGTGACTACAAAGGTGGATCTCTAAAACCGATGGTAAAGGGCCTGCAGACAGCACTCAAAGGTTAAATTACTGAATTAAAATCCCTGCACTTCCATGGGGCCTCAGGACCATCTAGAATGAAATCTTCTGGTGTGCAGGTGCCCTCTACTGGTGTACAGGTGTACATGAAGACAAATATTGTATACATAATAAACAAAGAAATCTTTGAAAAGAAAATAAATACATTGAGGGAGAGGAATTGTCCCCTAACTCCAGCACTCTCTCTGATATGTGTTTATACGTGTATGTATGCAAGCATATGTATGTAGACACCCGGAAGAAAATATAAAAGTGAGCAAATGCTATTCTTTTGCTAAGGGCTATAATATTTTGCAGTTCAAAGAGACTGAAATATTCTCCAGGATCCTAACTGTTTGAAATATGTCTTACAAAGCTGGGGAGAATTTTGACTGGAGTCTGGAGATAAGCAATCAAGGTAAAGGACAGAATCTTAAACAGGGGAAAAGGCCGTGGGATTCAGCTAGCGAGAAGAACCAGGGAACAAATTGCATATGGAATGGTGAGCAAGCTATTCTGTTACTGAGTTCTAAGGATAATACCTGAAGAGGTGGCCTGAGGCTAGCAACAATATTTCGAATGCCATCGAAGGACATTGGATCATATTTTATAATCCTGTGGGCTATTCTGCGATCTCAATTTGTTATTACCGATGCTCTTTGGGTGGATGACACCTAAATGAACATCTGTACAAAGTCCCAATTTATTTCTAATATCAGAGATCAGACCTCTACTCTTGCCTGATGCGTCTAAAACAAAAAGGGGGAACTGTAGAGAGCTGCGGAATGCTATGCCTTAAAGATGGAGCTGGTTTCCGCCTTCCACCTTCCCGATGGTGAGTGCTCTCTGTCACGAACAACTCCACATTTGACTAAGGCCGAGGATCTGGCTTGCTTCCATGTATGTGGACCTATCTGCATTGCCCCCGTGGCACGCCTGGGTTGGCTACCCAGAGGCTATTTAAGCTGTGGGCTGGCTTTCCCCGGGGTCCGAGGATTGTTCAATGTTCCTGAATAAACTGCATTGAAAAAAAAAAAAAGTTTACAATGCTAAGGGAGCCCATGACTTTAATCCCAGCACTTGGGAGGCAAAGACAGGTAGTTCTCTGATTTTTTATTTTATAATATTTATTTTTTATACTAATTATAGGTCATTTACTTTATATCCCATCTGTAACCACTGGCCTCATTTCCTCCCAATCTCATCCTCCCTCTCTCATCTCCTCAACATGTCCCTCTCTAAGTCTACTGATAGAGGAGGTCCTCCCACCCTTCCATCTGATCCTAGTCTATCAGGTCTCATCAGGACTGGCTGAAATGCCCTCCTTTGTGGCCTAACGAGGCTGCTCCTCCCTCAAAGGTGGTGGTTCAAAGGGCCTGCCACTGAGTTCATGTCAGAGACAATCCCTGTTCCCCTTATTAGGGTAACCCACTTAGATGTTGAGATGCCACAGGTTATGTCTGATTAGAGGTTCTAGGTTATATCCATGCATGGTCCTTGGTTGAAGAATCAGTCTCAGAAAGGCCCCTATGCCCAGATTTATTTGGTCCTTGTGGTGATCCCATCCTTTCCATGTCTTAATAACTTCCCCTTCTTTCATGATTCCCTGCACTCTGCCCAAGGTTTGGTTATGATTCTCAGCATCCCTTTTGATATACTGCTAGGTAGAGCTTTTCAGAGGCCCTGTACGGTAGGCTGCTGTCCTGTTTCTTCTTTTCTCCTACTTCCCATGTCCATCCCGTTTGTCTTTCTAAGTGAGGATTGATCATCTTATCCCAGAACCTCTTCTTGTTTAGCTTCTTTAGTGTGTAGATTTTAGTATGTTTGTCCTATGTTATAAGTCTAATATACTTTTCTAAGTGGGTATGTACTGTGTGTGTCTTTCTGTTTCTTGGATACCTCAATCAGGAAGAAGATCTCTGATTTTGAATCCAGCATGGTGTACTGAGGAGTTCGAGGACAACCAGGGGGCTCTGGGGATTCTCAGGGAGGGGGGGGGCACTTAGAAAGAAAGAGCAAGCTGAGTCAGCTGAACACTTAGATTCAAGCATTCTGATTATACAGGCAACTCTTGAGCCTAGGATATACAAGAAATGGCATCTCAAAAAAACCTAGAGTGCTGAATAAGTGCTGACTCTTACAAATGAATTATGCAAAGACAAAGAAAGAAGACCTTCAACTATAAAAATGTTCTTTATGTTGTAGCAGTTAAAATGCCCAGCACAAAAGTGTTGTTATTATATTCGGGTAACTATTGAATCTAGCATCATACCCAATTCATAAATATTCATGAGCAAGCAAAAGTATTAAACATGGATAATGAAATTCTCCTGCTTTCTAATTTTCCTGGGACTCCTGTCCTAACATCGGTTAGGTCACCGAGAGATTCTGTAGGATTGTATGTGTTAGTCAGTGCTGAAATTTTGATTAATCTATATCACTAAAAGATTCAATACCCAAAATGAGTTGAGAGTCTAACTTACTTTAGCAGCTCAGCAAAATCTGAAACCAGTGGATGATTTAATGTCCTAACAAGAAAAAAAAAAAAGCAATGGGAACTTGACCTGGAACAATTTTAAGACACTATGCTTTCATTATCTCTTCCTTTAAAAACTCCCCCAAAAACCTTTATTTCCACAAGGCTAAAACTGTATTCCTCATTTTACCAAAATGGCCCGATGGAATGGCAATGAAAAAAGGAACACTACTACTCCATTCCTTTCTCCTCAAAAGTGTAGCACTGGCAAAGAGCAACAACCTGCTGCCCCCTCAGATTGCATTCAGCCCCAGCCTTTCAAAAGTATCTATCTCTAGAGAAGGGTGCGGGTTTCTCTCAAAATTAAACATTCACAGGCGACAGGATCCTAATGGAAATGAAGAATACTGCCCGGCTTCACCTCCTTAATCTCTATTGCAGGTTTCATATTAGGAAGAATACAAGACACCTGTGGGGAGAAGCTAAGGGTTCGTGGGAAAAAATAAGGTTTAGAGCAGCCAGGACCCTTTCTGGAGCTGCATCCTGTGTGGGGGATTTCCAGCCCCACCTGCAAGGGAAGAAACAGGGATGACAGTCTGTTTCCTCCAAGCATCAACAGCTTTTACCACTGCTTTGGTTTCAAGACTGGGTCTTGCAATATAGCTCTGGCTGAACTGGCATCCCATGGCAATCCTCCTGCCTTAGTAGAGTGCATGAGGTCTCATTCTCTTTTTCAGTTCTGTTAAAAGTTGATGGGATAGTTCAAGCATAATCACAATAAAAACGTTTTTCAATTGTCCTCACATATTCCTACTTCTATCTATTTCCTATTTGACTCTCTCTTTAATGGACAAAATTAAGCATCCCCATGCATATCCTCCCAAAGCGCACATTCCAAAAGTAGCAGTGGTTGAACACCACAGAACTTCTGCATCTAAAAAAAATTTAAACAACAAAACCCTCAGTTATTTTGGACATTTAGTTATGTTTCCAAAGAGCAGTAAACAGTGAGTCCAGAAAAGCACAGAAGGCACAGAGGGATCAACGTGGAAAGAGACAGGAGGAGGATCATTGCCCTAATGAAAACACAGGGCCCTGAATACCCCCCTGCTTGGCTCAGAAGGATTTGTAGGCCTGTATCCTCAAACCTTAGTCTCAGGCGTCCAGGAAAAATGATTCACAACGCTGTGGTGTGTGATAGCAACTTAGGCCTATGACTGATTTGGAGGAAGGTTTAGGCTGGGAGAACAGCAGGCCGTGACCTCATCTCAGCACTCTGGGTCTGAGGCACCCAAGGATTCCGACTCAAATGCAGGTTCACTGCTTCCCAGCCATCATCATCATATGCCCTGGGTGAGAAATAATGGTAACTCCATGGCAGTGGGATCATGAGGTAGATAATGGTTTACCTCTCAGTAGACAAGGAAACATAGACTATGCACTTCACCTGCACCCCATCCTAAACATTTATGTCCTCAAGCAAAGGCCTACTCTCCAAAGGTTTCATAGCCTCCCATTATAGTGACACCGACTATAGACCAAGTGTTCAAACATGAGCTTGTGTAGGACATTTTACCTATAAATATTCACTCTCCACACATAACTCCTCTCAAGCAGCTGTTGTGGCCCTGTGTCTGGATCCCTTATTGTATCAAGAGCTCACACAGTGATAAGCAAAAGTTTTCTAAGACTATATTTGGGCCTCCCCTCAGCCAACTTTTGCCAAACTCACATACCATAAAGTGTACCAAGATACATTCATGTTCCAACACAAACATTATTTAGTGGTGGAAATAGTTCTGAATGGGCTTCCTGATGTTGTTTGGATATGAAATATGATGCCTGTCTTAATCTACAATTTCAGTCCTCGGGCCTTGTGTATACCTCGGGGCTATGAGGGAAAGATACTTAAAAATTGTTTGCAAATGCGACACCTCTTACAGATGTCACTTCACTTTGTACATGGTTGACAATGCATTCTTTTCTGCCTATACTTAAACACTTATTTGATTTTGTCATTATTTTTAATATTTTGGGCATTATTCTCTCTGGAGTAGAAAAGGTTGTGGGTCTTCAGTTCTTTCTTATGGTGCCTAAAAATAATTCACAAAATTATATACCTACATTCACGCACAAATATGCATACACATAATACATACATACACACATACACATACATATTTATATACATATTCACACGTGCATACATACATATACACACACATACACAAATATACACACAAGAACCCTGAGTTTTTCTAGATTTGGTTTTGTTCTATTTTCTGTCTGGGAGTGAACTTGTCTAGTAAAAACATATAACGAGGAAAAGATTTTCCAGTTTTGCTCCTCCTAAGAGACAGGAACAAATTCTAATTATTACAAATGCTAATTATTACAAAATGACCAGTTGGTCTGGGTTCCCATCTCGCTTGGTCTTTCCTCTAGCCCTTGTCTCAGGAACACAAGTCTCAGAATAGGACAAGTTAAGGATTTAGAATAAATAGTGTGAATTAAGTCCATGGCAGTGATAACCACTGACAGCCAGCATGACTACTGGGTGAGGGTCCTCCAGAAGGAAGCAGACCCACAGGAATGGGGAGAGGGAAGTAGCAGTGTGTGGGTTTCTGTGTGGTGAAACAGTGGCAATAAGATAAAGAGACTATATAGCCCCTTGGGGGAGGGGTTAGAGGGCGGCACCAGGAGGACTCTCATTCTGAGCAGCAGCAGGAGGATCAGCACAGTGACCAGTAATCAGAACTCGCGGCCATAAAACACAGTCATTGTGTTTCCCAGGTGAGAGGATACCCCACGGTGGGGGATTCAATCAGATTTAACTCACCCGGCTAAACCGCGGAAGAGATCCTGGTTCCGCCAGACACTTGGCTGCCGGCCGCCAGCCCCAGCCCCAGCCCCAGCCCAGAGCCACAAGCCAGTGTGTCTGGTCACGGTCCCAGACTGAACCTTGGGCACCACACTATCAGAGACTGGAATTTTCAGTCGAGAGATAACCCCAGGGTACAGGAAATGATTGGGACCGGCCTTAGGTCACCCAGACATCCCCTGGAAAAGACTCGGTTCCACGGGCACCCCAGGAGCCAGCCTGGAGCCAGAGCTGGGGACCCAGGCTCAGGCACAACAGAGCTCTGCCTGCCTGCGCGCCTGATTCACCGCCTGAGATAGAACTGTGGGCACCAGGGCACCAGCGAATGAGTTTCACTGTCCCGTGCAAACACACAGGGAGGGAAACGGCTGGTATGATCTCAGAGCACTCACCCAACACCCCCAGCCTGAAAAGGTCCCCGGAAAATTACCCAGCTTAGGGAGGCACCCAGGCTCCCAAAGGCCTCAAAGGCAGACACAGGCAGTTTCTGCGCAACAGACAGCTGGCAGACACTGAGCAGTGTGCACCAGGGCAAAAAAAGACAGTGGGAGTCCGTGTCTCCAGAGAATCCACAGGGAAGGAAGGAAACTGTACTGACTTAAATCACCCAATCCTTCCCTAGAAAAAGTCTAGCAGACCAGTGTGGCTGAGGCGCCATCACTCAGCTGTGCTCCAGACACAGGCACAAACAGTTGCTGTGCACTGGATGTCCAACTGGGTCACAGCAGCTGATCACTAAATTTACAACAAGAAACCCAGAAACAGGGCAGCTGCCCTCAGGACTTCCCTGGGTGAGAGGAGAACCCTCTCGACTAACAAAGAGCACAGTTACCACTCAGGTCTATATCCCTGAGGTGAGCAACTCCTGAAAAAACACCAGCCATCCAGGGACTATACCCAAAAAGCTGAGAAGACATCCTTCAGGAAAAACCAGCTTTCTGCAAAGGGGATTCTCTCCACCACAGGATCCCCAGGAACCACTAGAAAATAACCCCAAACACCTAAGATAGCACAATGGGTAGAGGCCAGCGTAAAAGCTCAAGCAACAAAAGACAGAGCAATATGGCATCTCCAGAACCCAGTTACCCAGGGGCAAGTAGCCCTGGACACCCCAGCATAACTAAAATCCAAGAAGATGACCTAACAACTATGCTCATGAAGATGATAACAGAGGAAACAAATAAGATACATAAAGACATAGAGGAAGATAAACTCAAACAGAATATTGCCATCCGTAAAGAAATAGAGGAAGCTGCAGCCAAACAGTTTATGGCCTTTAGAAAGGAAATGCTTAAAGCACTGAATGAAATAAAAGAAACAGAGTTGAAGGAACTAAAAGAAAAACAGGAAAGTACAATCAGACAGGTGAAGGAAGTAAACAAAACAACTCAAGACCTGAGGATAGAATTGGAAAAATTAAAGAAAACACAATTGAGGAAATAATGGAGAGGAAGAACCTAGGGAAGAAAACAGGAATTACAGAGGTAAGCATAACCAACAGACTACAAGAGATGGAAGAAAGAATCTCAGGTGTAGAAGATACAATGGAAGAAATAGATGTATCTGTCAAAGAAAATGTTAAATCCAAAAAATTCCTGACACAGACCGTCCAAGAAATCCAAGACAGTATGAAAAGACAAAACCTAAGAATAATAGGTATAGAGGAAAAAGAAGACTCCCTTCTCCAAGTCCCAGAAAATATTTTCAACATCATTGAAGAAAATTTCTCCAAGCTAAAGGAGAGGCCAATTAGAATACATGAGGCCTACAGAACACCCAACAAATTTGACCAGAAAAGAAAATCCTCCCACCACATAATAAAACAGTAAGTATACAGAACAAAGAAAAAATACTAAAAGCTGCAAGGGAAAAAGGCCAAGTAACATATAATGGCAAACCCATTAGAATCACACCTGACTTTTCAACAGAGACTATGAAAGCCAGAAGGGCCTGTACAGATATCATGCAGACCCTAAGAGAACACAGATGTCAGCCCAGGCTACTATACCCTGCAAAATTCTCAGTCCTCATAGATGGAGAAAACAAGATATTCAATGACAAAAACAAATTTCAACAATACCTACAAACAAATCCAGCATTACAGAAGACAATAGAAGGGAAAATACAACCCAGGAAAACTAGCTACATTCAAGAAAACACAGGAAATAAATAACCTCACTTCAGTAAAACAAAAAGCAACCAAGCACACAACCTGAGGACCACAGCCAACATCAAAATCAAGGGATCTAACAGCCACTGGTCATTAATCTCTCTCAACATCAATGGACTCAACTCTCCAATAAAAAGACACACTCTAACAGAATGGATACATAAACTAAACCCAGAAATCTGTTGCATACAAGAAACACACCTAAGACACAAAGATAAACATTACCTGAGGGTAAAGGGTTGGAAGACGATTTTCCAAGCAAACAGACCTAAGAAGCAAGCAGGAGTAGCCATTCTAATATCTGATAAAATAGACTTTCAACCAAAATTAATAAAAAGAGATGGGGAAGGACACTTCATACTCATCAAGGGAAAATTCCAATAAGAAGACATCACAATCCTGAACATCTATGCCCCAAATACAAGAGCACCCACATTTGTTAAAGAAACACTGATAAAATTTAAAGCACATATAGATCCCCACACATTAATAGTGGTAGACTTCAACAACCCACTCTCAACAAAGGACAGGTCAACAAGAAAGAAATTCGAGACAGCTCATTCAAGCACCTTAATGGCTCACTTAAAAACCCTAGAAAAACAAGAAGCAGACAAGCCAAGAAGGAGTAGACGGCTGCAAATAATCAAACTCAGGGCTGAAATCAATCAATTGGAAACAAATAAAACAATTCAAAGAATCAATGAAACCAAGAGCTGGTTCTTCGAGAAAATCAACAAGATTGACAAACCCTTAGCCAAGCAAACTAAAAGACAGAGAGACACTACCCAAATCAACAAAATCAGAAATGAAAAGGGGGATATAACTACAGACACTGAGGAAATCCTAACAATCATTAGGACTTACTTCAAAAGTCTATATGCCACAAAATTTGAAAATCTAAATGAAATGGAAAACTTTTCTTGATCGATTTGACTTACCAAAGCAGAATCAGGACCAGGTAAATCAACTAAATAGTCCTATATTCCCCAAAGAAATAGAAGTGGTCATCAAAAGTCTCCCATCCAAAAAAAGCCCAGGACCAGATGGGTTCAGTGCAGAATTCTACCAGACCTTCAAAGAAGAGCTAACACCAATTCTCTTCAAACTATTCCACAAAATAGAAACAGAAGGAACATTACCAAACTCATTCTATGAAGCCACAGTCACCTTGGTACCTAAACCTCACAAAGACTCAACAAAGAAAGAGAATTTCAGGCCAAACTCCCTTAGAACATTCATGCAAAAATACTTAATAAAATACTTGCAAACCAAATCAAGAACACATCAAAGATATTATCCACTATGACCAAGTAGGCTTCATCCCAGGTATGCAGGGGTGGTTCAATATACGGAAATCCATCAATGTGATCCACCATATTAACAAACTGAAAGAAAAAAACCACATGATAATCTCCCTAGATGCTGAAAAAGCATTTGACAAAATCCAATATCCATTCATGTTTAAAGTTCTGGAGAGATCAGGGATACAAGGCACATATCTAAACATAGTAAAGGCGATATACAGCAAGCCTATAGCCAACATCAAACTGAATGGAGAGAAACTTAAAGCAATCCCACTGAAATCAGGGACAAGACAAGGCTGCCCACTCTCCCTATATCTCTTCAACATAGTTCTGGAAGTCCTTGCTCGAGCAATAAGACAGTTGAAGGAGATCAAGGGAATACAAATTGGAAAGGAAGAACTCAAATTATCACTATTTGCAGATGATATGATAGTAGACGTGAGTGACCCCAAAAACTCTACCGGGGAACTCCTACAGCTGATAAACACCTTCAGCAATGTGGCCGGATACAAAATTAACTCAAAAAAATCATTAGCCCTCCTGTATACAAAAGACAAAAGGGCTGAGAAAGAAATTAGGGAAACAACAACCTTCACAATAGCCACAAATGACATAAGGTACCTCGGAGTAACCCTAACCAAGCAAGTCAAAGACTTGTATGAAAAAAATTTCAAATCTCTGAAGAAAGAATTAGAAGAAGATATGAGAAGATGGAAAGATCTCCCATGCTCATGGCTTGGCAAGATTAACATAGTAAAAATGGCCATCTTACCAAAAGCAATCTACAGATTCAATGCAATTCCCATCAAATTACCAACACAATTCTTTTCAGACCTGGAAAGAAAAATTCTCAACTTCATATGGAATAAGAAGAAACCCAGAATTGCTAAAACAATCCTCTACAATAAAAGATCTTCTGGAGGTATCTCCATCCTTGATCTTAAGTTGTACTATAGAGCAACAGTTTTAAAAACTGCATGGTACTAGCATAGAAACAGAATGGTGGATCAATGGAAACGAACAGAGGATCCAGAAATAAACCCACACAATGATGGACACCTGATCTTTGACAAAGACGCCAAAACCATTCAATCGAAAAAAGATAGCATCTTCAACAAATGGTGCTGGTCCAACTGGATGTCTACATGTAGAAAAATGAAAATAGATCCATACTTATCACCCTGCACAAAACTGAAGTCCAAGTGGATCAAAGACCTCAACATAAAACCAGACACATTAAATCGGCTTGAAAAAAAAAAGTGGGAAATGCCCTAGAACTCACTGGTACAGTAGAAAACTTCCTGAACAGAACACCAACAGCACAGGCTTTAAGAGCAACAATCAATAAATGGGACCTCATGAAACTGAAAAGCTTCTGCAAAGCAAAGGACACCGTCATCAAAACAAAGTGACCGCCTACAGATTGGGAAAGAATCTTCACCAAACCTTTATCTAACAGAGGACTCATATCTAGTATATATAAAGAACTAAAGAAGCTGAAAAGCAGCAAACCAAGTAATCCACTTAAAAAATGGGGAACAGAGCTAAACAGAGAATTCTCTATAGAGGAATACCGAATGGCAGAGAAGCACATAAAGAAATGCTCAACCTCACTAGCCATTAGGGAAATGCAAATTAAAAAAAAATGAGATTTCACCTTACACCCATGAGAATGGCCAAGATCAAAAACTCAAGTGACAACACATGCTGGAGGGGTTGTGGAGAAAGGGGAGCCCTTCTCCACTGCTGGTGGGAGTGTAAACTTATACAACCACTCTGGAAAACAATCTAGCGCTTTCTCAGACAACTAGGAATAGCGCTTCCTCAAGATCCAGCCATACCACTCCTGGGCATATATCCAAAAGAGGCTCAAGTACACAAAAAGGACATTTGCTCAACCATGTTTGTAGCAGCTTTATTTGTTATAGCCAGAAGCTGGCAACAACCCAGATGCCCCTCAACTGAAGAATGGATGCAGAAATTGTGGTACATCTACACAATGGAATATTACTCAGCAATGAAAAATAAGGAAATCATGAAATTTGCAGGTAAATGGTGGGATCTGGAAAGGATCATCCTGAGTGAGTTGTCCCAGAAGCAAAGAGACACACATGGTATGTACTCACTCATATAGACATACAACATAGGACAAACCCACTAAAACTTGTGCATCCAAAGAAATTAAGCAAGAGAGAGGACCCTAACTAAAATGTCCAATCCTCATCCGGAAAGGCAAAGAAGATGGACATCAGAAGAAGAAGAAAACAGGAAACAACCTAGGAACCTACCACAGAGGGCCTCTGAAAGCCTCTGCCCTACAGACGATCAAAGCAGATGCTGAGCCTGATGGGCAACTGTTGGGCAGAGTGAAGGGAATTTTATGTAAGAACTGGGAAATAGTAAGAGCTGGAGAGGACAGGGTCTCCACAAGGAGAGCAACAGAACAAGAAAATTTGAACACAGGGAACTTCCCAGAGACTCATACTCCAACCAAGCACTATTCATAGAGATAACCCAGAACCCCTGCACAGATGTAGCTCAGGGCAGTTCAGAGTCCAATTGGGTTACATAGTAATGTGAAGAGGGACTGCCTCTGACATAATCTGATTGGCCTGCTCTTTGATTACCTCCCCCTTGGGGGGAGCAGCCTTACCAGGCCGTAGTAGAGGACAATGCAGCCACTTTTGATGTGAACTGATAGACTAAGATCAGAAAAGAGAGGAGAACCTCCCCTATCAGTGGACTTGGGGAGTGGTACGCATGCAGAGGGAGGAGGGAGGGTGGGATTGGGAGGGGAGGAGGGAGGGTCTTATGGGGGGATGCAGAATGAATAAAGTGTAATTGATGAAAAATTAAAATAAAAGGTAAAAAAATAATTTAAGAACCTTAAATGACTTTCAAAAGTGGAGGAAAACATGGAGTTAGTCAATTTACATGGAGCATGTCTCGCCCCTGGGGGCAATGGTCTCTTGAACCTACTCAGACCTCGGACTCCACCATAGTTAGTTCTAGAACTGATGCAGGATGTTCCAACGAGGGGGTTAAGGCTTCTCATAATATTTCCTATAAGCCCACAGCTGTTTGTTTATATCCCCCATTTTTATTCATTATTAGCCAGATAGAGCCAAGTAATTGTGGTAATAATATTTGCTTTTTTGCCCAATGCTGGAATGCTAGTGAATTTAGGTATGCCCTGGTTACTCGCATGCCTCGCTGGGTGCCTGTGCCCGTTGATGCCCCTCACACTATGACTCTCTTCAGACAGAAAAGGAATCTTGGAACTACAGCCACCATTGTTACTGCCATCTCATTGGTGGCTGTTGGAGCTACCACCGGGTATTAGCCATGAGTCATACTGTGCAGACTGCTCAGACCCTGAATAACCTTTTAGCCAATGTAGCACATGCCTTAGATGTACAAAAAGGAATTAATGCTCAACTAAAAGGAAGCTTGATGGTGTTCAATCAGAGGATTGACCTCTTGCAGGAGCAAATTGATACCCTATGGCAAATCGCTCAACCTGGCTGTCAATGAAAGTATGCTGGACTTTGAGTCACTAGCATACAACATGAGAATTTTCCCTGTGCTGCAAATCTGTCTAAACAATTGTCTAGCTATATTTTAGGTAATTGGACTGGAAAATTCGATACTACGATGGAGCAGCTGAGAGTGGCCATTGTCACAGTAAATTCTACCAGAGTGGACGCAGGACTAGCCACAGGATTACCATCATGGATTGCTGCAGCCATGAATCATCTGAAGGAATGGGTGGGCATGGGAGCGTTAGCAGGCCTTCTGGTGTTGGTCTCCTTGGTTTGCCTGTGGTGTATATGCAAGTTTAGAGTCTCACAACACTGTGATGCAGCCATGATCATTCAGGCCTTTACAGCCATTGAAGCAGGACAGTCTCCCCAAGCATGGTTGGCTACCATAAAAAGCTAAAATGTTACGCTCAGGATGTGAGGCTAAGCACTGCACGCAGGGTCAGCCGCTTTTGACCCAGAGAAGAGCATGTCTGATTGCATGCGGGTTGAGGCCCCAAGTCCCACCTCTGAGAAAAAGGTATCGGACGGGTCTGATGCTCTTTGGGTGGATGACACCTAAATGAACATCGGTACAAAGTCCCAATTTATTTCTAATATCAGAGATCAGACCTCTACTCTTGCCTGATGCATCTAAAACAAAAAGGGGGAAATGTAGAGAGCTGTGTAATGCTGCGCCTTAAAGAAGGAGCTGGTTTCTGCTTTCCACCTTCCCAATGGTGAGTGCTCTCTATCAGGAACAACTCCACATTTGGCTAAGGCCAAGGATCTGGCTTGCTTCTATGTATGTGGACAAATTTGCATTGCCCACAAGGCACTCTGGGTTTGGCTACCCAGAGGCTATTTAAGCTGTGGGCTGGCTTTCCCCAGGGTCAGATAATTGTTCAAGGTTCCTGAACAAACTGCATTGAAAAAAAATGAATAAAAATAAAAATTAACACCAACCATTAAAAAAAAAAAAAGATAAAGAGGCAGCAGCTATCTTGTGAGCAGAACTACAGTGTCAGCCTTTCCTCCTTCTGCCCTTCCTACAGCTGGGTGTTGTCATCACACAGGTAAAGCTTCTGCAGCCAGAGCCTAATCATGCCTCACCGCCCTGCCTGTCTAGGGAGTCACATTTCTGTGTCTAGCATTGAGCTGGATTACCTCTGTCTTTGTATTAATCCCCTTTTTAGCTTTTCAAAAGGAAGAATATGATTATAATCATTATTTACCAAATCCATTCATTCTCATGGGAAAAGGGCACTTCTATCATACTCTTCAAATTCATTTTCCTTGTTTGCATGGAGTCTTATTATGGAGTCTGGGCTCTTCTTGAATTTGCAATCCTCCTGCCTTAGCCTTCTGCATGCTGGGACTACAAGTAAGCATCACCATGCTAGGCTCAATTTCATTCATCTTGTCATTTATTGTGATATTTATATGAGGGCAGTACTCCTTCAGGTCAAGACCTTATCCACTAAAACTATTAAACATATCAACAGTGCTTCATCTGAGCCAGGCATGTGCTCGCCTGACCTGTGTTTGACAGCTCCTTTAATTAGGGCAAAACTCTCTGTGCAGAAGAGGAGCCTACTGACAAGCATTTGGGGTTGGTGTCCTCAAATGCACAGAGTTCTTTTGTTTGGCTGTGTGTGGGGGAGGTATATGTGTGGGTGTGGTAGCAGTACACAAAATTTGGAGGTCAGAATTGATCCTCACCATCTTTGATGCTTACCCAGCCTGGAACCTTCCAGGTAGGAGCCCAAAGGTTACAGATGAGTGAGTTGGATCTAAACTCAGGCCCCCACATTACACAAGTATGAGCCATCTCCCCAGTCCTACATCTGTAAGATTTTTAAACATAAGTGTTGATGCTGCCTGTACCTGCTTAACATACCCATTATAGAGATGGAGGGACTGAGGCAGAAAAGGTGTCAGAGAAACTCTTTTAGTTAAGGGTTTAACCACCATTTTAATAACTATACAATAGGATTCAAAGTTTGATTTTAAAACATGAAACTTAATTAATTCATCTCAGGTGTGGGCTACAATGTATAACACTTTGAAAAGTGTGTGAATTATAGAATTATCTCTGGGAAATTCATTCCAGCACACTAAACTAGATTCCAATTAGTTAAGTACTTCCAGATTGACTTTGAAGAGGCACTGTCATGTTCTTAATAAATGCTGTTGTATCACTTAGAATAGGGAAAAAACACGTATTAAAATCCTTGAAATGAAAAAGAGCTGACTTTGTTTAGGTTGTCAAGTGTCTGGCTATTTTTTAACAAGTTGTCTTAGTCAGGGTTTCTATTGCTGTGGAGGGACACCATGACCACTGCAACTCTCATAAAGGAGAGTGTTTAATTGGGGCTGGTTTACAGTTCAGAGGTTTAGTTCATTATCATCATGGTGGGAAGCATGGGAGCATGCATGCAGACATGGTGTTGGAGCAGGAGCTGAGAGTTTTACATCTGAATACAAACACAACCTGAAGAAAGACAGAGAAAGACACTGGGCATAGGTTGAGCTTCTGAGACCTCAAAGCTCACCCCCAGTGACATGCTCCCTCCTAAAATGCCACAGCTCCTAATAATGCCACTCCCTAGGCATTCATATATATGTATCTCTGAGGATCACCAATGAAGCAGTGGGCTATGGGTAGCTTCGAAAATTTTGCTAAACAGATTCTTCACAGATGCCACCACATTCCAAATGAGTGTGAGACAATTTAGAGTTTAATTCAATTCACAAAGGTTTGATTGTCCTATAAAAGGCAATATGAAGAATGTTTTTGGCAGGAGCTAATTTTTTTTTTTTTTGCTAGAATTCAAATTTAGGGCAACACAGTCTATAAACCTAATTTCAGACGAATATGCCTGGACTCTAGGGCCAATTCCCAAATATCACAAAAAGAAAAGAAAAGGTTAATAGAAAATCTGGTCTACATCTAATTTAATAAAAGATGTTCTTGTATCTGATTTCTATAATTTACTGTTTTGTTTTGTTTTTTTTTTTTAATCTGGCTGTCTTCTTACCTCCATACATGCAAATGTAGCAAGGGCATGTCCATCTACATAGAGACACACTCATTTCTTACTCAGTTTGCAGACAAAAAAAAACCTTTTAACCACATGTATGTTTGACTGATCCTGCCTGCTGTTGTCCAATCTCTTTTTCTGCAGTGCTGGGGTTGAACCCAGGATCTCACATAAACATGCATGTGAGCAAATGTACCACCACAATGAGCTACAGCCACAGCCCTCCAGCCTTGTTTACACTAGTGGGCCAACTCATCCCTTGGTTTTATACTTTTCATAGGGTAGTAGCAAGGAAACAATAGACCAGGAGAACCTGCACAATCTGTTCTCTCTATAGGCCTACCCTGTGCCTGGCACCGGATTACTTTCCTGTAAGTAATTCAAGGGAACAAGAGAACTCAGCACCAAACACAGCAAAGCCTCAACCCAGAGAATAAAAGTAAGTACAGAGGTTTGCTATTCCCTGGGAAACTAACCAGAAAAGTGCCTGGATGTGAATACAACTGTGTTCAATTTTTTATAGAACAGGACTCAGATGATCTATTTAACAAACAACAACAACCTTTATATTTGATAGGGTAAAATTCCATAAAATGGCTTCAAAGATGTGATTTAAAAATTCTGTTCCCCTCTTCTCTATATGAGGTATCTTTTGTCTCCTCTTGTTTTTGCTAGAAGCAAAGACCACTGTGTACATTTTCTCATCACCCTGCTTTGCATGCTAGAGCTCAGGATCATGTTCACAGCCCAAACGTTGTGCTGGCGGCCTGCATGCATTCCTCCCTGCTTCCATCCTTAAAGGAACAGAGCTCAGCAGAGTGGAGCCAGAACTGCTATGCTGGCAGCAGGTGATGGATGCACTGAGTGTGGGAATTCACTGTGTGATGTTGTTAAGCTATGGATCTATTTGGAGGATGTCCAATCAGGGCGATTAGAAAACACCTGAATATAGTGTGCAACTCAAAGCTACTATCTTATTTGTGATTGTGAACGCCAAGGAGAGGGAAAAATAGATGATATCTATAGGACTGTAAGAAAACACACTGGTCTGACAGTCAAGATTCCCCACATTTTATCCTTTCTGTGACTTGGGTCAACCTATTTAATTCTTTGCCCACCATGTTTACTATATGGTCTCTCAGGTGGCATGGTGGCTCACACCTGTAATACCTGCATTGATGAAGTAAGAGATTTAGTTCAATGCCAGGTTCAACTACATGCATGAGGTCCTGTCTCAAAATAAATAACAGCAAGATCAAGAACAACTGAAAGCAACCTGTGTAAATATCCAACCTCTGTATAGCTACGTAGAAATTTTGCTATTAGACACACTTCTGATTTGTTATTATAAATAGCTCAAACACTCAAAGCACATGCTGCTGCACACACTGAATAACTCAAAGCTGCTGTGAGAAGAAGCATTCTTAAACAGCATCATTGTGGTACAACAGGGCTTACATGAGGAAGCTGGTACTCATCTACTTTTTCAGCAAGTGGCATGACCTTGTCAAACTCCAATCCTTTAGCAGATCATCTAAACCTCTATGGTTCTCTTTTTGGTTTATTTATTTTAAAAGATCTTTTTTATTGTTAATTATGTGTATGTGTGTATGTGTGCATAAGCATTTGTGCACCTGTTAGTGCATATGACTGTGGAGTTCAGCAGGGAGCATCAGATACCCTGGAGCTGGTGTGATTGACACTGTGAACATCCAGGTATGTGTGTTGGAAACTGAACTTGAGAACCGAACAAGAATGATACATGTTTTTAACCACTGAGATATCTCTCCAGCTTCTGTTTAGTTGTTTTTGTTCTTTGAGATATGGTCTAATGTCTCTCTAATGTCTCTCAGAGAGAAATTGAAGTTGCTATGAAGCACAAGCTGGCCTTGAACTCCTGATCCTCTTGACTCCACTTCTGAAGTCCTGGGATTGCTGATGTTCATCATCGTACTTGGTATCTTTCTGCAGTTTATGAATGTAAATGCACATCCATGTTCAGTGAAACTCTCTAATTTAGGGTTAGTATGATGTACAGAAGACAGAAACACAGGAGTCTAAATGAAGCTATCCATCTAAGCTTGCACACATTCCATCGTAATGGGTGTCATGTATCACTCATGTATCTCTGGTCTGTTGTTCTGTGGAGATCACAGTTGATATTCACAGCAGTTTGACTTCAATTGCACAGTTACTGAAAGTTTTTTCTCTTATGTTTAACCTCAACATAGTGAGCTCAACAAAAGAAAAAAACACATTAACTAGTGGACACACTTCTGGAAGTATACTCCCTTCCTGTTCAAGAGAATGGCTGGTGTCTGTCGCTCAACAGATGTTGGAAGTCACTGGTAAACATATCTTCAAGGAACGTCTATTTCAGAAGGTAAAATTTGTACACATGAGAAAGTTAGTGATCAAAGCTTTCTCAGTTTGTTTTTTATTGCTGTGAAGAGACACTATGTGCATGGCAACTCTTATAAAGGAAAACATTTAATTGGGGCTGGCTTACAATTTCAGAGGTTTAGCCCATTATCTTCATGGTGGGAAGCATGGCAGTGTGCAGGCAGACATGGTGCTGGAGAAGTTGCTGAGCATTCTTCATTTTGATCCACAAGCAGCAAAGAGGAGACTGGACTCCACACTGGGTTTGAGCTTGAGCACAGGAGACCTCAAAGCCCACCCTCACAGTGACACACTTCCTCCAACAAAACCACACTTACTCTACCAGGGCCACACCTCCTAATAGTGCCACTCCCCTTAGGCCAAGCATTCAAACACAGGATTCTATGTGAGCCATACCTATTCAAACCACCACAAAGAACAAGTCAGATGGAATCAAGAGCTACAAAGTAGATGCAATGGTGTTTGGATTGTAAAAGAGGAGCCTGGAGCTGGCTGGGCAGTGAAGAAACTTCCATAGAAGGAGTCTCAGAATATGATTCATGGATGAATTGCATCTCTGAAGAAATTTAGTGCAAATAAAGAGAAAATTGGGCTTATGACAGTAAATATGGAAAAGCCTGATCAATGTATGAAGAAAGAAAGGAAGGACTGGGGATACCCATCACCTACCTTTTGCTTCATATATTAGACTTCATCCTTCAACTCCAGACAGTTAGCTATACATTCACAGAGTAGCCCCTCACACTTCACACCATTTGTTGTGGGAATGTTTTATACTCTCTGTCATCTCTAGGGGATGAGAAGGGAATTGTAGTACTTACTGAATAGAAATGAAAACCTTGAAAAGAACTGTGTTACTTTTCTTTCTACCCCTGCACTTTCTTACCAAATTACTTGGCTGGAAAGTGTTAGAAGGGGTGAGAGCATGTGATGGGGTAAGGAAAATAACTTTTGTGTAGGGCCAGAAAGTGCAATTTAGTGTTAGATGGGGCCTGCATATCAAGCAAGGTCTGACATGAGGGACCTGTTCCCGCAAGGTGGGAGGCATATATGCACATACAGGTCCAAAAAATGTGTGTCAGTGCCCAGATCATATGACAGAAACTTTTATATGTGGGATGTATTTGTCCATTTTCCTATAATACAATGAGCCAATAAGGCAATGAGGCTGGGAAAATTTAAAGAACATACATTTACTTAGCTCATGGTCCTGCAAGTCCAAGAGCATTGTCTTGGCTTTTCTGTTCAATTCTAGGGTAGCTTTCTGGCTATACTTGAAAATGGTAGACAGTGTAGTTGGAGCACATATAGAAAGCCAGGTTTTCTCTTTGGACTAGAGCCCACTCTCAAGGAAATGAACCAGGATTCCACGATAACATCTTTAATCCTTCCTAAGAGCATGACACAATGACATATGAACTTTTACAAGACTCCCATCTCTTAAACATTCCAACTCTCTTTAAAACTACCACATTGAGACAAGACTTCCAACATGTGATCCTTTGGGATAATACTTGTGCCTTACCCAAACCAAGGCAAGGAGAAAGCATCAGAGTCTGGGAAGAGTTTCCTAGGTCTGTGACTCCCACTACTGAACAACAACATTTTTTTTACAACAACAATTTTTTAAATTCCTATGTCTGTTTCAAACTTTCAAAAGTTGATAAAACCTTGTACAATCAAACTGGCGCTTTCTCAGACAACTAGGAGTAGTGCTTCCTCAAGATCCAGCCATACCACTACTAGGCATATATCCAAAACAGCCTCAAGTACACAATAAGGTCATTTGCTCAACCATGTTAGTAGCAGCTTTATTTGTAATAGTCAGATGCTGGAAAGAGCCCAGATGCCCACAAATGAAGAATGGATGCAGAAGTTGTGGTACATCTACAGAATGGAATATTACTCAGCAATAAAACAAGGAAATCATGAAATTTGCAGGTAAATGGTAGGACCTGGAAAGGATCGTCCTGAATGAGCAGTCCCAGAAGCAGAAAGACATACACGGTATATACTCACTCATATAGACATATAATATAGGATAAATCTACTAAAATCTGTACATCTAAAGAAACTAATCAAGAGAGAGTTTCCTGACTAAAATGCTCAATCTCCATCCCGTAAGGCAAAGAGGAAGGACATCAGAATAAGAAGAAAGCAGGAAACAAGCTAGAAACCCGCCACGGAGGGCCTGTGAAAGGCTCTGCACTGCAGACTATCAAAGCAGATGCTGAGACTTATGGCCTAGTATAGGGCAATGTGCATGGTATCTTATGTAAGAAGTAAGAAATAGTAAGATTTGGAGAGGACCGGAACTCCACAAGGAGAGCAAAAGAACCAGAAATTTGATCACAGGGTTCTTCCCAAAGACTCATACTCCAAACATGTACCATGCATGGAGATAACCTAGAACCCCTGCACAGATGTAGCCCATGGGAGTTTAGTGTCCAAGTGGGTTACATAGTAATGGGAAGAAGGATTGCCTCTGACATAATCTGATAGGCCTGTTCTTTGATCACATCCCTCTGCAAGGGGGAGCAGTGTTACCAGGCCACAGAAGTTGACAATGCAGCCACTCCTGATGAGATCTGATAGACTAAGATCAGAAGGAAGGAGAGGAGGATCTCCCCTATCAGAAGACTTTGGGAGGGCATGCATTAAGAAGGGGGAGGGATGGTGGGCCTGGGAGGGGAGGAGGGAGGGGCTTATGGCGGATACAATGTGAATAAACTGTAAATAATAAAAATAAAATAGTTGATACAATCTCTCTCTCGCTCTCTCTCTCTCTCTCTCTCTCTCTCTATATATATATATATATATATATATACATACTGGTTTTTCAAAACAGGGTTTCACTGTGTAGCCTTGGCTATCCTGGAACTCACCCTGTACAAGAGTCTGGCTTATAACTCTGACATCTGCTTGCCTCTGCCTCCCAACTGCACATATTAAAGGCATGTGCCACCACTCCCCAGCATATATATATATATATATATATATATATATATATATATATATTCATACATATATATTAATATATATTAAAACCTTAATATATTGCAAGCCTTTAGAAATGCTTTTGGAGAAAGGATTGAACTATTTTATTTAGAGTATACCATATTCCAGACTTTGTGATAGTTTATCTGCTATAGGAAGGAAAACCCACAACATTCCAGACAGCCTCTGGGATTTCAGGATATTGAGCTGACTAGAATTCTCTATTCCAATCTATGGGATATTTTAGATTTACACAAATCCATTGTACAAATAGCTAGGAATCATTTGTTTGTGTTCCAAGTGGGGAAAGCACAGCAGTGATTGTTAGCCATGATAAAAGCTTACCTAACACTTGTCATTTTTTGAGAGCCAATGTTAATTACATCTCTATTGTGCTAAAACATGATGCCATACTAACTTACGGAAGAAAGAGTTTATTTGGGTTTCACTCTCCAGTTTAACCTTACCTAACTTAAGGTGTATGAGTCTGCGATGGCAGAGCAGAGGCATGGGCACAAGCAGAAAGCATGGCAGCAGGAACAGGAAGTTGAGAACAGACTTCATGAACCGCAAGCATAAAGCAAAAAGAATGACCTGGGAAGTAGAGTGAGGCCTTAAGCACTCAACACCCACTCCTAGAAATAAACTCCCTCACAACCCTCCTCAACCAGAGTCATCAACCAGAGACCAAGTCTTTAGGGCATTTCTCATTCAAATCACCATACAGAAAGCTCAGGATCTCACAGGTACAAGGCAAGTGTTATGCCTCCAGCCTTGTGGCAGATTTTTGGAATTAATGGCAAATTTGGAATTAATGGCATCTGAGCAGTGAAATTCGGCCTCCTGGGTTTGGCTATTTTCCAAAATCCAATTTCTCAGAAACTGACCTTGGTGGTCCTACAGAGGACTGCTCTGACCCTGAGAAACTCTATGCAGCCATAGTAACCAGACAGCAGGCTCTGTGTAACCTTGAGTGAGCTCTCCTATGTTTTGACCAAGTAAAGCTCCTACCTGAGAAACTGCTTGTACTTTTTTGCCTACTTAAGTGTTAACCTGACACCCGGATCAGCATGTAGACTTTGTGTCCTTCTCTGTGTCTCCCTGTCTCTCCCTGTCTCTCTCTGTCTCTCTCTGTCTCTCTCTCTCTCTCTCCCAGCCCTCTCTCAGGTGGTATTCAGGTGTCACTGCTGGTCGGTGACACCTTGTAATATTTTTAAAGACATTTAAAACATAAAAAATGTGTTGTTATTTTTGTTGTTGTTGTTTTATGAGTACGTGTGTTTTGCCTGCATTAAGGCCAGATAAAAGCATCAAAATCCTTCAAACAAGTTATAGACAGTTGGGAGCCACCATGTATTGCTGGGAATTGAACTGTGTATCCTTGGCTGTAATGCAACTCAGTATGTAGACCAGGCTAGCCTTGAACTCACAGATCTGCTTCTGCCTTCTGAGTGCTGGGATTAATGGCATGCATGACCACCCAGCTTTTTTTTTTTTTTTTTTTGGTCAGGGTTTCATGTACTTCAGGCTGACTTCAAACTTGCTATCTAGCTGAAGAAGATGTAGAGTTCTGATATGCCTGCAATCAACCTACCAGTTGTGGGCTAGCAGGCATTTACCACTATGCCTGATTTGTGCAGTACTAGGAATCAAACTCAGGGCTTCATGAATGCTAGACAAACACTAACATTGGAGGTACATTCTCCATCTCATATTACTGAGTGATTGACATATAATTCACACATTAATTTATGTGACATGTCTGGCATAACTGGTGCTTTGTTTTACCCAAGGTAGGTAGAGACAAGCAACAACAGCGTTAGGCTCCTTGGTGACCCAGGCAAACAGGAGATAGATCCAGGACATCTGTAATTGGTTGGCACTTTCAGCTCTGGGAATTCTGAAACTTCAGACCACTTACTGGTGACCCACTGGCAAGCCCTGCCTCACACAGGTGTTTTAGTTATCCTGTGAAGTATTTATAAGCACTCTGATTTGCAATTTCATGCCCATCAGTTTGTTATGAATCTCTACCTGGCATTGTTCACTCTCCTACAGTGGTTGTCTGGGGAATTTGCCTTTGCAATTTCTGTTTGAGAAGATGTCAGGGCCCCATTGAAGAGCTTCAGCAGTTATTAAAAGGAGAGCACTTCCTCCCCCAAAGCAAAGAGTCACTAGTTTGCACCACAACAAAATGAAGCATACTCAAGAAACATTAAGTCCATTTGGTTTGTACCTATTGAGTCAGTACAGAGTGAGACAAGCCAGGGAGGCACAGACAAACTGGTACTTGGCTGACAGAGTTGGGTTGAGCAAGTCATAGAGACCTCAGAACCAAACATGGCAGGGTCAGGGTAAAGAGTACAGGCATAGCCTGGCTGTCTGAGTTTGCTTTCTGTTGCTGTGAATAAACAAAATGACCAAAAGCTGGTTAGTGGAGGAAAGAGTTACCTGGCTTACACTTCTGTGTTATAGTCCAGCCTTGAGGGAAGTCAAAGGAGGATGCAGAAGGCATGAACTGAAGCAGAGACCACAGAAGAACACTGCTTGCTGGTCCACAAGTCAGCTGAGTTTCAATAACCTTTCTTATACAGTTTCATGTTCTCTAGCCTAAGGAACATGCCAAAGGCCCACAGTGGACTATGCCATCCCATATCAACATGAAATCAAGAAAAATGTCGCACAGACATATCCAAAGGCCAACCTGATGGCAATTCCCCTGTTGAGATTCCCCGTTGTTAGGTGTGTGAAGTTGAGAGAAAAGATGAGCCATCACACACAGTTATGGACTTGGGGTCCTTTTTAAAATCTGGATTTTAAAAGCTGGTTGCCAGATGAAAATGTGAACATATTTGCTGGGTGTATCTCCCTCATATGAGTTGGAAGAATCATGAAATTCCAAGTATGTTCAGTAACATATGTGTCTCTTTTAATTTCTCACTCAGATATTTCTTAAGCAATTGTACTCTTTGAGATGAAATTAGTTATTAGCCACAGATTTAAAAAATGTTTACAGTAGGAGGCAGGTACCCCTTTGAAGGTCCTGGTGCTCTGAGCAGTGCCCACCTGAGGGCTTCTGGGAGTGCTGGTTGCCAGTGGCTCCTTAGCCACCCATGCAGAATGTTGTTCCACCATGGGAGTGGTACGGCTTGCAGCTAATGAATAAGTAGTGCAGGTTATAAGGATTTGGGATCTTACTCAGGGTGAAGGGACAATTATGTGATGTGTATGTGCTCATGATCTCCCTAGGGGAGGCTGGAGGGAGACTTCCTTTGTGTTCATCAAGGCCTAGCCACACTCCTCCCCACACCTCACTCTCCTGCTTCCTTTCACTTCAGATGAATTTGGGAGATCTCACTCAACCTCTTCTATCAGACACCCTGCAGCAGACTCTGGTGTTCTAGAAAGCTGGCCTGGAACATGTGGCAGAACAAGACGAGATCCTGTTGATGCTGGGTTTGTAAGTGGGTAGGTGTGACGTGTGTGAGGCATCTAATGGTTCAGATGTAACAGCATGAGCTTCAGCAGCCATGGTGACCTTCTAATGGCATCTGGAAAGATCGTTTATGGCTTTTGGGCTTCTGTTGTTAGGCCACCCCAGCTCACATCTCAATCCAAAAATTAATTTTGCCACTAACCCAGACACTTATATAACCTATATCTTTACTGAAATGTGGCGGAGCTGAAAGAGAGTGAAGAAGGGAGGGAGGGAGAGAGAGAGAGAGAGAGAGAGAGAGAGAGAGAGAGAGAGAGAGAGAGGAAGAAGAAGAAGAAGAAGAAGTAGGAGAAGATGAAAGAGAGAATATTATGAAGACAAGTAAGAAAACTTTATTTGCCTTATTAATCTATAAAATTTATGTAGCACACTGTGCTCTGTGTCTTTAAAAAGTACATTTAAATTAAAACCATTACATTACACATCTTTTTTTTTTTTTAAGTTAGGGTTTCTCTGTGTAGCTCTGGCTGTCCTGATACTAACTCTGTAGACGAGATCCACCTGCCTCTGCCTCCTGAATGCTGGGATTAAAGGTGAGTGCCACCATTGCTGGGCTAAAAGCATTACAATACTGATGTTGAAAATATGCCTAGTATTTATCTTTGCTTTTCACAACACATAGTATACTTAATGTTCTCATAACTTTGTGCACCCTCTCCCTGAACCTACACAACATGTGGTGTACTTTTCTGTATACTGGTTTTTATGCCCGAATTAATAGATTACTGTAATAGAAGCCATAGTAAAAAATGCTGGCCTTTCCAAATCAAGATGTCACAGAGTTGTACTCACTCCAGCTCCAAAGACAG
Source organism: Meriones unguiculatus (assembly GCF_030254825.1). NCBI lineage: Eukaryota > Metazoa > Chordata > Mammalia > Rodentia > Muridae > Meriones > Meriones unguiculatus. The sequence continues at coordinate 158,068,173 of NC_083369.1, read as the reverse complement.
AAACTACTCTTTGCCTCCTCTGGGTTGGGTGGCTAGATCATTTATTAGCTATGGTCAGGTCTCTGTCTGCATCACCTTGCTATGACCTTTCTTTCTCTGTGTAAGTGGTGGCTTGAATGAGACTGGCTCCCATAGGCTCATGTATTTGAATGCTTGTTCTGAAATTAGTGGAACTGTTTTGGGAAGAATTAGGAGGTGTGGCCTTGCTGGAGAAGGTGTTTCACTAGCAGGAGTCAGGGAGTTGGAGGGGGGATAATAGGGCTTCAAAAGCTAATGTCATTCCCAGTTAGCTCTCTGTGATTCCTGATTCTGGATTAGATGTAAACCCTCAACTACTGCTCCAGGGACATGTGTGCCTGTTTGCTGCCATGGTCTAATCATAATCCTCTGGAACTGTGAGCTCACATTAAATGCTTTCTTTTATGTGTTGCCTGGTCATGCGCTTTTGCTGCAGCAATAAAAAAGTGACTAGGACAACGTATATCTTATATTTTGTGTCTCAGATTTCCTTCTGCCTCAGTTACAACAACACCTGCCATGGGATTTAGAGGCCATAAGACAATCCAGTATTATCCTTTTCCTTCCTTCCTTCTTTTCTTCCTTCCTTCCTCTCTTCCATTTTTTCCTGGAGACAGGGTTTTTCTGTGTAGCCTTGGGTGTCCTGGACTTAATTTGTAGACCAGGCTGGCCTCAAACTCAGAGATCCACCTACCTCTTGCCTTCCCCAATGATTTTCCTCTTTCAAGATCTGTAGCATGAGCACATCCACCAGGCTCTTTGACATAGGTTCTTGGCATTGGCTATGAACATCTATTGGGGAGACACTTCAGAGTGTGTGTGTGTGTGTGTGTGCGTGTGTGTGTGATGACACTAAGAGAAAAAGGGATTTACATAATTGAAAAATAAAATAGAGGTGGGGTAGAGAGATGACTCAGTATAAGCACGAAGAGCAGTGTTTGCATTCCTAGAACCCACATAAAAGCTGGGCATGCCTGGTGAAAACATTTAATCCCACTACTCAGGAACCAGAGATATGGGATGCACTGAGCAAGCTCTTTAGTAGACAATTTGGAATAGCTGCTCTTCATGGTCAGTGAGCAACCCTGCCTCAATTAAAGGTGATCAGGCTCACCTTCAGACTGTCACATGCAAGCATATGCAGATTCTCACACATGTATACACACATACTCGCATGATCCCATACACACAATCAGAGAAAAACAGAGATGAGGAATGTTGGCACTCCTGTAAGTCCAGCACTTGAGAGATGAAGGCAGGAGGAAACCAAAGTTTCAATCCAGGCTACACCAGAAGGGTGGTTCAAACAAAACCATATAACACAACACCTTTCCTCTCCCCTGAAAAAAAAACCCAAACAAACAAAACAAGACAAAAAAAGAATAGCCAGGGGGTAGTGATGCATGCCTTTAATGCAAGGACTCAGGAGGGAGAGGCAGAGTGTTCTCTGAGTTTTATACCAGCCTGGTCTACATAGTAAGTTCCTGTAGAGACAGGAGTACACAGAGAAACTCTGTGTAGACAAAGGAAACAAACAAAGAAACAAAAAACTACAAAACCCGGAATCTGATCAGGGCAGTACTTGCACACATGTACTCACATGTTAGGGTGAATACAGGGGCTCACACTAGGAGCACCTATATTCACACTAACTTTAGGATGTTCTTGACATAATTTTGCCAAGCACTAAGGGTCTCATGATGGGAAAATACATGGAAGCATGTCCTTGGCTGTTGAGTCAACTAGCCAGCCATATGACACCCAAAGCCAGTGTGACTTTGTGCCAGACTGCACCCTTCACATTGAGTGACTGTTGTATGGTGGCACAGGACTCAGTGAGACCTGGGTTTCTCATGAACCTCAAAGCCCTGTGTGGAGCAAATTTACCTATAGTTACTATCACCTATAATTTTACCTATATGTAAAATGTATTGCCTATAGTGAGTTTCCATTTATACTATGGTAAAGGGTGTATCTGAGGGACTATTGGCAGCCAGTAACAGCAAGTGCTGTGGACCTTTAAATAGTTGATGTCTCTTTCTAAGTTAGATACTTGTAGCTGAAGAAGTAAAATGACTGAAGTTTTTGAAAGAGCTTTATCATTTGAAAGGTACAGATATTTTAACATTTTTTAAATACTAAGGTTTAGAAAGTCCCACAGATTGGTGGACATACTTCTCTTTGTGGATCTTTGAAGGTGCTTAAAGGAAACAAACCAAATTGTTAATATCTTACCAAGCATAATTAGCTATAATTAAATAATATGATTTCTAAAGCAGGTTCACTAAATCACTTCAAATAGTGCTATTTAAAGCACAGATTATCCTCTTAGGGTCTATGATTGTAGCCCAGTGGTAGAACATGTACCAGGCCTTGAGTCCAATTTTTAGTGGATCAATCTGTGTGCAACCTAGCATTGTGTGTTTCATCCAATTGTTTCTGGAGAGTTGATGAAAAACATGCAGGCCACTTTGATGCCAATCCACAGTGTGTAGGCAAGTTACAGCCCCATGATATTTGACACTTTGGAGAGCTATTTATCATTGTCCTAAAGGACTATCATTTTCTCCTCTGTTTCCATAAACTGTCTATTTTTGGCTCCTATGGTCCCTTTCCTGTGTCATCATTCCTAACTTTGCCTTTGGCTACTTGCACAAGGGAGCATCCACTTAACTATAGCACCTTCAGGTATGGCAGGTGTTCTTCAATGAGTCTCAGAGATTTCCTGGTTCAGCCTTCCTTATCTAGAATTTCATCCTGAACTTGACCTTTGACCCAGAAGCACTAAGGGAGAAGTTGAGTTTTTCCTGAACGTTTTCTGTTGTTGTTCCATTATAATTCATTCTGCATGTCAGCAGCTATCAACAAGAGGGACATAGAAATCAGTGTGGAAAAGAGGATGTTAATTTTGCCAATTAAGAGAAAGTCAACAGGAATTTGGAAAGAAAAAAAAATGTTAAGAGGGAACTCAGAAGAATGTTGAGACTGTATTAACTTGTCAAATCATTATTAATGAAGATTAATTATCCCATCCAAAATTTGATGTTTTAGTCCAAAAAATAATCAATAATGGATGAATGATACATGCAGTTTCCTCTTAAATAACTGGTTTTCCACATGGGTTTTGTTTCCTGAACACTGCATTGTAATCATTTCTAAAAAAAAAAAAAAAAAAATCATGATATAAAGTAGTACGTTTGTATTGTCCCATGTGACTCAGTAGGCCATTTCTGCCCTGAACCCTGGACTTCAGGAACACTCTAATTTGGTTTGTGTCAATCACCAGCAGTGCCACCTTCCTGTTCTGTCCAAGACAACATGTTGATTCAGATGCAGAACCCTTCCTTTTCAGACCTTGGTCTATCTGCCCCTGTACTAGAAGCATGTGTTTCTAAAGAGCAGTAGCTGGCTCTCAGTCCATTTTCTCACAACCTGGTGCCCTGACTGACTTCAGTATTGCCTGTAATTCCTCTTCCTTCCTTATTCCCGCACCCAACAGAGCATTCTATATGTATAAAGGTTGATTAATTAAAAACAAAGTGAAAACTAACCCCAGCTTGGACCTCTTCTTGCTGAAGTTCACTAGCCTGGGATCATCATGGACATTTATTTTTATTTGTCACAGGCTAGCTGCAGAAGTATCCAAAACCTGTTTGGGTGTGGCACAAGGTCATCCAGGGTAGGGATACCATATATATTGTGGGTAACAAACTGAATTTCTTGACATCTGGGAATGTACTCCTAGTGGTCTGGTCTTATATAGAGCAGGTATCACTAACTGCATCTTGTAGTGTCCAGCTTATTGTATATTTTTGGAAATATGTATTATTGACATAAAATTACATCCACTTGTTTACATGTTGTCAGTGACTAACTTCATCCACAATGGTGAAGATGATTAGTTTCAATGGATACATATGGCCCACATGACCTAACATACCAAGTACATAGTTTATAGCAGAAGGGGTTTGTCATCCCCTTGTTTAGAAACTTGATGTGATAAGGTTGGAGCAATCGAAGTCTCCTGGAATTAAAGGAACCAGAGCTTTTCACAGATGTCAATTTCTGTTGTAACTGGCCTTGTCAAAGTCTCTCTGCATGAAAGTGAGCTGGATTAGCAGTTTACTTTTAATAGACATTAAGGCAAAAGTGACAACATGTCACCTCATCCTGGGTTTTGTTCTGGTGCTGTTGTCTTCTTGATTTACACACTTTGGTAAAATCTGCTACCATTTTGAAAAGGTCCACTTCTGGCCAATAGCTAGTAATGATGTGGTGTCCTTATTATTCCTGGGGAAATGAATCCTGCCAGTGACCATATGTGTGGGGTTGTCATCAGATTCTTCCTAAGTCAAGTGGTAAGGTGACTCACAGCCATAGTCAACACACTTTGAATGTCTGAGATGAAGTCATTCAAGCAGAAGATACAGGGAAGTTGTGGTGGTTTGAATGAGAATGGCTCCCATAAGCTTGTATCTTTGAATACTTAACTGGTCTCCAGTTAGTGGAATTGTTTGAAAAGGATTAGGAGGTTCCATATTGGAGGAAGCATATGTCTGGTGTTGGGCTTTGAGGTGTCCAAAGCTCACACCAGCCACAATCTGTCTCTTTCTCTTTCTCTCTTTTGCTCTCTAGGTCTCTGGCTCTCTGTCTGCAACTTTCAGATCAATTTGTGAGCTCTCTGCTACTTCCTCATCACAAGGCCTAACTGTCTGCTGTCATGCTTCCTGTCCTGGTGATCATGGGCAACTTTTTAAACCTGTGAGTAAGCCTCTAAGTAAATGTGTTCTTTTATATGTCACCTTAGTCATTTTTTCCCCCTAGCAATAGAACTGTTACTAAGTCAAAAGAAACCTGCACCACAGATATGTTTAATAATAAATCTTATATCACCGAGTTTGGGGGTGTTTGCTCTGCAGCAAGTAGAGATTCACATGTTAAAAAATGGGCATAATTTTTTGCTACCTAACAAAGAGGCCTATGATGAGAATTAATATGCTCATAAAATGTTTAGACATCTCCAGAAGCCCTTCCTAAATGCACAAGCATTTCCCGTTTCTTCCCTATGACCATCTGCCTGCCTGTCTTGGTTGGTATTCCTAAAGTGGCTCCTTTTCCCCCCATGAAGTTCTCAGGGACTCCTCATTCATTAATTAAATAACGGAAGAGTAATGTTTTAAGAGAGAGACTTCTCCTTCAGAAATGGTTTCCTGTGGCCCTTTATGGACCCACTAGGGAACCCCTGGCTAAGATCCCTGTGGCCCAGCAGGGCTCAATATTTCTCCCTGGGTGCAAAGCAGGCTCACTGAGTCTGAGGAAATGGCTCGAGGAGAGAAGCAGGGCTGAGCCTGCACCTGAGAGGCTGCCAAACAGCCAGCGAGCTGGCACACCTGGCACCAACCCCACAGCTGGCGCCACCCCCTCGCAGAGTCTCCACAGCACCGGAAACAGACGGGAGAGCAGCGCCCCTCGCAGGCTCTCTGCTTCTTTTCCCCACCTCATCCATGCCCGCCAGCGCCCCTTGCCGTCCCATCATTCCATGTCATCTGGCCGACATCGCCTGGTGGAGGCTTCCTCACGCCCCCCGGCCCACCCACAGCGGGTCTCCTCCACCGCTGAGCTCCGACTTCCGGGGCGCGCAGACAAGGCGTCACAGTGATAGCGCCTCTGGGCGTCACAGTGACAGCGACCAGGGAAGCACAGGAGGAAGCGGTGACTAGTGGAGGAGCCACTCTCTGAGTCGCTGCAAGGATGTCTGAGCAGCCGCTGCCACCAGCCAACAATGGGGCCTCCGGCTCCGGAGACGCCCTGCCCGCGCCCATGGCCTCCAGCATGGACTCCTCCCAGGCTGGCTCACCTGGTGGAGGCCTAGGGACTGCGGTGGCCTCCATGTTGCTCCACCCGCCGCCACCCAAGCCGCCCCTGTCCACCGCCTCGTCTGCCAAGCCCGCCAGCGCTCCACCTGGCCCGGCCATGTCCCTGGCTGGGCCGCAGGCATTTCGGGATCAGTTGCAGGTGTTCAGGTCCCAGCCCTGGAGACTTCGTGTAGTGCGGCAGCCTCTTTCTGAGCAGGAGCCACAGAGCATTTGAAGAGCCTCTATGTGGCCATGGACCAGCAGAAGACTCCACTGCCCAGATCCTAGAGCCTGATGGACAAGTTCAGCTACATCGACCTCTCACAAAACAACCTGTGGGTGCACTACAGAGGTACAGGATTCCAGGTCTCACTTAGAGATCAGACAGTGCTGGGTGAGGCTCTGGGCTAGGGAAGGAGCTGGGCTTCCTAGGCCCGGAGGGGGATGCTTTGAGGTACTCCAGGATGACGGGACACATCACCCCTTACTATTTCCCTGAGATAAATCTATTGGCCAGAGTTGTTCTCCAGGTACAGAGGGTCAGGTTTTCTCCTTTTATGCAGTGGTGATGCGAGACAGGATTACGAGGTACAGTTTCTAATTAAGTGAGAGCCTACATACACAGGAGGGAGAGCCTAATCAGTTGGTTATTTGTCCCAAACTATGCCCAAGATTGTGTAGGGGTAAAAAACGAGAAGGGACCCAAGCTGGCCATCATTGTTCCTTACTGAAAGCAACTGGGAGAATGAGAGGGGAACCTTAGGATTCCCTGTTTTTTCAGGGAGCAAAACTGCCCCCTCCTCTATCCCAAATTGGAAATGTCCTGTGTTTCCAGATGGTGTTACATGAAGTTTTGTTGAAAACAAGGGTTTTCAAAGATACCAATTAGCCTTTTGAAGAAAACTGGCTTATATTTTGCACCTGCAGCTAACATACGTAAGCACCTTAGGCTTCTGCTCCTTCCCATCCCCACTTTTCCGAGGTTAAAACAAAGCTTTAAACAATTCAATTGTATAGAGAATTATAAATGACAGGGGCGGGGTTGAATTTTACCTTGGATTAATTGCCTGCATCAAGTTTACTTGTGTGGAATAGGCAAAAAAACAATACAGTGCTATCAGTTTGGATACACATCCCAGAGGCTCTAAATCTAAAGCAGAGGTGTGTTTACATTCTAAGCAGGCTCCTTTTGATTGGCTCTAAAGGGAGGGGTGTCTTCAGTGATATGTAGGTAGAGTATACAAACCTGTGGCAAGATTCAGAAAGAATGAACAACTGGGGTTTGAGAAGAACCTTGAAAAATCAGCTACTGTTTAAATGAGTATGGCAACAGAAAACTGCTGAATGATTTGGTTGTAAAGAATCTACACAAAGATGGGCCTTGTTACATTTCTTCTTGTTGTCATAGATCCAAAGAAGTACTTACTATTTCGAACATTATATCCCTTTATCTAAGTGGCAGAAAATTTCAAAATAACAAACTTTTTTTTTTCCTTTTATTTAGGACGTTTTGTTAATTTCTTTGTGGATTATTACTTAATTTTGTTTTTAAATTCGTGTGAACAGTGAGTGCTATGCTATGTTTACTTCTGTTTTGGCTGCCAGAATGCTTTTGTTAGATTTGACAGAACTTCATTTTACATTTGTGGTTTATGGTAAATGAAAAGCATCTAAAGGCAGAGACTGTGTAGGGGAGGTTAGTGAGCAAAGAATCCCAACATTCCTGAATCCCAGCAGTCACTATTGGTACTAGCTCTGTTAGGAGACAGGGCCTCAGTGTCTTCTGAGTGCTGTGGGAGTTGATCCGGAAGGTCCGTAAGAAAATTTCTGTGGTAGCTTAACTCTCATGATTGTGGCTAATTTGGCATTGTAACATTCCTTGATTGGTTGTGTTTACTTCTTTTATGTAAAATTAATCAACTAGGCCAGAGACAAATGCATGCTTATGTGGTTGGGGTTTGAATGTCACAGTTTTCCTGTGGCCTTTTTCTTACTTTCTGTTGTGTAACACTGATATTCACTTTCTGGAAACATTGTTGTTTCATAAACATGAACCATTAGTTTTGGAAGAACAGATTTGTTGCCATTCTTCTCTCCAGTTTTTATCTCCTTTGTCTCTCCTTTCCCCATGTTACAAAGACAGTGTCTCTCTTCTAAACCTTCTTGGAGTCTTGCTATTTTAAAGTCTGTGTCTTTTCTGGTATTACATTTTTTTTTTTGGTTATTTGCTTGTTTGTCTTTTGAGGGACACCAAATGCACTGGACAACTTTAACTCAAGAGCAAAAAGCAATTATTGTAGATTAATAAAATGCAATATTCACAAGCAAGAGTAGATGTTTTATGTGATGTATCCTTGTGCTGCATTGCTTTTTTAACGTGAAATATTACTCTTTGCCTTTTTCTATATTAAAAAATTGTAAAAGATTGATCAAACTTGTTTTCCAAAAATTATGATCTTGATTTTCGTCTGCATACATTCTGTGTTTAAAATTTTATTCTAAATTGGAAATGCTGATCCAATTTAGAATTGGAATTGGAAGCAGTATCTTCAGAGATGGGAAGGTAACATGTTAAAAATGACAGATACCTAGATAAAAATGGATTGATTTGCAGGAGAGTTATGGTGTATATGGAATAGTGTATGTTATTTTTTGTCTTTCAACTGTGTACATGTGTGTGGGTGTTTGCTCCTATCAGTTTGACATGGTACAATTGTGGAGCTCAGATGACAACTTGTGGGAGTGGATTCCCTCTTTCCTCCATGTGAATTCTAGGGATCTAATTCAGGTCATCAGACTTGTTGGCAGGTGTCCTTACCCATTGAGCCACCTTGCTGGTCTTATGATAAAATTTTCAGGCATTTTATGTAACAAGCTATTATTGAAACACTCAAGAAGGCCCTCTTATTAAAAAAAAAAATTGTCAATTGATTAATTTCTAAAGTGACAGGTTTATAATTCATTATAATAACTTCATTTTGTTTTTGTTGAATATTAAAGGATCATTTAATGACTATGACATTGGGTTCAGTTAGCATAAATGCTATAATTACAGATCCACTCTCTCTTTCTTTCGAGTGCAAGCATGCAGACACACACTATCAGGACTCTTTAAAGAGACACAAACAGATCTGACACAAGTAGATTTGGCAAGTGGCATTACCTGAAGGTTAGATTTTCACAGCATTGTGTATGTCAGCCAGGACTGACCATTTTGTGGGTTTAAAGAGATGGTTCAGCTGTAAGGACACTTATTGAGCTTGTAGAGGACATGGGTTTAATTTCTAACACCCACATGGTGGTTAAACTATCCATAACTACAGTTCCAAGGAATCTGATGCCCTCTTCTGATCTCTTTGACCACCAGGAACATGTACATGCATGCAGGCAAAACAGTTCTATGCCTAAATAAATTTTAAAAAATTAAAAAGAAAACTAATGTTTCGGTCTCCAAATTTTGTGATCTCTGCTTTATTTGTAATAACTCATTTCCTTTGTGTTGATTTATTTTCACTTTAGTGAAAGACAGTTGCCATCAAAGGTATTTCTCATTAGGGGGAAATGTTACTGAAATTCAGTCATGCTTCAGAAAATTTGGGACACTTTGGTAGTCCTGCCTTGCAGTGCTTAGGACAGATGACAGAGAATTGGAATTTGGGAGCCTGAAGAAGTGATGAAACGGTGAAGTGCACCTTTTAATTGTAGCATCTTTATTCTTTTTATGTGTGGGTGTCTGGTATGCATGCCTGACTGCGTGTGCCCTGGTGTCCAGAAGAGGGCATTGGTTCCCCTGCAGCTGGAGTTGCTAGCAATTGTGACCCACCTGGTGTCTGTGCCAAGAACCAAACTCAGGTCCTGGGAGAGTTTCAAGTTGTGTTTTTGCAGAACAATCTCCCCAAGTTGCAGCAATTACTAGTCTTTAACCCTCACTGAATATAATTCCTGGAAAATGTTGTACTTTTTTCCATATATATATATATATATATATATATATATATATTTATTAAATATATATATTTAATTTTATATTTTTCTTATTAGTTACATTTTATTAACTCTTTATCCCAGCTGCATCCCGCTCTCTCATTCCCTCCCAATCCCAGCCTCCTTCTCTCATCTCCACCCTGCCCCTTTCCAAGTCCACTGATGGGAGGGTGGCAGCTCCTCCCCATTCATCTGATCCTGTTTTATCAGGTATCTTCAGGACTGGCTGCAAAGTCCTACTCTATGGCCTAACAGGACTGCCTCTCCCTTGGGGGGTGGGGAGGTCAAAGAGTCAGCCATTGAGTCCCTATTAGAAATAGTCCTTGTTCCCCTTACTATGAGAAACCAATTGGTTACTGAGCTACCACAGGCTACATCTGAGCAGAGGTTCTAGGTTATATCCATACATAGTCCTTGGATGAATGTCAGTCTCAGAAAAGACCCTGTGCCCAGGGTCCTTGTGGTGCTCCTGTCCTTTCCCCATCATACTAACTCCCCTTCTTTCATATGATTCCCTGTATTCTGCTGAAGGTTTGGTTATGAGTCTTTGTATCTGCTTTGAAAACACTGCTAGTTAGAGTATTTCAGATGCCTTCAGTAGACTCCTGTCATATGTTCAATGCACATCCAATCTGTCTTTCTAAATGAGGATTGATCATCTTACCCCATGTCCACTCTCTTGATTATCTGTTTTAGGTTTATAGATTCCATTATGTTTATATTTTATAGGTCTATAAAACTGAGTATATACAGTGTTTGTCTTTCTCCTTCTGGGATATTTCACTCAGAATGATCTTTTCTAGATCCCACCAATTGCCTGCAAATTTCATGATTTCCTCCTTTTTGATTGCTGAGTAGTATTCCATTGTGTAAAAATGCCACAATTTCTGTATCCATTCCTCCATTGATGGACATCTGGGTTGTTTCCAGGTTCTGGCTATTACAAATAAAGCTTCTATAAACATGGTTGAGCAAGTATCCCTGTTGTGTACTTGAGCAAAGTTTGGGTATATACCTATATTTTTAATGTAGTAAGGACTGTACATGCAGGCCTGTGTACTATTGTTATGGGCCCGTACATGTGGAGGTCAGAGGACAACTTCAAATTCTGATTCTCTTTCCATCTTGTGGGACCTGTGGCCTGCAGTTTAGGTCATTGTGGTACTCCTATTCACTGAACCATCTCACTGACTTAAAACTATATTTGTGAAGTCTGATCAAATATCTTAAGAAATGTTTGCTTACAAAGACAAAGGAGGATTATAGGGGTGCTAAGAAGGTGGCTTAGTAGGTAAAGTGTTTTTTCTACAAGCATGAGGACTAGAGTTCAGATTACCACAACTCACATGAAAGCAGTTTCTTTCAGTGTTCGCCTGAAACTCTTTGTGTGTGTGTGGCGCAGGTGATGGGTTGGCCAGATGAGCACAGGTGTGGCTTAGAGACTTTTCAGTCAGAGAATAGCCAGTTCCAGATTCAGTGAGAATAGCCAGTTCCAGGTTCAGTGAGAGATCATAAAACAAGACTAAAAAGTGATTGAGGAAGATAGCTCATTTACTGTGCACACACTTACACACACACACACACACACACACACACACACACACACTATATATATATATATATATATGTTTGTGTGTGTGTGTGTACTTTAAGAGATCTTTATAAACAAGAAATTTATAATGGTCATGGTGGTAAGTACCTGTAATCTCAGGATGTGTGGGAGGTTGAAGACACAGAGTTTTATTTTGTCACCCTGTCTTTCTACTAATATACTGTATCAAAACAAAAAAAAATCAAATTAATTAGAAGTGAACTGAGTTTTCCCTTGGATCTCTTTGCTAAAATTTTGATAAATTTGCTTTGATGGAACATAATAATTATACTCAGAAAAAACTAGCTAGCTATGGGGCAGAAAATTCTGTTAAGTTCATCTGCCTGGTCTTCTCAACTCATTCATTCTTTCATGTAAACTCCATGTTTACTTGGTGCAAGTTTCTGGGCTTAAAGAGGATTAAAATACCGTCTTTGACAGCACAGAGTTCAAATAAAAGAAAATGAAGTAGTGGGGGAAATTTTAGAATGATATTGAGGAAGATAGGAGCATCTAACTCAGGCTTGCCCTCATACCTCCTAATGCTGTGACCTCATGTTGTGGTGACTCCAACTATAAAATTATTCTTGTTGCTACTTCATAACTGTAATTTTACTACTGTTATGAATTGCAGTGTAAGCATCTGTTTCTGATGGTCTTATGTGACTCCTGTTAAAGAGTCATTTGACCCCGCCCCCAATGGACCTCAACCTACAGTTGAGAACCACTGCTGTTTCTTGGAAAAGTTAAGCTTGGTAGCCAAGTTTAAAAGATGAGATAAAGTTCTAGGGCAGAGTGTATGAAAGTGAAAAGGATGAAGTAAACAATTATTCTAAGTGTTTGGATCTGTAAGCTTAGACTTTATTCTTTAGGATGTACAGAATCATCAAGAGATATCAAAAAGGAAGTGCCTGACTCATATTTTAATTTAAGACCACACACTGATTGAAAGATAGATTCAACTGTACAAGGAATAACAATTCTTTTAGAAATCTGTTGCTTTAAAGAATGTAACATGCAGAATGGGAAGGGATAGAGAAATACATATATATTTCTGATATTTTTTAAGGTAACACAGAAATATGAGGAATAATGAGAGAAATCAAGAAGTATTATATACCTAGCTATGTTGATTTATTTTATTAATTACAGTTTATTCACTTTGCATCCCCCCCATAAGCCCCTCCCTCCTCCCCTCCCAGTCCTACCTGATAGGGGAGGTCCTCCTCTCCTTCCTTCTGATCTTAGTCGATCAGATCACATCAGTAATGGCTGCATTGTCATCTTCTGTGGTCTGGAAAGGCTGCTCTCCCCTCAGGGGAAGGTGATCAAAGAACAGGCCTATGAGATTATGTCAGAGGCAGTCTCTCTTCCTGTTAATATGTAACCCACTTGGACACTATACAGCCATGGACTACATCTGTGTGGGGGTTCTAGGTTATCACCATGCATAGTACATTTTTGGAGTATGAGTCTCTGTGAAGAACCCTGTGCTCAAATTTCTGGTTCTATTGCTCTCCTTGTGGGGTTCCTGTCCTCTCCAGATGTTACTATTTCCCACTTCTTACATAAGATTCCCTGCACTTTGCCCAACAGTTGGCCATAAGTCTCAGTGTCTGCTCTGATAGTCTGCAGGGCAGAGGCTTTCAGAGGCCCTCTGTGGCAGGTTCCTAGGTTGTTTCCATTTTCTTCTTCTTCTGATGTCTATCCTCTTTTCCTTTCAGGATGGGGATTGAGTGTTTTAGTCAGGGTACCCTCTCTTGATTAGTTTCTTTAGATGTACAGGTTTTAGTAGGTTTATCCTATGTTATATGTCTATATGAGCGAGTATATACTGTGTGTGTCCCTCTGCTTCTGGGACAGCTCACTCAGGATGATCCTTTCCAAGTCCCACCATTTACCTGCAAATTTCATGACTCCCTTTTCTTTCATTGCAGCGTAGTACTCCATTGTGTAGATGTAACACAACTTCTGCATCCATTCCTCAGTTAAGAGGCATCTGGGCTGTTTCCAGCTTCTGGCTATTACAAATAAAGCTGCCGGGGGCGGAGCCAAGATGGCGACTAGCACACACAGTTTCTGAGCGGTGGGATACCTGATCTTCTGAGTTGGAGAATGGAAGGACCCCCAACCCAGGAAAACCACAGCGAGGCTTTCTGAACACCAGGGAACATCGCAGGAGGTGAAAACTTTGGCCTCCGGTCACCCTGAGACTTGCTTGGGGAAGGAGAGAAACGATTCTTTGTTCTTGCGGCACTCCCTTCTCCTGAACGTCCTTCCTCTTCGGCACAGCAGCACAGCAGACTCATCTTTCTCAGCGCAGACCTAACTGCCTGGGGTATACAGCCGCTGAGACGGAGCCCCAAGCACTTTAGTGGCAGACAAAAGCCAGCAGTACGTGCCCCGGAGTCCCAGATTCGCACAGCGGCTGCACCATCCTCCCAGGGCACGAATCTGCTAGACATCATACTAGCTCCGCAGGATCGCCATCACTGACGGTATGGCCCGCCCAATCCCACAGTGACAGAGAATACGCTATATACTCACCAAAACCAGGCAGAAATGTCATACAACCTGGACACACCAGGCGCTGGGCCTCCCAAGCTTGGAGAGCACAACGAAGAGATCCCAGGACTTCCCAGAAAGCATTGGGACTAGCAACCCAGTCTCCAGTTACAGCAAGACATGGCAGCGGAGCAGCACTGAACTGGCGGGGCACCACAGCCCTCCAGTTTAAGACTAACCAGGGCCAAACCAGAGAACAGAGAGCCTGGTTACCCCATCCCTGCTGAAGTGACCACCCTGGAATCTCCAGCTGCAGCAAGACCTCAGAACCTGGCAGTGACAGCAGCACAGAACTGGCGGAACACATCAAAGAAGCAGGGCCAAACCAGAGAGCAGAGAGCCCCGGATACCAAGATCTCTGCCAAGAGACCTGCCTGTAAGTGAGTGCACCCTTGAGAATCTGCAGTTCCCCAGATCCTGGGTCCTTCTAAATCAGAAGCCAGGCATCGAACCCCCCTCCCACCCACATACCCACTTTGGGAAACAGAGGGGCACTAGGGACATTGAAGTTCCTGCCCTGTGGGCCTGATTTAGGAGTTAAGAGAGTTAATGCCAGAAATTGCGCTGTGATCATCATTAGCGCCTGCGACATATACAGTGCAGAGCCCCTCAGACACACTCAAGGGTTCAACAGTAGCCATCACTCTGTCCCTCGAGAAACTCATCCACACACACTTACACTCACACACACACGCGCGCACGCGCACACACGCTTGCATTTGCCCCGTTTGCGCCTGCGTACTTTCCTCCCACAGGTACAGCTAGTCCTCAGCACACGCTGAGAGTGCTCAGCTTCCTGAAGAACTCTCCAGACACCAGAGATAGACAGCACCAGTCTGATCTGCAGAATCCAAAAACAAACAGGGAAGGTTTCAGATAAGCCAATGGCCAGAGGTAGGCGAAAGAACACTTCCAACATAAATCAGGACATCATGACTTCACCAGCAAACCCCAAAATCGATGGATACTCCAATTCAGCAGAAGCACAGGAAAATGATTTTAAAGCCATGCTTGCCCAATTACTTGAGGCTCATAAGGAGGAAATGAACATGTCTTTCAAAGAGATGGCCAGTCAATTGGAGGCAAAGAAAGAAGAAATAGACAATTTCCTTAAAGAAACACAGGCAAACATAGCCAAACAAATAGATACACAAGTAGAGGAAAAATTAGTGGCATATAAGAAGGAAATGAAAAAAGAAATAGAGGCCATCGTAGAGAGACAGGAATCCAAATTCAAACACATGAAAGAAATGGTGCAAGGCATGAAAACAGAATTAGAATCAATAAAGAAAACACAAAATGAGAAAACCCTTGAGCTGGAGAACTTGGAGAAAAGATCAGGAACCACAAAAGTAAGCATCACCAACAGAATACAAGAGATGGAAGAGAGAATCTCTGGAGCTGAAGACATACTTGCAGAAATAGATACTTCTCTCAAAGAAAAAGTAAAATCAGAAAAGTTCCAATCACAAAATATCCAAGACATCAAGGATGCTATGAAAAGACAAAATCTAAGAATAATAGGAATTCATGAAAAAGAAGACTCCAGACTCCAAGGTCCAGAAAATATTTTCAAGAAAATCATAGAAGAAAATTTTCCCAACTTAAAGAAAGAGATGTCCATAAATATACAAGAGGCCTACAGAACTCCAAATAGACTAGACCAGAAAAGAAACACATCACGTCACATCATAGTCAAAACACTAAATCTACAGAACAAAGAAAAGATACTAAAAGCAGCAAGGGAAAAAGGCCAAGTAAGATATGAAGGTAGACCTATCAGAATCACACCGGACTTTTCATCAGAAACTATGAAAGCCAGAAGGGCCTGGGCAAGTATCATGGAGACTCTAAGAGATCACAAATGTCAACCGAGACTACTATACCCTGCAAAGCTTTCAATCAACATAGATGGAGAAAACAAAATATTCCATGACAAAACTAAATTTACACAATATCTACACAGCAAACCATCCCTACAGAAGATACTAGAAGGAAAACTCCAATCCAATGAAAACAAATTCACCCAAGAAAACAGGGCATACAGATAATGTCCCAACAAAAATGGAAAGAAAACAAGCAATGAAACAGGGTTAGATCATCGACTCCATTACAAAAGGAACTAACATGCATTGGTCACTATTATCTATCAATATCAATGGACTCAACTCACCAATAAAAAGACACAGGCTAACAGAATGGTTAAGGAAACAGGATCCAACATTCTGTTGCATCCAAGAAACACACCTATGCAACAAAGACAAACACTACCTCAGAGTAAAGGGCTGGAAAACTGTTTTTCAAGCAAAGGGTTCCAGAAAACAAGCTGGAGTAGCCATCCTAATATCTAATAAAATAGACTTTCAACCCAAGTTAATCAAAAAAGATAAGGAGGGCCACTATATTCTCATCAAAGGAAA
The DNA here is from genome assembly GCF_030254825.1 of Meriones unguiculatus. Classification (NCBI taxonomy): domain Eukaryota; kingdom Metazoa; phylum Chordata; class Mammalia; order Rodentia; family Muridae; genus Meriones; species Meriones unguiculatus. The sequence goes on along the minus strand of NC_083369.1, from coordinate 158,051,740 downwards.
AATCCACCAAGAGGACATCACAATCTTGAATATCTATGCCCCAAATACAAGAGCACCGACATTCGTAAATGAAACATTATTAAAGCTTCAATCATACATTGATCCTAATACCTTAATAGTGGGAGACTTCAACACTCCACTCTCACCAAGGGACAGATCAACTAGACAGACACCAAATAGGGAAATAAAAGCACAGAATCCCTAAATCGAATGGACCTAATAGACGTCTACAGATCATTTCACCCAAACTCAAAAGAGTACACCTTCTTTTCAGCACCACATGGAACCTTTTCCAAAATAGACCATATAGTGGGCCACAAAGCAAGCCTCAACAGATACAAAAGGATTGAAATAATCCCTTGTATACTATCTGACCACCATGGACTAAAGCTCGACCTCAACAACAACAGAAACAACAAAAAGCCGACACGCACATGGAAACTGAACAACTTACTACTCAATGACAGCTGGGTTAAGGAAGAAATAAAGAAAGAAATTAAAGACTTCCTAGAATTCAATGAAAAGGAAGGCACAACATACCCAAATTTATGGGACACATTGAAAGCAGTGCTCAGAGGAAAATTTATAGCACTAAGTGCCTGCAAGAAGAAATTCGTAACATCACATACAAACAACTTAATGGCCCAACTGAAAACCCTAGAAAAAAAAGAAGCAGATACACCCAAGAGGAGCAGATGGCTGGAAATAATCAAAGTAAGGGCTGAAATCAATCAACTAGAAACAAATAAAACTATCCAAAGAATCAATGAAACAAAAAGCTGGTTCTTGAGAAAATCAACAAGATAGACAAACCCTTAGCCAAAATAACTAAAAAGCAGAGAGAAACTATCCAGATCAGCAAAATCAGAAATGAAAATTGGTACATAACCACAGACATTGAGGAAATCCAAACAATTATTAGGTCATACTACAAAAGCCTATATGTCACAAAATTTGAGAATCTAAATGAAATGGATAATTTTCTTGAAATATTCCATGTACCAAAACTAAGTCATGATCAGGTAGAAAGACTGAATAGCCCTATATCTCCCAAGGAAATCGAAGCAGTCATTAACAGTCTCCCCTCCAAAAAATACCCTGTACCAGATGGCTTCAGCGCAGAATTCTACAAGACCTTCAAAGAAGTGCTAACTCCAATTCTCCTCAAGCTATTCCACAAAATAAAAACAAAAGGAACACTACCAAACTCATTCTATGAAGCCACAGTCACCTTAATACCTAAACCACACAAAGACCCAACAAGAAAAGAGAACTTCAGGCCTATCTCCCTTATGAACATTGACGCAAAAATACTCAATAAAATACTTGCAAACCGAATCCTAGAACACATCAAAGATATCATCCACCATGACCAAGTAGGCTTCATCCCAGGCATGCAAGGGTGGTTCAACATACGGAAATCCATCAATGTAATCCACTACATAAACAAACTGAACGAGAAAAACCACATGATCATATCCTTAGATGCTGAAAAAGCATTTGACAAAGTCCAACACCCATTCATGTTTAAAGTCTTGGAGAGATCAGGGATACAAGTCACATACCTAAACATAGTAAAGGCAATATATAGCAAGCTTATAGCTAACATCAAACTCAATGGAGAGAAACTTAAATCAATCCCACTGAAATCAGGGACAAGACAAGGCTGTCCATTATCCCCATATCTTTTCAACATCGTACTTGAAGTCCTAGCCAAAGCAATAAGACAACTAAAGGAGATCAAGGTGATACAAATCGGAAAGGAAGAGGTCAAAGTGTCACTATTTGCAGATGATATGATAGTATACATGAGCGACCCCAAATATTCAACCAGAGAACTCCTTCAGCTGATAAACACCTTCAGCAAAGTGGCAGGATACAAAATCAACTCAAAAAAATCAGAAGCCCTCCTATATACCAAAGACAAAAAGGCTGAGAAAGAAATTAGGGAAACAACACCCTTCACAATAGCCACTAATAACATAAAGTACCTTGGTGTGACTCTAACCAAGCAAGTGAAAGACCTGTTTGAGAAAAACTTCAAGTCTCTGAAGAAAGAAATCGAAGAAGATATCAGAAGATGGAAAGATCTCCCGTGCTCATGGATTGGTAGGATTAACATTGTGAAAATGGCCATCCTGCCAAAAGCAATCTACAGATTCAATGCAATTCCCATCAAAATACCAACTCAATTCTTTACAGACCTTGAAAAAAAGATTCTCAGCTTCATGTGGAGAAACAAAAAACCCAGAATCTCCAAACCGATCCAGTACGACAACAGATCATTTGGAGGTATCTCCATTCCTGATCTCAAGCTGTACTACAGGGCAACAGTAATAAAAACAGCATGATATTGGCATAGAAACAGAAAGGAGGATCAATGGAACCGCATAGAAGACCCAGAATTAAACCCACACACCTATGAATACTCGATATTTCACAAAGAAGCCAAATCCATTCAATGGAAAAAAGACAGCATCTTCAACAAATGGTGCTGGACCAACTGGATGTCTACATGCAGAAAAATGGATCCATATTTATCACCCTGCACAAAACTAAAGTCAAAGTGGATCAAGGACCTCAACATAAAACCAGATACCCTAAATCAATTGGCAAAAAAAAAAGTGGGGAACAGCCTAGAACTCATTGGCACAGGAGACAACTTCCTGAACAGAACACCAACAGCACATGCTCTAAGAGCAACAATCAATAAATGGGACTCATGAAACTGAAAAGTTTCTGTAAAGCAAAGGATACCGTCATCAAAACAAAACGACTGCCTACAGATTGGGAAAGAATCTTCACTAACCCTTTATCTGACAGAGGACTAATATCCAGTATATACAAAGAACTAAAGAAGCTGAAAAGCAGCAATCCAAGTAATCCAATTAAAAAATGGGGAACAGAGCTAAACAGAGAATTCTCGACAGAGGAATATGGAATGGCAGAAAAACACTTAAAGAAATGCTCGTCCTCATTAGCCATCAGGGAAATGCAAATCAAAACGACCCTGAGATATCACCTTACACCCATCAGAATGGCCAAGATGAAAAACTCAAGCGATAACACATGCTGGAGAGGTTGTGGAGAAAGGGGAACCCTCCTCCACTGCTGGTGGGAATGTAAACTGGTACAACTACTCTGGAAAGCTATCTGGCGCTTTCTAAGACAAATAGGAATAGTGCTTCCTACAGACCCAGCTATACCACTGCTAGGTATATACCCAAAGTTTGTTCAAGTACACAAAAAGGACACTTGCTCAACCATGTTTATAGCAGCTCTATTTGTAATAGCCACAACCTGGAAACAACCCAGATGTCCATCAACGGTGGAATGGGTACAGAAAATGTGGTATTTTTATACAATGGAATACTACTCAGCAATCAAAAAGGAGGAAATCATGAAATTTGCAGGCAAATGGTGGGATCTAGAAAAGATCATGCTGAGTGAAATATCCCAGAAGGAGAAAGACAAACATGGGATATACTCACTTATATAGACCTATAAGATATGATAAACATAATGAAATCTATACACCTAAAAAAGATAATCAATTGAGCGGACATGGGGTAAGATGATCAATCCTTGTTTAGAAAGACAGATGGGATGTGCATTGAACGTATGACAGGAGTCTACTGAGCGCATCTGAAAGACTCTAACTAGCAGTGTTTTCAAAGCAAAGACTCATGACCAAACCTTTGGCAAGGTACAGGGAATCATAAGAAAGAAGGGGAGTTAGTCTGATGGGGAAAGGATAGGAGCTCCACAAGGACCAAATATATTCTGAGACTGACATTCAACCAAGGACCATGTATGGATATAACCTAGAACCTCCACTCAGATGTAGCCTGTGGTAGCTCAGTAACCAATTGGTTTCCCAAAGTGAGGGGAACAAGGACTATTTCTAACAGGAACTCAATGACTGGCTCTTTGGTCTCCCCACCCCCGAAGGGAGGAGCAGTCCTGTTAGGCCACAGAGGAGGGCTTTGCAGCCAGTCCTGAAGATACCCGATAAAACAGGATCAGATGAATGGGGAGGAGGTCCCCCCTATCAGTGGACTTGGAAAGGGGCACGGTGGAGATGAGGGAGGGAGGGAGGGACTGGGAGGGAATGAGGGATCGGGACACGGCTGGCATACAGAGTTAATAAAATGTAACTGATAAAAAAATAAAAAAAATAAAGCTGCCACAAACATTGGTGAGCAAATGTCTTTACTGTGTACTTGAGCCCCTTTTGGATATATGCCTAGGAAAGGTATGGCTGGATCTTGAGTAAGCACTATTCCTAGTTGTCTGAGAATGGGCCAGATTGATATCCAGAGTGGTTGTATAAGTTTACATTCTCATCAGCAGTAGAGTAGGGTTCCCCTTTCTCCACAACCTCTCCAGCATGCGTTGTCACTTGAGTTTTTCATCTTGGCCATTGTGATGGGTGTAAGGTGAAATCTCAGGGTAGTTTTGATTTGCATTTCCCTAATGGCTAATGATGTTGAGCCTTTCTTTAAGTGTTTCTCTGCCATTCGATATTCCTCTACAGAGAGTTCTCTGTTTAGCTCTGTTACCCATTTTTCAATTGCATTACTTGGTTTGCTGTTTGTCAGCTTCTCTAGTTCTTTATATATACTGGATATTAGCCGTTTGTCAGATAAAGGGTTGGTGAAGAGTCTTTCTCAGTCTGTAGGCAGACGTTTTGTTTTGGTGGTGTCCTTTGCTTTACAGAAGCTTTTCAGTTTCATGAGGTCCCATTTATTGATTGTTGCTCTTAGAGCCCGTTGCTCTTAGAGTACTGTTGGTGTTCTGTTCAGGAAGTGGTCTCCCGTGACATTGAGTTCAAGGGTATTCCCCACTTTTTTTTCTAACCGATTTACTCTGTGGGGATCGATGTGTGGTTTAAGTTTGATCAATATTTCTTTTACAAATGTGAGTGCCCTCGTATTTCGGGCATAGATGTTCAGGATCATGATGTCTTCTTGGTGGAATTTTCACTTGATGAGTATGAACTGTCCTTCCCCATCTCTTTTGATTAATTTTGGTTGAAAGTCTATTTTATCAGATATTAGAATGGTTACTCCTGCTTGCTTCTTGGGTCCATTTGCTTGGAAAGCCATCTTCCAACCCTTTACCCTCAGGTAATGTCTATCTTTGTGACTTAGGTTTGCTTCTTGTATGCAACAGATTGCTGGGTTTTGTTTACACATCCATTCTGTTAGACTGTGTCTTTTTATTGGAGAGTTGAGTCCATTGATGTTAAGAGAGATTAATGACCAGTGGCTGTTAGATCCTCTGATTTTGATGTTGGGTGCAGTCATAAGGTTGAGTGCTTGATTGCTTTTTGTTTTACTGTAGTGAGGTTAATTATTTCCTGTGTTTTCTTGAAAATAGCTAGTTTTCTTGGGTTTTATTTTCACTTCTATTGTATTCTGTAACACTGGATTTGTGTGTAGGTCTTATTGAAATTTGTTGTTATTGAATATATATATATATTATTTTTTATTTTTGTCTATGAGGACTGAGAGTTTTGTGGGATATATTAGCCTGGGCTGACATCTGTGTTCTCTTAGGGTCTGCATGATATCCGTCCAGGCCCTTCTGGCTTTCATAGTTTCTGTTGAAAATTCAGGTGTGATTCTAATGGATTTGCCATTATATGTTACTTGGCCTTTTTCCCTTGCAGGTCTTAGTATTTTTTCTGTGTTCTGTATACTTATTGTTTTGATTATTATGTGGCGGGAGGATTTTCTTTTCTTATCTAATTTATTGGGTGTTCTGTAGGCCTCTTGAATTCTTACTGGCCTCTCCTTTAAGTTGGGGAAATTTTCTTCAATGATTTTGTTGAAGATATCTTCTGGGCCTTGGAGCAGGGAATCTTCTTTTTTCTCTATTTCTATTATTCTTAGGTTTTTTTTCTTTTTATGTTGTCTTGAATTTCTTGGAAGGTCTGTGTCAGGAATTTTTTAGATTTAACATTTTCTTTGACAGATACATCTCTTTCTTCCATTGTATCTTCCACACCTGAGATTCTTTCTTCCATCTCTTGTAGTCTATTGGTTATGCTAACCTCTGTAGTTCCTGTTTTCTTCCCTAAGTTCTTTCTCTGTGAATTTTTCTCCTTTTGTGTTTTCTTTAATTTTTCCAATTCTATCTTTAGATCTTGAGGCATTTTGTTGATTTCCTTCACCTGTCTGACTGTATTTCTCTGTTTTTCCATCAATTCTTTCACCTGTTTGTTTGAACAAACCTCTGTTTCTTCTATTTCATTCAGTGATTTAAACATTTCCTTTCTAAAGGCCACAAACTGTTTGGCTGTAACTTCCTCTATTTCTTCATGGATGGCCATATTCTCTTTGAGTATATCTTCCTCTTGGTTTTTACGTATTTTATTTGTTTCCTCTGTCATCATCTTCCTGAGTATAGTTGTTAGGTCATCTTCTTGGATTTCAGTTATGATGGGGTATCCAGGGCTACTTTCCCCTGGATAACTGCATTCTGGAGATGCCATATTACTTTGTCTTTTGTTGGCTGAGCTTTTACGCTGGCTTCTACCCATTGGGCTATCTTAGGTGTTTGGGGTTAGTTTCTGGCGGTTCCTGGGGATCTTGTGGTAGAGAGAATCCCCTTGGCAGAAAGCTGGTTTTTCTGGAGGGATGTCTTCTCAGCTTTTTGGGTATAGACACTGGATGGATGGCGTTTTTCTGCCGCTGCTCCCCTCAGGGATAGGGACCTGAGTGGTAACTGTGGTCTTTGTTAGTCTATAGGGTTCTTCTCTCACCCAGGAAAGTCCTGAAGACACCTGCCCTGCTTCTGGGTTTCTGGCTGTAAATTTAATGATCTCCTCCTGTGACCTGTCTGTCCCTTGGTTTCGTCAGTTTTGTTAGGGATAACTAGTTGCCACTTAGATTCTTATCTGGGGGTTGATCTCGAGGATTCCGGGCTTTTGTAGGTCTGAGTTTGGGGCTCTGTGTCCCAGTCCCAATCGGTAGTCTGTGGTGGGTGGGTACCGCTTTCCTGGTAACAGCAGGGTATCTGGTGCACAGCAGGTCCCTGGGTTGGGCCAGTCTGTGGGACCTATTCCAGGGATATACTGCGTGTCCTAAGTCTGTCTTCTTTGCTTAGTTCCCTGTGAGGATTTCTCCTGACATTGACTCTCAGTCTCTGTTGCCCTGGGGAACACAGTTTGAGAGCTGGCATGCAGCAACTGTTTGTGCCTGCTGCTGGAGCCCAGTTCAGTGATGGCGGCTCAGACCCGCTGGTCTGTGAGACTTTATCCAGGGAAGGACTGGATGATTTAAGTTAGTACAGTTTCCTTCCCTGTGGATTCTCTTGGGACCAGGACTCCCAGTCTCTTTTTTGCCCTCTGGTGCACAGCTCAGTCTGTGCTAGATAGCTGGTGGGCAAAAACTGTGCCTATGTCTGGAGCACAGCTCAGTGATGGCAGCTCTGACCCTCTGGTCTGTGAGACTTTTTCCAGGAAAGGACTGGGTGATTTAAGTCAGTACAGTTTCCTTCCTTCCCTGTGGATTCTCTCACGAAAGGGATGCCCAGTCTGTGGTGTTTTATGTGCCCAACAATCAGCCTGGGAAGGTGATCAGGATACGCAGGCATGTAGCTCTGGTCTGGAAACCTAGTGCCTGTGCGACCAGGGATCTCTTCCAGATTCTGGCTGGTTGAACTGAGAGTGGTGCTGACTGATTCCCACGCCATGAAGGTTTCCTCTCACCTGGGAAACAAGATCGCTGTTGTTTTAGGTCCCAGAGTTTAGTCTCTTGGTCGCTGTACAGGGAATGTTGTCCTGCCCCTCAGAAGCCCTGTTCTCTTGGCTCCGCCATCTTGTCATCTCCCACCTCTATTGATTTCTTAAAGTAAACCTTCAATCAAATTGGTTTGGAAGATGTTAGCACTGCGTTATAACATCCTTGAGGATAGTTGAAAATGAGAATCTTTTGTTTGTTTCTGAAACAGGATCTCACAATGTAGCCTCGGCTGGCCTGGAAGTTACTATATAGACGAGGCTGGCTTTAAACTCAGAGATCCATCTACCTCTCAGCTTTCTGAATGGTAGGATTAAGGGTGTGTGCCACCATGCCAAGCCCTAGAAATTGGAATCTTAATATGAGATTTTCATGGAAATCAGGAAATGCTGAAAGATACAGAAGCCTCACAGAAGGAGCTGAGTAACTGTTTTGGAATCAAGGGTCTTTCAGTGATCTCAGCCATGGAAATTCACAAAGCTGTACCAATTCTGTAGCTGAGACTCAGCTACAGTTGCAGATTTTGGATCTTTGCTCCATGACTGGCTTATCTTTCCTTCTCATTTGAAGCTCTGGAGAAGTATGATGCCTGCTGAGCTATTCCCAGTTTATTGTCTAGAGCTATTCACGGGTGTTACTATATGAGTTAGTAATCTTCACACAGGGTGCTAACATGTTGGATTAGATACTTTTCTCAACACTGTGAGAAAAGGAGTTGCAGAAACAACATGGGGGAGGATCGGTTTATTTCTTTTCATTCTTTTGAGGGTTACACAATCCTCCATACTGAGGAAGGCATGTTGGGGTTCTTGGAGGCAACATGACTCTGAGGCTGCTTCCTTTGTCCTATGGATCAGGAAATAACACCTCTGATCCACCCTCAACCACTCACTTATTGCAACTCAATGCATACCACCTCTTAAAGGTCCAACATACGTCCCTGATAGATCTCACAAGGAGGGACCAATTTTAAACATGTGCTTGTGAAGGAGAGTTCACAAGTAAAACCATAACACATGTGTTGGCTTAGACTGGATTGGAAGCAGTAATAAAATGCAGAGTATTGTGGTACCACACAGTCTGAGCCCTGCTTTCTTCATTAGGGACAATGTGAGGACCTTTCTCCTGGGAAGGGTTTGTAAGTCATCTGAAACCTGGTAAGAGGCATTACTGTTAGCAGTGTTTTAGTACTTACCTCGAGGAGGCATTTGAACTGACAGTGTTTTACTGTATGGAGGGAGAGAGCTATGGCAGAGGCAGAACATTAATGCATCATTAACAGGAGATGAAGGCCCAAGAAGAAACTGTTTTGAGGTAACTGGGTAGAAAAGAGACTAGTGTCATGGGACCTGAGTTATGGAAATTAGAAAGGAAGAAGAGGTCCAGTATACAGTGGATAGGGTAGTGTGTAATGGATAGACCTGGAAAATTGATCACTGGTTTTGGAATAAGATCATTGTAACCCTTGAGATAGCAGTCTGTATTTCATGATGGAAATAAAACCCAGCTGTCAGGAGTTGAAAGAATAAGTGGAGGTTCCAAGTAGAGAGGATGTGGCAGAGAGGGCATGCTGGAGGACATAGAAAGATCATCTTTAGAAGGTTAAGGGAATAACATCTTTGTTTTTAATGGCCAATATTTGGTTACATTTTAGCTGAGGGCCAGATTCTGATATCATCAGGGTAGATGGAAATCGCACATAATCAAGACTTTTGAAATTAATGTGACAGCATTTGTATTAGTTCTGCATCAGTTTTCATTCAGTTTGTAAGTAAAACTGAAGTGATGTTTAAATTGCTATGAGACTATGATTTTAGGTCAAGGTAAAATTGTTACTCAATACCAACCTTAATAAAATACTGACAGGGACAATGGTTTATCACATGGAGGCACAGAACTTTGTGATAAAAGTGAGTAAATTGTGGGTACATTGTGTGCTCAAAGGATGAGGTAAAATTAAAGAAGAAATTGCTAAAGATACTTAGTTTGAGGGCTGATGAGGTAAAGACCAGTAGCAGTCTTTGCAGAACACAAGTAGTAGGTCCTGGAAAGGAGAAAGAGACCATGGGAGTCAGGCTGGTGTGGACCTGTATCACATTGGAATAGCAGAGTGGAGAGCTGACTTTGACTACATCTAATGGCCTCTCATTTTCTTCACAAAATAAACTCACGAAGCTTAAAAAGCTTAACATTAATGAAGATGAAGTGGATGAACCTTTTACAATAACTGAAACAGGTTGACTGAAGATTTCTGAACATAATGTAGGTGCCACTGAGAAATACCAGGTGATGAATTCATGGCAATGATCTTTTACCACATTGAGTGCTAGGGTAGTAGCAGGGAAAGTGGGCTGTGATACTGATGAAAGGCCATGGCCATGGCTTAGTTGGTAAGGGTGGTGGAAGGATGGGCTTATGAAGGAAATCAAGGGCATTTGAGGCCTTTTAAGAGATTCTTGGGTAAGCTTTTTCAGGATGAAGAAAAATAAAATCTCAAGGAAATATTCAGAGAATTAGATAAACTTTAAAAGTTAAGTCTTCAGGTAGTTTTTTCTATAAGGAAACAACAGGCATTTCGGCTGCAATGCCACAAATGCACTGTGGAGAATACCTTGTTTTCCATACAACTGTGCATTAGAAATAACAGGACCCTGGGAGGGTGAGGGTGGGGTAATTACTTAGGAGTGTAGAACTTTGTAAAAACACAGCTGTCACAGTTCTAATGATCTGCAAGACTAGGTCAGTCCCCACTGGTGGTTGTGCTAGCATTGCACATGTCTGACTCCCAGCTTTAGATTCTTCTTGAAGGTGTGTTCTTGACACCTACTTAATTGAAATGAAAAGCCTCTTTAAAAACAAAACAAATCCAAAACCCCAAACAGGAAATACACGTGTTAGAATGGCTAAATTTTAACCATAACCTAAGAGTGTGCCAGGTGTTGTTGTGGCTATCTAACAACAAAACCACAAATTATTGTTAGTGGGGATGCACAATGATATAGCCACTTTGGAGATGGTTGGCTGTACTAACACAGCTAACTATATGTTTATCCTACTTCCCTTTAGCAGTATACCCAAATATTTACCTAGCTCATCTGAATACCTAAATCTTCTCTGCTGGTCAATGTTTGCACCAAGTTTACTGATGATCTTTAACGTGGTAGCAACCAAGATATCTTTCAGTAATTATTGACATATGGGATCAAGAGACCCAGGAAGTTTGATGTAATGGGATATGATCAATGACTAATGAAGTGAGCCATCAGGTCATGTAAACATGTCGAATTTGAAACCGTATTCCTAAGTGAAGGCAAACTATCTAAAAGGACTAAGTAGAAAGGTTGAAAGAGTCCAGGCAGTGTAAAAGTGTGGTTGTCCAAGGAATGGGATCAAATAGACTAAGTATAGAGTGTATTCTCAGACAGTAAAAATATCTTGGGTGGTTGTGGTACTGTAGTTGTGGATACATGGCATTGTGTCTTAGGCAAACCATAGAACTTTATAATACCACCAACTGTAACCAACAGAAATTTAACAAAACATTTAGGAGACAGGCAAAAACTCCAGGGTAGACTGCAGAATGTGATTTTTATTTTTAAGTAGCGTTTCAATGCATTCTGGCTAAACAGCTTACTGCTGTGCTATATTCCTAGCCTGTTTTAATTTTTTGAGACAGGGTCTATATAAGTTGCCCATATAGTCATTGATTTTGCAAGCTGCCTCCTTCAGTACATTAAGTAGCTGGGTGACAGGTCAACACTACCAGGCCCAGCTTGACAAAATAATCTAGGCACTTTCCACCCTTTCTCATTTTCTTTGTGCTCTCCACTCACCTTTCAATTTGTACTTTTGATGGGGCAACAGCTCTCAAACTGTGAGCCACAATCCCTTTGGGGGTAAAATGACTCTTTTACAGGAGTCACATATTAGATAACCTGTATATTTACATTATGATTCATAAATGTAACAAAAATACGGTTACAAAACAGCAATGAAATAATTTTATGGTTGGGGTTCACCACAATATGAGTAACTCTGTTAAAGTGTCTTAGAATTAGGAAGGTTGAGAACCACTGTGACAGGGCCTCATGTAGCCCAAGCTGTCCTTGAAGTCACTATGTGTAGATGAAAGCAACTTTGAATTCCTAATTTTCTGCTTCTAACCCCCAAGTGCTGAGATTGTAGATGTAAACCACTCTACCCAACTTGATAAAATAATCTTCATTGCATAACATATTTGAAATATCCTCAGGGAAGGGGAGAAAGTATTGACCTCAGTAAATTTGAATTAATGATGTCTAAGTAAAGTCAAAGCAAACTACATTTTGAACTCTAGTTGGTCATAGTCATATCCTATGGGATTGTGGGCTAATTTTCTAATGCCAGTTCTGATTCTGTTAACTTCTCATACTGCTGGACACATGTGCTGGAAGTTTATGGGTGAATCTGTCCTCATATAGGAAACTTTCTTGATACCTCTAATCTGTGTCCCTTGCCTTGCTGCCCTGATGGCTTAACATAGTGGCATGCTCTTCACTTTAGGGAGATACTTCTGTTAAAATATCAGATCTTTCTGTTTAAGGGCTTTCCATATTGCTAAGCTTTTAACATTTGTCAGAGTATTGAGAAAAGCTGTGTTATAGACCAAGTGACATCTTGATTCTGCTAGCACCATTCCCATATTTAAATGCAAGTGAGCTAAGACATATCAAAGGAATATATTCTTGTGTAAGACAGGCCTGGTTAGGATTTAGCATTTCTGAGGTGGAATTGTTGCAGGTAGTTGCCAAAATCTAGACTGTGGGTCTAGGAAAGAGTGCTTAAAGTGGGAGTGAAAAGCCCATGATTGCGGTGTCACCACAACCTGAGGAACTATATTAAAGGGTCATAGTTGTGTAAAGGATGAACTGGCCTAGAGCATTGTATGTGTTAGTCAATGCTCTACCACTGAGCTACACCTCCATCCCCTCTGTGATTTTTAAATTTAATAATGAATCCACTCATTTACATTTTCACATTTACAGAACTTATCCAGAATGTTTTACAAGAGCATAATAAACAAAGGCTATTAATAAATTTAAGATTGTGAAGAACTTTTGTATATTTTATGTAATGAAAACATGTATAGGATTTTAATTTGCATGGATTTAGCATGGGTCTACAAATTTGAAACAAATGATACCATCTCCGTAAAAGTTTGACTTTTAAAAATTATGGTGTATAACCTATGTTATAAATGTTGAGCGAGAAAATTCCATGCAAGACCACATAGCACTTTTAGAAGTTGTGCACCTTATGGCATTCATACTCTATCTTCTGCCTTAAATCAGATAAAAAATAGATGTGGATAGATATGGCATGACTCCCAGAATTCTCAATGTCCCTAAATCTTTCATGAGGGGTCATAACTCTTGCTTGAGCAGGCTTCTTGAATATAATTTGCAGCACTTATGCTGGCTTGGAATTCTCAATCAGTAGTTTCCTAAAATGGATGTGGTTTATTTCACTTTTTCCTCAGTTATAAAATGAGGCTACATAGTACTTTTAATCATTGGGTTGTTTTGAATATTAAAAGATTTACTAAATACAGTTCACTTAAAATGGGGGTTTTCCTATAGTGCTAGATAGGTTAAATATTACTTATTATTTATATCTTGAGATCACTCCTAGAAATTGTGGTTAGTACCAGAAACTTTATTATTTGTTGCTAGGATAAAAATTTTGGTAAATTAAAATAAGTTTTGGTTACTGCCAAAATTTACTGTTTATTGTTAAAAAAAAAACCAATAATAAAATAATTGATTTAGAATTCCAATTAAAATGTCCAGTCAATATTCTTTTTTCATGTCTTATTCCCACTAATTCCCTTTCTTTTCCAACTGATCTCTTTCTTTTATCTTCTCCCCAAGTGTGTGTATGTGTGTGTGTGTTAAACCCATTGAGTTTCATTACCGTTACTTACATATCATGGGTAAAGATTGACATAGGAGCAAGAACATATTATCAGTGCCTACATCACTGAAGAAAATGTCTCTCCCTCACCTTATAACCATTAACTACTTACTTGTAGATTCTTTACATGAAGCACAATGTTGACAAATTTAAGCTTGTACAGATAATCCTATATGCTGAGAGTTCAAGGGTGCATTTGCTCTGCCATGCTTGGAAGACAGCATTCCACAGTACTCCACTCCTTCCTCTAGCTCTCAACATTCTCTCTACATCTCCTCTGTAATGTTCCCTGAGCCTTGGAGAAGGTAGTATAGATTTCTATTTCGGGTTGAACATTCAGAGATCACTTATTCTCCATACTTGACTACTAGCTGCCACCCACTGTAGAAAGAAGCTTTTTTGACCAAAGCTAACAGCAGCACTAAACTATGGGCATAAACATAAACACTTAGAAGCCACTTTACAAGCTCATCAGGGTCTATTTGGCAAAACAACAGAAGTAGATTCCCCATTAATACCTCCCCAGCCATGGGCTCTTGGCCAGATCTATAGAATGAGAGGTGAGTGGACCTTAAATACAATCAAAGTGTGGTTGGTAATGCCACTAATTATTTTACCTGTAGGTACAACTTGCTTGGTGGGACAGTAATATAGTAACACACAGTGTCCACAGTTGAGGAAGACTTTTGATGACTGTTCTTCCCTAGTGGCCTGCAAAGCACCTTTTGGCACTATGAAAAATAGCTATCAGTGAGGAAGTTTCCAGCTCAGCTACTGCTTGTTTTCTCTAAGTACTAAGATTAAAGCGTGTCAGTAGGGTCTTAACCATCTCATTCTGGTGAGCAACCAAAAGCAATGGCAAATAGCATGTATTGTTTTGGGAACCAACAGCTCACAGGAGTAGGCCCAACTATGACTGTCTAATTTTTAATGCATGAATTTTGCATGATCAAGAAAACTAATTATTTGAATACAGTTTACTGAAAATCTATTTCACTACAATTCAATAAATGTCTACTTATTAAGTGGTTATTGTGCATGAAGGGATTGGGGCCACAGGTAGCTTAGCTGGTAAAGTGCTTATTACACAAGCATGAGGGGTTAAGTTTGAGCCTCAGGGCATACATTTAAAAAACCAACTACATGGATGGTTGCATGAACACATCATTCCTCTCCTGAGAAAACAGAAATTGGCACATCCCTGGTAACTAGTGTATCCTGCTCTGTTGAATTCCAGACTAGTAAGAATCTTCCCTCTTCCTCCTCAACATAGTTGGTGATACCTTCTGAACAATACCTGTGGTGATCTCTGGTCTCCACACATATGCACACATCTTCTCATATGCATCCCACAAACACACACATACACACGTGACTGTTTGGCACATTTGTGCAGTTATTTATTTATTTTTTGTTTCTCAGCTCATCATAAATCTGTTTCCTACATATGTTAAAATCATTGGGATGTGGAGGGGCAGGCTGCATTTTGCTGCTTCCAGTTTTGTCTTACTAGCTGACTTCATTGGCTCTCTGTGGTCTTAGGGCTGAGTCTTGCCTTTATAAAAATGTTTTCATGTCGTACTTGTGAAATGGCTCATTGCAAGTCAGAGAAATTGACTTCAGTCCTTAGAACCCACAGTGGAAGGAAAGAACTGAGTCCTGGGTGTTGTCCTTTGATACATATTCGCCTTTTCATTGTTGTTTTCCTTTATGTGCATTGTTGTTTTGCCTGCATGTATGTCTGTATGATATTGTCAGATCTTGGATTTGGAGACAGTTGTGAGCTGCCATGTGGTTGATGGGAATTGAAAACTGGTCCTCTGGAAGAACAGTCAATGGGAGGGAGAATAGCATTGGGAGGGAATGAGGCAGGGGGCTGCAGCTGGTTTATAAAGTGAAAAAAAACCGCAATTAATATAAAAATAATTTTTAAAAAAAGAAAGGTTAAAAGCCTTACTCATCAGGGCCTCTATAATATTACTGGTAGCAATGTGTCATCTCACTTCTTAAGAGAAAAAAAATGGAGCTGTACTTCTCAATAGACTGTTATTGACTCAAGAATTGTGGATCAATCCAGGCACAGTGCCACATGCCTGTAATCCCAGCAATGGAGGTGGTAGAGGCAAGTGGATCTCTGAGTTTGAGGCCAGCCTGGTCTACAAAGTGAATCCAGGACAGTTAAGGCTCCAGACAGAAACCTTGTCTTAAAAAGAAAATACAACCAAACCAAAATAATTGCACATTAGTCTTTATTCACAAATAAGAATATATCAAATAACAAAATTATAAATTCTTGATGAGATTTGCCTATTAATGTAGTTTATTTAATAGTATGCCATCATACAAATATCCCATCCAGAATAACTGAAAATTATAGCCTTAATTTCTCTTGTTTATGAAATGGAGAGATGATTCAGTAGTTTTTGTAGAGGATTTGGGTTAGATTCTCAGCACCCACAAGACAACCTCACAATGGCCTATAATACCTGCTGTTCCAAGGGATCAAACATATTCTTCTGGCCTTTAGGCAGCAGGCACAGAGGTGGGATACATACATCCAGACATTCATTCACTCCCACATGAAAAAATATCTCTTTAAAATATCTTAAAAATTTAACAGCCACGGTCCATACTCATTGTGTTCAGAGTCTGATTTTTTTTATTAATTACAGTTTATTCATTTGTATCCCAGGTGTAGCCTCCTTCCTCATCCCCTACCAATTCCACTCTCTCTCCTTCAACTCCTCTCATATTCCTCCCCAATACCACTGATAGAAGAGGTCCTCTTCCTCTTCCATCTGACTGTAGCCTATCAGGTTTCATCAGGAGTGGCTGCAATGTCTTCCTCTGTGGCCTGGTAAGGCGACTCCAGAGCCAGCCACTGATTTCAGTTCAGAGACATTTCCTCTTCCCATTATTAGGGATCCCACTTGGAGACTGAGTTGCCATGGGTTAAATCTGTGCAGGTGTACTGGATTATCTCCATTACTGGTCCTTAGTTGGAGTCTCAGTCCCAGAAATGACTCCTTTGCCCAGAATTTTTGGTTATGTTGCTATCCTTGTTGAGCTCTTGTCTTCTACAGGTCTTTCTCCCCTTTCCTTCATTAGATTCCCTGCATCCTGCCCAAAGTTTGGCTATGAGTCTCAGTATCTGCCTCGATGCCCTGCAGGGTAAAGGCAGAGGTCCTCTGTGGTAGGCTCTGTGCTGCTTTCTCTCTTTCTGATTTCTATCCTGTTGGATTTTCTGAGAAAGGGTTGATCATCTTAACCAGGGACCTCCTTGCTTAGCTTCTAACATTTTTTTCTTGAAAACTTTTTTTAGAGGAGAGTTTTCTTTGTAGCCCTGGCTTTCCTGGAACTTACTCTGTAGACCAGGTTAGCCTCTAACTCACAGAGATCTGCCTGCCTCTGCCTCCCCAGTGCTGGGATTAAATGTTTGTGCCACCAATGCTTGGCTAGATTCTGAACTCTTAATACAACCAAGAGATAGTGCGAAGAGATTTTTGGCTAGCTGCAGCTATTTTGCACATTCAATTCATTGTAATATTAAATGTTTTGTCACTTCTTCAGTTACTCGAAATGATGAGAACAGAAATTAAATTTCATCTAAGTGCCTTATTTTCTTGAATTGTTTAAGATTTTCACTGGAAAATTGCATCTGTCCTTTCTTTTTCTCATTTCACATGTAGATTGTTGTAAAACTCTCAATGTTAGGGGGGAGCCAAGATGGCAGCGCTGGGAAAACAGCACGTCTGAGGAGCAGGACAGCACTTTCCGTGCAGAGATCAGGAGACTGAACTCGGGGCCCTGAAACTACATCGACCATGTTTCCCAGGTGAGGGGAGGCTCCCACGGCAGGGGAATCGGTCGGGTCCACTCATGGCTACCCAGCCAGAACCCGGAAGAAATCCCGGGTAACGCAGGCTTTGGGTCTCCAGGCTGGAGCCTCAAGCAGGCGTGTCCCAGCCACTTTCCCAGGCTGATCCATGGACACAAGGGTACCTGAGACTGGGAGTCCCAGTCGCGGGGGGACCCCACGGGGAAGCAGGGTTGCGGGTCTGATCGCAGGTCACCCAGTCTCTCTCAGGAAGGTCTCTGCAACCATCATAGCCGAGCTCCTGCTGCGTGCAGAGAGCTTTGTGCTCAGCTCAGCGGTACAGACAAGCTGTGCGCCCCAGTACAACAGGGACTGGGAACCCCTGTCCGGAGAGGACCCCACAGAGAAGGAAGAAACCGTGCTGCTGGGGTCACCTAGGGAAAGTCTAGCAGACTGCATATTGCAAACAGACAGAACTGAGTGCCCCAAGACAGGAGAGAAGTACTCACCCGCCACAGATTATCGCAGCTAATCACTAAATTTACAGCAAGAAACCCAGAAGGAGGGCAGCTGCCCCTAGGACTTCTCCCGGTGAGAGGAGAGCCCTCTTGAATAATCAGGACCACAGTTACCACCCAGGTCTCTATGCCTGAGGTGAGCTGTAGCAACTCCTGAAAAACACCAGACATCCAGGGACTATACCCAAAAAGCTGGGAAGGCTTCCTTGAGGAAAAACCATCTTCCTGCCAAAGGGATTCTATGCACTACAACAGTCCAGGAACAACCAGAAAATAAATTCAAACAACTAAGATAGCCCAATGAGTAGAGGACAGCGTAAAAGTTCAACCAACAAAAGCCAGAGCATCATGGCATCTCCAGAACCCAGTTATCCAGGGGCAAATAGCCCTAGACATCCCAGCATAAATGAAATTCCAGGAGACGACCTAACATCTATGCTCAAGAAGGTGATAACAGAGGAAACAAATAAAATACGAAAAGAAATAGAAGAAGCTGAAGCCAAAAAGTATGTGGCCTTTAGAGAGGAAATGCTTAAATCACTGAATGAAATAAAAGAAACAGTGGATTGTTCAAACAAACAGCTGAAGGAATTGATGGAAAAACATGAAAATACAGTCAGACAGGGGAAGGAAACCAACAAAATAACTCAAGACCTGAAGATAGAATTGGAAAAATTAAAAAAAAAAAAAACACAAATGGAAGAAATTGTGGAGAGAAAGAACTTAGGGAAGAAAGCAGGAACTACAGAGGTTAGCATAACCAATAGGCTACAAGAAATGGAAGAAAGAATCTCAGGTGTGGAAGATACATTGGAAGAAATAGATGTATCTGTCAAAGAAAATGATAAACCTAAAAAATTCCTGACACAGACCGTCCAAGAAATTCAATACAACATAAAAAGACAAAATCTAAGAATAATAGGAATAGAGGAAAAAGAAGATTCCCTGCACCAAGGCCCAGAAAATATTTTCAACAAAATCATTGAAGAAAAATTCTCCAACTTAATGGAGAGGCCAATAAGAATACAAGAGGCCTATAGAACACCCAATAAATTAGACCAGAAAAGAAAATCCTCCCGCCATAATAATCAAAACTGTAAGTATACAGAACAAAGAAAAAATACTAAAAGGTGCAAGAGAAAAAGGCCAAGTAACATATAATGGCAAACCCATTAGAATCACACCTGAATTTTCAACAGAGACTATGAAAGCCAGAAGGGCCTGGACACATATCATGCAGACCCTAAGAGAACACAGATGTCAGCCCAGTCTACTATTCCCTGCAAAACTCCTAGTCCTCATAAATGGAGAAAACAAGATATTCAATGACAAAAACAAATTTCAACATTACCTACAAACAAATCCAGCATTACAGAAGACACTGGAAGGGTAAATACAACCCAAGAAAGCTAGCTACATTCAAGAAAACACAGAAAAAAAAATAACCCCACTACAGTAAAACAAAAAACAACCAAGCACACAACCGTATGACCACAGCCAACATCAAAATCAAGGGATCTAACAGCCACTGGTCATTAATCTCTCTCAATATCAATGGACTTAATTCTCCAATAAAAAGACACAGAAAACAGAATGGATGCGTAAACAAAATCCAGCAGTCGGTTGTATACAAGAAACACACCTAAGTCACAAACTAGACATTACCTGAGGGTAAAGGGATGGAAGGCGGATATTCAAGCAAATGGACCCAAGAAGCAAGCAGGAGTAGCCATTCTAATATCTGATAAAATAGTCTTTCAACCAAAATTAATCAAAAGAGATGGGGAAGGACACTTCATACTCATCAAGGGAAAATTCCACCAAGAAGACATTTCAATCCTGAACATCTATGACCCAAATACAAGGGCACCCACATTTGTGAAAGAAACATTGATAAAACTTAAACCACATATAGATCCCCACACACTAATAGTGGGAGACTTCAATACCCCACTCTCAACAAAGGACAGGTCAACAAAACAGAAATTAAACAAAGAAACATTATCTCTAACAGAGGTCATGAATCAAATGGACCTAACAGACATTTACAGAACCTTACACCCAAACACAAAAGAATTTACCTTCTTCTCAGCACCTCATGGAACCTTCTCCAAAATAGACCACATAGTTGGTCACAAAGCAAGCCTCAACAAATACAGGAAGATTGAAATAATCCCTTGTATCCTGTCAGATCACCATGGAATAAAGCTGGACCTCAGTAACAACAGAAATAGCAAAAAGCCTACACATACATGGAAACTGAACAACTTGCTACTAAAAGACAGCTGGGCCAGGGAAGAAATAAAGAAAGAAATTAAAATCTTCCTAGAACTCAATGAAAATGAAGACACAACATACCCAAACTTGTGGGACACAATGAAGGCAGTCCTAAGAGGAAACTTCATAGCATTAAGTGCCTTCAAGAAGAAATTTGAGATAGCGCATTCAAGCAACTTAATGGCTCACTTAAAAACCCTAGAAAAAGAAGAAGCAGACACACCAAGAAGGAGCAGATGGCTGGAAATAATCAAACTCAGGGCTGAAATCAATCAATTAGAAACAAATAAAACAATTCAAAAAATCAATGAAACCAAGAGCTGGTCCTTTGAGAAAATCAACAAGATCGACAAACCCTTAGCCAAGCTAACTAAAAGGCAGAGAGACACCATCCAAATCAAAAAAATCAGAAATTAAAAGGGGGACATAACTACAGACACTGAGGAAATCCAAGCAATCATTGGGACTTACTTCAAAAGTCTATACGGAACAAAATTTGAAAATTTAAATGAAATGGACAATTTTCTTGATCGATTCCACTTACCAAAGCTAAATCAGGACCAGGTAAATCAATTAAATAGTCCTATATCCCCCAAGGAAATAGAAGCAGTCATCGAAAGTCTCCCATCCAAAAAAAGCCCAGGACCTGATGGTTTCAGCGCAGAATTCTACCAGACATTCAAAGAAGAGCTAACTCCAATTCTCTTCAAACTATTCCACAAAATAGAAACAGAAGGAACATTACCAAACTCATTATATGAAGCCACAGTCACCTTGGTACCTAAACCTCACAAAGACTCAACAAAGAAAGAATTTCAGGCCAATCTCCCTTATGAACATTGATGCAAAAATACTCAAAAAAATACTCGCAAACCGAATACAAGAACACATCAAAGATAACATCCACCATGACCAAGTAGGCTTCATCCCAGGTATGCAGGGATGGTTCAATATACGGAAATCCATCAATGTGATCCACCATATTAACAAATTGAAAGAAAAAAAAACCACATGATAATCTCCCTAGATGCTGAAAAAGCCTTTGACAAAATCCAACATCCATTCATGTTTAAAGTTTTCGAGAGATCAGGGATACAAGGCACATATCTAAACATAGTAAAGGCGATATACAGCAAACCTATAGCCAACGTCAAAGTGAACGGAGAGAAACATAAAGCAATCCCACTGAAATCAGGGACAAGACAAGGCTGGCCACTCTCTCCATATCTCTTCAACATAGTTCTGGAAGTCCTTGCTAGAGCAATAAGACAGTTGAAGGAGATCAAGGGGATACAAATTGGAAAGGAAGAAGTCAAATTATCACTATTTGCAGATGATATGATAGTATATGTGAATGACCCCAAAAACTCTACCAGGGAACTCCTACAGCTGATAAACACCTTCAGCAAAGTGTCCGGATACAAAATTAACTCAAAAACATCAGTAGCCCTCCTGTATACAAAAGACAAAAGGGCTGAGAAAGAAATTAGGGAAACAACACCCTTCACAATGGCCACAAATGACATAAGGTATCTCGGAGTAACCCTAACGAAGGAAGTCAAAGACCTGTATGAAAAAAATTTCAAATCTCTGAAGAAAGAACTAGAAGAAGATATGAGACGATGGAGAGATCTCCCATGCTCATGGCTCGGTCGGATTAACATAGTAAAAATGGCCATCTTACCAAAAGCAATCTACAGATTCAATGCAATGACCATCAAATTACCAACACAATTCTTTACAGACCTGGAAAGGAAAATTCTCAACTTCATATGGAATAACAAGAAACCCAGAATTGCTAAAACAATCCTCTACAATAAAAGATCTTCTGGAGGTATCTCCATCCCTGATCTTAAGTTGTACTATAGAGCAACAGTTTTAAAAACTGCATGGTACTGGCATAGAAACAGAATGGTGGATCAATGGAAATGAACAGAGGACCCAGAAATAAACCCACACACTTATGGACACCTGATATTTGACAAAGACGCCAAAACCATACAATGGAAAAAAGATAGCATCTTCAACAAATGGTGCTGGTCCAACTGGATGTCTACATGTAGAAAAATGAAAATAGATCCATACTTATCACCCTGCACAAAACTGAAGTCCAAGTGGATCAAAGACCTCAACATAAAACCAGACACATTATATCGGCTTGAAATAAAACTGGGGAATACGCTAGAACTCATTGATACAGGGGAAAAGTTCCTGAACAGAACTCCAACAGCACAGGCTCTAAGAGCAACAATCAATAAATGGGACCTCATGAAACTGAAAAGCTTCTGCAAAGCAAAGGACACCGTCATCAAAACAAAGTGACCGCCTACCGATTGGGAAAGAATCTTCACCAACCCTTTATTTGACAGAGGACTCATATCTAGTATATATAAAGAACTAAAGAAGCTGAAAAGCAGCAAACCAAGTAACCCACTTAAAAATGGGGAACAGAGCTAAACAGAGAATTCTCTGTAGAGGAATATAGAATGGCAGAGAAGCACTTAAAGAAATGCTCAACCTCACTAGCCATTAGGGAAATGCAAATCAAAACAACCCTGAGATTTCATCTTACACCCATCAGAATTGCCAAGATCAAAAACTCAAGTGACAACACATGCTGGAGAGGTTGTGGAGAAAGAGGAACACTTCTCCACTGCTGGTTGGAATGTAAACTGGTACAACCACTCTGGAAATCAATCTAGCACTTTCTCAGACTACTAGGAATAGTGCTTCCCCAAGATCCAGCCATACCACTCCTAGGCATATATCCAAAAGAGGGTCAAGCACAGAAAAAGGAAATTTGCTCAACCATGTTTGTAGCAGCTTTTTTTTTTTTTTGTAATAGCCATAAGGTGGAAACAACCCAGATGCTCCTCAACTGAAGAATGGATGCAGAAAATGTGGTACATCTACACAATGGAATATTACTCAGCAATGAAAAATAAAGAAATCATGAAATTTGCAGGTAAATGGTGGGATCTGGAAAGGATCATCCTGAGTGAGTTGTCCCAGAAGCAAAAAGACACACATGGTATATACTCACTCATATAGACATACAACATAGGACAAACCCACTAAAACCTGTGCATCTAAAGAAACTACGCAAGAGAGAGGACCCTAACTAAAATGTCCAATCCCCATCCGGAAAGGCAAAGAGGATGGACATCAGAAGAAGAAGAAAACAGGAAACAACCTAGGAACCTACCACAAAGGGCCTCTGAAAGCCTCAGCCCTACAGACTATCAATACAAATGCTGAGCCTGATGGGCAACTGTTGGGCAGAGTGAAGGGAATTTTATGTAAGAACTGGGAAATAGTAAGAGCTGGAGAGGACAGGGTCTCCACAAGGAGAGCAACAGAACAAGAAAATTTGAACACAGGGAACTTCCCAGAGATTCATACTCCAACCAAGCACTATTCATAGAGATAACCCAGAACCCCTGCACAGATGTAGCCCAGGGCAGTTCAGAGTCCAATTGGGTTACATAGTAATGGGAAGAGGGACTGCCTCTGACATAATCTGATTGGCCGGTTCTTTAGTCACCTCCTCCTGAGGGGGAGCAGCCTTACCAGGCCATAGTAGAGGACAATGCAGCCACTTTTGATGTGAACTGATGGACTAAGATCAGAAAAGAGAGGAGAACCTCCCCTATCATTGGACTTGGGGAGTGGCATCCATGCAGAGGGAGGAGGGAGGGTGGAATTGGGAGGGGAGTGAGGGGCTTATGGGGGGATGCAGAATGAATAACGTGTAATTGATGAAGAATTAAAAAAAAAGGGAAAAATAATTTAAGAACCTTAAATGACTTTCAAAAGTGGAGGAAAACATGGAATTAGTCAATTTACATGGAGCACGTCTCGCCCCTGGGGGCAATGGTCTCCTGAACCTACTCAGACCTCGGACACCACCACTGCTAGTTCTAAAACTGATGCAGGATGTTCCAACAAGGGGGTTAAGGCTTCACATAATATTTCCTATAAGCCCACAGCTGTTTGTTTATATCCCCCATTTTTATTCATTATTAGCCAGATACAGCCAAGTAATTGTGGTAATGATACTTGCTTTTTTGCCCAATGCTGCAATGCTAGTAAATTTACTAGCTGGTTACTCGCATGCCTTGCTGGGTGCCTGTGCTCGTTTGATGCCCCTCACGCTATGACTCTCTTCAGACAGAAAAGGGATCTTGGAATTACAGCTGCCATTGTTACTGCCATCTCATTGGCGGCTGTTGGAGCTACCACCGCGGCATTAGCCATGAGTCATACTGGGCAGACTGCTCAGACCCTGAATAACCTTTTAGCCAATGTAGCTCATGCCTTAGATGTACAAAAAGGAATTAATGCTCAACTAAAAGGAGGATTGATGGTGTTCAATCAGAGCATTGACCTCGTGCAGGAGCAAATTGATACCCTATGGCAAATCGCTCAACATGGCTGTCAATGAAAGTATGCTGGACTTTGAGTCACTAGCATACAACATGAGAATTTTCCCTGTGCTGCAAATCTGTCTAAACAATTGTCTAGCTATATTTTAGGTAATTGGACTGGAGAATTCAATACTACGATGGAGCAGCTGAGAGTGGCCATTGTCATGGTAAATTCTACCAGAATGGATGCAGGACTAGCCATAGGATTATCATCATGGATTGCTGCAGCCATGAATCATCTGAAGGAATGGGCGGGCATGGGAGCATTAGCAGGCCTTCTGGTGTTGGTCACCTTGGTTTGCCTGTGGTATATATGCAAGATTAGAGTCTCACAACAGCGTAATGCAGCCATGACCATTCAGGCCTTTACAGCCATTGAAGCAGGACAGTCTCCCCAAGCATGGTTGGCTACCATAAAAATCCAAAATGTTACGCTCAGGATGCGAGGCTAAACACTGCACTCAGGGTCAGCTGCTTTGGACCCAGCGAAGAGCATGTCTGATTGCATGCGGGTTGATGCCCCAGGTCCCACCTCTGAGAAAAAGGTATCGGACGGGTCTGATGCTCTTTGGGTGGATGACACCTAAATGAACATCAGTACAAAGTCCCAATTTATTTCTAATATCAGCGATCAGACCTCTACTCTTGCCTATGCGTCTAAAACAAAAAGGGGGAACTGTAGAGAGCTGCGTAATGCCGCGCCTGAAAGATGGAGCTGGTTTCCACCTTCCACCTTCCCAATGGTGAGTGCTCTCTGTCACGAACAACTCCACATTTGGCTAAGGCCGAGGATCCGGCTTGCTTCCATGTATGTGGACCTATCTGCATTGCCCACGTGGCATGCTGAGGTTGGCTACCCAGAGGCTATTTAAAGTGGGCTGGCTTTACCCAGGGTCAGATGATTGTTCAAGTTTCCTGAATAAACTGCATTGAAAAAATAAATAAATAAAAATAAATAAAAAACAAAAACAAACAAACAAACAAACAAAAACAAAAAAACAAAAAAAAAACCTCTCAATATTGAAGCATATGTTCAAGCCATGCATCCGATACCAGGAGCCTGTGGGAGTTATTATTTTGAAGTAAAGATTGTCAGGAAGGGAAGATACAGGTAAGTGTAAATTTTGGTTGCCCTAACCATTTTTTTATTCCTGGATGTTTATATTTTAAATGATTCATAAATGTATATGACATAATTAGAAAGTTGTAATCTTGAAAATGATGGTTTTGGAAAGAAAAAAGGCTCTAAATGTTACAGTACTATTTGAATTAAAGTTTGAGCTCATGGTCGTTACAGTCTTTCTGGCAGGGTCATTATTAAAACTGAGAGTTGAGGGTTAAGTAATGGAGTGGCTCATTTTTTTCTGAATTCTTTGGAGAAGCTGGATCTTCTAAAACTTGCTTACCCAAAGCTAGTACGTGGTTTGTTTGTATTTTAAAGTGCTTGGGGTTCAGGATCTGAGGTATTACTTGGAAGATGGATTGCTTATAAGTTCTTGATTGAGAACTTCCTATGAGGTTTGTATGTGGTATGGAAGCTTCAGAGTACAAACTATTGTTGATTGTAGAACCAAGTTTGGTTTATTGCTTAGTCTAAGAATTGATGTGCTGTGATATGTATGTACATCAGAATCACTTGTGTGACTATTAAAGTATGTCCTTGACCTTATCCAAAATATTCAGTAGGAAGGCTTTGGTAATGGTGTAGGCATTTTGAGAAAGGTCCATGAGGAATTTTGGTGCATATCCCTATTTAAGAACTAATTGTCTATAGTCATATTATTTTCTGATTCTTCATTCGGATATGAGTCATTTATAAAAAAAAAAAAAAAACAAAAAAAAAAAACAAAAAAAAAAAACATAGGATCATTTGTCCAGCCATCAAGATTATTGCACACTTCAAGTAAGTTAACCTGCATTTGAATGCCTCTTGTTGATCTTTCTGTGTTTAATTGACAAAAGTAAGTGCCCAATACATTATTCTTCTCTTTATTAGATTTATACTCTGCCAATAGTACCAAAAATAGAAGGGGGAAAGCTTGGGCTACTCTTAACACTTCTTTCTCCCTGTTTTGCCAAGATGATCAAACCAAACATAAAACCAGAGTTATGACTAGGGATTTTGAACACTTTCTAAAAGTATGTATTGGCCTTTTGTATTATTTTACAACTCTGTTCAGTTGTATAGCACATTTGTTGAATTACTTTATTAATATTTACTATTTATTTATCTTTTAGTAAAGCTGCTGTTAGTCCTAAACAGCTGTTTAACCAAAACCACCACACAGAGACTAGGATTTATTTTGTTAACCTAGAACACAATGCTGGGCAATAATTACTCCATCCCAAACCTCCAAGCCCGCATAGTTCCTACCATTCAGATTTTGCCCATTATATTTGCTTTTAGTATTATCTTAGGTCTAGTTCATTTCTGCACATGGTTTCCAAGACTTCTCCTCCAGCCTCATTCTCCCAGATTCTGCTCCTGCCACTTCTTCCTCTCCTTTGGCTCCTCCCTTCATCCTCCTACTCCTTCCTCTCCTCCCACTCTGAACCAGGATGTCCTCCCTATCCTCTACATTGCCCAGCATTGTGGCTGGTTGTTTTAATTGACAAATTGGAGAACAAATGGTGGCATGTTTACACAAACTTGATACAGGTGATACTTAGAATAAACATCACAATGCAATGTTGGATTTGAACCCAGGTAGTTGGGGGAGAGAAATTAGCATTTGAATGAAAAATGGTAAGGTGTATACATTTCAAAAGAACATTATGCCAACATTTTCCATAAAGTCCAATAAAATTCTCCTTCTCTTTCAATACAACAATAATTATGAAATTATGAAAACTCTTAGGTAAAACCTACATGTGCAATGCCCAGTCCCTGTGTATTTAGCAACTCAGAAGAAAGTCATGTCCTAATTCCATCATGATGTTATAATACCATTATGATATCATAATATGATAGTAATGTCATAATTCCATGGTGATGACATAATCCCTTTATGAATTCATATTCTATTATGATGTCATAATTCCATTTTGATATCATTATTTCATTATGATGTCATAACATAATTTCAGAGTGAAGTCATAATACTTTTATGAAATCATAATTCCATAATGATGTCATAATTCGTTTCTGATGCCAAAATTCCATTGTGATATTATTATTCCATTATGATGTCATAATCCCATTATGCTGTCTTAATTCCCAGATGATGTCATAATACCACAAAGAAATAAAGCAATTGTGAAGTCATAATAGCATTGTGATATCATAGAATCCATAAGGTTATCATGAGAGAATAAAGATGTCATAATATCATTATAATGAAATTATAACGACATTCCATTATGACGTCAAAATTCCATTATGATGTCATAATACCATTATGGTATTGTAATTCCCTTATGATATCATACTACCATTATAGTTTCATAATTCCATAATGAATACTTAATAACATTGCGTTGTCAAAATTCCATTGTAATATCATACTTCCATTAAGATATCATAATTCCATTATGAAGTCATAATTCCATTATGATGATGTTATTCTGTTATGATGACACATACCTCTATGATGTCATAATTCAATTATGATATCAAAATAGCATGACGATGTCATAATAACATTGTGATGTCATAATACAATCACAATGTCATAATTCTATTTTGATGTCATTATTCTCTTATACTGTGATGTCAAAATTCCGTTTAGATATCATAATAACATTATGTAGTCATCTTTCCATTGTGATGTCATAATACCATTTGGCTGTAATAATTCCATTGTGATGTCATAATTCTGAGGTGATGTCATAATACCATGAAAAAATAATGCAACTCTGATTTCACAATATGCATGTGTTATCATAGAATCCATATGGATATAATGGGAGAATAAAGATAATGTCATTGTAATGATATTATGACAACTTTAGGATGTCATAATCTATTGTGATATCATGTTATCATTGTGATGTCATAATTGCATTATAATGTCATAATTCTACTTTGAGGCCAGAGAATCTATCAGGATGTCATAATTGTATTGTGATGTCATATCCTAACTCCATCATGATGTCCTAATATTATTATGAAAACATACCATAGTGATGAGATAATTCCATTGTGATGTCATAGTACCATTATGAGGTCTTAACACCATTGTGATGTTATAATCCCTTTATGGAATCATAATCACATAGTAAATTAATAATTCCATTATGCTGTCATACTCTGTTGTGATGTCATAATACCATGAATAATCATAGAATTGTGATGTCATAATATCCTTGTGATATCAAAGAATCCACAAGGTTATCATGAGAGAAGAAAGATGTCAAAATATCAATATAATGAAATGAAAACTTTATAGTGTCCTAATTCCATTATAATGCCATAATACCATTATGATGTCACATAAACATTATTATGTCATAATTCAATTGTGATGATAGTTTACTCTTCTAATGTCATAATATAATTAGGAAAACATAATACCATAATGACAATGTAATACCATTGGGATATCATGAGAAAATTAAGATGTCATAAGACCACTTTGATGTCATAATTCCATTGTGCTGTCACAACACGATTATGACAAAATCATTCCATAGTGATGTCATAACACCATTGTAGTGTCATAGAATCCATTAGGATATCTTGAGAAAAGAAGAATCTCATAATACCATTACAAGGAAATTTTAACATTATAATGTCTTAATACCAATGTGAGGTGATTAATTTCATTATGATGGGATAACTACACTGAGATTCATGATTACATTATGATGTCAAATGCAATTATGTCATAATTTCATTATGATATCATAATACCATTATGGTGTCCTAAGTCCGTAATGAATATATCATATAATTGTGATGTCAAAATTCCAGTGTAATGTCATAACTCCATTGTGATATCAAAATAGGCCATAGTGATCTCACAATAGTACCATTATAATGTCATAATGCAAATGATGAGATATCCTAATTCCAATGTGATATCTCAATAGTACCATTGTGATGTCAAAATTCAATGTGATATAATAATACCATTGTGATGTCCTAATAATAGCATTGTTCTCAAAATTGTACCACTGTGATGTCACAAACCTATCATAGTCTTGTCACAATACCACTGTGATGTTACAATGGTAGATATCATTTAAATATAATATCATAATTTCCTAGTGATGTCACAATGGTATCATTTTGATGACAATACTATTGCCCTGTCCTACTAGTACCATTATGATGTCATTATTCCTGTGTGATGTTACATACTACCATTGTAATGTCACAATGTCATTGGTATATCATCATAGTACCATTGTGATCTCTTTGTAGAAACAATGTGGAATCATAGTACCATTGTGATGTCTTGTAGTATCATTGTGATGTCATACTAACATTGTGATGTCATAATAACTTTTATCACAGTCGTACCATTGTGATGTTACAATTCAATTATTGATATCACAAACCAACAACTGAGAAATCACAATAAGATTGTGATAGTCTACTAGTAACATTGTGATGTCATAATAAAATTGTGATGTCTTGTAGTGCCATTGTGATGTCATAATACCATTATAATTTCGAAATGGTACCATTGTGATGTCACATGATTGTACCAATATGATTTGACAGTGGTACCACTGTGATGTCACATGTCTTCCTAGTATGATTGTGATGTAATCATTCACACACATTGTCACAACAGTATCATATCACAATGTCTTTGTGATATCATAATAGTATCATAGTGATGTAATAATGCCAATGATGTCTTGGTAGTACCATGCTACAATTGTTATGTAACAATAATACTCTTGTGATGTCACAATTCAATCGTAATATAATAATTTTCAAGTGATGTCACAAATGTACAATTGTAACGTGATAAATTCATTGTGATGTCCTATGAGTACACTTGTGATGTCATAAATCCCTTGAGAAGTCACATATTAAGTCACAATTGTGACATAATGCCAAGAGAATAGTACCATTGTGATGTCATAGTACAATTGTTTTCACATATTGAACCATTGTGATGTCACAATACGATTGTGATGCACTTCTCGTAATATTGTGATGTCACAATTCAATTGTAACATCATAATTCCATATTGGTGGTAAAATAGAAATATTCTGATGTCACAATATAATCGTGATATCACAAGTCCATTGTGATATCTTGGTAATGTGACAATCGTACCAGTGTGATATCACAATACGTTTGTGATATCCTAATAGTACCATTATGATGTCACAATTGAATTGTATCTTCATAATTCCCTAGTGAAGGCCTAATAGATGTCACAATACCATTGTGATGTCATAATAAAATTGATAACACAATACGATTACCATTGTGATGTTATAATTCCCTTGCTATGTAACAATTGTACCATTGCAATTTCACAATGACTTTCAGATATAATAATATTACCATTGTGATGCTATAATGCCATTATGACTAGAAAAGTGTACCAATGAAATAATTAGCATTGCAATGTCATACAACAATTGTGATGTCACAATCGAATGATTGTGATGTGAAAATAGGATTGTGATGTCTTACTACTAACATTGTAATTTCACAATATTATGATGATGTCCTACCATTGTGATGTCAATTCATTTGTAATATCATAATTGTCTATCAATGTCACATTATTACCATTGTGATGTCACAATACAATTGGGAAGTACTGGTAGAACAATTCTGATGTCATAATTCAGTAGTAGCATTGTGAATATCGTTGTGACATCCTAGTGCTATCACTGTGATATCGCAATGCCATTATTATCATAATACAATTGTGATGTCACGATAGTCCTATTGTGATGTAACCATTCAATTGTAATGTCATAATTCTCCAGGGATGTCACAATAAAACCAGTGTGCTAGAACCATTGTGATGTCATAATACCCTTGGGATATCACAATAGTAGCATTGTGTTCTTACAACTTGTTTCTGTTATCCCAATAGAACCATTGTGATGTCATAATACCATTATGACTAGAAAAGAGTATGTATGATTGTAATGTCATAATCCTACTCTGACTAGAGAATAGTATCATTGCGATTTCATACTACAATTGTGATATCATTGTGATGTCATAATACCCTTGTGTTGTCACAATAGTAGCTCTGTGAAGTCACAATATCTTTGTGATGTCCGAATTGTACTGTTGAGAAGTCATAATGCCATTGTGATTACAGCATAGTACCATTGTGATGTCATAGTACATTATTGATATCACCATACTACCATTGTGATGTTACAATTAAAATGTAATGTCATAATTCTCTAGTGATATCAAAATCTAACCATTTTTATGTCACGATGGGATTGTGATGTCATACTACTACCATTATTATGTCATAACACCCTTCCGATGTCACAATAGTAGCATTGTGATGTCCTAATAGTACCACTGTGATATCTCAAGTCAATGGTAATGTCATAATTCTCTAGTATTGTCACAAACACATTCGAACCATTGTGATGTCACAAAATGAGTGTGATGTCCTACTAGTAACATTGTGATGTCATAATACCCTTGAGATGTCACAATAGTAGCTTTGTGAAGTCACAATATCTTTGTGATGTCCGAATTGTACCATTGAGAAGTTATAATGCCATTGTGATTACAGCATGTACCATTGTGATGTCATAGTACATTTGTGATGTCACAATTACATTTAGATGTCACGATGGGATTGTGATGTCATACTGCTGCCATTGTTATGTCATAACACCCTTGTTTTCACAATAGTACCACTGTGATTTCACAATGTCTATAGTAACATTGTGATGTCACAATGAATTATGACTAGAGAAGAGTACCATTGTGATGTACCATTGTGATGACACCAGTTAATTGTAATGTCATAATTCTCTATTGTCAAAATGAAATTGTGATGTCAAAATTCCATTGGAATGTCACAATAGTACAATATCGTTGTGACATTTGTGACTAAAGAAAAGTACCATTGTGGTGTCATACTACCATTATGATGTCACAATTAACATGTAATGTCATAATTCTGTAGTGATGTCCAAATCAAACCATTTAGAAGTCACCATGGGATTGTGATGTCATACTATTACCAATGTCACAATAGTAGCATTGTGATGTCCTAATAGTACCACTGTGATGTCTCAAGTCAATGGTAATGTCATAATTCTCTAGTATTGTCACAAACACAAAATTGTGCTGTCACAATAGATCGTGATGTCATACTTGTACCATTGTTATGTCATAATACCTTTGTGATGTCCCAATAGTAGCATTGTGATGTCCCAATACCTTTCTGATATCCTTATAGTACCATTGTGATGTCAGAATTTCATTAGACTAGAAAAGAATACCATTGTAATGTCATAATCCTACTCTGGTTAGAGAATAGTACCATTGCAATGTCATACTACAATTGTGATATCACAATTGTACCATTGTGTTGTCACAATTCAATTGTAATGTCATAATTCTCTACTGATAATCAAACCATTGTGATGTCACAATAGGATTGTGATATTTTACTATTAACACTGTGATGTCACAATTTTATGGTGATGTCCTACTAGTACAGTTATGATGTCATAATTCACTTCTGATTGTGATGTCACAATTCAATTGTTATGTCATAATTTCTCTGGTCATGTCACAATCAAACAATTGTGATGTCACAATAATAGTAGCACGGTGAAGTTACAATAAATTTGCGATATCCCACTAGTACATTTTTCATATCAGAATGCCATTGTGAATAGAGAATGGTACCATAGTGATGTCATAATATGATTGTTATGTCACAAGGCTACCATTGTGATGCCACAATTCAATTATGTGATAGTTTTAGAGTGATGTAGGAATCGAAACATTGTGATGTCACAATACGTTTGTGATGTACTACTAGTACCATTATGATGTAATAATCCTCTTGTGATGTCACAATAGTAGCACTGTGATGTCACAATGTCTTTGTGACATCCTCAGTATACCACTGTGATGTTATAATGCCATTGTTAATGCAGAATAGTACATTTTGATGTTATTGTTCAATTGTTATGTCACAATACTACCATTGTGATATCATAATTCAATTGTAGTATCATAATTCTCTATCGATGTCACATTGGTACCATTTTGATGTCACAATACGATTGTGACATACTGGTAGAATTGTGATGTCATAATTCCATTGTGAATTCACAATAGTAGCATTGCGATGTCACAATATTGTGACATCCTAATACTGTCATTGTGACCATTATGACTAGACAATTGTACATTGTGATATCATAATATAATTCAACAGTCTTATTGTGATGTAACCATTCAATTGTCATGTCATAATTCTCCAGGGATGTCACAATAAAACCAGTGTGATGTCACAATGAAATTGTGATGTCCTTCCAGTAGAGTTATGATGTCATAATTCCTTTGCAATGTCACAATATTAGCATTGTGATGTCTCAATGTATTTGTGATATACCAATAGCACTGCTGTGACACAAGTCAATTGTAATGTCATAATTCTCTACTAAGCTCAAAATTGCTCAATTTTAAGGTCACAATACGATTCTGATATTCTAGTAGTACCTTTGTGATGTCATAATTAATTTGTGATGTCAAAATAGTAGCATTGTGATGTCACAATATTTTTTGTGATAACCTAATTGTACCATTTGAAGTCATAATGCCATTCTGACTACAGATTATTACCATTGTGATATCATAGTACATTTGTGATATCACAATGGTAGTGATGTCATAATTTTCTAGTGAATTCACATTCGAACCATTGTGATGTCACAACACCATTGTGATGTTATACTAGTACCATTGTGATGTCATAATACCCTTGCAATGTCATAATAGTACCACTGTGAAGTAACAATGTTATGTCATAATGAATTTTGACTAGAGAATAGTATCATTGTGATGTCGTACTACACTTGTAATGTCACAATACTACCATTGTGATGTCACCAGTCAATTGTAATGTCATAATTCTCTATTGTCAAAATCGAACCATTATGATGTCAAAATACGAAAGTGATGTCCTACTAGTACCAATGTTATGTCATAATACTCTTGTGATGTCACAATCCTAGCATTGTGATGTCACAAAATCTTTGTGATATACACACAGTATCATTGTGTTGTCATAATGAAATTGTGACTATATAGTTCCATTGTGATGTCATAGTACAATTGTGAAATCACAATCGTATCTTTGGGATGTCGCAATTCAATTCAAATGTCATAATTCTCTAGTGAAATGATGTCACAAAAGGATTGTGATGTCCTATTGTGATATCATAATAACAGTGGTATACTTCGGATATCACAAAGAAATTGTGACATCACAATGCTACTCTTGTGGTATCGCAAGAGGATTATTACATCATAATAGTACTAGTAGGACATCACAGTATTGTAAGATCGCAATGGTTCAATTCTTACAATTGTGACATCACAATGGTAGGCTTGTGACATCAAAATTGTACTATGACTTCACAATGGTACCATTCTCTAGTCATAATGGCATTCTGATATGTGAAAGGTATTATTGGGATATCACAAATATATTATGATGACACCTTGCTACTATTATGACATAGCAAGGTTATCTTATTGCGACATCCCAATGGTACTATTGTGACATCAAAATTGTACTGTGATATAACAGTTGTACTATTCTCTAGTCACAATGGTATCATGACATCATAATGGTAGTATTAGCATAAAATAAACAGTTACTATTGTAACTTTACAAGTGTATTATGACATAACAATGGTACTTGTCCTCATCAAAATCATATTGTGACAACACAATGGCTCGATTGTGACAACAATAGAGAATTATGACATTATAATAGACTGGTGACATCCCAATAGTAATATTGTGACATCACAATTGTGCTATGACATCACAATGGTATAATTCTTTAGCCATAATGGCATTATGACAACACAATGGTACTATTAGGATATCACAAATACATTGTGACATCACAATATTATTATTGTGATGTCAATTACATCACAATTACATAACAATTGTACTAGGAGGACAACATGATCTTATTGTGACATTGCAATTTAGTGACTTGACATTAAATTGACTTGTGACATCCCAACATTACTAGCAAGATATCACAATCATATAGTGACATCACAATGGTTTGATTGTGACATCAGTAGAGAATTATCATCACAATGGTACAATTACTATGACATCACAATGGTACAATTCTCTATTCATAATGGCATTATGACATCATAATGGTATTTTGTGATATATTTTTGGGACATCACAGTGCTATTATTGGAACATCACAAGGGCATTATGACTTAACAATGGTACAAGTTGGACATCACAATTGTACTGTAAAATGTCAGTATTTTGATTGTCCCATCACTAGAGAATTATGACATTCCAATTTAATTGTGACATCACAATGGTACTCTTGTGTCACCAAAAATGTATGACATCACAATGGCACTATTTTCTGGTAACAATGGCATTATGACATCAAAATGGTACTATGAGGATATCTGAAAGACATTTGACATCACAATTCTACTATTCTGACATCACAAGGATTTAATGACATCACAATGATACTAGTAAGACATCATAATCATATTGTGACATCACAGTTTTGACATTTCCAGTGACTTGAGACATAACAATGGTAATATTGTGATATCACAGTTCTACTATGACATCACAATGGTACTATTCTCTTGTCATAATATCATTATGACATCACAAAGACATTGTGACTACACAAAGCTATTAATATGACATCACAATCATATTATGGCATCACTAGAGAATTATTGACTTGTGACATCATAAAGATTCTCTTGTGACAACAAAATTGTACTGTGACATCACAATGGTACTATTATCTAATCACAATGGCATTATGACATGTCAATAGTACTATTAGGATATCACAAAGACATTGTGACTACACAAAGCAACTATAGTTATATCACAAGGATATTCTTAATTCACAATGGTACTAGGAGGAAATCAGAATCATATTGTGAAATCACTAGGGAATTATGATATATCAATTGAATTGTGTCATCACAATGGTTCTATTGTGACATCACAATGGTACTACTGTGACAATACAATTATACTATGACATCACAATGGTACTATTGTCTTGTCACATAACAAAGACAATGTGACTTCAGAAAGCTACTATTGTGATATCACAATGCTATTAGGATATAACAATGGTAGTAGGAGGACAACACGATCTTATTGTGACATCACAATTTAGTGATTTTGATATTACTAGAGAATTATAATGTAACAATTGACTTGTGACATCACAATGGTATTCTTGTAGCACCAAAATTGTACAATGACATCACAATGGTACTATTCTGTAGTCACAATGTCATTATGAGACATAATAAGGATATCACAAACCTATTGTGAAATCACAATGCTACTATTGTGACCTCACAAGGTATTTTTGACATCACAAATCTATTTGGACATCAGAACGATATGATTGTGACATCATTAGAGATTTATGACATAGCAATTGACTTGTGACATCACAATGGTACACTTGTGGCACCAATATTGTACAGTGACATCACAATGGTACTAGTAGGATATCACAAAGACTCTGCGACATCACGAAGTGACTATTGTGATATCGCAAGTATACTATGACATCACAACTGTACTAGAAGGACATCACAATCATAGTGTTATATCACTAGAGAATTATGATATTTTAATTGAATTGTGACATCACAATTGTACTATGACATCACATTGGCACTATTCTCTAGTCATAATGGCATTATGCCATCTCAATGGTACTAGTAAGATATCACAAAGACATTGTGACATAACAATTTTACTATTGTGGCATTGCAAGTGTATTATGACATGAGAATGATACTAATACGACATCACAGTCCTATTGGGATGTGACAACGGTATGATTTTGACATCACTAGAGAATTATGACATTGCAATTGAATGCTACAATTATGACATCAAAATTGTACTGTGACATTTCAATGGTATTATGACAGCACAATGGTACCATGAGGATATCACAAACACATTGTGACATAAAAATGCTACTATTGTCATATCATAATTGTACTATGACATAACAATGGAACTAGTAGGACATCACAATCTAATTTTGACATCAACATGGATCAATTGTGACGTCACTAGAGAATTATAACATCACTATTGAATTGTGACATCACTATGATACAACTGTGACATAATAAGTTTACTATGGAATCACAATGGTACTATGCTCTAGTTACAATGGCATTATGACTTCACAATGATACAATTAGGACATCAGAAAGACATTGTGACATTACAAAGCTACTATTGTGACATTGCAAGTATATTATGATATCACAATGATACTAGTATTACATCACAATTGTATTGTGACATCACAATTTTGTGATTGTGAAAGTAACAATGGTAATATTGTGACATCACAATGGTACTATTGTGACATCACAATTGAGCTATGACCTCACAATGGTACTATTCTCTAGTCAAATGGCATTATGCCATCACAATGGTACTATTAGGATATCACAAACACATTGTGACTACAAAAAAGCTACTATTGTGACATCACAAGGATATTATGACATCACAATGGTACTAGCAGGACATCACAATCATATTGTGACATCACTAGAGAATTATGACATTTCAATTGAACTGTGACATCACAATGGTACTCTTCTGACATCATAATTGTAGTTTAACATCATAATGGTACTATTCTCTACAGTACTAGTAGGATATCTCAAAGACAATGTGACATCATAATGTTACTATTGTGGCATCGCAAGTGCATTATGACGTGACAATGGTAATAGCAGGAGATCAGAGTCATATTGTTACATCACAATGTTTTAATTGTGACTTCACCAGAGAATTATGTCATTACAATTTAATTGTCACATCACAATGGTACTCTTGTGACATCACAATTGTACTATGACATCACAATGGTACTATTCTCTAGTCACAATGGCATTATGACATCTCAATGGTACTAGTACGATATCAAAGACATTGTAACATCACAATGTTACTATTGTGCCATCGCATGTGTATTATGACACGATAATGGTTCTAACAGGAGATCACATTCACATTGTGACACCACAATGGTTCGTTTGTGACTTCACTAAATAATTATTACATTACAATTAAATTGTCCCATCACAATGGTACTATTGTGACATCAAAATTGTACTATGATTTCTCTAAGGAACTATTCCCTAGTCACAATGGCATTATGACATCACAATGATACTGTTAGTAGCATTCACAATGCTACTATTGTGACATCGCTAGAGTATCAAGACATAAAAATGGTACTAGTGGGACATTACAATCTAATTGTGACATCTAAATGGATCGACAATAATATCACTAGAGAATTATGACATTACTATTGAATTTAGACATCAGTAGGGTACTATTGTGACATTACAATGGTACTATTGTGACAATACAATTATACTATGACATCACAATGGTCCTATTGTCTTGTCACAGTGGTATTATGACACCTCAATGGTAATATTAGGACATCACAAAGACAATGTGATTTCAGAAAGCTACTATTGGGAAATCGCAATGCTGTATTACATAACAATGGTACTAGGAGAACATCATGATCTTATTGTGAACATCACAATTTAGTGATTTTGACATTACTAGAGAATTATAATATAACAATTGACTTGTGACATAACAATGGTACTCTTGAACATCCCATCACAAAGGCATTATGACATCACAATGGTAATAGTAGGCTATCACAAAGACATTATAAAGTATATTATGACATCACAATGATACTAGTAGGACATCACAATCATATTGTGATATCACAATTTTGTGATTGTGACATTACTAGTATATTATGACATTTCCATTGACTTGAGACATCACAGTGGTACTATTGTGACATCACAATTTCACTAAGACATCACAATGGTAATATTCTGTAGTCACAATGGAATTATGACATCAAATACTATAAGGATATCACAAAGACATTGGGACATCACAATGCTACTATTGTGATATCGAAAGTGTATTTTACCATCACAATGGTACTAGTAGAACATCACAATCGTATTGGGACATCACAATGGTAGTATTATAAAATGACAGTTGAAATATGATATCACAAAGGTACTATTCTCTTATCACAATGGCATTATGACATCACAATGGAAGTATTAGATATCACAAAACATTCTGACACCACAACAGTACTAGTAGGACATTACAATTGTATTCTGACAATACAATGATAGCATTGTGACATCACAATTGTATTATGACATCATAATGGTATTATTCTCCTGTTGTTACGATTGTGACATCACAATTAAAATATGACCTCACAATGGTACTACTATGACATCACAATCGTATTGCGAAATCACAGTGGTATTAATAGAATATCACAATCGTATTTTGACATCATAATGGTTCAACTGTGACATCACTAGTGAATTATTGCATTACAATTGAATTGTGACATCAAATTTTACTGTTGTGACATCACAATTCTACTGTGATGTAACAATAGCATTAAAGATATTTTGACATCACAATGCTACTATTGTGACATCCCAAGGGAATTATGATATCACAGTGGTACTAGTAGGACTTCACAATCTTATTGTGAAATCACTATGGTATGATTGTAAAATCACAATTGTACTGTGACCTCACGATTGTACATTTCTCTAGTCAAAATGGCATTCTGACATCACAATGGTACTATTATGATATCACAGAGACAATTTTACATCACAACTGTAAACTAGTAGACATCACAACCATATTTTGAAATCAGAATGGTATGATTGTGATATCAAAATATTATGATATCAAAATATTATGATATTACAATTCTACCAAGACATCACGATGGTATTGTGACATCACGTTACTAGTAGCACATCACAATCGTAATATCACATTGCAATGTGTCTATTGTGCCATCACTACAGAATCATGGCATTAAACTTGAATTGTGACTTCACAATGGTTCTATTAGGATATCACAAAGCAATTTTGACATTGCATTACTATTATTTTGACATCGCAAAGGATTCATGACATCAAAATGGTAATAGGAGAACATCACAATCATATTGTGACATCACAAAGGTGCAATTTTAACATCACAGTTTTATTATGACCTCACAATATTACTACCCGAACAGTGGTATTGTGACATTACAATGTTAGTAGTACGATATCACATTCACATTGTGACATCAGAGGGTTCGATTTTGACATCACTAGAGAGTTATGACATAACAATTGAATTGTGATATCACAATGGTACAATTGTGACATCAAAATTGTACTATGACATCAGAATTGGACTATTCTCTACTCACAATGGCAATACGACATCACAAAGGTACTATTATGAAAGCACAAGGATATTGGGACATCACAATGCTGCCACCCTAACCCTTAACTGTACTAGAAAGGTATCACCACCTTATCATGACATCTCAATGGTTTGTTTGTGACATCACTAGAAAATTATGATATTACAATTGACTTTTGACATCAGAATGGTAAAATAGTGACATCACAATTGTCTTGTGACATCATAATGGTAGTATTGTGACATCACAATGGTACAACCATGACATCACAATGATACTATTCTCTAGTTACAATGGCATTAGATACCACAATGGTACTATTAAGATATTACAAAGACATTGCGACAACACAATGTTACTATTGTGAAATCACAAGGGAATTATGACAACACAACAGTAGTAGTACAAAATCACAATCACAAGCGTACTAATAGGACATGACAATTATGTGTGTTATCACAATTGTTGGATTTTGACATCATAATTTTATGATGAAATCACAATGGCACTATCAAGACATCACAATGACATTTTGACATCACAATGGTTGGATTGTGACATCACTAGAGAATTAGTAGTACCATTGTGGTATCATAATTCAACACCACAATGGTAATACTGCGACATTACAAGTGTACTATGATGTCACAATGGTACTATCCTGTAGTCACAATATCATTATGATATCACAATGGTACTATTAATATATCACAAAGACATTCTGATATCACAATGCTACTATTTTGACATTGCAAGGAAATTATGACATCACAGTGGTAGTAGAACATCACAAGCGTATCGTGATGTCAGAATGGTACAATTGTGACATCAAAATTTAATTATGAAATCACAATGCTACTATCAATCCATCACAATGGAATTTTGATATCACAATGGTACTAATAGGACATCACAATTGTATTGTTACATCACAATTTTTCGATTGAGACATCACGAGAGAATTATGAAATTACCGTTCAATTCGTATACCTCAATGGTGCTATTGTGACATTACAATTGTACTATGACATCATTATGGTACTATTCTCTAATAACAATTGGATTATGACAACACAATGGTACTATTATGGTATCACAAAACATTGTGACATCACCATGCTTCTACTGTGATAAAGCCAGGGAATTATGATATCACAATCATACTAGTAGGACATCATAATCGTATTGTGACATCACAATGGTTCCATTGTGACATCACTAAAGAATTAAGACATTACTATCGAATTCTGACATCTCGATGGTACTATTGTGACATCACAATTATACACTGACCTTACAATGGCATTAGGATATAAGAAAGGTACTAATATATCACAATTGACATCACAATGCTAGTACTGTGATATTGCAAGGGAATTTTGACATTAGTACCATATCACAGTCATATTGTAATATCACAATGGTACCATTGTGACATCACAGTTTTATTGTGACATCCCAATGGTACTACTAAAGCATCACAATTATACTGTAACATCACAATGTTATTAGTAGGACAGCACAATATTATTGTGATATCACAATGATTCTATTGGGCCATCACTAGGGAATCATGATGTTACAACTGAATTATGACATCTCAATTGTACTGGTAGGCCATCACAATCTTATTGTGACAGCACAATGATTTGTTTGTGAAATCACTACAGAATTATGATATTATAATTCAATTGTGATGTCACAATGGTACTATTGTGACATCATAACCGTACTATGATATCACAAAGACATTGTGATGTCACGATGCTACTATTTTGACATCTCAAGGGAATTATAACAACACAATGGTAATAGTAGGACATCACAATCGTATT
Source organism: Meriones unguiculatus (assembly GCF_030254825.1). Taxonomy (NCBI): domain Eukaryota; kingdom Metazoa; phylum Chordata; class Mammalia; order Rodentia; family Muridae; genus Meriones; species Meriones unguiculatus. The sequence goes on along the minus strand of NC_083369.1, from coordinate 158,008,664 downwards.
GTGATATCACAATGGTACGAATGTGACAACCACAATTTTATTATGACATCACAATGTTACTACCAAGACATCACAATGATATTGTGACATCAAAACTGTACTATTAGATCATAACAATTATATTGTGTCATCACAATATTTCTATTAGGCCTTCACTAATGAATTATGAAGTTCAAATTTAATTATCACATCACAAAGGTACTAGTAGGATATCACAATCATATGGTGGTATCACAATGGTATGATTGTCAGATCACAATTTTATTACGACATCACAATGGTAATATCAAGGCATCACAGTGGTATTGTGACATTCACAATGTTATTAGTACAAAATCACAATCATATTGTGGCATCAGAAAGGTTTGATTGGGACATCACTAGAGAATTGTGACATTACAATTGTGTAATTTTGATATCACAATGTGACATCACAATTGTTCTGTGACATCGTGTTTGTACTATTCCCTTCTCAGAATGGCATTATGACATCGCTATGGTACTATTATGATATCGCAAAGACATTGTGAGTTCACAATGCTACTCTGACATCACAAGGGATTTCTGACAACACAATGGTACTAGAAGGTCATCACAAATATATTGTGAGATCACAATGTTTCTATTGGGCCATCAGAAGGGAATTATTAAGTTACAATTGAATTGTGAGATCACAAGTGTACTAGTAGGGCATTACAATCGTTTTGTGACATCAGAAAAGTTCGATTGTTTCAACACTAGGTAAGTTTAACATTACAATTGAATCACAATGGTACTATTGTGATGTCACAATTGTACTATGATATTACAATTGTACTATTCTCTGGTCACAATGGCATTATCACATCACAGTGGTACTATTAGAATATCACAAATATATTGTGACATCACAATGCCTCCTATCACACTCGTATTGTGATATCATAATGGTACGATTATGAAATCACAATTTTATTATGACTTCAAAAGTGAAGTAACAAGGCATCACAATGGTATTGTGACATAACAATATTACTAGTAGGACATCACAATTTCATTGTGACATCACAGTGTTTCCATAGAGAATTATGACATTACACTTGAAATCTGACATCAAATGGTAGAATTGTGATAGCACAATTGTATTATGACATTACAATGATACTATTTTGATATCACAAAGACATAGTGACATCACAATGCAACTATTGTGTCATCAGAAGGGAATTATGACAACACAACAGCACTAGTAGGACACTACAATCGTATTGTGTCATCACAATTTTAGGATTGTGACATCACAGTTTTATTATGACATCACAATGGCACTTTTGTGACATCACAGTGTCACTAGTAGGACATCACAATTGTATTGAGACATCGCTATGTTTCGATTGTGACATCACAAGAGAATTATTGTGATACCACAATGGTACTATTGTTACCTCACAATTGTAATATGACAACACATTGGTACTATTCTCTAGTCACAATAGCATTATATCACGAAGACATTGTGACATCACAATGCTACTATTGTGACATTTTAAGGGAATTATGACATCACAGTCTACTAGTAGGACATTACAATCTGATTGTGATAACACAATGGTACGATTGTGATGTCATAATTTTATTATGACATCTCCAAGATACTACTATATATCTCAATGTTATTGTGATGTCACAAAGGTACTAGTAGGACATCACAATCATATTGTGACTTCACAATATTTCTATTAGGCCTTCACTACGGAATTATGAAGTTACAATTGAATTGTGATATCACAATGGTACTAGTAGGATATCACGATCGTATTGTGACATCTAAATATTTCTATTGTACCACCAACAGGGTATTATCACATTAAAATTGATTTGTGATATCACAACAATACTAGACAGGTATCACAATTGTATTGTGACATCACAGTGGTTCGATTGTGACATTACTAGAGAATTTTGACACTACGACATTACAATTGAATTGTGATATCACAATAGTAATATTGTAACATCCAAATTGTATTATGACAGCAAAATGATAGCACTCTATCAGAAAGACATTGTGACATCACAATGGTACAATTGTGACATAGCAAGGGAATTATAACATCACAATGGTAGTAGGACATCACAATCATATTGTGATATCAATTTTATTATGACATCACAATGGTATTGTGACATCACAATATTTCTATTAGGCCTTCACTAGGGAATTGTGACATCACAATGGTACTATTAGGATATCACAATTGTATTGTATTGTGATATCACACTGGTACGATTGTCACATCATAATTTTATTATTACATCACAATAGTACTACCAAGACATCACAATGGATTTGCGACATCATAATTGTAATAGTAGGACATCACGATTGTATTGTGCATCAGAATATTTATATTTAACACCAATAGGGAATTATGACGTTACAATTGAATTGTGACATCACAATGGTACTAGAAGGGCATCAGAATCATATTGTGGCATCACAATGGTTCAATTGTGACATTATTACAATTAAATTGTGATATTCAGAATGGTATTATTGTGACATCACAATTGTACTATGACATCACAATGGTACTATTCTCCTGGCATTTTGACATCACAATGTTAATATTATAATATCTGAAAGACATTGTGACATCACAATGCTACTACTGTGACATCGCAAGAGAATTACGACATCATAAGTGTACTCGTAGGACATCACAATGAATTTGCCACGTTACAATTGTACATTTGTGACATCACTTGAAAATTATTATATTACGATTGAATTGTGACATCACAAGAGTATTATTGTTACATAACAATTGTAGCATGGTACTACCAAGACATCATTGGCATTATTACATCACTATGATACTATTATGATATCACAAAGACATTGTGATATGATACTGTTGTGACAATGTGTGTGAATGATTACATCACAATCATACTAGGAAGACATGTGACATCACAGTGGTACCACTGTCAAATCATATTGGTACAATCATGTGACATCACAATGGTACCATTTCGAAATTATAATGGTATTATGACATCACAATGGCATTACAAGACATCACAATGGTACTATGATACCACAATGTTACTACCAAGAGATCACAATGGTATTATGATGATATCCCAATGACATTGTGACATTACAATGGTAGTATGTGACATCACACAGGAATAATGACATCTAGTAGGTCATGGCAATAGTATTGTCATCAAAATGATACCATTGTGACAGCACTAGGAAATTATGGTATGATATTTAAATGATATCACTTTTGTGTTATGAGGTCACAATGGTAGTATTGTGACATCACAGTGGTATTGTGACATCACATTGGTACAACTTTTTATGACATCAATTTAATTTTGACATCACAATGGTAGTATTGTGATATCACATTGGTATTAGGATATCTCATTTGCATTATGACATCATAATGGTACTATTGTGAGATCACTATGGCCTATTTTGATATCACAATGGAATTATGACATTACAATGGAATTTTGACATCACAATTATATGATATATTCATTATGGATTTATGACACGATAATGGTTGTATGATATCATAATGGAATAATGACATCATAATTGCATTTGACATCATAATGAAATCATGAAATCTCAATGTAGTTATCTCATCATAATGAAATTAGGACATCATAATGTTATTATCACCTCACAATGGTATTAAGACATTGTAATGTTAAAATTTCCTTATAATGGTATTATGAGATTCTTCTTTTCTCAAGATATCCTAATGGATTCTATGACACTACAATGGTGTTATGACATCGCTATGGAATTATTTTGTCATAATCGTGTTGTGTTAGCACAATGGAATTATGACATCAAAATGGTCTATGACATCTTAATTTTCTCATGATATCCCAACGGTGTTATATCGTCATCATGGTATTATGTTTTCCTAATCATATTAGAAGAGTAAACTATCATCACAATTGAATTATGATATAATAATGTTTATGTAACATCATAATGGTATTATAAATGCATTATTTTATGCATTATAATGGAATTAGGACACTATAAAGTTTTCATTTCATTATATTGATATTTTGACATCTTTTTTTCTCTCATGATAACCTTATGGATTCTTTGATATCACAAGGATATTATGACATCATAATTTTATGATTCTTCATGGTATTATGACAGTATAATGGAATTATGAATTTACTATGGTATTGTGATCTCATAAAGGGATTATAACATCACAATGGTATTAAGACATCATAATGGTATTATGACATCACAATGGAATTATCACATCACTATGGTCTTATGATTTCATAATGATATTAGGACATCATGATGGAATTAGGATATGACATTACAATAGAGTTATGACATCCTGATGGATTCTCTGACCTCAAAGTAGAATTATGACATTATAATGCAATTATGACCTCACAATGATAATATGACATCACAATAGATTATGACTTCCTAAACTTATCATTTCATTACAATGATATTATGACATCTTTATTCTCCCACTATAACCATATGGATTCTATGATATCACAAGGATATTATGACATCAGAGTTGCATTATTTCTTCATGGTATTATGACATCACCTCGGAATTATGACATCACAGTGGAAATGAGACATCATAATGTTATTATAACTTCCAAATGGAATTTTGATACCACAGTATAATTATAACTTCATAATGGAATAATAACATCAAAATCAAGTTATGACACCATAATAGTATTATGACATGACAATGGTATTATGACATCATCATGCTATTTTGATATCATAATGGAATTATGACATCATGGAGGAATGACTTTATATTCGAATTATAACATCATAACAAAATAACATCATCACAATGGAATTATGACTTCATAATTGAATTATGTCATCTTAATGGAAGTATGACATTACAATGGAATTTTTACATCACAATGTTATTATGTATTCGTTATGGAAATATGACACTATAATGGTAGTATGATATCATAATGGAATTATGACATCATAATGTTATTATGACATAATGGAATGTCTTCATAATGGAATTATGAAGTTAACATTTCATTAAAATGATATTATGACATCTTTATTCTCTCATGATAACCTTATGGATTCTATGATATCACAAGGTATTATGGCTTCACATTTCCATTATTTTTTGTGGTATTATGACATCACCTAGAAATTAGGACAGCATAATGGGATTATGACATCATAATGGAATAATGACATCACAATGGAATTTTGGCATCAGAAAGAATTATGACATCATTATGGAATTATGAAATTACAATGGTATTATTATTTCATGAAAGGATTATGACTTGACTATGGAATTATGTTATAGCATCATAATGGAATAATGATATCAGAATGGAATTTTGGCATCATAATAGAATATGAATTCATAAAGGGATTATGTCATCACCATGGAATTATGACATCACTATCATATTATGATATCACAATGGTATTATGACATCATGATGGAATTAGGACATGACTTTCTCCTGAGTTGTTAAATACACAGGGACTGGGCATTGCACATGTAGGTTTTACCTAAGAGTTTTCATAATTTCATAATTATTATTGTATTGAAAGAGAAGGAGCCTTTTATTGGACTTAAAGTGGAAAATGTTGGTATAATGTTCTTTTGGAACCTTACCCTTGTTCATTCAAATGCTGATTTCTCTCCCCCAACTACCTGGGTTCAAACCAAACATTGCATTGTGATGTTTATTCTAAGTATCACCTGTATCAAGTTTGTGTAAACATGCCACCATTTGTTCTCCAATTTGTCAATTAAAACAACCAGCCACAATGCTGGGCAATGTAGAGGATAGGGTGGACATCCTGGTTCAGAGTGGGAGGAGAGGAAGGAGTAGGAGGATGAAGGGAGGAGCCAAAGGAGAGGAAGAGGAGAAGTGGCAGGAGCAGAATCTGGGAGAATGAGGCTGGGGAGGAGAGGTCTTGGAAACCATGTGCAGAAATGAACTGGACCTAAGATATCACTAAAAGCAAGAATAATGGGTAAAATCTGAATGGTAGGAACTCTGCGGGCTTGGAGGTTTAGGATGGAGTAACTATTGCCCAGCATTGTGTTCTAGGTTAACAAAATAAATCCTAGTCTCTGTGTGGTGATTTTGGTTAAACAGCTGTTTAGGACTAACAACAGCTTTACTAAAGGATAAATAAATAGTAAATATTAATAAAGTGATTCAACAAATGTGCTATACAACTGAACAGAGTTATAAAATAATACAAAAGGCCAATAAATACTTTTAGAAAGTGTTCAAAATCTCTAGTCATAACTCTGGTTTTATGTTTGGTTTGATCATCTTGGCAAAAAAGGCAGTTAAGAAGTGTTAGGAGTAGCCTAAGCTTTCCCCCTTCTATTTTTGGTACTATTGGCAGAGTATAAATCTAGTAAAGAGAAGAATAATATATTGGACAATTACTTTTGTTAATTAAACACAGAAAGATCAACAAGAGGCATTCAAATGCAGGTTAACTTACCTGAAGTGTGCAATAATCTTGATGGCTGGACAAATGATCCTATGTTTTTTTTTTTTTTTTTTTTTTTTTGTAAATGACTCATATCCCAATGAAGGATCAGAAAATAATATGACTATAGACAATTAGTTCTTAAATAGGGATATGCACCAAAATTCCTCATGGACCTTTCTCAGAATGCCTACACCATTGCCAAAGCCTTCCTACTGAATATTTTGGTTAAGGTCACACAAGTGATTCTGATGTACATATATATCACAGCACATCAATTCTTAGACTAAGCAATAAACCAAACTTGGTTCTACAATCAACAATAGTTTGTACTCTGAAGCTTCCATACCACATACAAACCTCATAGGAAGTTCTCAATCAAGAACTTATAAGCAGTCCATCTTCCAAGTAATACCTCAGATCCTGAACCCCAAGCCCTTTAAAATACACACAAGCCACGTACTAGCTTTGTGTAAGCAAGTTTTAGAAGATCCAGCTTCTCCACAGAATTCAGAAAAAAAATGAGCCACTCCATTACTTAACCCTCAACTCTCAGTTTTAATAATGACCCTACCAGAAAGAATGTAACGACCATGAGCTCAAGCTTTAATTCAAATAGTAATTTTTGTACTGTAACATTTAGAACCTTTTTTCCAAAACCAACATTTTTAAGATTCCAACTTTCTAATTATGTCATATACATTTATGAATCATTTAAAATATAAACATCCAGGAATAAAAAAATGGTTAGGGAAACCAAAATTTACACTTACCTGTATCTTCCCTTCCTGACAATCTTTACTTCAAAATAATAAATCCCACAGGCTGCTGGTATCGGATGCGTGGCTTTAACAGATGCTTCAACATTGAGAGTTTTACAACAATCTACATGTGAAAAGAGAAAAACAAAGGACAGATGCGATTTTCCAGTGAAACTCCTGATGAAACCTGATAGGCTACAGTCAGATGGAAGGGGAGGAGGACCACTTCTATCAGTGGTATTGGGGAGGGATATGAGAGGAGTTGAAGGAGAGAGAGTGGAATTGGTAGGGGATGAGGGAGGAGGCTACACCTGGGATACAAATGAATAAACTGTAATTAATAAAAAAATTCAGACTCTGAACACAATGAGTATGGGCCGTGGCTGTTAATTTTTTTAAGATATTTTAAAAATATTTTTTTCATGTGGGAGTGAATGAATGTCTGCATGTATGTATCCCACCTGTGTGCCTGATGCCTAAAGGCCAGAAGAACATGTTTGATCCCTTAGAACTGCAGGTATTATAGGCTTTTGTGAGGTTGTATTGTGGGTGCTGAGAATCTACCCCAAATCCTCTACAAAAAACTACTGAATCATCTCTCCATTTCATAAACAAGAGAAATTTAAGGCTATAATTTTCAGTTATTCTGGATTGGAAGCACATGAGAACATGATCTTAATTTTGTCGGATTAGATCCTCATTTAATTGGTAACATTCTTGTACATTCTTTTGCAAAACAGACCACTTTTTAAACTGGGGATATTTGTATGATGGCATACTATTAAATAAACTACATTAATAGGCAAATCTCATCAAGAATTTATAATTCTGTTCTTTGATATTTTCTTATTTGTGGATAAAGACTAATCCACAATTATTTTGGTTTGGTTGTTTTTGTTTTTGTTTTTTTAAGACAGGTTTTCTGTTTGGAGCCTTGGCTGTCCTGGATTCACTTTGTAGACCAGGCACATAAAGGAAAAACAACAACAAAAAGGCGAGCATGTATCAGAGCACAACACCCAGGACTCAGTTCTTCCCTTCCACTGTGGGTTCTAAGGACTGAACTCAATTTCTCTGACTTGCAATGAGCCATTTCACAAGTTCACCATGAAAACATTTTTATAAAGGCAAGACTCAGCCCTAAGACCACAGAGAGCCAATGAAGTCAGCTAGTAAGACAAAACTGGAAGCAGCAAAATGCAGCCTGCCCCTCCACATCCCAATGATTTTAACATATGTAGGAAACAGATTTATGATGAGCTGAGAAACAAGAAAAAAAATAACTGCACAGTATGCCAAACAGTCACGTATATATGTGTGTATTTGTGGGATGCATATGAGAAGATGTGTGCATATGTGTGGAGACCAGAGATCATCACAGGTATTGTTCAGAAGGTATCACCCACTATGTTGAGGAGGAAGAGGGAAGATTCTTACTAGTCTGGAATTCAACAGAGCAGGATACACTAGTTACCAGGGATGTGCCAATTTCTGTTTTCTCAGGAAAGGAATGATGTGTTCATGCAACCATCCATGTAGTTGGTTTTTTAAATGTATGCCCTGAGGCTCAAACTTAACCCCTCATGCTTGTGTATTAAGCACTTTACCAGCTAAGCTATCTGTGCCCCAATCCCTTCATGCACAATAACCACTTAAGTAGACATTTATTGAATTGTAGTAACAGTGAAATAGATTTTCAGTAAACTGTATTCAAATAATTAGGTTTCTTGATCATGCAAAATTCATGCATTAAAAATTAGACAGTCATAGTTGGGCCTACTCCTTGTGAGCTGTTGGTTCCCAAAACAATACATGCTATTTGCCATTGCTTTTGGTTGCTCACCAGAATGAGATAGTTAAGACCCTACTGACAGACATGCTTTAGTCATAGTACATAGAGAAAATAATCAGGAGCTGAGCTGGAAACTTCCTCACTGATAGCTATTTTTCATAGTGCCAAAAGGTGCTTTGCAGGCCACTAGGGAAGAGCAGTCATCAAAAGTCTTCCTCAACTGTGGACACTGTGTGTTACTATATTACTGTCCCACCAAGCAAGTTGTACCTACAGGTAAATTAAATAGTGGCATGACCAAACACTTTGATAAACAACAAAAAAAAGTAACACCAGAAAAGACACAGACTTTAAAATAGCAAGAGTCCATGAAGGTTTAGAAGAGAGACATTATCTTTGTTACATGGGGAAAGGTATCATTACCACAATAGGACTGGAGAATTCGATACTACGATGGAGCAGCTGAGAGTGGCCATTGTCACAGTAAATTCTACCAGAGTGGACGCAGGACTAGCCACAGGATTATCAACATGGATTGCTGCAGCCATGAATCATCTGAAGGAATGGGCGGGCATGGGAGCATTCGCAGGCCTTCTGGTGTTGGTCTCCTTGGTCTGCCTGTGGTATATATGCAAGATTAGAGTCTCACAACAGTGTGATGCAGCCATGATCATTCAGGCCTTTACAGCCATTGAAGCAGGACATTCTCCCCAAGCATGGTTGGATACCATAAAAAGCTAAAATGTTACGCTCAGGATGCGAGGCTAAGCACTGCACTCAGGGTCAACCGCTTTGGACCCAGAGAAGAGCATGTCTGATTGCATGCGGGTTGATGCCCCAGGTCCCGCCTCTGAGAAAAAGGTATCAGACGGGTCTGATGCTCTTTGGGTGGATGACACCTAAATGAACATCAGTACAAAGTCCCAATTTATTTCTAATATCAGAGATCAGACCTCTACTCTTGCCTGATGCGTCTAAAACAAAAAGGGGGAACTGTAGAGAGCTGCGGAATGCTATGCCTTAAAGATGGAGATGGTTTCCGCCTTCCACCTTCCCGATGTTGAGTGCTCTCTGTCACGAACAATTCCACATTTGGCTAAGGCTGAGGATCTGGCTTGCTTCCATGTATGTGGACCTATCTGCATTGCACACATGGCACGCCCGGGTTGGCTACCCAGAGGCTATTTAAGCTGTGGGCTGGCTTTCCCCAGGGTCCGAGGATTGTTCAAGGTTCCTGAATAAACTGCATTGAAAAAAAAATTTATTATGACATAACATTGAGGATGTCTCAAACATATTGTGACATCACAGTGGTACTATTGTGACATTGCAAGGGTATTATGACATCACAATAGTACTAGTATAACATCACAATGGTATTGTGACATCACAATGGTTTGAATGTGAATTCACTAGAAAATTATGACTTTACAATTAAATTGTGATATCACTACCATTGTGATATCACAAATGTACTATGACATCACAATGGTAATAATCTGTAGTCGGAATGGCATTATGACTTCAAATGGTACAATTAGGTTATCACAAAAAATATTGTGACATCAATATTTTGACATCACAAATTAATTATGACATCACAAAGGTACTACTAGAATATCAGAATCTTATTGTGACCTTAAAATTGAGCAATTTTGAGCTTAGTAGAGAATTATGACATTACAATTGACTTGTGACATCACAACAGTGCTATTGGTATATCACAAATACATCGAGACATCACAATGCTAATATTGTGACATTGCAATGGAATTATGACATCATAACTCTACTGGAAGGACATCACAATCTCATTGTGACATCACACTGGTTTTATTGTGACATCCCTAGAAAATTATGACATGACAATTGAATGGTTACATCACAATAGGACTGTTGAATTATATTATGATATATCACAATGTACAATTGTCTAGTCATAATGGCATTATGATATCACAATGACAGTATTAGGATGTCACAATATTGTGACATCAGAATGCTACTATTGTGAATTCACAATGGAATTATGACATCACAATTCTACCAGTACATCGCAATCGTATTGTGACATCACAATGGTACCAATGTGACATCGATTGTAGTATCAATTGAATTATGATATCACAATAGTAGTATTATGTCACAAACAATTGAATTGTGACATCACAATGCTAGTATTGAGACATCAGAAGTGAATTAAGACATCAAACTGTACTAGTAGGACATCACAATTCAACAATAACATCAAAATGTACTATTCTGTAATAACAACGGCATTATAACATCACAGTGGTACACTGAGGATGTCACAAAGACATTGTGACATCATAATGCTACTATTGTGAAATAACAAGAGGATTATTACATCATAATTGTACAAACATATTGTGACATCACAATGTTTTGATTCCTACATCACTGTAAAACTATCACATAATTGAATTGTGACATCACAATGGTATCCTTGTGACATAACAATCGTATTATGACATCACTATGGTACCATTCTCTAGTCACAATGGCATTCTGATATGAGAAAGGTACTAGTGAGATATCGCAAATTTATTATAACATCACCGTGCTACTATTATGTCATATAGCAAGGGTATTATGACATATCACAATCTTATTGTGACATCACAATTGTTTGATTGTGACATGACCAGAGAAATTATGACATAACAATTGAATTGTGACATCACAATCAGAAGTGAATTGTGACATCAAAACTGTGACATCACAGTGTTAATAGTAAGATATCACAATCCTATTGTGACATCACAATGGTTTGTAGATATCAGTAGATATCAGTATCAGTATATATATCAGTAGATATATAGATATCAGATATCAGTAGAGAATTATGACATTACAATTGAATTGTGACAATACAATGGTACAATTGTGATATCACAATTGTAGTATGATATCGCAATGGTACTATTCTCTAGCCAGAGTAGGATTATGACATTACAATGGCACTCTTGTAGTCATAATGAAATTATGACATCACAATGGTACTATAAGGCAAAGGTATTATGACATAACAATGGTACAAGTATGACATCACGATCTATTGTGACAGCACAATTTTGTGTTTGTGACAATACTAGAGAATTCTATGACATTACCATTGACATTACCATTGACTTGAGATATCACAGTGGTACTATTAGGACATCACAATGCTACTATTGTGACATTGGTAATAGTATGACATCACAATCCCATGGTTACATCTAAATGGTTTGATTTGGACATCACTAGAGAATTATGACATTACATGTTAATTGTGACATCATAATGGTAGTATGACACCACAAAGGTACAAATCATTATGACATCATAGTGTTTTTATGAGGATGTCACAAAGATATTGTACTATTGTGACATCCCAAGGGTTTCATTTTGACAATAGAGAATTATGACATTACAATTGACTGGTGTCATCACAATGGTACATTACAATGGTACTCTTCTCCAGTCACAATTCATTGTGACATCACAATGTTACTATAGACATTGTGAAATCACAACAAGGGTGTTATGACATATCAATGGTAGCAGTACGACATCACAATCCCATCGTGCCATCTAAATGGTTCGATTTTGACATCACTACAGAATTATGACATTACATTTTAATTGTGACATCACAATGGTAGTATTGTGATATCACAAATGTACTATGACATCACAATGGTACTATGCTGTAATCACAATGGCATTATAACTTCTCAATGGTACAATTCAGACATCACAAAGATATTGTGACTTCACAAAGTTACTATTGTGACATCTCAAGGGTATTATGACATCACAATGTTACTAGTAGGACATCACACTCATTTTGTGACATCACAATGGTTTGAATGTCTTTACTAGAGAATTATGACATTTCAATTGAAATGTGACATCAAAATGATACTACTGTGACAATGCGATCTATTGTGACAGCAGAATATTGTGTTTGTGACAATACTAGAGAATTATGACATTACTATTGACTTGAGACATCACAGTGGTACTATTAGGACATCACAATACTACTATTGTGACATCGGGAGAGTGTTATGACATAATAATGGTAGTAGTATGACATCACAATCCCGTCGTGACATCACAATCCCGTCGTGACATAAAAATGGTTTGATTTTGACATCACTAGAGAATTATGAGATTACATTTTAATTGTAACATCACAATGGTAGTTGGTTTTATCACAAATGTACTATGACATCACAATGGTACTATGCTGTAATCACAATGGCATTATGACTTCTCAACGGTACAATTCGGACATCACAAAGACATTGTGACTTCACAAAGCTACTATTGTGACAACACAAGGGTATTATGACATCACAATGGTACTAGTAGGATATCACAATCTTATTGTGAATTGTTCGATTGTCACAAACAATTGAATTGTGACATCACAATGCTAGTATTGAGACATCAGAAGTGAATTAAGACATCAAATTGTACTAGTAGGACATCACAATAATATTGTGACATCACAATGTTACTAGTAAGACATTGTGGCATCACAATGGTTTGATTGTGACATCAGTAGAGAATTATGACAGTATATTGAATTGTGATATCACAATGATACTATTCTCTAGTCAGAGTAGGATTATGACATTACAATCAAACTCTTTTCTTATCATAATGGTATTATGACATCACACAATGGTTCTATTGGGATAACAGAAACAAGTTGTAAGAACACAATGCTACTATTGTAATATCGCAACGGTATTATGACATCACAATGGTTCTAGCACACTGGTTTTATTGTGACATCCCTGGAGAATTATGACATTACAATTGAATGGATACATCACAATAGGACTATCGTGACATCACAATTGTATTATGATAATAATGGCATTGTTATGATATGATATCACAGTGATAGCACTAGGATGTCACAACGATATTCACAATGCTACTATTGAATTATGACATCAAAATTGTTCTACCAGTACTTCCCAATTGTATTGTGACATCACAATGGTAATAATGTTACATCGATAGACAATTATTATATTACAAATGAATTATGACATCACAATGGTGATATTGTGACATAACAATTGTACAATAACATCACAATGGCATTATAACATCACAGTGGTACACTTAGGCTATCACAAAGACATTGTGACATCACGATGCTACTCTTGTGATATCGTAAGACGATTATTACATCATAATGTTACTAGTAGGACATCACAAATGTATTGTGACATCACAATGTTTTGATTCTTGCATCACTCTAGAACAATGACATTACAATTTAATTGTGACATCACAATGCTACTATGTTGACATCAGAAGTGAATTATGATATCACAATGGTAGAACATCACCATAATATTGTGAAATTACAATGTTAGTAGTAAGACATCACAATCCTATTTTCAATCATTCGATTGTGACATCACAATTGTTGTATGACATCGCAATGATAATTATTTCATTGGTACTCTTTTCTAGTCATAATTTCATTATGGCATCACAATGGTAATATTATTATATCTGAAAGTCATTGTGAAATTGCAATGGTACAATTCTGGGAATTATAACATCACAATGGTAATCGTATTGTTATCAATTTTATTATGACATCACAATGGAATTGTGACATCACAATATCACAATCGTATTGTGACATCACAATATTGCTATTAGGCCTTCACTAGGGAATTATGAAGTTACAATTGAATTGTGATGTCATACTGGTACTACACAATCGTATTATGATATCACACTGGTATGATTGTCACATTACCAAGATATCACAATGGACTTGTGACATAATTGTAATAGTAGGATATCATGATTATATTGTGACATCAGAATATTTCTATTTTACCACCAATAGGGAATTATGACGTTACAATTGAATTGTGACATCACAATATTACTAGAAGGGCATCACAATCGTATTGTGACATCACAATGGGTTCGATTGTGACATTACTACAATTAAATTGTGATATTCAGAATGGTATTATTGTCACATCACAATTGTACTATGACATCACAATGGACGCAGGACTAGCCACAGGATTATCATCATGGATTGCTGCAGCCATGAATCATCTGAAGGAATGGGCGGGCATGGGAGCGATCGCAGGCCTTCTGGTGTTGGTCTCCTTGGTTCGCCTGTGGTATATATGCAAGATTAGAGTCTCACAACAGCGTAATGCAGCCATGACCATTCAGGCCTTTACAGCCATTGAAGCAGGACATTCTCCCCAAGCATGGTTGGCTACCATAAAAAGCTAAAATGTTACGCTCAGGATGCGAGGCTAAGCACTGCACTCAGGGTCAGCAGCTTTGGACCCAGAGAAGAGCATGTCTGATTACATGCGGGTTGATGCCCCAGGTCCCGCCTCTGAGCAAAAGGTATCGGACGGGTCTGATGCTCTTTGGGTGGATGACACCTAAATGAACATTGGTTCAAAGTCCCAATTTATTTCTAATATCAGAGATCAGACCTCTACTCTTGCCTGATGTGTCCAAAACAAAAAGGGGGAACTGTAGAGATCCGCGTAATGCCGCGCCTGAAAGATGGATCTGGTTTCCGCCTTCCACCTTCCCGATGGTGAGTGCTCTCTGTCACAAACACCTCCACATTTGGCTAAGGCTGAGGATCTGGCTTGCTTCCATGTATGTGGACCTATCTGCATTGCCCACGTGGCATGCTGAGGTTGGCTACCCAGAGGCTATTTAAAGTGGGCTGGCTTTCCCCAGGATCAGATGATTGTTCAAGGTTCCTGAATAAACTGATTTGAAAAAAAAAAAAGAAAAAGACATTTGTGATATCACAATGATACTATTGTGACAATGTGTGTGAATGATGACATCACAATTGTACTAGGAAGACATGTGATATCACAATGGTACCATGGTGAAATCATAATGGTAAAATCATAATGTGACATCACAATGGTACCATTTCAAAATTATAATGGTATTATGACATCACAATGGCACTACAAGACATCACAATTTTATTATGACATCACAATGTTACTAGTAGGCTACCACAGTCTTGTGATTTCTCAGTTGTTGGTTTGTGATATCAATAATTGAATTGTGACATCACAATGGTATGACTGTGACAAATGTTATTATGACATCACAATGTTATTATGACATCACAATGACACTACAAGACATCACAATGGTACTATGATTCCACATTGTTACTGCAAAGAGATCACAATGGCATTATGATGATATCCCAATGACATTGTGACATTACAATGGTAGTATGTGACATCACACAGGAATAATGACATCATAATGCTACTAGTAAGACAATGGCAATAGTATTGTCATCAATACTATTTGTTATGAGATCGCAATGGTAGTATTGTGACATCACAGTGGTATTGTGACAAGACTATGATAAGTTTGTGACATCACAGTGGTACAATTTTGAGAACACAATGCTATTATTAGGACATCACAATGGTATTATGATATCACATTGAATTTTGACATCACAATGGTACTATTGAGATATCACATTGGAATTAGGATATCTCATCAGTTGCTTTATGACATCATAATGGGACTATTGTGAGATCACTATGGCCTATTTTGATATCACAATGGAATTATGACATTACACTGGAATTTTGACATCACAATTATATGATATATTCCTTACAGACTTAGGACACCATAATGGTATTATGATATCATAATGGAATAATGACATCATAATGTAATCATGAAATCTCAGTGTAGTTATCCCATCATAATGAAATTAGGACATCATAATACTGTTATCACCTAATATTGGTATTAAGACATTGTAATGTTAAAATTTCCTTATAATGGTATTATGAGATTCTTCTTTTCTCAAGATATCCTAATGGATTCTATGACACTACAATGGTGTTATGACATCACTATGGAATTATTTTGTCATAATCGTGTTGTGACAGCACAATGGAATTATGACATAAAAATGGTCTTATGACATCTTAATTTTCTCATGATATGCCAACGGTATTACATTATCATTATGGTATTATGTTTTCCAGTTATAGTATGACATTAGAATAGTAAAATATCATCACAATTGAATTATGACATAATAATGTTTATGTGACATCATAATGGTATTATGGCATTATAATGGAATTAGGACACTATAAAGTTATCATTTCATTATATTGATATTTTGACATCTTTCTTCTCTCATGATAACCTTATGGATTCTTTGATATCACAAGGATATTATGACATCACAATTCTATGTTTCTTCATGGTATTACGACATTACAACAGAGTTATGACAGCATAATGGAATTATGAATTTACTATGGGATTATGATTCCATAAAGGGATTATAACATCACAATGGTATTAAGACATCATAATGGTATTATGACATCACAATGGAATTATCACATCACTATGGTATTACGTTTTCATAATGATATTAGGACATCATGATGGAATTAGGATATGACATCACAATACAGTTATGACATCCTGATGGATTCTCTGACCTCAAATTAGAATTATGACATTATAATGCAATGATGACATCACAATGATAACATGACATCATAATAGATTATGACATCCTAAAGTTGTCATAATATCATTACAATGAAATGATATCTTTATTCTCCCATTATAAACCATATGGATTCTATGCTAACACATGCATATTGTGACATCAGAGTTGCATTATGTTTTCATGGTATTATGACATCATCTCAGAATTATGACATCACAATGGTATTATGACATCAAAATTGAAAGATGGCATCGTAATGTTATTATGATATCTAAACGGAATTTTGACATCACAGTATAAGAGAATAATGATATCAAAATTGAATTATGACACTGTAATCGTATTATGACATCACAATGGTATTATAACATCATCATGCTATTTTGATATCATAATTGAATTATGACATCATAGAGTTATGTATCATCATAACAGAATAACATCATCACAATGGAATTATGACTTCATAATAGAATTATGACATCTTAATGGAAGTATGACATTACAATGGAATTTTGACATCGCAATGTTATTAAGTATTCATTATGGAATTATGAAACTATAATGGTAGTATGATATCATAAATTATGAAACTATAATGGTAATATGATATCATAAGGGAATTACGACATCATAATGGTATTATGACATCCGAATGGAATTTTGACGTCATAATGGAATGTCTTCATAATAAAATTATGAAGTTATCATTTCATTATAATGATATTATGACATCTTTATTCTCTCATGATAACCTTATGGATGCTATGATCTCACAATGCTATTATGACTTCACAATTGCTTTATTTCTTTGTGGTATTATGACATCATCTAGGAATTAGGCCAGCATAATAGGATTATGACATCATAATGGAATAATAACATCACAATGGAATTTTGGCATCAGAAAGAAATTATGACATAATTATGGAAATATTATGATTTCATAAAAGGATTATGACTTCACTATGAAATTATGTTATGACATCATAATGGAATAATGATATCAAAACAGAATTATGACATCACTATCATATTATTATATCATAATGGTATTATGACATCATGATGGAATTAGGACATGACTTTCTCCTGAGTTGTTAAATAAACAGGGACTGGACATTGCACTTGTAGATTTTAGCTAAGAGTTTTCATAATTTCATAATTATTGTTGTATTGAAAGAGAAGGAGCCTTTTATTGGACTTTATGGAAAATGTTGGCATAATGTACTTTTGGAATGTATACACCTTACCATTGTTCATTCAAATGCTGATTTCTCTCCCTCAACTACCTGGGTTCAAATCCAACATTGCATTGTGATGTTTATTCTTAGTATCACCTGTATCAAGTTTGTGTAAACATGCCACCATTTGTTCTCCAATTTGTCAATTAAAACAACCAGCCACAATGCTGGGCAATGTAGAGGATAGGGTGGACATCCTGGTTCAGAGTGGGAGGAGAGGAAGGAGTAGGAGGGAGAAGGGAGGAGCCAAAGGAGAGGAGGAGGAGAAGTGGAAAGAGCAGAAGCTGGGACAGAGAGGCTGGAGGAGAAGTCTTGGAAACCATGTGCAGAAATGAACTAGACCTAAGATAACACTAAAAGCAAATATAATGGGTAAAATCTGAATGGTAGGAACTATGCGGGCTTGGAGGTTTAGGATGGAGTAACTATTGCCCAGCACTGTGTTCTAGGTTAACAAAATAAATCCTAGTCTCTGTGTGGTGATTTTGGTTAAACAGCTGTTTAGGACTAACAGCAGCTTTACTAAAGGATAAATAAATAGTAAATATTAATAAAGTGATACAACAAATGTGCTATACAACTGAACAGAGTTATAAAATAATATAAAAGGCCAATAAATACTTTTAGAAAGTGTTCAAAATTCCTAGTCAGAACTCTGGTTTTATGTTTGGTTTGATCACCTTGGCAAAACAGGCAGTTAAGAAGTGTTAGGAGTAGCCCAAGCTTTCCCCCTTCTATTTTTGGTACTATTGGCAGAGTATAAATCTAGTAAACAGAAGAAAAATGTATTGGACACTTACTTTTGTCAATTAAACACAGAAAGATCAACAAGAGGCATTCAAATGCAGGTTAACTTACCTGAAGTGTGCAATAATCTTGATGGCTGGACAAATGATCCTATGCTTTTTTTGTAAATGACTCATATCCCAATGAAGAATCAGAAAATAATATGACTTTAGAGAATTAGTTCTTAAATAGGGATATGCACCAAAATTCCTCATGGACCTTTCTCAGAATGCCTACACCATTACCAAAGCCTTCCTACTGAATATTTTGGTTAAGGTCAAGAACATACTTTAATAGTCACACAAGTGATTCTGATGTACATACATATCACTGCACATACATATCACTGCACATCAATTCTTAGACTAAGCAATAAACCAAACTTGGTTCTACAATCAACAATAGTTTGTACTCTGAAGCTTCCATACCACATATAAACCTCATAGGAAGTTCTCAATCAAGAACTTATAAGCAATCCATCTTCCAAGTAATACCTCAGATCCTGAACCCCAAGCCCTTTAAAATACACAGAAGCCACATACTGGCTCTGGGTAGGCAAGTTTTAGAAGATCCAGCTTCTCCACAGAATTCAGAAAAAAAAAAAAAAATGAGCCACTCCATTACTTAACCCTCAACTCTCAGTTTTAATAATGACCCTGCCAGAAAGACTAACGACCATGAGCTCAAACTTTAATTCAAATAGTACTTAAAAGAACCAATTTTTGTACTGTAACATTTAGAGCCTTTTTTCCAAAACCAACATTTTCAAGATTACAACTTTCTAATTATGTCATATACATTTATGAAACATTTAAAATATAAACATCCAGGAATAAAAAAATGGTTAGGGAAACCAAAATTTACACTTACCTGTCTCTTCCCATCCTGACAATCTTTACTTCAAAATAATAAATCCCACAGGCTGCTGGTATCAGATGCGTGGCTTGAACAGATGCTTCAACATTGAGAGTTTTACAACGATCTACATGTGAAACGAGAAAAACAAAGGACAGATGCGATTTTCCAGTGAAAATCTTAAACAATTCAAGAAAATAAGGCACTTAGATGAAATTTAATTTCTGTTCTCATCATTTCGAGTAACTGAAGAAGTGATAAAACATTTAATATTACAATGAATTGAATGTGCAAAATAGCTGCAGCTAGCCAAAAATTTCTTTGCACTATCTCTTGGCGGTATTAAGAGTTCAGAATCTAGCCAAGCATTGGTGGCACAAACATTTCATCCCAGCACTGGGGAGGCAGAGGCAGGCAGATCTCTGTGAGTTAGAGGCTAACCTGGTCTACAGAGTAAGTTCCAGGAAAACCAGGGCTACACAGAAAACTCTCCTCTAAAAAAAGGTTTTCAAGAAAAAAATGTCAGAAGCTAAGCAAGGAGGTCCCTGGTTAAGATGATCAACCCCTTCTCAGAAAAGCCAATAGGATAGAAATCAGAAAGAGAGAAAGCAGGGAACAGCACAGAGCCTACCACAGAGGACCTCTGCCTTTACCCTGCAGGGCATCGAGGCAGATGCTGAGACTCATAGCCAAACTTTGGGCAGAATGCAGGGAATCTAATGAAGGAAAGGGGAGAGAGAAAGACCTGGAGAGGACAGGAGCTCCACAAGGAGAGCAACATAACAAAAAATTCTGGGCAAAGGAGTCATTTCTGAGACTGAGACTCCAACTAAGGACCAGTCATGGAGATAACCCAGCACACCTGCACAGATTTAACCCATTGCAACTCAGTCTCCAAGTGTGTTCCCTAATAATGGGAAGAGGAAATGTCTCTGAACTGAAATGAGTGGCTGGCTCTGGAGTCGCCTTACCAGGACACAGAGGAAGACATTGAAGCCACTTCTGATGAAACCCGATAGGCTACAGTCAGATGGAAGGGGAGGAGGACCTCTTCTATCAGTGGACATGGGGAGGGATATGAGAGGAGTTGAAGGAGAGAGAGTGGAATTGGTAGGGGATGAGGAAGGAGGCTACAGCTGGGATATAAATGAATAAACTGTAATTAATAAAAAAATTCAGACTCTGAACACAATGAGTATGGGCCGTGGCTGTTAATTTTTTTAAGATATTTTAAAAAGATTTTTTTCATGTGGGAGTGAATGAATGTCTGCATGTATGTATCCCACCTCTGTGCCTGCTGCCTAAAGGCCAGAAGAATATGTTTGATCCCTTGGAACTGCAGGTATTATAGGCTATTGTGAGGTTGTCTTGTGGGTGCTGAGAATCTAACCCAAATCCTCTACAAAAACTACTGAATCATCTCTCCATTTCATAAACAAGAGAAATTAAGGCTATAATTTTCAGTTATTCTGGATTGGAAGCACATGAGAACATGATCTTAATTTTGTCAGATTAGATCTGCATTTAATTTGTAACATTCTTGTACATTCTTTTGCAAAACAGACCACTTTTTAAACTGGGGATATTTGTATGATGACATACTATTAAATAAACTACATTAATAGGCAAATCTCATCAAGAATTTATAATTCTGTTATTTGATATATTCTTATCATTTGTGAACAAACACTAATCCACAATTATTTTGGTTTGGTTGTTTTTGTTTTTGTTTTTTTAAGACAGGTTTTCTGTTTGGAGCCTTAACTGTCCTGGATTCACTTTGTAGACCAGGCTGGCCTCAAACCCAGAGATCCATTTGCCTCTGCCACCTCCAGTGCTGGGATTACAGGCATGTGGCACTGTGCCTGGCTTGATCCACAATTCTTGAGTCAATAACAGTCTATTGAGAAGTACAGCTCCATTTTTTTCTCTTAAGAAGTGAGATGACAGAATGCTACCAGTAATATTATAGAGGCCCTGATGAGTAAGGCTTTTAACCTTTCTTTGTTTTAAAAATTATTTTTATATTAATTGCAGTTTTTTTGTCTTTATAAACGAGCTGCAGCCCCCTTCCTCATTCCCTCTCAATGCATTCCTTCCTCCCATTGACTGTTCTTCCAGAGGACCAGTTTTCACTTCCCATCAACCACATGGCAGCTCACAACTGTCTGCAAATCCAAGATCTGTCAACATCACACAGACATACATGCAGGCAAAACACCAACAAAACAACGAAAAGGCGAGTATGTATCAGAGGACAACACCTAGGACTCAGTTCTTCCCTTCCACTGTGGGTTCTAAGGACTGAACTCAATTTCTTTGACTTCCAATGAGCCATTTCACAAGTTCACCATGAAAACATTTTTATAAAGTTAAAAGCAAGACTCAGCCCTAAGACCACACAGAGCCAATGAAGTCAGCTAGTAAGACAAAACTGGAAGCAGCAAAATGCAGCCTACCCCTCCATATCCCCATAATTTTAACATATGTAGGTAAAAGATTTATAATGAGCTGAGAAACAGGAAAAAAATAACTGCACAAATGTGCCAAACAGTCATGTGTATATGTCTGTTTTTGTGGGATGCATATGAGAAGATGTGTGCATATGTGTGGAGACCAGAGATCACCACAGGTATTGTTCAGAAGGTATCACCAACTATGTTGAGAAGGAAGAAAGAAGACTCTTACAAGCCTGGAATTCAACAGATGTGCCAATCTCTGTTTTCTCAGGACAGGAATTACATGTTCATGCCATCATCCATGCAGTTGTTTTTTTAAATGTATGCCCTGATGCTCAAACTTAACCCCTCATGCTTGTGTAGTAAGCACTTAAGCAGCTAAGCTATCTGTGGCCCCAATCCCTTTATGCACAATAACCACTTAATAAGTAGACATTTATTGAATTGTAGTAGCAGTGAAATAGATTTTCAGTAAACTGTATTCAAATAATTAGGTTACTTGATCATGCAAAATTCATGCATTAAAAATTAGACAGTCATAGTTGGGCCTACTCCTTGTGAGCTGTTGGTTCCCAAAACAATACATGCTATTTGCCATTGCTTTTGGTTGCTCACCAGAATGAGATGGTTAAGACCCTACTGACAGACACACTTTAATCATAGTACATAGAGAAAACAAGCAAGAGCTGAGCTGGAAAATTCCTCAATGATAGCTATTGTTCATAATGCCAAAAGGTGCGTTACAGGCCACTAGGGAAGACCAGTCATCAAAAGTCTTCCTCAAATGTGGACACTGTGTGTTACTATATTACTGACCAGCCAAGCAAGTTGTACCTACAGGTAAATTAAGTAGTAGCATGACCAACCACACTTTAATTGTATTTAAGGTCCACTCACCTCTCATTGTATAGATCTGGCCAAGAGCCCATGGCTGGGGAGGTACTAATGGGGAATCTACTTCTGTTGTTTGGCCAAATAGACCCTGATGAGCTTGTAAAGTGGCTTCTAAGTGTTTATGTTTATGCCCATAGTTTAGTGCTGCTGTTAGCTTTGGTCAAAAAAGCTTCTTTCTACAGTGGGTGACAGCTAGTAGTCAAGTATGGAGAATAAGTGATCTCTGAATGTTCAACCCGAAATAGAAATCTATAGTACCTTCTCCAAGGCTCAGGGAACATCACAGAGGAGATGTAGAGAGAATGTTAAGAGCTAGAGGAGGGAGTGGAATTCTGTGGAATGCTGTCTTCCAAGCATAGCATGGCCTTTCATCAGTATCACAGTCCACTTTCCCTGCTACTACCCTATCAGTCAATATGGTAAAAGATCACTGCCATAAGTTCATCACCTGGTCTTTCTCAGTGCTACCTACATTATGTTCAGAAATCTTCAGTCAACCTGTTTCAGTTATTCTAAAAGGATCATCCACTTCATCTTCATTCATGTTAAGCTTTTTAAGCTTGGTGAGTTTATTTTTCAAAGAAAATGGGATGCCATTAGATGTAGTAAAAGTCAGCTCTCCACTCTGCTATTCCAATGTGATCCGTGTCCATACCAGCCTGCCTCCCATGGTCTATTTCTCCTCTCCAGGACCTACTCCTTGTATTCTGCAAAGACTGCTACTGGTCTTTACCTCATCAGCCCTCAAACTAAGTATCTTTAGCAATTTCTTCTTTAATTTTACCTCATCCTTTGAGAACACAACATCCCCACAATTTACTCACTTTTATCACAAAGTTCTGTGCCTCCATGTGATAAACCATTGTCCCTGTCAGTATTGTATTAAGCTTGGTATTGAGTAACAATTTTACCTTGACCTAAAATCATAGTCTCATACCAATTTAAACATCACTTCAGTTTTACTTACAAACTGAATGTAGACTGATGCAAAACTAATACAACTGCTGTCACATCAATTTCAAAAGTCTTGATTACGTGGGATTTCCATCTACCATGATGATATCAGAATCTGGCCCTCAGCTAAAATGTAACCAAATATTGGCCATTAAAAACAAAGATGTTATTCCCTTAACCTTCTAAAGATAATCTTTCTATGTCCTCAAGCATGCCCTCTCTGCCACATCCTCTTTACAAGGACCTTCACTTATTCTTTCAACTCCTGACAGCTGGGTTTTATTTCCATCATGAAATACAGACTGCTATCCCAAGGGCTAAAATGGTCTTATTCCAAAACCAGTGATCAATTTTCCAGGTCTATCCATAACACACTACCCTATCCAATGTATACTGGACCTCTTCTTCCTTTCTAATTTCCATAGCTCAGGTCCCATGACACTACTCTCCTTTCCACCCAGGTACCTCAAAACAGTTTCTTCTTGGGCCTCCATCTGCCTGTTAATGATGCATTAATGTTCTGCCTCTGCCATAGCTCTCTCCCTCCATACAGTAAAACACTGTCAGTTCAACTACCTCCTCAAGGTAAGTACTAAAACACTGCTAAAAGTAATCCCTCTTCCCAGGCTTCAGATGACTTACAAACCCTTCCCAGGAGGAAGGTCCTCACATTGTCCCTAATGAAGAAAGCAGGGCTCAGACTGTGTGGTACCACAATACTCTGTATTTTATTACTACTTCCAATCCAATCTAAGCCAACACATGTGTTACAGTTTTAATTGTGAACTGTCCTTCACAAGCACATGTTTAAAATTGGTCCCTCGTTGTGAGATCTATCAGGGAAGTATGTTGGAACCTTTAAGAGGTGGTATCTATGGAGATTCAATAAGTGAGTGGTTGAGGGTGGATCAGAGGTGTTATTTCCTGATCCATAGGACAAAGGAAGCAGCCTCAAAGTCCTGTTGCCTCCAAGAACCCCAACATGCCTTCCCCACTATGGAGGACTGTGTAACCCTCAAAAGGATGAACAGAAATAAACCAATCCTCCCCCATGTTGTTTCTGCAACTCCTTTTCTCACAGTTTTGAGAAAAGTAACTAATCCAACATGTTAGCACCCTGTGTGAAGATTACTAACACCATATAGTAACACCCGTGAATTGCTCTAGACAATAAACTGGGAGTAGCTCAGGAGGCATCATACTTCCCCAGAGCTTCAAATGAGAAGGAAAGATAAGCCAGTCATGGAGCAAAGATCCAAAATCTGTAACTGTAGCTGAGTCTCAGATACAGAATTGGTACAGCTTTGTTAATTTCCATGGCTGAGATCACTTAAAGACCCTTGATTCCAGAACTTACTCAGCTCCTTCTGTGAGGCTTCTTTATCTTTCAGCATTTCCTGATTTCCATGAAAATCTCATATTAAGATTCCAATTTCTAGGGCCTGGCATGGTGGTACACACCCTTAATCCCACCATTCAGAAACCTGAGAGGTAGATGGATCTCTGAGTTTAAAGCCAGCCTCGTCTATATAGTAACTTCCAGGCCAGCCGAGGCTACATTGTGAGATCCTGTTTCAGAAACACATAAAAGATTCTCATTTTCAACTATCCTCAAGGATACTATAATGCAGTGCTAACAACTTCCAAACGAATTTGATTCAAGGTTTACTTTAAGAAATCAATAGAGCTGAGAGATGACAAGATGGCGGAGCCATGAGAACAGGGCTTCTGAGGAGCAGGACAACATTTCCTGTAAAGCGACCAAGAGACTAAACTCTGGGCCCTAAAACAACAGCAATCCTATTTCCCAGGTGAGAGGAAACCCCCATGGCTTGGGAATCAGTCAGGACCACTCTCAGTTCACCCAGCCAGAACCTGGAAGAGATCCCTGGTCACACAGGCACTAGGTCTCCAGACCAGAGCCACATGCCTGCGTATCCTGATCACCTTACCAGGCTGATTGGTGGGCACAAAAAACAACACAGACTGGGAGTCCCTTTCATGAGAAAATATACAGGGAAGGAAGGAAACTGTACTGACATAAATCACCCAGTCTTTTTCTGGAAAAAGTCTCACAGACCAGAGGGCCAGAGCCGCCATCACTGAGCTGTGCTCCAGACAGACATAGGCACAGTTTCTGCCCACCAGCTATCTGGCACAGACTGAGCTGTGCGCCCCAGGGCAAAAAAGAGACTGGGAGTCCTGGTCCCAAGAGAATCCACAGGGAAGGAAACTGTACTAACTTAAATCATCCACTACTTCCCTGGAAAATGACTCACAGACCAGCGGGTCTGAGCTGCCATCACTGAACTGGGCTTCAGCAGCAGGCACAAACAGTTGCTGCATGCCAGCTCTCCAACTGTGTGCCCCAGGGCAACAGAGACTGAGAGTCACTCTCAGGAGAAATCCTCACAGGGAACTAAGCAAACAGGACAGACTTAGGACACCCAGTATATCCCTGGAATAGGTCCCACAGACTGGCCCAACCAAGGGACCTGCTGTGCACCAGATAGCCTGCTGTTACCAGGAAAGCGGTACCCACTCACCACAGACTACCGCTTGGGAATGGGACACAGAGCCCCAAACTCAGACCTACAAAAGCCCAGAATCCTTGAGATCAACCCCCAGATAAGGATCCAAGGGGCAACTAGTTATCCCTAACAAAACTGACCAAACCAAGGGACACACAGGTCACAGCAGCAGATCATTAAATTTACAGCCAAAAACCCAGGAGCAGGGCAGCTGTCTTCAGGACTTTCCTGGATGAGAGAAGAACCCTATAGACTAACAAAGACCACAGTTACCACTCAGGTCCCTATCCCTGAGAGGAGCAGCGGCAACTCCTGAAAAACGCCAGCCAACCAGTGTCTATACCCAAAAAGCTGAGAAGACGTCCCTCAAGAAAAACCAGCTTTCTGCCAAGGGGATTCTCTCTACCACAAGATCCCCAGTAACCGCCAGAAACCAACCCCAAACACCTAAGATAGCCCAATGGGTAGAGGCCAGTGTAAAAGCTCAACCAACAAAAGACAGAGTAATATGGCATCTCCAGAACCCAGTTATCCAAGGGAAAGTAGCCCTGGATACCCCAACATAACTGAAATCCAAGAAGATGACCTAACAACTATACTCAGGAAGATGATAACAGAGGAAACAAATAAAATACGTAAAAAACAAGAGGAGGATATACTCAAAGAGAATATGGCCATCCATGAAGAAATAGAGGAAGTTACAGCCAAAAAGTTTGTGGCCTTTAGAAAGGAAATGTTTAAATCAGTGAATGAAATAGAAGAAACAGAGGTTTGTTCAAACAAACAGGTGAAAGAATTAATGGAAAAACAGGGAAATACAGTCAGACAGGTGAAGGAAATCAACAAAACGGCTCAAGATCTAAAGATAGAATTGGAAAAATTAAAGAAAACACAAATGGAGAAAACTGCACAGAGAAAGAACTTAGGGAAGAAAACAGGAACTACAGAGGTTAGCATAACCAATAGACTACAAGAGATGGAAGAAAGAATCTCAGGTGTGTAAGATACAATGGACGAAAGAGATGTATCTGTCAAAGAAAATGTTTAATCTAAAAAATTCCTGACACAGACCTTCCAAGAAATTCAAGACAACATAAAAAGACAAAACCTAAGAATAATAGAAATAGAGGAAAAAGAAGATTTTCTGCTCCAAGGCCCAGAAGATATCTTCAACAAAATCATTGAAGAAAATTTCCCGAACTTAAAGGAGAGGCCAGTAAGAATTCAAGAGGCCTACAGAACACCCAATAAATTAGACAAGAAAAGAAAATCCTCCCACTACATAATAATCAAAACAGTAAGTATACAGAACACAGAAAAAATACTAAGAGCTACAAGGGGAAAAGGCCAAGTAAAATACAATAGCAAATCCATTAGAATCACACCTGAATTTTCAACAGAAACTATGAAAGCCAAAAGGGCCTCGACGGATATCATGCAGACCTTAAGAGAACACAGATGTCAGCCCAGGCTACTATATCCCACAAAACTCTCAGTCCTCATGAACAAAAAAGAAAGAAAGAAAGAAAGAAAGAAAGAAAGAAAGAAAGAAAGAAAGAAAAAAGAAAAAAGAACAACAATATATTCAATGACAAAAACAAATTTCAACAAGACCTACACACAAATCCAGTGTTACAGAATACACTAGAAGTGAAAATAAAACCCAAGAAAACTAGCTACTTTGAAGAAAACACAGGAAATAATTAACCTCACTACAGTAAAACAAAAAGCAATCAAGCACTCAACCTTATGACTGCACCCAACATCAAAATCAAGGGATCTAACAGCCACTGGTCATTAAACTCTCTCAACATCAGTGTGCTCAACTCTCCAATAAAAAGACACAGACTAAGAGAATGGATGTGTAAACAAAGCCCAGCAATCTGTTGCATACAAGAAACAAACCTAAGTCTGAAAGATAGATATTACCTGAGGGTAAAAGGTTGGAAGATGGCTTTCCAAGCAAATGGACCCAAGAAGCAAGCAGGAGTAACCATTCTAATATCTGATAAAATAGACTTTCAACCAAAATTAATAAAAAGAGATGGGGAAGGACACTTCATACTCATCAAAGGAAAATTCCACCAGGAAGACATCACAATCCTGAACATCTATGCCCGAAATACAAGGGCACCCACATTTGTAAAAGAAACAATCATCAAACTTAAACCACACATAGATCCCCATACACTAATAGTGGGAGACTTCAACACCCTACTCTCAACAAATGACAGATCAACAAAACATAAATTAAACAAAGAAACAATGTCTCTGACAGAGGTCATGAATCAAATGGACCTTACAGACATTTATAGAACTCTACACCCAAACACAAAAGAATTTACCTTCTTCTCTGCACCTCATGGAACCTTCTCCAAAAGAGACCACATAGCTGGTCAGAAAGCAAGCTTCAACAGATAAAAGAAGATTGAAATAATCTCTTGTATCCTGTCTGATCACCATGGAATAAAGCTGGACCTCAACAAAAACAGAAATAGCAAAGAGCCTACACACACATGGAAACTGAACAACTTGCTACTAAAAGATAGCAGGGTCAGGGAAGAAATAAAGAAGTTAAAGTCTTCCTAGAACTCAATGAAAATGAAGACACAATATACCCAAAATTATGGGACACAATGAAGGCAGTGCTAAGAGGAAAGTTCATAGCACTGAGTGCCTTCAAGAAGAAGTTTGAGACAGTGCATTCAAGCAACTTAATGGCTCACTTAAAAACCCTAGAAAAAGAAGAAGCAGACACACCAAGAAGGAGCAGACGGCTGGAAATAATCAAACTCAGGGCTGAAATCAATCAATTAGAAACAAATAAAACAATTCAAAGAATCAATGGAACCAAGAGCTGGTTCTTTGAGAAAATCAACAAGATAGACAAACCCTTAGCCAAGCTAACAAAAAGGCAGCGAGACACCATCTAAATCAACAAAATCAGAAATGAAAAGGGGGACATAACTACAGACACTGAGGAAATCCAAGCAATCATTAGGACTTACTTCAAAAGCCTATACGGAACAAAATTTGAAAATTTAAATGAAATGGACTATTTTCTTGATCGATTCCACTTGCCAAAGCTAAATCAGGACCAGGTAAATAAATTAAATAGTCCTATATCCTCCAAGGAAATAGAAGCTGTCATCGAAAGTCTCCCATCCAAAAAAAGCCCAAGACCAGATGGTTACAGTGCAGAATTCTACCAGACCTTCAAAGAAGAGCTAACTCCAATTCTCTTCAAACTATTCCACCAAATAGAAACAGAAGTAACACTACCAAACTCATTCAATGAAGCCACAGTCACCTTGGTACCTAAACCTCACAAAGACCCAAGAAAGAATGAGAATTTCAAGCCAATCTCCCTAATGAACATTGATGCAAAAATACTCAACAAAATACTCGCAAACCGAATACAAGAACGCATCAAAGATATCATCCACTATGACCAAGTTGGCTTCATCCCAGGAGTGCGGGGTGATTCCATATAAGGAAATCCATCAATGTGATCCATCATATTAACAAACTGAGAGAAGAAACCACATGATAAACTCCCTAGATGCTGAAAAAGCATTTGACAAAATCCAACATCCATTCATGTTTAAAGTATTGGAGAGATCAGGAATACAAGGCACATATCAAAACATAGTAAACCTATGGCCAACATCAAACTGAACAGAGAGAAACTTAAAGCAATCCCACTGAAATCATGGAAAAGGCAAGGCTACCACTCTCTTCATATCTCTTCAACATAGTTCTGGAAGTCCTTGCTAGAGCAATAAGACAGTTGAAGGAGATCAAGGGGATACAAATTGGAAAGGAAGAAGTCAAATTATCACTATTTGCCGATGATATGATAGTAGACATGAGTGACCACAAAAACTCTAACAGGGAACTCCTACAGCTGATTAACACCTTCAGCAATGTGGCCAGATAGAAAATTAACTGGAAAAAAAAATCAGTAGCCCTCCTGTATACAAAACACAAAAGGGCTGAGAAAGAAATTAGGGAAACTACACCCTTCACAATAGCCACAAATGACATAAAGTACCTTGGAGTAACCCTAAACAAGCAAGTCAAAGACTTGTATGAAAAAAAAAATTAAGTCTCTAAAGAAAGAAATAGAAGAAGATATCAGAAGATGAAAAGATGTCCCTTGCTCATGGCTTGGCAGGATTAACAAAGTAAAAATGGCCATCTTACCAAAAGCAATCTACAGATTCAATGCAATTCCCATCAAATTACCAACACAATTCTTTACAGACCTGGAAAGAAAAATTCTCAACTTCATATGGAATAACAAGAAACCCAGAATTGCTGAAACAATCCTCTACAATAAAAGATTTTCTGGAGGTATCTCCATCCCTGATCTTAAGCTGTAATATAGAGCAACAGTTTTAAAAACTGCATGGTACTGGCACAGAAACAGAATGGCGGATCAATGGAAACGAACAGAGGATCCAGAAATAAACCCACACAAATATGGACACCTGATCTTTGACTGAGATGCGAAAACCATACATGGATAAAAGACAGCATTTTCAACAAATGGTGCTGGTCTAACTGGATGTCTACATGTAAAAAATGAAAATAGATCCATACTTATCACCCTGCACAAAAATAAAGTCCAAGTGGATCAAAGACCTCAACATAAAATCAGACAGAGTAAATCAGATAGAAAAAAAAAGGGGGGGGAATACCCTTGAACTCAATGGCACAGGAGACAACTTCCTGTACAGAACACCAACAGTACAGGCTCTAAGAGCAACAATCAATAAATGGGACCTCATGAAACTGAAAAGCTTCTGTAAAGCAAAGGACACCATCAACAAAACAAAACGACTGCCTACAGACTGGGAGAGAATCTTCACCAACCCTTTATCTGACAAAGGGCTAATATCCAGTATATATAGAGAACTAAAGAAGCTGAAAAACAGCAAACCAAGTAATGCAATTGAAAAAATGGGTAAGAGAGCTAAACAGAGAACTCTCTGTAGAGGAATATTGAAAGGCAGAGAAACATTTAAAGAAATGCTCAACATCATTAGCCATTAGGGAAATGCAAATCAAAACTACCCTGAGATTTCACCTTACACCCATCACAGTGGCCAAGATGAAAAACTCAAGTGACAGCGCATGCTGGAGAGGTTGTGGACAAAGGTGAACCCTACTCCACTGCTGGTGAGAATGTAAACTTGTACAACCACTCTGGAAATCAAACTGGTGCTTTCTCAGACAACTAGGAATAGTGCTTTCTCAAGATCCAGCCATACCACTCCTAGGCATATATACAAAATGGGCTCAAGCACACAGTAAAGACATTTGCTCACCAATGTTTGTGGCAGCTTTATTCGTAATAGCCAGAAGCAGGAAACAGCCCAGATGCCCCTCAACTGAGGAATGGATGCAGAAGTTGTGTTACATCTACACAATGGAGAACTACGCTGCAATGAAAGAAAAGGGAGTCATGAAATTTGCAGGTAAATGGTGGGAATTGGAAAGGATCATCCTGAGTGAGATGTCCCAGAAGCAGAGGGACACACACAGTATATACTCACTCATATAAACATATAACATAGGATAAACCTACTAAAACCTGTACATCTAAAGAAACTAAGCAAGAGAGAGGACCCTGACTAAAATGCTCAATCTCCATCCTGAAAGGCAAAGAGGATAGACATCAGAAGAAGAAGAAAACAGGAAACAACCTAGGAACCTGCCACAGAGGGCCTCTGAAAGCCTCTGCCCTGCAGACTATCAAACCAGACACTGAGACTTAGGGCCAACTGTTGGGCAAAATGCAGGGAATCTTATGTAAGAACTGGGAAATAGTAAGATCTGGAGAGGACAGGAACCCCACAAGGAGAGCAACAGAACCAGAAAATTTGAACACAGGGGTCTTCCCAGAGACTCATACTCCAACCAAGTACCATGCATGGTGATAACCTAGAAGCCCCACACAGATGTAGTCCATCGCTGTGTAGTGTCCAAGTGGGTTACATATTAATGGGAAGAGAGACTGCCTCTGACATAATCTGATAGGACTGTTCTTTGATCACCTCCCCCTGAGGGGAGAGCTGCCTTTCCAGGCCACAGAAGATGACAATGCAGCCATTCCTGATGTGATCTGATTGACTAAGATCAGAAGGAAGGAGAGGAGGACCTCCCCTATCAGTGGACTTGGGGAGGGGCATGCTTGAAGAAGTAGAAGGGAAGGTGGGACTGGGAGGGGAGGAGAGAGGGGCTTATGGGGGGATGCAAAGTGAATAAACTGTAATTAATAAAAAAATCAAATCAATATAGCTAGATATATGATACTTCTTGATTTCTCTCATTATTCTTCATATTTCTGTGTTACCTTAAAAAATCTCAGAAATATATATGCATTTCTCAATCCCTTCCCATTCTGCATGTTACATTCTTTAAAGCAACAGATTTATAAAAGAATTGGCAGTTATTCCTTGTACAGTTGAATCTATCTTTCAATCAGTGTGTGGTCTTCAATTAAAATATGAGTCAGGCACTTCCTTTTTGAAATCTCTTGATGATTCTCTACGTCCTAAAGAATAAAGTCTAAGCTTACAGATCCAAACACTTAGAATAACTGTTTACTCCATGCTTTTCACTTTCATACACTCTGCCCTAGAACTTTCTCTCTTCTTTTAAATTTGGCTACCGAGCTTAACTTTTCCAAGAAACAGCAGTGGTTCTCAACTGTAGGTTGAGGTCCATTGGGGGCGGGGTCAAATGACTCTTTCACAGGAGTCACCTAAGACCATCAGAAAACAGATGCTTACACTGCAATTCATAACAGTAGTAAAATTACAGTTATGAAGTAGCAACAAGAATAATTTTATGGTTGGAGTCACCACAACACGAGGTCACAGCATTAGGAAGTATGAGGGCAAGCCTGAGTTAGAGGCTTCTATCTTCCTCAGTATCATTCTAAAATTTCCCCCACTACTTCATTTTGTTTTCTTTGAACTCTGTGTAGTCAAAGACGGTATTTTAATCCTCTTTAAGCCCAGAAACTGGAACCAAGTAAACATGGAGTTTACATGAAAGAATGAATGAGTTGAGTAGACCTGGCAGAAGAACTTAACAGAATTTTCTGCCCCATAGCTAACTAATTTTTTCTGAGTATAATTATTAAGTTCCATCAAAGCAAATTTATCAAAATTTTAGCAAAGTGATCCAAGGGAAAACTCAGTTCACGTCTAATTAATTTGATTTTTTGTTTTGATACAATATCGTAGTAGAAAGACAGGGTGACAAAATAAAACTCTGTGTCTTCAACTTCCCACATATCCTGAAATTACAAGTACTCACCACTATGCCCATTATAAATTTCTTGTTTATACAGATATCTTAAATACCCTTATATAGTGTGTGTGTGTGTGTGTGTGTAAGTGTATGCACAGTAAATGAGTTATATTCCTCAAACACTTTTTAGTCTTGTTTTATGATCTCTCACTGAACCTGGAACTGGGTATTCTCTGACTGAAAAGTCCCTAAGCCATACATGTGCTTATCTGGCCAACCCATCACCCACTCTATACACACACAAAGAGTTTCAGGGGAACAATAAAACAAACTGCTTTCATGTGAGTGGTGGTAATCTGAACTCTGGTCCACATGCTTGTAGAGAAAACACTTTACCCACTAAGCCACCTTCTTAGCACCCCTATAATCCTCCTTTGTCTTTGTAAGCAAACATTTCTTAAGATATTTGATCAGACTTCACAAATATATTTTTAAGTCAGTGAGATGGCTCAGTGAATAGGAGTACCACAATGACCTAAACTGCAGGCCACAGGTCCCACAAGATGGAAAGAGAATCAGAATTTGAAGTTGTCCTCTGACCTCCACATGCACGGGCCCATGACAATAGCACACAGGCCTGCATGTACAGTCCTTACTACATTAAAAATATAGGTATATACCCAAACTTTGCTCAAGTACACAAAAGGGATACTTGCTCAACCATGTTTATAGAAGCTTTATTTGTAATAGCCAGAACCTGGAAACAACCCAGATGTCCATCAACGGAGGAATGGATACAGAAATTGTGGCATTTTTACACAATGGAATACTACTCAGCAATCAAAAAGGATATCGTGAAATTTGCAGGCAATTGGTCGGATCTAGAAAAGATCATTCTGAGTGAAATATCCCAGAAGGAGAAAGACAAACACTGTATATACTCAGTTATATAGACCTATAAAATATGATAAACATAATGAAATCTATACACCTAAAACAGATAATCAAGAGAGAGGACATGGGGTAAGATGATAAATCTTCATTTAGAAAGACAGATGGGATGTGCATTGAACATATGACAGGAGTCTACTGAAGGCATCTGAAAGACTAACTAGCAGTGTTTTTAAAGCAGATACAAAGACTCATAACCAAACCTTCGGCAGAGTACAGGGGATCATATGAAAGAAGGGGAGTGAGTATGATGGGGAAAGGATAGGAGCTCCACAAGGACCAAATATATCTGGGCACAGGGTCTTTTCTGAGACTGACATTCATCCAAGGACTATATATGGATATAACCTAGAACCTCTGCTCGGATGTAGCCCGTGGTAGCTCAGTAACCAATTGGTTTCCCATAGTAAGGGGAACAAGGACTATTTCTAACAGGGACTCAATGGCTGTCTCTTTGACCTCCCCACCCCCCAAGGGAGGAGCAGTCCTTTTAGGCCACAGAGTAGGACTTTGCAGCCAGTCCTGAAGATACCTGATAAAATAGGATCAGATGAATAGGGAGGAGCCGCCCCCCCCGTCAGTGGACTTGGAAAGGGGCAGGGTGGAGATGAGGGAAGGAGGCTGGGATTGGGAGGGAATGAGAGAGCGGGATG
Organism: Meriones unguiculatus; assembly: GCF_030254825.1. Taxonomy (NCBI): domain Eukaryota; kingdom Metazoa; phylum Chordata; class Mammalia; order Rodentia; family Muridae; genus Meriones; species Meriones unguiculatus. Next base: position 157,972,438 of record NC_083369.1, on the reverse strand, counting down.
AAGCTGCGATAAAGAGTTAAAATGTAACTGATAAGAAAAGAATAAAATTAAATATATATATATATATATATATATATATTTACATATATATATGTAAATTTACAACATTTTCCAGGAATTATATTTAGTGAGGGTTAAAGACTAGTAATTGCTGCGACTTGGGGAGATTGCTCTGCAAAAACACAACTTGAAACACTCCCAGGACCTGAGTTTGGTTCTTGGCAGACACACCAGATGGGTCACAATTGCTTGTAACTCCAGCTCCAGGGGATCCAGTGCCCTCTTCTGGACACCAGGGCACACGCAGTCAGGCATGCATACCCGACACTCAAACATAAAAAGAATAAAGATGCTACAATTAAAAGGTGCACTTCACCATTTCATCACTACTTCAGGCTCCCAAGTTCCAATTCTCTGTCATCTGTCCTAAGCACTGCAAGGCAGGACTACCAAAGTGTCCCAAATTTTCTGAAGCATTAATGAATTTCAGTTACCTTTTCCCCTAATGAGAAATACCTTTCATGGCAACTGTCTTTCACTAAAGTGAAAATAAATCAACACAAAGGAAATGAGTTATTACAAATAAAGCAGAGATCACAAAATTTGAAGACAGAAATATTAGTTGAGACACTGTCAGAACTCATGGCACTCCTGACGGGCACAGGTTCCCATTGCACCGGGATGCTGTTCTGATCAGACCTTTGCATCTCCCAGGGCTCAGGTTCCCATTGCACGGGGTTCAAGGTGCAAAGGGTCTCTTATACTATGTAACCTCCTCGATCGCTTATACTGTTGAGTCAGTGAGCTGATCGGAAATCTCATAGTGTACCGTTTGGCTTTGCTTGTAATTTTTAAGAAAGGGGGAGATGTCGGGAGCCGCATTCGCCATTACGAGATGGCGCTGGCTTCCTGCTAGAACTCGCCTTACAGCGGCGCATGCGCCACAACATGCAAATACGGATTTGAGTGCTCTCCCTATCAGAGAACACATGCTAATTGGGTATTGTGCGGAGCACCAATCACAGACTTGAGTGCTCTCCCTATCAGAGAACACATGCTAATTAGGCATTGTGCGGAGCACCAATCACAGACGAGCACGCCGCCCTGCAGGTTATTTAAGCAGAGCACGCTTGGGGTTTGGGGTCCTTCTCCATCTACCTAAAAGAGCTTTACAATAAAGATTCTGCTGGACAAATCTTCGGTTGCCGCGTCATCCTTATCGGCAAAGGCTGCGCGCGACACAACATCAAACTGAATGGAGAGAAACTTAAAGCAATCCACTGAAATCAGGGACAAGACAAGGCTGCCCACTCTCTCCATATCTCTTCAACATAGTTCTGGAAGTCCTTGCTAGAGCAATAAGACAGTTGAAGGAGATCAAGGGGATACAAATTGGAAAGGAAGAAGTCAAATTATCACTATTTGCAGATGATATGATAGTATACATGAGTGACCCCAAAAACTGTACCAGGGAATTCCTACAGCTGATAAACACCTTCAGCAAAGTGGCCGGATACAAAATTAACTCAAAAAAATCAGTGGCCCTCCTGTATACAAAAGACAAAAGGGCTGAGAAAGAAATTAGGGAAACAACACCCTTCACAATAGCCACAAATGACATAAGGTACCTCGGAGTAACCCTAAACAAGGATGTCAAAGACTTGTATGAAAAAAATTTCAAATCTCTAAAGAAAGAATTAAAAGAAGATATGAGAAGAAGGAAAGATCTCCCATGTTCATGGCTTGGCAGGATTAACATAGTAAAAATGGCCATTTTACCAAAAGCAATGTACAGATTCAATGCAATTCCCATCAAATTACCTACACAATTCTTTACAGACCTGGAAAGAAAAATTCTCAACTTCATATGGAATAACAAGAAACCCAGAATTGCTAAAACAATCCTCTACAATAAAAGATCTTCTGGAGGTATCTCCATCCCTGATCTTAAGTTGTACTATAGAGCAACAGTTTTAAAAAGTGCATGGTACTGGCATAATAACAGAATAGTGGATCAATGGAACAGAACAGAGGACCCAGAAATAAACCCACACACTTATGGACACCTGTTCTTTGACAAAGGCGCCAAAACCATACAATGGAAAAAAGATAGCATCTTCAACAAATGGTGCTGGTCCAACTGGATGTCTACATGTAGAAAAATGAAAATAGATCCATACTTATCACCCTGCACAAAACTGAAGTCCAAGTGGATCAAACACCTCAACATAAAACCTGACACATTAAATCGGCTTGGAAAAAAAAAAAAAAAGTGGAGAATACCCTAGAACTCATTGGTACAGGAGAAAACTTCCTGAACAGAACACCAACAGCACAGTCTCTAAGAGCAACAGTCAATAAATGGGACCTCATGAAACTGAAAACCTTCTGCAAAGCAAAGGAAACTATCACCAAAACAAAGCGACTGCCTACAGACTGGGAAAGACTCTTCACCAACCCTTTATCTGACAGAGGACTCATATCCAGTATATATAAAGAACTAAAGAAGCTGAAAAGCAGCAAACCAAGTAATCCACTTAAAAATTGGGGAACAGAGCTAAACAGAGAATTCTCTGTAGAGTAATACCGAATGGCAGAGAAGCACTTAAAGAAATGCTCAACCTTACTAGCCATTAGGGAAATGCAAATCAAAACAACCCTGAGATTTCACCTTACACCCATGAGAATGGCCAAGATCAAAAACTCAAGTGACAACACATGCTGGAGAGGTTGTGGAGAAAGGGGAACCCTTCTCCACTGCTGGTGGGAATGTAAACTTGTACAACCACTCTGGAAATCAATCTGGGGCTTTCTCAGACAACTAAGAATAGTGCTTCCCCAAGATCCAGCCATACCACTTCTAGGCATATATCCAAAAGAGGCTCAAGTATACAAAAAGGACATTTGCTCAACCATGTTTGTAGCAGCTTTATTTGTAATAGCCAGAAGCTGGAAACAACCCAGATGCTCCTCAACTGAAGAATGGATGCAGAAATTGTGGTACATCTACACAATGGAATATTACTCAGCAATGAAAAATAAGGAAATCATGAAATTTGCAGGTAAATGGTGGGACCTGGAAAGGATCATCCTGAGTGAGTTGTCCCAGAAGCAAAAATACACACATGGTATATACTCACTCATATAGACATACAACATAGGACAAACCCACTATAACCTGTGCATCTAAAGAAACTAAGCAAGAGAGAGGATCCTAACTAAAATGTCCAATACCCATCCTGAAATGCATAGAGGATGGACATCAGAAGAAGAAGAAAACAGGAAACAACCTAGGAACCTACCACAGATGGCCTCTGAAAGCCTCTGCCCCGACTATCAAAGCAGATGCTGAGCCTGATGGTCAATTGTTGGGCAGAGTGAAGGGAATTTTATGTAAGAAGTGGGAAATAGTAAGAGCTGGAGAGGACAGGGTCTCCACAAGGAGAGCAACAGAACAAGAAAATTTGAACACAGGGAACTTCCCAGAGACTCATACTCCAACCAAGGTCTATTCATGGAGATAACCTAGATCCCCTGGACAGATGTAGCCCATGGCAGTTCAGTGTCCAAGTGGGTTACATAGTAATGGGGAGAGGGACTTCCTCTGACATAATCTGATTGGCCTGCTCTTTGATCACCTCCCCCTGATTGGGGAGCAGCCTTACCAGGCCACAGTAGAGGACAATGCAGCCACTTTTGATGTGAACTGATAGACTAAGATCAGAAAGGAGAGGAGAACCTCCCCTATTTGTGGACATGGGGAGTGGCATGCATGCAGAAAGGGGAGGGAGGGTGGGATCGGGAGGGGAGGAGGGAGGGGCTTATGGGGGGATACAAAATGAATAAAGTGTAATTAATAAAATAAAATTAAAAAAAAGAGCTTGCTCAGCACATCCCATATCGCTGGTTCCTGAGTAGTGGGATTAAATGTCGACACCAGGCCTGCCCAACTTTTATGTGGGCTCCAGGAATGCAAACACTGCTCTTCGTGCTTATACTGAGTCATCTCTCCACCCCACCTCTATTTTATTCTTCAATTCTGTAAGTCCCTTTTTCTCTTAGTGTCATCACACACACACACACACACACACACACACACACACCCTTTGAAGTGTCTCCCCAAAAGATGTTCATAGCCACTGCCGAGAACCTATGTCAAGGAGACTGGTGGATATGCTCATGCTACTGCCTTGAAAGAGGACAATCATTGGGGAAGGCAGAGGCAGGTGGATCTCTGAGTCTGAAGCCAGCCTTGTCTACAAATTAACTCCAGCACACCCAAGGCTACACAGAAAAACCCTATCTCCAGGAAAAAACGGAAGGAAAGAAGGAAAGAAGGAAGGAAGGAAGGAAGGAAGGAAGGAAGGAAGGAAGGAAGGAAGGAAAGAAGGAAGGAAGGAAGGAAGGAAGGAAGGAAAGAAGGAAGGAAGGAAGGAAGGAAGGAAGGAAGGAAGGAAGGAAGGAAGGAAGGAAGGAAGGAAGGAAGGAAAAGGATAATACTGGATTGTTCTGTGGACTCTAAATCTCATGGCAGGTGTTGTTGTAACTGAGGCAGAAGGAAATCTGAGATAGAAAATAGAAGATATACGTTGTCCTAGTCACTTTTTTATAGCTGCAGCAAAACTCCATGACCAGGCAACACATAAAAGAAAGCATTTAATGTGAGCTCACAGTTCCAGAGGATTAGACCATCATGGTAGGGACCATGGCAGCTAGTAGGCACACATGACCCTGGAGCAGTAGTTGAGGGTTTACATCTAATCCAGAATCAGGAATCTCAGAGATCTAACTGAGAATGACATTAGCTTTTGAAGCCCTAAATCCCCCCTCCAACTCCCTGCCCCCTGCCAGTGAAACAAATTCTCCAGCAAGGCCACAACTCCTAATTCTTCCCAAAACAGTTCCACTAATTTCAAAACAAGCATTCAAATACATGAGCCTATGGGAGCCAGTCTCATTCAAGCCACCACTTACACAGAGAAAGAAAGGTCATAGCAAGGTGATGCAGACAGAGACCTGACCATAGCTAATAAATGCTCGAGCCACCCAACCCAGAGGAGGCAAAGAATAGTTTCTGTCTTTGGAGCTGGAGTGAGTACAACTCTGTGACATCTTGATTTGGAAATTCCAGCCTTTTTTACTATGGTAGTGAAGGCTTCTATTACAGTAATCTATTAATTCGGGCATAAAAACCAGCATACAGACAAGTACACCACATGTTGTGTAGGTTCAGGGAGAGGGTGCACAAAGTTGTGAGAACATTAAGTATACTATGTGTTATGAAAGGCAAAGATAAATTTGGAGGCGTATTTTCAACATCAGAATTGTAATGCTTTTAGCCCAGCAATGCTGGCACTCACCTTTAATCCCAACATTCAAGAAGCAGGGGCAGGTGGATGTAATCTACAGAGTGAGTTTCCGGACAGCCAGAACAGCACAGAGAAACACTAACATAAAAAAAAAGAAAAGAAGTGTAATGTAATGGTTTTAATTTAAATGTACTTTTTTTAATGACACGGAGCACATAAATTTTATAACTTGATAATGCAAATAAAGTTTTCTCACTTGTCTTCATAATAGTCTCTGTTCTTCTCTCTCTCTCCCTCCCTCCTTCACTCCCTTTCAGCTCCGCCACATTTCAGTAAAGAGATAGGTTATATAAATATCTGGGTTAGTGACAAAATTAATTTTCGGATTGAGATGTGAGCTGGGATGTCCTAACAACAGAAGCCCTGCCACACCCACGCCAGTGTCGCCATAGTAGCATAAGCTACAGGGCGGGGGATATGATTTCCCCGGAAATAATGCTCCCTGGAAGGTCCCTGGCAAACTCATCCCACTTGGAAAAGAGATGTGTTCTGAGATTTCTACGCTTCTTCAGTTGTGGCTCTGGGGCTGGAATAATAAATTCTTTGATCTTTCCCTGTGACACCTAAAACAGCACAACTAACTTTATAAAGAAATTTATTATTAGTAGATTGTTAAACGCTTTAATAAAAATAAGTTTAAGGAAAGTAATGAATTAGATTTAGTATTAATAGGCATTAAGAATAGTAAAATAATAATAGGCTCCTTCTTAAGAAATAATAGCATGAGAGGTGCAGCTGGCAGGAGTTTCCCCCTCCCTTCAGTGCCTTGTTCCTAGAGAAGATCATAAATCTTGGGCAGGACATATGGGAGGAGGGTTAACATAGGTGTAGTTAGATTTTGATATAGAGAAGGACTTTGGCAGGCTTAGCTCCTGACTTTTCTCTTTATTGGTTAGCAATAATGAAACTATATTTGAGGTTTCTTTTCCTTTGTTTGCTCTGATCAAAAAGTTTTTAGGCCAAGATTATTTGTGGGTACTGCTTTATGTTTGATTGCATTTTGAGTTAAAATGTAAACTTTGTATTCTTGGTAAAAGTCTGAATGTTCTGGGAAGTATGCCAATTTTAAGGTGCCTTTTGTGAAATCATTATAAGAATACTAGCTTGATTTCAGTAAAGTTGCAGCAGAGTCAAAACCATCAAGGTGTCTCTGTCTGTCAATTCTTCGCCGAAACCGTGTCTTCCTGTCTAAAGCCTTGTTCTCCCACGGACAACGGGAGCCCTACTGGGCCGGTCCGTGGCAGGTGGCGCCCGAACAGGGACCTGGGACAGGTAACTTTCTCTTCTCTTTCTTTTCTTTTATCAAGGCACAGTAAGGCTCTCGTCAGGATACTGCAGGTCCGCTGACAAGGAGGTCAGTTATAGACGAGTAATCAAACATGGGGCAGTCCGAATCAAAGCAAAAAAAAAAAAAATGTTCCTTTCGGTTTCAAAGCATATGTTAGCAAGTTGATGCTTTAGAGTTTCAGAAAAAGTCTTAAAAGACTTCCTTGATTTTATTAAGAAGGTCAGCTCTTGGTTCGCAGCGGAAGGCTCCCTGACCTTAGCTGATTGGAAACGAGTGGGTAAAGACATGAGAAAATATGTACAAGAACATGGAGAAGGGGAACTCCCCAATCATGCTTATCCTCTTTGGCTACAAATGAGAAAATTATTTACTGATAAAACAGATTTTGAAGGTTTGGTTCATGAAACCTCATCTCTGTCTCTAGATCAGACGAATGAGGTGAAACCTATTAATCAGCCCACTAAATCTTATGGAACAAAAAGTAAGCCATCTTTAAAATTTGAATATATTAAACATGAATCCTCCTCCTCGTCTAGTGAAAATAAAAATGATGATTCTTCTGATGGTGATGATCTGGAGGATGAGACAGCTAAATATGAGCCCTTTGAGGAAAGGGATCATTTTCATGATCAAGACCCTCCTCTGGTGTCTCTGGCCTCTAAAAAGCAAAGAAGGGATAAAGTTAGCAGGAGGAGAAAACCTCTGGCACCTGTTGGTTTTCAGGGAGCAGTGGAAGAAGCTAAAAGAAAAGGAGATCTAATATTCACCTTCCCAGTAGTGGAAGGAATAGATGATGAGGAACCTATTTGGAAACCTCTCTCCTTAAAAATTTTAAGAGTTACAAACTGCAGTGAAGACTTTAGGGGTCTCCGCTCCTTATACTTTGCAGGTGTTGGAGATGGTTGCAAGTAATTGGTTAACCCCACATGACTGGCATCAGACTACAAAGGCTACCCTGAGTCCTGGAGACTATGTTCTCTGGAGAACTGATTATGAGGATAGATCAAAAATTACTGTTACCCAATTTACAAAGAAAAAAGGGCCAAAACCTGGGCTGGATATGCTGCTGGGTATGGGAAAATATACTAATCCCCAATCTCAAGTAAAAATACCAAAAGAGATCTTGGAGGCAATTACATTAAATGCTGTCCAAGCATGGAAAAAGTTGCCACCTCCTGGAACCAAGGGAACTACTTTATCAGGAATTAAGCAGGCAAATGAGGAATCATATCAAGATTTTGTGTCTCGACTTGAGGAAGCAATCAATAGGATGCTACCTCCATCCGAAGGAACAGAAATGCTATTAAAGCAGTTAGCATGGGAAAATGCAAATTCCCTATGCCAGGATCTGATTAGGCCTCTGAAAGGGACGGGAACTATTCAAGATTACGTAAAAGCTTGTGTGGATGCCTCACAAGCAGTCGTGCAAGGCATGGCATATGCTGCAGCTATGAAGGGTCAGACGTATAGTGCCTATGTTAAGAAAACTTATGGAGGAGGGAAAAGAGACTCCTCCAAACCCACATGTTTTAAATGTGGAAGGACAGGGCACATACAAAAGATGTGTCGAGGAGAAGATAAACAGGAGAGGTCAAGGAAAGGTCCTACTCCTGGTATCTGCCCCCGATGTGAGAAGGGGAGACATTCGAAAAGCGAATGCAGATCCAAGTTCCATAAAGATGGAACTGCTCTGACAGAAATAAAGGAGAAAAAGTCAGAGAATGAGACAAAAAACTAAATGAGGGGCAACCTCTCAGCCCCGAAGCTAAAAGAGAGGAAGAAAATTGTGAATCAAAAGGTTCACTTAATCCTGAGGCTCCAGAATTTACTATTCATGATTTGCCTAGGGCCACTCCAGGAAGTGCTGGTCTGGATCTCTCAGTAAATAAAGATACAATATCATCATGGGATGGAGTATCTCTAATCTCCACCTCTGTTTTAGGGACTTTACCTCAAGGCACAGTTGGGTTAATTATTGGCCGAAGTTCAAATTACAAGAAAAACTTTGAGGTTTTGCCTGGGGTAGTAGATTCAGATTTTCAAGGAGAAATAAAAATAATGGTAAAGCCATTAAAGGAAACTATACAGCTACATAAAGGACAAAGAATAGCTCAATTGTTGTTGTTGCCATATTTAAATTTACCAAATTTAATATTAAATCAGGAAAGACAGCAAGGTCAGTTTGGCTCCTCTGATGTTGTGGCCTGGGTGCAAGACATAGGTTGTGAAAGACCATTTATGACAGTTAAAATACATGGAAAAAATCTGCAAGGCCTTATGGATACAGGGGCAGATAAAACTTGTATAGCAGGGAAGGATTGGCCTTCCTCTTGGCCCTGTGAAAGGACTTCTTCCTCTTTACTAGGGCTGGGGTTGGCATCTATTGTGGCCCAAAGTTCTCAGATGTTAAAGTGAGAAATAGAGGGAAAATCAGGAATGATTCAGCCCTATGTTATACCATCCTTGCCATTTTCATTATGGGGTAGAGATATGACGCAAAAGATGAATGTAAAATTGGTTACCTCAGATAATTTAAGCGATCAGCATTTTTCATAGGGGCCACTGAGAGCTCACTTTATGCAGATAAAATTGATTGGAAGTCAGAAGAGCCTGTATGGCTCAATCAGTGGCCCCTATCGGAAGAAAAAATACAGGCTATAGAACAATTGGTAAAAGAACAGCTAGATAAAGGACATATAGAAGAGAGCAATAGTCCTTGGAATACTCCAATATTTGTTATTAAAAAGAAATCAGGAAAATGGAGACTTTTACAAGACCTTAGAGCTGTTAATGCTACAATGATTGATATGGGGGCATTACAACCTGGCCTCCCCTCTCCTGTAGCAGTCCCTAAGGGATGGGAGATAATAGTAATAGATTTGCAGGATTGTTTTTTCACAATTAAGTTACATCCAGAAGATTGTAAAAGATTTGCCTTTAGTGTTCCATCAGTAAATTTAAAACGTCCATATAGGAGGTATCACTGGAAAGTTTTACCTCAAGGGATGAAAAAATAGTCCAACTTTATGTCAAAAGTTTGTAGATAAAGCTTTAAAGGAAGTCAGAGAAAATATAAAGATGCATATATCATTCATTATATGGATGATATATTGTTGGCCCATTTCTCCAGGAAAGTTATATAAGAGCTTCTCGCTTATACTATTGAGCAATTTACTAAATTTGGTTTAATTATAGCTCCAAATAAGGTTCAAAAGAATAGGCTATTAAGTTATTTGGGTCAATTAATTTATGATGATGATATAAGTTCTCAAAAGGTATCTATCAGGCTGGATAAGTTACAAACATTAAATGACTTCCAAAAATTATTAGGCAATATTAATTGGGTCAGGCCTTATTTAAAATTGACCACAGGAGAACTGAGTCCTTTGTTTCAGTTGTTACAGGGGGACTCTAACCCAAAGTCTCCCAGGAATTTGACTCCTGAAGCTATTAAAGCCTTGGCTTTGGTGGAAGAACAATTAAATAAAGCAAAGGTTAAACAGATAGCTTATAATCAAGAATGGGATTTAATTATTTTCAAAACACCATATACTCCTACAGGATGTTTGTGGCAAAATGGAATTTTAGAATGGGTGCATTTACCCCATACTCAAGCAAAAATGCTCGCTTCCTATCCATATATGTGTTCCTTAATTATAAGGAAAGGAAGGATGAGATCAAAAGAATTATTTGGAAAAGAAATGCATAATATAATTGTTCCATATAATAAAAAACAAACAGATATATTATTAATAGAAGATGAAGACTGGGGAATAGCGTTACAGGGCTATTCAGGACAAATTAAATATCACTACCCCCGACATCCCTTAATAGAATTTTTTAAAGAAACAGAGGTAATTTTTCCAAGAAAATGTTCTTTACAGCCAATAGATGGCGCTCTTTGCATTTTCACAGACGGTTCCTCTAAGGGAAGGTTTGCAGTTTATGTCCCAGGCAGAGAACCGCCAGTAAGACAAGATGTACAGACTTCTGCTCAAAAGATTAAAGCGGTTATTTTGGCTTTTCAAACCTTCTCAGAAAAATTTAATCTTTATACAGATTCAAGATATGTAGCTAGCCTTTTTCCCGTAATAGAAACTGCTCTTTTGTCGGGGCATTCTCAAATTATTCATTTGCTTCAGGATTTACAAATTTTAATTAAAAATAGGACAGAAAAATTTTTTATAGGCCACAGTAGAGGGCACTCAAAATTACCTGGTCCATTAAGTCAAGGAAACTATATGGCAGATGCCTTAACAAGAGGAATAGTAATGAATATATTAGAAGCTCAAGAAAGCCATGCTTTACATCATCAAAATGCATTAGCCCTTAAAAGGCTATTTCATATTACAAGAGAACAGGCAAGACAAATTATAAAAAATTGTGGTGATTGTCCTCAGGTGTACCATCCATTAAAGATGGGGGTTAATCCTAGAGGACTTAAAGCTCTATCATTATGACAGATGGATGTTACTCATGTTCCAGAGTTTGAAAAATTAGCATATGTCCACGTTACTGTGGACACATATTCTCATATGATATTTGCCTCAGCAAAAACAGGAGAGGCAGTTAAGGACATCATTCAACATCTAATCCAATGCTTTGCAACTATGGGATGTCCAAAAAAAAAAAAAAAAACTGATAATGCTCCAGCATATACATCAAAGCCCTTGCAGTATTTTTACAGAGCTGGAACATAGAGCATGTGACAGGTATATCATATAATCCCTGAGGACAGGCAATTATTGAAAGAACACATCAAACATTAAAAAATCAAATTATCAGACTTAAACAAGCTCACACTTATTTCTCGCCTGGTCATTTGATGAGTCATTCATTGTTTGTATTAAACCACTTAAATACTGATGAGCAGGGCAATACTCCTGCTATGAAACATTGGTCTGGGCTTAAAAATGAACAGCTTCCACAAGTATATTGGAAGGATTTGTTAACTGGATCCTGGAAGGGACCAGATGCTCTAATTTCCTCTGGAAGGGGATATGCATGTGTGTTTCCACAGGATGCCAACTCCCCCATCTGGATCCCAGATAGACTCATCCAGCTGGCTATTATCGAGACGGCAACAAAAAAGACGAAAGCAAAAAAAGGAGACAAATGGAAGCGAAGCTGCAGAAACTCTCGTTGATGCCCAAGAAAATGACAACATGGACACAACTGAAACACCTGATGAGAGAAGCAGAGGAATTGTGAAGGCTCAACAAAAGCCTAAAACACCTGAATTTATATTTCTGGCTGTATTGTCATTACTTATGTGTCAGAATGCTGTTGCACATAGTAAAAATTATTGGGCTTATGTACCAAAACCACCCCTTATACACCCTGTGGGTTGGATGGATCCAGATTATGTGAAAGTACTAATTAATGATACTGAACTTCTCGGAGGTTTCCAGGATTATGAGGGAAGAATAAATAGCTCAGCCTATTTAAATTTTGAGGGCAGAACTGATTCGCTCCCCATTTGCATTGCCCTAAAAGGATCTCCACCATATGGTTGTCTGCCTATAAATTACCAAACTTTTCTTACAGATGCTCCTGATTTGACAGTTAAAGGCAGAAGAAAAAATGATAAAAGATTAATGTGGGAGCTTCAAATTTCTACTTTGGGGTACCTTAATTATAATGTAACTTTTGAAAAGGCTCATTTTATGCCTCTCCCTCTCTCTGCAGAGAAATTTAGAGATAAAGATCAATTTTGGGAAAGTACCCTTACAGGTGCCCCTAAATGGTTAGAATGTGGCTTCCCTCAGGCTGCAGCTAAATATGTGCCTGTAGGGACCCATATGGAGGTTTGGGATTTTTCAATTGTTTCAGGTAATTATGATTATACTGAATATTTAAAAAAATAATTCAGATAAGTTCAATGGATATATCCCTCCAGGATTGGGACAAAAAGTACAAAGATGGTTTTCACCTGGTTATGTGGAACCTATTTGGGTCTCTAGAGATCCTAAGACCAATGCTACAGTTTCACATCATGAGTTGTTTAGATTGGCAGCTAGTGCCAATATGATTTTACAAAAAAGGCCTAAAAGGAAAAATTCTGTGCCTTTGGCAACCAGGGCATGTGCTGCTTATCCTTTTGCTCTTCTTATGGGATATACTTCTCAAATTAATATAACTCATGTTGGAAATTCTTATAAAATTCATTGTGTAGCTTGCAGGGTTACTAATTGTATTGATTCTAGTTTGGATAAGAACATTGCTGTTATGATTTCAGTTAAGAGACCTGCTTATGTTATGCTTCCTGTTGATTTACAAGAAGAAGAATGGTATGAGAATACTGCTTTAAAGACTTTAGAAAAGCTAAGTGAATTGATTAGGCCTAAGAGATTTGTTGCAGCACTTATATTAGGGATTTCAGCATTAATTGCAATTTTGACCACCTTTGCTATTGCTACTACAGCGTTAGTTCAAGAGGTACATACAGCAGATTTTATTAATGAGATGAATAAAAATATTTCTTTAGCCCTTTTAGAACAATTTATTATAGATAAAAAGTTAGAATCCAAGATAAATGCGCTGGAGGAAGCAGTTTTAGCCTTGGGACAAGATATGGGTAATATTAGAACGAGGATGGAAGCTCGATGCCATGCTGCCTTCTCATATATTTGTGTTACACCTTTACCATACAATGCTTCTGACCAATGGGAAAAGGTAAAAAATCATTTGCAAGGAGTTTGGAAAGATACGGATATTACTCATGATTTGGATAGTTTGCAAAAAAATATAGCAGCTATTAGCAAGGCTCATTTGGATGAAGCAAGTTTGAATTCTTTAGCTTCTGATTTGCAGTCAGAAATTAGAAATTTAAATCCTTTAAATTGTATTCATTATTTAGTGATAATAGGGGCCCTGATTTTATTATTTTTATTGGTTGTGCTCCTGTTTCCTTGTCTTTTTAAATTACTGCTCCACTCCATCCGCACTGTAGAACGAGATTTGTTTGAATTGCGTCTTAAAAACAGGAAAGGGGGAGATGCCACACCCATGCCAGTGTTGCCATAGTAGCATAAGCTACAGGGTGGGGGATCTGATTTCCCCGGAAATACGCCCCCTGGAAGGTCCCTGGCAAACTCATCCCACTTGGAAAAGAGACATGTTCTGAGATTTCTACGCTTCTTCAGTTGTGGCTCTGGGGTTGGAATAATGAATTCTTTGATTTTTCTCTGTGACACCTGAAACAGCACAACTAACTTTATAAAGAAATTTATCATTAGTAGATTGCTAAAGGCTTTAATAAAAATAAGTTTAAAAAAAAAGTAATGAATTAGATTTAGTATTAATAGGCATTAAGAATAGTGAAATAATAATAGGCTCCTTCTTAAGAAATAATAGCATGAGAGGAGCAGCTGGCAGGAGTTTCCCCTCCCTTCAGTGTCTTGTTCCTAAGGAAGATCATAAATCTTGGGCAGGACATATGGGAGGAGGGTTAACAAAGGTGTAGTTAGATTTTGATATAGAGAGGGATTTTGGCAGGCATCTGACTTAGCTCCTGACTTTCCTCTTCATTGGTTAGCAATAATGAAACTATATTTGAGGTTTCTTTTCCTTTGTTTGCTCTGATCAAAAGGTTTTTAGGCCAAGATTACTTGTGGGTACTGCTTTATGTCTGACTGCATTTTGAGTTAAAATGTAAACTTTGTATTCTTGGTAAAAGTCTGAATGTTCTGGGAAGTATGCCAATTTTAAGGTGCCTTTTGTGAAATCATTATAAAAATACTAGCTTGATTTCAGTAAAGTTGCAGCAGAGTCAAAACCATCAAGGTGTCTCTGTCTGTCAATTCTTCACTGACACCGTGTCTTCCTGTCTAAAGCCTTGTTCTCCAGCGGAAGACGGGAGCCCGACTGGACTGGTCCATGGCAAGATGCACAGATTTTAGTGGGTTTGTCCTATGTTGTATGTCTATATGAGTGAGTATATACCGTGTGTGTCTTTTTGCTTTTGGGACAACTCACTCAGGATGATCCTTTCCAGGTCCCACCATTTACCTGCAAATTTCATGATTTCCTTATTTTTCATTGCTGAGTAATACTCCATTGTATAGATGTACCACAGTTTCTGCATCCATTCTTCAGTTGAGGAGCATCTGGGCTGTTTCCAGCTTCTGGCTATTACAAATAAAGCTGCTACAAGCATGGTTGAGCAAATGTCCTTTTTGTGTACTTGAGTCTCTTTTGGATATATGCCCAGGAGTGGTATGGCTGGATCTTGGGGAAGCGCTATTCCTACTTGTCTGAGAAAGCGCCAGATTGATTTCCAGAGTGGTTGTACAAGTTTACATTCCCACCAGCAGTGGAGAAGAGTTCCCCTTGCTCCACAACCTCTCCAGCATGTGTTGTCACTTGAGTTTTTGATCTTGGCCATTCTGATGGGTGTAAGGTGAAATCTCATTTTTGTTTTGATTTGCATTTCCCTAATGGCTAATGAGGTTGAGCATTTCTTGAAGTGCTTCTCTGCCATTCTCTATTCCTCTACAGAGAATTCTCTGTTTAGCTCTGTTCCCCAATTTTTAAGTGGATTACTTGGTTTGCTGCTTTTCAGCTTCTTTAGTTCTTTATATATACTGGATATGAGTCCTCTGTCAGATAAAGGGTTGGTGAAGATTCTTTCCCAGTCTGTAGGCAGTCGCTTTGTTTTGGTGATAGTCTCCTTTGCTTTGCAGAAGGTTTTCAGTTTCATGAGGTCCCATTTATTGACTGTTGCTCTTAGAGCCTGTGCTGTTGGTGTTCTGTTCAGGAAGTTTTCTCCTGTACCAATGAGTTCTAGGGTATTCCCCACTTTTTTTTCAAGCCGATTTAATGTGTCTGGTTTTATATTGAGGTCTTTGATCCACTTGGACTTCAGTTTTGTGCAGGGTGATAAGTATGGATCTATTTTCATTTTTCTACATGTAGACATCCAGTTGGACCAGCACCATTTGTTGAAGATGCTATCTTTTTTCCATTGAATGGTTTTGGCGTCTTTGTCAAAAATCAGGTGTCCAAAACATTTTTATTGTGAATATTCTTGAACTATCCCATTAACTTTTAACAGAACTTAAAGAGAGAATCAGGGCTCATGCACATTACTGAGGCAGTTGGATTGCCATGGGTTGGTAGTCCAGCCAGAGCTACATTGCAAGACCCTGTCTTGAAAGCAAAGCAGTGCTAAAAGCCATTGATGATTGGAGGAAACAGCCTGTCAGCCCTGTTTCTTCCCTTGCAGGTGGGGCTGGCTATCCCTCAAAGAGGATGCAGTTACAGAAAGGGTCCTGGCTGCTCTAAACCTTTTTTTCCCATGGGCCCTTAGCTTCTCCTCACAGGTGTCTTGTATTCTACCATAATATGAAGCCTGCAAGAGAGATTAAGGAGATCAAGCCAGGCAGTGCTCTTCATTTCCTTTAGGATCATGTAGCCTATGAATGTTTAATTTTGAGGGAAACCTGTACCCTGCTCTTTGAGAAGCTGGGACTGAATGCAGTCTGAGGGGGCAGCCAGTGGTGGCCCTTTGCCAGTGCTACACTTGTGAGGAGAGGGAAATTGAGTAGTAGTGTTACTTTTTCCATTGCCTTTCCATGGGGCCATTTTTTAAAATGATGTAGAGAATGTTAGCCTTGATGAAATAAAGTTTATTGGGGGGGGGGTTAAAGAAAGAGATAATAATAGATTAGTGTCTCAAGACTGTTCTAGGTCAAGCTCCCATTGTTTTCTTTTTTTCTTGTTTGGACATTAAATCATCCACTGGTTTCAGATTTTGCTGTATCTGCTAAAGTTAGACTCTTACCCTCTTTTGGGTTTTGAATCTGTTAATGATGTAGATGACTCAAGTTGTCCTCACTGACTAATACATACAATCTTAGGGAGTCTCTCCTTGACCTAACCCATGTAAGTACAGGAGTCCCAGGAAAATCTGAAAGCAGGAGAATTTAATTATCCATGTTTAATGCTTTTGCTAGCTCATGAATATTTATGAATAGGGTATGAGGCTAGATTCAATAGATACCCAAATACAATAACATCACTTTTGTGCTGGGTATTTTAATTTCTACAACAAAAAGAACAATATTATAGTAGAAGGTCTTCAGTCTTTGTCTTTGCACAGTTCATTTGGAAGGTTCAGCAGTTATTCAGCACTCTAGGTTTTTTTTTTTTTTTTTTTTTTTTTTTTTGAGATGCCACTTCTTGTGTATCCTAGGCTCAAGAGTTGCCTATATCCTCAGAGTGCTTGGATTTAAGTGTTCAGCTGGCTCAGCTTGCTTTTTCTTTCTAAGTCTCTCTCTCTCTCTCTCAGACTCTCCACAGCCCCTTGCTGTCCTCGAATTCCCTCCGTACACCGTGCTGGATTGAAAATCAGAGATCTTCTTCCTTAGTGAGATATTCCAGAAGCAGAAAGACACACACAGTATATACCAACTTAGAAGTGGATACTAGACTTATAAGATAGGACAAGCATACTAAATCTGCACACCTAAAGAAGGTAAACAAGAAGAGGTTCTGGGATAAGATGATCAGTCCTCATTTAGAAACACACATGGGATGGACATGGGAAGTAGGAGAAAACAAGAAACAGGACAGCAGCCTACCATACAGTGCTTCTGAAAGACGTCTACCTAGCAGTATATCAAAGCAGATGCTGAGACTCATAACCAAACCTCGGGCAGAGTGCAGGGAATCATGAACAAAGGGGGAGTTAGTAAGACATGGAGAGGATGGGATCACCACAAGGACCAAATATATCTGGGCACAGGGGCCTTTCTGAGACTGATTCTCCAACCTAGGACAATGCATGGATGTAACCTAGAACCCTTGATCAGATGTAGCCCATGGCAGCTCATCATCCAAGTAGGTTACCCTAGTAAGGGGAACAGGGATTGTCTCTGACATGAACTCAGTGGCAGGCTCTTTGACCCTCCCCCTTTGAGGGAGGAGCTGCCTTGCTAGGCCACAGAGGAGGGCATTGCAGACAGTCCTGATGAGACCTTATAAGCTAGGTTCAGATGGAAGGGTGGGAGGACCTCCCCTATCGGTGGACTTAGAGAGGGGCATGTTGAGGAGATGAGGGAGGGAGGGAGGATGAGATTGGGAGGAAATTAGGGAAGGGACTACAGATGGGATAAAGTAAATGACCCGTAATTAATATAAAAATGAATATTATAAAATAACAAAATCAGAGATCTACCTGTCTTTGCCTCCCAAGTGCTGGGATTAAAGTCATGGGCTCTCTGGGCATCTGTAAACTGTTAATAACATATTGAGATCTCAGATGGCAGATAATTTACACTGGTCAGAAATATACACAGAGAGAGGCAGGCAGATCTCTGAGTTTGAGACCACCCTGGTGTACAAAATGAATTCCAGCACAGTCAGGGCTACCATACATTCTAAGAAAAACCCTGCCTCAAGGAAAAAAAAAATAGCCCACAGGGTTATAGAATGAGATCCGATGTCCTACTATGGCACCCGAAATGATGTTGCTAGACTCAACCCACATCTTCAGGTATTATCCTTAGAACTCAGTAACAGAATAGCTTGCTCAGCATTCCATATGCATTTTGTTCTCTGGTTCTTCTCACTGGCTGAATCCCATGTCCTTTTCTCCTGTTTTAAGATTCTGTCCCTGTTACCTTCATTGCTTATCTCCAGGGTCCAGTCAAAGTTCTCCCCAGCTTTATAAGACATATTTCAAACATGTAGGGTCCTGGAAAATATTTCAGGCACTTTGAATTGCAAAAGCATTATAGTCTTTAAGCAACAGGAGATTTCCTCTGTTTTATTTTATTTTTTTTTTTGTGTGTGTGTGTGTACATATACTTGCATACATGCACGTATAAACACATATCAGTGAGAGTGCTGGAGTCAGGGGACAACTTCCTCTCCATGTATTTTTTTCTTTTTACAGATTTAATTATATATATATATATATATATATATTCATTATGTATACAATATTTGGTCTGCATGTACACCTGTACAACAGTAGAGGGCACCAACACACCAGAAGATCTTATTCTAGATGGTCCTGAGCCCCCATGTGGGTGCTGGGATTTGAACTCAAGAATTTAACTACTGAGTCCTGTCTGCAGCCCCTCTACCATCAAATTTAAGGAACCGCCTTTGTAGTCATGTTAGTGTGGCAGGCAGTGTTGTCACCTGAGCCATTCTGTCTGTCCCATTTTTTTTTTTGTTTGTTTGTTTGTTTTTTTTGGACACTATTACTGTGTAGCCTAGGAAAGTCACTATCTCGTTTTGGAATCCAGGTTGACATCAAACTTTTGATCTTCTTTCCCTCTTTCACTTCAGTGCTAGGATTATAAATGTGGACAGTCACATTCAGTTTGATATTTGCCTTATTTATGTATTTATATATTCAGTGTAATATATATGGTTATTTTGCCTCAAGGTAGGTCTGTCCACCACATGCAAGTCTGGCAACTTCAGAGGTAGGAAAGGGTCTTAGCTTCTCTGGGAGTGTAGATACAATTGTAAGCCACTGAATGCTGGGAATTAAACCACGGTCCTCTGGAAGAGCATTAAGCATGGAGCACTCTCCAGGCCAATATTGGCTTCTGTGTTATTTTGTTTGTTTGCTTGTTTGTTTGTTTGTTTGTTTTTAGAGACTGTTTCTCCATGTAGCCCTGGGAATTCTGGGCTCGATTTGTAGACCATGCTGGCCTTGACCTCAGAGATCCACCTGTCACTGCCTGCCAGCGTGCTGGGATTAGAGGTATGCACAACCATGCCTGGCAGTTTCAAGTTATTTTAATCTTCCCCCTATGTCAAATCAGGGGGCTTGAACCCTATCAGAGAATTGGACAATCTCCATTGTGGAGCCAGTAAGCTGACCCAGGCCTAGGAAGAATATGAACATCCTATATGGAAAAAAAGACCCATCTGGTCTTTATTATTTTAGAGACGAGATCTCATTATGCAGTCCTTGCCAGCTTGGAATTCACTGTGTAAACCTCAGACATAGAGATTGACTGTCCTCTGCCCCTCAAGAGACTGGAGGTGTGTACTACTACGCTATTTCCAGGAAGAACACCGTAAATTATGCTTACATGTACACGTGTGTCTGTGTGCATATATGCCACGTGTGTGCTGGTGTATATGGTGGCCAGAAAATGGTGTTGAATCCCATGAAACTGGAGTTTCAGGTTGCTGTGAGCTGCTCAGCTGTTTTTGAGAACAGACTTCAAGTTGTCTACAAGAACAGCAAGTGTTCCTCATCACTGAATTTTCTCTCTTAATGGGCTTCCATTCAAAACAAGAGTGTTAGAAGCTTCAGAATCAGCAGCCTGAGAGTGGCTTATGGATTATTTTTCCTGAGAAAGTCTCCTTACTCCAACAGATTCTTAAATCTGCCTCTTGTTCATCTTCATCTTATAGACAGAGCAGAGCAACCAAATCTCTGAGAACATAAAGCTCAAAGTTCTCAGAGCTGGTCGGGATATTTTGATGTTGGACCAGATGCTGTGGTGCCCTTGGTATCCTAATCTTGAGGCTAAGCCTAAGTTTAGGGGCCTGCTGTGGAGAACAAGGGATGGCCATATTCAGTGAATTCTAGTTGGCCTTGGAGAGAAGTCATGATAGCAAAGGGCAAAAGATACTGTCTTAGGAATTTAAGGGATGCTCGGGGGCTCTGGGGCAAAAAAATGGCCACTATGTGCTGAGACTAGAAGCACAGAGTTAGGCAAGGAAACAAATACCATACCTTTGACCTTCCCTAAGTGTGTGTGAGGGGATATGTGCTGCCAGCTCTAGCCTGCCAAGTTGCTGGGAGCAGAAGCTCCTCCACGGGGGAACCTGAGAATGGTGTGCATGTGTCAATATTTTCGTCACAGTCACGTGTCCCAGGCATTCTGCTAGGTGCTTTCTATGATGGTGCCAGGTAACTGCTCCCTCGGCTGGCAGCCCTCTGGTTGATCCAAACCCAGTGGGCAGTTCCAGGAGCTGGACCAAGAAGTCAGTGTAGGGCTGCTACTATTGTGGGGCTCAGCCGCCTGTGCTGCCTGCCAGGGCAGTGGGCCCAAACCTGGACACACCTCAGTCCCCAGTTCCATTGGGGGGGGTTGTTATGATGTTCTTTTAAAATGTATATGCCTTACCCTTGTTAATTCAAATGCTGATTTCCCCACCCCCAACTCTCTGGTTTCAATCTGGATATTGCATTGTGATACTCACTATAAGCATCCTGTCTCAACTCTTGTGTAAACAGGACACAAATAAAGCAACTAGATACAATGTTGTGCTATGGGAGGAGCCAGAGGACAGGAAAGAGGGGAGGAGCTAGAGAACAGGAAGAGGCGAGAAGGAGGAGGAGCTCGAGGAGAGGAGCACGAGGAGAGCAGAGCTAGAGAGAGCTTGGAAGACTTGGAGCATGAACCAGACATAAGATTTCACAAAACGCAAGTATAATGTGGGAAATCTAAATGTTAGGAAACTGAGGGCTTGGAGGTTTAGGAGGGAGTAAATATTGCCCAGCATTGTGTTCTAGGTTAACTAAAAACCCAGTCTCTGTGGTGATTTGGTTATACAGCTGCTGATGATTAACAGCAGCATTACTAAAAGATAAACCGGTAGTAAATATTAATAACCACTTACAACAGGGGGGCCTTTGGAATCCACTGCCTGGGGCGTGCCAGTGAGTGACAAGAATCAGGCAAAGACACCTGCAGGACACCCATCTTGGGGGGGAGGGTGCAGCTGCAGGGCAGGGTTGTAGCAGGCCTCTATAGGGCAGGGTCAGGACTCTGGCTGAGCATCCATCTCGGGTGGAGGTCCAAGAGCCCTGTGCCCTGGGACTGGCCATTGGGTTAGAGGTGAACCTGCGTTTCAGTCTGAATCCCTGGTTGCCTCAGAAGCAGAGAGCTGAGATGTGCTCGCTGCCTGCTTGTTCTCCCAGCCTAAACCTTCCTCCAAATCAGTCATAGCCCTAAGTTGCTCTCACACACCACAGCGTTGTGAGTCACTTTTGCTGGAAGCCTGAGACTAAGGTTTGAGAAAACAGGCCTACAATGCCTTCTGAGCCAAGCAGGGTGGTATTCAGGGCCTCGTGTTTTTGGTAGGGTGATAATCCTCCTCCTGTCTCTTTCCACGGTGACCCCTCTGAGCCTTCTGTGCTCCTCTGGACTCACTGTTAACTGCTTCTTGGAAACCTAACTAAATGTCCAAAATAACTGAGGGTTTTGTTGTTCTTATTTTGTTTTATCAAACTTTTTTAGATGTAGAAGTTCTGTAGTGTTCGACCACCACTACTTCTGGAGTGTGCGCTTTGGGAGGATAAGCGTAGCTATGCTTAATTTTGTCCAATAAAGAGAAGTCAGTTAGGAAATAGATAGATATAGGAATATGCAAGGACAATTGAGAAACGTTTTTATTGTGAATATTCTTGAACTATCCCACCAACTTTTAACAGAACTGAAACAGGGAATGAGACCTCATGCACTCTCCTGAGGCAGGGAGATTGCCATGGGATGCCAGTTCAGCCAGAGCTACCCAGCAAGACCCTGTCTTGAAACCAAAGTACTACTAAAAGCTGTTGATGCTTTCACAAAACAGCCTGTTGGCCCTATTGCTTATGTTACAGGTGGGACTGGGAATCACCCAAACAGGATATAGCTCCAGAAAGGGTCCTGGCTGCTCTAAACCATGGTTTTCCCCAAGGGCCCTTAGCTTCTCCCCACAGGTGTCTTGTTTTTGGTCACCATATGAAACCTACAAGAGAGATTAAGGAGGTCGAGCAAGGCAGTACTCTTTATTTCCATTAGGATCCTGTAGCCTGTGAATCTTTAATTTTGAGGGAAACCTGCACCCTGCTCTGGAGATAGACACTTTTGAGAGGCTGGGGCTGAATGCAGTCTGAGGGGTCAGCAGGTTGTTGCTTTTTGCCAGTGCTACACTTGTGAGGAGATGGAAATTGAGTAGTAGTGTTCCTTTTCTCATTGCCCTTCCACGGGGCCATTTTTGTAAAATGAGGAATACAGTTTTAGCCTTGAGGAAATAAAGTTTTTTGGGGGGAGTTTTTAAAGGAAGAGATAATAATAGAATAGTATCTCAAAATTGTTCCAGGTCAAGTTCCCATTGCTTTTCTTTTTTTCTTTTTTGGACATTAAATCATCCACTGGTTTCAGATTTTGCTGAGTTGCTAAAGTAAGTTAGACTCTCACCTCATTTTCGGTATTGAATCTTTTCGTGATATAGATTAATCAAAATGTCAGCATTGACCCTCACATACAATCCTAAGGAGTTTCTCCGTGACCTAACCCATGTTAGGACAGGAGTCCCACTAAAATCTGAAAGCAGGAGAATTTCAATATCCATGTTTAATGCTTTTGCTAGCTCATGAATATTTATGAATAGGGAAAGATGCTAGATTCAATAGTTACCCGAAAATAATAACAACACTTTTGTGTTGGGCATTTTAATAGCTGCAAAATAAAGAGCATTATTATAGTACAAGGTCTTCTGTCTTTATCTTTGCACAGTTCATTTGTAAGTTTCAGCACTTATTCAGTACTCTAGATTTTTTTGAGATCCCATTCCTTGTGTATCCCAGGCTCAAGAGTTGCCGAGATCCTCAGAATGCTTGGATTTAAGTGTTAAACTAGCTCAGCTTGCTTTTTCTTTCTAAGTCTCTCTCTCTCTCTCTCTCTCTCTCTCTCTGAGACTCTCCACAGCACCCTGGCTATCCTCGAATTCCCTCTGTACACCCTGCTGGATTCAAAATCAGAGATCTTGTTCCTGATTGAGGTATCCAAGAAGCAGAAAGACACACACAGTATATACCCACTTCAAAAAGTATACTGGACTTATAAGATTAGAGAAACATACTAAAATCTGCACACCTAAAGAAGCTAAAAAATAAGAGTTTCTGGGATAAGTTGATCAATCCTCACTTAGAAACACAAATGGGATGGACATGGGAAGTAGGAGAAAAGAAGAAACAAGACAGCAGCCTACCATACAGGACCTATGAAAGGCTCTACCTAGCAGTATATCAAAGCAGATGCTGAGAATCATAACCAAACCTTGGGCAGAGTGCAGGGATTCATGAAAGAAGGGAAGTTATTAAGACATGGAGAGGATGGGATCACCACAAGGACCAAATATATCTGGGCACAGGGGCCTTTCTGAGACTGATTCTCCAACCAAGGACCATGCATGGATATAACCTAGAACCCCTGATCAGACATAGCCTGTGGCATCTCAGAATCCAAGTAGGTTACCCTAGTAAGGGGAACAGGGATTGTCTCTGACATGAACTCAGTGGCATACTCTTTGACCCGCCCCCTTTGAGGGAGGAGCAGCCTTGCTAGGCCACAAAGGAGGTCATTTTAGCCAGTCCTGATGAGACCTGATAGACTAGGATCAGATGAATGGGTGGGAGGACCTCCTTATCAGTAGACTTAGAGAGGGACATGTTGAGGAGATGAGAGAGGGAGAATGAGATTGGGAGGAAATGCGGCAAGGGGCTACAGATGGGATATAAAATAAATGACCCACAATTAATATAATAAATAAATATTATAAAATAAAAATTCAGAGAACTACCTGTCTTTGCCTCCCAAGTGCTGAGATTAAAGTCATGGGGTCCCTCAGCACTGTAAACTGTTAATAACAAATTGAAATCTCAGAATAGCCCACAGGATTATAAAATGTGATCTGATGTCCTACTATGACAACCGAAATATTGTGGCTAGCTTCATCCCACCTCTTCAGGTATTATCCTTAGAACTCAGTAACAGAATAGTTTGCTGACCATTCCATATGCAATTTGTTCCCTGCTTCTTCTCGCTAGCTGAATCCCATGGCCTTTCCCCCTGTTTCAGATTCTGTCCCTTTATCTTGATTGCTTATCTCCAGACTCCAAAGTTCTCCCCAGGTTTGTAAGACATATATCAAACAGTTAGGTTCCTGGAGAATATTACAGTCTCTTTGAACTGCAAAAATATTATAGCCCTTAGCAACAAAATATGATTTGCTCTGTTTTATATTATTTTCTGGGTGTGTACTTACATATACTTGATAAATACACGTATAAACACGTATCAGAGAGAGTGCTGGAGTCAGGGGACAACTTTCTCTCCCTCCATATATTTATTTTCTTTTCAAAGATTTATTTCTTTATTATGTATACAATATTCTGTCTCTATATACATGTGTATACCGGTAGAGGGTACTTGCACACCAGAAGATCTCATTCTAGATGGTCCTGAGGCCCCATGGGTGAGCAGGGATTTGATCTCAGGATTTTAACCTCTGAGTCCAGTCTGCAGGCCCTCTACCATCAGTTTTAGGGATCCACCATTGTAGTCACGTTATTGTGGCAAGCACTGTTGTCCCCTGAGCTATTTTGTCTGCCCCATTTTGTTTTTGACACTATTACTGTGTAGCCTAGGAAAGTCACCAACTTGTTTTGTAATCCAGGTTGACATAAACTCTTGATCTTGTCCCCTTCAGTCACTTCAGCGCTAGGATTTTAAATGCTGACAACCACAATCAGTTTGGTATTTGCCTCATTTATCTATTTATTTATTCACTGTAATGTCTATGGATATATTTCCTGAACTTACATCTGTCCACCACATGCAAGTCTGGCAACCACAGAGGTGGGGAAGGGTGTTAGCCTCTCTGAAACTTTAGATACATTTGGAAACTAGCTCTACGAGCTTCTAAAATCTGCCTCTTGTTCATCCTCAACCTCTAGGCAGAGCAACCAAGTCTCTGAAAAGCTAAAGCTCAAAGTTGTCAGAGCTAGTTGCGATAATATGGTGTTGGACCAGGTGCTGTGGTACCCTTGGTATCCTAATCTTGAGGCCATGCCCAGGGTTAGGGGCCTACTATGGAGAACAAGGGATGGCCATATTCAGGGAACTCTAGTTTGCTGTGCAGACAATTCATGAGAGCGTAGGGCAAAAGATAAGTGTCTTAGGAATTTAAGGGATGCTCTGGGGCTCTCGGGCAAAGGGGGGCCCCTATGTGCTGAGACTTGGGCCGCAAGCAGTTTTAAATCTATGCAAAATTAACGTGGGGAAGAGGAGGGCAAAAGTTAAGACATAGGCCAGAAGGCTGTGCCTTTGGACTGGTGGGGGGGCCCTGTTAGGAGACTCTTAGAAAACCCACTTTAATCCTGGAGCAAGAAGAGGCGAGGATCCTATCAGCACCAAGTCTTAAGTCTGTGTGACCTTGGTTCAGCCTCTCTTGGGCGCCTCAGTATCCTCCTCACCAGGAAACTCGAGTCGACCCCAAGCTCTGACAGAGGCTGTGAAGAAAACAAATGCCCTACCTTTGAGAATCCCTAAGTGTGTGCGAGAGGACAAGTGCTGCCAGCTCGAAACAGAAAGGGTTACTCGGGTGAGAATACCAAGATGGGATCCTCGAACCTGCCAGGGTGCTAGGAGGCAAAAGCTCGCCCAAGGGCACACCTGGGACTGGTGCGCATGTGCCAAGTCTTCCATCACAGTCATGTGCCCCAGGCATTCTGCATGGGGGCTGGGCGAGCACTCTCCGACTGACAGGTCCCGCTGACGATTCGGCGGGAAGAAATCATTTGTTCTTTGGGAGGAGAGGCTGTTGATTGGACATGACCTCAGTCAGGGGCGGGCTCTTTGTTGTCCTAAGTTACCAGGATAGCCGGCCTCTGCCCCCTCGGCTGGCAGCCCTCTCGGTGCTGATCCCTACCCAGTGGGCAGCGCCAGGAGCTGCACCAAGCGGTCAGTGTAGGGCTGCTACTGCTGTAGGCCTCAGCCGCCTGTGCTGACTGCCAGGGCCACGGGCCCAAACCTGGACGCGCCATGGCCCCCAGTTCCCCGTGCGGTGCCTTGGTCACCTGCTGTTGCCGGGGTCGGCCAGTGAGTGACAGGAGTCAGCCCAAAAGACACGCAGGACACCCATGGTGGGGGGTGAGGGGCGGGGCGGCAGGAGCGGGGTTGTGGCAGTCGTGCATAGGGCAGGGTCAGGACTCTGGCGGAGCATCCCTGGAAATAGCACTCCAGCTTCCTGGTTGGCCTTGAGCACAGTCTTTCAGATGCTGGCAGGGAGGCTGGGAGGGCAGCCCGAGTGGAGGTTGGAGAGCCCTGTGCCCTGGGACTGTCCAGTGGGGTATCGGTGAACCTGCCTTTCAGTCCGAATCCCTGGGTGCCTCAGACGTGGAGTGCTGAGATGTGCTCACTGCCTCCTTGTTCTCCCAGCCTAAAACTTCCTCCAAATCAGTCATAGGCCTAAGTCGCTCTCACACACCACAGCATTGTGAGTCTTTTTTTTTTTTTTTTTTTTTCTGGAAGCCTGAGACTAAGGTTTGAGGAAACAGGCCTACAATGCCTTCTGAGCCAAGCAGGGTGGTATTCAGGACCCTGTGTTTAAGGTAGGGCGATGATCCTCCTCCTGTCTCTTTCCACATTGATCCCTGTCTGCCTTCTGTGCTCCTCTGGACTCACTGTTGACTGCTTCTCGAAAAACCTAGTCAAATGTACACCGTGGCTGCTGTTTTTGTTTATCGTTTATTGCTTTTTTTGTCTTTTTTTTTTTTTTCTCCCCAAGGTGTAAGTTCTGTGGTGTTCGACTACCATTTCTGGAGCGTGTGCTTTAGGAGGATAAGGGTGATGATGATTTATTTTATCCCCTAAGGCGACAGTCTGTTAAGAGATAGATGTAGGAGTATGTTAGACTATTGAAAAAAAAAATGTTTTATTATGAATAGACTTGCTCTATCCCAGAAACTTGAAACAGAACTGCACCTTGGTATGGGAGCTCATGCACTCTACTAAAGGAGGAGGATTGCCACGGGTTGGCAGTCCAGCCAGAGCTACCCAGCAAGACCCTGTCTTGAAACCAAAGCAGTGGTAAAAGCTGTTGATGCTTGGAGGAAAGAGCCTGTCAGCCCTATTTCTGATGTTGCAGCTGGGGCTTGGAATCACCCAAACTGGATGCAGCTCCAGAAAGGGTCCTGGCTGCCCTAAACCATGGTTTTTTCCTCATGGGCCCTTAGCTTCTCCCCACAGGTGTCTTGTTTTCGTCGCCATATGAAACCTGCAAGAGAGATTAAGGAGGTCGAGCAAGGAATACTCTTCATTTCCATTAGGATGCTGCAGCCTGTGAATGTTTAATTTTGAGGGAAACCTGCACCCTGCTCTGGAGATAGATACTTTTGAGAGGCTGGGGCTGAATGCAGTGTGAGGGGGCAGCAGGTTGTTGCTCTTTGCCAGTGCTACACTTGTGAGGAGATGGAAACTGAATAGTAGTGTTCCTTTTTTCATTGCCCTTCCACGGGGCCATTTTTTTAAATGATGATTACAGTTTTAGCTTTGAGGAAATAATTTTTGGGGTCCGATTGCCTTTCTTTTCTTTTTCCTGTTTGGAAATTAAGTCAACCGCAGGCTTAAATTTTTGCTGTATCTGCTAAAGTAAGTTAGACTCTTAACCTCTTTTGGGTGTTGAATCTCCTAGTGATGTAGATGACTCAAGTTGTCCTCACTGGCTAATGCATACAATCTTAGGGAGTCTCTCCTTGACCTAATCCATGTTAGGCCAGGAGTCCCTGGAAAATCTGAAAGCAGGAGAATTTCATTATCCATGTTTAATGCTTTTGCTAGCTCATGAATATTTAAGAATAGGGTATGATGCTTGATTCAATAGTTACCCGAAAACAATCTCATCATTTTTGTGCTGGGCATTTTAATTGCTACAACATAAAGAACAATATTATAGTAGTAGGTCTTCTGTTTCTGTCTTTGCATAATTCATTTGTAAGGTTCAGCACTTACTCAGCACTCTAGGTTTCTTTTGAGATGCCATTCCTCGTGTATCCCAGGCTCAAGAGTTGGCTGTCCCTTCCAAGTGCTTGGATTTACGTGTTCAACTGCCTCAGCTTGCCCTTTCTTTCTAAGTCTCTCTCTCTCTCTCTCTCTCTCTCTCTCTCTCTCTCTCTCTCTCTCTCACACACACACACACACACACTCTCCACAGCCCCCTGGCTGTCCTAAAACTCCCTCTGTAGACAATGCTGGTTCAAGATCAGAGATCTACCTGTCTTTGTCTCCCAAATGCTGGGATTAAAGTCATGGTCTGCCTTTGAAATTTTAAACTCTTAATAACAAGTTGAGATCACAAATGATAGGTAATGTACACTGGTCAGAAATTTACACATACACAGGCAGGCAGATCTCTGTGAGTTGGAGGCCACTCTGGTCTACAAAGCGAACTCCAGGACAGCCAGGTGTACAGTACATTCAAAGAGAAACTCTGGCCTCAAGGAAAAAGAAAATAGCCCACAGGATTATAGAATGAGATCTGATGTCCTAATGCGGCATCCAAAATGTTGTTGCTATCCTCAGCCCACCTCTTCGGGTCTTATCCTTAGAACTCAGCAACAGAACAGCTAGCTCAGCATTCCATATGGATTTTGCTCCCTGGTTCTTCTGGCTAGCTGAATCACGTGACCTTTTCCCCCTGTTTAAGGTTGGAAGAGCGGCAGTGATCACATGTCGGCTGCTGCAAAGAACTGGATTCTCCTCTCAGGTCATCCTCAGAAAAGCTATCTTTGCTGTGCAGTAAATGATCGGGAGGTCTGACCCTAGTTGCGGAACCTGTTTGCATTCCTGCTTGCAGAATACAGGGTTGTATTCCCACTTCATCCTTCCAGACCACCCTAGGAGATCTGTAAGCCTCTGCCCTGGAAATTGCTAGGAATCTTTGGAAGGGAAAGAAAGAAGAGTGTAGGATGGACTAGAAACAGGGTTGAATGAGTTCCAGAAAGCAGGCTTCTGAAACTCGTGGACAACAACCTGCTGAAGAAGACAACTCTGAGAAACCAATTGGAAGCAACATGCAGAGACATCAGATGAGAGGAGCTGCCTCAGGAAAGGAGTCAGCTGGTTCCCAGGAAGAGAATGTTGAACCAGCTGTTCCAGGAAAATGGGGAGGTCACCCTGCTGAGAACTCCCCTTCTGGTTCAGTGCAGAAGACAAGGAAGAACCAGCAGAAGACTCCTGGCAATGGAGATGGTGGTAGTAGCAGCGAAATGCCCCAGCCTCCACGGAAGGAAAGGGCACGAGCCGATGCCACTGTGGAGAGTGAGGCGGCGTTGAAGAAGAACAGAGTGGATGTGGAAGTGGAAGTGAAGATTCCTGAAGAATTAAAGCCATGGCTGGTGGAGGACTGGGTCTTGGTTACTAGGCAGAAGCAGTTGTTCCAACTCCCTGCTAAAGAGAATGTAGATGCCATTCTTGAGGAGTATGCCAAGTGTACCAAGTCCCAGCCAAGTGCTGACAATAAGGAGTATGCAGTTGATGAAGTTGTGGGTGGGATAAAAGAGTATTTCAATGTGATGCTGGGCACTCAGCTGCTCTAGGAGTTTGAAAGGCCCCAGTATGCTGAGATCCTGCTGGCTCACCCTGATGTGCCAGTGTCACACATCTATGGGGCACCACACCTACTGAGATTATTTGTGAGAATTGGGGCAATGTTGGCCTATATGCCCCTCGATGAGAAAAGCCTGTCATTACTGCTGGGCTATTTGCATGATTTCCTTAAGCATCTGGCAAAGAATTCTGTTTCGCTGTTTACTGCCAGAGATTACCAAGTGGCTTCTGCTGAGTATCACCGCAAAGCCCTGTGAAGGTCTACTGACCACTCGCTGTAGTCTGCTCTCTGTAAACACTTTTGTTTAGTCCTTTCAGTGTAGAATTGATGATCTTTAAAACTGTCAGTGTAAAATAGGGCCTATGTTAGGTTGATTTCCTGTTGTGTTGTAAGAAGAAACAAACGGAGTGTCTCCTGACACCTTTCCTCACATAAAAGTTGCTACCAGTGTATGCAGTAATTAGACAAAGAAGAAATTCAGTAGAACATTTTATTGCCTAGTTGACGACATTGCTTGGATACTGGTGGTTCTATCCCTTTTGACACTACACAGTTTTCTAACACGTGTTAATGCTACATGGTGAGATGCCCTGGTTCCTAGTGCCAAAGGTTCAACTTAAATGTGTATGCCTGAAAACCCATGGATTTGTGCTCTTATTTCTTGTGGTGCATGACCTGAACAGCCCATCCTCTGCAAATCCATTATTTGTTGTTCCTTAGGCATTCATGCTATCATTGCTGAAATTGTTGAAAGACAGTGGTTTGTTTCCTGGTTTCTGTATTTGAGTCTAATACACGTTCTAACATGATAGAGACAATGCATTATTGTGTAGCCACAGTTTTCTGAAAAGTTGATACTTTGGGAATCGTATTTCAGATCTTAAATAAAATTGTTTCTAAATTTCAAAGCATAAAAAAAATGATTCTGTCCCTTTGCCTTCATTGCTTACCTCTAGAGTCCAGTCCAAGTTCTCCCCAGCTGTTAAAGACATATTTCAAACAATTAGGTTCCTGGAGAATTAAGAGCCTTTGTTCATTATGCTCTTGGAAAACATTTTAGAAACGTTCTGTAAATGTGAAAAAGTAAATGCGTTTATTCATTATTAAATTTAAAAAATCAAAGAGGGAATCGAGGTGTAGCTCAGTGGTAGAGTAATGGCCTAACACATACAATGCTCTAGGCCAGTTCAACCTTTACACAACTATGACCCTTTAATACAGTTCCTCATGTTGTGGTGACACCCCAATCATGGGCTTTTTACTCCCACTTAAAGCACTCCTTCCTATACCCACACTCTAGATTTTGGCAACTACCTGCAAATATTCCACCTCAGAAATACTAAATCCTAACCAGTCCTATACTACAACAGAATATATTAATTAATTATGACTTAGTTCACTTACAGTTAAATAAAGGAATGGTGCTAGCATAATCAAGATGTCACTTGGTCTATAACACAGCTTTTCTCAATACTCTGACAAATGTTAAAAGCTTAGCAATATGGAAAGCCCTTAAACAGAAAATCTGATATTTTAACAGAAGTATCTCCCTAAAGTACACAGCATGCCACTATGTTAAGCCATCAGGGCAACAAGACAAAGGACACAGGTTAAAGGTGTTAACAAGTTTTCCTGTATGAGTACAGATTCACCCATTCACATCCAGCACATATGTGCAGCAGTATGGGAAGCTAACAGAATCAGAATTGCAATTAGAAAATTAGCCCACAATCCCATAGGATATGACTTTTATCAACTAGAGTTCAAAATAGTTTGCTTTGCCTTTACTTAGACTTCATTAATTCAAAAGTTACTGAGGTCAATACTTTCTCCCCTTCGCTGAGGATAGTTCAAATATGTTATGCAATGAAGATTATTTCATCAAGTAGGTAGAGGTTTACATCTACAATCTCAGCACTTGGGAGTTAGAAGCAGAAAATTAGGAATTCAGATTTGCTTTCATCTACACATAGTGACTTCAAGGACAGCCTCGGCTACATGAGGCCCTATCACAGTGGTTCTCAACCTTCCTAATTCTGAGACACTTTAATAGAGTTCCTCATGTTGTGGTGAACCCCAACCATAAAATTATTTCATTGCTGTTTTGTAACCGTATTTTTGTTACATGTATGAATCGTACATATACAGGTTATCTAATATGTGACTCCTTTGACCCCCAAAGGGGTTGTGACACACAGTTTGAGAGCTGCTGCCCCATCAAAAAGTACAAAGGAGAACGGTGAGTGGAGAGGACAAAGAAAATGAAAATGGTGGAAAGTACCTAAATTATTTTGTCAAGCTGGGCCTGGTAGTGTTGACCTGTCACCCAGCTACTTAGTATACTGAAGGAGGCAACTTGCAAAATCAATGACTACATGGGCAACTTATATAGACCCTGTCTCAAAAAATTAAAACAAGCCAGGAATATAGCATAGCAGTAAGCCATTTAGCCAGAATGCATTGAAACGCTACTTAAAAAATAAAAATCACATTCTGCATTCTACCCTGGAGTTTTTGCCTGTCTCCTGAATGATTTTTTATATTTGTGTTCATTACAGTTCTTGTATTATAAAGTTCTATGGTTTGCCTAAGACAAAATGCCATGTATCCACACTACAGAACCACAAGCACACAAGATATTTTTACTGTCTAAAATACCCTCTATACTTAGTCTATTTGATCCCATTCCTTGGACAACCACATTTTTTTCACTACCTCTACTCTTTTACCCTTTCTCCTTAGTCATTTTAGACAGGTTGCCTTCACTTAGGAATATGGAGTTCAAATTCAACATGTCTGCATGACCTGATGGATCACTTCATTAGTCATTGATCATATCCCATTACATCAAACTTCTTGGGTCTCTTGATTCCATCTATTACTAATTAATGAAAGTTATCTGGGTTGCTACCACTTTAAAGATCATCAGTAAATTTGGTGCAAACATTGACCAGCAGAGAAGGTTTAGGTATTCAGATGAGGTAGGTAAATATTTGGGTATACTGCTAATGGGAAGTAGGATAAACATATAGTTTGCTGTGTTAGTACAGCCAACCATCTCCAAAGTGGCTATATCATTGTGCATCTCCACCAACAATAATTTGAGGTTTTGTTGTTAGGTAGCCACACCAACACCTGGCACACTCTCAGGTTATGGTTAAAATTTAGCCATTCTAACATGTGTATTTCCTGTTTGGGGTTTTGGGTTGTTTTGTTTTTAAAGAGGCTTTTCATTTCAATTAAGTAGGTGTGAAGAACACACCTTCAAGAAGAATCTAAGGCTTCAGAGTCAGACATGTGCAATGCTAGCACAAACACCAGTGGGGACTGACCTAGTCTTGCAGATCATTAGAACTGTGACAGGTGTGTGGTTACAAAGTTCCACACTCCTTAGTAATTACCCCAGCCTCACCCTCACAGGGTCCTGTTATTTCTAATGCACAGTTGTATGGAAAACAAGGTTTTCTCCACAATGCATTTGTGGCATTGCAGCAAGAACTTCCTGTTGTCTTCTTATAGAACACACTATCTGAAGACTTCACTTTTACAGTTTATCTAATTTTCTGAATCTTTCCTTGGGATTTTTTCTTCTTCTTCTTCTTCCAGAACAAGCTTAAACGAGAATCTCTTAAAAGGCCTCAAATGCCCTTGATTTCCTTCATAAGCCTATCCTTCCACCACCCTTACCAGAAAAGCCATGGCCATGGCCTTTCATCAGTATCACAGTCCACTTTCACTGCTACTACCCTATCAGTCAATATGGTA
Source organism: Meriones unguiculatus (assembly GCF_030254825.1). NCBI lineage: Eukaryota > Metazoa > Chordata > Mammalia > Rodentia > Muridae > Meriones > Meriones unguiculatus. The sequence goes on along the minus strand of NC_083369.1, from coordinate 157,938,658 downwards.
AAAGATCACTGCCATAAGTTCATCACCTGGTCTTTCTCAGTGCTACCTACATTATGTTCAGAAATCTTCAGTCAACCTGTTTCCGTTGTTCTAAAAGGATAATCCACTTCGTCTTCATTCATGTTAAGCTTTTTAAGCTTGGTGATTTTATTTTTCAAAGAAAATGGGAGGCCATTAGATGTAGTCAAAGTCAGCTCTCTACTCTGCTATTCCAATGTGATCCATGTCCACACCAGCCTGACTTCCATGGTCTTTTTCTCCTCTCCAGGACCTACTACCTGTGTTCTGCAAAGACTGCTACTGGTCTTTACCTCATCAGCCCTCAAACTAAGTATCTTTAGCAATTTCTTCTTGAATTTTACCTCACCCTTTGGGAACACAACGTCCTCACAATTACTCACTTTTATCACAACGTTCAGTGCCTCTGTGTGATAAACCATTGTCCCTGTCAGTATTGTATTAAGGTTGGTATTGAGTAACAAATTTACCTTTACCTAAAATCATAGTCTTATACCAATTAAAACATCACTTCAGTTTTACTTACAAACTGAATGAAGACGGATGCAGAACTAATACAACTGCTGTCACATTACTTTCAAAAGTCTTGATTACGTGGGATTTCCATCTACCCTGATGATATTAGAATCTTGCCCTCTGCCAAAATGTAACCAAATATTGGTCATTAAAAGCAGAGATGTTTTTCCCTTAATCTTTTAAAGATAACCATTCTATGTTCCTCAAGCATGCCCTTTCTGCCACATCCTCTCTACTTGGAACCTCCACTCATTCTTTCAACTCCTGACAGTTTGGTTTTATTTCCATCATGAAATACAGACTGTTATCCCTAAGGCTACAATGGTCTTATTCCAAAACCAGTGATCAATTTTCCAGGTCTATCCACTACACACTACACTTTCCACTATATACAGCACCTCTTCCTCCTTTCTAATTTCCACAGCTTAGTTCCCATGACACTACTCTTCTTTCCACCCAGGTACATTGAAACAGCTTCTTCTTGGGTCTCCATCTGCCTGTTAAGGATGCATTAATGTTCTGCCTCTGCCACAGCTATGTTCCTTTCTTATTTCCATAGTTCAGGTCCCATGACAATACTCTCCTTTCCAACCAGGTACCTCAAAACAGTTTCTTCTTGGGCCTCCATCTGCCTGTTAATGTTGCATTAATGTTCTGCCTCTGCCATAGCTCTCTCCCTCCATACAGTAAAACACTGTCAGTTCAACCATCTCCTCCAGGTAAGTCCCCAAACAGGGCTAACAATAATCCCTCTTCCCAGGCTTCAGATAACTTACAAACCCTTCCCAGGTGGAAGGTCCTCACATTGTCCCTAATGAAGAAAGCAGGGCTCAGATTCTGTGGTGCCACAATACTCTGCATTTTATTACTACTCACATTCCAATCTAAGCCAACACATGTGTTATGGTTCTACTTGTGAACTGTTCTTCACAAGCACATGTTTAAAATTGGTCCCTTGCTGTGAGATCTATCAGGGAAGTATGTTGGAAACTTAAAGAGGTGGTATCCATTGAGTTTCAATAAGTGAGTGGTTGAGGGTGGATCAGAGGTGTTATTTTCCGATCCATAGAACAAAGGAAGCAGCCTCAGAGTCCTGTTGCCTCCAAGAACCCCAACATGCCTTCCCCACTATGGAAGACTGTGTAACCCTCAAAAGGATGAACTGAAATAAACCAATCCTACCACATGTTGTTTCTGCAACTCCTTTTCTCACAGTGTTGAGAAAAGTAACTAATCCAACGTTAGCACCCTGTGTGAAGATTACTAACTCATATGGTAACACATGTGAAAAGCTCTAGACAATAAAATGTGTAGTTCCTCAGCAGGCATCATACCTCCCCAGAGCTTCAAATGAGAAGGAAAGATAAGCCAGTCACAGAGCAAAGATCCAAAATCTGCAACTGTAGCTGAGTCTCAGCTATAGAATTGGTATAGCTTCATGAATTTCCATGGCTGAGATCACTTAAAGACCATTGATTCCAGAACTTACTCTGGTCCTTCTGTGAGGATTTCTTTTCTTTCAGCAACTCCTGATTTCCCTGAAAATCTCATACCAAGATTCCATTTTCTAGGGCCTGGCATGGTGGCACACACCCTTAATCCCACCATTCAGAAAGCTGAGAGGTAAATGGATCTCTTGAGTTAAAAGCCAGCCTCGTCTGTATAGTAACTTCCAGGCCACCCAAGGCTACATTGTGAGATCCTGTTTCATAAACAAACAAAAGATTCTCATTTTCAATTATCCTCAAGGATATTATAATGCAGTGCTAACATCATCCAAACCAATTTGATTCAAAGTTTACTTTAAGGAATCAATAGAGCTAGGTAAGTCATACTTCTCTCATTATTCCTCATATTCCTCATATATTCCTCAGAAATATATATGCATTTCTCTATCCCTTCCCACTATGCATGTTACATTCTTTAAAGCAACAGATTTCTAAAAGAATTGGCATTTTTTTCTTGTACACTAATTCTATCTTTCAATCAGTGTGTGGTCTTAAATTAAAATATGAGTCAGGCACTTTCTTTTTAAAATCTCTTGATGATTCTCCATGTCCCACAGAATAAAGTCTAAGCTTACAGATCCAAACACTTAAAATAATGGTTTACTCCATGCTTTTGACTTTCATACACTCTGCCCTAGACCTTTCTCTTATCTTTTAAGTTTGGCTACCGAGCTTAACTTTTCCATGAAACAGCAGTGGTTCTCAACTGTAGGTTGGGGTCCATTGGGGGCGGGGTCAAATGATTCTTTCACAAGAGTTGCCTAAGAACATCAGAAATCAGATGCTTACACTGCAATTCATAGTATTAGTAAAATTACAGTTATGAAGTAGCAACAAATATAATTTTGTGGTTGGAGTCACCACAACATGAGGTCACAGCATTAGGAAGTATGAGAGCCAGCCTGAGTTAGAGGCTCCTATCTTCCACATTATCATTCTAAAATATCCCCCACTACTTCATTTTGTTTTCTTTTAACTCTGTACAGTCAAAGACAGTATTTTAATCCTCTTTAAGCCCAGAAACTTGCACCAAGTAAAAATGGAATTTACATGAATGAATGAATGAGTTGAGTAGACAAGGCATACGAAATTAACAGAATTTTCTGCTAGTTTTTTCTGAGTATAATTATTAAGTTCCATCAAAGCAAATTTATCAAAACTTTAGCAAGGAGATTCAAGGGAAAACTCTGTTCACTTCTAATTAATTGATTTTTTTTGTTTTGATACAAGATCTTAGTATGAAAAACAGGCTAGCAAAATAAAACTCTGTGTCTTCAAACTCCCACACATCCTGAAATTACAAGTACTCACCACCATGCCCATTATAAATATCTTGTTTTTAAAGAACTCTTAAATTACCCATATATATATGTGTGTCTATATATATATATATATATATATATATATATATATATATAGTGTGTGTGTGTGTGTGTGTGTGTGTGTGTGTAAGTATCTGCAGAGTAAATGAGTTATCTTCCTCAATCAATTTTTAGTCTTGTTTTATGGTCTCTCACTGAACCTGGAACTGGCTGTTCTCTGGCTGAAAAGTCCCTAAGAGATACCTGTGTTCATTTAGCCAAACCATCACGCCCCCCCCTACACACCAAGAGTTTCAGGTGCACACTGACACAAACTGCTTTCATGGGATTGGTGGTGATCTGAACTCTGGTCTTCATGCATGTAGAGAAAACACTTTATCCACTAAGCCACCTTCTTAGCACCCCTATCATGCTCCTTTGTCTTTGTAAGCAAACATTTCTCAAGATATTTGATCAGACTTAACAAATATATTTTTAAGTCTGTGAGATGACTCATTGAATAGGAGTACCACAATGACCTAAACTCCAGGCCACAGGACCTACAAGATGGAAAGAGAATCAGCATTTGAAGTTTTCCTCTGACCTCCACATGTACGTGCCCATAACACACAACAGCACACAAGCCTGCATGTACCTTCCTTATTACATTAAAAATATAATAAGGACAAAAGTACAACATTTTCTGGGAATTATATTTAGTAAGGGTTAAAGACTAGTAACTGCTGCGAATTGGGGAGATTGCTCTGCAAAAACACAACTTGACGCTCTCCCAGGGCCTGAGTTTGGTTCTTGGCACAGACACCAAGTGGGTCACAATTGTTAGTAACTGCAGTTCCAGGGGATCCAATGCCCTCTTCTGGACACCAGGGCACACGCACTCAGGCATGCATACCGACACCCACACATAGAAAGAATAAAGATGCTACAATTGAAAGGTGCCCTTTTCGGGATTTTTCTTTTTTTTTTCTTTTTTTCTTTTTCTTTGGTGGGAGCTGTAGATCTAGCTTGGGCAGGGGTACAGACAATGTGGTCTGTGGCAGATAATGCTGGATGCCTCCTGCCTCCTCCGAAGAGGAAGTAGGGTTTTGGGCGCTGGGAAGTGCCTGGGGATCACCTCTCAGTGTGTCTCCTCCCAGAAGAGTTTGCGATGACCTGATTCTAGATGGAATCAGATCATGGTTAGTCTCTTTCTTCTTGGAAGTCTAGATAACTCTGTTCAGTGTTTATCAACCCCTTCACTTACCAATTTCCGTGTTGTGGGTCCTCTCCCTTTCAGCTAAGCTGCACACTAGCTGCTGCCGTCTTGGAAGATCGAGAAAAGATCATTCTGAGTGAAATATCCCAGAAGGAGAAAAACAAACACGGTATATACTCACTTATATAGATATGTAAGATACGATAAACATAATGAAATCTATACACCTAAAAAAAGATAATCAAGAGAGCAGATATGGGGTAAGATGATCAATTCTCTTTTAGAAAGACAGATGTGATGTGCATTGAATGTATGACAGGAGTCTACTGAAGGCATCTGAGAGACTCTAACTAGCAGTGTTTTCAAAGCAGATACAAAGACTCATAACTAAACCTTCAGCAGAGTACAGGGAATCATATGAAAGAAGGGGAGTTAGTATGATGGGAAAAGGATAGGAGTTCCACAAGGACCAAATATATCTGGGCACAGGGTCCTTTCTGAGACTGACATTCAACCAAGGACCATGTATGGATATAACCTAGAACCTCTGCTCGGATGTAGCCCGTGGTAGCTCAGTAACCAATTGGTTTCCCATAGTAAAGGGAACAAGGACTATTTCTAACAGGAACTCAATGGCTGGCTGTTTGACCTCCCCACCCCCCAAGGGAGGAGCAGTCCTGTTAGGCCACAGAGGAGGACATTGCAGCCAGTCCTGAAGATACCTGATAAAACAGGATCAGATGAATGGGGAGGAGACCCCCCCCATCAGTGGACTTGGAAAGGGGCAGGGTGGAGATGAGGGAAGGAGGGTGGGATTGGGAGGGAATGAGGGAGTTGGATACAGCTGGGATACAGAGTTAATAAAATGTAACTGATAAGAAAAAAAATAAAATTAAAAAAAATGAAAAGGTTTAAATGTAGGAGATTTCTCCATGCTCAGCTGGAGACAGCCTCAAGCTGAAAAACAGCAAACCAAGTAATGCAATTGAAAAATGGATAACAGAGCTAAACAGAGAACTCTCTGTAGAGGAATATCGAATGGCAGAGAAACACTTCAAGAAATGCTCAACATCATTAGCCATTAGGGAAATGCAAATCAAAACTACCCTGAGATTTCACCTTACACCCATCACAGTGGCCAAGATGAAAAAGTCAAGTGACAGCGCATGCTGGAGAGGTTGTGGAGAAAGGGGAACCCTACTCCACTGCTGGTGAGAATGTAAACTTGTACAACCACTCTGGATATCAATCTGGTGCTTTCTCAGACAACTAGGAATAGTGCTTTCTCAAGATCCAGCCATACCACTCCTAGGCATATATCCAAAAGGGGCTCAAGTACACAATAAAGACATTTGCTCACCAATGTTTGTGGCAGCTTTATTTGTAATAGAAAGAAGCTGGAAACAGCCCAGATGCCCCTCAACTGAGGAATGGATGCAGAAGTTGTGTTACATCTACACAATGGAGAACTACACTGCAATGAAAGAAAAGGGAGTCATGAAATTTGCAGGTAAATTGTGGGAATTGGAAAGGATCATCCTGAGTGAGCTGTCCCAGAAGCAGAGGGACACACACAGTATATACTCACTCATATAGACATATAATATAGGATAAACGTACTAAAACCTGTACATCTAAAGAAACTAATCGAGAGATTACCCTGAGTAAAACGCTCAATCTCCATCCCGAAAGGAAAAGAGGATAGACATCAGAAGAAGAAGAAAACAGGAAACAACCTAGGAACCTGCCACAGAGGGCCTCTGAAAGGCTCTGCCCTGCAGACTGTCAAACCAGACACTGAGACTTATGGCCAACTGTTGGGCAACGTGCAGGGAATCTTATGTAAGAAGTGGGAAATAGTAAGATCTGTAGAGGACAGGAAGCCCATAAGGAGAGCAACAGAACCAGAAAATTTGAACACAGGGGTCTTCCCAGAGACTCATACTCCAACCGAGTACCATGCATGGTGATAACCTAGAACCCCCACACAGATGTAGTCCATGGCTGTGTACTGTCCAAGTGGGTTACATATTAACGGGAAGAGAGACTGCCTCTGACATAATCTGATAGGACTGTTCTTTGATCATCTCCCCCTGAGGGGAGAGCAGCCTTTCCAGGCCACAGAAGATGACAATGCAGCCATTCCTGATGTGATCTGATTGACTAAGATCAGAAGGAAGGAGAGAAGGACCTCCCCTATCAGTGGACTTGGGGAGGGGCATGCTTGAAGAAGTGGAAGGGAAGGTGGGACTGGGAGGGGAGCAGGGAGGAGCTTATGGGGCATGCAAAGTGAATAAACTGTAATTAATAAAAAAAATCAATATAGCTAGGTATATGATACTTCTTGATTTCTCTCATTATTCCTCATATTTCTGTGTTACCTTAAAAAATCTCAGAAATATATATGCATTTCTCTGTCCCTTCCCATTCTGTATGTTACATTCTTTAGAGCAACAGATTTATAAAAGAATTGGCAGTTATTCTTTGTACAGTTGAATCTATCTTTCAATCAGTGTGTGGTCTTAAATTAAAATATGAGTCAGGCACTTCCTTTTTGATATCTCTTGATGATTCTCTACGTCCTAAAGAATAAAGTCTAAGCTTACAGATCCAAACACTTAGAATGACTGTTTATTCCATGCTTTTGACTTTCATACACTCTGCCCTAGACATTTCTCTCATCTTTTAAACTTGGCTACGGAGCTTAACTTTTCCAAGAATCAGCAGTGGTTCTCAACTGTAGGTTGAGGTCCACTGGGGGCGGGGTCAAATGACTTTTTCATAGGAGTCACCTAAGACCATCAGAAAACAGATGCTCACACTGCAGTTTATAACAGTAGTAAAACTACAGTTATGAAGTAGCAACAAAAATAATTTTATGGTTGGAGTCTCCACAACATGAGGTCACAGCATTAGGAAGTATGAGGGCCAGCCTCAGTTAGAGGCTCCTATCTGCCACAAAATCATTTTAAAATTTCCCCCACTACTTAATTTTCTTTTCTTTGAACTCTGTGTAGTCAAAGACGGTATTTTATTCCTCTTTAAGCCTAGAAAGTGGCACCAAGTAAACATAGTTTACATGAAAGAATGAATGAGTTGAGTAGAAAAGGCATACGAAATTAACATAATTTTCTGCCCAATAGCAAGCTATTTTTCTCTGGGTAAAATTATTAAGTTCCATCAAAGCATATTACTCAAAATTTTAGCAAAGAGATCCAAGGGAAAACTCAGTTCACTTCTATTCATTTGATTTTTTTTTTTTTCAATGCAGTTTATTCAGGAACATTGAACAATCCTCGGACCCCAGGGAAAGCCAGCCCACAGCTTAAATAGCCTCTGGGTAGCCAACCCAGGCGTGCCACGGGGGCAATGCAGATAGGTCCACATACATGGAAGCAAGCCAGATCCTCGGCCTTAGCCAAATGTGGAGTTGTTCGTGACAGAGAGCACTCACCATCGGGAAGGTGGAAGGCGGAAACCAGCTCCATCTTTAAGGCATAGCATTCCGCAGCTCTCTACAGTTCCCCCTTTTTGTTTTAGACGCATCAGGCAAGAGTAGAGGTCTGATCTCTGATATTAGAAATAAATTGGGACTTTGTACAGATGTTCATTTAGGTGTCATCCACCCAAAGAGCATCAGGCCCGTCCGATACCTTTTTCGCAGAGGCGGGACCTGGGGCATCAACCCGCATGCAATCAGACATGCTCTTCTCTGGGTCCAAAGCCGCTGACCCTGAGTGCAGTGCTTAGCCTCGCATCCTGAGCGTATCATTTTAGCTTTTTATGGTATCCAACCATGCTTGGGGAGAATGTCCTGCTTCAATGGCTGTAAAGGCCTGAATGATCATGGCTGCATCACACTGTTGTGAGACTCTAATCTTGCATATATACCACAGGCAAAGCAAGGAGACCAACACCAGAAGGCCTGCTAACACTCCCATGCCCGCCCATTCCTTCAGATGATTCATGGCTGCAGCAATCCATGTTGATAATCCTGTGGCTAGTCCTGCGTCCACTCTGGTAGAATTTACTGTGACAATGGCCACTCTCAGCTGCTCCATCGTAGTATCGAATTCTCCAGTCCAATTACCTAAAATATAGCTCGACAATTGTTTAGACAGATTTGCAGCACAGGAAAAATTCTCATGTTGTATGCTAGTGACTCAAAGTCCAGCATACTTTCATTGACAGCCAGGTTGAGCGATTTGCCATAGGGTATCAATTTGCTCCTGCAAGAGGTCAATCCTCTGATTGAACACCATCAAGCTTCCTTTTAGTTGAGCATTAATTCCTTTATGTAAACTCAGTTCACTTCTATTCATTTGAATTTTTTTTGATACAATATCTTAGTATGAAAGACAGACTGACAAAATAAAACTCTGTGTCTTCAACCTCCCACACATCCTGAGATTACAGGTACTTACCACCATGCCCATTATAAATTTCTCATTTTTAAAGATCTCTTAAATTACCCTTATATATATATTGTGTGTGTGTGTGTGTGTGTGTGTGTGTGTGTGCACAGTAAATGAGTTATCTTCCTCAATCACTTTGTAGTCTTGTTTTATGATCTCACACTGAACATGGAACTGGCTGTTCTCTGGCTGAAAAGTCCCTAAGCCATACCTGTGCTCATCTGGCCAACCCATCACCCACACACACAAACACACCAAGAGTTTCAGGCACACACCGACACAGACTGCTTTCATGTGAGTAGTGGTGATCTGAGCTCTGGTCCTCATGCTTGTAGAGAAAACACTTTACCCACTAAGCCATCTTCTTAGCACCCCTATAATCCTCCTTTGTCTTTGTAAGCAAACATTTCTTAAGATATTTGATCAGACTTAACAAATATATTTTTAAGTCAGGGAGATGGCTCAATGAATAGTAGTACCACAATGATGTAAACTCCAGGCCACAGGACCCACAAGATGGAAAGAGAATCAGCATTTGAAGTTGTCCTCTGACCTCCACATGTACATGCCCATAACACACAATAGCACACAAGCCGGCATGTACATTCCTTATTACATTAAAAATATAATAAGGAAAAAAGTACAACATTTTTGGGGAATTATATTTAGTAAGGGTTAAAGACTAGTAACTGCTGCAACATGGGGAGAATGCTCGGCTGGACACCAGAGCACACACACTCAGGCATGCATACCCAACACCCACACATAAAAAGAATAAAGATGCTACAATTAAAAGGTTCACTTCACCGTTTCTTCACTTCTTCAGGCTCCCAAGTTCCAATTCTCTGTCATCTGTCCTAAGCACTGCAAGGCAGGACTACCAAAGTGTCCCAAATTTTCTGAAGCATGACTGAATTTCAGTTACCTTTTCCCCTAATGAGAAATACCTTTAATGACAACTGACTTTCACTAAAGTGAAAATAAATCAACACAGAGGAAATGAGTTATTACAAATAAAGCAGAGATCACAAAATTTGGAGACAGAAAAATTACTTTCCTTTTTAATTTTTTACAATTTTTTAGGCATAGAAGTGTTTTACCTGCATGCATGTACATGTTCCTGGTGGCCAAAGAGATCAGAAGAGGGCATCAGATTCCTTGGAACTGTAGTCATGGATAGTTTTACCACCATGAGGGTACTAGAAATTAAACCCATGTCCTCTACAAGCTCAATAACTGCCCTTATAGCTGAATCATCTCTTTAACCCCACAAAATTGTCAGTCCTGGCTAACTTACACAAGACTGTGAAAATCTAACCTTCAGGTGCTCTCACTTGCCAAATCTACTTGTATCAGAAATGTTTGTGTTTCTTTAAAGAGTCCTGATAGTGTGTGTGTGCATGCTTGCATTCGAAAGAAAGAGATTGGATCTGTAATTGAAGCATTTATGCTAACTGAACTCAATGTCATATTCATTAAATGATTCTTTAATATTCATCAAAAAGAAAAAAAAAGTTTATTATAATCAATTCTAAACCTGTCACTATAGAAATTAATCAACTGACAAATTTTTTTAAATAAGAGGGCCAGTCTTGAGTGTTTCAATAATAGCTTGTTACATAAAATGACTCAAAATTTTATCATAAGACCAGCAAGGTGGCTCAATGGGTAAGGACACCTGCCAACAAGTCTGATGACCTGAATTAGTTCCCTAGAATTCACATGGAGGAAAGAAGGAATCCACTCCCACAAGTTGTCATCTGAGCTCCACAACTTTACTATGTCAAACTCATAGGAGCAAACACCCACACACATGTACACAGTTGAAAGAAAAAAAATAACATACTCTATTGCATATACACCATAACTCTCCTGCAATTCAATCCATTTTTATCTAGGTATCTGTCATTTGTAACATGGTACCTTCCCATCTCTGAAGATACTGCTTCCAATTCCAATTCTAAATTGGATCAGCATTTCCAATTTAGAATAAAATTATAAACACAGAATGTGTTTAAAGATCATCATTTTTGGAAAACAAGTTTGATCAAACTTTTACAATTTTGTAATACAGAAAAATGCAGAGAGTAATATTTCACGTTAAAAAAGCAATGCAGCACAAGGATACATCACATAAAACATCTACTCTTGTTTGTGAATTTTATTTTACAATTTATTAATCTACAACAATTCCTTTTTGCTCTTGAGTTAAAGTTGTCCAGTGCATTTGGTGTCCCTCAAAAGACAAGCAAACAAATAACCAAAAAAAAAAAAAAAAAAAAAAAAAAAAAAAGGTAACACCAGAAAAGACACAGACTTTAAAATAGCAAGACTCCATGAAGGTTCAGAAGACAGACACTGTCTATGTAACATGGGGAAAGGAGAGACAAAGGAGATAAAAACTGGAGAACAAGATGACAACAAATCTGTTCTTCCAAAACTAATGGTTCATGTTTATGAAACAACAATGTTTCCAGAAACTGAATATCAGTGTTACACAAAAGAAAGTACGAAAAAGGCCACAGGAAAACTGTGACATTCAAACCACAACCACATAATCATGCATTTATCTCTGGCCTAGATAATTAATTTTACATAAACAAAGTAAATACAACCACCTAAGAATGTTACAATGCCAAATTAGCCACAATCATCACAGTTAAGCTACCACAGAAATTTTCTTACCTACCATCCAGATCAACTCCCACAGCACTCAAAAGACACTGAGGCCCTGTTTCCTAACAGAATTAGTACCACCAGTGACTGCTGGGATTCAGGAAAGTTGGGATTCTTTGCACACTAACCTCCCTACACAGTCTCTGCCTTTAGATGCTTTTTATTTACCATAAACCACAAATGTAAAATGAAGTTCTGTCAAATCTATCAAAAGCATTCTGGCAGCCAAAACAAAAGTAAACATAGCATACCACTTACTGTTCACACCAATTTAAAAGCAAAATTATGTAAAAATCCACAAGGAAATCAACAAAATATCCTAACTAAAAGGGAAAATGTAACAAGGCCCATCTTTGTGTAGGTTCTTTACAACCAAATCATTCAGCAGATTTCTGTTGCCATACTCATTTAAACAGTAGCTGATTTTTCAAGGTTCTTCTCCAACCCCAGTTGTTCATTCTTTCTGAATCTTGCCACAGGTTTGTATACTGTACTTACACATCACTAGGATCTGAAGAACCCCCCTTCCTTTAGAGCCAATCAAAAGGAACCTGCTTAGAATGTAAACACTCCTCTGCTTTAGATTTAGAGCCTCTGGCATGTGTATCCAAACTGATAGCACTGCATTGTTTTTTGCCCGTTCCACACAAGTAAACTTGATGCAGGCAATTAATCTGAGGTACAATTCAACCCTGCCCCTGTCGTGTATAATTTTCTATACAAATGAATTGTTTAAAGCTTTGTTCTAATCTCGAAAAAGTGGGGATGGGAAGGAGAAGCCTAAGGTGGCTAAGTATGTTAGCTGCAGGTGCAAAACATGAGCCAGTTTTCTTCAAAAGGCTAATTGGTATCTTTTAAAACCCTTGTTTTCAACAAAACTTCATGTAACACCACCTGGAAACACAGGACATTTCCAATTTGGGATAGAGGAGGGGGCAGTTCTGCTCCCTGAAATAACAGTTTCCCCTATCACGCTCCCAGTTGCTTTCACTAAGGTACAACGATGGCCAGCTTGGGTCTCTTCTGATTTTGTACCCCTACACAATCTCGGGCATAATTCGGGACAAATAACCCACTGATTAGGCTCTTCCTCCTATGTATGTAGGCTCTCACTTAATTAGAAACTGTACCTCGGAATCCTGTCTCGCACTGCCACTGCATAAGAGGAGATAACCTGATCCTCTCTACCTGGAGAACAATGTAACCCAACTCTGGCCAATAGATTTATCTCAGGGAAATAGGAAGGTGCGATTTGTCCTGTTATCGGGGATTCCCTCAAATCATGCCCCCTCCAGGCCTAGGAAGCCCAGCTCCTTCCCTATCCCAGAGCCTCACCCAGCACTATCTGATCTCTAAGTCAGACCTGGAATCCTGTACCTCTGTAGTGCACCCAAGAGGTCGATGTAGCTGAACTTGTCCTTCATGCTCCAGGACGTGGGCAGTGGAATCTTCTGCTCGTCCACGGCCGGGTAGAGGCTCTTCAAATGCTCTGTGGCTCCTGCTCAGAAAGAGATCTCCGCACACTGGAAGTCTGCAGGGCCGGGACCTGAACACCTGCAGATGATCCCGGAATGCCTGCAGCCCAGCCAGGGACACAGCCAAGCCAGGTGGAGAGCAGGTGGGGTTGGCTGCTGAGGCCATGGCCTGGGGCGGCATGGATGACGGTGGGTGGGGCAGGATGGAGGAAACCTCAGTCCCTAAGCCTCCACCAGGTGAGCCAGCCAGGGAGGAGTCGATGCTGGCGGCCATGGGCGCATGCAGGGCGTCTCCGGAGCCAGAGGCCCCATTGTTGGCTGGTGGCAGAGGCTGCTCAGACATCCATGCAGAGAGCTGCTCCTCCACTAGTCACCGCTTCCTCCTGTGCTTCCCTAGTCGCTGTCACTGTGACGCTCAGAGACTCTGTCACTGTGATGCCCAGAGGCGCTGTCACTATGACGCCTAGTCTGCGCGCCCCGGAAGTCGGAGCGCAGCGGTGGAGGAGTCCCGCTGGGGGTGGGCCTGGGGGCGCAAGGAAGCCTCCGCCAGGCGCTGGCGGCCAGGTGACCCGGAGTGGTGGGACAGCAAGGGGCGCTGGCGGGCGGGCCTGGGTGAGGTGGGGAAAAGAAGCAGAAAGCCTGCGAGGGGCGCTGCTCTCTGGTCTGTTTCCGCTGGGCAGACAAGCTGTGGAGACTCTGCGAGGGGCTGGCGCCAGCTGAGGGGATGGCGCCAGGTGCACCTGCCCGCTGGCTGTTTGGCAGCCTCTCAGGTGCAGGCTCAGCCCTGCTTCCTCTTGAGCCATTCCCTCAGACTCAGCGAGCCTGCTTTGCACCCAGGGAGAGAAACTGAGCCCTGCTGGGCCACAGAGAACTTAGCCAGGGATTCCCTAGTGGGTCCATAAAGGGCCACAGGAAACCATTTCTGAAGGAGAAGTCTCTCTCTTAAAACAGTTACTCTTTCTTTATTTAATTAATGAATGAGGAGTCCCTGCGAACTTCCTGGGGTGAAAAGGAGCCACTTTTTGGAATACCAACCAAGACGGGCAGATAGATGGTCAAAGGGCAGGAACTGGAAATGCTTATGCATTTGGGAAGGGCTTCTGGAGATGTCTAAACATTTTATGAGCGCATTAATTCTCATCATAGGCCTCTTTGTTTGGTAGCAAAAAATTATGCCCTTTTTTTAAACATAAGAATCCGTACTTGCTGCATAGCAAACACCCCCAAACTTGGTGACATACGATTTATTATTGAACATATCTGTGGAGCAGGTTTCTTCTGACTTAGTAACTGAACTATTGCAAAAAAAAAAAAAAAACACTCATGACTCAGTGACTCGAGTAAAAGAACGCTTTTACTTAGAGGCTTACTCACAGATTTAATGTGTTAGTCCATGATCACCAGGACAGGAAACATAACGGCAGACAGTTAGGCTTTGTGGTGGAGAAGTAGCAGAGGAGCTCACAAATTGATCTGAAATTTGCAGGCAGAGAGCCAGAGACCTAGAGAGGAAAAGAGAGAAAGAGAAAAAGAGACAGAGATTGGGGCTGGTGTGAGCTTTTGACACCTTAAAGCCCAACACCAGAGATATGCTTCCTCCAATATGGAACCTCCTAATCCTTTTCAAACAATTCCACTAATTGGAGTCCAGTTAACTATTCAAAGATACGAGCCTATGGGAGCCATTCTCATTCAAACCACCACACCTTCCCTGTGTCTTCTGCTTGAATGACCTCATCTCAGATATTCAATGTGTGTTGGCTGTGGCTGTGAGCCACCTTACCACTTGACTTAGGAAGGATCTGATGACAAGCTAATAGATATGGTCACTGGCAGGATTCCTTTCCCCAGGAATAATAAGGACACCACATCATTACTAGCTATTGGCCAGAAGTGGCTCTCAGAGTAGACCTCTTCAAAATGGCAGTAGATTTTACCAAAGTGTGCATATCAAGAAGACAACAGCACCAGAGCCAAACATGGAATGACGTGACACATTGTCAATTTTGCCATAATGTCTATTAAAAGTAAACTGCTAATCCAGCTCACTTTCATGCAGAGAGGTTTTGACAAGACTAATAACTAATTTCATCTCAAAGAGTAAAATTGCTTAAGAAATATCTGAGTGAGAAATCAAAAGAGACACAAGTATTACTGAACATCCTTGGAATTTCATGATTCTTCCAACTCATATGAAGGAGATACACCCAGCGAATATGTTCACGTTTTTATCTGGGAACCTGCTTTTAAAATCCAGATTTAAAAATGACCCCAAGTCCATAACTGTGTGTCATGACTCATCTTGGCTCTCAACTTCACACACCTAACAAGAGGGAATCTCAACAGAGGAATTGCCATCAGGTTGGCCTGTGGGTAAGTCTGTGGGGCATTCTTGATTTCTAGTTGATGTAGTGTGGCATAGTCCGCTGTAGGCTTTTGGCATGTTACTCAGGCTAGAGAACTTGGAACTGTATACAAAAGGTTATTGAAACTCAGCTGACATGTGGACCAGCAAGCAGTGTTCTTCTGTGGTCTCTGCTTCAGTTCCTGCCTTCTGCATCCTCCTTTGACTTCCCTCAAGGCTGGACTATAACACAGAAGTGTAAGCCAGATAACCCTTTCCTCCACTAACCATCTTTTGGTCATGTTGTTTATTCACAGCAAAAGAAAGCAAACTCAGACAGCCAGGCTATGCCTGTACTCTTCACCCTGACCCTGCCATGTTTGGTTCTGAGGTCTCTATGCCTCTCCCAACTCAACTCTGTCAGCCGAGTACCAGTTTTTCTGTGCCTCCGTGGCTTATCTCCCTCTGTACTGACTTAATAGGTACAAATTAAATGGACTTAATGTTTCCTGAGTATGCTGAACAAGTATTCAGCTTTTTTTTTGTTGTGGTGCAAACAGGTGCTCTCATGATTAATAACTGCTGAAGCTCTAACAATGTGGCCAAAGCATCTTCTCAAACAGAAATTGCAAAGGTAAATACCCAGGACAACCACTGTAGGAGAGTGAACAATGCCAGGTGGATAATAATATCAAACTGATGGGCATGGAATCGCAAATCATTGTGCTTATAAATACTTCACAGGATAAGAAACACCTGTGTGAGGCAGGGCTTGCCATAGGTGATCTGAAGTTTCTGAATTCTTAGAGCTGAAAGTGCCAACCAATTATAGATGTATCTGTAATTGGATCTATCTCCTGTTTGCCTGGGTCAACAAGGAGCCTAAGGCTGTTGTTGCTTGTCTCTACCTACCTTGGGTAAAACAAAGCATCATTTATGCCAGACATGTAACAGAAATTAATGTGTGAATTATATGTCTATCAATCAGTAAATCTTATAAGATGGAGAATGTAGCTCCATTGTCAGTGTTTGTCTAGCATTCATGAAGCCCTGAGTTTGATTCCTGGTACTGCACAAATCAGGAATAGTTGTAAATGCCAGCTAGCCTACAACTGGTAGGTTGATTGCAGAAGTATCAGAACTCTGCATCATCTTCAGCTAAATAGCAAGTTTGAAGTCAGCCTGAAATACATGAAACCCTGAAAAAAAAATAAGTGGGTGGTGGTGGTGAGCACCATCATTCCCAGCACTCAGAAGACAGAAGCAGTTAGATCTGTGAGTTCAAGGCTAGCCTGGTCTACATACTGAGTTGCATTACAGCCAAGGACACACAGTTCCATTCCCAGCAATACATGGTGGTGCACATCTGTCTATAACTTGTTTGAAGGATTTTGATGCTCTTTTCTAGCCTTAATGCAGGCAAAACACACACACTCATAAAACATCAACAACAAAAATAACAAGACATTTTTAGGTTTTAAATGTCTTTAAAAAATTACAATGCTGGAAGCAAAACACTTGCCTTGTACATGTGAGATCCTGAGATTTCTGTATGGAGATTTGAATGAGAAATGCCCCCAAAGTCTTGGTCTCTGGTTGATGACTCTGGTTGAGGAGGTTTGGGAGTAAGTATATTTCTAGGAGTGGGTGTTGAGTGCTTAATGCCTCACTCTACTTCCCAGGTCACTCTTTTTGCTTCATGCTTGTGGTTCAGGAAGTGTGTTCTCAACTTCCTGTTCCTGATGTCATGCTTTCTGCTTGTGCCCATGCCTCTGCTCTGCCATCGCAGACTCATAAACCTTAAGTTAGGTAAGGTTAAACTGGAACCCTAAACCCAAATAAACTCTTTCTTTCATAAGTTAGTATGACATCAAGTTTTTGCACAATAGAAAAGGAATTAATATTGGTTCTCAAAAAATGACATGTGTTAGGTAAGCTTTTATCATAGCTAACAATCACTGCTGTGCTTTCCCCACTTGGAACACAAACAAATGATTCCTAGCTATTTGTACAATGGATTTGTGTAAATCTAAAATATCCCATAGATTAGAATAGAGAATTCTGGTCAGTTCAATATCCTGAAATCCCAGAGGCTGTCTGGAATATTCTGGGTTTCCTTTCCTATAGCAAATAAACTATGGAATATGGAAAACTCTAAATAAAATAGTTGCATCCTCTCTCCAAAAGCAGCTCTAAAGGTTTGATATATATATATATATATATATATATATATATAGAAATATATTAAAGTTTTAATATATATTAAGATATATTTGGATATATACATATACAGACTCACATATATATGCTGTGCAGAGATGGCACATGCCTTTAATCTAGGCAGTTGAGAGGCATAGGCAGGCAGCTCTCATGTTAAAGGCCAGACTCCTGTACAGAGTGAGTTCCAAGATAGCCAAGGCTACACAGAGAAACCCTGTTTTGAAAAACCACCATATATATAAAGAGAGAGAGAGAGATTTTATCAACTTTTGAAAGTTTGAAACAGAGGTAGGAATTTAAAAAATTGTTGTTGTTCAATAGAAGAGTCACATACCTAAGAAACTCTTCCCAGTGACGCCTTCTTCTTGGTTTGGTTTTTGTATGGAACAAGCATTATCTCAAAGGACCACATGTTGGAAGCCTGGTCTCAATGTGGTGCTTTTAAAGAGAGGTGGAATGTTTAAGAGATGGGAGTCTTGTAAAAGTTCAATATGTCATTGTTTCATGTCCTTAGGAGGGATTAAAGACTATCATGGTTCTTTCCCTTGAGACTGCGCTCTAGTCCAAAGAGAAAACCTGGCTTTCTATATGTGCTCCTTCTACACTGTCTACCATTTTCAGGTATAGCCAGAAAGCCACCCTAAAATTGAACAGAAAAGCCAAATCCATGCACTTGGACTTCCAGTACCATAGCTATGGAAATGTATGTTCTTTAAATTTTCCCAGCCTCATTGCCTTATTGCCTCATTGTCTTATAGCAAAATGGACAAATACATCCCACATATAAATGTCTCTGTCATCTGATCTGGGCACTGACACACTTTTTTTGGACCTGTATGTGCATATATGCCACCCACCTTGTGGGAACTGGTCCCTCATGTCAGACCTTGCTTGATGTGCAGTGCAGGGCCCATCTAAACTTTTGGCTGTTGGACACTAAATCGAACTTTCTGTCCCTGCACAGAATACATTTTCCTCACCCCCTCACATGCTCTCACTCCTTCTAACACTTTCCAGCCAAGTAATTTGGTGAGAAAGTGAAGGGGTAGAAAGAAAAGTAACACATTTCTTTTCAATGTTTTTATTTTTCTTCTGTAAGTACTACAATTCCCTTCTCTTCCCTTACAGATGTCAGGGAGTATAAAACATTCCCTCAACAAGTGGTGTTGAGCATGACTGGCTACTCTGTGAATTTTTAGCTATCTAGCTGGAGTTGAAGGATGAAATCTAATATATGAAGCAAAAGTAAGGGGATGGGTATCCCCAGTCCTTGCTTTCTTTCTTCATACATTGATCAGGCTTTTCCATATTAGTACCAAAAGTCCAGTTTTCTCTTTATTTGCACTAAATTTTTTCAGAGATGCACTTCATCCATGAATCGTGTTCTGAGACTCCTATGGAAGTCTGTTCTCTGCCCAGCCAGCTCCAGGCTCCACTTTTACAATCCAAACACCTTTGCATCTACCTTGTAGCTCTTGATTCCATATGACTTGTTCTTTGTGGTGGTTTGAATAGGTATGGCTCACATAGAATCCTGTGTTTGAATGCTTGACCCGAGGGGAGTGGCACTATTAGGAGGTGTGGCCCTGTTAGAGTAAGTGTGGTTTTGTTGGAGGAAGTGTGTCACTGTGTGGGTGGGCTTTGAGGTCTCCTGTGCTCATGTGGAGTCCAGATTCCTCCTTGCTGCTTGTGGATCAAAGTGAAGAATGCTCACCAACTTCTACAGCACCACGTCTGCCTGCACACTGCCATGCTTCCCACCATGAAGATAATGGGCTAAACCTCTGAAATTGTAAGCCAGCCCCAATTAAATGTTTTCCTTTATAAGAGTTGCCATGCTGAGAGTGGCCATTGTCACAGTAAATTCTACCAGAGTGGACGCAGGACTAGCCACAGGATTATCAACATGGATTGCTGCAGCCATGAATCATCTGAAGGAATGGGCGGGCATGGGAGTGTTAGCAGGCCTTCTGGTGTTGGTCTCCTTGGTTTGCCTGTGGTATATATGCAAGATTAGAGTCTCACAACAGTGCGATGCAGCCATGATCATTCAGGCCTTTACAGCCATTGTAGCAGGACATTCTCCCCAAGCATGGTTGGATACCATAAAAAGCTAAAATGATACGCTCAGGATGCGAGGCTAAGCACTGCACTCAGGGTCAGCCGCTTTGGACCCAGAGAAGAGCATGTCTGATTGCATGCGGGTTGATGCCCCAGGTCCCGCCTCTGAGAAAAAGGTATCGGACGGGTCTGATGCTCTTTGGGTGGATGACACCTAAATGAACATCTGTACAAAGTCCCAATTTATTTCTAATATCAGAGATCAGACCTCTACTCTTGCCTGATGCATCTAAAACAAAAAGGGGGAACTGTAGAGAGCTGCGGAATGCTATGCCTTAAAGATGGAGCTGGTTTCCGCCTTCCACCTTCCCGATGGTGAGTGCTCTCTGTCACGAACAACTCCACATTTGGCTAAGGCCGAGGATCTGGCTTGCTTCCATGTATGTGGACCTATCTGCATTGCCCCCGTGGCACGCCTAGGTTGGCTACCCAGAGGCTATTTAAGTTGTGGGCTGGCTTTCCCCGGGGTCCGAGGATTGTTCATTGTTCCTGAATAAACTGCATTGAAAAAAAAAAAAAAAAAAAAAAAAAAAAAAAAGAGTTGCCATGCACATGGTGTCTCTTCTCAGCAATAAAACCCAAACTGAGACAGCATGTGCTTTGTGTGTTTGAGCTATTTATAATAACAAATCTGAAGTGTGTCTAATAGCAAAATCTCTAAGTAACTATACAGAGGTTGGATATATACACAGGTTGCTTTCAGTTGTTCTTGATCTTGGTGTTATTTATTTTGAGACAGGAACTCATACATGTAGTTGAACCTGGCATTAAACTGATCCTCTTACCTAGTCAATGCTGGGATTACAGGTGTGAGCCACCATGCCACCTGAGAGACCCTATAATAACTATGGTGGGCGAAGTATTAAATAGGTTGACCCAAGTCACAGAAAGCATCAAATGTTTGGAATCTTGACTGTCAGACCAGTGTGTTTTCTTACAGTCCTATAGATATCATCTATTTTTCCCTATCCTTGGTGTTCACAATCACAAATTAGATAATAGCTTTGAGTTGTACACTATATTCAGGTGTTTTCTAATCGCCCTGATGAGACATCCTCCAAATAGATCCATAGCTTAACAACATCACACAGTGAATCCCCACCCTCATTGCATCCATCACCTGCTGCCATCATAACTGTTCTGGCTCCACTCTGTTGAGCTCTGTTCCTTTAAGGATGGAAGCAGGGAGGAATGTATGCAGGACCCCAGCACAACATGTGAGTGTAACATGATCCTGAGCTCTAGCATGCACAGCGGGGTGATGAGAAAATGTACACAGTGCTCTTTGCTTCTAGCAAAACCAAGAGGAGACAAAAGATACCTCATATAGAGAAGACGGGAAGGGAATTTTTAAATCCTATGTTTGAAGCCATTTTTAGGGAATTTTACCCTATCAAATATAAAGGTTGTTGTCATTGTTTCTTAAATAGATCATCTGAGTCCTGTTCTAAAAGCAATTGAACACAGGTGTGTACACATCCAGGCACTTGTCTGGTTAGTTTCCCAGGGAATAGCAAATCTCTGTACTTACTTGTATTTTCTGGGTTGAGGCTTTGCTGTGCTTGGTCCTGAGTTCTCTTGTTCCCTTGAATTACTTACAGGAAAGTACTCTGGAGCCAGCACAGGGTAGGCCTATAGAGAGAACAGTTTGTGCAGGTTTTCCTGGTCTACTGTTTGCTTGCCACCACCCTATGAAAAGTATAAAACCCAGGGATGAGGTGGCCCACTATTGTAAACAAGGCGAGAGGGTTGTGGCTGTAGCTCAGGGTGGTGTTACACTTGCTCACATGCAAGTTTATGAGAGACCCTGGGTTCAACCCTGGTACTGCAGAAAAAGAGATTGGACAATAGCAGGCAGGATCAGTCAAACACACATGTGGTTAAAAGTGGTTTTTTGTTTGTTTGTTTGTTTCTTTCTTTCTTTGTTTTTGTCTGCAAACTGAGGAAGAAATGAAGTGTGTCTCTGTTTATTTGGACATGCACTTGCTACATTTGCATGTATGGAGGTCAGAAGACAACCAGATTAAAAAAAAAAAAAACAAAGTAAATTATAGAAATCAGACCCAAGAACATCTGTATTAAATTAGATGTAGACCAGATTTTCTATTAACCTTTTCATTCATTTCTGTGATATTTGGGAATTGGCCCTAGAGTCCAGGCATATTAGGCCAAAATTTGGATTATAGTCTGTGTTATCCTGAATTTGAATTCTATCAAAATTTTTATTTTGTAGCTCCCACCAAAAACTTTCTTGATATTGCCTTTTTTAGGACAATCAGACCTTGGTGAATTGAATTCAACTCTAAATTGTCTTACACTCATTTGGAATGTGGTGGCATCTGTGAAGAATTAGTTTAGTAAAATTTTCGAAGCTACCCATAGCCCACTGCTTCATTGGTGGTCCCGAGAGATACATATATATATGAATGCCTAGGGAGTGGCATTATTAGGAGGTGTGGCATTTTTGGAGGGAGCATGTCACTGGGGGTGAGCTTTGAGATCTCAGAAGCTCAACCTATGCCCATTGTCTTTCTCTGTCTTTCTTCATGCTGTGTTTGGATTCAGATGTAGAACTCTCAGCTCCTTCTCCAACAACATGTGTGCATGCATGATCTCAAGCTTCCCACCATGATGATAATGGACTAAACCTCTGAACTGTAAACCAGCCCCAATTAAACACTCTCCTTTATGAGAGTTGCTGTGGTCATGGTGTCCCTTCACAGCAATAGAAACCCTGACTAAGACAACTTGTTAAAAAAAATTAGTCAGACACTTGACCACCTAAACAAAGCCAGCTCTTTTTCATTTTAAGGATTTTAATACGTGTTTGTTCCTTATTCTTAGCAAGACATCAACATTTATTAAGAACATGACAGTGCCTCTTCAGAGTCAATCTGGAAGTACTTAACTAATTGGAATCTAGTTTAGTGTGCTGGAATGAATTTCCCAGAAATAATTCTATAATTCATATGCTTTTTAAAGTATTATACATTCCAGCCCACTCCTGAGCTGAATTAATTTTTCGTGTTTTAAAATCAAACTTTGTATCCTACTATATAGTTATTAAAATGTTGGTTAAACCCTTAACTAAGAGAGTTTCTCTGACTCCTTTTCTGCCTCAGTCCCTCCATCTGTATAATGGGTATGTTAAGCAGGTACAGGCAGCATCAACACTTATGGTTGAAAATCTTACAGATCTAGGAATGGGGAGATGGCTCATACTTGTTCTGTAATATGAGGGCCTGAGTTTAGATCCAACTCACTCACCTGTAACCTTTGGGCTCCTACCTGGAAGGTCCCAGCCTGTGTAAGCCTCCAAGATGGTGAAGATCAACTCTGACCTCCAAATTTTGTGTACTGCTACCACACCCACACATATACCTCCCACACCCACACCCAAACAAAAGAACTCTGTGCATTTGAGGACACCAACCCCAAATGCTTGAAAGTAGGCTCCTCTTCTGCACAGAGAGTTTTGGCCCTAATTAATGAGCTGTCATACACAGGTCAGGCGAGCACATGCCTGACTCAGAAGAAGCACTGTTGATATGTTTAATAGTTTTAGTGGATAAGGTCTTGACCTGAAGGAGTACTGCCCTCACATAAATATTACAATAAGTGACAAGATGAATGAAATTGAGCCTAGCATGGTGGCACCTACTTGTAGTCCCAGCATGTAGAATCCTGAGACAGTAGGATTGCCAATTCAAGAAGAGCCTGGATTCCATAGTAAGATTACATGCAAACAAGGAAAATGAATTTGAAGAGTATGATAGAAGTGCCCCATTTCCCATAAGGATGAATGGATTTGGTAAATAATGATTATAATCGCATTCTTCCTTTTGGAAAGCTACAAAGGGGACTAATACAAAGACAGAGGCAATCCAGCTTAATGCTAGACACAGAAATGTGACTCCCTGGGACACAGGCAGGGCAGTGAGGAAAGAGTAGCCTCTGGCTGAAGACACTGTACCTGTGTGATGACAACACCCAGCTGGAGTGAGGGCAGAAGGAGGAAAGGCTCACAAAGGTGAAGCCTCACTGCTGACACTGTTCAGTTCTGCTCACAAGATGGCTGCTGCCTCTTTATCCTATTACCACTGTTTCACCACACAGAAAATCACACACTGCTCTCCCTCTCCCTCTGCCGTTCCCTGTGGGTCTGCTTCCTTCTGGAGGACCCTCACCCAGTTGCCATGCTTTCTGTCAAGAATTATCACTACCATGGACTTAATTCACACTATTTATTCTAAATCCTTAACTTGGCCTATTCTGAGACTTGCCTCCCTGAGAGAAAGGCTAGAGGAAAGACCAAGGGAGATGGGAACACAGACAAACTGGTCATTTTGTAATAATTAGCATTCACAATAATTTGCATTTATGCCTGTCTCTTGGGAGGAGCAGAACTAGAAAATCTTTTACTCATTACATGTTTTTACTATACAAGTTCACTCCCAGACAGAAAATAGAACAAAACCAAATCTAGAAAAACTCAGGGTACCTGTGTGTATATTTGTGTATGTGTGTGTATATGTATGTATGCACGTGTGAGTATGTAAGTAAATATATATGTGTATGTGCGTATTATGTGTATGCATATTTGTGTGTGAATGTAGGTGTATAAGTGTGTGAATGATTTCTTTATGCACCATAAGACAGAATGAAGACCCACAACCTTTTCTAATCCAGAGAGAAGCATGCCCAAAATATTAAAAATAATGACAAATCAAATAAGTGTTTAAGTATAGGCAGAAAATAATGCACTGTCAACCATATAGAAATTGAAGTGACATTGTAACAGTTTTGCATTTGCAAACAATTTTTAAGGATCTTTACCTCGTAGCCCCGAGGTATACACAAGGCCTGAGGACTGAGTAATTTTAGATGAAGACAGGCATCCTATTTCATTTCCAAACAACATCAGGAAGCCCATTCAGAACTATTTCCACCACTAAATAATGTTTATGTTGGAACATGCTTGTATCTTGCTACATTTAATGGGATGTGAGGTTGGCACAAGGTGGCTGAGGGGAGGGCCAAAGATAGTCTTAGAAAACTTTTGCTTATCACTGTGTGAGTCCTTGAATCAATAAGGGATCCAGACACAGGGCCACAAAACCTGCCTGAGAGGAGTTCAGAATGGAGAGTGAATATTTGAAGGTAAAATGTCCCTCACAGGCTCATGTTTGAACACTAGGTCCCCATTTGGTGTCACTATAATGGGAGGCTGTGAAACCTTTCAAGAGTACGTCCTTCCTGGAGGAGATGAATCTATAGTGTGGGGTGCAGGTGAGATGCATAATCTATGTTTCCTTGTCTACTGAAAGGTAAACATGTAGCTACCTCATGATCCCACTGCCATCGAGTTGCCTTTCTTTCTCGGCCATGGCATATGATGATGATGGCTGGGAAGCAGTGAACCTGCATTTCAGCCAGAATCCCTGGGTGCCTCAGACCCAGAGTGCTGAGATGTGGTCACTAGCTGCTTTTTCTCCCAGTCAAAACGTCCCTCCAAATCAGGGGTCGCTCTTAGATACCACAATCTTGTGAGTAAATTTTAGGCTGCTTGAGACTAAGATTAGAAGAAAAAGACCCAAAATGCGTAATTAGACAAGCAGGGAGGTGTCAAGTTCCCGTGATGCTTGGTAAAATATGCTCCACCACCTGTCTCTTTCCATGGAGACCCCTCATAGCCTTCCATGCTCTTCAGGTCTCATTGTACATTGTTTCTTGGAAAACCTAGCTAAATGTCCAAAATGTCTGAGGGTTTTGTTGTTGTTGTTGTTTCATTTTTTTGGATATAGAAAGTCTGTGGTGTTCTACCCCCACTACTTTTGGAGTGTGCGCATTGGGAGGACAGTCAATTATGAAATAGATACATGTAGCAGTATGTGAGGACAATTGAAAAACATTTTTTATTAATTACACTTCATTCATTTTGTATCCCCAGTAAGCCCCTCCCTCCTCCCCTCCCAATCCCACCCTCCCTCCCCTTTCTGCATGCATGCCACTCCCCAAGTCCACTGATAGGGGAGGTTCTCCTCTCCTTCTTTCTGATCTTAGTCTATCAGTTCACATAAAAAGTGGCTGCATTGTCCTATACTGTGGCCTGGTAAGGCTGCTCCCCCCACAGGGGGAGGTGATCAAAGAGCAGGACAATCAGATTATGTCAGAGGCAGTCCCTCTTCCCATTACTATGTAACCCACTTGGACACTGAACTGCCATGGGCTACATCTCTGCACGGGTTCTAGGTTATCTCCATGAATAGTCCTTGGTTGGAGTATGAGTCTCTGGGAAGTTCCCTGTGTTCAAATTTCCTTGTTCTCTTGCTCTCCTTGTGGAGACCTTGTCCTCTCCAGCTCTTATTATTTTCCACTTCTTACATAAAATTCCATTCACTCTGCCCAACGGTTGACCTAGGCTCAAGTGTTGCCTATATCCTCAGAGTGCTTGGATTTAAGTGTTCAGCTGGCTCAGCTTGCTTTTTCTTTTTAAGTCTCTCTCTCTCTGTCTCTCTCTCTTTCTCTCTCTCTCTCTCCCTCTCTCCCTCCCTCTCTCTCTCTCTCTCTCTCTCTCTCTCTCTCTCTCTCTCTCTCTCTGACTCTCCACAGCCCCTTGCTGTCCTCGAATTCCCTCCGTACACCATGCTGGATTGAAAATCAGAGATCTTCTTCCTTAGTGAGATATTCCAGAAGCAGAAAGACACACACAGTATATACCCACTTAGAAGTGGATACTAGACTTATAAGATAGGACAAGCATACTAAATCTGCACACCTAAAAAAGGTAAACAAGAAGAGGTTCGGGGATAAGATGATCAATCCTCACTTAGAAACACACATGGGATGGACATGGGAACTGGGAGAAAATGAGAAACAGGACAGCAGCTTACCATACAGTGCCTCTGAAAGACTCTACCTCGCAGTATATCAAAGCAGATGCTGAGGATCATAACCAAACCTCAGGCAGAGTGCAGGGAATCATGAACAAACGGGGAGTTATTAAGACATGGAGAGGATGGGATCGCCACAAGGACCAAATATATCTGGGCACAGGGGCCTTTCTGACACTGATTCTCCAACCAAGGACCATGCATGGATATAACCTAGAACCTCTGATCAGACATAGCCCATGGCATCTCAGCATCCAAGTAGGTTACCCTAGTAAGGGGAACAGGGATTGTCTCTGACATGAACTCAGTGGCATGCTCTTTGAACCGCCACCTTTGAGGGAGGAGCAGCCATGCTAGGCCACAAAGGAGGGCATTTTAGCCAGTCCTGATGAGACCTGATAGACTAGGATCAGATGAATGGGTGGGAGGACCTCCTTATCAATAGACTTAGAGAGGGACATGTTGAGGAGATGGGAGAGGGAGAATGAGATTGGGAGGAAATGAGGCAAGGGGCTACAGATGGGATATAAAGTAAATGACCCACAATTAATATAATAAATAAATATTATAAAATAAAAATTCAGAGAACTACCTGTCTTTGCCTCCCAAGTGCTGAGATTAAAGTCATGGGCTCCCTTAGCACTTGTAAACTGTTAATAACAAATTGAAACCTCAGAATAGCCCACAGGATTATAAAATGTGATCTGATGTCCTACTATGGCACCTGAAATATTGTGGCTAGCTTCACCCCACCTCTTCAGGTCTTATCCTTAGAACTCAGTAACAGAATAGTTTGCTGACCATTCCATATGCAATTTGTTCCCTGGTTCTTCTCATTAGCTGAATCCCATGGCTTTTTCCCCTGTTTAAGATTCTGTCCCTTTATCTTGATTGCTTATCTCCAGACTCCAAAGTTCTCCCCAGCTTTGTAAGACATATATCAAACAGTTAGGTTCCTGGAGAATATTACAGTCTCTTTGAACTGCAAAAGTATTATAGCCCTTAGCAACAAAATATGATTTGCTCTGTTTTATATTATTTTCTGGGTGTGTACTTACATATACTTGCATAAATACACGTATAAACACGTATCAGAGAGAGTGCTGGAGTCAGGGGACAACTTCCTCTTCCTCCATATATTTATTTTCTTTTCAAAGATTTATTTCTTTATTATGTATACAATATTCTGTCTCTATATACATGTGTATACCGGTAGAGGGTACTTGCACACCAGAAGATCTCATTCTAGATGGTCCTGAGGCCCCATGGGTGAGGAGGGATTTGATCTCAGGATTTTAACCTCTGAGTCCAGTCTGCAGGCCCTCTACCATCGGTTTTAGGGATCCACCTTTGTAGTCACGTTAGTGTGGCAGCACTGTTGTCCCCTGAGCTATTTTGTCTGCCCCGTTTTGTTTTTGACACTATTACTGTGTAGCCTAGGAAAGTCACCAACTTGTTTTGTAATCCAGGTTGACATAAACTCTTGATCTTGTCCCCTTCAGTCACTTCAGCGCTAGGATTTTAAATGCTGACAACCACAATCAGTTTGGTATTTGCCTCATTTATCTATTTATTTATTCACTGTAATGTCTATGGATATTTTTCCTGAACTTACATCTGTCCACCACATGCAAGTCTGGCAACCACAGAGGTGGGGAAGGGTGTTAGCTTCTCTGAAACTTTAGATACAGTTGGAAGTTAGCTCTAGGAGCTTCTTAAATCTGCCTCTTATTCATCGTCAACCTCTAGGCAGAGCAACCAAGTCTCTGAGAAGCTAAAGCTCAACGTTCTCAGAGCTAGTTGCGATAATATGGTGTTGGACCAGGTGCTGTGGTGCCCTTGGTATCCTAATCTTGAGGCCATGCCCAGGGTTAGGGGCCTACTATGGAGAACAAGGGATGGCCATATTCAGGGAACTCTAGTTTGCCGTGGAGACAAGTCATGAGAGCATAGGGCAAAAGATAAGTGTCTTAGGAATTTAAGAGATGCTCTGGGGCTCTCGGGCAAAAGGGGGCCCCTATGTGCTGAGACTTGGGCCGCAAGCAGTTTTAAGTCTATGCAAAATTAACGTGGGGAAGAGGAGGCAAAAGTTAAGACATAGGCCAGAAGGCTGTGCCTCTGGACTGGTGGGGGGGCCCTGTTGGGAGACTCTTAGAAAACCCTCTTTGATCCTGGAGCGAGAAGAGGCGAGGACCCTATCAGCACCAAGTCTTAAGTCTGTGTGACCTTGGTTCAGCCTCTCTTGGGCGCCTCAGTATCCTCCTCACCAGGGAACTCCAGTCGACCCCAAGCACAGACAGAGGAGGTGAAGAAAACAAATGCCCTACCTTTGACAATCCCTAAGGGTGTGCGAGAGGACAAGTGCTGCCAGCTCGAAACAGAAAGGTTTACTCGGGTGAGAGTACCAAGATGGGATCCTCGAGCCTGCCAAGGTGCTAGGGGCACACCTGGGACTGGTGCGCATGGGCCAAGTCTTCCATCACAGTCATGTGCCTCAGGCATTCTGCACAGGGGCTGGGCGAGCACTCTCCGACTGACAGGTCCTGCTGACGAATCGGCGGGAAGAAATCGTTTGTTCTTTGGGAGGAGAGGCTGTTGATTGGACATGACCTCAGTCAGGGGCGGGCTCTTTGCTGTCCTCGGTTACCAGGATGGCTGGCCCCTGCCCCCTTGGCTGGCAGCCCTCTCGGTGCTGATCCCTACCCAGTGGGCAGCGCCAGGAGCTGCACCAAGTGGTCAGTGTAGGGCTGCTACTGCTGTGGGTCTCAGCCGCCTGTGCTGACTGCCAGGGCCACGGGCCCAAACCTGGACGCGCCGTGGCCCCCAGTTCCCGTGCGGTGCCTTGGTCACCCACTGCTGCCCGGGGCCGGCCTCTGCCAAAGAACATGGGGGTTCATTCTCTTCCTGAGAATGTCTTAGTCATTTACCATCTTCTGGAGTATTTTTCTCCAACAAAGTGTCTCAAATTCTTACTAATCTTAAAGGACTAGCATACAGTATTCTCTTGATACATGTGCTTCCTTAAGCCAGAACAACTCTTTAGTTCCCCCATATATATGATCTCAATATTCATTCAATAAAGACTTTTAATTTAGAGTTATTATTATTATTATTATTTGCCTAATGAATGCTCTCTGTCCCACCCTATTCCACGTTTTGAATACTAACCTGGATACGTTTCCAGAGTTTCTACTACCTGTCAGAAAGCCCAGTGGGAAGCATAGATAAGACAACCATGAAAAAAGTAATGCTGCTTAGTCTCACCAAACTTCTAACCCTAAAATGTATCCATCAAACACATTAAGTTGATAATCATGCTACTTAGCAATTTTACTATCTTTTCTCATATGTCCCTCTGTGAGCATTCATTTGTTGATGACAACCAACTGAAACTTGAAGGTGCCCTTCCCATTTTGTTTCTGAAATCAGTGTATATGGATGCTTGAATGTGAATTTGAGCACTTGAGTCAATGCCTGAGAAGGCCAGAAGAGGGTACTGAAACCCATGGACCTTGAGTTACAAGGCAGTTGTGAGATGTCTGACATGGGTGCTTGGACTGCAGTATGGTCCTCTACAAGGATAGTATACACTGCTGAGACATCTCTCCAGTCCTTCTATCCTTTCTAATCTTCTAAAAGCTAGCTAGAATTTTTATTTTCTACTCTTCATTAAAATAAAATAGTCTTTAAAGCCAAGCGCATGCCTTTAATCCCAGCATACGCGGGAGATCTCTTTGAGTTTTAGGCCGACCTGGTCTACAGAGTGAGTTCCAGGGATACACAGAGAAACCCTAACTTGAAAAACCATCAAAAAGAAACAAAAGGCTTTAAAGTCAATAAGTATAAAAGGAACACTTTGAGAGTATATTAGTACCAGCCAGCAGAAAAATTGTGGAATAGAATACAAAGAGAAAATATTGCTAATTTTTCCATAACCACTGTCAAACAGTGGTATCAATATTTTCTTTGGAGACTTTAAAATATCATATGCATAAATTATAAATAAAAATTTTCAAATATAATGTTATTATCTCTCACATTTTCTTTTTTTTTTTTTTTAATATGAAGGATGTCTTTATTTTATAGTTTTTTTTTTTTCTTTTTTTTTTTTTTTTCAATGCAGTTTATTCAGGAACATTGAACAATCCTCGGACCCCGGGGAAAGCCAGCCCACAGCTTAAATAGCCTCTGGGTAGCCAACCCAGGCGTGCCACGGGGGCAATGCAGATAGGTCCACATACATGGAAGCAAGCCAGATCCTCGGCCTTAGCCAAATGTGGAGTTGTTCGTGACAGAGAGCACTCACCATCAGGAAGGTGGAAGGCGGAAACCAGCTCCATCTTTAAGGCATAGCATTCCGCAGCTCTCTACAGTTCCCCCTTTTTGTTTTAGATGCATCAGGCAAGAGTAGAGGTCTGATCTCTGATATTAGAAATAAATTGGGACTTTGTACTGATGTTCATTTAGGTGTCATCCACCCAAAGAGCATCAGACCAGTCCGATACCTTTTTCTCAGAGGCGGGACCTGGGGCATCAACCCGCATGCAATCAGACATGCTCTTCTCTGGGTCCAAAGCGGCTGACCCTGAGTGCAGTGCTTAGCCTCGCATCCTGAGCGTATCATTTTAGCTTTTTATGGTATCCAACCATGCTTGGGGAGAATGTCCTGCTTCAATGGCTGTAAAGGCCTGAATGATCATGGCTGCATCACACTGTTGTGAGACTCTAATCTTGCATATATACCACAGGCAAACCAAGGAGACCAACACCAGAAGGCCTGCTAACACTCCCATGCCCGCCCATTCCTTCAGATGATTCATGGCTGTAGCAATCCATGTTGATAATCCTGTGGCTAGTCCTGCGTCCACTCTGGTAGAATTTACTGTGACAATGGCCACTCTCAGCTGCTCCATCATAGTATCGAATTCTCCAGTCCAATTACCTAAAATATAGCTCGACAATTGTTTAGACAGATTTGCAGCGCAGGAAAAATTCTCATGTTGTATGCTAGTGACACAAAGTCCAGCATACTTTCATTGACAGCCAGGTTGAGCGATTTGCCATAGGGTATCAATTTGCTCCTGCAAGAGGTCAATCCTCTGATTGAACACCATCAAGCTTCCTTTTAGTTGAGCATTAATTCCTTTATGTACAACTAAGGCATGAGCTACATTGGCTAAATGATTATTCAGGGTCTGAGCAGTCTGCACAGTATGACTCATGGCTAATGCCCTGGTGGTAGCTCCAACAGCCGTCAATGAGATGGTAGTAACAATGGTGGCTGTAGTTCCAAGATCCCTTTTCTGTCTGAAGAGAGTCATAGCGTGAGGGGCATCAATGGGCATAGGCACCCAGTGAGGCATGCGAGTAACCAGGGCATACCTAAATTTACTAGCATTCCAGCATTGGGCAAAAAAGCAAGTATCATTACCCCAATTACTTGGCTCTATCTGGCTAATAATGAATAAAAATGGGGGATATAGACAAACAGGTGTGGGCTTATAGGAAATATTATGAGAAGCCTTAACCCCTCGTTGGAACATCCTGCGTCAGTTCTAGAACTAGCAGTGGTGGTGTCCGAGGTCTGAGTAGGTTCAGGAGACCATTGCCCCCAGGGGCGAGACGTGCTCCATGCCAATTGACTAACTCCATGTTTTCCTCCAATTTTGAAAGTCATTTAAGGTTCTTAAATTATTTTTTCCCTTTTTTCTTAAATTTTTCATCAATTACACTTTATTCATTCTGCATCCCCCCATAAGCCCCTCCCTCCTCCCCTCCCAATCCCACCCTCCCTCCTCCCTCTGCTTGCATGCCACTCCCCAAGTCCACTAATAGGGGAGGTTCTCCTCTCCTTTCTGATCTTAGTCTGTCAGTTCACATCAAAAGTGGCTGTATTGTCCTCTACTGTGGCCTGGTAAGGCTGCTCCCCCCCCCCCCCCAGAGGGAGGTGATCAAAGAGCAGGCCAATCAGATTATGTCAGAGGCAGTCCCTCTTCACATTACTATGTAACCCAATTGGACTCTGAACTGCCCTGGGCTACATCTGTGCAGGGGTTCTAGGTTATCTCCATGAATAGTCCTTGGTTGGAGTATGAGTCTCTGGGAAGTTCCCTATGTTCAAATTTTCTTGTTCTGTTGCTCTCCTTGTGGAGACCCTGTCCTCTCCAGCTCTTACTATTTCCCAGTTCTTACCTAAAATTCCGTTCACTCTGCCCAACAGTTGCCCAGCATCTGCTTTGATAGTCTGAAGGGCAGAGGCTTTCAGAAGCCCTCTGTGGTAGGTTCCTAGGTTGTTTCCTGTTTTCTTCTTCTTCTGATGTCCATCCTCTTTGCCTTTCTGGATGGGGTTTGATCTCTCACATTTTCAATTAACATTTTCTGTACTACCTCTGTGTCTCTTAGCATGCATAAGTGAAAACTTAAGTGAAATAAGTGAGCTGAAATTACATTCATAAGATAAAATAATGTTTTTACTTTCTTTCTTTTTGATTTTTTTATATTTCTTTATTAATTAAACTTTACTCACTTTGTTCCCCCCCCCGTGGTTCCATCCCTCCTCCCATCCTAATCCCTCCCTTCCTCCACCCTCTACCTGCATGCCCCTCCCCAAGTCCACTGATATGGGAAGACTTCTTTTCCTTCCTTCTGATCCTAGTCAATTAGGTCTCATCAGGACTGGATGCATTGTCTTCTTCTGTGGCCTGGTAATGCTGCTTCCCCCTCAGGGGGAGGAAATTAAAGAGCAGGCCAATAGTTCATGTCAGAGACAGTCCCTGTTCCTATTACAATGGAACCCACTTGGATCCTGAACTGCCATGGGCTAC
Organism: Meriones unguiculatus; assembly: GCF_030254825.1. Classification (NCBI taxonomy): domain Eukaryota; kingdom Metazoa; phylum Chordata; class Mammalia; order Rodentia; family Muridae; genus Meriones; species Meriones unguiculatus. Next base: position 157,905,131 of record NC_083369.1, on the reverse strand, counting down.
TTCTGTGCAGGGGTCTTAGGCTATCTCCATGCATAGTCCTTGGTTGGAATATCAGTCTCAGGAAAGACCCTTGTGCTCATTTTTTTGGTTCTGTTGCTCTAATTATGGAATTCCTGTCATGTTTAGAAAGTTCTCACCAGTCACTGATCAATCTTAAGAACACAAACACCTACCCCTTAATATATCTCCTAAAAATATAGTCATTATAGAATACAACTTAGTCTTTTGTTAAGAAATGTGTACAACTTATTTTTAAACAAAAAAATGACATCTTACTAGTCCTTACAAATTATGATATTTTATGCTATATACATAAAAAATTATGCTCTGTTTAAAAGAAAAAGTAACTCAGAAAATTAAATATATTCTTTCATATAGTAAAACAATTTCCTTTAAGCCTTATTTTTTATGCAGAAAAAAAATAGCCACCATTAGTCATGTTCCTAATTTTCCTCAGCAGACCTAGAGCATACACAGGGCAAAATAAGGGAAGCATTTTTACATGCAACACTTTTAACACAAGATCCTTCCACTCTTTTTCACTGTCCAAAGAGGTAACCACACTAAACTTTTATCATTTCACTTGGAAATTAGGACCCTCACACCCAAGTTTACCTGTCCTATTCTCAAATAAACATTATCTAAAGAAAAGTCTATTTAAAGTGAAATAAACAGATGGGCACACATCTCTCCATGAAAACTGCAGAGCAGTAAGGTAATTAATTTGCTCACACATGCCATCACCAAAAAAGGGATCTGTTCTCCTGTATGCTGCTGCAAGATTGCATCTAAAATGCATTATGCTTGGTTGAAAATGCCACACTTAAGAGGCTTCTTAGAAGGTAATATAATTCTGTTTATGTGCCATTTTAGAAATGGCAGAAGTAGAGACAGAAAACCATTCATCTCTTCACTCACTTGAAGACTAGCTGGAAATATTCCCTACCTTAAAGTCAGTATTTTGCAGACAATTACAAGGATATATGCACCAATTACAAGGGTATGTGCCTGATCAAAATGTAAAGGAGACATGTTACATTGGGGAAGAGGCAGTGACAGAAATATACCCCATATCTAAGACTTAAAAACTGATTAGTTTGACTAACAAGGAGGAAGGAGGACCGGAAGATAACTCTAGGGGAAAAGGAAAGAGCAACCATGTACAAAGAATGAGAAACATAAGCCCACATGTGCAATCAGGGAGAGAAAAAAATATGTTATAGATGAAGTGAAGATGAGAATTAATAATAAGCCATTTAGAAAACCCAGAAATCTTTACAACAATTAAAAAAAAGAAAGAAAACAAGACACCTGTGGGGAGAAGCTAAGGGCCCGTGGGGAAAACTGGTTTAGAGGAGGCAGGACCCTTACTGGAGCTGCATCTTGTTTGTGGGATTTCCAGCCCCACCTGCAAGATAAGAAACGGGGCTGACAGGCTGTTTTCTCCAAGAATCAACAGCTGTTAGCACCGCTTTTCTTTCAAGACAGGGTCTTGCTGGGTAGCTGTGGCTGGACTGGAAACCCATGGCAATCCTCCTGCCTCAGTAGAGTGCATGAGCTTCCATACCCAGGTGCAGTTCTGTTAAAATTTGATGGAATACTTCAAGACTATTCACAATAAAAACGTCTTTTTAATAGTCCTAACATACTACTATATCTATCTCATAACAAACTGTCGCTTTAGGGGACAAAATTAATCATCAACACCCTTATCCTCCAAAACCACCATCTCCAGAAGAGGTGGTGGTCAAAGACCAAAGAATTTACACCCCCAAAAAAATGAAACAACGAAAAGAAAAACAACGACAAAAACAAAAAACAAAAAAAAAACAAAAAAAAAACAACAACAACAATCCACTATAAACAATAAACAAAAAGAGCAGCCATGGTGGACATTTGACTAGGTTTTTCAAGAAGCAGTAAACATACCAGAAGAGCATAAAAGTCTCAGAGGGGTCTCCGTGGAAAGAGACAGGAGGAGGATCATCGCCCTACCGAAAACACCAGAGCCTGAATACCACCCTGCTTGGCTCAGAAGACATTGTAGGCCTGTTTCCTGAAACCTTAGTCTCAGGCGTCCAGAAAAATTGACTCACAACACTGTGGTGTGTGAGAGCGACTTAGGTCTATGACTGATTTGGAGGAAGGTTTAGGCTGGGAGAACAAGCAGGCAGTGAGCTCATCTCAGCACTGTATCTGAGGCACCGAGGGATTTGCACTGAAAGGCAGGTTCACCTCTACCCCACTGGCCAGTCCCAGGGCACAGGGCTCTCAGATCTCCAACCAAGATGGATGCTCAGCCAGAGTCCTGACCCTGCCCTATGGAAGCCTGCTACAACCCTGCTCCTACAGCCTCGCCCCCACACACCATGGGTGTCAGGCCGATCTCTTTGCCTGATTCTTGTCACTCCCTGGCCCGCCCCAGGCAGTGGATTTGCAAGGGCCCCCCCAAGGGAACTGGGGGCAACGGAACTTCCAGGTTTCGGCCCACCGCCCTGTCAGGCAGCACAGGAGGCTGAGCCCCACAGCAATAGCAGCCCTACACTGACCTCTTGGTCCAGCTCCTGGCGCTGCCCACTGGGTATGGATCCACAAGAGGACTGCCAGTCGAGGGTGCAGTTGCCTGGCACCATCATAGAAAGCACCGAGCAGAATGCCTGGGACACGTGACTGTGACGAAAGAATTCACGCATGGGCATCATTCTCAGGTTTCCCTGTGGTGGAGCTTTTGCTCCCAGCATCTTGGCAGGCTAGAGCGCCCGATGACCTCAGTTTCCTCAACTGAGCAACGCTTTTGGTTGAGTTGGCAGCACTTATCCCCTCACACACACTTAGGGAAGGTCAAAGGTATGGTATTTGTTTCCTTGCCTGCCTCTGTGTTTCAAGTCTCAGCACATAGTGGCCCCTTTTATTGCCCCAGAGCCCCCGAGCATCCCTTAAATTCCTAAGACAGTATCTTTTGCCCTATGCTATCATGACTTGTCTCCAAGGCAAACTAGAGTTCCCTGAATATGGCCATCCCTTGTTCTCCATAGCAGACCCCTGGTCCAACATCAAAATATCCCGGCTAGCTCTGAGAAATTTGAGGGTTAGCTTCTCAGAGATTTGGTTGCTCTGTCTATAAGATGAAGATGAACAAGAGGCAGATTTAAGTAGCTCTTGGAGTAAGCAGTTTCTGGGGAAAAATCATCCATAAGCCACTCTCAGGCTAGTGATTCTGAAGCTTCTAACACTCTTGTTTTGAATGGAAGCCCATTAAGAGAGAAAATTCAGTGATGAGGAACACTCGCTGTTCTTGCAGACAACTTGAGGGCTGTTCTTAGCCACAGATGAGCAGCTCACAGTAACCTGAAACTCCAATTTCATGGGATTCAACACCATTTTCTGGCCACCATATACACCAGCACACACGTGGCATATATGCACAAAGACACACGTGTACATGTAAGCATAATTTACGGTGTTCTTCCTGGAAAGGGCATAGTAGTACACACCTCCAGTCTCTTGAGGGGCAGAGGATAGCCAATCTCTAAGTCTGAGGTATACATAGTGAATTCCAAGCTGGCAAGGACTGCATAATGAGACCTCGTCTCTAAAATAATGAAGACCAGATGGGTCTTTTTTTCCATAGAGGACGTTCATATTCTTCCTAGGCCTGGGTTCTCTTACTGGCTCCACAATGGAGATTGTCCAATTCTCTGATAGGGTTCAAGCCCACCGATTTGACATAGGGGGGAAATAAAAATAACTTGAAACTGCCAGGCATGGTGGTGCATGCCTCTAATCCCAGCACTCTGGCAGACAGGGACAGGTGGATCTCTGTGAGGTCAAGGCCAGCATGGTCTACAAATAGAGCCTAGAATCCCAAGTGCTACATGCAGAAACAGTCTCTAAAAAGAAACAAATAACAAAAAACAAAATAACACAGAAGCCAAGATTGGTCTGGAGAGTGTTCCATGCTTAATGCTCTTCCAGAGGACCCAGGTTTAATTCCCAGCATTCAGTGGCTTATTGTATCTACAGTCCCAGAGAAGCTAAGACCCTTTCCTGCCTCTGTGGTTGCCAGACATACATTTGGTGGACAGACCTACCTTGAGGCAAAATATCCATATATATTTCACTGAATATATAAATAGATAAATAAGGCAAATATCAAACTGACTGCGGCTGTCAACATTTATAATCCTAGCACTGAAGTGAAAGACGGAAAGAAGATCAAAAGTTTGACATCAACCTGGATTATAAAACAAGTTAGTGACTTTCCTAGGCTACACAGTATTAGAGTCAAAAACAAAACGGGGCAGACAAAATGGCTCAGGGGACAACACTGCCTGCCACACTAACATGACTACAAAGGTGGATCCCTAAAACCGATGGTAGAGGGGCTGCAGACAGGACTCAGAGGTTAAATTCCTGAGTTCAAATCCCAGCACCCACATGGGGGCTCAGGACCATCTAGAATGAGATCTTCAGGTGTGCAGGTGCCCTCTACCAGTATACAGGTGTACATGCAGACAGAACATTGTTTACTTAATAAATGAATATATAAATAAATAGATAAATAGATAGATAAACAAATAAATAAGTAAATCTGTAAAACGGAAAAATACATTGAGGGAGAAGAAGTTTTCCTCTGACTCCAGCACTCTCTCCAATATGTGTTTATATGTGCATGTATGCAAGTATATGTACACACACACACGAAAAAAATATATAAAACAGAGCAAATCTTCTCCTGTTGCTTAAGGGCTATAATACTTTTGTAGTTCAAAGAGACTGAAATATTTTCCTGGAACCTACATGTTTGAAATATGTCTTATAAAGCTGGGGAGAACTTTGACTGGACTCTGGAGATAAGCAATGAAGGTAATGGGACAGAATCTTAAACAGGGGAAAAGGCCACGGGATTCAGCCAGTGAGAAGAACCAGAGAACAAAATGCATATGGAATGCTGAGCAAGCTATTCTGTTACTGAGTTCTAAGGATAAAACCTGAAGAGGTGGGTTGAGGCTAGCAACAACATTTCAGGTGCCATAGTAGGACATCTGATCTCATTCTATAATCCTGAGGGCTATTTTCTTTTTCCTTCAGGCAGGGTTTCTCTTAGAATGTATGGTAGCCCTGTCTGTACTGGAATTCACTTTGTACACCACGGTGGTCTCAAACTCAGAGATCTGCCTGCCTCAGTCTGTGTAAATTTCTGACCAGTGTAAATTATCTACCATCTGAGATCTCAATTTGCTTTTACTAGTTTACAGGTGCTAAGAGAGCCCATGACTTTAATCCCAGCACCTGGGAGGCAAAGACAGGTAGTTCTCTGATTTTTGTTATTTCATAATATTTATTTTTTATACTAGTTACGGGTCATTTACTTTGTATCCCATCTGTAGCCCCTTACCTCATTTCCTCCCAATCTCATCCTCCCTCACTCATCTCCTCAACATGCCCTCTCTAAGTCCACTGATAGGGGAGGTCGTCCCATCCTTCCATCTGAACCTAGATTATAAGGTCTCATCAGGACTGTCTGCAATGCCCTCCTCTGTGGCCTAGCACGGCTGCTCCTCCCTCAAAGGGGGCGGGTCAAAGAGCCTGCCACTGAGTTCATGTCAGAGACAATCCCTGTTCCCCTTACTAGTCTAACCTACTTGGATGCTGAGCTGCCATGGGCTATGTCTGATCAGGGGTTCTAGGCTACAGACATGCATGGTCCTTGGTTGGAGAATCAGTCTCAGAAAGGCCCCTGTGCCCAGATATATTTGGTCCTTGTGGCGATCCCATCCTCTCCATGTCTTACAAACTCCCCCTTTGTTCATGATTCCCTGCACTCTGCCCGAGGTTTGGTTATGAGTCTCAGCATCTGCTTTGATACACTGCTAGGTAGAGAGGCCCTCTGTGGTAGGCTGCTATCCTGTTTTTTCTTTTCTCCTACTTCCCATGCCCATCCCATTTGTCATTCTAAGTGAGGATTGATCATCTTATCCCAGAACCTCTTCTTGTTTAGCTTCTTTAGCTGTACAGATTTTAATATGTTTTTCCCATCTTATAAGTCTAGTATTCACTTCTAAGTGAGTATATACTGTGTGTGTCTTTCTGCTTCTGGAATACCACACTCGGGAAGAAGATTTCTGATTTTCAATCCAGAATAGTGTACGGAGGTAATTCGAGGAGAGGCAGGGGGTTGTGGAGAGTCTGAGAGAGAGAGAGAGAGGGAAAGAGAAAGAGAGAGAGAGAGAGAGAGAGAGAGAGAGAGAGAGAGAGAGAGAGAGACTTAGAAAGAAAAAGCAAGCTGAGCCGGCTGAACACTTAAATCCAAGAACTCTGAGGATATAGGCAACTCTTGAGCCTAGGATACACAAGAAATGGCATCTCAAAAAAACCTAGAGTGCTGAATAAGTACTGAACCTTACAAATGAACTGTGGAAAGATAAAGACTGAAAACTTTCTACTATAATATTGTTCTTTATGTTGTGGAAATTAAAAGACCCAGCACAAAAGTGATGTTTTTGTATTCGGGTATCTATTGAATCTAGCATCATACCCTATTCATAAATATTCATGAGCTAGCAAAAGCATTAAACATGGATAATTAAATTCTACTGCTTTCAGATTTTCCTGGGACTCCTGTACTTACATGGGTTAGGTCAAGGAGAGACACCCTAAGATTGTATGCATTAACCAGTGAGGACAACTTGAGTCATCTACATCACTATTAGATTTAACACCCAAAATAGAGTAAGAGTCTAACTTACTTTAGCAGATACAGCAAAATCTGAAACCAGTGGATGATTCAATTTCCAAACAAGAAAAAAAGAAATTCAATGGGAGCTTGACACAGAACAGTCTTGAGACATTAATCTATTATTATCTCTTTCTTTAACCCCCCCAAAAAAACTTTATTTCATCAAGGCTAAAATTTTCTACATCATTTAAAAAAATGGCCCCATGGAAAGGCAATGAAAAAAGTAACACTACTACTCAATTTCCCTCTCCTCACAAGTGTAGCACTGGCAAAGGGGAACCACTGGCTGCCCCCTCAGACTGCATTCAGTCCCAGCTTTTCAAAGAGCAGGGTACGGGTTTCCCTCAAAATAAAACAATCACAGGCTACATGATCCTAAGGGAAATGAAGAGTACTGCCTGGCTTGATCTCCTTAATTTCTCTTGCAAGTTTCATATTACCGCAGAATACAAGACACCTGTGAGGAGAAGCTAAGGGCCCATGGGAAAAAAATAAGGTTTAGAGCAGCCAGGACCCTTTCTGAAGTTGCCAGCCCCACCTGCAAGGGAAGAAACAGGGCTGACAGGCTGTTGTCTCCAAGCATCAAAAGCTTTTAGCACTGCTTTGCTTTCAAGACAGGGTTTTACAATGTAGCTCTGGCTGGACTGGCAACCCATGGCAATCCACCAGCCTCAGTAGTGTGCATCAGATCTGATTCCCTCTTTCTTTTCTGTTAAAAGTTAATGGGATATTTCAAGAATATTCACAATGAAAACGTTTTTCAATTGTCCTCATACTCCTACATCTATCTATTTCCTAATTGACTGTCTCTTTAAGGGACAAAATTAAACATCACCATGCTTATCCTCCAGAAGGGCATACTCCAGAAGTAGTGAGGGTAGAAAACCACAGAATTTCTAAATCCAAAAAAAAAAAAAAAATTGAAAAAACAACAACAACAACAAAACTCTCAGTCATTTTGGACATTTAGCTAGGTTTTCCAAGAAGCAGTGAACAATGAGACCTGAAGAGCATGGAAGGCTCTGAGGGGTCTCCATGGAAAAAGACAGGTGGAGGAGCAACATTTTACCCAAAAACACGAGCCCTTGATACCTCCCTGCTTGTCTCATAAGGCATTGGGGCCTTTTTGATCTACTCTTAGTCTCAAGCAGCCTGAAAAAATTACTCACAAGATTGTGGTATCTAAGAGCGACCACTGATTTGGAGGGACTGGGAGAACAAGCAGGCAGTGACCACATCTCAGCACTCTGGGTATGAGGCACACAGGGATTCTGGCTGAAATGTAGGAACACCACTTCCCAGGCATCATCATCATATGCCATGGCAGAGAAAGAAAGGCATCTCCATGGCAGTGGAATTATAATGTAGCTAATGTTTACCTCTCAGTAGACAAGGAAACATAGATTATGCATCTGACCTACACCCCACATTATAGATTCATCTCCTCCAGGAAGGGCCTACTCTCCAAAGGTTTCATAGCCTCCCATTATAGTGACACCAAATGGGACCTAGTGTTCAAACATGAGCCTGAGAGGGCCTCTTTACCTCTAAATATTCACTCTCCATTCTGAACCCCTCTCAGGCAGGTGTTGTGGCCCAGTGTCTGGATCCCTTATTGTGTCAAGAACTCACACAGTGATAAGCAAAAGTTTTCTAAGACTATCTTTGGCCCTCCCCTCAGCCACCTTGTGCCAAACTCACATCCCATTAAATGTAACAAGATACAAGCATGTTCCAACATAAACATTATATAGTTGTTGAAATAGTTCTGAATGGGCTTCCTGATGTTGTTTGGAAATGACATAGAATGCCTGACTTCATCTACATTTACTCAGTCCTCAGGCCTTGTGTATACCTCGGGTCTATGAGGGAAAGATCCTTAAAAATTGTTTGCAAATGCAACAACTGTTATAATGTCACTTCAGTTTGTATATGGTTGACAGTGCATTATTTTCTGCCTATACTTAAACACTTATTTGATTTTGTCATTATTTTTAATATTTTGGGCATGCTTCTCTCTGGAGTAGAAAAGGTTGTGGGTCATCAGTTCTGTCTTACGGTGCATAAAGAAATCATTCACACACTTATACACCTACATTCACACACAAATATGCATACACACATACACACATACACATACATATTTACATACATACTCACAAGTGCATACATACATATACTCACACATACACAAATATATACAGAAGTACCCTGAGCTTTTCTAGATTTGGTTTTGTTCTATTTTCTGTCTGGGAGTGAACTTGTAAAGTAAAAACTTATAATGAGAAAAAGATTTTCCAGTTCTGCTCCTCCTAAGAGACAGGCACAAATGCAAATTATTGCGAATGCTAATTATTACAAAATGACCAGTTTGTCTGTGTTCCCATCTCCCTTGGTCTTTCCTCTAGCCCTTCTCTCAGGGAGGCATGTCTCAAGTCAAATTAAGGATTTAGAATAAATAGTGTGAATTAAGTCCATGGCAGTGATAATCCTTGACAGACAGCATGACAACTGGGAGAGGGTCCTCCAGAGGGAAGCAGACCCACAGGGAAGGGCAGAGGGAGAGGAAGAGAAGTGTGTGATTTTCTGTGTGGTGAAACAGTGGTAATAGTATAAAGAGGCAGCAGCCCTCTTGTGAGCAAAACTGAATAGTGTCAGCATTGAGGCTTGAGCTTTGCGAGCCTTTCCTCCTCCTGCCCTCACTACAGCTGGGTTTTGTCACCACACAGGTAAAGTGTCTGCAGCCAGAGCCTCTTCCCTGCCCTGCCTTAGTAGGGAGTTAGAGTTCTGTGTCTAACATTAAGCTGGATTACCTCTGTCTTTGTATTCAGCCCCTTTGTAGCTTTTCAAAAGTAAGAACGTGATTATAATCATTATTTACCAAATCCATTCATTCTAATGGGAAATGGGGCCCTTCTATCATACTCTTCAAATTCATTTTCCTTGTTTGCATGGAATCTTACTATGGAGTCCAGGCTCTTCTTGAATTTGCAATCCTCCTGTCTTAGCCTTCTGCATGCTGGGACTACAAGTAAGCACCACCATGCTAGGCTCAATTTCATTCATCTTGTCATTTATTGTAATATTTATGTGAGGGCAGTACTCCTTCAGGTCAAGACCTTATCCACTAAAGCTATTAAACATATCAACAGTGCTTCTTCTTTGCCAGGCATGTGCTCACCTTCCCTGTGTATGACAGCTCATTTAATTAGGGCCAAAACTCTCTGTGCAGAAGAGGAGCCTACTGACAAGCATTTGGGGATGGTGTCCTCAAATGCACAGAGTTCTTTTGTTTGGCTGTGGGTGTGGGAGGTATATGTGTGGGTGTGGTAACAGTACACAAAATTTGGAGGTCAGAGTTGATCTTCACCATCTTGGAGGCTTACCTAGCCTGGGAACTTCAAGGTAGGATCCCAAAGGTTACAGGTGAGTGAGTCAGATCTAAACTCAGGCCCTCATATTACACAAGTATGAGCCAGCTCCCCAGTTCTATCTGTGTAAGATTTTCAATCATAAGTGTTGATGCTGCCTGTACCTGCTTAACATACCCATTATACAGATGAAGGGACTGAGGCAGAAAAGGAGTCAGAGAAACTCTCTTAGTTAAGGGTTTAACCAACATTTTAATAACTATATTGTAGCATTCAAAGTTTGATTTTAAAACATGAAACTTAATTCAGCTCAGGTGTGGGCTATAATGTATAACACTTTGAAAAGCATATGAATTATACAATTATTTCTGAGAAATTCATTCTAGCACACTTAATTAGATTCCAATTAGTTAAGTCCGTCCAGATTGACTTTTGAGAGGCAACTGTCATGTTCTTAATAAATGTTGATGTCTCACTTAGAATAGGGATGGAACATGTATTAAATCCTTAAAATGAAAAACAGCTGGCTTTGTTTAGGTTGTCAAGGTTCTGACTATGTTTTTAACAAGTTGTCTTAGTCAGGGTTTCTATTGCTGTGGAGGGACACCATGACCACAGCAACTCTCATAAAGGAGAGTGTTTAATTGGGGTTCGTTTACAGTTCAGAGATTTAGTCCATTATTATCATGGTGGGAACCATGAGAGCATGCATGCAGACATGGTGTTGGAGAAGGAGCTGAGAGTTCTACATCTGAATCCAAACACAGCATGAAGAAAGACTGAGAAAGACACTAGGCAGAGGTTGAGCATCTGAGACCTCAAGGCTCACCCCCAGTGACTCACTCCATCCAACAAGGCCACACCAACTAATAATGCCACTCCCTAGGAATTCAAATATATAAATCTCTGGGGAACATCAATGAAGCTGTAGGCTATGGGGTAGCTTAGAAATTTGTTTACTAAACAGATTCTTCACAAATGCCACCACATTCCAAATGAGTGTAAGACAATTTAGAGTTGAATTCAACTCGCCATGGTTTGATTGTCCAATAAAAGGCAATATCAAGAAAGTTTTTGGTGGGAGCTACAAAATAAAAATATATGATAGAATTCAAATTCAGGATAACACAGACTACAAACCTAATTTTAGCCTAATATGCCTGGACTCTAGGGCTAATTCTCAAATATCACAAAAATGAATGAAAAGGTTAATAGAAAATCTGATCTACATCTAATTTAGTAACAGATGTTCTTGGGACTGATTTCTATCTATAATTTACTGTTTTTTGTTTTTTTTTTAATCTGGTTGTCTTCTGACCTCCATACATGCAAATGTAGGAAGTGCATGTCCAAAAACACAGAGACACACTCATTTCTTACTCAGTTTGCAGACAAAAAAGAAAAAGAAAAAAACAACAAAAAACAAAAACAAAACAAAACAACAACAACAACAAAAACACTTTTAACCACATGTGTGTTTGAGTTGTCCTGCCTGCTGTTGTCCAATCTCTTTTTTTGCAGTGCTGGGGTTGAACCCAGGGTCTCACATAAACATGCACATGAGCAAGTGGAACACCACCCTGAGCTATAGCTGCAGCCTTCCCGTCAGAGCCTGGGAAGAGTTTGTTAGGTCTCTGACTCCCACTACTGAACAACAACATTTTTTTTTAAATTCCTACTTCTGTTTCAAACTTTCAAAAGTTGATAAAATCTTGTACAACCACACTGGAAATCCATCTGGCGCTTTCTCAGACAACTAGGAATAGTGCTTCCTCAAGATCCAACCATACCACTCCTAGGCATATCCAAAAGAGGCTCAAGTACACAATAAGGTCATTTGCTCAACCATGTTTGTAGCAGCTTTCTTTGTAATAACCAGATGCTGGAAACAGCCCAGATGCTCCTAAACTGAAGAATGAATGCAAAAATTGTGGTACATTTACACAATGAAATATTACTCAGCAATGAAAAATAAGGAAATCATGAATTTGCAGGTAAATGGTTGGACCTGGAAAGGATCACCTGATTGAGCTGTCCCAGAAGCAGAAAGACACACATGATATATACTCACTCATATAGACATGTAATATAGAATAAACCTACTAAAATCTGTACATCTAAAGAAACTAATCAAGAGAGAGGACCCTGACTAAAATGCTCAATCCCCTTCCCAAAAGGCAAAGAGGAAGGACATCAGAAGAAAAAGAAAACAGGACACAAGGTACAAACCCGCCAGGGAGGGCCTGTTAAAGGCTCTGCCCTGCAGACTATCAAAGCAGATGCTGAGACTTATGTCTAAATGTTGGGCAATGTGCATGGAATCTTATGTAAGAAGTGGGAAATAGTAAGATCTGGAGAGGACAGGAACTCCACAAGGAGAGCAACAGAACTAGAAATTTGAACACAGGGGTCTTCCCAGAGACTCATATTCCAAACATATACCATGCATGATAACCTAGAACACCTGCACAGATGTAGCCCATGGCTGTATAGTGTCTAAGTGGGTTACATAGTAATGGGAAGAGGGACTGCCTCTGACATAATCTGATTGGCCTGCTCTTTGTTCACCTCCCCCTGAGGGGGGAGCAGCCCTACCAGGCCACAGAAGAAGACAATGCAGCAACTCCTGATGAGATCTGATAGACTAAGTTCAGAAGGAAGTAGAGGAGGACCTCCCCTATCAGTGGACTTGGGGAAGGTCATGCGTGAAGAAGGGGATGGGGGGTGGGGTTGGGAGGGGAGGAGCTTATGGGGAGATACAAAGTGAATAAGGTGTAATTAATAAAAATAAAAGAGTTTATACAATCTCTCTATCTCTTTATATATATACTGGTTTTTCAAAACAGGGTTTCTCTGTGTAGCCTTGGCTATCCTAGAACTCACTCTGTAGAGGAATCTGGCATCTAACTCAGAGATCTGCCTGCCCCTGCCTCCCAACTTCCCAGAATAAAGGCATGTGTCACCACTGCCCAGCATATACATACACACACACACATATATTAATATATATTAAAAGTTTAATATACCTACATATATATACTGTAAACCTTTAGAAATGCTTTTGGAGAAAGGATGAAACTATTTTACTTAGAGTCTACCATATTCCAGACTTTGTGATAGTTTATTTGCTATAGGAAAGAAAACCTACAACATTCCAGAGAGCCTCAGGGATTTCAGGATATTGAACTGACTAGAATTCTCTATTCCAATCTATGGAATATTCTAGCTTTACACAAATCTATTGTATAAGTATCTAGGAATCACTTGTTTTTGTTCCAAGTGGGGAAAGCACAGCAGTGATTGTTAGCCATGATAAAAGCTTACATAACGTGTCATTTTTTGGAAACCAATATTAATTTTTTTCTATTGTGCTAAAACATGATGTCATAATAACTTATGGAAGAAATAGTTTATTTGGGTTTAGCTCTCTAGTTTAACCTTACCTAACTTAAGGTTTATGAGTCTGCGATGGCAGAGCAGAGGCATGGGCACAAGCAGAAAGCATAGCAGCAAGAAAAGGAATTTGAGAACACACTTCATGAACCACAAGCATAAAGCAAAAAGAGTGACCTGGGAAGTAGAGTGAGGCCTTAAGCACTCAACACCCACTCCTAGAAATATACTTACTCCCAAAACTCCTCAACCAGAGTCATTGATTTTGCAAGTTGCCTCCTTCAGCAGACTAAGTAGCTGGGTGACAGGTCAACACTACCAGGCCCAGATTGACAAAATAATCTAGAAGCAGAAAATTAGGAATTCAAAGTTGCTTTCAGCTACACCTAGTGATTTCAAGGACAGCCTGGGCTACAGCAGGCCCTATCACAGTGGTTCTCAACCTTCCTAATTCTGAGACACTTTAACAGAGTTCCTCATGTTGTGGTGAACCCCAACCATAAAATTATTTCATTGCTGTTTTGTAACCGTATTTTTATTACATTTATGAATCATAATGTAAATATACAGGTTATCTAATATGTGACTCCTGTGAAAGACTCATTTGACCCCCAAAGGTGTTGCGATCCACAGTTTGAGAGCTGCTGCCCCATCAAAAAGTACAAAGGAGAAAGGTGAGTGGAGAGGACAAAGAAAATGAGAAAGGGTGGAAAGTGCCTAGATTATTTTGTCAACCTGGGTCTGTAGTGTTGACCTGTCACCCAGCTACTTAGTGTACTGAAGGAGGCAGCTTGAAAAACCAATGACTACATGGGCAACTTATATAGACCCTGTCTCAAAAAAAATAAAACAGGCTAGAAATATAGCACAGCAGTAAGCCATTTAGCCAGAATGCTTTGAAATGCTACTTAAAAAATAAAAATCACATTCTGCATTCTACCCTGGAGTTTTTGCCTGTCTCCTAAATGATTTTTTAAATTTGTGTTCGTTCCAGTTCTTGGTATTATAAAGTTCTATGGTTTGCCTAAGACACAATACCATGTATCCACAACTACAGTACCACAAGCACAGAAGATATATTTATCTTGTGTCTGAAAATACCCTCTATACTTAGTCTATTTGATCCCATTCCTTGGACAAACACACTTTTTCACTACCTCTACTCTTTTACCCTTTCTACTTAGTCCTTTTAGACAGGTTGCCTTCACTTAGGAATACAGAGTTCAAATTCAACATGCCCTGATGGCTCACTTCATTAGTCATTGATCATATCCCATTACATCAAACTTCTTGGGTCTCTTGAGCCCATCTGTCAATAATTATTGAAAGTTATCTTGGTTGCTACCACTTTAAAGCTCATCAGTAAATTTGGTGCAAACATTGACCAGCAGAGGAGATTTAGGTATTCAGATGAGCTAGGTAAATATTTGGGTATACTGCTAATGGGAAGTAGGATAAACATATAGTTTGCTGTGTTAGTACAGCCAACCATCTCCAAAGTGGCTATATCATTGTGCATCTCCACTAACAATAATTGGAGGTTTTGTTGTTGGGTCGCCACACCAACACCTGGCCCACTCTCAGGTTATGGTTAAAATTTAGCCATTCTAACATGTGTATTTCCTGTTTGGGGTTTTGGGTTTGTTTTGTTTTTAAAGGGACTTTTCATTTCAATTAAGTAGGTGTCAAGAACACACCTTCAAGAAGAATCTAAGGCTGCAGAGTCAGACATGTGCAATGCTAGCACAAACACCAGTGGGGACTGACCTAGGCTTGCATATGATTAGAACTGTGACAGCTGTGTTGTTAGAACTTTCTACACTACTAAGTAATTACCCCAGCCTCACCCTCCCAGGGTCCTGTTATTTCTACTGCACAGTTGTATGGAAAACAAGGTTTTCTCCACAATGCATTTGTGGCATTGCAGCAGAAATGCCTGTTGTCTTCTTATAGAACACACTATCTGAAGACTTCACTTTTACAGTTTATCTAATTCTCTGAATCTTTCCTTGGGATTTTTTTTTTCTTCTTCCAGGACAAGCTTACAAGAGAATACCTTAAAAGGCCTCAAATGCCCTTGATTTTCTTCGACTTACCAAGGCTGAATCAGGACCAGGTAAATCAATTAAATAGTCCTATATCCCCCAAGGAAATAGAAGCAGTCATCAAAAGTCTCCCATCCAAAAAAAGCCCAAGACCAGAGTGTTTCAGGGCAGAATTCTACCAGATCTTCAAAGAAGAGCTAACTCCAATTCTCTTCAAACTATTCCACAAAATAGAAACAGAAGGAACACTACCAAACTCATTCTGTGAAGCCACAGTCACCTTGGTACCTAAACCTCACAAAGACCCAACAAAAAAAGAGAACATCACGCCAATCTCCCTTATAAACATTGATACAAAAATACTATACAAAATACTTGCAAACCGAATACAAGAACACATCAAAGATATCATCCACTATCACCAAGTAGACTTAATCCCAGGCATTCAGCTGTGGTTTAACATACGGAAATCCATCAATGTGATCCACCATATTAACAAAATGAAAGAAGAAAACCACATGGCAATCTCTCTAGATGCTGAAAAAGCATTTGACAAAATCCAACATCCATTCATGTTTAAAATATTGGATAGATCAGGGATACAAGGCACATATCTAAACATAGTAAAGGTGATATATAGCAAACGTATAACCATCATCAAACTGAACGAAGAGAAACTTAAAGCAATCCCACTGAAATCAGGGACAAGACAAGGCTGCCCACTCTCTCCATATCTCTTCAACATAGTTCTGGAAGTCCATGCTAGAGCAATAAGACAGTTGAAGGAGATCAAGGGGATACAAATTGGAAAGAAAAAAGTCAAATTATCAGTATTTGCAGATGATATGATAGTAGACGTGAGTGACCGCAAAAACTCTTCCAGGGAACTCCTACAGCTCATAAACACCTTCAGCAAAGTGATCTGATACAAAATTAACTCAAAAAAATCAGTAGCCCTCCTGTATACAAAAGACAAAAGGGCTGAGAAAGAAATTAGGGAAACAACACCCTTCACAATAGCCATAAATGACATAAAGTACCTTGGAATAACCCTAACCAAGCAAGTCAAAGACTTGTATGAAAAATATTTCAAGTCTCTGAAGAAAGAAATAGAAGAAGGTATCAGAAAATGGAAATATCTTCAATGCTCATGGCTTGGCAGGATTAACAAAGTAAAAATGGCCATCTTACCAAAATCTATCTACAGATTCAATGCAATTCTCATCACATTACCAACACAATTCATTACAGACCTGGAAAGAAAAATTCTCAACTTCATATGGAATAACAAGAAACCCAGAATTGCTAAAACAATCCTCTACAATAAAAGACCTTCTGGAGGTATCTCCATCCCTGATTTAAGCTGTACTATAGAGCAACCGTTATAAAAACTGCATTGTACTGGCATAGAAACAGAATGGTGGATCAATGGAACTGAACAGAGGACCCAGAAATAAGCCCACACACTTATGGACACCTGATCTTTGACAAAGATGCCAAAACCATACAATGGAAAAAAAAAAAAAGATAGCATCTTCAACAAATGGTGCTGGTCTAACTGGATGTCTACATGTAAAAAAATGAAAATACTATTTTCATACTTATCACCCTGCACAAAACTGAAGTCCAAGTGGATCAAAGACCTCAACAAAAAACTGGACACATTAAATCGGTTAGAAAAAGGAAGTGGGGAATACCCTTGAACTCATTGGCACAGGAGAAAACTTCCTGAACAGAACACCAACAGCACAGGCTCTAAGAGCAACAATCAATAAATAGGACTTCTTCATGAAACTGAAACGCTTCTGTAAAGCAAAGGATACCATTAACAAAACAAATCGATAGCCTACAGACTGGGAAAGAATCTTCACCAACCCTTTATCTGACAAAGGGCTAATATCCAGTATATATAAAGAACTAAAGAAGTTGAAAAACAGCAAACCAAGTACTCCAATTAAAAAATGGGGAACAGAGCTAAACAGAGAACTCTTTGTAGAGGAATATCAAATGACAGAGAAACAATTCAATAAATGCTCAAGGTCAATAGCCATTAGGGAAATGCAAATCAAAACTACCCTGAGATTTCACCTTACACCCTTCAGAATGGCCAAGATGAAAAACTCAAGTGACAATACATGTTGGAGACGTTGTGGAGAAAGGGGAACCATCCTCTACTGCTGGTGGGAATGTAAACTTGCACAACCATTCTGGAAATCAATCTGGCGCTTTCTCAGACAACTAGGAATAGTGCTTCCTCAAGATCCAGCCATACCACTCCTAGGCATATATCCAAAAGGGGCTCAAGTACACAATAAAGACTTTTACTCAACCATGTTTGTGGCAGCTTTACTTGTAATAGCCAGAAGTTGGAAACAGTTCAGATGCCCCTCAACTGAAGAATGGATGCAGAAGTCGTGGTACCTGTACACAATGAAGTACTATTCTGCAATGAAAAAGAAGGAAATCATGAAATTTGTAGGTAAATGGTGGGGCCAAGAAAAGATCATCCTGAGTGAGCTGTCCCAGAAGCAGTGGGACACACACACGGTATGTACTCACTCATATAGACATATAACATAGGATGAACCTACTAAAACGTGTACATCCAAAGAAACTAATCAAGAGAGAGGACCCTGACAAAAATGCTCAATCCCTATCACAAAAGGCAAAGAGGATAGATATCAGAAGAAGAAAAGAGCAAACAACCTAGGAACCTGCCACAGAGGGCCTCTGAAAGCCTCTGCCCTGCAGACTATCAAAGCAAGTACTGAGAATTTTGGCCAAAAGTTGGGCAAAGTGCAGGGAATCTTATGTAAGAATTGGGAAATAGTAAGATCTGGAGAGGACAGGAACCCCACAAAGAGAGCAACAGAACCAGAAAATTTGAGCACAGGGGTCTTCCAAGAGACTCATACTCCAACCAAGTACCATGCATGGAGATAACCTAGAACCCCCACACAAAAGCAGTCTATGGCTACGTAGTATCCTAGTGGGTTACATATTAGTGGGAAGAGGGACTACTTCTGACATAATTGATAGGCCTGTTGTTTAATCACTTTCCCCTGAGGGGAGAGCAGCCTTACCAGGCCACAGAAGTGGACAATGCAGCCATTCTCGATGTGATCAGAAAGACTTAGATCAGAAGGAAGGATAGGAGGTCCTCCCGTATCAATGGACTTGGAGAGGGGCATGTGCGAAGAAGGGGGAGGGAGGATGCGACAGGGAGGAAAGGAGGGAGGGGCTTATAAGGGGATACAAAGTAAACAAATTGTAATTAATAAAAAAATTAATAGAGCTAGGTATGTAATACTTCTTGATTTCTCTCATTATTCCTCATATTTCTGTGTTACCTTAAAAAATATCTCAGAAATATATCACCATTTCTTTATCCCTTCCATTTTGCATGTTACAGTCTTTAAAACAACAGATATCTAAAAGAATTGGCATTTTTTCCTTGTACACTTGAATCTACCTTTCAATTCCTGTGTGGTCTTAAATTAAAATATGAGTCAGGCACTTCCTTTTTGATATCTCTTGATGATTTTCTAAGTCCTACAGAATAAAGTCTAAGCTTACAGATCCAAACACTGTCTACTCCATGCTTTTGACTTTCATATGCTTTGCCCTAGACCTTTCTCTCATCTTTTAAGCTTGGCTATGGAGCTTAACTTTTCCATGAAACAGCAGTGGTTCTCAACTGTAGGTTGAGGTCCATTGGGGGCGGGGCCAAATGACTCTTTCACAGGAGTCACCTAAGAACTTCAGAAAACAGATGCTTACACTTCAATTCATAACAGTAGTAAAATTACAGTTATGAAGTAGCAACAAAAATAATTTTATGGTTGGAGTCACCACAACATGACATTAAGAAGTATGAGGGCCAGCCTGAGTTAGAGGCTCCTATCTTCCACAATATCATTCTAAAATTTCCCCCACTACTTCATTTTATTTTCTTTGAACTCTGTGCAGTCAAAGACGGTATTTTAATCCTCTTTAAGCCCAGAAACTGGCACCAAGTAAACCTGGAGTTTACATGAAAGAATGAATGAGGTGAGTAGACAAGGCATACGAAATAAACTGAATTTTCTGCCCAATAGCTTTTTCTGAGTATAATTATTAAGTTACATTAAAGCAAATTTATCAAAATTTTAGCAAAGAGATCCAAGGGAAAACTCAGTTCACTTCTAATTCATTTGATTTTTTGTTTTGATACAATATCTTAGTATGGAAGACAGGCTGACAAAATAAACCTCTGTGTCTTCAACCTCCCACACATCCTGAGATTACAGGTACTTACCACCATGCCCATTATAAATTTCTTGTTTTTAAAGATCTCTTAAATTACCCTTATAGTGTCTGTGTGTGTGTGAGTGTGTGTGTGTATGTGTGTGCAAGTGTGTGCACAGTAAATGAGTTATCTTCCTCCATCACTTTTTAGTCTTGTTTTATGATCTCTCACTGAACCTGGAACTGGCTGTTCTCTGGCTGAAAAGTCCCTAAGCCATACCTGTGCTCACCTGGCCAACCCATCACCCCCGTACACATACACACAAACACACACTCACACAAACACACCAAGAGTTTCTGGCACACACTGACACTTTCATTTGAGTAGTGGTGATCTGAGTGGTCCTCATGCTTGTAGAGAAAACACTTTATCCACTAAGCCACCTTCTTAGCACCCCTATAATCCTCCTTTGTCTTTGTAAGCAAACATTTCTTAAGATATTTGATCAGATTTAACAAATATATTTTTAAGTCAGTGAGATGGCTCAATGAATAGGAATACCACAATGACCTAAACTCCAGGCCATAGGACCCACAAGATGGAAAGAAATTGTTCTCTCACCTCCACATGTACATGCCCATAACACACAATAGCACAGAAGCCTGCATGTACCTTCCTTATTACATTAAAAATATAATAAGGACAAAAGTACAACATTTTCCGGGAATTATATTTAGTAAGGGTTAAAGAATAGTAACTGCTGTGACTTGGGGAGATTGCTCTGCAAAAACACAACTTGATGCTCTCCCAGGACCTGAGTTTGGTTCTTGGCACAGACACCAGCTGGGTCACAATTGCTTGTAACTCCAGCTCCAGGGGATCCAATGTCCTCTTCTGGAAACCAAGGCACATGCACTCAGGCATGCATACCCGACACCCAAACATAAAAAGACTAAAGATGCTACAATTAAAAGGCGCACTTCATCGTTACATTACTTCTTCAGGCTCCCAAGTTCCAGTTCTCTGTCATCTGTCTTAAGCATTGTAAGGCAGGACTACCAAAGTGTCCCAAATTTTCTGAAGCATTACTGAATTTGTTACCTTTTCCCCTAATGAGAAATACCTTTGATGGCAACTGTCTTTCACTAAAGTGAAAATAAATCAACACAAGAAATGAGTTATTACAAATAAAGCAGAGATCACAAAATTGAGAGACAGAAAAAGTTAGTTTTCTTTTTAATTTTTGAAAATTTATTTATGCATAAAAGTGTTTTGCCTGCATGCATGTACATGTTCCTGGTGGCCAAAGAGATCAGAAGAGGGCAGTAGATTCCTTGGAACTGTAGTTATGGATAGTTTAACCACCATGTGGGAGCTAGAAATTAAACCCATGTCCTCTACAAGCTCAATAAGTGCCCTTACAGCTGAACCATCTCTTTAACCTCACAAAATTGTCAGTCCTGGCTGACTTACACAAGACTGTGAAAAACTAATCTTCAGGTAATCCCACAGGTCAAATCTACTTGTGTCACATCTGTTTGAGTCTCTTTAAAGAGTCCTGATAGTGTTTGTGTGCATGCTTGCACTCGAAAGTAAGAGAAAGTGGATCTGTAATTGAAGCATTTATGCTAACTGATCCCAATGTCATAGTCATTAAATGATTCTTTCATATTCATCAAAAATAAAATTAGTATAATCAATTCTAAACCTGTCACTTTAGAAATTAATCAACTGACAATTTTTTAAATAAGAAGGCCAGTCTTGAGTGTTTCAATAATAGCCAGTTACGTAAAATGCCTCAAAATTTTATCATAAGACCAGCAAAGTGGCTCAATGGGTAAGGACACCTGCCAACAAGTCTGATGACCTGATTTAGATCCCTAGAATTCACATGGAGGAAAGAGGGAATCCACTCCCACAAATTGTCATCTGAGCTCCACAACTGTACCATGTCAAACTGATAGGAGCAAACACCCACACACATGTACACAGCTAAAAGAAAAATAATAACATACACTATTCCATATACACTGTAACTCTGCTGCAATTCAATCCATTTTTATGTAGGTATCTGTAATTTTTAACATGGTACCTTCCCATATCTGAGGATATTGCTTCCAATTTAACATCTAAATTGGATCAGCATTTCCAATTTTGAATAAAATTTTAAACACAGAATGTGTTTAAAGATCATCATTTTTGGAAAACAAGTTTGATCAAACTTTTACAATTTTGTAATACAAAAAAATTCAAAGAGTAATATTTCACATTAAAAAAGCTATGCAGCACAAGGAAACATCACATAAAACATCTACTCTTGCTTGTGAATTTTTAGTTTTATTAACCTACAACAATTCCTTTTTGCTCTTGAGTTAAAGTTGTCCAGTGCATTTGGTGTCCCTCAAAAGACAAACAAACAATTAACCAACAAAAAAAAAAAAAATGGTAACAACAGAAAAGACACAGACTTTAAAATAGCAAGACTCCATGATGGTTTAGAAGAGAGACACTGTCTTTGTAACATGCGAAACGAGAGAAAAAGGAGATAAAAACTGGAGAAAAGGATGACAACAAATCTGTTCTTCCAAACTTCATGATTCATGTTTATGAAACAACAATGTTCCCAAAAAGTGAATATCAGTGTTACACAACAGAAAGTAAGAAAAAGGCCACAGGAAAACTGACAATCAAACCCCAACCACATAAGCATGCATTTGTCTCTGGCCTAGATGATTAATTTTACATAAAAGAAGTAAATACAACCAATCAAGGAATGTTACAATGCCAAATTAGCCACAATCATGAGAGTTAAGCTACCACAGAAATTTTCTTACTGACTAACCAGATCAACTCCCACAGCATTCAGAAGACACTGAGGCCCTGTCTCCTAACAGAGTTATTACCACCAGTGACTGCTGGTATTCAGGAAAGCTAGGATTCTTTGCTCACTAACTGCCCATACACAATCTCTGCCTTTAGATGCTTTTTATTTACCATAAACCACAAATGTAAAATGAAGTTCTGTGAAATCTAACAAAAGCATTGTGGCAGGTAAAACAGAAGTAAACATAGCATAGTACTCACTGTTCACACCAATTTAAAAACAAAATTAAGTAATAATCCACAAGGAAATCAACAAAATGTCCTAAATAAAGGGAAACTAAACCCTTTGGTATTTTGAAATTTTCAGCCACTTTGATAAAGGAATATAATGTTCGAAATAGTAAGTACTTCTTTGGATCTATGACAGCAAGAAGAAATGTAACAAGGCCCATCGTTGTGTAGATTCTTTACAACCAAATCATTCAGCAGATTTCTGTTGCCATACTCATTTAAACAGTAGCTGATTTTTCAAGGTTCTTCTCAAACCCCAGTTGTTCATTCTTTCTGAATGTTGCCACAGATTTGTATACTCTACCTACATATCACCAGGATCTGAAGAACCCTCTTCCTTTAGAGCCAATCAAAAAGGGCCTGCTTAGAATGTAAACACTCTTCTGCTGTAGATTTAGACTCTGGAATGTGTATCCAAACTGATATCACTGCATTGTTTTTGCCTGTTCCACACAAGTAAACTTGATGCAGGCAATTAATCTGAGGTACGATTCAAGCCTGTCATTTATAATTTTCGACACAACTGAATTGTTTAAAGCTTTGTTTTAATCTCAAAAATGTTGGGATGGAAAGGAGAAGCCTAAGGTGGCTAAGTATGTTAGCTGCAGGTGCAAAACATGAGCCAGTTTTCTTCAAAAGGCTAATTGGTATCTTTTAAAACCCTTGTTTTCAACAAAACTTTATGTAACACCACCTGGAAACACAGGACATTAACAATTTGGGATAGAGGAGGGGGCGGTTCTGCTCCCTGACAAAACAGGAAATCCTGAGGTTCCCCTCTCACTTTCCCAGTTGCTTTCAGTAAGGTACAATATTGGCCAGCTTGGGTCCCTTCTCGTTTTGTACCCCTACGCAATCTTGGGCGTAATTTGGGACAAATAACCCACTGATTAGGCTCTTCCTCCTATGTATGTAGGCTCTCACTTAATTAGAAACTGTACCTTGGAATCCTGTTTCGTACCGCCACTGCATAAGAGGAGATAACCTGACGCTCTCTACCTGGAGAAAAATGTAACCCAACCCTGGCCAATATATTTATCTCAGGTAAATAGAAAGGGGCGATGTGTCCTATCATCGGGGATTCCCTCAAATCATCCCCCTCTGGGCCTAAGAAGCTCAGCTCCTTCCCTAGCCCAGAGCCTCACCCAGCACTGTCTGATCTCTAAGTGAGACCTGGAATCCTGTACCTCTGTAGTGCACCCGAGAGGTCGATGTAGCTAAACTTGTCCTTCAGGCTCCAGGACCTGGGCAGTGGAGTCTTCTTCTGGTCCACGGCCGGGTAGAGGCTCTTCAAACGCTCTGTGGCTCCTGCTCAGAAACAGGCCGACGCACTACTGGAAGTCTCCAGGGCCCGGACCTGAACACCTGCAGATGATCCCGGAATGCCTGCAGCCCAGCCAAGGACATGGCTTGGCCAGGCAGAGCGCTGGCGAGCTTGGCCTCTACAGTGGTGGCCAGGGGCGGCATGAGTGCTGGCGGGTGGGGCAGCATGGAGGCCACCTCAGTTCCTAAGCCTCCACCGGGTGAGCCAGCCTGGGAGGAGTCGATGCTGGAGGACATGGGCACGGGCAGGGCATCTCCGGAGCCAGAGGCCCCACTGGTGGCTGGTGGCAGAGGCTGCTCAGACATCCCTGCAGCCACTCAGAGAGCGGCTTCTCCACTAGTCACCGCTTCCTCCCGTGCTTCCCTGGTCTCTGTCACTATGACGCCCAGAGGCGCTGTCACTGTGACGCCCAGAGGCGCTGTCACTGTGACGCCCAGAGGCGCTATCACTGTGACGCCTAGTCTGCGCGCCCTGGAAGTCGGAGCGCAGCGGTGGAGGAGACCCGCTGGGGGTGGGCCTGGGGGCGTGAGGAAGCCTCCGCCAGGCGCTGGCGGTCAGGTGACCCGGAGTGGTGGGACAGCAAGGGGTGCTGGCTGGTGGGCATGGATGAGGTGGGGAAAAGAAGCAGAGAGCCTGGGAGGGGCGCTGCTCTCCCGTCTGTTTCCGGTGGGCAGACAGGCTGTGGAGACTCTGCGCGGGGGTAGCGCCAGCTGAGGGGGTGGTGCCAGGTGCGCCTGCCTGCTGGTTGTTTGGCAGCCTCTCAGGTTCAGGCTCAGCCCTGCTTCTCTCCTTGAGCCATTCCCTCAGACTCAGCGAGCCTGCTTTGCACCCAG
Organism: Meriones unguiculatus; assembly: GCF_030254825.1. Lineage (NCBI taxonomy): Eukaryota > Metazoa > Chordata > Mammalia > Rodentia > Muridae > Meriones > Meriones unguiculatus. The sequence goes on along the minus strand of NC_083369.1, from coordinate 157,880,084 downwards.
GGAGAGCAATTGAGCCCTGCTGGACCACAGGGAGCTTAGCCAGGGATTCCCTAGTGAGTCCATAAAGGGCCGCAGGAAACCATACATGAAGGAGAAGTCTCTCTCTTAAAACAGTTAGTCTTTCGTTATTTAATTAAAGGATGAGGAGTCCCTGCGAAGTTCCTGGAGGCAAAAGGAGCCACTTTGGGAATACCAACCAAGACAGATAGATGGTCAAAGGGCAGGAAGGGGAAATGCTTGTGCATTTAGGAAGGGCTTCTGGAGATTTCTAATCATTTTATGAGCGCATTAATTCTCATCATAGGCCTCTTTGTTTGGTAGCAAAAAATTATGCCCTTTTTTTAACATGGGAATCCGTACTTGCTGCATAGCAAACACCCCCAAAGTCAGTGACATACGATTTATTATTAAACATATCTGTGGAGCAGGTTTCTCCTGACTTCGTAACTGACCTATTGCTAAAAAAAAAAAAAAAAAGAGAGAGAGAAAAAAAAATACCCACTCATGACTCAGGTGACTCGTGTAAAAGAACACTTATACTTAGAGGCTTACTCACAGTTTTAATGTGTTAGTCCATGATCACCAGGACAGGAAGCATGACAGCAGAGAGTTAGGCTTTGTGGTGGAGAAATAGTAGAAGAGCTCATAAATTGATCTGAAAGTTGCAGGCAGAGAGCCAGAGACCTAGAGAGGAAAACAGATAGATATTGGGGCTGGTATGAGTTTTTGACAACTCAAAGCCCAACACCAGAGATATACTTCCTCCAATATGGAACCTCCTAATCCTTTTCAAACAATTCCACTAACTGGAGACCAGTTAAGTATTCAAAGATATAATCCTATGGGAGCCATTCTCATTCAAACCACCACACCTTCCCTGTGTCTTCTGCTTGAATGAGCTTATCTCAGACATTCAAAGTGTGTTGGCTGTGGCTGTGAGCCACCTTACCACTTGACTTAGGAAGGATCTGATGACAAGCTAACAGATATGGTCACTGGCTGGATTCCTTTACCCAGGAAAAATAAGGACACCACATCATTACTAGCTATTGGCCAGAAGGGGCCCTCAGATTGGACCTCTTCAAAATAACAGCAGATTTTACCAAAGTGTGCATATCAAGAATACAACAGCACCAGAACCAAACCCAGGATGAGGTGACACATTGTCATTTTTGTCACTTGAGTTTTTGATCTTAACCATTCTCATGGGTGTAAGGTGAAATCTCAGGGTTGTTTTGACTTGCCTTTCCCTAATGGCTAGTGAGGTTGAGCATTTCTTTAAGTGCTTCTCTGCCATTCGGTATTCCTCTACAGAGAATTCTCTGTTTAGCTCTGTTCCCCATTTTTTAAGTGGATTACTTGGTTTGCTGCTTTTCAGCTTCTTTAGTTCTTTATATATACTGGATATGAGTCCTCTGTCAGATAAAGGGTTGGTGAAGATTCTTTCCCAATCTGTAGGTGGTCGCTTTGTTTTGATGACGGTGTCCTTTGCTTTACAGAAGCTTTTCAGTTTCATGAGGTCCCATTTATTGGTTGTTGCTCTTAGAGCCTGTGCTGTTGGTGTTCTGTTCAGGAAGTTTCCCCCTGTACCAATGAGTTCTAGGGTATTTCCCACTTTTTTTTTCAAGCCGATTTAATGTGTCTGGTTTTATGTTGAGGTCTTTGATCCACTTGGACTTCAGTTTTGTGCAGGGTGACAAGTATGGATCTATTTTCATTTTTCTACATGTAGACATCCAGTTAGACCAGCACCATTTGTTGAAGATGTTATCTTTTTTCCATTGTATGGTTTTGGCGTCTTTGTCAAAGATCAGGTGTCCATAAGTGTGTGGGTTTATTTCTGGGTCCTCTGTTCGATTCCATTGATCCACCATTCTGTTTCTATGCCAGTACCATGCAGTTTTTAAAACTGTTGCTCTATAGAACAACTTAAGATCAGGGATGGAGATACCTCCAAAAGATCTTTTATTGTAGAGGATTGTTTTAGCAATTCTGGGTTTCTTGTTATTCCATATGAAGTTGAGAATTTTCCTTTCCAGGTCTGGAAAGAATTGTGTTGGTAATTTGATGGGCATTGCATTGAATCTGTAGATTGCTTTTGGTAAGATGGCCATTTTTACTATGTTAATCCTACCAAGCCATGAGCATGGGAGATCTTTCCATCTTCTCATATCTTCTTCTAATTCTTTCTTCAGAGATTTGAAATTTTTTTCCATACAAGTCTTTGACTTCCTTGGTTAGGGTTACTCCGAGGTACCTTATGTCATTTGTGGCTATTGTGAAGGTTTTTTTTTTTTTTTTTTTATCTGCAAACTGACGAAGAAATGAGTGTGTCTCTGTGTATTTGGACATGCACTTGCTACATTTGCATGTATGGAGGTCAGAAGACAACCAGATTAAAAAACAAACAGTAAATTATAGAAATCAGACCCAAGAATATCTGTATTAAATTAGAGGTAGACAAGATTTTCTATTAACCTTTTCATTTATTTTTGTGATATTTGGGAATTGGCCCTAGAGTCCAGGCATATTAGGCCAAAATTAGGATTATAGTCTGTGTTATCCTGAATTTGAATTCTATCAAAATTTTTATTTTGTAGTTTTTACCAAAAACTTTCTTCATATTGCCTTTTTTAGGACAATCAGACCTTGGTGAGTTGAATTCAACTCTAAATTGTCTTACACTCATTTGGAATGTGGTGGCATCTGTGAAGAATCTGTTTAGTAAAATTTTCAAAGCTACCCAAAGCCCACTGCTTCATTGGTGGTCCCGAGAGATACATATATATATGAATGCCTAGGGAGTGGCATTATTAAGAGGTATGGCATTTTTGGAGGGAGCATGTTACTGGGGGTGAGCTTTGAGGTCTCAGAGGCTCAACCTCTGCTCAGTGTCTTTCTCTGTCTTTCTTCATGCTGTGTTTGGATTCAGATGTAGAACTCTCAGCTCCTTCTCCAATACCATGTCTTCATGCATGCTCTCATGGTTCCCACCATGATGATAATGGACTAAAACCCTGAACTGTAAACCAGCCCCAATTAAACACTCTCCTTTATGAGAGTTGCTGTGGTCATGGTGTCCCTCCACAGCAATAGAAACCCTGACTAAGACAACTTGTTAAAAAAATAGTCAGACACTTGACAACCTAAACAAAGCCAGCTCTTTTTCATTTTAAGTATTTTAATACGTGTTTGTTCCCTATTCTTAGCGAGACATCAACATTTATTAAGAACATGACAGTGCCTCTTCAGAGTCAATCTGGACGGACTTAACTAATTGGAATCTAGTTTAGTGTGCTGGAATGAATTTCCCAGAAATAATTCTATAATTCATATGCTTTTCAAAGTGTTATACATTCCATGCCATTCCTGAGCTGAATTAATAAAGTTTCACGTTTTAAAATCAAACTTTGAATCCTACTATATGGTGGGTAAATCCTTAACTAAGAGAGTTTCTCTGACTCCTTTTCTGCCGCAGTCCCTCCATCTGCATAATAGGTATGGTAAGCAGGTACAGGCAGCATCAACACTTATGGTTGAAAATCTTACACATCTAGGACTGGGAGAGATGGCTCATACTTGTTGTGTAATATGAGGGCCTGAGTTTAGATCCGACTCACTCACCTGTAACCTTTGGGCTCCTACCTGGAAGGTCCCAGCCTGTGTAAGCCTCCAGGATGGTGAAGATCAACTGTGACCTCCAAATTTTGTATACTGCTACCACACCCACACATATACCTCCCCCCACACACACCCAAACAAAAGAACTCTGTGCATTTGAGGACACCAACCCCAAATGCTTGTCAGTTGGCTCCTCTTCTGCACAGAAATCTTTGGACCTAATTAAATGAGCTGTCAAACGCAGGTCATTCGAGCACATGCCTGGCTCAGCAGCAATGTTGATATGTTTAATAGCTTTAGTGGATAAGGTCTTGACCTGAAGGAGTACTGCCCTCACATAAATATTACAATAAATGACAAGATGAATGAAATTGAGCCTAGCATGGTGGTGCTTACTTGTAGTCCCAGCATGTAGAAGGGTGAGACAGTAGGATTGCCAATTCAAGAAGGGCCTGGACTCCATAGTATGATTCCATGCAAACAAGGAAAATGAATTTGAAGAGTATGATAGAAGTGCCCCATTTCCCATTAGAATGAATGGATTTGGTAATTAATGATTATAATCATATTCTTCCTTTTGGAAAGCTACAAAGGGGACTAATACAAAGACAGAGGCAATCCAGCTTAATGCTAGACACAGAAATGTGACTCCCTACACAGGCAGGGCAGTGAGGAAAGAGTAGCCTCTGGCTGAAGAAAGTTTACCTATGTGATGACAACACCCAGCTGGAGTGAGGGCAGAAGGAGGAAAGGCTCACAAAGGTGAAGCCTCACTGCTGACACTGTTCAGTTCTGCTCACAAGATGGCTGCTGCCTCTTTATCCTATTGCCACTGTTTCACCACACAGAAAATCACACACTTCTCTCCCTCTCCCTCTGCCCTTCCGTGAGGGTCTGCTTCCTTCTGGAGGACACTCACCCAGTTGCCATGCTCTCTGTCAAGGATTATCACTGCCATGGACTTAATTCACACTATTTATTCTAAATCCTTAACTTGGCCTATTCTGAGACTTGCCTCCCTGAGAGAAGGGCTAGAGGAAAGACCAAGGGAGATGGGAACACAGACAAACTGGTCATTTTGTAATAATTAGCATTCACAAAAATTTGCATTTATGCCTGTCTCTTGGGAGGAGCAGAACTAGAAAATCTTTTTCTCATTATATGTTTTTACTATACAAGTTCACTCCCAGACAGAAAATAGAACAAAACCAAATCTAGAAAAACTGAGGGAACTTGTGTGTATATTTGTGTATGTGTGAGTATATGTATGTATGCACTTGTGAGTATGTATGTAAATATGTATGTGTATGTGTGTATGTGTGTATTATGTGTATGCATATTTGTGCATGAATGTAGTTGTATAAGTGTGTGAATGATTTTTTAGGCACCATAAGAAAGAACTGAAGACCCACAACCTTTTCTACTCCAGAGAGAAGCATGCCCAAAATATTAAAAATAATGACAAAATCAAATAAGTGTTTAAGTATAGGCAGAAAAGAATGCACCGTCAACCATATACAAATTGCAGTGACATTGTAACAGTGTTGCATTTGCAAAGAATTTTTAAGGATTTTTCCCTCATACCCCGAGGAATACACAAGGCCTGAGGACTGAGTGAATATAGATGAAGACAGGCATCCTATTTCATTTCCAAACAACATCAGGAAGCCCATTCAGAACTATTTCCACCACTAAATAATGTTTATGTTGGAACATGCTTGTATCTTGGTACATTTAATGGGATGTGAGGTTGGCACAAGGTGGCTGAGGGGAGGGCCAAAGATAGTCTTAGAAAACTTTTGCTTATCACTGTGTGAGTCCTTGAATCAATAAGGGATTCTGGTGTCACTATAATATGAGGCTGTGAAACCTTTGGAGAGTAGGCCCTTCCTGGAGGAGATGAATTTATAGTGTGGGGTGCAGGTGAGATGCAAAATCTATGTTTCCTTGTCTACTGAGAGGTAAACATGTAGCTACCTCATGATCCCACTGCCATGGAGTTGCCTTTCTTTCTCTGCCATGGCATGTGATGATGATGGCTGGGAAGCGGTGAACCTGCATTTCAGCCAGAATCCCTGGGTGCCTCACACCCAGAGTGCTGAGATGTGGTCACTGCCTGCTTGTTCTCCCAGTCAAAACATCCCTCCAAATCAGGGGTCGCTCTTAGATACCACAATCTTGTGAGTAATTTTTTCAGGCTGTTTGAGACTAAAATTAGATGAAAAAGGCCCAAAATGCCTTATGAGACAAGCAGGGAGGTATCAAGAGCCCGTGTTTTTTTTGATAAAATATGCTCCACCACCTGTCTCTTTCCATGGAGACCCCTCAGAGCCTTCCATGCTCTTCAGGTCTCATTGTGCATTGCTTCTTGGAAAACCTAGCTAAATGTCCAAAATGACTGAGGGTTTTGTTGTTGATGTTTTGTTTTTTGGTTTTATTTTTATTTTTTTCAAATATTTTTGGATGTAGAAATTCTGTGGTGTTCGACCCCACTACTTCTGGATTGTGCGCTTTGGGAGGATAAGCGTGGTGATGTTTAATTTTGTTCCTTAAAGAGACAGTCAATTAGGAAATAGATAGATGTAGGAGTATGTGAGGACAATTGAAAAACGTTTTCATTGTGAATATTCTTGAACTATACCGTTCACTTTTAACAGAACTGAAAGAGGGAATCAGACCTCATGCACACTACTGAGGCAGGTGGATTTCCATGGGTTGGTAGTCCAGCCAGAGCTACATTGCAAGACCCTGTCTTGAAAGCAAAGCAGGGCTAAAAGCCAATGATGCTTGGAGCAAACAGCCTATCAACCCTGTTTCTTCCCTTGCAGGTGGGGCTGGCAATCCCTCAAAGAGGATGCAGCTCCAGAAAGGGTCCTGACTGCTCTAAACCTTATTTTTTCCATGGGCCCTTAGCTTCTCCCCACAGGTGTCTTGTATTCTGCCGTAATATGAAAACTGCAAGAGAGATTAAGGAGATCAAGCCAGACAGTACTCTTCATTTCTGTTACAATCACGTAGCCTGTGAAGGTTTAATTTTGAGGGAACCTGCACCCTTCTCTTTGAGAAGCAGGGGATGAATGCAGTCTGAGGGGGCAGCAGGTTTTTGCACTTTGCCAGTGCTACACTTGTGAGGAGAGGGAAATTGAGTAGTAGTGTTAATTTTTCCATTGCCTTTCCATGGAGCCATTTTTTTAAAATAATGAAGACAATTTCAGCCTTGATGAAATAAATTTTGGGGGGGAGTTTCTAAAGGAAGAGATAATAATAGATTAGTGTCTCAAGACTGTTCTAGGTCAAGCTCCCATTGCTTTCTTTTTTTCTTGTTTGGAAATTAAATCATCCATGGTTTCAGATTTTGCTGTATCTACTAAAGTAAGTTAGACTCTCACCTCATTTTGAGTATTGAATCTCAGTGATGTAGACGACTCAAGTTGTCAGCATTGACTAATGCATACAATCTTAGGGAGTCTCTCCTTGACCTAACCCATGTAAGTACAGGAGTCCCAGGAAAATCTGAAAGCAGGAGAATTTCATTATCCATGTTTGAAGCTTTTACTAGCTCATGAATACTTATGGATAGGTTATGATGCTAGATTCAATAGATACACGAATACAAAAACATTACATTTGTGCTGGGTATTTTAATTTCTACAACAAAAAGAACAATATTATAGTAGTAGGTCTTCAGTCTTTATCTTTGCACAGTTCTTGTGTAAGGTTCAGTACTTATTCAGCACTCTAGGTTTTTTTGAGATGCCATTCCTTGTGTATCCCAGGCTCAAGCATTGCCTGTATCCTCAGAGTGCTTGGATTTAAGTGTTCAGCTGGCTCAGCTTGCTCTTTCTTTCTAAGTCCCCCCCCCCTTCTCTCCCTGATACTACTTACAGCCCCCTGGCTGTCCTCGAAATCCCTCAGTACACCATGCTGGATTCAAAATCAGAGATCTTCTTCCTGATCGAGGTATGCAAGAAGCAGAAAGACACACACAGTATATACCCACTTAGAAAAGTATACTAGACTTATAACATAAGACAAACATACTAAAATCTGCACACCTAAAGAAGGTAAACAAGATGAAGGTTCTGGGATAAGATGATCAATCCTCACTTAGAAACACAGATGGGATGGACGTGGGAAGTAGGAGAAAACAAGAAACAGGACAGCAGCCTATCATAGAGGGCCTCTGAAAGACTCTCCCTAGCAGTGTATCAAAGCAGATGCTGAGATTCATAACCAAACCTCGGGCAGAGTGCAGGGAATCATGAACAAAGGGGGAGTTAGTAAGACATGGAGAGGATGGGATCAGCACAAGGACCAAATATATGGGCACAGGGGCTTTTCTGAACCTGATTCTCCAACCAATGACAATGCATTGATGTAACCTAGAACCCCTGATCAGATGTGGCCCATGGCAGCTCATCATCCAAGTAGGTTACCCTAGTAAGGGGAACAGGGATTGTCTCTGACATGAACTCAGGGGCAGGCTCTTTGACCTGCCCCCTTTGAGGGATGAGCTGCCTTGCTAGGCCACAGAGGAGGGCATTGCAGACAGTCCTGATGAGACCTTATAGAATAGGTTCAGATGGAAGGGTGGGAGGACCTCCCCTATCAGTGGACTTAGAGAGGGGCATGTTGAGGAGATGAGGGAGGGAGGATGAGATTAGGAGGTAATGAGGGAAGGGACTACAGATGGGATACAAAGTAAATGACCCATAATTAATAGAAAAAATGAATATTATAAAACAACAAAAATCAGAGAACTACCTCTCTTTGCCTCCCAAGTGCTGGGATTAAAGTCATGGGCTCTCTTATCACCTGTAAACTCTTAATAACAAATTGAGATATCAGATGGTAGATAATTTACCCTGGTCAGAAATTTACACAGAGAGAGGCAGGCAGATCTCTGAGTTTGAGACCACCCTGGTGTACAAAATGAATTCCAGCACAGCCAGGGCTACCATACATTCTAAGAGAAACCCTGCCTCAAGGAAAAAGAAAATAGCCCACAGGATTGTAGTGTAAGATCTGATGCCATACTGTGGCACCTGAAATGTTGATGCTAGCCTCAACCCACCTCTTCAGGTTTTATTTTTAGAACTCAGTAACAGAATAGCTTGCTCAGCATTCCATATCCATTTTGTTCCCTGATTCTTCTCACTTGCTGAATCCCATGGCCTTTTCCCTTGCTTAGGATTCTGTCCCTTTTACCTTTAGTGCTTATCTCCAGATTCCAAAGTTCTCCCCAGCTTTATGAAACCTATTTCAAACATGTAGGTTCCTGGAGAATATTTCAGTCACTTTGAACTGCAAAAGTATTATAGTCCTTAAGCAAAAGGAGATTTGCTCTCTTTTATATTTTTTTCAGGTGTGTGTGTACATATACTTGCATACATGCACGTATAAACACATATCAGTGAGAGTGCTGGAGTCAGGGGACAACTTCCTCTCCCTCAATGTATTTTTTTTCTTTTTACAGATACATTTATTTATCTATTTATTTATTATGTATACAATATTCTGTCTGTATGTACACCTGTACACCAGTAGAGGACACCTGCACACCAGAAGATCTCATTCTAGATGGTCCTGAGCCCCCATGTGGGTGCTGGGATTTGAACTCAGGAATTTAACCTCTGAGTCCTGTCTGCAGCCCCTCTACCATTAGTTTTAGGGATCCACCTTTGTGGTCATGTTAGTGTGGCAGGCAGTGTTGTCCCCTGAGCCATTTTGTCTGCTCCGTTTTGTTTTTGGCACTATTAATGTGTAGCCTAGGAAAGTCTCTAAGTTGTTTTGTAATCCAGGTTGACATCAAACTTTTGATCTTCTTTCCCTCTTTCACTTCAGTGCTAGGATTATAAATGTTGACAGCTGCAGTCAGTTTGATATTTGCCTTATTTATCTATTTATATATTCAGTGTAATATATATGGATATTTTGCCTCAAGATAGGTCTGTCCACCACATGCAAGTCTGGCAACCTCAGAGGCAGGAAAGGGTCTTAGCTTCTCTGAGACTGTAGGTACAATTGTAAGCCATGGAATGTTGAGAATTAAACCTGGGTCTTCTGGAAGAGCATTAAGCGTGGAGCACTCTCCAGACCAATACTGGCTTCTGTGTTATTTTGGGTTTTTTTTGTTTGTTTTTGTTTGTTTGTTTGTTTCTTTTTAGAGACTATTTCAGCATGTAGCCCTGGGAATTCTGGGCTCGATTTGTAGACCATGCTGGCCTTGACCTCACAGAGATCCACCTGTCACTGCCTGCCAGAGTGCTGTGTTTAGAGGCATGCACCACCATTCCTGGCAGTTTCAAGTTATTTTAATCTTCCCCCTATGCCAAATCGGTGGGCTTGAACACTATCAGAGAATTGGACAGTCTCCATTGTGGAGTCAGTAAGAGGACCCAGGCCTAGGAAGAATATGAAAGTCATCTATGAAAAAAAAAGACCCCTCTCGTCTTTATTATTTTAAAGATGAGGTCTCATTATGCAGTCCTTGCCAGCTTGGAATTCACTGTGTAAACCTCAGACTTAGAGATTGGCTATCCTCTGCCCCACAGAGACTGGAGGTGTGTACTACTATGCCCTTTCCAGGAAGAACACCATAAAAAAGTATGCTTCCAGGTACACGTGTGTCTGTGTGCATATATGCCACACGTGTGCTGGTGTATATGGTGGACAGAAAATGGTGTTGAATCCCATGAAACTGGAGTTTCAGGTTGCTGTGAGCTGCTCAGCTGTGGCTGAGAACAGACCTCAAGTTGTATACAAGAACAGCAAGTGTTCCTCATCATTGAATTTTCTCTCTTTATGGGCTTTCCATTCAAAACAAGAGTGGTAGAAGCTTCGGAATCAGCAGCCTGAGAGTGGCTTATGGATGATTTTTCCCGAGAAACTCTGCTTACTCCAAGGGCTTCTTAAATCTGCCTCTTGTTCATCTTCATCTTATAGACAGAGCAACCAGATCTCTGAGAAACTAAAGCTCAAAGTTCTCAGAGCTAGTCGGGATATTTTGATGTTGGACCAGGTGCTGTGGTGCCCTTGTATCCTAATCTTGAGGCTAAGCCTAAGTTTAGGGGCCTGCTGTGGAGAACAAGGGATGGCCATATTCAGGGAACTCTAGTTTGCCTTGGAGACAAGTCATGATAACATAGGGCAAAAGATACTGTCTTAGGAATTTAAGGGATGCTCGGGGGCTCTGGGGCAATAAAAGGGGCCACTATGTGCTGAGACTTGAAGCACAGAGGCAGGCAAGGAAACAAATACCATACCTTTGACCTTCCCTAAGTGTGTGTGAGGGGATAAGTGCTGCCAGCTCAACAGAAAGGGTTGCTCAGGTGAGGAAACTGAGGTTGTCCGGCACTCTAGCCTGCCAAGTTCCTGGGAGCAGAAGCTCCTCCACAGGGAAACCTGAGAATGGTGTGCATGTGTCAATTCTTTCGTCACAGTGACGTGGCCCAGGCATTCTGCACGCTGCTTTCTATGATGGTGCCAGGCAACTGCACCCTTGGCTGCAGCCCTCTTGTTGATCCATACCCAGTGGGCAGCTCCAGGAGCTGGACCAAGAAGTCGGTGTAGGGCTGCTATTGCTGTGGCGCTCCGCCGCCTGTGCTGCCTGTCAGGGTGGTGGGTCGAAACCTGGAGCATCTGGCACCCCAGTTTCCTTGGGTGTGTGTGGGGGGGCTTTGGAATCCACTGCCTGATGCAGGCCAGTGAGTGACAAGAATCAGGCAAAGAGACCTGCCCAACACCCATGGTTGGGGGTGGGAGTCGGCTCCAGGTGCAGGGTTGTTCCAGGCTTCAATAGGGCAGGGTCAGGACTGTGGCTGACGATCCATCTCTGGTGGAGATATGAGAGCCCTGTACCCGGGGACTGGCCAGTGGGTCCAGAGGTGAACCTGCCTTTCAGTCCGAATCCTTGCGTGCCTCAGATGCAGAGTGCTGAGATGTGCTCACCTCCTGCTTGTTCTCCCAGCCTAAACCTTCCTCCAAATCAGTCATAGCCCTAAATCGCTCTCACACTCCACAGAGTTGTGAGTCATTTTTTTCTGGACGTCTGAGACTAAGGTTTGAGGAAATAGTCCTACAACGCCTTCTGAGCCAAGCAGGGTGGTATTCAGGGTCCTGTGTTTTCAGTAGGGCGATGATCCTCCTCCTGGCTCTTTCCATGTTGACCCCTCTGAGCCTTCTTTGCTCTTCTGGAATCAGTGTTTAGAGCTTCTCTAAAAACCTAGTCAAATATCCACCGTGGCTGCTGTTTTTGTTTATTTTTTATAGTGTTTTGTTGTTGTTGTTTTCATTGGTTTTCTTTTCTTTTATTCATTCTTTCTTTTGGGGGGGGGGGGTTCGTGTAAGTTCTTTGTTCTTTGACCACCACTTCTTCTGGAGTGTGGTTTAGGAGAATAAGGGTTCTGATGATTAATTTAGTCCCCTAAAGCGACAGTCTGTTAAGAGATAGATGTAGGAGTATGTAAGGACTATTAAAAAGACGTTTTTATTGTGAATAGTCTTGAACTATTCCATTAAATTTTAAGAGAACTGTACCTCATTATGGGAGCTCATGCACTCTACTGAGGCAGGAGGATTGCCATGGGTTGGCAGTCCTGCCAGAGCTACCCAGCAAGACCCTGTCTTGAAAGATAAGCGGTGCAGAAAAAAATAAAAATAAAAACATTTCAAACAGGCTATATCCAATGTTTGTGTTAGACTCAATTGCCAACATCCTAGTAGATGTATTTGACTGGAGCTCAAGGGAATTAATGAGACATAATATTAGATATAATGCTCAGGATATTTGTAGCTATGAAAATATGAGGTTAAAATCTTTCATAGATGGAACACATAGAATGCAAGATATATAGAACTCTAGGAATCATCATGAGCAGTGCCAGCATTGTGAAGCAGAATAAATAGGAGTTATTATGTACCTAAAAGGTTAGGCTTTCTCTTGGAAATCTCTAGTTTTATGGTTGGCTTGATCACCTTGGCAAAAGAGGCAGTTAAGAAGTGTTGAGAGTAGCCCAAACTTTCCAGTTCTATTTTTGGTACTACTGGCAGAGTATATCCAGCAAAGAGAACAACAATGTATTGGACAATTCCTTTTGCTAATTAAACACAGAAAGTTCAACAAGAGGGATTCAAATGCAGGTTAACTTACCTGAAGAGTACAATATCTTGGTAGCTGTACAAATGATCTTACGTTTTTTTTAATGACTCTAATATTCCAATGAAGTATCAGAAAACATTATGACTTTAGAGAATTAATTTTTTTAAATAATTCATTTAATTTTATTTTATGTGCATTAGTGTGAAGGTGTCAGACCCCTTGGAATGAATTGGTGTTAGAGACAGTTATGAGCTGCCATATGGGTGCTGGGAATTGAACCCAGATCCTTCGTAAGAGCAGACAGTGCTCTTAACCACTGAGCCATCTCTCCAGCCCCGAGAATTAATTCTTAACTAGGGATATGCACCAAAATTCTTCATGGGTCTTTCTCAAGATACCTACACCATTACAAAAGCTTTACTACAGAAAATTCTGATTGAGAATATTTTGGTTAAGGTCCAAAACTAACTGTAATAGTCCCATACGTGATTCTGATGCACATACATATCACAGCACATCAACTCTAAGACTAAGAAATAAACCAAATTTGGTTCCACACTCAACCAGCGTTGATTCTGAAGCTTCCATACCACACAATAACCTCCTAGGAAGCTCTGACTCAAGAACTTAGAAGCAATCCACGTTCCAAGTAATACCTCAGATTGCGAAACCTAAGCCCTTTCAGATACTTATAAGCCACACACCAGCTTTGCCTTGGTAAGTTTTAGAAGATCCAGCTTCCCATCAAAATTCAGAAAAATGAGCCACTCTATTGCTTAAACCTCAGCTCTCAGTTTTACGAATGACCCTGCCAGAAAGACTATTACAACCATGACTTAAAAGAACCAATCTGTTGTACTGTAATATTTAGAGTTGATTTTTCCAAAACCAAGATTTTCAAGATTACACCTTTCAAATTATATCATACGTATTGATGAAACATTTCAAATGTAATCATCCAGGAATAAAAAATGGTTATTGCAACTAAAATTTACAATTACCCATTTCTTCTCTTACTGACAATTTCTACTTCAAAGTAATAAATCCTACAGGCTGCCATATCGGATGCGTAGATCTAACAGATGCTGCATCTAAGGAAGTTCTACCATGACCTACATGAGAAACTAGAAAATCAAAGGACAGATGAGGTTTTCACGTGAAAGTCTTAAACAATTAAAAAAAATAGGGCACTTAGATGAAATTTAAATTCTGTTCTCATTATTTCAGGTAACTGAAGTTGTAACAAATCATTTACGATTACAATTAATTCAATATGCAAAATAGCTGCAGCTAGCCAAAAGACTCTTCACACAATTACTAGGTTGTATTAAGAGTTCAGAATCGGGCTGGAGAGATGGCTCAGAGGTTAAGAGCACCAGCTGCTCTTCCAGAGGTCCTGAGTTCAATTCCCAGCCACCACATTGTGGCTCACGACCATCTATAATTAAATCTGGTGCCCTCCTCCTGTCTTACAGGTCTACAGGTAGACAGAATACTGTATAAATAATAGATAAGTAAATTTCGGGATACAGAGTTAATAAAATGTAACTAATAAAAAAAACAAAAAAGAGTTCAGAATCTAGCCAGGCGGTGGTGGCACAAGCCTTTAATTCCAGCACTGGGGAGGCAAAGGCAGGCAGATCTTTGTCAGTTAGAGGACAACCTGGACTACAGAGTAAGTTTCAGAAAAACCAGGGAGGGCAACACAGAAATATTTTGTCTAAAAAACCCCAAAAGTTTTCAAGAAAAAAAGAATTAAGAATCTGAGCGATCTGAGTATGGACAATGGCCCTGTTTTTTCTTTCAAGATTTTAAAAAGATTTTCTTTATGTGTGAGTGAATGAGTGTCAGCGAGTATGTATACCACCTGTGTGCCTGCTGCCCAAAGGCCAGAAGAACCTGTTGGAACCCTTGGAACTGCAGTTATTATAGGGTATTGTGAGTTTGCTGTGTGGATGCTGGGAATCAAATCCAAATCCTCTGCAAGAACTACTGACTCATGTCTCTGGTTCCCAAACTAGAGAAACTTAAGGCTATAAATTTCAGTTATTCTGGATTTGAAGCAAATGAGAAAATGATCATAATTTTATCAGATCTACATCTGCATTTAATTTTTAACATTCCTTGTTGGTATAATGTTCTTTTGGAATGTATACAAGTTCCCCTTGTTCACTCAAATGCTGGTTTCTCGACCCCACTATCTGGTTTCAATCCAGACAATGTATTAAGATGCTTAGCATCACCTGTCTCAAGTTTGTGTAAACATGCCACCATTTGTTCTGCATGCTGTCAATAAAAAACAGAACAAAACAAACAAACAAGCCAGTCAGCCATTGCTATGCAATGGTAGAATAGTGTGGGACATCCTGATCCAGAGAGGAGAGGAAAGAAGACAAAGGGTAGGAGTAGTGGTCAGCAGGAGAGAACTTGGAACCACATGGAGAGATGAACAGAACTTAAGATATGACTAAAAGAAAGTATAAGGAGTAAAATCTGAATGGTAGGAAACTATGTGGGTTTGGAGGTTTAGAATGGAGTAATCATTGCCTAGCATTGTGCTCTAGGTTAATTAAATAAATCCTAGACTCTGTGCGGTGATATGATTTAGTGTTCCTGATTTAGGAATAACCACAGGCTAACTAAAACATAAATCAATAATAAATATTAATATTCAACACAATCCCTATACATTATTTTGCAAAATGGACAACTGTTTTAAACTGAAGATATTTGTATGATGGCAAAATTTAAAATAAACTACATCAATAGGTAAAGTTCAGTAAGAATTTATGAATCTGTTATTTGATATATTCTTATCATTTCTGAATTAAGCCTAATCCACAGTTGTTGTTTTTTTGTTTGATTGATCTTCTTCCTCTTATTTTTTTTTTTTTTTTTGTTCTGTTTTATTTTGTTTGAGACAGGATTTCACTGTATAGCCTTGGATATTCTTCAGTGTGGGATACACAAGAAATGGAAACTCAAAGAACCAACACTGCTAAAGTTTATAAATGAATTATCCAAAGAAAAGACAAAAGACCTACTGATTAATAATGCTCTTTGGATGTAGCAATTGAAATACCCAGCAAAAACTGAAGTTGTTGTATTCGGGAACTATTGAATCAAGTATCATGCCCTATTCATAACTATTCATGAGTTAGCTAAAGCATTAAACATGGATAATGAAATTCTCGAGCTTTCAGATTTTCTTGGGACAGCTGTCGTAACATAGGGTTAGATCAAGGAGAGATTCCCTAAGATTGTATGTGTTAGTCAATGATGAAATTTTGATTAATCTATATCACTAAAAGATTCAATACCCAAAATGATTTGAGAGTCCAACTTACTTTAGCAGCTCAGCAAAATCTGAAACCAGTGGATGATTTAATGTTCAAACAAGAAAAAGAGAAAAACAATGGGAACTTGACCTGGAACAATTTTGAAACATTATTCTATTATTATCTCTTCCTTTAAAAACTCCCCCCAAAAAACTTTATTTCCTCAAGGCTAAAACTGTATTCCTCATTTTACAAAAATGGTCCCATGGAAAGGCAATGAAAAAAGGAACACTACTACTCAATTTCCTTTTCCTAACAAGTGTAGCACTGGCAAAGAGCAACAACCTGCTGCCCTCTCAGACTGCATTCAGCCCCAGCCTCTCAAAAGTATCTCCAGAGCAGGGTGTGGGTTTCCCTCAAAATTAAACATTCACAGGCAACAGGATCCTAATGGAAATAAAGAGTACTGTCTTGCTCAACCTCCTTAATCACTCTTGTAGGTTTCATATGGCGACCAAAAACAAGACACCTGTGTGGAGAAGCTAAGGGCCCTTGGGGAAAACCATGGTTTAGAGCAGCCAGGACCCTTTCTGGAGCTGCATCCTGTTTGAGTGATTCCAAGCCCCACCTGCAACATAAGCAATAGGGCCAACAGGCTGTTTCGTCCAAGCATCAACAGCTTTTAGTGGTACTTTGGTTTCAAGACAGGGTCTTGCTGGGTAGCTCTGGCTGAACTGGCATCCCATGGCAATCTTCCTGCCTCAGTAGAGTGCATGAGGTCTCATTCCCTGTTTCAGTTCTGTTAAAAGTTGGTGGGATAGTTCAAGAATATTCACAATAAAAACGTTTTTTAGTTGTCCTCCCATATTCCTAGATCTATTTCCTAACTGACTGTCTCTTTATTGGACAAAATTAAGCATAGCTATGCTTATGCTCCCAAAATGCACACTCTAGAAGTAGCGGTGGTCGAACACCACAGAACTTCTACATCTAAAAAAGTTTGATAAAACAAAACAAGAACAACAAAACCCTCAGTTATTTTGGACATTTAGTTAGGTTTCCAAGAAGCAGTAAACAGTGAGTCCAGAGGAGCACAGAAGGCTCAGAGGGATCTCCGTGGAAAGAGACAGGAGGAGTATCATTGCCCTACCGAAAACACAGGGCCCTGAATACCACCCCGCTTGGCTCAGAAGGCACTGTAGGCCTGTTTCCTCAAAACTTAGTCTCAGGCTTCCAGAAAAAAAAAAAAATTACTCACAACCCAGTGGTGTGAGAGCGACTTAGGCCTATGACTGATTTGGAGGAAGGTTTAGGCTGGGAGAACCAGCAGGCAGTGAGCACATCACAGCACTCTGCATCTGAGGCACCCAGGGATTCGGACTGAAATGCAGGTTCACCTCTAACCCAATGGCCAGTCCCAGGGCACAGGGCTCTCAGACCTCCACCAGAGATGGATGCTCAGCCAGAGTCCTGACCCTGCCCTATGAAAGCCTGCTACAACCCTGCCCTGCAGCCGCACCCCCACCACCACCACCATGGGTGTCAGGCAGGTGTCTTTGCCTGTTTCTTGTAACTCACTGGCCCGCCTCAGGCAGTGGATTCCAAAGCCCCCCCCCCCCATTGGAACTGGGGACTGAGGTGCGTCCAGGTTTGGGCCCGCTGCCCTGGCAGGCAGCACAGGTGGCTGAGCCCCACAGCAGTAGCAGCCCTACCGTGAACTCTTGGTCCAGCTCCTGGAACTGCCCACTGGGTATGGATCAACAAGAGGGCTGCCAGCCGAGGGAGCAGTTACCTGGCACCATCATAGAAAGCACCTAGCAGAATGCCTGGGACATGTGACTGTGACGAAAGAATTGACACACGCTCACCATTCTCAGGTTTCCCTGTGGTGGAACTTCTGCTACCAGCAACTTGGCAGGCTAGAGTGCCTGAGGACCTCAGTTTCCTCACCTGAGCAACCCTTTCTGTAGAGCTGGCAGCACTTATCCTTTCACACACACTTAGCGAAGGTCAAAGTATGGTATTTGTTTCCTTGCCTGCCTCTGTGTTTCAAGTCTAAGCACATAGTGGCCATTTTTTGCCCCAGAGCCCCCGAGCATCCCTTAAATTCCTAAGACAGTATCTTTTGCCCTTTGCTATCATGACTTCTCTCCAAGGCCAACTAGAATTCACTGAATATGGCCATCCCTTGTTCTCCACAGCAGGCCCCTAAACTTAGGCTTAGCCTCAAGATTAGGATACCAAGGGCACAACAGCACCTGGTCCAACATCAAAATATCCCGACTAGCTCTGAGAACTTTGAGCTTTAGTTTCTCAGAAATCTGGTTGCTCTGTCTATAAGATGAAGATGAACAAGAGGCAGATTTAAGAATCTGTTGGAGTAAGCAGAGTTTCTCAGGAAAAATAATCCATAAGCCACTCTCAGGCTGCTGATTCTGAAGCTTCTAACACTCTTGTTTTGAATGGAAGCCCATTAAGAGAGAAAATTCAGTGATGAGGATCACTTGCTGTTCTTGTAGACAACTTGAGGTCTGTTCTCAGCCTCCGCTGAACAGATCACAGCAAACTGAAACTCCAGTTTCATGAGATTCAACACCATTTTCTGTCCACCATATACACCAGCATACACATGACATATATGCAGACAGACACACATATACCTGTAAGCATACTTTTTTACGGTGTTCTTCCTGGAAAGGGCATAGTATTACACACCTCCAGTCTGTTGAGGGGTAGAGGATAGCCAAACTCTAAGTCTGAGGTATACACAGTGAATTCCAAACTGGCAAGGACTGCATAATGAGAACTTGTCTCTAAAATAATAAAGACCAGAGGGGCCTTTTTTTCCATAGAGGACGTTCATATTCTTCCTGGGCCTGGGTCCTCTTACTGGCTCCACAATGGGGATTGTCCAATTCTTTGATAGGGTTCAAGCCCACCGATTTGACATAGGGGGAAGATTAAAATAACTTGAAACTGCAAGGCATGGTAGTGCAATTCCCATCAAATTACCAGCACAATTCATTACAGACCGGGAAAGAAAATTATCAACTTCATATGGAATAACAAGAAAACCAGAATTGCTAAAACAATCCTCTATGATAAAAGATCTTCTGGAGGTATCTCCATCCCTGATCTTAAGCTGTAGTATAGAGCAACAGTTATAAAAACTGCATGGTATTGGCATAGAAACAGAATGGTGGATCAATGGAACTGAACAGAGGACCCAGAAATAAACCTACATACTTATGGACACCTAATCTTTGACAAAGATGCCAAAACCATACAATGGAAAAAAAAAAGATAGCATCTTCAACAAATGGTGCTGCTCTAACTGCATGTCTACATGCAAAAAAATGAAAATACTTATTTTGGTACTTATCACCCTGCACAAAACTGAAGTCCAAGTGGATCAAAGACCTCAACATAAAACCAGACACATCAAATCGGTTAGAAAAAAAAAGTGGGGAATACCCTTAAACTCATTGGCACAGGAGAAACCTTCCTGAACAGAACAACAACAGCACAGGCTCTAAGAGCAACAATCGATAAATGGGATCTCATGACACTGAAAAGCTTCTGTAAAGCAAAGGACACCATCAACAAAACAAAATGACTGCCTACAGACTGGGAAAGACTCTTCACCAACCCTTTATCTGACAAAGGGCTAATATCCAGTATATATAAAGAACTAAAGAAGCTGAAAAACAGCAAACCAAATAATCCAATTAAAAAATGGGGAAGAGAGCTAAACAGAAAACTCTCTGTAGAGGAATATCAGATGGCAGAGAAACACTTCAAGAAATGCTCAAAGTCAATAGCCATTAGGGAAATGCAAATCAAATCTACACTGAGATTTCACCTTACACCCTTCAGAATGGCCAAGATGAAAAACTCAAATGACAATACATGTTGGAGAGGTTGTGGAGAAAGGGGAACCCTTCTCCACTGCTGGGGGAATGTAAACTTGCACAACCATTCTGGAAATCAATCTGGCGCTTTCTCAGACAACTAGGAATAGTGTTTCCTCAAGATAAAGCGATACCACTCTTAGGCATATATCCAAAAGGGGCTCAAGTACACAATAAACACTTTTGCTCAACCATGTTTGTGGCAGCTTTACTTTAATAGCCAGAAGTTGGATACAGCTCAGATGCCCCTCAACTGAAGAATGGATGCAGAAATTGTGGTACATCTACACAATGGAGTACTACTCTGCAATGAAAAATAAGGAAATCATGAAATTTGCAGGAAAATGGTGGGACCAAGAAAAGATCATCCTGAGTGAGCTGTCCCAGAAGCAGAGGGACACACACAGTATATACTCACTCATATAGACATATAACATAGGCTGACCTACTAAAACCTGCACATCTAAAGAAACTAATCAAGAGAGAGGACCCTGACAAAAACGTTCAATCCCTATCCCGAAAGGCAAAGAGGATAGATATCAGAAGAAGAAAACAGCAAACAACCTAGGAACCTGCCACAGAGGGCCTCTGAAAGCCTCTGCCCTGGAGACTATCAAAGCAAGCACTGAGACTTATGGCCAAAAGTTGGGCAAAGTGCAGGGAATCTTATGTATAAGTGGGAAATAGTAAGATCTGGAGAGGACAGGAACCGCACAAAGAGAGCAACAGAACCAGAAAATTTGAGCACAGGGGTCTTCCAAGAGACTCATACTCCAACCAAGTACCATGCATGGAGATAACCTAGAACCCCCACACAAAAGCAGTCTATGGCTGCGTAGTATCCTAGTGGGTTACATATTAGTGGGAAGAGGGACTACTTCTGACATAATTGATAGGCCTGTTGTTTAATCACCTCCCCCTGAGGGGAGATCAGCCTTACCAGGCCACAGAAGTGGACAATGCAGCCATTCTCGATGTGATCAGAAAGACTTAGATCAGAAGGAAGGATAGGAGGTCCTCCCGTATCAATGGACTTGGGGAGGGGCATGTGCGAAGAAGGGGGAGGGAGGATGCGACAGGGAGGAAAGGAGGGAGGGGCTTATAAGGGGATACAAAGTAAATAAACTGTAATTAATAAAAAAATTAATAGAGCTAGGTATGTAATACTTCTTGATTTCTCTCATTATTCCTCATATTTCTGTGTTACCTTAAAAAATATCTCAGAAATATATCACCATTTCTCTATCCCTTCCCATTTTGCATGTTACAGTCTTTAAAACAACAGATATCTAAAAGAATTGGCATTTTTTCCTTGTTCACTTGAATCTACCTTTCAATTACTGTGTGGTCTTAAATTAAAATATGAGTCAGGCACTTCCTTTTTGATATCCCTTGATGATTTTCTAAGTCCTATAGAATACTACAGATCCAAACACTGTCTACTCCATGATTTTGACTTTCATATGCTTTGCCCTAGACCTTTCTCTCATCTTTTAAGCTTGGCTACGGAGCTTAACTTTTCCATGAAACAGCAGTGGTTCTCAACTGTAGGTTGAGGCCCACTGGGGGCGGCGCCAAATGACTCTTTCACAGGAGTCACCTAAGAACTTCAGAAAACAGATGCTTACACTTCAATTCATAACAGTAGTAAAATTACAGTTATGAAGTAGCAACAAGAATAATTTTATGGTTGGAGTCACCACAACATGAGGTCACAGCATTAGGAAGTATGAGGGCCAGCCTGAGTTAGAGGCTCCTATCTTCCACAATATCATTCTAAAATTTCCCCCACTACTTCATTTTCTTTTCTTTGAACTCTGTGCAGTCAAAGATGGTATTTTAATCCTCTTTAAGCCCAGAAACTGGCACCAAGTAAACATGGAGTTTACATGAAAGAATGAATGAGGTGAGTAGACAAGGCATACGAAATAAACTGAATTTTCTGCCCAATAGTTTGTTCTGAGTATAATTATTAAGTTACATTAAAGCAAATTTATCAAAATTTTAGCAAAGAGATCCAAGGGAAAACTCAGTTCACTTCTAATTCATTTGAATTATTTTTGTTTTGATACAATATCTTAGTATGAAAGACAGGCTGACAAAATAAAACTCTGTGCCTTCAACCTCCCACACATCCTGAGATTACAGGTACTTACCACCATGCCCATTATAAATTTCTTGTTTTTAAAGATCTCTTATATTACCCTTATAGTGTGTGTGTGTGTGTGTGTGTGTGCAAGTGTGTGCACAGTAAATGAGTTATCTTCCTCCATCACTTTTTAGTCTTGTTTTATGATCTCTCACTGAACCTGGAACTGGCTGTTCTCTGGTTGAAAAGTCCCTAACCCATATCTGTGCTCATCTGGAGAACCCATCACCGCCCTAAACACACACACACACACACACACACACACACACACACACACACACACCAAGAGTTTCTGGCACACACTAACACAAACTGCTTTCATTTGAGTAGTGGTGATCTGAGTGGTCCTCATGCTTGTAGAGAAAACACTTTATCCACTAAACTACCTTGTTAGCACCCCTATAATCGTCCTTTGTCTTTGTAAGCAAACATTTCTTAAGATATTTGATCAGATTTAACAAATATATTTTTAAGTCAGTGAGAAGGCTCAATGAATAGGAGTACCGCAATGACCTAAACTCCAGGCCACAGGACCCACCAGATGGAAAGAGAATCAGCATTGGAAATTGTTCTCTCACCTCCACATGTACATGCCCATGACACACAATAGCACAGAAGCCTGCATGTACCTTCCTTATTACATTAAAAATATAATAAGGACAAAAGTACAACATTTTCCGGGAATTATATTTAGTAAGGGTTAAAGAATAGTAACTGCTGTGACTTGGGGAGATTGCTCTGCAAAAACACAACTTGATGCTCTCCCAGGACCTGAGTTTGGTTCTTGGCACAGACACCAAGAACTGGGTCACAATTGCTTGTAACTCCAGCTCCAGGGGATCCAATGCCCTCTTCTGGAAACCAAGGCACATGCACTCAGGCATGCATACCCGACACCCAAACATAAAAAGACTAAAGATGCTACAATTAAAAGGCGCACTTCATCGTTACATTACTTCTTCAGGCTCCCAAGTTCCAGTTCTCTGTCATCTGTCTTAAGCACTGCAAGGCAGGACTACCAAAGTATCCCAAATTTTCTGAAGTATTACTGAATTTGTTACCTTTTCCCCTAATGAGAAATACCTTTGATGGCAACTGTCTTTCACTAAAGTGAAAATAAATCAACACAAGAAATGAGTTATTACAAATAAAGCAGAGATCACAAAATTGGGGAGACAGAAAAAGTCAGTTTTCTTTTTAATTTTTTAAAATTTATTTATGCATAAAAGTGTTTTGCCTGCATGCATGTACATGTTCCTGGTGGCCAAAGAGATCAGAAGAGGGCATCAGATTCCTTGGAATTGTAGTTATGGTTAGTTTAACCACCATGTGAGTGCTAGAAATTAAACCCATGTCCTCTACAAGCTCAATAAGTGCCCTTACAGCTGAACCATCACTTTAACCTCACAAAATTGTCAGTCCTGACTGACTTACACAAGACTGTGAAAAACTAATCTTCAGGTAATCCCACAGGTCAAATCTACTTGTGTCAGATCTATTTGTGTCTCTTTAAAGAGTCCTGATAGTGTTTGTGTGCATGCTTGCACTCGAAAGAAAGAGAGAGTGGATCTGTAATTGTAGCATTTATGCTAACTGATCCCAATGTCATAGTCATTAAATGATTCTTTCATATTCATCAAAAATAAAGTTTTTATAATCAATTCTAAACCTGTCACTTTAGAAATTAATCAACTGACAATTTTTTGAATAACAGGGCCAGTCTTGAGAGTTTCAATAATAGCTTGTTACATAAAATGCCTCAAAATTTTATCATAAGACCAGCAAAGTGCCTCAATGGGTAAGGACAACTGCCAACAAGTCTGATGACCTGAATTAGATCCCTAGAATTCACATAGAGGAAAGAGGGAATCCACTCCCACAAATTGTCATCTGAGCTCCACAACTGTACCATGTCAAACTGATAGGAGCAAACACCCACACACATGTACACAGCTAAAAGAAAAAAAAATAACATACACTATTCCATATACACTGTAACTCTCCTGCAATTCAATCCATTTTTATCTAGGTATCTGTCATTTTTAACATGGTACCTTCCCATCTCTGAGGATATTGCTTCCAATTCAACATCTAAATTGGATCAGCATTTCCAATTTTGAATAAAATTTTAAACACAGAATGTGTTTAAAGATCATCATTTTTGGAAAACAAGTTTGATCAAACTTTTACAATTTTGTAATACAAAAAATGCAAAGAGTAATATTTCACGTTAAAAAGGCTATGCAGCACAAGGAAACATCACATAAAACATCTAATCTTGTTTGTGAATTTTTAGTTTTATTAACCTGCAACAATTCCTTTTTGCTCTTGAGTAAAGTTGTCCAGTGCATTTGGTGTCCCTCAAAAGACAAACAAACAATTAACCAAAAAAAAAAAAAATGGTAACAACAGAAAAGACACAGACTTTAAAATAGCAAGACTCCATGATGGTTTAGAAGAGAGACACTGTCTTTGTAACATGCGAAACGAGAGTAAAAGGAGATAAAAACTGGAGAAAAGGATGACAACAAATCTGTTCTTCCAAACTTCATGATTCATGTTTATGAAACAACAATGTTCCCAAAAAGTGAATATCAGTGTTACACAACAGAAAGTAAGAAAAAGGCCACAGGAAAAACTGACAATCAAACCCCAACCACATAAGCATGCATTTGTCTCTGGCCTAGATGATTAATTTTACATAAAAGAAGTAAATACAACCAATCAAGGAATGTTACAATGCCAAATTAGCCACAATCCTGAGAGTTAAGCTACCACAGAAATTTTCTTACTGACTATCCAGATCAACTCCCACAGCACTCAGAAGACACTGAGGCACTGTCTCCTAACAGTTAGTACCACCAGTGACTGCTGGGATTCAGGAAAGCTAGGATTCTTTGCTCACTAACCGCCCGTACACAATCTCTGCCTTTAGATGCTTTTTATTTACCATAAACCACAAATGTAAAATGAAGTTCTGTCAAATCTATCAAAAGCAATGTGGCAGCCAAAACAAAAGTAAACATAGCATAGTACTCACTGTTCACACCAATTTAAAAACAAAATTAAGTAATAATCCACAAGGAAATCAACAAAATGTCCTCACTAAAAGGAAAAAAAAAAAAAAAAAAAACCTTTGGTATTTTTAAATTTTCAGCCACTTAGATAACGGAATATAATGTTCGAAATAGTAATTACTTCTTTGGATCCATGACAACAAGAAGCAATGTTACAAGGCCCATCTTTGTGTAGATTCATTACAACCAAATCATTCAGCAGATTTCTGTTGCCATACTCATTTAAACAGTAGCTGATTTTTCAACATTCTTCTCAAACCCCAGTTGTTCATTCTTTCTGAATGTTGCCACAGATTTGTATACTCTACCTACATATCACCATGATCTGAAGGTTTCTCCTGACTTAGTAACTGACCTATTGCTAAAAAAAAAAAAAAAAGAGAGAGAGAGAGAGAGAGAGAGAGAGAAAAATACCCACTCATGACTCAGGTGACTCGTGTTAAAGAACGCTTATACTTAGAGGCTTACTCACAGTTTTAATACATTAGTCCATGATCACCAGGACAGGAAGCATGACAGCAGAGAGTTAGGCTTTGTGGTGGAGAAATAGTAGAAGAGGTCACAAATTGATCTGAAAGTTGCAGGCAGAGAGCCAGAGACCTAGAGAGGAAAACAGATAGAGATTGGGGCTGGTGTGAGTTTTTGACAACTCAAAGCCCAACACCAGAGATATACTTCCTCCAATATGGAACCTCCTAATCCTTTTCAAACAATTCCACTAACTGGAGACCAGTTAAGTACTCAAAGATACAAGCCTATGGAAGCCGTTCTCATTCAAACCACCACACCTTCCCTGTGTATTCTGCTTGAATGAGCTTATCTCAGACATTCAAAGTGTGTTGGCTGTGGCTGTGAGTCACCTTACCACTTGACTTAGGAAGGATCTGATGACAAGCTAACAGACATGGTCACTGGCCGGATTCCTTTCCCCAGGAATAATAAGGACACCACATCATTACTAGCTATTGGCCAGAAGGGGCCCTCAGAGTGGTCCTCTTCAAAATGACAGCAGATTTTACCAAAGTGTGCATATCAAGAATACAACAGCACCAGAACCAAACCCAGGATGAGGTGACACATTGTCATTTTTGCCATAATGTCTATTAGAAGTAAACTGCTAATCCAGCTCACTTCCATGCAGAGAGGCTTTGACAAGACTAATAACTAATTTCATCTCAAAGAGTAAAATTGCTTGAGAAATATCTGAGAGATAAATGAAAAGAGATACAAATATTACTGAACATCCTTGGAATGTCATGATTCTTCCAACTCATATAAGGGATATACACCCAGGGAATATGTTCACAGTTTCATCTGGGAACCTGCTTTTAAAATCCAAATTTAAAAATGACCCCAAGTCCATAACTGTGTGTGATGACTCATCTTGGCTCTCAATTTCACACACCTAAGAAGAGGGAATCTCAACAGAGGAATTGCCATCAGGTTGGCCTGTGGGCAAGTCTGTGGGGCATTCTTCTTGATTTCTAGTTGATGTAGTGTGGCATAGTCCACTGTGGGCCTTTGGCATGTTCCTCAGGCTAGAGAACTTGGATCTGTATAAGAAAGGTTATTGAAACTCAGCTGACATGTGGACCAGCAAGCAGTGTTCTGTGGTCTCTGCTTCAGTTCCTGCCTTCTGCATCCTCCTTTGACTTCCCTCAAGGCTGGACTATAACAGAAGTGTAATCCAGATAACCCTTTCCTCCACTAATCAGCTTTTGGTCATTTTGTTTATTCACAGCAAAAGAAAGCAAACTCAGACAGCCAGCCTATGCCTGTACTTCACCCTGATCCTACCATGTTTGGTTCTGAGGTCTCTATGCCTCGCTCAACTCAACTCTGTCGGCCAAGGACCAGTTTTTCTGTGCCTCCGTGGCTTGTCTCACTCTTTACTGACTCAATAGGTACAAATCAAATGGACTTAATGTTTCCTGAGTATGCTGAACAAGCATTCAGCTTCTTTTTGTTGTGGTGCCAACTGGTGCTCTCATGATTAATAACTGCTGAAGCTCTAACAATGTGGCCAAAGCATCTTCTCAAACAGAAATTGCAAAGGTAAATACCCCAGACAACCACTGTAGGAGAGTGAACAGTGCCAGGTGGAGAATAATAACAAACTGATGGGCATGAAATCACAAATCATTGTGCCTATAAATACTTCACAGGATAACGAGAACACCTGTGTGAGGCAGGGCTTGCCAGTGGGTCACCCGTAGGTGGTCTGAAGTTTCTGAATTCCTAGAGCTGAAAGTGTCAACCAATTACAGTTGATCTATCTCCTGTTTGCCTGGGTCACCAAGGAGCCCAAGGCTGTTGTTGTTTGTCTCTACCTACCTTGGGTAAAACAAAGCACCAGTTATGCCAGAATTGTCACATAAATTAATGTGTGAATTATATGTCAATCAATCAGTAAATCTTATAAGATGGAGAATGTAGCTCCATTGTTAGTGTTTGTCTAGCATTCATGAAACCCTGAGTTTGATTCCTGGTACTGCAGAAATCAGGCATAGTTGTAAATGCCTGATAGCCCACAACTGGTAGGTTGATTGCAGGAGTATCAGAACTCTGCATCATCTTCAGCTAAATAGCAAGTTTGAAGTCAGCCTGAAATACATGAAACTCTGAAAAAAAAATAGCTGGGTGGTCGTGGTGCACACCATTAATCCCAGCACTCAGAAGGCAGAAGCAGTTAGATCTGTGAGTTCAAGGCTAGCCTGGTCTACATACTGAGTTGCATTACAGCCAAGGACACACAGTTCAATTCCCAACAATACATGGTGGCTCACAACTGTCTATAACTTGTTTGAAGGATTTTCATGCTCTTTTCTAGCCTTAATGCTGGCAAAACACACATACTCATAAAACAAAAACAACAAGACATTTTTATGTTTTAAATGTCTTTAAAAAGATTACATTGCTGAAGGCATAACACTTGCCTTGTGCATGTGAGATCCTAAGCTTTCTGTATGGAGATTTGAATGAGAAATGCCCCCAAATCTTGGTCTCTGGTTGATGACTCTCATTGAGGAGGTTTGGGAGTAAGTATATTTCTAGGAGTGGGTGTTGAGTGCTTAAGGCCTCACTCTACTTCCCAGGTCACTCTTTTTTCTTCATGCTTGTGGTACATGAAGTGTGTTCTCAACTTCCTGTTCCTGCTGCCATGCTTTCTGCTTGTGCCCATGCCTCTGCTCTGCCATGGCAGACTCATAAACCTTAAGTTATGTAAGGTTAAACTGGAGCGCTAAACCCAAATAAACTCTTTCTTCCATAAGTTAGCATGACATCATGTTTAAGCACAATAGAAATGTAATTAATATTGGGTCTCAAAAAATGACAAGTGTTAGGTAAGCTTTTATCATGGCTAACAATCACTGCTGTGCTTTCCCCACTTGGAACACAAACAAATGATTCCTAGCTATTTGTACAATGGATTTGTGTAAATCTAAAATATCCCATAGATTGGAATAGAGAATTCTGGTCAGCTCAATATCCTGAAATCCCAGAGGCTGTCTGGAATATTCTGGGTTTCATTTCCTATAGCAAATTAACTATGGAATATGGAATACTCTAAATAAAATAGTTTCATCCTCTTTCCAAAAGCAGCTCTGAAGGTTTGAAATATATCTATCTATCTATCTATATATATATATAAAGATATAAAGGTTTTAATATATATTAAGATATATTTGGATATATATATACACGCACATTTATATGCTGGGCAGTGGTGGTACAGGCCTTTAACCTAGGCAGTTGGGAGGCATAGGCAGGCAGCTCTCATGTTAAAGGCCAGACTCCTGTACAGAGTGAGTTCCAAGATAGCCAAGGCTACACAGAGAAACCCTGTTTCGAAAAACTACCATATATATAAAGAGAGAGAGAGAGAGAGAGAGAGAGAGAGAGAGAGAAAGAGAGACAGAGAGATTTTATCAACTTTTGAACGTTTGAAACAGAGGTAGGAATTTAAAAAATTGTTGTTGTTCTTTAGAGGAGTCACATACTTAAGAAACTC
Organism: Meriones unguiculatus; assembly: GCF_030254825.1. NCBI lineage: Eukaryota > Metazoa > Chordata > Mammalia > Rodentia > Muridae > Meriones > Meriones unguiculatus. The sequence continues at coordinate 157,850,936 of NC_083369.1, read as the reverse complement.
TTCCCAGGCTCTGATGCCTTCTCCTTGCTTTGCTTTTGGTATGGAACAAGTATTATCTCAAAGAACCACATGTTGGAAGCCTGGTCTCAATGTGGTGGTTTTAAAGAGAGGTGGAATGTTTAAGAGATGGGAGTCTTGTAAAAGGTCAATATGTCATTGTGTCGTGCCCTTAGGAGGGATTAAAGACGTTACCATGGAATCCTGGTTCATTCCCTTGAGAGTGGGCTCTAGTCCACAGAGAAAAACTGGCTTTCTATATGTGCTCCTACTATACTGTCTACCTTTTTCAAGTATAGCCAGAAAGCTACCCTAGAATTGAACAGAAAAGCCAAGCCCATACACTTGGACTTCCAGGACCATAGCTAAAGAAATGTATGTTCTTTAAATTTTCCCAGCCTCATTGCCTTATTGCCTCATTGTCTTATAGCAAAATGGACAAATACATCCCACATATAAATGTCTCTGTCATCTGATCTGGGCACTGACACACTTTTTTTGGACCTGTATGTGCATATATGCCACCCACCTTGTGGGAACTGGTCCCTCATGTCAGACTTTGCTTGATGTGCAGGGCTCATCTAAACTTTTGGCTGTTGTACACTAAATCCACTTTCTGGCCCTACACAGAATACATTTTCTTCACCCCCTAACATGCTCTCATCCCTTCTAACACTTTCCAGCCAAGTAATTTGGTCAAAAAGTGAGGGGGTAGAAAGAAAAGTAACACATTTCTTTTCAATGTTTTCATTTTCTTCTGTAAATACTACAATTCCCTTCTCTTCCCTTATAGATAAGTAAGGGAAGAGAGAGTATAAAACATTCCCTCAACAAATGGTGTGGAGCGTGACTGGCTACTCTGTGAATTTATAGCTATCTACCTGGAGTTGAAGGATGAAGTCTAATATATGAAGCAAAAGGAAGGGGATGGGTATCCCCAGTCCTTGCTTTCTTTCTTCATACATTGATCAGGCTTTTCCATATTAGTACCAAAACTCCAGTTTTCTTTTTATTTGCACTAAATTTCTTCGGAGATGCACTTCATCCATGAATCATGTTCTGAGACTCCTATGGAAGTCTGTTCCCTGCCCAGCCAGTCCCAGGTTCCACTTTTACAATCCAAACACCTTTGCATCTACCTTGTAGCTCTTGATTCCATATGACTTGGTCTTTGTGCTGGTTTGAATGGGTATGGCTCACATAGAATCCTGTGTTTGAATGCTTGACCCGAGGGGAGTGGCACTATTAGGAGGTGTGGCCCTGTTAGAGAAAGTGTGGTTTTGTTGGAGGAAGTGTGTCACTGTGAGGGTGGGATTTCAAGTCTCCTGTGCTCAAGCTCAAACCCAGTGTGGAATCCAGTCTCCTCTTTGCTGCTTGTGGATCAAAATGAAGAATGCTCAGCAACTTCTCCAGCACCAAGACTGCCTGCACACTGCCATGCTTCCCATCATGAAGATAATGGGCTAAACCTCTGAAATTGTAAGCCAGCCCCAATTAAATGTTTTCCTTTATAAGAGTTGCCATGCATATGGTGTCTCTTCACAGCAATAAAACCCACATTGAAACAGCATTGATCACTGACTTTCTCATGTTGACAGATTTTACCTTCTGAAATAGAAGTTCCTTGAGGATATGCTTCCCTGTGTCTTCCAACATCTATTGAGCGACAGACACCAGTCATTCTCTTGAACAGGAAGTGAGTATTCTTCCAGAAGGGTGTCCGCTAGACAGTTAATGTTTTTTTTTTTTTTCTTTTTTCTTTTATTGAGCTCACTATGTTGAGGGTAAACATAAGAGAAAAAACTTTCAGTAACTGTGCAATTGAGGTCAAACTGCTGTGAATATCCACTGTGTTCTCCACAGAACAACAGACAACAGATACATGAGTGATATATGACACCCATTACAATAGAATGTGTGCAAGCTCAGATGGATACCTTCATTTAGACTCCTGTTTTTCTGTCTCCTGTACATCATACTAACCCTAAATTAGAGAGTTTCACTGAACATGGATTTGCAATTACATTTATAAACTGCAGAAAGATACCAAGTACGATGATACACATCAGCAATCCCAGGACTTCAGAAGTGGAGTGAAGAGGATTAGGAGTTCAAGGCCAGTTTGTGCTTCATAGCAACTTCAATTTCTCCCTGAGAGACATTAGACCATATCTCAAAGAACAAAAATAACAACAACAACAACAAAAAATTAACAGAACCTGGAGAGATAGGTCAATGGTTAAAAACATGTATCACTCTTGTGGGGCTCACAAGTTCATTTCCCTCCACACATAATAGGATGTTCACACTCTCAATAATGCCAGCTCCAGGTTATCTGATGCTCCCTGCTGAACTGCACAGGCACATGCACTAACAGATGCACATATGCATATACACACATACACACATACACATAATTAACAATAAGATATATCTTTTAAAATAAATAAATCTGAAAGAGAACCATAGAAGTTTAGATGGTCTTCTGCTACATGACTGGAGTGTGTCAAGGTCATGCCACTTGCTGCAAAAGTAGATGAGGACCAGCTTCCTCGTGTAAGCCCTGTTGTAACACAGTGATGCTGTTTAAGAATGCTGCTCCTCGCTGCGGAATGCTATGCCTTAAAGATGGAGCTGGTTTCCGCCTTCCACCTTCCCGATGGTGAGTGCTCTCTGTCACGAACAATTCCACATTTGGCTAAGGCTGAGGATCTGGCTTGCTTCCATGTATGAGGACCTATCGGCATTGCCCCCGTGGCACGCCTGGGTTGGCTACCCAGAGGCTATTTAAGCTGTGGGCTGGCTTTCCCCGGGGTCCGAGGATTGTTCAATTTTCCTGAATAAACTGCATTGAAAAAAAAAAAAGAATGCTGCTCCTCACAGCAGCTTTGCGTTATTCAGTGTGTGCAGCAGCATGTGCTTTGCGTGTTTGAGCTATTTATAATAACAAATCAGAAGTGTATCTAAAAGCAAAATCTCTAAGTATCAATACAGAGGCTGGATATTTACACAGGTTGCTTTCAGTTGTTCTTGATCTTGCTGTTATTTATTTTGAGGCAGGACCTCATGCATGTAGTTGAAGCTGGCATTGAACTGATCCTCTTACCTAGTCAATGCTGGGATTACAGGTGTGAGCCACCATGCCACCTGAGAAACCCTATAGTAACTATGCTGGGCAAAGTATTAAATAGGTTGACCCAAGTCACAGAAAGCATCAAATGTTGGGAATCTTGACTGTCAGACCAGTGTGTTTTCTTACAGTCCTATATATATCATCTCTTTTCCCTCTCCTTGGTGTTCACAATCACAAATAAGATACTAGCTTTGAGTTGCACACTATATTCAGGTGTTTTCTAATTGCCCTGATGAGACATCCTCCAAATAGATCCATAGCTTAACAACATCACGCAGTGAATCCCCACCCTCATTGCATCCATCACCTGCTGCCAGCATAACAGTTCTGGCGCCACTCTGCTGAGCTCTTTTCTTTTAAGGATGGAAGCAGGGGGGAATGCATGCAGGACTCCAGGACATCATGTGAGCTGTGAACATGATCCTGAGCTCTAGCATGCACAGCGGGGTGATGAGAAAATGTACACATTGCTCTTCCTTCTAGCAAAAACCAGAGGAGACAAAAGATACCTCATATAGAGAAGAAGGGAAGGGAATTTTTAAATCCTATCTTTGAAGCCATTTTTAGGGAATTTTACCCTATCGAATATAAAGATTGTTGTTGTTGTTGTTTCTTAAATAGATCATCTGAGTCCTGTTCTATAAACAATTGAACACAGGTGTGTACACATCCAGGCACTTGTCTGGTTAGTTTCCCAGGGAATAGCAAACCTCTATACGTACTTGTATGTTCTGGGTTGAGGCTTTGCTGTGCTTGGTCCTGAGTTCTCTTCTTCCCTTGAATTACCTACAGGAAAGTACTCTGGTGCCAGCACAGGGTAGGCCTATAGAGAGAACAGTTTGTGCAGGTTCTCCTGGTCTATTGTTTGCTTGCCACCACCCTATGAAAAGTATAAAACCCAGGGATGACGAGGCCCACTACTGTAAACAAGGCGGGAGGGCTGCGGCTGTAGCTCATGGTGGTGTTACACTTGCTCACATGCAAGTATATGCGAGACCCTGGGTTCAACCCTGGCACTGCAGAAAAAGAGATTGGACAACAGCAGGCAGGAGCCAGGATCAGTCAAACAGACATGTGGTTAAAAGTGGGCGTTTTTTTTGTTGTTGTTGTTTGCTGTTCTTTTTGGGTTTTTTTTGTTTTTTTTTTTTTTTTTTTTTTTTGTCTGCAAACTGAGGAAGAAATGAGGGTGTCTCCGTGTTTTTGGACATGCACTTGCTACATTTGCATGTATGGAGATCAGAAGACAACCAGATTAAAAAACAAACAGTAAATTATAGAAATCAAACCCAAGAACATCTGTATTAAATTAGATGTAGACCAGATTTTCTATTAACCTTTTCATTTATTTTTGTGATATTTGGGAATTGGCCCTAGAGTCCAGGCATATTAGGCCAAAATTAGGATTATAGTCTGTATTATCCTGAATTTGAATTCTATCAAAATTTTTACTTTGTAGTTTTCACCAAAAACTTTCTTCATATTGCCTTTTTTAGGACAATCAGACCTTGGTGAGTTGAATTCAACTCTAAATTGTCTTACACTCATTTGGAATGTGGTGGCATCTGTGAAGAATCTGTTTAGTAAAATTTTCGAAGTTACCGAAAGCCCACTGCTTCATTGGTGGTCCCGAGAGATACATATATATATGAATGCCTAGGGAGTGGCATTATTAGGAGGTATGGCCTTTTTGGAGGGAGCATGTTACTGGGGGTGAGCTTTGAGGTCTCAGAAGCTCAACCTCTGCTCAGTGTCTTTCTCTGTCTTTCTTCATGCTGTGTTTGGATTCAGATGTAGAACTCTCAGCTCCTTCTCCAACACCATGTCTTCATGCATGCTCTCATGGTTCCCACCATGATGATAATGGACTAAACCTCTGAACTGTAAACCAGCCCCAATTAAACACTCTCCTTTATGAGAGTTGCTGTGGTCATGGTGTCCCTCCACAGCAATAGAAACCCTGACTAAGACAACTTGTTAAAAAAATAGTCAGACACTTGACAACCTAAACAAAGCCAGCTCTTTTTCATTTTAAGTATTTTAATACGTGTTTGTTCCCTATTCTTAGCGAGACATCAACATTTAGAAGAACATGACAGTGACTCTTCAGAGCCAATCTGGACGGACTTAACTAAATGGAATCTAGTTTAGTGTGCTGGAATGAATTTCCCAGAAATAATTCTATAATTCATGTGCTTTTCAAAGTGTTATACATTCCATCCCACTCCTGAGCTGAATTAATAAAGTTTCATGTTTTAAAATCAAACTTTGAATCCTACTGTACGGTGGGTAAATCCTTAACTAAGAGAGTTTCTCTGACTCCTTTTCTGCCTCAGTCCCTCCATCTGTATAATGTGTATGTTAAGCAGGTACAGGCAGCATCAACACTTATGGTTGTAAATCTTACACATCTAGGACTGGGGAGATGGCTCATACTTGTTGTGTAATATGAGGGCCTGAGTTTAGATCCGACTCAATCACCTGTAAACTTTGGGCTCCTACCTGGAAGATCCCAGCCTGTGTAAGCCTCCAAGATGGTGAAGATCAACTGTGACCTCCAAATTTTGTATACTGCTACCACACCCACACATATACCTCCCACACACACACCCAAACAAAAGAACTCTGTGCATTTGAGGACACCAACCCTAAATGCTTGCCATTAGGCTCCTCTTCTGCACAGAAAGCTTTGGACCTAATTAAATGAGCTGTCAAACACAGGTCAGGCGAGCACATGCCTGGCTCAGAAGCAATGTTGATAGGTTTAATAGTTTTAGTGGATAAGGTCTTGACCTGAAGGAGTACTGCCCTCACCTAAATATTACAATAAATGACAAGATGAATGAAATTGGGCGTAGCATGGTGGTGCTTACTTGTAGTCCCAGCATGCAAAAGGCTAAGACAGGAGGACTGCAAATTCAAGATGAGCCTGGACTCCATAGTATGATTCCATGCAAACAAGGAAAATGAATTTGAAGAGTATGATAGAAGTGCCCCATTTCCCATTAGAATGAATGGATTTGGTAAATAATGATTATAATCACGTTCTTCCTTTTGGAAAGCTACAAAGGGGACTAATACAAAGACAGAGGTAATCCAGCTTAAAGCTATACACAGAAATGTGACTCCCTACACAGGCAGGGCAGTGAGGAAAGCGTAGCCTCTGGCTGGAGACACTTTACCTGTGTGATGACAACACCCAGCTGGAGTGAGGGCAGAAGGGGGAAAGGCTCGCAAAGCTCAAGCATCACTGCTGACACTGTTCAGTTCTGCTCACAAGATGGCTGCTGCCTCTTTATCCTATTACCACTGTTTCACCACACAGAAAATCACACACTTCTCTCCCTCTCCCTCTGCCCTTCCCTGTGGGTCTGCTTCCTTCTGGAGGACACTCACCCAGTTGCCATGCTCTCTGTCAAGGATTATCACTGCCATGGATTTAATTCACAATATTTATTCTAAATCCTTAACTTGTCCTATTCTGAGACTTGCCTCGTTGAGAGAAGGTCTAGAGGAAAGACCAAGGGAGATGGGAACACAGACAAACTGGTCATTTTGTAATAATTAGCATTCCCAATAATTTGCATTTATGCCTGTCTCTTGGGAGGAGCAGAACTGGAAAATCTTTTTCTCATTATATGTTTTTACTATACAAGATCACTCCCAGACAGAAAATAGAACAAAACCAAATCTAGAAAAACTGAGGGTACTTGTGTGTATATTTGTGTATGTGTGTGTTTATGTATGTATGTATGCACGTGTGAGTATGTATGTAAATATGTATGTGTATGTGTGTATGTATGTATTATGTGTATGCATATTTGTGTGTGAATGTAGGTGTATAAGTGTGTGAATGATTTTTTAGGCACCATAAGAAAGAACTGAAGACCCACAACCTTTTCTACTCCAGAGAGAAGCATGCCCAAAATATTAAAAATAATGACAAAATCAAATAAGTGTTTAAGTATAGGCAGAAAAGAATGCACTGTCAACCATATACAAATTGCAGTGACATTGTAACAGTGTTGCATTTGCAAACAATTTTTAAGGATCTTTACCTCATAGCCCTGAGGTATACACAAGGCCTGAGGACTGAGTAAATATAGATGAAGACAGGCATCCTATTTCATTTCCAAAAAACATCAGGAAGCCCATTCAGAACTATTTCCACCACTAAATAATGTTCATGTTGGAACATGCTTGTATCTTGGTACATTTAATGGGATGTGAGGTTGGCACAAGGTGGCTGAGGGGAGGGCCAAAGATAGTCTTAGAAAACTTTTGCTTATCACTGTGTGAGTCCTTGAATCAATAAGGGATCCAGACACAGGGCCACAACACCTGCCTGAGAGGAGTTCAGAATGGAGAGTGAATATTTAGAGGTAAAGTGTGCCTCACAAGCTCATGTTTGAACACTAGGTCCCCATTTGGTGTCACTATGATGGGAGGCTGTGAAACCTTTGGAGAGTAGGCCCTTCCTGGAGGAGATGAATCTATAGTGTGGGGTGCAGGTGAGATGCATAATCTAAGTAGTCTTTCTTTCTCTGCCATGGCATATGATGATGATGGCTGGGAAGCAGTGAACCTGCATTCCAGCCAGAATCCCTGGGTGCCTCAGATCCAGAGTGCTGAGATGTGGTCACTGCCTGCTTGTTCTCCCAGTCAAAACATCCCTCCAAATCAGGGGTTGCTCTTAGATACCACAATCTTGTGAGTAATTTTTTCAGGCTGCTTGAGACTAAGATTACATGAAAAAGGCCCCAAATGCTTAGGAGACAAGCAGGGAGGTATGAAGGGCCCGTGTCTTTTGGTAAAATATGCTCCACCACCTGTCTCTTTCCATGGAGAACCCTCAGAGCCTTCCATGCTCTTCAGGTCTCATTGTACATTGCTTCTTGGAAAACCTAGCTAAATGTCCAAAATGACTGAGGGTTTTGTTGATGTTATTGTTGTTGTTGTTGTTTTTCATTTTTTGGATGTAGAAATTCTGTGGTGTTCGACCCCCAGTACTTCTGGAGGGTGCGCTTTGGGAGGATAAGTGTGGTGATGTTTAATTTTGTCCCTTAAAGAGACAGTCAATTAGGAAATAGATACATGTAGCAGTATGTGAGGACAATTGAAAAACATTTTTATTGTGAATATTCTTGAACTATCCCATTAAATTTTAACAGAAAAGAAAGAGGGAATCAGGCCTCATGCACACTACTGAGGCAGTTGTATTGCAATGGGTTGGTAGTCCAGCAAGAGCTACATTGCAAGACCCTGTCTTGAAAGCAAAGCAGGGCTAAAAGCCATTCATGCATGGAAGAAAGAGCCGGTCAGCCCTGTTTCTTCCCTTGCAGGTGGGGCTGGCAATCCCTCAAAGAGGATGCAGTTACAGAAAGGGTCTGGGCTGCTCTAAACCTTTTTTCCCATGGGCCCTGAGCTTCTCCTCACAGGTGTCTTGTATTCTGCCATAATATGAAACCTGCAAGAGAGATTAAGGAGATCAAGCCAGGCAGTACTCTTCATTTCGGTTATGATCATGTAGCCTATGAATGTCTAATTTTGAGGGGAACCCGTACCCTGCTCTTTGAAAAGCTGGGGTTGGATGCTGTCTGAGGGCGAAGCCAGTGGTTACACTTTGCCAGTGCTACACTTGTGAGGAGAGGGAAATTGAGTAGTAGTGTTACTTTTTTCATTGCCTTTCCATGGAGCCATTTTTTTAATGATGTAGAGAATGATAGCCTTGATGAATAAAGTTTATTGGGGGGGTTAAAGAAAGAGATGATAATAGATTAGTGTCTCAAGACTGTTCTAGGTCAAGCTCCCATTGCTTTCTGTTTTTCTGGTTTGGACATTACATCATCCACTGGTTTCAGATTTTGCTGTATCTGCTAAAGTAAGTTAGACTCTTACCCTCTTTTGGGTTTTGAATCTCTTAGTGATGTAGATGACTCAAGTTGTCAGCATTGACTAATGCATACAATCTTAGGGAGTCTCTCCTTGACCTAACCCATGTAAGTACAGGAGTCCCAGGAAAATCTGAAAGCAGGAGAATTTCATTATCCATGTTTGAAGCTTTTACTAGCTCATGAATATTTATGAATAGGGTATGATGCTAGATTCAATAGATACCCGAATACAATAACATCAGTTTTGTGCTGGGTATTTTAATTTCTACAACATAAAGAACAATATTATAGTAGATGGTCTTCAGTCTTTGTCTTTGCACAGTTCATTTGTAAGGTTCAGCACTTATTCAGCACTCTAGGATTTTTTGAGATGCCATTTCTTGTGTATCCTAGGCTCAAGAGTTGCCTATATCCTCAGAGTGCTTGGATTTAAGTGTTCAGCTGGCTCAGCTTGCTTTTTCTTTCTAAGTCTCTCTCTCTCTCTCTCTCTCTCTCTCTCTCTCTCTCTCTCTCTCTCTCAGACTCTCCACAGCCCCTTGCTGGCCTCGAATTCCCTCCGTACACCATGCTGGATTCAAAATCAGAGATCTTCCTTAGTGAGGTATTCCAGATGCAGAAAGACACACACAGTATATACCCACTTCGAAGTGGATACTAGACTTATAAGATAGGACAAGCATACTAAATCTGTACACCTAAAGAAGGTAAACAAGAAGAGGTTCTGGGATAAGATGATCAATCCTCACTTAGAAACACACATGGGATGGACATGGGAAGTAGGAGAAAACAAGAAACAGGACAGCAGCCTACCATACAGTGCCTGTGAAAGACTCTACCTCGCAGTATATCAAAGCAGATGCTGAGACTCATAACCAAACCTTGGGCAGAGTGCAGGGAATCATGAACAAAGGGGGAGTTAGTAAGACATGGAGAGGATGGGATCACCACAAACACCAAATATATCTGGGCACAGGGGCCTTTCTGAGACTGATTCTCCAACCAAGGATAATGCATGGATGTAAACTAGAACCCTTGATCAGATGTACCCCATGGCAGCTCATCATCCAAGTAGGTTACCCTAGTAAGGGGAACAGGGATTGTCTCTGACATGAACTCAGTGGCAGGCACTTTGACCCGCCCGCTTTGAGGGAGGAGCTGCCTTGCTAGACCACAGAGGAGGGCATTGCAGACAGTCCTGATGAGACCTGATAGACTAGGTTCAGATGGAAGGGTGGGAGGACCTCCCCTATCAGTGGACTTAGAGAGGGGAATGTTGAGGATATGAGGGAGGGAGGATGAGATTGGGAGGAAATGAGGGAAGGGGCTACAGATGGGATACCAATTAAATGTCCCCAAATTAATATAAAAATGAATATTATAAAATGACAAACATCAGAGAACTACCTATCTTTGCCTTTCAAGTGCTGGGATTAAAGTCATGGGCTCTCTTAGCATCTGTAAACTGTTAATAACATATTGAGAACTCAGATGGCAGATAATTTACACTGGTCAGAAATTTACACAGAGAGAGGCAGGCAGATCTCTGAGTTTGAAACTACCCTGGTCTACAAAATGAATTCCAGCACAGCCAGGGCTACCATACATTCTAAGAGAAACCCTGTCTCAAGGAAAAAGAAAATAGCCCACAGGATTGTAGAGTGAGATCTGATGCCATACTGTGGCACCTGAAATGTTGATTCTAGCCTCAACCCACCTCTTCAGGCTTTATTTTTAGAACTCAGTAACAGAATAGCTTGCTCACCTGATTCTTCTCAGTAGCTGAATCCCATGGCTTTTTCCCCTGCTTAAGATTCTGTCCCTTTTACCTTTAGTGCTTATCTCCAGATTCCAAAGTTCTCCCCAGCTTTATGAAACCTATTTCAAACATGTAGGTTTCTGTAGAATATTTCAGTCACTTTGAACTGCAGAAGTATTATAGTCCTTGAGCAACAGAAGATTTGCTCTCTTTTACATTTTTTTCAGATGTGTGTTTACATATACTTGCATACATGCACGTATAAACACATATCAGTGAGAGTGCTGGAGTCAGGGGACAACTTCCTCTCCCTCAATGTATTTTTTTCTGTTTAAAGATACATTTATTTATCTATTTATTTATAATGTATACAATATTCTGTCTGTATGTACACCTGTACACCAGTAGAGGGCACCTGCACACCTGAAGTTCTCATTCTAGATGGTCCTGAGCCCCGATGTGGGTGCTGGGATTTGAACTCAGGAATTTCACCTCTGAGTCCTGTCTGCAGCCCCTCTACCATCAGTTTTAGGGATCCACCTTTGTAGTCATGTTAGTGTGGCAGGCAGTGTTGTCCCCTGAGCTATTTTGTCTGCTCCGTTTTGTTTTTGGCACTATTAATGTGTAGCCTAGGAAAGTCTCTAAGTTGTTTTGTAATCCAGGTTGACAGTAACAAAGGTTGAGGGAGATCTCCCAAATATATCTGAAGGGAAAGGAAGTAACAGAATAGCTTGCTCATGATTCCATATGCAATTTGTTCCTTGGTTCTTCTCGCTAGCTGAATCCCACGGCCTTTTCCCCTGTTTAAGATTCTGTCCTTTACCTATATTGCTTACCTGCAGACTCCAGTCAAAGTTCTCCCCAGCTTTGTAAGACATATATCAAACACTTAGTTTCCTGGAGAATATTCCAGTCGCTTTGAACTGCAAAAGTATTATAGCCCTTAGCAACAGAATAGGATTTGTTCTCTTTTATATTATTTTCCGGGTGTGTACGTAATATAGTGGCATAAATACACGTATAAACACATATCAGAGAGAGTGCTGGAGTCAGGGGACAATTTCCTCTCTCTCCATGTATTTATTTTCTTTCAAAACAAAACGTATACAATATTCTGTCTGTATGTACACCTGTACACCAGTAGAGGGCACCTGCACACCAGAAGATCTCATTCTAGATGGTCCTGAGGCCACATGGGGGTGCTTGGATTTGAACTCAGGAATTTAACCTCTGAGTCCTGTCTGCAGGCCCTCTACCATTGGTTTTAGGGATCCACCTTTGTAGTCACGTTAGTGTGGCAGGCACTGTTGTCCCCTGAGCCATTTTGTCTGCCCCGTTTTGTTTTTGACACTATTACTGTGTAGCCTAGGAAAGTTACCAACTTGTTTTGTAATCCAGGTTGACATCAAACTCTTGATCTTGTCTCCTTCGGTCACTTCAGCGCTAGGATTTTAAATGCTGACAACCACAATCAGTTTGGTATTTGCCTCATTTATCTATTTATTTATTCACTGTGATGTCTATGGATATTTTTCCTGAACTTACATCTGTCCACCACATGCAAGTCTGGCAACCACAGAGGTGGGGAAGGGTGTTAGCTTCTCTGAAACTTTAGATACAGTTGGAAGCAAGCTCTACTAGCTTCTTATTCTGCCTCTTGTTCATCCTCAACCTCTAGGCAGAGCAACCAAGTCTCTGAGAAGCTAAAGCTCAAAGTTGTCAGAGCTAGTTGCGATAATATGGTGTTGGACCAGGTGCTGTGGTGCCCTTGGTATCTTGAGGCCATGCCCAGGGTTAGGGGTCTACTATGGAGAACAAGGGATGGCCATATTCAGGGAACTCTAGTTTGCTGTGGAGAGAAGTCATGAGAGCATAGGGCAAAAGATAAGTGTCTTAGGAATTTAAGGGATGCTCCCGGGTTCTGGGGCAAAAGGGGGCCCCTATGTGCTGAGACTTGGGCCGCATGCAGATTTAAGTCTATGCAAAATTAACGTGGGGAAGAGGAGGGCAAAAGTTAAGAGATAGGCCAGAAGGCTCTGCCTCTGGACTGGAGGGGGGCACTGTTGGGAAACGCTTAGAAAACCCTCTTTAATCCTGGAGCGAGAAGAGGTGAGGACCCTATCAGCACCGAGTCTTAAGTCTGTGTGACCTTGATTCAGCCTCTCTTGGGCGCCTCAGTATCCTCCTCACCAGGGAACTCGAGTCGACCCCAAGCACAGACAGAGGCGGTGAAGAAAACAAATGCCCTACCTTTGACAATCCCTAAGTGTGTGCGAGAGGACAAGTGCTGCCAGCTCGAAACAGAAAGGGTTACTCGGGTGAGAGTACCAAGATGGGATCCTCGAACCTGCCACGGTGCTAGGGGCACACCTGGGACTGGTGCACATGGGCCAAGTCTTCCATCACAGTCATGTGCCCCAGGCATTCTGCACAGGGGCTGGGCGAGCACTCTCCGACTGACAGGTCCCACTGACGAATCGGCGGGAAGAATTCTTTTGTTCCTCTTGAGGAGAGGCGGTTGAGTGGACATGACCTCAGTCAGGGGCGGGCTCTTTGCTGTCCTCGGTTACCAGGATGCCCGGCCCCTGCCCCCTCAGCTGACAACCCTCTTGGTGCTGATCCCTACCCTGTGGGCAGCGCCAGGTGCTGCACCAAGAGGTCAGTGTAGGGCTGCTACTGCTGTGGGCCTCAGCCGCCTGTGCTGACTGCCAGGGCCACGGGCCCAAACCTGGACGTGCTGTGGCCACCAGTTCCCATGCGGTGCCTTGGTCACCCGCTGCTGCCCGGGGCGGGCCAGTGAGTGACAGGAGCCAGCCCAAAAGACATGCAGGACACCCATGGTGGGGGGTGAGGGGCGGGGCGGCAGGAGCAGGGTTGTGGTAGGCTTGCATAGGGCAGGGTCAGGACTCTGGAGGAGCATCCCTGGAAATAGCACTCCAGCTTCCCGGTTGGCCTTGAGCACAGTCTTCCAGATGCTGGCAGGGAGGCTGGGAGGGCAGCCCGGGTGGAGGTCAGAGAGCCCTGTGCCCTGGGACTGTCCAGTGGGGTAGCAGTGAACCTGCCTTTCAGTCCGAATCCCTGGGTGCCTCAGACGCGGAGTGCTGAGATGTGCTCACCGGCTGCTTGTTCTCCCAGCCTAAACCTTCCTCCAAATTAGTCATAGGCCTAAGTCGCTCTCACACTCCACAGCGTTGTGAGTCGTTTTTTTTTTTTGTTTTTTTTGTTTGTTTGTTTTTTTTTTTGTTTTGTTTTTGTTTTTTTGTTGTTTTTGTTTTGTTTTGTTTTGTTTTGTTTTGTTTTGTTTTGTTTTGTTTTCTGGACACCTGAGACTAAGGTTTGAGGAAAAAGCCTACAATGCTTTCTGAGCCAAGCAGGGTGGTATTCAGGGCCCCGTGTTTTTGGTAGGGCGATGATCCTCCTCCTGTCTCTTTCCATGGAGACCTCTCTGAGCCTTTTGTGCTCCTCTGGACTCACTGTTTACTGCTTCTCGAAAAACTTAGTCAAATGTCCACCGTGGCTGCTGTTTTTGTTTATCGTTTATTGCTTTTTTTTTGTCTTTTTTTTTTTTTTCGAGGTGTGAGTTCTGTGGTGTTCGACTACCATTTCTGGAGCGTGTGCTTTAGGAGCATAAGGATGGTGATGATTTATTTTATCCCCTAAGGCGACAGTCTGTTTAAGAGATAGATGTAGCAGTATGTTAGACTATTGGAAAAAAAATGTTTTTATTGGGAATAGACTTGCTCTATCCCAGAAACTTTAAACAGAACTGCACCTTGGTATGGGAGCACATGCACTCTACTAAAGGAGGAGGATTGCCACGGGTTGGCAGTCCAGACAGAGGTACCCAGCAAGACCCTGTCTTGAAACCAAAGCAGTGGTAAAAGCTGTTGATGCTTGGAGGAAAGAGCCTGTCAGCCCTGTTTCTTATGTTGCAGGTGGGGCTGGCAATCCCCCAAACAGGATGTAGCTCCAGAAAGGGTCCTGGCTGCTCTAAGCCATAGTTTTCCCCACGGACCTTTAGCCTCTCCCCACAGGTGTCTTGTTTTCAGTCGCCATATGAAACCTACAAGTGAGATTAAGGAGGTCGAGCAAGGCAGTACTCTTCATTTCCATTGAGATCCTGTTGCCTGTGAATGTTTAATTTTGAGGGAAACCCGCACTGTGCTCTAGAGATAGATACCTTTGAGAAGCTGGGGCTGAATGCAGTCTGAGGGGGCAGCAGGTTGTTGCTCTTCGCCAGTGCTACACTTGTAAGGAGAGGGAAACTGAATAGTAGTGTTCCTTTTCTCATTACCCTTCCACAGGGCAATTTTTTGAAATGATGAATACACTTTTAGCCTTGAGGAAATATTTTTGGGGTCCTTATTAAAGGAGGAGGTAATAAAATATTAGTGTCTCAAAATTGTTCCAGGTTAAGCTCCCATTGCCTTTCTTTTCTTTTCTTTTCTTTTCTTTTCTTTTCTTTTCTTTTCTTTTTCCTGTTTGGAAATTAAGTCATCCGCAGTCTTAAATTTTTGCTGTATCTGCTAAAGTAAGTTAGACTCTTACTCTCTTTTGGGTGTTGAATCTCCTAGTGATGTAGATGACTCAAGTTGTCCTCACTGGCTAATGCATACAATCTTAGGTAATCTCTCCTTGACCTAACCCATGTTAGGCCAGGAGTCCCAGGAAAATCTAAAAGCAGGAGAATTTCATTATCCGTGTTTAATGCTTTTGCTAGCTCATGAATATTTATGAATAGGGTATGATGCTTGATTCAATAGTTACCCGAATACAATATCATCATTTTTGTGCCGGGCATTTTAATTATTTTAATTGCTACAACATAAAGAACAATATTATAGTAGTAGGTCTTCTGTTTCTGTCTTTGCATAATTCATTTGTAAGATTCAGCACTTATTCAGCACTCTAGGTTTCTTTTGAGATGCCATTCCTTGTGTATCCCAGGCTCAAGAGTTGGCTGTCTCCTCCAAGTGCTTGGATTTACGTGTTCAACTGCCTCAGCTTGTCCTTTCTTTCTAAGTCTCTCTCTCTCTCTCTCTCTCTCTCTCTCTCTCTCTCTCAAACTCTCCACAGCCCCCTGGCTGTCCTCAAACTCCCTCTGTAGACAGTGCTGGCTTCAAGAATGGAGATCTACCTGTCTTTGTCTCCCAAATGCTGGGATTAAGGTCATGGTCTGCCTTTGAAATTTTAAACTCTTAATAACAAGTTGAGATCACAAACGGTAGGTAATGTACACTGGTCAGAAATTTACAAACACAGAGGCCGGCAGATCTCTGTGAGTTGGAGGCCACCCTGGTCTACAAAGCGAACTCCAGGACAGCCAGGTGTCCAGTACATTCAAAGAGAAACTCTGGCCTCAAGGAAAAAGAAAATAGCCCACAGGATTATAGAATGAGATCTGATGTCCTAATGCAGCATCCAAAATGTTGTTGCTAGCCTCAGCCCACCTCTTCGGGTTTTATCCTTAGAACTCAGCAACAGAACAGCTAGCTCAGCATTCCATATGGATTTTGTTCTCTGGTTCTTCTGGCTAGCTGAATCACGTGACCTTTTTCCCCTGTTTAAGGTTGGAGGAGTGGCAGTGATCACATGTCGGCTGCTGCAAAGAACTGGATTCTCCTCTCAGATCATCCTCAGAAAAGCTATCTTTGCTGTGCAGTAAATGATCGGGAGATCTGACCCTGGTTGCGGAACCCGTTTGCATTCCTGCTTTCAGAATACAGGGTTGTATTCCCACTTTATCCTTCCAGACCACCCTAGGAGATCTGTAAGCCTCTGTCCTGGAAATTGCTAGGAATCCTTGGAAGGGAAAGAAAGAAGAGTGTAGGATGGACTAGAAACAGGGTTGAATGAGTTCCAGAAAGCAGGCTTCCGAAACTTGTGGACAACAACCTGCTGAAGAAGACAACTCTGAGAAACCAATTCGAAGCAACATGCAGAGATGTCAGATGAGAGGAGCTGCCTCAGGAAAGGAGTCAGCTGGTTCCCAGGAAGAGAATGTTGAACCAGCTGTTCCAGGAAGATGGGGAGGTCACCCTGGTGAGAACTCCCCTTCTGGTTCAGTGCAGAAGACAAGGAAGAACCAGCAGAAGACTCCTGGCAATGGAGATGGTGGCAGTAGCAGCAAAATGCCCCAGCCCCCACAGAAGGAAAGGGCACGAGCCGATGCCACTGTGGAGAGTGAGGCGGCATTGAAGAAGAACAGAGTGGATGTGGAAGTGGAAGTGAAGATTCCTGAAGAATTAAAGCCATGGCTGGTGGAGGACTGGGACTTGGTTACTAGGCAGAAGCAGTTGTTCCAGCTCCCTGCTAAAGAGAATGTAGATGCCATTCTTGAGGAGTATGCCAAGTGTACCAAGTCCCAGCGAAGTGCTGACAATAAGGAGTATGCAGTTAATGAAGTTGTGGGTGGGATAAAAGAGTATTTCAATGTGATGCTGGGCACTCAGCTGCTCTACGAGTTTGAAAGGCCCCAGTATGCTGAGATCCTGCTGGCTCACCCTGATGCGCCAGTGTCAAACATCTATGGGGCACCACACCTACTGAGATTATTTGTGACAATTGGGGCAATGTTGGCCTATATGCCCCTCGATGAGAAAAGCCTGTCATTACTGCTGGGCTATTTGCATGATTTCCTTAAGCATCTGGCAAAGAATTCTGCTTCGCTGTTTACTGCCAGAGATTACCAAGTGGCTTCTGCTGAGTATCACCGCAAAGCCCTGTGAAGGTCTACTGACCACTCGCTGTAGTCTGCTCTCTGTAAACACTTTTGTTTAGTCCTTTCAGTGTAGAATTGACGTTCTTTTAAACTGTCAGTGTAAAACAGGGCCTATGTTAGGTTGATTTCCTGTTGTGTTGTATGAAGAAACAAATGGAGTGTCTCCTGACACCTTTCCTCATGTAAAAGTTGCTACCAGTGTATGCAGTAATTAGACAAAGAAGAAATTCAGTAGAACATTTTATTACCTAGTTGACGACATTGCTTGGATACTGGTGGTTCTATCCCTTTTGACACTACACAGTTTTCTAACACGTGTTAATGCTACATGGTGAGATGCCCTGGTTCCTAGTGCCAAAGGTTCAACTTAAGTGTGTATGCCTGAAAACCCATGCATTTGTGCTCTTATTTCTTGTGGTGCATGACCTGAACAGCCCATCCTCTGCAAATCCATTATTTGCTGTTCCTTAGGCATTCATGCTATCATTGCTCAAATTGTTGAAAGACGGTGGTTTGTTTCCTGGTTTCTGTATTTGAGTCTAATGCACTTTCTAACATGATAGAGGCAATGCATTATTCTGTAGCCACAGTTTTCTGAAAAGTTGATACTTTGGGAATCGTATTTCACATCTTAAATAAAATTGCTTCTAAATTTCAAAGCACACACACACACAAAATGATTCTGTCCCTTTGCCTTCATTGCTTACCTCCAGAGTCCAGTCCAAATTCTCCCCAGCTTTTAAAGACATCTTTCAAACAATTAGGTTCCTGGAGAATTAAGAGCCTTTGTTTATTATGCTCTTGTAAAACATTTTAGAAAAGTTCTGTAAATGTGAAAAAGTAAGTGTGTTGATTCATTATTAAATTTTAAAAATCACAGAGGGGATGGAGGTGTAGCTCAGTGGTAGAGTATTTGCCTAACACATACAATGCTCTAGCCCAGTTCAACCTTTACACAACTATAATACAGTTCCTTAGGTTGTGGTGACACCCCAATCATGGGCTTTTTACTCCCACTTAAAGCACTCCTTCCTAGACCCACAGTCTAGATTTTGGCAACTACCTGCAAATATTCCACCTCAGAAATACTAAATCCTAACCAGGCCTGTACTACAACAGAATATATTAATTAATTATGACTTAGTTAACTTACATTTAAATATGGGAATCGTGCTAGCATAATCAAGATGTCACTTGGTCTATAACACAGCTTTTCCCAATATTCTGATAAATGTTAAAAGCTTAGCAATATGGAAAGCCCTTAAACAGAAAGATCTGATATTTTAACAGAAGTATCTCCCTAAAGTTCACAGCATGCCACTATGTGAAGCCATCAGAGCACCAAGACAAGGGACACAGGATAGAGGTGTTAAGAAGGTTTCCTATGTGAGTACAGATTCACCCATTCACTTCCAGCACATATGACCAGCAGTATGGGAAGTTAACAGAATCAGAATTGGCATTAGAAAATTAGCCCACAATCCCATAGGATATGACTTTTATCAACTAGAGTTCAAAATGTAGTTTGCTTTGCCTTTACTTAGACTTCATTAATTCAAGTTACTGAGGTCAATACTTTTTTCCCTTCCCTGAGAATATTTCAAATAATGTTATGCAATGAAGATTATTTTATCAAATTGGGTAGGGTGGTTCACATCTACAATATCAGCACTTGGGAGATAAAAGCAGAAAATTAGGAATTCAAAGTTGCTTTCAGCTACACATAGTGACTTTAAGGACAGCCTGGGCTACATGAGGCCCTATCATAGTAGTTCTCAACCTTCCTAATTCTGAGACACTTTAACAGAGTTCCTCATGTTGTGGTGAACCCAAAGTATAAAATTATTTCATTGCTGTTTTGTAACCGTATTTCTGTTACATTTATGAATCATAATGGAAATAAAACAAACGGTTATCTAATATGTGATTCCAGTGAAAGACTCATTTGACCCCTAAAGGGGTTGTGACTCACAGTTTGAGACCTGCTGCCCCATCAAAAAGTACAAAGGAGAAAGGTGAGTGGAGAGGACAAAGAAAATGAGAAAGGGTGGAAGGTGCCTATATTATTTTGTCAACCTTGGCCTGGTAGTGTTGACCTGTCACGCAGCTACTTAGTGTACTGAAGGAGGCAGCTTGAAAAATCAATGATAAATGGGCAACTTATATAGACCCTGTCTCAAAAAATTAAAACAGGCTAGGAATATAGCACAGCAGTAAGCCGTTTAGCCAGAATACATTGAAACACTACTTAAAAAACCAAAATCACATTCTGCATTCTACCCTGGAGTTTTTGCCTATCTCCTAAATGATTTTTTAAATTTGTGTAGATTACAGTTCTTGGTATTTTAAAATTCTATGGTTTGCCTAAGGCACAATGCCATGTATCCACAACTACAGTACCACAAGCACACAAGATATTTTTACTGTCTGAAAATACCCTCTATGCTTAGTCTATTTGATCCCATTCCTTGGACAACCACACTTTTTCACTGCCTCTACTCTTTTACACTTTCTACTTAGTCCTTTTAGACAGGTTGCCTTCACTTGGGAATATGGAGTTCAAATTCAACATGTCTGCATTACCTGATGGCTCACTCCATTAGTCATTGATCATATCCCATTATATCAAACTACTTGGGTCTCTTGATCTCATCTGTCCCTACTTACTGAAAGATATCTTGGTTGCTACCACTTTAAAGATCATCAGCAAATTTGGTGCAAACACTGACCAGCAGAGAAGGTTTAGGTATTCAGATGAGCTAGGTAAATATTTGGGTATACTGCTAATGGGAAGTAGGATAAACATATAGTTTGCTGTGTTAGTACAGCCAACCATCTCCAAAGTGGCTATATCATTGTGCATCCCCACTAACAATAATTGGAGGTTTTGTTGTTAGGTAGCCACACCAACACCTCGCACACTCCCAGGTTATGGTTAACATTTAGCCATTCTAACATGTGTATTTCCTGTTTGGGGTTTTGGGTTTGTTTTGTTTTTAAAGGGGCTTTTCATTTTAATTAAGTCGGTGTCCAGAACACACCCTCAAGAAGAATCTAAGGCTGCAGAGTCAGACATGTGCAATGCTAGCACAAACACCAGTGGGGACAGACCTAGGCTTGCATATGATTAGAACTCTGACAGCTGTGTGGTTACAAAGTTCCACACTCCTAAGTAATTACCCCTGCCTCACCATCCTAGGGTCCTGTTATTTCTACTGCACAGTTGTATGGAAAACAAGGTTTTCTCCACAATGCATTTGTGGCATTGCAGCAGAAATACCTGTTGTCTTCTTATAGAACACACTATATGAAGACTTCACTTTTAAAGATTATCTAATTCTCTGAATCTTTCCTTAGGATTTTTTTTCAATGCAGTTTATTCAGGAACTTTGAACAATCATCTGACCCTGGGGAAAGCCAGCCCACAGCTTAAATAGCCTCTGGGTAACCAACCCCAGCGTGCCATGTGGGTAATGCAGATAGGTCCACATACATGGAAGCAAGCCAGATCCTTGGCCTTAGCCAAATGTGGAGTTGTTCGTGACAGAGAGCACTCACCATCGGGAAGGTGGAAGGCGGAAACCAGCTCCATCTTTAAGGCATAGCATTCCGCAGCTCTCTACAGTTCCCCCTTTTTGTTTTAGACGCATCAGGCAAGAGTAGAGGTCTGATCTCTGATATTAGAAATAAATTGGGACTTTGTACTGATGTTCATTTAGGTGTCATCCACCCAAAGAGCATCAGACCCGTCCGATCCCTTTTTCTCAGAGGTGGGACCTGGGGCATCAACCCACATGCTCTTCTCTGGGTCGAAAGTGGCTGACCCTGAGTGCAGTGCTTAGCCTCGCATCCTGAGTGTAACATTTTAGCTTTTTATGGTAGCCAACCATGCTTGTGGAGACTGTCCTGCTTCAAAGGCTGTAAAGGCCTGAATGGTCATGGCTGCATTACGCTGTTGTGAGACTCTAATCTTGCATATATACCACAGGCGAACCAAGGAGACCAACACCAGAAGGCCTGCTAACGCTCCCATGCCCGCCCATTCCTTCAGATGATTCATGGCTGCAGCAATCTATGGTGATAATCCTGTGGCTAGTCCTGCGTCTACTCTGGTAGAATTTACCATGACAATGGCCACTCTGAGTTGCTCCATCGTAGTATCGAATTCTCCAGTCGAATTACCTAAAATAGAGCTAGACAATTGTTTAGACAGATTTGCAGCACAGGAAAAATTCTCATGTTGTATGCTAGTGACTCAAAGTCCAGCATACTTTCATTGACAGCCAAGTTGAGCGATTTGCCATAGGGTATCAATTTGCTCGTGCACAAGGTCAATCCTCTGATTGAACACCATCAAGCCTCCTTTTAGTTGAGCATTAATTTCTTTTTGTACATCTAAGGCATGAGCTACGTTGGCTAAAAGATTATTCGGGGTCTGAGCAGTCTGCACAGTATGACTCATGGCTAATGCTGCGGTGGTAGCTCCAACAGCCGCCAATGAGATGGCAGTAACAATGGCGGCTGTAATTCCAAGATCCCTTTTCTGTCTGAAGAAAGTCATAGCGTGAGGGGCATCAATGGGCACAGGCACCCAGCGAGGCATGCGAGTAACCAGGGCATACCTAAATTTACTAGCATTCCAGCATTGGGCAAAAAAGCAAGTATCATTACCACAATTACTTGGCTCTATCTGGCTAATAATGAATAAAAATGGGGGATATAAAACAGGTGTGGGCTTATAGGAAATATTATGGGAAGCCTTAACCCCCTCGTTGGAACATCCTGCATCAGTTCTAGAACTAGCAGTGGTGGTGTCCGAGGTCTGAGTAGGTTCAGGAGACCATTGCCCCCAGGGGCGAGAAGGTCTCTGCCGCCATCACAGCCAAGCTACTGCCATGAGCGGAGAGCTGCACACTCAGCTCAGCGGTACAGACAAGCTGCACGCCCAGTAAAACAGGGACTGGGAACCCCTGTCCAGAGAGGAACCCACAGAGAAGGAAGAAACCGTGCTCCTGGGGTCACCGAAAGTCTAGCAGACTGTAGATCGCAAACAGGTGAGTACGGCCAGCCATCACAGATCTGGGCCCAAACAGGGAGGACGGAGTGATTGGAAACTCAGCTCCCGCAGACTAGCAGGTGGGCACATGCTCAGCCAGCCCAGAGGCCTGCTTTGTACCAACTACTCCTTACAGACAGAACTGAGTGCCCCAAGACACCAGAGCAGTACCCACCCACCACAGATTACTTCTTGGGTTGTGGGGCACAGAGCCCCAACCTCAGACCTACAAAAGACCGGGAAACCTGAGATCAACCCCCAGATACTGCTCCAAGGGGCAACCAGTTATCCCTAACAAAACCGACCAAACCACGGGACACACAGGTTAAAGCAGCTGATCACTAAATTTATAGCAAGAAACCTAGAAGGAGGGCAGCTGTCTCCAGGACTTCATCCGGTGAGAGGAGAGTCGTCTTGATTAATCAGGACCACAGTTACCACCCAGGTCTCTATGCCTGAGGTGAGCTGTAGCAACTCCTGAAAAACACCAGACATCCAGGGACTATACCCAAAAAGCTGGGAAGGCTTCCCCGAGGAAAAACCATCTTCCTGCCAAAGGGATTCTCTCCACTACAAGAGTCCAGGAACAATCAGAAACTAAATTCAAACAACTAAGATAGCCCAATGGGTAGAGGACAGCGTAAAAGTTCAAACAACAAAAGCCAGAGCAATATGGCATCTCCAGAACCCAGTTATCCAGGTGCAAATAGCCCTAGACACCCCAGCATAAATGAAATTCAAGGAGACGACCTAACATCTATGCTCAAGAAGATGATAACAGAGGAAACAAATAAAATACGACTGAAAAGAAATAGAAGAAGCTGCAGCCAAAAAGTATGAGGCCTTTAGAGAGGAAATGCTTAAATCACTGAAAGAAATAAAAGAAACAGTGGATTATTCAAACAAACAGCTGAAGGAATTGACGGAAAAACATGAAAATACAGTCAGACAGGGGAAGGAAACCAACAAAATAGCTCAAGACCTGAAGATAGAATTGGAAAAATTAAATAAAAACACAAATGGAAGAAATTGTGGAGAGAAAGAATTTAGGGAAGAAAGCAGGAACTACAGAGGTTAGCATAACAAATAGGCTACAACGAATGAAAGAAAGAATCTCAGGTGTGGAAGATATAATGGAAGAAATAGATGTATCTGTCAAAGAAAATGTTAAATCTAAAAAATTCCTGACACAGACCGTCCAAGAAATTCAAGACAACATAAAAAGACAAAACCTAAGAATAATAGGAATAGAGGAAAAAGAAGATTCCCGGCACCAAGGCCCAGAAAATATTTTCAACAAAAATCATTGAAGAAAATTTTCCCAACTTAAAGGAGAGGCCAATAAGAATACAAGAGGCCTATAGAACACCCAATAAATTAGACCAGAAAAGAAAATACTCCCGCCACATAATAATCAAAACTGTAAGTATACAGAACAAAGAAAAAAATACTAAAAGCTGCAAGAGAAAAAGGCCAAGTAACATATAATGGCAAACCCATTAGAATCACGCCTGACTTTTCAACAGAGACTATGAAAGCCAGAAGGGCCTGGACAGATATCATGCAGACCCTAAGAGAACACAGATGTCAGCCCAGGCTACTATACCCTGCAAAACTCTCAGTCCTCATAGACGGAGAAAACAAGATATTCAATGACAAAAACAAATTTCAACAATACCTACAAACAAATCCAGCATTACAGAAGACACTGGAAGGGAAGATACAACCCAAGAAAGCTAGCTACATTCAAGAAAACACAGGAAATAAATAACCCCACTACAGTAAAACAAAAAGCAACCAAGCACACAAACGTATGACCACAGCCAACATCAAATTCAAAGGATCTAACAGCCACTGGTCATTACTCTCTCTCAATATCAATGGACTTGATTCTCCAATAAAAAGACACAGACTAACAGAATGGATGCGTAAACAAAACCCAGCAATCTGTTGTATACAAGAAACACACCTAAGTCACAAAGATAGACATTACCTGAGGGTAAAGGGATGGAAGACGGCTTTTCAAGCAAATGGACCCAAGAAGCAAGCAGGAGTAGCCATTCTAATATCTGATAAAATAGTCTTTCAACCAAAATTAATCAAAAGAGATGGGGAAGGACACTTGATACTCATCAAGGGAAAATTCCACCAAGAAGACATCACAATCCTGAACATCTATGCCCCAAATACAAGGGCACCCACATTTGTGAAAGAAACATTGACAAAACTTAAACCACGTATAGATCCCCACACACTAATAGTGGGGGACTTCAACACCCCACTCTCAACAAAGGACAGGTCAACTAAACAGAAATTAAACAAAGAAACAATATCTCTAACAGAGGTCATGAATCAAATGGACCTAACAGACATTTACAGAATCTTACACCCAAACACAAAAGAATTTACCTTCTTCTCAGCACCTCATGGAACCTTCTCCAAAATAAACCACATAGTTTGTCACAAAGCAACCCTCAACAAATACAAGAAGATTGAAATAATCCCTTGTACCCTGTCTGATGACCAGGGAATAAACCTGGACCTCAGTAACAACAGAAATAGGAAAAAGCCCACACATACATGGAAACTGAACAACTTGCTACTAAAAGACAGCTGGGTCAGGGAAGAAATAAAGAAATTAAAATCTTCCTAGAATTCAAAGAAAATGAAGATACAACATACCTAAACTTGTGGGACACAATGAAAGCAGTGCTAAGAGGAAAGTTCATAGCACTAAGTGCCTTCAAGAAGAAGTTTGAGACAGCGCATTCAAGCAACTTAATGGCTCACTTAAAAACCCTAGAAAAAGAAGAAGCAGACACATCACGAAGGAGCACACGGCTGGAAATAATCAAACTCAGGGCTGAAATCAATCAATTAGAAACAAATAAAACAATTCAAAGAATCAATGAAACCAAGAGCTGGTTCTTTGAGAAAATCAACAAGATAGACAAACCCTTAGCCAAGCTAACAAAAAGGCAGCGAGACACCATCTAAATCAACAAAATCAGAAATGAAAAGGGGGACATAACTACAGACACTGAGGAAATCCAAGCAATCATTAGGACTTACTTCAAAAGTCTATATGGAACAAAATTTGAAAATTTAAATGAAATGGACAATTTTCTTGATCGATTTGACTTACCAAAGCTAAATGAGGACCAGGTAAATCAATTAAATAGTCCTATATCCCCCAAGGAAATAGAAGCAGTCATCTAAAGTCTCCCATCCAAATAAAGCCCAGGAACTGATGGTTTCAGCACAGAATTCTACCAGACATTCAAAAAAGAGCTAACTCCAGTTCTCTTCAAACTATTACACAAAATCGAAACAGGAGCAACATTATCAAACTCATTCTATGAAGCCACAGTCACCTTGGTACCTAAACGTCACAAAGACCCAACAAAAAAAGAGAACTTCAGGCAAATCTCCCTTATGAACATTGATGCAAAAATACTCAACAAAATACTCGCAAACCATATACAAGAACACATCAAAGATATCATCCACCATGACCAAGTAGGATTCATCCCAGGTATGCAGGGGTGGTTCAATATGCGGAAATCCATCAATGTGATCCACCATATTAACAAATTGAAAGAAAAAAAACCACATGATAATCTCCCTAGATGCTGAAAAAGCCTTTGACAAAATCCAACATCCATTCATGTTTAAAGTATTGGAGAGATCAGGAATACAAGGCACATATCTAAACATAGTAAAGGCGATATACAGCAAGCCTATAGCCAACATCAAACTGAATGGAGAGAAACTTAAAGCAATCCCACTAAAATCAGGGACAAGACAAGGATGCCCACTCTCTCCATATCTCTTCAACATAGTTCTGGAAGTCCTTGCTAGAACAATAAGACAGTTGAAGTAGATCAAGGGGATACAAATTGGAAGAGAAGAAGTCAAATTATCACTATTTGCAGATGATATGATAGTATACGTGAGTGACCCCAAAAACTCTACCAGGGAACTCCTACAGCTGATAAACACCTTCAGCAAAGTGGCCGGATACAAAATTAACACAAAAAAATCAGTAGCCCTCCTGTATACAAATGACAAAAGGGATGAGAAAGAAATTAGGGAAACAACACCCTTCACAATAGCCACAAATGACATAAGGTACCTCGGAGTAACCCTAACCAAGGAAGTCAAAGACTTGTATGAAAAAAATCTCTGAAGAAAGAACTAGAAGAAGATATGAGAAGATGGAAAGATCTCCCATGCTCATGGCTTGGTAGGATTAACATAGTAAAAATGGCCATCTTAACAAAAGCAATCTACAGATTCAATGCAATGCCCATCAAATTATCAACACAATTCTTTACAGACCTGGAAAGAAAAATTCTCAACTTTATATGGAATAACAAGAAACCCAGAATTGCTAAAACAATCCTCTACAATAAAAGATCTTCCGGAGGACTATCCATCCCTGATCTTCAGCTGTACTATAAAGCAACAGTTTTAAAAACTGCATGGTACTGGCATAGAAACAGAATGGTGGATCAATGGAACCGAACAGAGGACCTAGAAATAAACCCACACACTTATGGACACCTGATATTTGACAAAGACGCCAAAACTATACAATGGAAAAAAGATAGCATCTTCAACAAATGGTGCTGGTCCAACTGGATGTCTACATGTAGAAAAATGAAAATAGATCCATACTTATCACCCTGCACAAAACTGAAGTCCAAGTGGGTCAAAGACCTCAACATAAAACCAGACACATTAAATCAGCTTGAAAAAAAAAGTGGGGAATACCCTAGAACTCATTGGTACAGGGGAAAACTTCCTGAACATAACACCAACAAAACAGGCTCTAAGAGCAACAATCAATAAATGGGACCTCATGAAACTGAAAAGCTTCTGTAAAGCAACGGAAACCGTCATCAAAACAAAGTGACCGCCTACAGATTGGGAAAGAATCTTCACCAACCCTTTATCTGACAGAGGACTCATATCCAGTATATATAAAGAACTAAAGAAGCTGAAAAGCAGCAAACCAAGTACTCCACTTAAAAAATGGGGAACAGAGCTAAACAGAGAATTCTCTGTAGAGGAATACCGAATGGCAGAGAAGCACTTAAAGAAATGCTCAACCTCACTAGCCATTAGGGAAATGCAAATCAAAACAACCCTGAGATTTTACCTTACACCCATGAGAATGGCCAAGATCAAAAACTCAAGTGAAAACACATGCTGGAGAGGTTGTGGAGAAAGGGGAACCCTTCTCCACTGCTGGTGAGAATGTAAACTTGTACAACCACTCTGGAAATCAATCTGGCGCTTTCTCAGACAACTAGGAATAGGGCTTCCTCAAGATCCTGCCATACCACTTCTAGGCATATATCCAAAAGAGGCTCAAGCAGACAAAAAGGAAATTTGCTCCACCATGTTTGTAGCAGCTTTATTTGTAATAGCCAGAAGCTGGAAACAACCCAGATGCCCCTCAACTGAAGAATGGATGCAGAAATTGTGGTACATCTACACAATGGAATATTACACAGCAATGAAAAATAAGGAAATCATGAAATTTGCAGGTAGATGGTGGGACCTGGAAAGGATCAGGCTGAGTGAAGTATCCCAGAAGGAGAAAGACAAACATGGTATATACTCACTCATATAAACATACAACATAGGACAAAGCCACTCAAACCTGTGCATCTAAAGAAACTAAGCAAGAGAGAGGACCCTACCTAAAATGTCCAATCCCCATCCAGAAAGGCAAAGAGGATGAACATCAGAAGAAGAAGAAAACAGGAAACAACCTAGGAACCTACCACAGAGGGCCTCTGAAAGCCTCTGCCCTACAGACTATCAAAGCAGATGCTGAGCCTGATGGGCAACTGTTGGGCAGAGTGAATGGAATTTTATGTAAGAACTGGGAAACAGTAAGAGCTGGAGAGGACAGGATCTCTACAAAGAGAGAAACAGAACAAGAAAATTTGAACACAAGGAACTTCCCAGAGACTCATACTCCATCCAAAGTCTATTCATAGAGATAACCCAGAACCCCTGCACAGATGTAGCCCAGGGCAGTTCAGAGTCCAATTGGGTTACATAGTAATGTGAAGAGGGACTGCCTGTGACATAATCTGATTGGCCTGCTCTTTGATCACACCCCCCCCCCCCCGGGGGGAGAGCAGCATTACCAGGCCATAGTAGAGGACAATGCAGCCACTTTTGATGTGAACTGATGGACTAAGATCAGAAAGGAGAGGAGAACCTCCCCTATCAGTGGACTTGGGATGTGGGATGCATGCAGAGGGAGGAGGGAGGGTGGAATTGGGAGAGGAGGAGGGAGAGGCTTATGGGGGTATGCAGAATGAATAAAGTGTAATTGATGAAAAATTTTTTAAAAAAAGCTAAAAAAATAATTTAAGAACCTTAAATGACTTTCAAAATTGGAGGAAAACATGGAGTTAGTCAATTGGCATGGAGCACGTCTCGCCCCTGGGGGCAATGGTCTCCTGAACCTACTCAGACCTCGGACACCACCACTGCTAGTTCTAGAACTGACGCAGGATGTTCCAACGAGGGGTTAAGGCTTCTCATAATATTTCCTATAAGCCCACACTTGTTTGTCTATATCCCCCATTTTTATTCATTATTAGCCAGATAGAGCCAAGTAATTGTGGTAATGATACTTGCTTTTTTGCCCAATGCTGGAATGCTAGTAAATTTAGGTATGCCCTGGTTACTCGCATGCCTCGCTGGGTGCCTGTGCCCCTTGATGCCCCTCACGCTATGACTCTCTTCAGACAGAAAAGGGATCTTGGAACTACAGCCACCATTGTTACTACCATCTCATTGACGGCTGTTGGAGCTACCACCAGGGCATAAGCCATGAGTCATACTGGGCAGACTGCTCAGACCCTGAATAATCATTTAGCCAATGTAGCTCATGCCTTAGTTGTACATAAAGGAATTAATGCTCAACTAAAAGGAAGCTTGATGGTGTTCAATCAGAGGATTGACCTCTTGCAGGAGCAAAATGATACCCTATGGCAAATCGCTCAACCTGGCTGTCAATGAAAGTATGCTGGACTTTGTGTCACTAGCACACAACATGAGAATTTTTCCTGTGCTGCAAATCTGTCTAAACAATTGTAGAGCTATATTTTAGGTAATTCGACTGGAGAATTCGATACTATGATGGAGCAGCTGAGAGTGGCCATTGTCACAGTAAATTCTACCAGAGTGGAGGCAGGACTAGCCACAGGATTATCAACATGGATTGCTGCAGCCATGAATCATCTGAAGGAATGGGCGGGCATGGGAGTGTTAGCAGGCCTTCTGGTGTTGGTCTCCTTGGTTTGCCTGTGGTATATATGCAAGATTAGAGTCTCACAACAGCGTGATGCAGCCATGATCATTCAGGCCTTTACAGCCATTGAAGCAGGACATTTTCCCCAAGCATGGTTGGATACCATAAAAAGCTAAAATGATATGCTCAGGATGCGAGGCTAAGCACTGCACTCAGGGTCAGCCGCTTTGGACCCAGAGAAGAGCATGTCTGATTGCATGCGGGTTGATGCCCCAGGTCCCGCCTCTGAGAAAAAGGTATCAGACGGGTCTGATGCTCTTTGGGTGGATGACACCTAAATGAACATCTGTACAAAGTCCCAATTTATTTCTAATATCAGAGATCAGACCTCTACTCTTGCCTGATGCGTCTAAAACAAAAAGGGGGAACTGTAGAGAGCTGTGGAATGCTATGCCTTAAAGATGGAGCTGGTTTCCGCCTTCCACCTTCCCGATGGTGAGTGCTCTCTGTCACGAACAACTCCACATTCGGCTAAGGCCGAGGATCTGGCTTGCTTCCATGTACGTGGACCTATCTGCATTGCCCCCGTGGCACGCCTGGGTTGGCTACCCAGAGGCTATTTAAGCTGTGGGCTGGCTTTCCCCGGGGTCCGAGGATTGTTCAATGTTCCTGAATAAACTGCATTGAAAAAAAAAAAAAGCGAAAAAAATAATTTAAGAACCTTAAATGACTTTCAAAAGTGGAGGAAAACATGGAGTTAGTAAATTTACAGGGATTTTTTTTTTCTTCTTCCTGGACAAGCTTACCAGAGAATCTCTTAAAAGCCCTCAAATGCTGAGACTCATAACCAAACCTCGGGCAAAGTGCAGGGAATCATGAACAAAGGGTGAGTTATGAAGATATGGAGAGGATGGGATCACCACGAGGACCAAATATATCTGAGCACAGTAGCCTTTCTGAGACTGATTCTCCAACCAAGGACCATGCATTGATGTAGCCTAGAACCCCTAATCATATGTAGCACATGGCAGCTCAGCATCCAAGTAGGTTACCCAAGTAAGGGGAACAGGGATTTTCTCTGACATGAACTCAGTGGCAGGCTCGTTGACCCGCCCCCTTTGTGGGAGTAGCTGCCTTGCTAGGCCACAGAGAAGGGCATTGCAGCCAGTCCTGATGAGACCTTATAGACTAGGTTCAGATAGAAGGGTGGGAGGACCTCCCCTATTAGTGGACTTAGAGAGGGGCATGTTGAGGAAATGAAGGAGAGAGGATGAGATTAGGAGGAAATGAGCGAAGGGGCTACAGATGGGATACAATGTAAATGACCCGTAATTAATATAAAAAATGTTATAAAATAACAAAAATCAGAGATGTACCTGTCTTTGCCTTCCAAGTGCTGGGAGTAAAGTCGTGGGCTCTCTTATCTCCTGAAAACTGTTAATAACAAATTGAGATCTCAGGTGGTAGATAATTTACACTGGTCAGAAATTTACAGAGACAGAGGCAGGCATATCTCTGTGTTTGAGACCACCCTGGTTTACAAAGTGAATTCCAGTACAGACAGGGCTACCATACATTCTAAGAGAAACCCTGCCTCAAGGAAAAAGAAAATAGCTCATAGGATTATTGAATGAGATCCGATGTCCTACTATGGCACCTGAAATGTTGTTGCTAGCCTCAACCCACCTCTTCAGGTTTTACTTTTAGAACTCAGTTACAGAAAAGCTTGCTCAGCATTCCATATGCATTTTGTTCTCTGGTTCTTCTCACTGGCTGAATCCCATGGCCTTTTCCCCTGTTTAAGATTCTGTCCCTTTACCTTCATTGCTTATCTCCAAAGTCCAGTCAAAGTTCTACCCAGCTTTATAAGACATATTTTAAACAAGTAGGTTCCCGAAGAATATTTCAGTCACTTTGAACTGCAAAAGTATTATAGTCCTTAAGCAACAGGAGATTTGCTCTGTTTTATTTTTTTTTTCGGGTGTGTGTGTACATATACTTGCATACATGCATGTATAAACACATATCAGTGAGAGTGCTGGAGTCAGGGGACAACTTCCTCTCCCTCAAACTATTTTTTCTTTTTACAGATTTATTTATATATCTATTTATTTATAATGTATACAATATTCTGTCTGCATGTACACCTGTACACCAGTAGAGGGAACCTGCACACCAGAAGATCTCATCTAGATGGTCCTGAGCCCCCAGGTGGGTGCTGGGATTTGAACTCAGGAATTTAACCTCTGAGTCCTGTCTGCAGCCCCTCTACCATCGGTTTTTGGGATCCCCCTTGTAGTTATGTTAGTGTGGCAGGCAGTGTTGTCCCCTGAGCCATTTTGTCTGCCCCATTTTGTTTTTGACACTATTACTGTGTAGCCTAGGAAAGTCACTAACTCGTTTTGTAACCCAGATTGACATCAAACTTTTGATCTTCTTTCCCTCTTTCACTTTAGTGCTAGGATTATAAATGTTGACAGCCGCAGTCAGTTTGATATTTGCCTTATTTATATATTTATATATTCAGTGTAATATATATGGATATTTTGCCTCAAGATAGGTCTGTCCAGCATATGCAAGTCTGGCAACCTCAGAGGCAGGAAATGGTCTTAAATGGGAATATAGGTACAACTGTAAGCCACTGTATGCTGGGAATTAAACCTGGGTCCTCTGGAAGAGCATTAAGCATGGAGCACTCTCCAGACCAATATTGGCTTCTGTGTTATTTTGTTTCCTTGTTTGTTCATTTGTTTTTTGTTTGTTTTTAGAGACTGTTTCTCCATGTAGCCCTGGGAATTCTGGGCTCGATTTGTAGACCATGCTGGCCTTGACCTCACAGAGATCCACCTGTCACTGCCTGCCAGAGTGCTGGGATTAGAGGCATGTACCACCATGCCTGGCAGTTTCAAGTTATTTTAATCTTCCCCCTATGTCAAATCATGGACTTGAACCCTATCAGAGAATTCGACAATCTCCATTTTGGAGCCAGTAAGAGGATGCAGGCCTAAGAAGAATATGAACGTCCTCTATGGAAAAAAAAGACCTTTCTGATCCTTATTATTTTAGAGACAAGGTCTCATTATGCAGTCCTCTCCAGCTTGAAATTGACTGTGTAAACCTCAGACTTAGAGATTGGCTATCCTCTGCCCCTCAAAAGACTGGAGGTGTGTACTACTATGCCCTTTCCAGGAAGAACACAGTAAAAACGTTTGCTTACATGTACACGTGTCTGTGTGGATATATGCCATGTGTGTGCTGGTGTATATGGTGGCCAGAAAATGGTGTTGAATCCCATGAAACTGGAGTTTCAGGTTACTGTGAGCTGCTCAGCTGTGGCTGAGAACAGACCTCAAGTTGTCTACAAGAACAGCAAGTGTTCCTCATCACTGAATTTTCTCTCTTAATGGGCTTCCATTCAAAACAAGAGTGTTAGAAGCTTCAGAATCAGCAGCTTGAGAGTGGCTTATGGATGATTTTTCCTGAGAAACTCTGCTTACTCCAAGTGCTTCTTAAATCTGCCTCTTGTTCATCTTCATCTTATAGACAGAGCAACCAAATCTCTGAGAAGCTAAAGCTCAAAGTTCTCAGAGCTGGTCGGGATATTTTGATGTTGGACCAGGTGCTGTGGTGCCCTTGGTATCCTAATCTTGAGGCCAAGCCCAAGTTTAGGGGCCTGCTGTGGAGAACAAGAGATGGCCATATTTACGGAACTCTAGTTTGCCTTGGAGAGAAATCATGATAGCATTGGGCAAAAGGTACTATCTTAGGAATTTAAGGGATGCTCGGGGGCTCTAGGGCAAAAAATGGCCACTATGTGCTAAGACTTGAAGCATAGAGGCAGGCAAGGAAACAAATACCTTACCTTTGACCTTCCCTAAGTGTGTGTGAGGGGATAAGTGCTGCCAGCTCTAGCCTGCCAAGTTGCTGGGAGCAGAAGCTCCTCCACGGGGGAACCTGAGAATGGTGTGCACGTGTCAATTCTTTCGTCACAGTCACGTGGCCCAGGCATTCTGCTCAGTGCTTTCTATGATGGTGCCAGGCAACTGCTCCTTTGGCTGCAGCCCTCTTGTTGATCCATACCCAGTGGGCAGCTCCAGGAGCTGGACCAAGAGGTCAGTGTAGGGCTGCTATTGCTGTGGGGCTCAGCCGCCTCTGCTGACTGTGAGGGCGGTGAGCCCAAACCTGGACGCTCTGCGGCCCCCAGTTCCAATGGGGGGGGCTTTGGAATCCACTGCCTGGGGCAGACCAGTGAGTGACAAGAATCAGGCAAAGAGACCTGCCCGACACCCATGGTGGGGGGCTGAGGAGCGGGGAGGCAAGAGCAGGGTTGTAGCAGGCTTCCATAGGGCAGGGTCAGGACTCTGACTGAGCATCCCTCTCGGGTGGAGATCCTAAAGCCCTGTGCCCTGGGACTGGCCAGTGGGGTAGAGGTGAACCTTCCTTTCAGTGCAAATCCCTGGGTGCCTCAGATGCAGAGTGATGAAATGTGTTCACTGCCTGCTTGTTCTCCCAGCCTAAACCTTCCTCCAATCAGATATAGACCTAAGTCGCTCTCACACACCACAGTGTTGTGAGTCATTTTTCCTGGACGCCTTAGACTAAGGTTTGAGGAAACAGGCCTACAATGCTTTCTGTGCCAAGCAGGGTGGTATTCAGGGTCCTGTGTTTTCAGTAGGGCGATGATCCTCCTCCTGGCTCTTTCCACGTTGACCCCTCTGAGCTTTCTGTGCTCTTCTGGACTCACTGTTTAGTGCTTCTTGAAAACCCAAGTCAAATGTCCACCGTGGCTGCTATTTTTATTCATTGTTTGTAATGTTTTTTTTTTTTATTATTTATTTATTTTTTTTTTTTTTTGTCGTTGCTTTTCTTTTCTTTTTTTCATTCTTTTTTTGGGGGGTTAAGTTCTTTGGTGTTTGAACACCACTTTTTCTGGAGAGTGTGGTTTAGGAGGATAAGGTTGTTGATGATTAATTTTGTCCCCTAAAGCAACAGTCTGTTAAGAGATAGATGTAGGAGTATGGGACTATTAAAAAGACGTTTTTACTGTGAATAGTCTTGAAGTATTCCATTAAATTTTAACAGAACTGCACCTCAGTATGGCAGCTCAATCACTCTACTGAGGCAGGAGGATTGCCATGGCTTGGCAGTCCAGCCAGAGCTACCCAGCAAGACCCTGTCTCGAAAGATAAGTGGTGTTAACAGCTGTTGATGCTTGAAGAAAACAGCCTGTCAGCCCTGTTTCTTATGTTCCAGGTGGAGCTGGAAATCCCCCAAATAAGATGCAGCTCCAATAAGGTTCCTGGCTGCTCTAAACCATAGTTTTACCCACGGGCCCTTAGTTTCTCCCCATAGGTGTCTTGTTTTCGGTTGCCATATGAAAACTACAAGTGAGATTAAGGAGGTCGAGCAAGGCAGTACTCTTCATTTCCATTAGGATCCTGTTGCCTGTGAATGTGTAATTTTGAGGGAAACCCGCACCCTGTTCTGTAGATAGATACTTTTGAGAGGCTGGGGCTGAATGCAGTCTGAGGGGGCAGCAGGTTGTTGCTCTTTGCCAGTGCTACACTGGTGAGGAGATGGAAACTGAATAGTAGTGTTCCTTTTTTCATTGCCCTTCCACGGGGCCATTTTTATTTTTAAACGATGAAGACAAACAATTTTAGCCTTGATGAAATAAACTTTTTTGGGGGGAGTTTTTAAAGGAAGAGATAATAATAGATTATTGTCTCAAAATTGTTCCAGGTCAAGTTTCCATTGCTTTTCTTTTTTTCTTATTTGGAAATTAAATCATCCACTGGTTTCAGATTTTGCAGTATCTGCTGAAGTTAGTTAGGCTCTCACCTCATTTTGGGTATCGAATCTTTTAATGATATAGATTAATCAAAATGTCAGCATTGACTAACACATACAATCTTAGGGAGTCTCTCCTTGATCTAACCCTATGTTAGGACAGCTGTCCCAAGAAAATCTGAAAGCAAGAGAATTTCATTATCCATGTTTAATGCTTTTGCTAGCTCATGAATATTTATGAATAGGGTATGATGCTTGATTCAATAGATACCCTAAAACAACAACTTCAGTTTTTGCTGGGTATTTTAATTGCTAAATCACAATGAGCATTATTAAAACAGTAGGTCTTTTGTCTTTTCTTTGCATAATTCATTTATAAACTTCAGCACTGTTGGTTCTTTGAGATGCCATTTCTTGTGTATCTCACACTGAGGAGTAGCCAAGGCTATACAGTGAAACCCTGTCTCAAGCAAAATAATACAAAACAAAAACAAGATCAATCAAACAAAAAAACAACTAAAACAACTGTGGATTAACCTTAATTCAGAAATGATAAGAATATATCAAATAACAAATTCATAAATTCTTAGTGAGCTTTACCTATTAATGTATTTTATTTTAATTTGTCCATCATACATATATCTTCAGTTTAAAAAGTTGACCATTTTGCAAAAGAATGTATAGGAATTGTTGAATATTAATATTTATTATTGATTTATGTTTTAGTTAGCCAGTGGTTATTCCTAAATCAGGAACACTAAATCATATCACCACACAGAGTCTAGGATTTATTTAATTAACCTAGAGCACAATGCTAGGCAATGATTACTCCATTCTAAACCTCCAAACCCACATAGTTTCCTACCATTCAGATTTTACTCCTTATACTTTCTTTTAGTCATATCTTAAGTTCTGTTCATCTCTCCATGTGGTTCCAAGTTGTCTCCTGCTGACCACTGCTCCTACCCTTTGTCTTCGTTCCTTTCCCCTCTGGATCAGGATGTCCCACGCTAATCTCCCATTGCATAGCACTCTTCCTTTAGTAGAGTGCATGAGCTCCCATACCAAGGTGCAGTTCTGTTTAAAGTTTCTGGGATAGAGCAAGTCTATTCCCAATAAAAATATTTTTTTCCAATAGTCTAACATACTGCTACATCTATCTCTTAAACAGACTGTCGCCTTAGGGGATAAAATAAATCATCACCATCCTTATCCTCCTAAAGCACACGCTCCAGAAATGGTAGTCGAACACCACAGAACTCACACCTCGAAAAAAAATAAAAATAAAAAAGACAAAAAAAAGCAATGAACGATAAACAAAAACAGCAGCCACGGTGGACATTTGACTAAGTTTTTCGAGAAGCAGTAAACAGTGAGTCCAGAGGAGCACAGAAGGCTCAGATGGGTCTCCATGGAAAGAGACAGGAGGAGGATCATCACCCTACCAAAAACACAGGGCCCTGAATACCACCCTGCTTGGCTCAGAAGGCATTGTAGGCCTGTTTCCTCAAACCTTAGTCTCAGGCGTCCAGAAAAAAAACAAAACAAAAGAAAACAAAACAAAAAAACGACTCACAACGCTGTGGAGTTTGAGAGCAACTTAGGCCTATGACTGATTTGGAGGAAGGTTTAGGCCTGGAGAACAAGCAGCCAGTGAGCACATCTCAGCACTCCGCGTCTGAGGCACCCAGGGCTTCAGACTGAAAGGCAGGTTCACCGATACCCCACTGGACAGTCCCAGGGCACAGGGCTCTCTGACCTCCACCCGGGCTGCCCTGCCACCCTCCCTGCCAGCATCTGGAAGACTGTGCTCAAGGCCAACCGGGAAGCTGGAGTGCTATTTCCAGGGATGCTCTTCCAGAGTCCTGACCCTGCCCTATGGAAGCCTACCACAACCCCGCTCCTGCCTCCCCGCCCCTCACCCCCCCCACCATGGGTTTCTGGCGTGTCTTTTGGGCTGGCTCCTGTCACTCACTGGCCGGCCCCGGGCAGCAGCGGGTGACCAAGGTACCGCACGGGAACTGGGGGCCATGGCGCCTCCAGGTTTGGGCCCGTGGCCCTGGCAGTCAGCACAGGCGGCTGAGGCCCACAGCAGTAGCAGCCCTACACTGACCGCTTGGTGCAGCTCCTGGCGCTGCCCACTGGGTAGGGATCAGCACCAAGAGGGCTGCCAGCTGCGGGGGCAGGGGCTGGGCATCCTGGTAACTGAGGACAGGAAAGAGCCCGCCCCTGACTGAGGTCATGTCCAATCAACAGCCTCTCCTCTCGAAGAACAAACGATTTCTTCCCGCCGATTCGTCAGCGGGACCTGTCAGTCGGAGAGTGCTCGCCCAGCCCCCTTGCAGAATGCCTGGGGCACGTGACTGTGATGGAAGACCTGGCGCATGCGCACCAGTCCCAGGTGTGCCCCTAGCACCCTGGCAGGCTCGAGGATCCCATCTTGGTACTCTCACCCGAGTAACCCTTTCTGTTTCGAGCTGGCAGCACTTGTCCTCTCGCACACACTTAGGGATTGTCAAAGGTAGGGCATTTGTTTTCTTCACAGCCTCTGTCTGTGCTTGGGGTCGACTCGAGTTCCCTGGTGAGGAGGATACTGAGGCGCCCAAGAGAGGCTGAATCAAGGTCACACAGACTTAAGACTCGGTGCTGATAGGGTCCTCACCTCTTCTAGCTCCAGGATTAAAGAGGGTTTTCTAAGCGTCTTCCAACAGTGCTTCTCCCCAGTCCAGAGGCACAGCCTTCTGGCCTATCTCTTAACTTTTGCCCTCCTCTTCCCCACGTTAATTTTGCATAGACTTAAATCTGCATGCGGCCTCAGCACATAGGGGTCCCCTTTTGCCCCAGAGCCCCGGAGCATCCCTTAAATTCCTAAGACACTTATCTTTTGCCCTATGCTCTCATGACTTGTCTCCATGGCAAACTAGAGTTCCCTGAATATGGCCATCCCTTGTTCTCCATAGTAGGCCCTGTAAAACCTGCACTCCTGGTGCAGGATCCGTACTGCTCCCTCCCCCAAAGTGACTCACAGACCACGGTTTGATGCAAAAGCAAGAGGCAGTTTATTCTGATCGCGATGGGGGTCGTCCCTTCAAAGCAGGAGACGACTCCAAGCATACAAAGCACAGAGTTTTTATTCCTAAAAAATCAGGCCTTTACATTGATTAGTTAGCAGAAAAGATAGCAGTTATGCGGTTGGCAGCAGTAGCGGGGAACTCACAGCTCCAAGGACAGTCCTCCCTCTTCTCCCATCTCTCGGTTTTGTAGCAGGCCGCTTACAACTTCAAGGACAGTCCTCCCCTAAATTGCCTGACTTGCTCTTTCTTTTTAGCTGGCCCTTATTCAAGATCCAGTTGTTTTTCTTTCTAATTTGGGATGGTCCCATTTCTCATTCCCCCCTTCTTCTTTGGCATAATTTTAACCCTAAAATTACAGGCTAGATTCAGCCTGCATCTCTAATTGCTGATACTGCTGTCGAAGCATAAGGACCTGAATGGTACTGATCCGTTCTCTCACAAAATTGACTAGCTTATTAAGAATGCAGGGGCCAAGAGTTACAATCAGGAGAAGAATTAGCAAAGGGCCTAGCAAGGTGGAGATTAAAGTGGTCATTTATGGAGAGGAATTAAACCGTCCTTCAAACCATCCTAGGCTTTGGGCTCATTCTCGCTTTCTCTTTTCTAAGCCCTCTTTGACCTTATCTAGGGTCTCAGTGACAACTCCAGTATGGTCAACATAGAAACAGCATTCTTCTTTTAGGGCCGCGCATAAACCTCCTTGTTGCAAAAAACAATAAATCTAAGCCCCTTCTGTTTTGTAACACCATCTCTGATAATGACTGTAAGGAATCTTTGAGCTCTCTAATTG
Source organism: Meriones unguiculatus (assembly GCF_030254825.1). Lineage (NCBI taxonomy): Eukaryota > Metazoa > Chordata > Mammalia > Rodentia > Muridae > Meriones > Meriones unguiculatus. Next base: position 157,811,446 of record NC_083369.1, on the reverse strand, counting down.
TGCTTTCTAATCTTTCTATGTCCTCATCAACAGCTGCCCTAAGCTCATTTAACCCGCTATGTCGGAGGGCTATAGCCGACCCTCCAGCTGCTGTCCCTACTGCTCCTAGCCCGACCCCAAGCATTATGGCTAAGGAAATTCCCAGGTCTCTTTTTGTTTGTATTAGCGGTTCCCCCACAGAGTCCCAGTATTGGAAGGGCTCTTCATACGGGTGATAGGTGACTCGGGGGATTACCTGGACCAGGACACAGTAGTCAGATGAATTGACAAGCACCTGAGTACTGACACAAGTAGTGATCCCTGTCGCACAGGCCTACCATCCATCGATTGGTGGTATGAGGTACCCAGACAGACCTGCAACATCATAGGTTTGGTTGCATAAAAACTGATGACTGGGGGGAACTTTACCTACACAGAGTCCTTGCCCTGAAACGGCAGACAGGGAAAGTCTAGCCTCCCTTTGCGTCCAACGGCAGGCTGTTGCCTCTTGGGAGTTACTTATCTCATCTATAAAGGCAATTTTTTTTATAATATGGGGGAGCAATTCCAAAGCATAACCAACAAGACTCAGTAACCTTGGGGTTGGTATTATTTAGGGCCTGATAGGCCCCCTGTGCTAGGGAAGTAATGTATGGTCCAGGAGGCTTAGGGGAAAAAGAATCTTTACCCATTTTTGAGTTAGGAGTCAGTGAGGGGGTTGCTGGACGTGGGGCTATAGTCTGGGGGTCCTCTTTCATTGGGGGAACCAGGTGAGGGCTAGCTTTATTTGGCCCTACTTCAACAAATGGAGCTGTTATTTTTAATTTGATGGTGAAAAGTAACCCATCATCATATCTTTCCTTATATATTCGTAGGCCCCAAGTGAACCCCGTCACCCAGTTAGTTGAAATCTGTTTTCCAGCGTCTGTGAACCGGTTTAGCAGGGGGTGGCACCAGGTGGTACATATTGGCTGATTAGTCCACCTATTGTTTGGTCCCCAGTCTGGGGGCTGGGCATGAATGTAATTAGCTTTAACAACAATGTAATCCCAACTGGAGGTAGGCTTCCAGTAAGTATCGCCAGTGGTTTCACACCTCCAATTCTTGCAGTAGAAGTCATTTTCCCCCCACATTTGTTTACCATTTTAGGTTGTTGCTGGGGACCTGGACATACATAAAAGGTTAGGACTCACAGCATACTGCGGTGGTTGGTGGTCCCGCAGCCCCCCCCCCCCCCAGGGATCTAAGCCCCTTCTCTCACTAGAAGACACACATCTATGGTCCCAAGGAACCACGTTGGGGTCTAGGTGGCTTTGCAAATCCCAGTGAGCAGGTGCTCCTAGAGCCATTTTGCAAAGGTCAGGGTACAAGTCCGGCCACCATGTGAAGGGTGGGGCTATCTTTGAAACAGACCAAATTATAATATGTCTCTGATTAGTTACTTCCCAAGTCAAAAGTTTGGGCTGGTGAGGACAGGAGCCCAAGCAAGTATTGTAAGTGCTTAACAGAGCCAAAACACCAGCAGTTTGTGGATATCACCCACGGCTAACATTCTTAGCAAGTTTAAGTTTTAAGGGTTTGTCACTGGGCTGGATTTTCCAGTCAGAAGTGGAGTCCTCTGGAGCGGGATTGACGTGTGATGCGTGGATCCAAGCAGCAATGCCTTCTACCTTCACAGCCGTTGGGGTGGTGAGCAGGATGCAGTAAGGACCTTTCCACCGGGGTTCCAAATTTTGACTACGGTGTCGCCGTACATAAACCAAGTCTCCAACTTGGAACTGATGTGGCACCTCTAAGGATCCTGGCGCATATGCACTGCCAACCTTGTTCCAGATTTCTTTTTGAATAAGCTGCAGTCCCTTTAACCTGGACAACAAGTCAGAGTTACCACTAGTTATGTCAAGAGGGTCTCCCAGGAGAGTCAAGGGAGCAGGAACTCCATACAATAGTTCAAAAGGCGTGAGATTCAACAAGGAAGGAGTATTCCTGACCCTAAAAAGAGCCAGAGGGAGGAGTACCACCCAGTCACCTCCAGTCTCCATGGTCAATTTAGTAAGGGTCTCTTTTAGAGTTCTATTTATGCTTTTTACCTGTCCTGAACTTTGGGGTCTATATGCACAATGTAATTTCCAATTAGTCCCCAAAAATCTGGCCACCTCCTGACTTACCTGAGCAACGAAGGCTGGCCCATTGTCTGACCCGATTACCTTTGGAACTCCAAACCGGGGAAAAATGTCTTCTAAAATCTTCTTGGCTACAACCAGAGCAGTCTCTTTCTTAGTGGGAAAAGCTTCCACCCATCCTGAGAAGGTATCTACAAAGACTAGAAAATATTTATTTCCATACCTGGCCGGCTTGATCTCGGTAAAGTCCACTTCCCAATGCATTCCAGGTCTAGTTCCCCTTAACCGTTTTCCCGAGCTTTGGAAATTCTTTCCTACGTTTACCTTTTGGAAAGGGATACATGTCTGAGTCACTTTTTCGGTTAGAGCAGTGAGGTTTAGTATTCGTTAAGGAGATTGGAGAACAATTTCAGTCAATTTCCTTGCCCCTAAATGAGTCCATTGATGCATTTGCGCTATTAGTCTCTTAGCATCTTCCTGTGGCAAAATGACCTTACCTTTGGAGTCAATACATGCTCCCACATTAGCATCGAATGTCCCTTGTTTTCTCTGTATTTGCTCCAGGTCATCCTCTGAGTATTTTAGCTGTTCCTTCTCTGGCAATTCAGTAGTTAATATCATTGGAGCAGGACTTCCTCTAGCAGCTGCTTTAGCCTCCTGATCAGCCATGTTATTTCCCTTTGCTGCCTTGGAATTTCCCTTCTGATGTACCAGGCAGTGAATTATGCTTACCTTGGTGGGCAGTAGTAAGGCATTGAGCAAGGCCAAGATTTCATTTTTATTTTTAATTTCTTTACCGGCTGACGTCAATAGGCCTCTCTGCTGGTAGATGGCCCCGTGCACATGGGCTGTAGTAGCAAAGGCATACCTGCTGTCAGTGTAGATGTTTATCTTTTTGTCTTTCCCCAAAGTTAATGCTTGAGTTAAGGCAATTAGTTCTGCTCGTTGAGCAGAGGTGCCTTCAGGCAGCGCTTGGGCCCATATTACCTTGTGTCCACCCACCACCGCTGCTCCCGCTTTTCTTTCTCCATTTTCCAAAAAGCTACTCCCATCTGTGTAATATATCACCTCAGCATCTGGCAGAGGCTGGTCTTTTAAGTCCTTTCGCCATCCCTGTTCTTCCGCCAACACCTGCAAGCAATCATGCTCTGGGGGCTGAATCTCTGGATCTGGTAACAGGGTGGCAGGGTTTAGCCCAGTTGCTGGGGCAAAAGTAATCCTGTCATTATTCAAAAGCAAAGTTTGATAATGAGTCATGCGCGCATTCGTGAGCCAGCGATCAGGTGGCTATCTGACAACACTCTCAAGGGCATGAGGGGCATAAACAGTAAGATCTTGTCCCAAGGTCAGCTTGTCAGCATCCTTTACCAATGCGGCCACTGCTGCTATTATCCGAAGGCAGGTCGGCCATCCTGCTGCTACTGGATCAAGCTTTTTAGATAGATAAGCTACCGGTCTCTTCCAGGGTCCAATCTTTTGAATTAACACCCCTTTAGCCATTCCCTGGTTCTCGGCCACATAGAGACGAAAAGGTTTAATGACATCAGGAAGTCCCAAGGCTGGAGCTGACATTAAAGCCTGTTTAATATTATCAAATGCAGCCTGTTCATCTTTTCCCCAGGAAAACGAGTCATTGCCCTTTGTAAGGGCATACAGAGGGGCTGCCATTTCAGCGAACCCAAGAATCCATAATCGGCAAAACCCCGCTGTACCAAGAAATTCCCTCAGTTGTTTTGTAGTTCGTGGAGGGGGAATATGAAACAGTCTCTTTTCTAGCCTCCAATAACCATCTTTTTCCTTCCTTTAGTATATACCCCAGGTAACTGACCTTTTTCTGGCATATCTGGGCCTTCTTTGCTGATGCTGCTCTATAGCCGAGTTCGCCCAATTCTTGTAACAGTTGGCCAGTGGCTTTGAGACAGGTTTTCTGACAATCTGCAGCTAGTAAGATGTCATCCACGTACTGGAGAAGAGTTACCTGAGTATTTGTGGCCCGGAAGTGTGCCAGGTCTCGGTGCAGGGCTTCATCAAATATGGTAGGAGAATTCTTAAATCTTTGGGGAAGTCAAGTCCATGTTAGTTGGCCCGAAACCCCGGAGTCGGGATCTTTCCATTCAAAAGCGAAAATGTCTTGGCTGGCAGGGCTAAGTTGAAGACAAAAGAATGCATCTTTAAGGTCTAGAACAGTATACCAGGCTCTGTCAGGGGGAAGGGAGCTCAGCAGTTTATACGGGTTGGGGACTGTTGGATGTAAGTCCATAACCTGTTTGTTAACTTCCCTCAGGTCTTGCACAGGCCGATAATCGTTGCTCCCAGGCTTCTGGACCGGCAGTAATGGAGTATTCCAAGCAGATTGACACCTTTTCAAAACCCCTAGGTCAAGGAGTCGCTGTATATGAGGGCGAATCCCATCATGGGCTTCCTTAGACATTGGATACTGCCGCACTGCAACTGGGGCTGCCTGAGGTTTTAGTTCTATCTGGACTGGCGGTTGCTTTCTTGCTTTCCCTAAGCCAGCTGTTTCAACCCAGGCCTCAGGGTATTTTTTTACCCACCAGTCAATGTCTTTTTCCCCCTCTTTTAAATTTTTAAATAGCTGGTATTCATCTTCCAAGTGAATTGTAAGCACGTGAATAGGATCCCCTCTTTTATCTGTAACCTGTGTGCCTTCTGGGTTAAAATAGATGTGGGCTCCTATTTTGGTCAGGATTTCCCATCCCAGCAATGGGTATGGGCAGTCAGGCATGACTAAGAACTAGTGGGATACCCGGCCCACTCCAAGGTCCACTGTTCTTCGGGTAGTCCATGTATATTGCTTACATCCAGTGGCCCCTTGAACCCATGATTTTGTTTTTCTTTCTTAGCCCCTGAGTCTTGCAACAGAACTGAATGCTGAGCGCCAGTATCCACTAGAAAATGGACTGGCTTCCCCTCCACCTTGAGGGTTACCCTGGGTTCGGGGAGGGGAACCGAACCCCGTCCTCCCTAATCGCTGTCATTGTTTAAGGTCAGGACCCTGGTCCCTGTGGCTCGAGAATTCAGCTGCTTCTTCTTCCTTTTGGGGCAATCCCTCCTCCAGTGTCCCGTCTCCTTGCAGTAGGCACACTGGTCCTTAGACAAAGGGCCCTTACGGTTGCCAGGAACTCTCTCCCTTTCAGTACGACTTTCCTGAACTACGGTGGCCAGAATCTTAGTCAATTTTTTATCCTGCCTCTTGTCTCTCTCTCTCTCTCTCTCTCTCTCTCTCTTATCTCCTGTTCTTTCTGTTTCCTTTCTTCTTTTTCTTCTTCTGTTTCTTGACTATAGAAGACTTTCTCTGCTACTTGCACTAAATCCTTCAATGACTTATCCTGCAGACCTTCTAATTTCTGAAGTTTCCTACGAATATCCCTAGCTGACTGATCTATGAAAGATACAGCCACTGTTGCCCTGTGCTCATCTGAAGCAGGGTCATTGGGAGTAAACCAGTGGAATGCATCCATCAGCCTTTCTAAGTAGGCTGCAGGAGATTCCTCCGGCCCCTGGACCACTTCTCTTACCTTAGTCAAATTGGTGGGTCTTCGAGCAGCCCCACGGAGACCCACCATTAGAGTCTGGCAGTAAACCTTCAAGTGCTGCCTACCTTCTGGTGTATTGTAATCCCAATCAGGACGAGAGAGAGGAAACCCATTATTAATCTCGTCGGGGAGAACTGTAGGCCTCCCATCCGCTCCCGGGACATTCTTCCTTGCTTCTAGAAGAAATCGTCCCCTCTCCTCGGTAGTCAGGAGTGTCTGTAAAAGCTGTTGGCAATCATCCCAAGTGGGCTGGTGAGAGAAAAGGACAGATTCAAACAAGTCAGTCAAGGCTTGGGGGTTCTCAGAAAAAGGGGGATTGTGAGCCTTCCAATTGTAGAGATCAGCTGTGGAAAAAGGCCAGTACTGAAAGGGGTATTGCCCATCCCCCTCTGGAAATCCATAGGCTCGCAACGGGAGAGCCACCGAGTCCAGCTGGGTTGCTCTGCGACTTCGTGTTCCAGCTGCTGGGCCCCGTTCATTCTGAGCAGTGTCAGCTGGTGAGTGCAGCGGGACCTCTGGCGGTGTCTGCGGAGGCGCCGATGGTGTCTGCGGCAGCAGCTCTGAGGGACCAACAGCTCCTGATGAGGGACCTGTGAAGGGACTAGAAAAGTTGCATGCTAGCCCCGCCTTAGGCCCCGAGGGAGAACTGAAAGCCTCTGGGAAACTGACAGGGGAAATGGTCGGAGGTCTGGCAGGAGAACCGGCCAGGGAACTGGCAGGGGTAGGGGCCATGGCTGGTGGATAAGGGGGCAGAAGGTCAAAAAGGAGGAGGTCTGCTCCTGGAGAAGTGAGCACTTTCTTTTTCTCCTCTTCCTTAACCGCACAAACAGTTGTCGATGGAGTCTCTGTGGGGAGAACAAAGGGGTGCACCCAGGGGGGTGGATGGCGAACAATATCCTCCCAGGTTAGGACATAAGGTACCTGATCAGGATGGCCCCCCTCTGCTTGGAGAGTCTTAGTCTTAACAGCGAGAATCGTGTCAAGGTGAAAGGTGCCCTCCGGTGGCCATCCAACCTGAAAAGCAGGCCATTCCGAGGAGCAAAAGGCTTGCCACTTTGCTTTTCTAACTTCCACTGAGAGATTATGTGCCCTATATTTCACTTCTGAGAAGTGGTCAAGGGTGAGAGATAAGGGTGTAGCCACCGTCTGTCCCATAATGAAATCGTCCGTCAGAAAAGTCAGAGAGGCAACAAGAACAGAGACAAAAAGAACCAAACAAGCAATCAGACAAGGACGCCTTTGTGGGTGATACCACAGTGCCCTAACGGAATGGCTCCCCGGCCGGTCCCTACGAAAATCAGACTCAGACGGGAGGAGGACCAACTCTGATCCAACCTCCCAAAAAACGGAACCTGGAGCGTCCTCCAGCTTCCTGGCTTTTCGATTATCTGACGCGCCCTTCAATCGAAATAGTCTAATCAGACAACCAAGAGGGTTCAGACAGGCGCCTAACCAGAAAAACAGAACAAAACAGAATCTGCAGAAACCTGAGGTCAAACGAACAAAATGACTAACCTGTTTCAACCTGACCTCCGAACTCGGTCTGGTGAGGGTCGGGGAAGGGTCATGCAAAACCTGCACTCCCGGTGCAGGGTCTGTACCGCTCCCTCCCCCAAAGTGACTCACAGACCACGGTTTGATGCAAAAGCAAGAGGCAGTTTATTCTGATCGCGATGGGGGTCGTCCCTTCAAAGCAGGAGACGACTCCAAGCATACAAAGCACAGAGTTTTTATTCCCAAAAAATCAGGCCTTTACATTGATTAGTAGCAGAAAAGATAGCAGTTATGCAGTTGGCAGCTGTAGCGGGAACTCACAGCTCTAAGGACAGTCCTCCCCTCTTCTCCCATCTCTCGGTTCTGTAGCAGGCCGCTTACAACTTCAAGGACAGTCCTCCCCTAAATTGCCTGACTTGCTCTTTCTTTTTAGCTGGCCCTTATTCAAGGTCCAGTTGTTTTTCTTTCTAATTTGGGATGGTCCCATTTCTCAGCCCCTAACCCTGGGCATGGCCTCAAGATTAGGATACCAAGGGCACCACAGCACCTGGTCCAACACCATATTATCGCAACTAGCTCTGACAACTTTGAGCTTTAGCTTCTCAGAGACTTGGTTGCTCTGCCTAGAGGTTGAGGATGAACAAGAGGCAGATTTAAGAAGCTCGTAGAGCTTGCTTCCAACTGTATTTAAAGTTTCTGAGAACCTAACAGCCTTCCCCACCTCTGTGGTTGCCAGACTTGCATGTGGTGGACAGATGTAAGTTCAGGAAAAATATCCATAGACATTACAGTGAATAAATAAATAGATAAATGAGGCAAATACCAAACTGATTGTGGTTGTCAGCATTTAAAATCCTAGCGCTGAAGTGACCGAAGGAGACAAGATCAAGAGTTTGATGTCAACCTGGATTACAAAACAAGTTGGTAACTTTCCTAGGCTACACAGTAATAGTGTCAAAAACAAAACGGGGCAGACAAAATGGCTCAGGGGACAACAGTGCCTGCCAAACTAACGTGACTACAAAGGTGGATCCCTAAAACCGATGGTAGAGGGCCTGCAGACAGGACTCAGAGGTTAAATTCATGAGTTCAAATCCCAGCACCCCCATGGGGTCTCACGACCATCTAGAATGAGACCTTCTGGTGTGCAGGTGCCATCTACCGGTATACAAGTGTATATACAGACAGAATATTGTATACATAATAAAGAAATAAATCTTTGAAAGAAAATAAATAAATGGAGGGAGAGGAAATTGTCCCCTGACACCAGCACGCTCTCTGATATGTGTTTATACGTGTATTTATGCAAGTATATGTAAGTACACACCCGGAAAATAATATAAAAGAGAACAAATCCTATTCTGTTGCTAAGGGCTATAATACTTTTGCAGTTCAAAGAGACTGGAATATTCTCCAGGAAACTAAGTGTTTGATATATGTCTTACAAAGCTGGGGAGAACTTTGACTGGAGTCTGCAGATAAGCAATATAGGTAAAGGACAGAATCTTAAACAGGGGAAAAGGCCATGGGATTCAGCTAGCGAGAAGAACCAGGGAACAAATTGCATATGGAATGCTGAGCAAGCTATTCTGTTACTGAGTTCTAAGGATAATACCTGAAGAGGTGGGCTGAGGGTAGCAAAAATATTTCGGATGCCATAGTAGGACATCAGATCACATTTTATAAGCCTGTGGGCTATTCTGAGATTTCAATTTGTTATTAACAGTTTACAAGTGCTAAGGGACCCCATGACTTTAATCCCAGCACTTGGGAGGGAAAGACAGGGAGTTCTCTGACTTTTTTATTTTATAATATTTATTTTTTATATTAATTATGGGTCATTTACTTTGTATCCCATCTGTAGTCCCTTGCCTCATTTCCTCCCAATCTCATCCTCCCTCCCTCATCTCCTCAACATGTCCCTCACTAAGTCCACTGATAGGCGAGGTCCTCCCACCCTTCCTTCTGATCCTAGTCTATCAGGTCTCATCAGGACTGGCTAAAATGCCCTCCTTTGTGGCCTAGCAAGGCTGCTCCTCCCTCAAAGGGGGCTGGTCAAAGAGCCTGCCACTGAGTTCATGTCAGAGACAATCCCTGTAACCTACATGGATGCTGAGCTGCCATGGGCTATGTCTGATCAGGGGTCTATGTTATATCCATGCATGGTCCTTGGTTGGAGAATCAGTCTCAGAAAGGCCCCTGTGCCCAGATATATTTGGTCCTTGGGGCGATCCCATCCTCTCCATGTCTTAATAACTTCCCTCAGAGACCACCAGGAGACGACTCGATGCAATTGCAAGAGAGCTTTATTACGAGAGCGATCGAACTCGGGACCAAAGTCTCACTGGCGCAGCAGTAGAGAAGTGGGACCCCGAGCTCTGAGTGAACAGGATTTTTAAAGGGAAAGTCTGTGAGAAGGGGGTTTCCATGGCAGCAAGCAGGGGGGCACAAGCCTTGGCGTTACAGAATTGGGTGAAGTTTAGCAGGGCAGGGTGACCTTTTCTGAGGCACACAATCACAATGGCTAAGGCATATAATTACAATGGGTATTTTTCTAAACCATATCTGAAACATTGGGGAGAATTTTCCCACCCGATTTTTAACCGATTCCCATTGATTATTGCCAGGGAGTTTGTCTCTATTTTCTATGAAGCATTTATTTTATTATATTTCCTGCAGGCTGTTGCTAAGAGAGTTAACTTTGTTTTCTGCCAGGTGTACACTCTGTGATATTTCCTGGTACCTGAATTCAGTTCCCAGTCAAAACCTTTATTTCAAAATGGAGTTATATTCTGGCTAAATTAAACTCTTCAGCAGCAGGTGATGGATGCAATGAGGGTGGGGATTGACTGTGTGATGTTGTTAAGCTATGGATCTATTTGGAGGATGTCCAATCAGGGCAATTAGAAAACACCTGAATATAGTGTGCAACTCAAAGCTACTATCTTATTTGTGATTATGAATGCCAAGGAGAAGGAAAAATAGGTGATATCTATAGGACTGTAAGAAAACACACTGGTCTGACGGTCAAGATTCCCAACATTTGATGCTTTCTGTGACTTGGGTCAACCTATTTAATACTTCGCCCAGCATAGTTACTATAGGGTCTCTCAGGTGGCATGGTGGCTCACACCTGTAATCCCAGCATTGACTAGGTAAGAGGATCAGTTCAATGCCAGCTTCAACTACATGTATGAGTTCCTGTCTCAAAATAAATAACAGCAAGATCAAGAACAACTGAAAGCAAACTGTGTAAATATCCAACCTCTGTATAGATACTTAGAGATTTTGCTTTTAGACACACTTCTAATTTGTTATTATAAATAGCTCAAACACTCAAAGCACATGCTGCTGCACACACTGAATAACGCAAAGCTGCTGTGAGGAGCAGCATTCTTAAACAGCATCACTGTGGTACAACAGGGCTTACAGAGCTGGTCCTCATCTACTTTTGCAGCAAGTGGCATGACCTTGACACACTCCAGTCCTGTAGCAGAAGACCATCTAAACATCTATGGTTCTCTTTCAGATTTATTTATTTTAAAAGATATATCTTATTGTTAATTATGTGTATGTGTGCATATGCATATGTGCATCTGTTAGTGCATGTGCCTGTGCAGTTCAGCAGGGAGCATCAGATACCCTGGAGCTGGCGTTATTGAGAGTGTGAACATCCTATTATGTGTGGCGGGAAATGAACTTGTGAGCCCCACAAGAGTGATACATGTTTTTAACCATTGACCTATCTTTCCAGGTTCTATTAAATTTTTTTTGTTTTGTTTTTGTTCTTTGAGATATGGTCTAATGTCTCTCAGGGAGAAATTGAAGTTGCTATGAAGCACAAACTGGCCTTGAACTCCTAATCCTCTTCACTCCACTTCTGAAGTCCTGGGATTGCTGATGTGTATCATCGTACTTGGTATCTTTCTGCAGTTTATAAATGTAATTGCAAATCCATGTTCAGTGAAACTCTCTAATTTAGGGTTACTATGATGTACAGGAGACAGAAACACAGGAGTCTAAATGAAGCTATCCATCTGAGCTTGCACACTTTCCACTGTAATGGGTATCATGTATCACTCATGTATCTGTTGTCTGTTGTTCTGTGGAGATCACAGTGGATATTCACAGCAGTTTGACCTCAATTGCACAGTTACTGAAAGTTTTTTCTCTTATGTTTACCCTCAACATAGTAGCTCAACAAAAGAAAAAAAAACATTAACTGTTTAGAGGACACCCTTCTGGAAGAATGCTCACTTCCTGTTCAAGAGAACGACTGGTTGTCAATAGATGTTGGAAGACACAGGGAAGCATATCCTCAAGGAACTTCTATTTCAGAAGGTAAAATCTGTCAACATGAGAAAGTCAGTGATCAATGCTGTCTCAGTTTGGGTTTTATTGCTGTGAAAAGACACCATGTGCATGGCAACTCTTATAAAGGAAAACATTTAATTGGGGCTGGCTTACAATTTCAGAGGTTTCAGTTCCCAGTCAAAACCTTTATCTTCATGGTGGGAAGCATGGCAGTGTGCAGGCAGACTTGGTGCTGGAGAAGTTGCTGAGCATTCTTCATTTTGATCCACAAGCAGCAAGGAGGAATCTGGACTCCACACTGGGTTTGAGCTTGAGCACAGGAGACTTGAAATCCCACCCTCACAGTGACACACTTCCTCCAACAAAACCACACTTTCTCTAACAGGGCCACACCTCCTAATAGTGCCACTCCCCTTGGGTCAAGCATTCAAACACAGGATTCTATGTGAGCCATACCTATCCAAACCACCACAAAGACCAAGTCCTATGGAATCAAGAGCTACAAGGTAGTTGCAAATGTTTTTGGATTGTAAAAGTGGAACCTGGGACTGGCTGGGCAGGGAACAGACTTCCATAGGAGTCTCAGAGCATGATTCATGGATGAATTGCATCTCTGAAGAAATTTAGCGCAAATAAAGAGAAAACTGGCTTTTGGTACTAATATGGAAAAGCCTGATCAATGTGAAGAAAGAAAGCAAGGACTGGGGATACCCATCCCCTTCCTTTTGCTTCATATATTAGACTTCATCCTTCAACTCCAGCTAGATAGCTATAAATTAACAGAGTAGCCAGTCATGCTCCACACCATTTGTTGAGGGAATGTTTTATACTCTCTCACATCTGTAAGGGAAGAGAAGGGAATTGTAGTACTTATAGAAGAAAAATGAAAACATTGAAAAGAAATGTGTTACTTTTCTTTCTACCCCCTCACTTTTTGACCAAATTACTTGGCTGGAAAGTGTTAGAAGGGGTGAGAGCATGTTAAGGGGTGAAGAAAATGTATTCTGTGTAGGGCCAGAAAGTGCGATTTAGTGTACAACAGCCAAAAGTTTAGATGAGCCCTGCACATCAAGCAAAGTCTGACATGAGGGACCAGTTCCCAAAAGGTGGGTGGCATATATGCACATACAGGTCCAAAAAAAGTGTGTCAGTGCCTAGATCAGATGACAGAGACATTTATATGTGGGATGTATTTGTCCATTTTGCTATAAGACAATGAGACAATGAGGCAATGAGGCTGGGAAAATTTAAAGAACACACATTTACTTAGCTATGGTCCTGGAAGTCCAAGTGCATGTACTTGGCTTTTCTGTTCAGTTCTAGGGTAGCTTTCTGGCTATACCTGAAAATGGTAGACAGTGTAGTAGGAGCACATATAGAAAGCCAGTTTTTCTCTGTGGACTGGAGCCTACTCTCAAGGGGATGAACCAGGATTCCATGGTAACGTCTTTAATCCTCCTAAGGGCATGAAACAAGGACATATTGACCTTTTACAAGACTCCCATCTCTTAAACATTCCACCTCTCTTTAAAACCACCACATTGAGACCAGGCTTCCAACATGTGGTTCTTTGGGATAATACTTGTTCCATACCAAAACCAAGGCAAGGAGAAGGCATCAGAGCCTGGGAAGAGTTTCTTAGGTCTGTGACGCCTCTATTGAACAACAACAATTTTTTAAATTCCTACTTCTGTTTCAAACTTTCAAAAGTTGATAAAATTTTGTACAACCACACTGGAAATCGATCTGGTGCTTTCTCAGACAACTAGGAATAGTGCTTCCTCAAGATCCAGCCATACCACTCCTAGGCATAAGGACATTTGCTCAACCATGTTTGTAGCAGCTTTATTTGTAATAGCCACATGCTGGAAACAGCCCAATTGCCCCTCAACTGAAGAATGAGTGCAGAAATTGTGGTACATTTACACAATGGAATATTACTCAACAATGAAAAAATAAGGAAATCATGAAATTTACAGGTAAATTGTGGGACCTGGAAAGGATCATCCTGAGTGAGCTGTCCCAGAAGCAGAAAGACACATACAGTATATACTCACTCATATAGACATGTAATGTAGGATAAACCTGTTAAAATCTGTATATCTAAAGAAACTAATCAAGAGAGAGAGGACCCTGACTATAGTGCTCAATCCCCATCCCGAAAAGCAAAGAGGAAGGACATCAGAAGAAGAAAAAAACAGGAAACAAGCGAAAAACCCGCCACGGAGGGCCTGTGAAAGGCTCTGCCCTGCAGACTATCAAAGCAGACACTGAGACTTATGTCCAACTGTTGGGCAATATGCATGGTATCTTATGTAAGAACTGGGAAACAGTAAGATCTGGAGAGGACAGGAACTCCACAAGGAGAGCAACAGAACCAGAAAATTTGAACACAGGGGTCTTCCCAGAGACTCATGTCCAAACAAGTACCATGCATGGAGATAACCTAGAACCCCTGGCCAGATGTAGCCCATGGCAGTTTAGTGTCCAATTGGGTTATATAGTAATGGGAAGAGGGATTGCCTCTGACATAATCTGAATAGCCTGCTCTTTGATCACCTCCCCCTGAGGGGGGAATAGTCTTACCAGGCCACAGAAGATGTCAATGCAGCCACTCCTGATGAGATCTGATAGACTAAGTTCAGAAGGAAGGAGAAGAGGACCTACCCTATCAGGAGAATTGGGGAGGGGCATGTGTGAAGAAGGGGATGGGAGGGTGGGACTGGGAGGGGAGGAGGTAGGGGCTTATGGGGGGGATACAAAGTGAATAAAGTGAAATTAAAAACATAAAAGAGTTGATACAATCTCTCTCTCTTTATATATATACTAGTTTTTCAAAACAGGATTTCTCTGTGTAGCCTTGGCTATCCTAGAACTCACTCTGTGCAGGAGTCTGCTCTCTAACTCAGAGATCAGCCTGCCTCTGCCTCCCAGCTGCTCAGATTAAAGGCATGTACCATCACTGCCCAGTATATATATTATATATATATATTATATATTTATATATAGTATATATATTTATACATATATATTATTATATTTTAAAACATTCACAGGTGTTTTAGTTGTCCAGTGCATTATTTATAAGCACTCTGAGTTGCAATTTCATGTCCATCAGTGTGTTATTATTCTCTACATGGCAGTGTTCACTCTCCTACAGTTGTCGTCTGGGGTATTTGCCTTTGCAATTTCTGTTCAAAAGATGTTTTGGCCACATTGTTAGAACTTCAGCAGTTATTAATCATGAGAGCACCTGTTAGAACCACAACAAAAAGAAGCTGAATACTTGTTCAGCATACTGAGGATACAATAAGTCCATTTGATTTGTACCTATTGAGTCAGTACAGAGTGATACAAGCCAAGAAGGTACAGACAGACTGATACTTGCCCAACAGCGTTGAGTTGAGCAAGGCATACAGACCTCAGAACCAAACATGGCAGGGTCAGGGTGAAGAGTACAGGCATAGCCTGGCTGTCTGAGTTTGCTTTCTGTTGCTGTGAATAAACAAAATGACCAAAAGGTGCTTAGTGGAGAAATGGGTTATCTGGCTTACACTTCTGTGTTATAGTCCAGCCTTGAGGGAAGTCAAAGGAGGATGCAGAAGGCAGGAACTGAAGCAGAGACAGCAGAGGAATACTGCTTACTGGTCCACACGTCAGCTGAGGTTCAATCACCTTTCTTATACAGTTTCAAGTTCTCTAGCCTGAGGATCATTCCAAAGGCCCACAGTGGACTGGCATTATGACATCACAATGGTAATAAAAGGATATCACAAACATATTGTGATATCACAATGCTACTATTGTGACCTCAGAAGGTATTTTTGACATCACAATCCTATTGGGACATCAGAATGATATGATTGTGATATCACTAGAGAATTATGACATTGCAATTGACTTGTGACATCACAATGGTACACTTGTGGCACCAATATTATACAATGACATCACAATGGTACTAGTAGGATATCACAAAGATTCTGTGATATCACAAAGCGACTATTGTGACATCGCAAGTATACTATGACATCACAACTGTACTAGAAGGACATCACAATCATAGTGTTATATCACTAGAGAATTATGATATTTCAATTGAATTGTGACATCACAATTGTACTATGACATCACATTGGTACTATTCTCTAGTCATAATGGCATTATGCCATCTCAGTGGTACTAGTAAGATATCACAAAGACTTTGTGACATAACAATTTTACTATTGTGGCATTGCAATTGTATGATGACATGAAAATGGTACTAATAGGACATCATAATCCTATTGGGACGTCACAATGGTATGATTTTGACATCACGAGAGAATTATGACATTTCAATTGACTTGTGACATCAGAATGCTACAATTATGACATCAAAATTGTACTATGACATTTCAATGGTATTATCACAAACACATTGTGACATCAAAATGCTACTATTGTGATATCATAATTGTACTATGACATAACAATGGACCAAGTAGGACATCACAATCTAATTTTGACATCAACATGGATCAATTGTGACATCACTAGAGAATTATAACATCACTATTGAATTGTGACATCACTATGCTACAACTGTGACATAATAATTTTACTACGAAATCACAATGGTACTTCTCTAGTTACAATGGCATTATGACTTCACAATGATACAATTAGGACATCAGAAAGACATTGTGACAATACAAAGCTACTATTGTGACATTGCAAGTATATTATATCACAATGATACTAGTATTACATCACAATTGTATTGTGAAATTACTTGACTTGAGACATAACAATGGTAATATTGTGACATCACAATGGTACTATTGTGACATCACAATTGAGCTATCACCTCACAATGGTACTATTCTCTAGTCAAATGGCATTATGCCATCACAATGGTACTATTAGGACATCACAAATATATTGTGACTACACATAGCTACTATTGTGATATCACAAGGATATTATGACATCACAATGGTACTAGCAGGACATCACAATCATATTGTGACATCACTAGAGAATTATGACATTTCAATTGAACTGTGACATCACAATGGTACTCTTCTGAAATCATAATTGTAGTTTAACATCATAATGGTACTATTCTCTACGGTACTAGTAAGATATCTCAAAGACAATGTGACATCATAATGTTACTATTGTGGCATCGCAAGTGCATTATGACATGACAATGGTAATAGCAGGAGATCAGAGTCATATTGTTACATCACAATGTTTTAATTGTGACTTCACCAGAGAATTATGTCATTGCAATTTAATTGTCACATCACAATTGTACTATGACATCACAATGGTACTATTTTCTAGTCACAATGGCATTATGACATCTCAAAGTACTAGTACAATATCAAAGACATTGTAACATCACAATGTTACTATTGTGCCATCGCATGTGTATTATGACATGATAATGGTTCTAACAGGAGATCACATTCACATTGTGACACTACAATGGTTCGTTTGTGACTTCACTAGATAATTATTACATTACAATTGAATTGTCCCATCACAATGGTACTATTGTGACATGAAAATTGTACTATGATTTCTCTAAGGAACTATTCTCTAGTCAGAATGGCATTATGACATCACAATGATACTGTTAGTAGCATTCACAATGCTACTATTGTGACATCGCTAGAGTATCAAGACATAAAAATGGTACTAGTGGGACATTACAATCTAATTGTGACATCTAAATGGATCGACAATAATATCACTAGAGAATTATGACATTACTATTGAATTTAGACATCAGTATGGTACTATTGTGACAACACAATTATACTATGACATCACAATGGTCCTATTGTCTTGTCACAGTGGTATTATGACACCTCAATGGTAATATTAGGACATCACAAAGACAATGTGATTTCAGAAAGCTACTATTGTGAAATCGCAATGCTGTATTACATAACAATGGTACTAGGAGAACATCATGATCTTATTGTGACATCACAATTTAGTGATTTTGACATAACTAGAGAATTATAATGTAACAATTGACTTGTGACATCAGAATGGTACTCTTGAACATCCCAATTGTACTATGACATCACAATGATACTATTCTCTAGTCACAATGGCATTATGACATCACAATGATACTAGTAGGATACCACAAAGACATTATGAAGTATAGTAGGACATCGCAATATGTGATTGTGACATTACTAGTATATTATGACATTTCCATTGACTTGAGACATCACAATGGTACTATTGTGACATCACAATTTCACTAAGATATCACAATGGTAATATTCTGTAGGATATCACAAAGATATTGTGACATCACAATGCTACTATTGTGATATAGCAAGTGTATTATACCATCACAATGGTACTTGTAGGACATCACAATTGTATTGGGACATCACAATGGTAGTATTATAAAATGACAGTTGAAATATGATATCACAAAGGTACTATTCTCTTATCACAATGGCATTATGACATCACAATGGTAGTATTAGATATCACAAAACATTCTGACATCACAGCAGTACTAGTAGGACATCACAATTGTATTCTGACAATACAATGGAAGCATTGTGACATCACAATTGTATTATGACATCATAATGGTATTATTCTCCTGTTGTTACGATTATGACATCACAATTAAAATATGACCTCACAATGGTACTACTATGAGATCACAATCGTATTGCGAAATCACAGTGGTATTAATAGGATATCACAATCGTATTTTGACATCATAATGGTTCAACTGTGACATCACTAGTGAATTATGGCATTACAATTGAATTGTGACATCAAATGTTACTATTGTGACATCACAATTGTACTGTGATGTAACAATAGCATTATGATATCAGTAAGGTACTAATACATCCCAAAGATATTTCGACATCACAATGCTACTATTGTGACATCCCAAGGGAATTAGGTACTAGTAGGACATCACAATCTTATTTGAAATCACTATGGTAAGATTGTAAAATCACAATTGTACTATGACCTCACAATTGTACATTTCTCTAGTCAAAATGGCATTCTGACATCACAATGGTACTATTATGATATCACAGAGACAATTTGACATCACAGCTATAAACTAGTAGGACATCACAATCGTATTTTAAAATCAGAATGGTACGATTGTGATATCAAAATATTATGATATCAAAATATTATGATATTACAATTCTACCAAGACATCACGATGGCATTGTGACATCACGTTACTAGTAGCACATCACAATCGTAATATCACATTGCAATGTGTCTATTGTGCCATCACTACAGAATCATGGCATTAAACTTGAATTGTGACTTCACAATGGTTCTATTAGGATATCACAAAGCAATTTTGACATTGCATTACTATTATTTTGACATCGCAAAGGATTCATTAAATCACAATGGTAATAGGAGAACATCACAATCATATTGTGACATCACAAAGGTGCAATTTTAACATTACAGTTTTATTATGACCTCACAATACATCACAATGTTAGTAGTAGGATATCACATTCACATTGTGACATCAGACGGGTTTGATTTTGACATCACTAGAGAGTTATGACATAACAATTGTAATGGCAATATGATATCACAAAGGTACTATTATGAAAGCACAAGGATATTGGGACATCACAATGCTGCCACCCTAACCCTTAACTGTACTAGAAAGGTATCACCATCTTATCGTGACATCTCAATGGTTCGTTTGTGACATCACTAGAGAATTAAGACATTACTATTGAATTTTGACATCTCGATGGTACTATTGTGACATCACAATTGTACAATGACCTTACAATGGCATTAGGATATAAGTAAGGTACTAATATATCACAAAGATATTTTGACATCACAATGCTAGTACTGTGATATTGCAAGGGAATTTTGACATTAGTACCATATCACAGTTTTATTGTGACATCCCAATGGTACTACCAAGGCATCACAATTGTACTGTAACATCACAATGTTATTAGTAGGACAGCACAATCTTATTGTGACATCACAATGATTCTATTGGGCCATCACTAGGGAATCATGATGTTACAACTGAATTATGACATCTCAATTGTACTGGTAGGCCATCACAATCTTATTGTGATAGCACCATGATTTGTTTGTGAAATCACTACAGAATTATGACATTATAATTCAATTGTGATGTCACAATGGTAGTATTGTGACATCATAACCGTACTATGATATCAAAAAGACATTGTGATATCACAGTGCTACTATTTTGACATCTCAAGGGAATTAAAACATCACAATGGTAATAGTAGGATATCACAATCATATTGATATCACAATGGTATGAATGTGACAACCACAATTTTATTATGACATCACAATGTTACTACCAAGACATCACAATGGTATTGTGACATCACAACTTTACTATTAGATCATCACAATCATATTGTGTCAACACAATATTTCTATTAGGCCTTCACTAATGAATTATGAAGTTCAAATTTAATTGTCACATCACAAAGGTACTAGTAGGATATCAAAATCATATGATGATATCACAATGGTATGATTGTCAGATCACAATTTTATTACGACATCATAATGGTAATATCAAGACATCACAGCGGTATTGTGACATTTACAATGTTATTAGTAAAAAATCACAATCATATTATGGCATTAGAAAGGTTTGATTGTGACATCACTAGAGAATTGTGACATTACAATTGTGTAATCACAATGTGACATCACAATTGTTCTGTGACATCGCGTTTGTACTATTCCCTACTCACAATGGCATTATGACATCGCTATGGTACTATTATGATATCACAAAGACATTGTGAGTCCACAATGCTACTGTGACATCACAAGGGATTTCTGACAACACAATGGTAGTAGAAGGACATCACAAATATATTGTGAGATCACAATGTTTCTATTGGGCCATCAGAAGGGAATTATTAAGTTACAATTGAATTGTGAGATCACAAGTGTACTAGTAGGGCATTACAATCGTTTTGTGACATCAGAAAAGTTCGATTGTGACAACACTAGATAAGTTTGACATTACAATTGAATCACAATGGTACTATTGTGATGTCACAATTGTACTATGATATTACAATTGTACTATTCTCTGGTCACAATGGCATTATCACATCACAGTGGTACTATTAGAATATAACAAATATATTGTGACATCACAATGCCTCCTATCATACTCGTATTGTGATGTCATAATGGTACAATTATGAAATCACAATTTTATTATGACTTCAAAAGTGAAGTAACAAGGCATCACAATGGTATTGTGATATAACAGTATTACTAGTAGGACATCACAATTTCATTGTGACATCACAGTGTTTCCATAGAGAATTATGATATTACAATTGAAACCTGACATCAAATGGTAGAATTGTGATAGCACAATTGTACTATGACATCACAATGATACTATTCTTTAGTTATGATGGCATTATGACATCACAATGGTACTATTTTGATATCACAAAGACATAGTGACATCACAATGCAACTATTGTGTCATCGGAAGGGAATTATGACAAGACAACAGTACTAGTAGGACACTACAATCGTATTATGTCATCACAATTTTAGGATTGTGACATCACAGTTTTATGACATCACAAAGGCACTTTTGTGACATCACAGTGTCACTAGTAGGACATCACAATTGTATTGAGACATCGCTCTGTTTCGATTGTGACATCACAAGAGAATTACATTATAATTGAATTGTGACACCACAATGGTACTATTATTACCTCACAATTGTACTATGACAACATATTGGCACTATTCTCTAGTCACAATAGCATTATGTTATCAAATACCATTTTATCACGAAGACATTGTGACATCACAATGCTACTATTGTGACATTTTAAGGGAATTATGACATCACAGTCTACTAGTAGGACATCACAATCTTATTGTGATATCACAATGGTACGATTGTGATATCATAATTTTATTATGACATCTCCAAGATACTACTATATACCTCAATGTTATTGTGATGTCACAAAGGTACTAGTAGGACATCACAATCATATTGTGACTTCACAATATTTCTATTAGGCCTTCACTATGGAATTATGAAGTTACAATTGAATTGTGATATCACAATGGTACGATCATACTGTGACATCTAAATATTTCTATTGTATCACCAACAGGGAATTATCACATTACAATTGATTTGTGTACGATCATACTGTGACATCTAAATATTTCTATTGTATCACCAACAGGGAATTATCACATTACAATTGATTTGTGTACGATCATACTGTGACATCTAAATATTTCTATTGTATCACCAACAGGGAATTATCACATTACAATTGATTTGTGTACGATCATACTGTGACATCTAAATATTTCTATTGTATCACCAACAGGGAATTATCACATTACAATTGATTTGTGATATCACAACAATACTAGACGGGCATCACAATTGTATTGTGACATCACAGTGGTTCGATTGTGACATTATTAGAGAATTTTGACATTACGACATTACAATTGAATTGTGATATCACAATAGTAATATTGTAACACCCGAATTGTACTATGACAGCAAAATGATAGTATTCTATCAGAAAGACATTGTGACATCACAATGGTACAATTGTGACATAGCAAGGGAATTATAATATCACAATGGTAGTAGAAGGACAATGGTATTATGACATCACAACTGTACTAGTAGGACATCACAATGGTATTGTGACATCACAATATTTCTAATAGGCCTTCACTAGGGAATTATGAAGTTACAATTGAATTGTGACGTCACAATGGTACTATTAGGATATCACAATCGTATTGTGATATCACACTGGTACGATTGTCACATCACAATTTTATTATGACATCACAACGGTACTACCAAGACGTCACAATGGATTTGTGACATCCTAATTGTAATAGGACATCACGATTGTATAGTGCATCAGAATATTTCTATTTTACCACCAATAGGGAATTATGACGTTACAATTGAATTGTGACATCACAATCGTACTAGAAGGGCATCAGAATCGTATTGTGGCAACACAATGGTTCAATTGTGACATTACTACAATTAAATTGTGATATTCAGAATGGTATCATTGTGACATCACAATTGTACTATGATATCACAATGGTACTATTCTCCTGGCATTATGACATCACAATGTTAATATTATAATATCTGAAAGACATTGTGACATCACAAGAGAATTACAACATCACAAATGTACTCGTAGGACATCACAATGAAGTTGCCAGGTTACAATTGTACATTTGTGACATCACTTGAAAATTATTATATTACGATTGAATTGTGACATCATAAGAGTCCTATTGTTACATAACAATTGTAGCATGGTACTACCAAGACATGTTATTGGCATTATTACATCACTATGGTACTATTATGATATCAAAAAGACATTGTGATATCACAATGATACTATTGTGACAACGTGTGTGAATGATGACATCACAATTGTACTAGGAAGACATGTGATATCACAATGGTACCACGGTGAAATCATAATGGTACAATGATAATGTGACATCACAATGGTACCATTTCGAAATTATAATGGTATTATGACATCACAATGGCACTATGATACCACAATGTTACTACCAAAAGATCACAATGGGACTATGATGATATCACAATGACATTGTGACATTACAATGGTAGTATGTGACATCACACAGGAATAATGACATCATAATGGTACTAGTAGGACATGGCAATAGTATTGTCATCAAAATGATACCATTGTGACATCACTAGGAAATTATGGTATGATATTTAAATGATATCACTTTTGTGTTATCACAGTGGTATTGTGACAAGAGGATGATAAGTTTGTGACATCACAGTGGTACAACTTTTTAGAACACAATGCTATTATTAGGACATCACAATGGTATTATGACATCACAATTTAATTTTGACATCACAATGGTATTAGGACATCTCATTTGCATTATGACATCCTAACGGTATTATTGTGAGATCACTATGGCCTATTTTGATATCACATTGGAATTATGACATTACACTGGAATTTCAACATCACAATTATATGATATATTCATTATGGACTTATGACACCATAATGGTCGTATATCATAATGCAATAATGACTTCATAATTGCATATGACATCATAATGTAGTCATGAAATCTCAATGTAGTTATCTCATCGTAATGAAATTAGGACATCATAATGCTATTATCACCTCACAATGGTATTAAGACATTGTAATGTTAAAATTTCCTCAAAATGGTATTATGAGATTCCTCTTTTCTCAAGATATCCTAATGGATTCTATGACACTACAATGATGTTATGACATCACTATGGAATTATTTTGTCATAATCGTGTTGTGATAGCTCAATGGAATTATGACATCAAAATGGTCTTATGACATCTTAATTTTCTCATGATATCCCAACAGTATTATATCGTCATCATGGTATTATGTATTTCTAATTATATTAGAAGAGTAAACTATCATCACAATTGAATTATGACATAATAATATTTATGTGACATCATAATGGTATTATAAATGCATTATTTTATGCATTACAATGGAATTAGGACACTATAAAGTTTTCATTTCATTATATTGATATTTTGACATCTTTTTTTCTCTCATGATAACCTTATGGATTCTTTGATATCACAAGGATATTATGACATCATAATTCTATGATTCTTCATGGTATTATGATAGCATAATGGAATTATGAATTTACTATGGTATTATGATCTCATAAAGGGATTATAACATCACAATGGTATTAAGACATCATAATGGTATTATGACATCACAAAGGAATTATCACATCACTATGGTATTATGATTTCATAATGATATTAGGATATCATGATGGAATTAGGATATGATATCACAATACAGTTATGACATCCTGATGGATTCTCTGACCTCAAAGTAGAATTGACATTATAATGCAATTATGACATCACAATGATAATATGACATCACAATAGATTATGACATCCTAAAGTTATTTCATTACAATGATATTATGACATCTTTATTCTCCCACTATAACCATATGGATTCTATGATATCACAAGGATATTATGACATCAGAGTTGAATTATTTCTTCATGGTATTATGACATCACCTCGGAATTATGACATCACAATGGATTATTACAGCACACTGGTATTATGACATCACAATGGAAAGATGACATCATAATGTTATTATAACATCCAAATGGAATTTTGATAGCACAGTATAATTATAACTTCATAATGGAATAATAACATAATAATGACATTATAATGGAATACCTTCATAATGGATTTATGAAGTTATCATTTCATTAAAATGATATTATGACATCTTTATTTTCTCATGATAACCTTATGGATTCTATGATATCACAAGGCTATTATGACTTCACAATTCCATTATTTTTTGTGGTATTATGACATCACCTAGGAATTAGGACAGCATAATGGGATTATGACATCATAATGGAATAATGACATCACAATGGAATTTTGGCATCAGAAAGGAATTATGACATCATTATGGAATTATGAAATTACAATGGTATTATGATTTCATAAAAGGATTATGACTTGACTATGGAATTATGTTATGGCATCATAATAGAATAATGATATCAGAATGGAATTTTGGCATCATAATAGAATATGAATTCATAAAGGGATTATGTCATCACCATGGAATTATGACATCACTATCATATTATGATATCATAATGGTATTATGACATCATGTTGGAATTAGGACATGACTTTCTCCTGAGTTGTTAAATACACAGGGACTGGGCATTGCACATGTAGGTTTTACCTAAGAGTTTTCATAATTTCATAATTATTATTGTATTGAAAGAGAAGGAGCCTTTTATTGAACTTAAAGTGCAAAATGTTGGGAAAATGTTCTTTTGGAACCTTACCCTTGTTCATTCAAATGCTGATTTCTCTCCCCCAAATACCTGGGTTCAAATCCAACATTGCATTGTGATGTTTATTCTAAGTATCACCTGTATCAAGTTTGTGTAAACATGCCACCATTTGTTCTCCAATTTGTCAATTGAAATAACCAGCCACAATGCTGGGCCATGTAGAGGATAGGGTGGACATCCTGGTTCAGAGTGGGAGGAGCGGAAGGAGTAGGAGGGAGAAGGGAGGAGCCAAAGGAGAAAAAGGAGAAGTGGCAGGAGCAGAATCTGGGAGAGAGAGGCTTTAGGAGAGGTCTTGGAAACCATGTGCAGAAATGAACTAGACCTAAGATAACACTAAAAGCAAATATAATGGGTAAAATCTGAATGGTAGGAACTATGCGGGCTTGGAGGTTTGGGATAGAGTAACTATTGCCCAGCATTGTGTTCTAGGTTAACAAAATAAATCCTAATCTCTGTGTGGTGATTTTGGTTAAACAGCTGTTCAGGACTAACAGCAGCTTTAATAAAGGATAAATGAATCAAATGTGCTATACAACTGAACAGAGTTCTAAAATAATGCAAAAGGCCAATAAATAATTTTAGAAAGTGTTCAAAATTCCTAGTCATAACTCTGGTTTTATGTTTGGTTTGATCACCTTGGCAAAACAGGCAGTTAAGAAGTGTTAGGAGTAGCCCAAGCTTTCCCCCTTCTATTTTTGGTACTATTGGCAGAGTATAAATCTAGTAAAGAGAATAATAATATATTGGACAATTACTTTTGTTAATTAAACACAGAAAGATCAACAGGAGGCATTCAAATGTAGGTTAACTTACCTGAAGTATGCAATAATCTTGATAGCTGGACAAATGATCCTATTTTTTTAAATGACTCTTATATCCCAATGAAGAATAAAAAATAATATGACTTTAGAGAATTAGTTCTTAAA
This sequence comes from Meriones unguiculatus, assembly GCF_030254825.1. Lineage (NCBI taxonomy): Eukaryota > Metazoa > Chordata > Mammalia > Rodentia > Muridae > Meriones > Meriones unguiculatus. The sequence continues at coordinate 157,785,041 of NC_083369.1, read as the reverse complement.
TAGGGATATGCACCAAAATTCCTCATGGACCTTTCTCAGAATGCCTACACCATTACCAAAGCCTTCCTACTGAACATTTTGGTTATGGTCAAGAACATACTTTAATAGTCACACAAGTGATTCTGATGTACATACATATCACTGCACATCAATTCTTAGACTAAGCAATAAAACAAACTTGGTTCTACAATCAACAATAGTTTGTACTCTGAAGCTTCCATGCCACATATAAACCTCATAGGAAGTTCTCAATCGAGAACTTATAAGCAATCTATCTTCCAAGTAATACCTCAGATCCTGAACCCCAAGCCCTTTAAAATACACAGAAGCCACGTACTAGCTTTGGGTAAGCAAGTTTTAGAAGATCCAGCTTCTCCACAGAATTCAGAAAAAAAATGAGCCACTTCATTACTTAACCCTCAACTCTCAGTTTTAATAATGACCCTGCCAGAAAGACTGTAACGACCATGAGCTCAAGCTTTAATTCAAATAGTACTTAAAAGAACCAATTTTTGTACTGCAACAATTAGAGCCTTTTTTCCAAAACCAACATTTTCAAGATTACAACTTTCTAATTATGTCATATACATTTATGAATCATTTAAAATATAAACATCCAGGAATAAAAAAATGGTTAGGGCAACCAAAATTTACACTTACCTGTCTCTTCCCTTCCTGACAATCTTTACTTCAAAATAATAAATCCCACAGGCTGCTGGTATCAGATGCGTGGCTTGTACAGATGCTTCAACATTAAGAGTTTTACAACGATCTACATGTGAAACGAGAAAAACAAAGGACAGATGTGATTTTCCAGTGAAAATCTTAAACAATTTAAGAAAATAAGGCACTTAGATTAATTTCTGTTCTCATCATTTCGAGTAACTGAACAAGTGACAAAACATTTAATATTACAATGAATTGAATGTGCAAAATAGCTGCAGCTAGCCAAAAATCTATTTGCACTATCTCTTGGTTGTATTAAGAGTTCAGAATCTAGCCAAGCATTGGTGGCACAAACATTTAATCCCAGCACTGGGGAGGCAGAGGCAGGCAGATCTCTGTGAGTTAGATGCTAACCTGGTCTACAGAGTAAGTTCCAGGAAAACCAGGGCTACACAGAAAACTCTCGTCTAAAAAAAAGTTTTCAAGAAAAATATGTCAGAAGCTAAGCAAGGAGGCCGCTGGTTAAGATGATCAACCCTTTCTCAGAAACGCAACAGGATAGAAATCGGAAAGAGAGAAAGCAGGGAACAGCACAGAGCCTACCACAGAGGACCTCTGTCTTTACCCTGCAGGGCATCAAGGCAGATGCTGAGACTCATAGCCAAACTTTGGGCAGAATGCAGGGAATCTAATGAAGGAAGGGGGAGAGAGAAAGACCTGGAGAGGACAGGAGCGCCACAAGGAGAGCAACATAACCAAAAATTCTGGGCAAAGGAGTCATTTCTGAGACTGAGACTCCAACTAAGGACCAGTCATGGAGATAACCCAGTACACCTGCACAGATTTAACCCATGGCAACTCAGTCTCCACGTGTGTTCCCTAATAATGGGAAGAGGAAATGTCTCTGAACTGAAATCAGTGGCTGGCTCTGGAGTTGCTTTACCAGGCCACAGAGGAAGACATTGCAGCCACTCCTGATGAAACCTGATAGGCTACAGTGAGATGGAAGGGGAGGAGGACCTCTTCTATCAGTGGTATTGGGGAGGTATATGAGAGGAGTTGAAGGAGAGAGAGTGGAATTGGTAGGGGATGAGGGAGGAGGCTACACCTGGGATACAAATGAATAAACTGTAATTAATAAAAAAATTCAGACTCTGAACACAATGAGTATGGGCCGTGGCTGTTAATTTTTTTAAGATATTTTAAAAAGATTTTTTTTCATGTGGGAGTGAATGAATGTCTACATGTATGTATCTCACCTCTGTGCCTGCTGCCTAAAGGCCAGAAGAATATGTTTGATCCCTTGGAACTGCAGGTATTATAGGCTATTGTGAGGTTGTCTTGTGGGTGCTGAGAATCTAACCCAAATCCTCTACAAAAACTACTGAATCATCTCTCCATTTCATAAACAAGAGAAATTAAGGCTATAATTTTCAGTTATTCTGGATTGGAAGCACATGAGAACATGATCTTAATTTTTCAGATTAGATCTGCATTTAATTTGTAACATTCTTGTACATTCTTTTGCAAAACAGACCACTTTTTAAACTGGGGATATTTGTATGATGGCATACTATTAAATAAACTACATTAATAGGCAAATCTCATCAAGAATTTATAATCTGTTATTTGATATATTCTTATCATTTTTGAACAAAGACTAATCCACAATTATTTTGGTTTGGTTGTTTTTGTTTTTGCTTTTGTTTTTTTTAAGACAGGTTTTCTGTTTGGAGCCTTAGCTGTCCTGGATTCACTTTGTAGACCAGGCTGGCCTCAAACCCAGTGATCCATTTGCCTCTGCCACCTCCAGTGCTGGGATTACAGGCATGTGGCACTGTGCCTGGCTTGATCCACAATTCTTGAGTCAATAACAGTCTATTGAGAAGTACATTCTCCATTTTTTCTCTTAAGAAGTGAGATGACAGAATGCTACCAGTAATATTATAGAGGCCCTGATGAAAAAGGCTTTTAAACTTTCTTTGTTTTAAAAATTATTTTTATATTAATTATAGTTTTTTTCACTTTATAAACCAGCTGCAGCCCCCTCACTCATTCCCTCTCAATGTTATCCTCCCTTCCATTGACTGTTCTTCCAGAGGACCAGTTTTCACTTCCCATCAACTTGGCAGCTCACAATTGTCTGCAAATCCAAGATCTGACAACATCACACAGACATACATGCAGGCAAAACAACAATGCAAATAAAGGAAAAACAACATCGAAAATGCGAGTATGTATCAGAGGACAACACCCAGGATTCAGTTCTTCCCTTCCACCGTGGGTTCTAAGGACTGAACTCCATTTCTTTGACTTCCACTGAGCCATTTCACAAGTTCACCATGAAAACATTTTTTTTTTTATAAAGGCAAGACTCAGCCCTAAGACCACAGAGAGCCAATTAAGTCAGCTAGTAAGACAAAACTGGAAGCAGCAAAATGCAGCCTGCCCCTCCACATCCCAATGATTTTAACATATGTAGGAAACAGATTTATGATGAGCTGAGAAACAAGAAAAAAAAATAACTGCACAAATATGCCAAACAGTCACGAGTGTATGTGTGTGTTTGTGGGATGCATATGAGAAGATGTGTGCATATGTGTGGAGACCAGAGATCACCATAGGTGTTGAAGGTATCACCAACTATGTTGAGGAGGAAGAGGGAAGATTCTTACTAGTCTGGAATTCAACAGAGCAGGATACACTAGTTAACAGGGATGTGCCAATTTCTGTTTTCTCAGGAGAGGAATTATATGTTTATGCCACCATCCATGCAGTTGGTTTGTTAAATGTATGCCCTGAGGCTCAAACTTAACCCCTCATGCTTGTGTAGTAAGCACTTTAGAAGCTAAGCTATCTATGGCCCCAATCCCTTTATGCACAATAACCACTTAATAAGTAGACATTTATTGAATTGTAGTAACAGTGAAATAGATTTTCAGTAAAGTGTATTCAAATAATTAGGTTACTTGATCATGCAAAATTCATGCATTAAAAATTAGACAGTCATAGTTGGGCCTACTCCTTGTGAGCTGTTGGTTCCCAAAATAATACATTCTGTTTGCCATTGCTTTTGGTTGCTCACCAGAATGAGATAGTTAAGACCCTACTGACAGATACGCTTTAATCATACTACATAGAGAAAACAATCAGGAGTTGAGCTAGAAACTTCCTCACTGATAGCTACTGTTCATAGTGCCAAAAGGTGCTTTGCAGGCCACTAGGGAAGACCAGTCATCAAAAGTCTTGCACAACTGTGGACACTGTGTGTTACTATATTACTGTCCCACCAAGCAAGTTGTACCTACAGGTAAAATAAGTAGTGGCATTATCAACCACACTTTGAATGTATTTAAGGTCCACTCACCTCTCATTCTATAGATCTGGCCAAGAGCCCATGGCTAGGGAGGTACTAATGGGGAATCTACTTCTGTTGTTTTGCCAAATACACCCTGATGAGCTTGTAAGTGGCTTCTAAGTGTTTATGTTTATGCCCATAGATTAGTGCAGCTGTTAGCTTTGGTCAAAAAAGCTTCTTTCTACAGTGGGTGGAGAATAAGTGATCTCTGAATGTTCAACCCGAAATAGAAATCTATAGTACCTTCTCCAAGGCTCAGGGAACATCACAGAGGAGATGTAGAGAGAATGCTGAGAGGTAGAGGAAGGAGTGGAGTACTGTGGAATGCTGTCTTCCAAGCATGGCAGAGCAAATGCACTCTTGAACTCTCAGCAGATAGGATTATCTGTACAAGCTTGGGTCTGTCAACATTGTGCTTCATGTAAAGGATCTACAAGTAAGTAGTTAATGGTTATAAGGTGAGGGAGAGACATTTTCTTCAGTGATGTAGGCACTGATAAGATGTTCTTGCTTCTATATCAATCATCACCCATGATATGTAAGTAACCCAAATGAAACTCAATGTGTTAAACACACACACACACACACACACACACACATACACACAAATGGGGAGAAGATAAAAGAAAGAGATCAGTTGGTAAAGAAAGGGAATTAGTGGGAATAAGACAGGAAAAAAGAAAATATTGACTGGACATTTTAATTGGAATTCTCAATCAATTATTTTATTATTGGGTGTTATTTTTTAAACAATAAATAGTAAATTTTGGCAGGAACGAAAACTTATTTTAATTTACCAATTTTTTTTTTTTTTCAATGCAGTTTATTCAGGAACATTGAACAATCCTCCTCGGACCCCGGGGAAAGCCAGCCCACAGCTTAAATAGCCTCTGGGTAGCCAACCCAGGCGTGCCACGGGGGCAATGCAGATAGGTCCACATACATGGAAGCAAGCCAGATCCTCGGCCTTAGCCAAATGTGGAGTTGTTCGTGACAGAGAGCACTCACCATCGGGAAGGTGGAAGGCGGAAACCAGCTCCATCTTTAAGGCATAGCATTCCGCAGCTCTCTACAGTTCCCCCTTTTTGTTTTAGACGCATCAGGCAAGAGTAGAGGTCTGATCTCTGATATTAGAAATAAATTGGGACTTTGTACAGATGTTCATTTAGGTGTCATCCACCCAAAGAGCATCAGACCCGTCCGATACCTTTTTCTCAGAGGCGGGACCTGGGGCATCAACCCGCATGCAATCAACCACTGCTAGTTCTAGAACTGACGCAGGATGTTCCAACGAGGGGTTAAGGCTTCTCATAATATTTCCTATAAGCCCACACCTGTTTGTCTATATCCCCCATTTTTATTCATTATTAGCCAGATAGAGCCACGTAATTGTGGTAATGATAATTGCTTTTTTGCCCAATGCTGGAATGCTAGTAAATTTAGGTATGCCCTGATTACTCGCATGCCTCACTGGGTGCCTGTGCCCATTGATGCCCCTCACGCTATGACTCTCTTCAGACAGAAAAGGGATCTTGGAACTACAGCCACCATTGTTACTACCATCTCATTGACGGCTGTTGGAGCTACCACCAGGGCATTAGCCATGAGTCATACTGGGCAGACTGCTCAGACCCTGAATAATCATTTAGTCAATGTAGCTCATGCCTTAGTTGTACATAAAGGAATTAATGCTCAACTAAAAGGAAGCTTGATGGTGTTCAATCAGAGGATTGACCTCTTGCAGGAGCAAATTGATACCCTATGGCAAATCGCTCAACCTGGCTGTCAATGAAAGTATGCTGGAATTTACCAAAATTTTTATCCTAGCAACAAATAATAAAGTTTCTGGTACTAACCACAACTTCTAGGAGTGATCTGAAGATATAAAAAAGAAGCAATGTTTAACATATCTAGTACTATAGGAAAAGCCCCATTTTAAGTGAACTGTATTTAGTAAATCCTTTAATATTCAAAACAACCCAATGATTAAAAGTACTATGTAGCCTCATTTTATAACTGAGGAAAAAGTGAAATAAACCACGTCCATTTTAGAAAACTACTGATTGAGAATTCCTAGCCAGTATAAGTGCTGCAAATTAAATTCAAGAAGCCTGCTCCAGTAAGAGCTATGACCCCTCATGAAAGATTTAGGGACATTGAGAATTCTGGGAGTCATGCCATATCTATCCTCATCTATTTTTTATCTGCTTTAAGGCAGAAAAAAAAAAAAGAGAATTAATGCTGTAAGGTGCACAACTTTTAAAAGTGCTATGTGGACCTGAATGGAATTTTCTCATTCAACATTTGTAACATAGGTTATATACCATCATTTTTAAAAATCAATCTTTAACAGAGATGGTATCATTTGTTCCAAATTGGCAGACTCATGCTAAATCCATGCAAATTAAAATCCTATACATGTTTTCATTACACAAAATGACCAAAATTTCTTCGCAATCTTAAATCTATTAAGAGCTTTTGTTTATTATGCTCTTGTAAAACATTTTAGAAAAGTTCTGTAAATGTGAAAATGTAAATAAGTTGATTCATTATTAAATTTAAAAATCACAGAGGGGATGGAGGTGTCGATGAGTGGTAGAGCATTGACTAACACATACAATGCTCTAGGCCACTTCAACCTTTACACAACTATGACCCTTTAATACAGTTCCTCAGATTGTGGTGACACCCCATTCACAGGGTTTTTACTCCCACTTTAAGCACTCCTTCCTAGACCCACAGTTTAGATTTTGGTAACTACCTGCAACTGTTCCACCTCAGAAATACTAAATCCTAACCAGGCCTGCACTACAACAGAATATATTCCTTAAATATGACTTAGCTCACTTGCATTTAAATATGGGAATCGTGCTAGCATAATCAAGATGTCACTTGGTCTATAACACAGCTTTTCCCAATACTCTGATAAATATTAAAAGCTTAGCAATATGGAAAGCCCTTAAACAGAAAGATCTGATATTTTAACAGAAGTATCTCCCTAAAGTGCACAGCATGCCACTATGTTAAGCCATCAGGGCAACAAGGAAAGGGACACAGGTTAGAGGTGTCAAGAAGGTTTCCTATGAGAGTACAGATTCACCCATTCATTTCCAGCACATATGTCCAGCAGTATGGGAAGTTAACAGAATCAGAATTGCCATTAGAAAATTAGCCCACAATCCCATAGGATATGACTTTTACCAAGTAGAGTTCAAAATGTAGTTTGCTTTCCCTTTACTTAGACATAATTAATTCAGAAGTTACTGAGGTCAATACTTTCTCCCCTTCCCTGAGGATATTTCAAATATGTTATGCCATGAAGATTATTTTATCAAGTTTGGTAGAGTGGTTTACATCTACAATCTCAGCACTTGGGAGTTAGAAGCAGAAAATTAGGAATTCAAAGTTGCTTTCATCTACACAGAGTGACTTCAAGGACAGCCTGGGCTACATGAGGCCCTATTACAGTGGTTCTCAACCTTTCTAATTCTGAGACACTTTAAAAGAGTTCCTCATGTTGTGTTGAACCCCAACCATAAAATTATTTCATTGCTGTTTTGTAACCGTATTTTTGTTACATTTATGAATCACAATGGAAATACAATGTTATCTAATATGTGACTCCTGTGAAAGACTCATTTGACACCCAAAGGGGTTGTGACTCACAGTTTGAGAGCTGCTGCCCCATCAAAAAGAACAAAGGAGAAAGGTGAGTGGAGAGCACAAAGAAAATGAGAAAGGGTGGAAAGTGCCTAGATTATTTTGTCAAGCTGGGCCTGGTAGTGTTGGCCTGTCACCCAGCTACTTAATGTACTGAAGGAGGCAGCTTGCAAAATCAATGACTACATGGGCAACTTATATAGACCCTTGCTCAAAAAATTAAAAGAGGCTAGGAATATAGCACAGCAGTAAGCCATATAGCCAGAATGCATTGAAACACTACTTAAAAAATAAAAATCACATTCTGCATTCTACCCTGGAGTTTTTGCCTGTGTCCTAAATGATTTGTTAAATTTGTGTTCGTTACAGTTCTTGGTATTATAAAGTTCTATGGTTTGCCTAAGAAACAATGCCATGTATACACAAGTACACTACCACAAGCACACCAGATATTTTTACTGTCTGAAAATACCCGCTATACTTAGTCTATTTGATCCCATTCCTTGGACAAACACACTTTTTCACTGCATCTGCTCTTTTACCCTTTCTACTTAGTCCTTTTAGACAGGTTGCCTTCACTTAGGAACACGGAGTTCAAATTCAACATGTCTGTATGACCTGACAGTTCACTTCATTAGTCATTGATCATATCACATTACATCAAACTTCTTGGGTCTCTTGAGCCCATCTGTCACTAATTACTGAAAGATATCTTGGTTGCTACCACTTTAAATATCATCAGTAAATTGGGTGCAAACATTGACAAGCAGAGAAGGTTTAGGTATTCAGATGAGCTAAGTAAATATTTGGGTATGCTGCCAATGGGAAGTAGGATAAACATATAGTTTGCTGTATTAGTACTGCCAACCATCTCCAAAGTGACTACTTCATTGTGCGTCCCCACTAACAATAATTTGAGGTTTTGTTCTTAGGTAGCCACACCACCACCTGGGACACTCTCAGGTTATGGTTAAAATTTAGCCATTCTAACATGTGTATTTCATGTTTCGAGTTTTGGGTTTGTTTTAATTTTAAAGAGGCTTTTCATTTCAATTAAATAGGTGTCCAGAACACAACTTCAAGAAGAATCTAAGGCTGCAGAGTCAGACATGTGCAATGCTAGCACAAACACCAGTGTGGACTGACCTAGGCATGCATATCTTTAGAACTGTGACAGCTGTGTTGTTACAAAGTTCCACACTCTTAAATAATTACCCCAGCCTCGCTCTACCAGGGTCTGTTATTTCTAACACACAGTTCTATGAAAAACAAGGTTTTCTCCACAATGCATTTGTGGCATTGCAGCAGAAATACCTGTTGTCTTCTTATAGAACACACTATCTGAAGACTTCACTTTTACAGTTTATCTAATTCTCTGAATCGTTTCTTGGGATTTTTTTTTCTTCTTCCAGGACAAGCTTACCCAAGAATCTCTTAAAAGTTTCAAATGCCCTTGATTTCCTTCATAAGCCTATCCTTCCACCATCCTTACCAGCAAAGCCATGGCCATGGCCTTTCATCAGTATCACAGTCCACTTTCACTGCTACTACCCTAGCAGTCAATGTGGTAAAAGATCACTGCCATGAGTTCATCACCTGGTCTTTCTCAGTACCACATATTTTATGTTCAGAAATCTTCAGTAAGCTTGTTTCAGTTATTCTAAGAGGATCATCCACATCGTCTTCATTCATTTTAAGCATTTTAAGCTTGGTGAGTTTATTTAGTGAAGAAAATGAGAGGCCATTAGATGTAGTCAAAGTCAGCTCTCCACTCTGCTATTCCAATGGAATCCATGTCCACACCAGCCTGACTCCCATGGTCTATTTCTCCTCTCTAGGACCTACTACTTCTGTTCTGCAAAGACTGCTACTGGTCTTTACCTCATCAGCCCTCAAACTAAGTATCTTTAGCAATTTCTTCTTTAATTTTACCTCATCCTTTGAGAACACAATGTCCCCACAATTTATTCACTTTTATCACAAAGTTCTGTGCCTCCGTGTGATAAACGATTGTCCCTGTCAGTATTGTATTAAGGTTGGTATTGAGTAACAAATTTACCATTACCTAAAATCATAGTCTTATACCAATTTAAATATCACTTCAGTTTTACTTACAAACTGAATGAAGACTGATGCAGAACTAATACAACTGCTGTCACATTACTATCAAAAGTCTTGATTACATGGGATTTCAATCTAACCTGATGATATCAGAATCTGGCCCTCAGCTAAAATGTAACCAAATATTGGCCATTAAAAACAGAGATGTTTTTCCCTTAACCTTCTAAATATAACCTTTCTATGTTCCTCAAGTATGCTCTCTCTGCCACATCCTCTCTACTTGGAACCTCCACTCATTCTTTCAATTCCTGAAAATTGGGTTTTATTTTCATCATGAAATATAGACTGCTATCCCTAAGGCTACAATGGGCTTATTCCAAAACCAGTGATCAATTTTCCAGGTCTATCCACTACACACTACACTATTGCCTGTATATGGGACCTCTTCCTCCTTCCTAATTTCCACATCTCAGATCCCATGTCACTACTCTCCATTCCACCCAGGTACCTCAAAACAGTTTCTTCTTGGGCCTCCATCTGCCTGTTAATGATGCATTAATATTCTGCCTCTGCCATAGTTCTCTCCCTCCATACAGTAAAACACTGTCAGTTTACCTACCTCCTCAGGGTAAGTCCTAAAACTGTGCTAACAGTAATCCCTCTTCCCAGACTTTAGATGACTTACAAACTCTTCCCAGGAGGAAGATCCTCCTATTGTCCCTAATGAAGAAAGCAGAGCTCAGACTGTGTGGTGCCACAATACTCTGCATTTTATTACTACTCCCAATCCAATCTAAGCCAACACATGTTTTATGATTTTTCTTGTGAACTGTCCTTCACAAGCATGTGTTTAAAATTGGTCTCTTGCTGTGAGATCTATCAGGGAAGTATGTTGGCACCTTTAAGAGGTGGTATCCATTGAGTTTCAATAAGTGAGTGGTTGAGGGTGGATCAGAGGTGTTATTTCCTGATACACAGGACAAAGGAAGCAGCCTCAGAGTCCTGTTGCCTCCAAGAACCCCAACATGCCTTCCGCACTATGGAGGACTGTGTAACCCTCAAAAGGATGAACTGAAATAAACCAATCCTACCACATGTTGTTTCTGCAACTCCTTTTCTCACAGTGTTGAGAAAAGTAACTAATCCAACATGTCAGCACCCTGTGTAAAGATTACTAACTCATATAGGAATACCCGTGAATAGCTCTAGACAATAAACTGTGCTCAGGCATCATACCTCCCCAGAGCTTCAAATGAGAAGGAAAGATAAACCATTCATGGAGCAAAGATCCAAAATCTGCAACTGTAGCTGAGTCTCAGCTACAGAATTGGTACAGCTTTGTGAATTTCCATGGCTGAGATCACTTAAAGGCCCTTGATTCCAGAACACTTACTCAGCTGCTTCTGTGAGGTTTTTTATTCTTTCAGCATCTCCTGATTTCCATGAAAATCTCATATTAAGATTCCAATTTCTAGGGCCTGGCATCGTGGCACACACCCTTAATCCCACCATTCAGAAAGCTGAGAGGTAGATGGATCTCTGAGTTCAAAGCCAGCCTCAACTATATAGTAAGTTCCAGGCCAGCCAAGGCTACATTGTGAGATCTTGTTTCAGAAACAAACTAAAGATTCGCATTTTCAATTATTCTCAAGGATAATATAATGCAGTGCTAACGTCTTCCAAACCAATTTGATTCAAGGTATACTTTAAGAAATCAATAGAGCTGGGAGACGACAAGATGGCAGCACCAGGAGCACAGGGCGTCTGAGGAGCAGGACAACATTTCCTGTACAGCAACCAAGAGACTGAACTCTTGGCCGTAAAACAACAGTGATCGTGTTTCCCACATGAGAGGAAACGCCCAGGGCATGGGAATCAGTCAGGACCACTCTCAGGTCACCTAGCCAGAACCCGGAAGAGATCCTGGGTTTTGCAGGCACTAGTTCCCCAGACCAGAGCCACACACCTGTGTGCCATGATCACCATCCCAGGGAGGTTGGTGGGCATAAAAAAACACCACAGACTGGGAGTCCCTGTTGCAAGAGAATCCACAGGGAAGGAAGGAAGCTGTACGGACTTAATCATCTACTCCTTCCCTGGAAAAATCTGAGCCGCCATCACTGAACTGGGCTCCAGTAGCAGGCACAAACAGTTACTCCGCGCCAGCTCTCCAAATGTGTTCCCCAGGGCAACAGAGACTGGGAGTCACTGTCAGGAGAAATCCTCACAGGGAACTAAGCAAAGAGGACAGACTTAGGACACCCAGTATATGCCTGGAATAGGTCCCACAGACTGGCCCAACCCAGGGACCTGCTCTGCACCAGATAGCCTGCTGTTACCAGGAAAACAGTACCCACCCACCAGAGGACTACCACTTGGGACTGGGACACAGAGCCCCAAACTCAGACGTACAAAGCCTGGAATCTCCCAGATCAATCTCCAGATAAGGGTCCAAGGGGCAAATAGTTATTCCTAACAAAACTGACCAAACCAAGGGACACACAGGTCAAAGCAACAGATCATTAAATTTACAGCAAGAAACCCGGAAGCAGGGCAGCTGTCTTCAGGACTTCCCTTGGTGATAGGAGAACCCTATAGACTAACAAAGACCACAGTTACCACTCAGGTCCCTATCCTTGATGGGAGCAGTGGCAACTCCTTAAAAACGCCAGCTATCCAGTGACTATACCCAAAAAGCTGAGAATACTTCCCTCAAGAAAACCAGCTTTCTGCCAAGGGGATTCTCTCCACCACAAGATCCCCAGGAACCACCAGAAACTAACCCCAAACACTTAAGATAGCCCAATGGGTAGAGACCAGCGTAAAAGCTCAACCAACAAAAGACAGAGTAATATGGCATCTCCAGAACACAGTTATCCAGGGGCAAGTAGCCCTGGACACTGGAGTGTAACTGAAAACCAAGAAGATGACCTAACAACTATGCTCATGAAGATGATAACAGAGGAAACAAATAAAATATGTAAAAACCTAGAGGAAGATAAACTCAAACAGAATATGGCCATCCATAAAGAAATAGAGGAAGTTACAGCCAAACAGTTTTTGGCCTTTAGAAAGGAAATGCTTAAATCACTGAATGAAATAAAAGAAACAGAAGTTTGTTCAAACAAACAGGTGAAAGAATTGATAGAAAAACAGGAAAATACAGTCAGACAGGTGAAGGAAATCAACAAAACGGCTCAAGATCTGAAGATAGAATTGGAAAAATTAAAGAAAACACAAATGGAGGAAACTGCGGGGAGAAAGAACTTAGGGAAGAAAACAGGAACTACAGAGGTTAGCATAACCAATAGACTACAAGAGATGGAAGAAAGAATCTCAGGTGTGGAAGATACAATGGAAGAAATAGATGTATCTGTCAAAGAAAATGTTAAATCAAAAAAATTCCTGACAGAGACCTTCCAAGAAATTCAAGTCAACATAAATAGATGAAACCTAAGAATAATAGGAATAGACAAAAAAGAAGATTCCCTGCTCCAAGGCCCAGAAAATATCTTCAACAAAATCATTGAAGAAAATTTCCCCAACTTAAAGGAGAGGCCAATAAGACTTCAAGAGGCCTACAGAACCCAATAATTTAGACCAGAAAAGAAAATCCTCCCACCACATAATAATCAAAACAGTAAGTAGACAGAACAAAGAAAAAAATACTAAGAGCTGTAAGGGAAAAAGGCCAAGTAACATATAATGGCAAAACCATTAGAATCACACCTGACTTTTCAACAGAAACGATGAAAGCCAGAAGAGCCTGGATGGATATCATGCAGACCCTAAGAGAACAGAGAAGTCAGCCCAGGCTACTACTATACCCCACAAAACTCTCAGTCCTCAAAGCCGGAGAAAACAAGATATTCAATGACAAAAACAAATTTTATCAATACCTACACACAAATCCAGTGTTACAGAAGATATAAGAAGGGAAAATACAACCCAAGAAAACTAGCTACTTTCAAGAAAACACAAGAAATAATTAAACTCACTACAGTAAAACAAAAATCAATCAAGCACTCAACCTTATGACTGCACCCAACCACAAAATCATAGGATCTAACAGCCAATGGTCATTAATCTCTCTCAACATCAGTGGACTCAACTCTCCAATAACAAGACACAGACTAACAGAATGGATGTGTAAACAAAACCCAGCAATCTGTTGCATACAAGAAACAAACCTAAGTCACAAAGGGTTGGAAGAAAGCTTTTCAAGCAAATGGACCCAAGAAGCAAGCAGGAGTAGCCATTCTAATATCTGATAAAATAGCCTTTCAACCAAAATTAATCAAAAGAGATGGGGAAGGACACTTCATACTCATCAAAGGAAAATTCAACCAGGAAGACATCATAATCCTGAACATCTATGCCCCAAATACAAGGGCACACACATTTGTAAAAGAAGCATTGATCAAATTTAAAACACCCATAGATCCCCACACATTAATAGTGGGAGACTTACAACACTCCACTCTCAACAAATGAAAGGTCAACAAAAGAGAAATTAAACAAAGAAACAATGTCTCTAACAGAGGTCATGAATCAAATGGTCCTAACAGACATTTATAGAACCCTACACCCAAACACAAAAGAATTTACCTTCTTCTCAGCACCTCATGGAACCTTCTCCAAAATAGACCACATAGTTGTCACAAAGCAAGCCTCAACAGATACAAGAAGATTGAAATAATCCTTGTATCCTGTCTGATCACAATGGAATGAGGCTGGACCTCAACAACAACAGAAATAGCAATGAGCCTGCACACGCATGGAAACTGAACAACCTACTACTAAATGAGAGCAGGGTCAGGAAGGAAAAAGAAAGAAATTAAAGTCTTCCTAGAACTCAATGAAAATGAAGACACAACATACCCAAACTTGTGGGACACAATGAAGGCAGTACTAGGGGGAAAATTCATAGCACTAAGTGCCTTCAAGAAGAAATTCGAGACAGTGCATTCAAGCAACTTAATGGCTCACTTAAAAACCATAGAAAAAGAAGAAGGAGACACACCAAAAAGGAGAAGATGGCTGGAAATAATCAAACTCAGGGCTGAAATCAATCAATTAGAAACAAATGAAACAATTCAAAGAATCAATGAAACCAAGAGCTGGTTCTTTGAGAAAATCAACAAGATTGAGAAACCCTTAGCCAAGCTAACTAAAAGGCAGAGAGACACCATCCAAATCAACAAAATCAGAAATGAAACGGGGGACATAACCACAGACAATGAGGAAATCCAAACAATCATTAGGACTTACTTCAAAAGTCTATATGCCACGAAATTTGAAAATCTAAATAAAATGGGTAATTTTCTTGATCGATTCGACTTACCAAGGCTGAATCAGGACCAGGTAAATCAATTAAGTAGTCCTAATCCCCAAGGAAATAGAAGCAGTCATTGAAATTCTCCCATCCAAAAAAAGCCCAAGACCAGATGGTATCAGCGCAGAATTCTACCAGGCCTTCAAAGAAGAGCTAACTCCAATTCTCTTCAAACTATTCCACTAATTTAAACAGAAAGAACACTACCAATCTCATTCTATGAAGCCACAGTCACCTTGGTACCTAAACCTCACAAAGAGCCAACAAAGAAAGAGAATTTCAGGCCAATCTCTCTTATGAACATTGATGCAAATATACTCAACAAAATACTTGCAAAAAAAAATACAAGAACACATCAAAGATGTCATCCACTGCGACCAAGTAGGCTTCATCCCAGGCATGCAGGGGTGCTAAAATATATAGAAATCCATCAATGTAATCCACCATATAAACAAACTGAAAGAAAAAAAAAAAAACATGATAATCTCCCTAGATGCTGAAAAAGCATTTGACAAAATCCAACATACATTCATGTTTAAAGAATTGGAGAGATCAGGGATACAAGGCACATATCTAAACATAGTAAATGCGATGTATTGCAAACCTATAGCCAACATCAAACTGAAGAGAAAATCTTACAGCAATCCCACTGAAATCGGGGACAAGACAAGGCTGCCCACTCTCTCAATATCTCTTGAACATAGTTTTGGAAGTCCTTGCTAGAGCAATATGACAGTTGAAGGAGATCAAGGAGATACAAATTGGAAAGGAAGAAGTCAAATTATCCCTATTTGCAGATGATATGATAGTAGATGTGAGTGAACCCAAAAACTCTATCAGAGAACTCCTACAGCTGATAAACACCTTCAGCAAAGTGGCCAGATAGAAAATTAACTCAAAAAAAAAAAAAAATCAGTAGCCCTCCTGTATACAAAAGACAAAAGGGCTGAGAAAGAAATTAGGGAAACAACACCCTTCACAATAGCCACAAATGACATAAAGTACCTTGGAGTAACCCTATCCAAGTAAGACAAAGACTTGTATGAAAAAAACTTCAACTCTCTGAAGAAAGAAATAAAAGAAGATATCAGAAGATGGAAAGATCTCCCATGCTCATGGCTTGGCAGGATTAACAAAGTAAAAATGGCCATCTTACCAAATGCAATCTACAGATTCAATGCAATTCCCATAAAAATGTCAACACAATTCGTTACAGACCTGGAAAGAAAAATTCTAAACTTCATATGGAATAACAAGAAACCCAGAATTGCTAAAACAATCCTCTACAATAAAAGATCTTCTGGAGGTATCTCCATTCCTGATTTTAAGTTGTATTATAGACCAACAGTTATAAAAACTGTATGGTACTGGCATAGAAACAGAATGGTGGATCAATGGAACCGAACAGGGGACCTAGAAATAAACCCACACACTTATGGACACCTGATTTTTGACAAAAAGGCCAAAACCATACAATGGAAAAAACATAGCATTTTCAACAAACGGTGCTGGTCTAACTGGATGTCTACATGTAAAAAAAACAAAAAATGAAAATACTTATTTTCATACCTATCACCCTGCACAAAACTGAAGTCCAAGTGGATCAAAGACCTCAACATAAAACCAGACACATTGAATCAGTTAGAAAAAAATTGGGGAATACCCTTGAACTCAGTGGCACAGGAGACAACTTCCTGAACAGAACACCAACAGCACAGGCTCTAAGAGCAACAATCAATAAATGGGACCTCATGAAACTGAAAAGCTTCTGTAAAGCAAAGGACACCATCAACAAAACAATATGACTGCCTACAGACTGGAAAAAATCTTCACCAAACCTTTATCTAACAAAGGGGTAATATCCAGTATATATAATAACTAAAGAAGCTGAAAAACAGCAAACCAAGTAATCCAATTAAAAAATGGGGAACAGAGCTAAACAGAGAACTCTCTGTAGAGGAATATCGAATGGCAGAGAAACAATTAAAGAAATGCTCAACGTCATTAGCCATTAGGGAAATGCAAATCAAAACTACCCTGAGATTTCACCTTAAACCCATCACAGTGGCCAAGATGAAAAACTCAAGTGACAACACATGCTGGAGAGGTTGTGGAGAAAGGGGAACCCTACTCCACTGCTGGTGAGAATGTAAACTTGTACAACCACTCTGGATATCAATTTGGCACTTTCTCAGACAACTAGGAATAGTGCTTACTCAAGATCCAGCCATACCAATCCTAGGCATATATCCAAAAGGGGCTCAAGTACACAGTAAAGACATTTGCTCAACCATGTTTTTGGCAGCTTTATTTGTAATAGCCAGAAGCTGGAAACAGCCCAGATGCCCCTCAACTGAGGAATGGATGCAGAAGTTGTGATACATCTACACAATGAAGTACTACGCTACAATGAAAGAAAAGGGAGTCATGAAATTTGCACGTAAATGGTGGGACCAAGAAAAGATCATCCTGAGTGAGCTGTCCCAGAAGCAGCGGGACAGACACGAAATATACTCACTCATATAGACATATAATATAGGATAAACCCATAAAACCCGTACATCTAAAGAAAATAATCGAGAGAGAGGACCCTAACGTAAATGCTCAGTCCCCATAGCTAAAGGCAAAGAGGATAGACACAGAATTAGAAGAAGCCTCTGAAAGCCTCTGACCTGCAGACTATCAAAGCAGACACTGAGACTTATGGCCAAATGTTGGGCAACGTGCAGGGAATCTTATGTAAGAAGTGGGAAATATTAAGATCTGGAGAAGACAGGAACCCCACAAGGAGAGCAACAGAACCAGAAAATTGGAACACAGGGGTCTTACCAGAGACTCAAATTCCAAAGAAATACCATGCATGGAGATAACCTAGAACCCCTGCACAGATGTAGCCCATGGCAGCTTTGTTTTAAAGTGGGTTAAATAGTAATGGGAAGAGGGATTGCCTCTGACATAATCTGATTGGTCTGCTCTTTGGTCACCTCACCCTGAGGGGGGAGCAGCCTTACCAGTGCACAGAAGATGACAATGCAGCCACTCCCGATGAGATCTGATAGACTATAATCAGAAGGAAGGAGAGGAGGACCTCCCCTATCAGTGGACGTGGGGAGGGGCATGTGTGAAGAAGGGGATGGGAGGGTGGGATCGGGAGGGGACGAGGGAGGGGCATATTGGGGGATACAAAGTGAATAAAGTGTAATTAATAAATAAATCAATAGAGGTAGGTATATAATACTTCTTGATTTTTCTCATTATTCCTCATATTTCTGTGTTACCTTAAAAAATCTCAGAAATATATCTGCATTTCTCTATCCCTTCCCATTCTGCATGTTACATTCTTTAAAGCAACAAATTTCTAAAAGAACTGGCACTTTTTCCTTGTACACTTGAATCTATCTTTCAATCACTGTGTGGTCTTCAATTAAAATATGAGTCAGGCACTTCCTTTTTGAAATCTCTTGATGATTCTCTACGTCCTAAAGAATAAAGTCTAAGCTTACAGATCCAAACACTTAGAATAACTGTTTACTCCATGCTTTTGACTTTCATACACTCTGCCCTAGACATTTCTCTCATCTTTTAAACTTGGCTACGGAGCTTAACTTTTCCAAGAATCAGCAGTGGTTCTCAACTGTAGGTTGAGGTCCACTGGGGGCGGGGTCAAATGACTTTTTCACAGGAGTCACCTAAGACCATCAGAAAACAGATGCTCACACTGCAATTTATAACAGTAGTAAAACTACAGTTATGAAGTAGCAACAAAAATAATTTTATGGTTGGAGTCTCCACAACATGAGGTCACAGCATTAGGAAGTATGAGGGCCAGCCTCAGTTAGAGGCTCCTATCTGCCACAAAATCATTTTAAAATTTCCCCCACTACTTAATTTTCTTTTCTTTGAACTCTGTGTAGTCAAAGACGGTATTTTATTCCTCTTTAAGCCTAGAAAGTGGCACCAAGTAAACATAGAGTTTACATGAAAGAATGAATGAGTTGAGTAGAAAAGGCATACGAAATTAACAGAATTTTCTGCCCAATAGCAAGCTATTTTTCTCTGGGTAAAATTATTAAGTTCCATCAAAGCATATTTCTCAAAATTTTAGGAAAGAGATCCAAGGGAAAACTCAGTTCACTTCTATTCATTTGATTTTTTTTTTGATACAATATCTTAGTATGAAAAACAGACTGACAAAATAAAACTCTGTGTCTTCAAACTCCCACACATCCTGAGATTACAGGTACTTCCCACCATGCCCATTATAAATTTCTCGTTTTTAAAGATCTCTTAAATTACCCTTATATATATTGTGTGTGTGTGTGTAAGTGTGTGCACAGTAAATGAGTTATCTTCCTCAATCACTTTGTAGTCTTGTTTTATGTTCTCACACTGAACATGGAACTAGCTGTTCTCTGGCTGAAAAGTCCCTAAGCCATACCTGTGCTCATCTGGCCAACCCATCACCCACACACACAAACACACCAAGAGTTTCAGGCACACACTGACACAAACTGCTTTCATGTGAGTAGTGATGATCTGAGCTCTGGTCCTCATGCTTGTAGAGAAAACACTTTACCCACTAAGCCATCTTCTTAGCACCCCTATAATCCTCCTTTGTCTTTGTAAGCAAACATTTCTTAAGATATTTGATCAGACTTAACAAATATATTTTTAAGTCAGTGAGATGGCTCAATGAATAGGAGTACCACAATGACTTAAACTCCAGGCCACAGGACCCACAAGATGGAAAGAGAATCAGCATTTGAAGTTGTCCTCTGACCTCCACATGTACATGCCCATAACACACAATAGCACACAAGCCGGCATGTACATTCCTTATTACATTAAAAATATAATAAGGAAAAAAGTACAACATTTTTGGGGAATTATATTTAGTAAGGGTTAAAGACTAGTAACTGCTGCAACATGGGGAGAATGCTCTGCTGGACACCAGAGCACACACACTCAGGCATGCATACCCAACACCCACACATAAAAAGAATAAAGATGCTACAATTAAAAGGTGCACTTCACCGTTTCTTCACTTCTTCAGGCTCCCAAGTTCCAATTCTCTGTCATCTGCCCTAAGCACTGCAAGGCAGGACTACCAAAGTGTCCCAAATTTTCTGAAGCATGACTGAATTTCAGTTACCTTTTCCCCTAATGAGAAATACCTTTAATGACAACTGACTTTCACTAAAGTGAAAATAAATCAACACAGAGGAAATGAGTTATTACAAATAAAGCAGAGATCACAAAATTTGGAGACAGAAAAATTACTTTCCTTTTTAATTTTTTAAAATTTTTTAGGCATAGAAGTGTTTTGCCTGCATGCATGTACATGTTCCTGGTGGCCAAAGA
The DNA here is from genome assembly GCF_030254825.1 of Meriones unguiculatus. Lineage (NCBI taxonomy): Eukaryota > Metazoa > Chordata > Mammalia > Rodentia > Muridae > Meriones > Meriones unguiculatus. Next base: position 157,764,600 of record NC_083369.1, on the reverse strand, counting down.
GATCAGAAGAGGGCATCAGATTCCTTGGAACTGTAGTTATGGATAGTTTAACCACCATGAGGGTAGTAGAAATTAAACCCATGTCCTCTACAAGCTCAATAACTGGCCTTATAGCTGAATCATCTCTTTAACCCCACAAAATTGTCAGTCCTGGCTAACTTACACAAGACTGTGAAAATCTAACCTTCAGGTGCTCTCACTTGCCAAATCTACTTGTGTCAGAAATGTTTGTGTTTCTTTAAAGAGTCCTGATAGTGTGTGTGTGCATGCTTGCATTCGAAAGAAAGAGATTGAATCTGTAATTGAAGCATTTATGCTAACTGAACTCAATGTCATATTCATTAAATGATTCTTTAATATTCATCAAAAAGAAAAAAAGTTTATTATAATCAATTCTAAACCTGTCACTATAGAAATTAATCAACTGACAATTTTTTAAATAAGAGGGCCAGTCTTGAGTGTTTCAATAATAGCTTGTTACATAAAATGACTCAAATTTTTATCATAAGACCAGCAAGGTGGCTCAATGGGTAAGGAACCTGCCAACAAGTCTGATGACCTCAATTAGATCCCTAGAATTCACATGGAGGAAAGAGGGAATCCACTCCCACAAGTTGTCATCTGAGCTCCACAACTTTACTATGTCAAACTCATAGGAGCAAACACCCACACACATGTACACAGTTGAAAGAAAAAAAAATAACATACTCTATTGCATATACACAATAACTCTCCTGCAATTCAATCCATTTTTATCTAGATATCTGTCATTTGTAACATGGTACCTTCCAATCTCTGAAGAGACTGCTTCCAATTACAATTCTAAATTGGATCAGGATTTCCAATTTAGAATAAAATTATAAACACAGAATGTGTTTAAAGATCATCATATTTGGAAAACAAGTTTGATCAATCTTTTACAATTTTGTAATACAGAAAAATGCAGAGAGTAATATTTCACGTTAAAAAAGCAATGCAGCACAAGGATACATCACATAAAACATCTACTCTTGTTTGTGAATTTTATTTTACAATTTATTAATCTACAACAATTCCTTTTTGCTCTTGAGTTAAAGTTGTCCAGTGCATTTGGTGTCCCTCAAAAGACAAGCAACCAAATAACCAAAAAAAAAAAAAAAAGGTAACACCAGAAAAGACACAGACTTTAAAATAGCAAGACTCCATGAAGGTTTAGAAGACAGACACTGTCTGTGTAACATGGGGAAAGGAGACACAAAGGAGATAAAAACTGGAGAACAAGATGACAACAAATCTATTCTTCCAAAACTAATGGTTCATGTTTATGAAACAACAATGTTTCCAGAAATTGAATATCAGTGTTACACAAAAGAAAGTACGAAAAAGGCCACAGGAAAACTGTGACATTCAAACCACAACCACATATTCATGCATTTATCTCTGGCCTAGATAATTAATTTTACATAAACAAAGTAAATACAACCACATAAGAATGTTACAATGCCAAATTAGCCACAATCATCACAGTTAAGCTACCACAGAAATTTTCTTACCTACCATCCAGATCAACTCCCACAGCACTCAAAAGACACTGAGGCCCTGTTTCCTAACAGAATTAGTACGACCAGTGACTGCTGGGATTCAGGAAAGTTGGGATTCTTTGCACACTAACCTCCCTACACAGTCTCTGCCTTTAGATGCTTTTTATTTACCATAAACCACAAATGTAAAATGAAGTTCTGTCAAATCTAACAAAAGCATTCTGGCAGCCAAAACAAAAGTAAACATAGCATACCACTTACTGTTCACACCAATTTAAAAGCAAAATTATGTAATAATCCACAAGGAAATCAACAAAATATCCTAACTAAAAGGGAAAATGTAACAAGGCCCATCTTTGTGTAGATTCTTTACAACCAAATCATTCAGCAGATTTCTGTTGCCATACTCATTTAAACAGTAGCTGATTTTTCAAGGTTCTTCTCCAACCCCAGTTGTTCATTCTTTCTGAATCTTGCCACAGGTTTGTATACTGTACTTACACATCACTAGGATCTGAAGAACCCCCTTTCCTTTAGAGCCAATCAAAAGGAACCTGCTTAGAATGTAAACACTCCTCTGCTTTAGATTTAGAGCCTCTGGGATGTGTATCCAAACTGATAGCACTGCATTGTTTTTTGCCTGTTCCACACAAGTAAACTTGATGCAGGCAATTAATCTGAGGTACAATTCAACCCTGCCCCTGTCGTGTATAATTTTCTATACAAATGAATTGTTTAAAGCTTTGTTTTAATCTCGAAAAAGTGGGGATGGGAAGGAGAAGCCTAAGGTGGCTAAGTATGTTAGCTGCAGGTGCAAAACATGAGCCAGTTTTCTTCAAAAGGCTAATTGGTATCTTTTAAAACCCTTGTTTTCAACAAAACTTCATGTAACACCACCTGGAAACACAGGACATTTCCAATTTGGGATAGAGGAGGGGGCAGTTCTGCTCCCTGAAATAACAGGGAATCCTGAGTTTCCCCTCTCACGCTCCCAGTTGCTTTCAGTAAGGTACAACGATGGCCAGCTTGGGTCTCTTCTGATTTTGTACCCCTACACAACTCGGGCATAATTCGGGACAAATAACCCACTGATTAGGCTCTTCCTCCTATGTATGTAGGCTCTCACTTAATTAGAAACTGTACCTCGGAATCCTGTCTCGCACTGCCACTGCATAAGAGGAGATAACCTGATCCTCTCTACCTGGAGAACAATGTAACCAGCTTTGAAAATCCAGATTTAAAAATGACCCCAAGTCCATAACTGTGTGTGATGACTCATCTTGGCTCTCACCTTCACACACCTAAGAAGAGGGAATCTCAAGAGAGGAATTGCCATCAGGTTAGCCTGTGGGCAATCTGTGGCGCATTTTTCTTGATTTCTAGTTGATGTAGTGTGGCATAGTCCACTGTGGGCCTTTGGCATGTTCCTCAGGCTAGAGAAGTTGGATCTGTATAAGAAAGGTGATTGAAACTCAGCTGACGTGTGAACCAGTAAGCAGTGTTCTTCTGTGGTCTCTGCTTTAGTTCCTGCCTTCTTCATCCTCCTTTGACTTCCCTCAAGGCTGGACTATAACACAGAAGTGTAAGCCAGATAACCCTTTCCTCCACTAACCAACTTTTGGTCATTTTGTTTATTCACAGAAAAAGAAAGCAAACTCAGCCAGCCAGCCTATGCCTGTACTCTTCACCCTGACCCTGCCATGTTTGGTTCTGAGGTCCGTATGCCTTGTTCAATTCAACTCTGTTGGCCAAGGACCAGTTTGTCTGTGCCTCCGTGGCTTATCTCGCTCTGTACTGACTCAATAGGTACAAATCAAATGGACTTAAATGTTTCCTGAGTATGCTGAACAAGTATTCAGCTTCTTTTTGTTGTGGTGCCAACTGGTGCTCTCATGATTAATAACTGCTGAAGCTCTAACAGTGTGGCCAAAGTATCTTCTCAAACAGAAATTACAGAGGCAAATACCCCAGACAACCACTGTAGCAGAGTGAACAATGCCAGGTAGAGAATCATAACAAACTGATGGGCATGAAATCGCAATTCAGAGTGCTTATAAATACTTCACAGGAAAACTAAAACACCTGTGTGAGGCAGGGCTTGCCAGTGGGTCACCAGTAGGTGGTCTGAAATTTCTGAATTCCCAGAGCTGAAAGTGCCAACCGATTACAGATGACCTGGATCTATCTCCTGTTTGCCTGGGTTACCAAGGGCCCAACGCTGTTGTTGCTTGTCTCTACCTACCTTGGGTAAAACAAAGCACCAGTTATGCCAGAATTGTCACATAAATTAATGTGTGAATTATATGTCAATAAATCAGTAAATCTTATGAGATGGAGAATGTAGCTCCATTGTTAGTGTTTGTCTAGCATTCATGAAACCCTGAGTTTGATTCCTGGTACTGCAGAAATCAGGCATAGTTGTAAATGCCTGATAGCCCACAACTGGTAGGTTGATTGCAGGAGTATCAGAACTCTGCATCATCTTCAGCTAAATAGCAAGTTTGAAGTCAGCCTGAAATACATGAAACCCTGAAAAAAAAATAGCTGGGTGGTGGTGGTGCACACCATTAATCCCAGCACTCAGAAGGCAGAAGCAGTTAGATCTGTGAGTTCAAGGCTAGCCTGGTCTACATACTGAGTTGCATTACAGCCAAGGACACACAGTTCAATTCCCAGCAATACATGGTGGCTCACAACTGTCTATAACTTGTTTGAAGGATTTTCATGCTCTTTTCTAGCCTTAATGCAGGCAAAACACACATACTCATAAAACAACAACAACAAAAATAACAAAACATTTTTTATGTTTTAAATGTCTTTAAAAAGATTACAGTGCTGGAGGCATAACACTTGCCTTGTACATGTGAGATCCTGAGCTTTCTTTATGGAGATTTGAATGAGAAATGCCCCCAAAGTCTTGGTCTCTGGTTGATGACTCTGGTTGAGGAGGTTTGGGAGTAAGTATATTTCTAGGAGTGGGTGTTGAGTGCTTAATGCCTCTCTCTGCTTCCCAGGTCACTCTTTTTTCTTCATGCTTGTGGTACATGAAGTGTGTTCTCAACTTCCTGTTCCTGATGCCATGCTTTCTGCTTGTGCCCATGCCTCTGCTCTCCTATCGCAGACTCATAAACCTTAAGTTATGTAAGGTTAAACTGGAGCGCTAAACCCAAATAAACTCTTTCTTCCATAAGTTAGCATGACATCATGTTTAAGCACAATAGAAATGTAATTAATATTGGGTCTCAAAAAATGACAAGTGTTAGGTAAGCTTTTTTCATGGCTAACAATCACTGCTGTGCTTTCCCCACTTGGAACACAAACATATGATTCCTAGCTATTTGTACAATGGATTTGTGTAAATCTAGAATATCAGGAGGATCATGAGTTCAAGGCCAGCCTGTGCTTCATAGCAACTTCAATTTCTCCCTGAGAGACATTATACCATGTCTCAAAGAACAAAATCAACTAAAGAGAAGCTGGAGAGATAGCTCATTGGTTAAAAACATGTATCACATAATAGGATGTTCACACTGTCAATAATGCCAGCTCCAGGGTATCTGATGCTCCCTGCTGAACTCCACAGGCACATGCACTAACAGATGCACAAATGCTTATGCACACATACGCACAAATACATAATTAACAATAAGATATACCTTTTAAAATAAATAAATCTGAAAGAGAACCATAGAGGTTTAGATGGACTCTGCTACAGGATTGGAGTGTGTCAAGATCCTGCCACCCGCTGAAAAAGTAGATGAGGACCAGCTCTGTAAGCCCTGTTGTTCCACATTGATGCTGTTTAAGGATGCTGCGTCTCACAACAGCTTTGAATTATTCAGTATGTGCTTTGCATGTTTGAGTTATTCAAAATAACAAATTAGAAGTGTGTCTAATAGCAAAATCTCTAAGTATCTATACAGAGGTTGAATATTTACACAGGTTGCTTTCAGTTGTTCTTGATCTTGCTGTTATTTATTTTGAGACAGGACTAAATGCATGTAGTTGAAGCTGGAATTGAACTGATATTCTTACCTAGTCAATGCTGGGATTACAGGTGTGATCCAAAATGCCACCTGAGAGACCATATAATAACTATGGTGGGCAAAGAATTAAATAGGTTGACCCAAGTCACAGAAAGCATCAAATGTTGGGAATCTTGACCATCACACCATTGTGTTTTCTTACAGTCCGATAGATATCATCTATCTTTCCCTCTCTTTGGCATTCATAATCACAAATAAGATAGTAGCTTTGAGTTGCACACTATATTCAGGTGTTTTCTAATCGCCCTGATTGGACATCCTCCAAATAGATCCATAGCTTAACAACATCACACAGTCAATCACCACCCTCATTGCATCCATCACCTGCTGCCAGCATAACAGTTCTGGCTCCACTCTGCTGAGCTCTTTTCCTTTAAGGATGGAAGCAGGGAGGAATGCATGCAGGACACCAGCACAACATGTGAGTGTAACATGATCCTGAGCTCTAGCAGGCACAGCGGGGTGATGAGAAAATGTACACAGTGTTCTTTCCTTCTAGCAAAAACCAGAGGAGACAAAAGATACCTCATATAGAGAGGAGGGGAAGGGAATTTTTAAATCCTATGTTTGAAGCCATTTTTAGGGAATTTTACCCTATCAAATATAAAGGTTGTTGTCATTGTTTCTTAAATAGATCATCTGAGTCCTGTTCTATAAACAATTGAACACAGGTGTGTACACATCCAGGCACTTGTCTGGTTAGTTTCCCAGGGAATAGCAAACCTCTATACGTACTTGTATGTTCTGGGTTGAGGCTTTGCTGTGCTTGGTCCTGAGTTCTTTTCTTCCCTTGAATTACTTACAGGAAAGTACTCTGATGCCAGCACAGGGTAGGCCTATAGAGAGAACAGTTTGTGCAGGTTCTCCTGGTCTATTGTTTGCTTGCCACCACCCTATGGAAAGCATAAAACCCAGGGATGAAGGTGGCCCACAACTGTAAACAAGGCGGAAGGGCTGCGGCTGTAGCTCAGGGTGGTGTTACACTTGCTCACATGCATGTTTATGCGAGACCCTGTGTTCAACACCAGCACTGCAGAAGAAGAGATTGGACAACAGCAGACAGGATCAGTCAAACACACATGTGGTTAAAAGTGTTTTTTTTTGTTTGTTTGTTTTGTTTTGTTTTTTTTTTTTTTTTGTCTGCAAACTGAGGAAGAAATGAGTGTGTCTCTGTGTGTTTGGACATGCACTTGCTACATTTGCATGTATGGAGGTCAGAAGACAACCAGATTAAAAAACAAAACAAAACAGTAAATTATAGAAATCAGTCCCAAGAACATCTGTTATTAAATTAGATGTAGACCAGATTTTCTATTAATCTTTTCATTCATTTTTGTGATATTTGGGAATTGGCACTAGAGTCCAGGCATATTAGGCCAAAATTAGGTTTATAGTCTGTGTTATCCTGAATTTGAATTCTATCAAAATTTTTATTTTCTAGCTCCCACCAAAAACTTTCTTGATATTGCCTTTTATAGGACAATCAAACCTTGGTGAATTGAATTCAACACTAAATTGTGTTACACTCATTTGGAATGTGGTGGCATCTGAGAGAATCTGTTTAACAAACAAATTTCCAAGCTACCCATAACCCACAGCTCTACTGGTGGTCCCCAGAGATTCATATATTTGAATGCCTAGGGAGTGGCATTATTAGGAGCTGTGGCCTTTTTGGAGGGGACATGTTACTGGGGGTGAGATTTGAGGTCTCAGAAGCTCAACCTCTGCCCAGTGTCTTTCTCTGTCTTTCTTCATGCTGTGTTTGGATTCAGATGTAGAACTCTCAGCTCCTTCTCCAACACCATGTCTGCATGCATGCTCTCATGGTTCCCACCATGATGATAATGGACTAAACCTCTGAACTGTAAACCAGCCCCAATTAAACACTCTCCTTTATGAGAGTTGCTGTGGTCATGGTGTCCCTCCACAAAAATAGAAACTCTGACTAAGACAACTTGTTAAAAAAAATAGCCAGTCACTTGAAAACCTAAACAAAGCCAGCTCTTTTTCATTTTAAGGATTTTAATACGTGTTTCTTCCGTATTCTTAGGAAGACATCAACATTTATTAAAAACATGACAGTGCCTCTTCAGAGTCAATCTGGACGGACTTAACTAATTGGAATCTAGTTCAGTGTGCTGGAATGAATTTCCCAGAAATAATTCTATAATTCATATGCTTTTCAAAGTGTTATACATTCTAGCCCACTCATGAGCTAAATTAATTAAGGTTCATGTTTTAAAATCAAACTTTGAATCCTACTATATAGTTATTAAAATGTTTGTTAAACCCTTAACTAAGAGAGTTTCTCTGACTCCTTTTCTGCCTCAGTCCCACTATCTGGATAATGGGTATGTTAAGCAGGTACAGGCAGCATCAACACTTATGGATGAAAATCGTACACATCTAGGACTGGGGAGATGGCTCATACTTGTTGTGTAATATGAGGGCCTGACTTTAGATCCGACTCAATCACCTGTAAACTTTGGGCTCCTACCTGGAAGGTCCAAGCCTGTGTAAACCTCCAAGATGGTGAAAATCAACTCTGACCTCCAAATTTTGTGTTCTGCTACCACTACCACACCCACACATGTACCTACCATACCCACACCCAAACAAAAAGAACTCTGAGCATTTGAGGAAACCATCCTCAAATGCTTTTCAGTAGACTCCTCTCCTGCACAGGGAGTTTTGGCCCTAATTAAATGAGCTGTCATACACAGGTCAGGCGAGTACATGCCTGGCACAGAAAAAGCATTGTTGATAGGTTTAATAGCTTTAGTGGATAAGGTCTTGACCTGAAGGAGTACTGCCCTCACCTAAATATTACAATAAATGACAAGATGAATGAAATTGAGCCTAGCATGGTGGTGCTTACTTGTAGTCCCAGCATGCAGAAGGCTAAGACAGGAGGATTGCAAATTCAAGAAGAGCCTGGACTCCATAGTAAGATTCCATGCAAACAAGGAAAATGAATTTGAAGAGTATGATAGAAGGGCCCCATTTCCCATTAGAATGAATGGATTTGGTAAATAATGATTATAATCATATTCTTTCTTTTGGAAAGCTACAAAGGGGACTAATACAAAGACAGAGGTAATCCAACTTAGTGCTAAACACAGAAATGTGACTCCCTACACAGGCAGGGCAGTGAGGAAAGAGTAGCCTCTGGCTGAAGAAACTTTACCTATGTGATGACAAAACCCAGCTGAAGTGAGGGCAGAAGGAGGAAAGGCTCACAAAGCTCAAGCATCACTGCTGACACTGTTCAGTTCTGCTCACAAGATGGCTGCTGCCTCTTTATCCTATTGCCAATGTTTCACCACACAGAAAATCACACACTTCTCTCCCGCTCCCTCTGCCCTTCCCTGTGGGTCTGCTTCCTTCTGGAGGACACTCACCCAGTTGCCTTTCTCTCTGTCAAGGATTATCACTGCCATGGACTTAATTCACACTATTTATTCTAAATCCTTAACTTGGCCTATTCTGAGACTTGCCTCCCTGAGAGAAGGGCTAGAGGAAAGACCAAGGGAGATGGGAACACAGACAAACTGGTCATTTTGTAATAATTAGCATTCACAATAATTTGCATTTATGCCTGTCTCTTGGGAGGAGCATAACTAGAAAATCTTTTTCTCATTGTATGTTTTTACTATACAAGTTCACTCCCAGACAGAAAATAGAACAAAACCAAATCTAGAAAAACTGAGGGAACTTGTGTGTATATTTGTGTATGTGTTTGTATATGTATGTATGCACGTGTGAGTATGTATGTAAATATATATGTGTATGTGTGTATTATGTGTATTCATATTTGTGTGTGTATGTAGGTGTATAAGTGTGTGAATGAATTTTTAGGCACCATAAGAAAGAACTGAAGACCCACAACCTTTTCTACTCCAGAGAGAAGCATGCCCAAAATATTAAAAATAATGACAAAATCAAGTGTTTAAGTATAAGGCAGAAAATAATGCACCGTCAACCATATACAAATTGCAGTGACATTGTAACAGTGTTGCATTTGCAAACAATTTTTAAGGATTTTTCCCTCATACCCCGAGGTATACACAAGGCCTGAGGACTGAGTGAAGATGAAGACAGGCATCCTATTTCATTTCCAAACAACATCAGGAAGCCCATTCAGAACTATTTCCACCACTAAATAATGTTTATGTTGGAACATGCTTGTATCTTGGTACATTTAATGGGATGTGAGTTTGGCACAAGGTGGCTGAGGGGAGGGCCAAAGATAGTCTTAGAAAACTTTTGCTTATCACTGTGTGAGTCCTTGAATCAATAAGGGAGCGAGACACAGGGCCACAACAGCTGCCTGAGAGGAGTTCAGAATGGAGAGTGAATATTTAGAGGTAAAGTGTCCCTCACAGGCTCATGTTTGAACACTAGGTCCCCATTTGGTGTCACTATAATGGGAGGCTGTGAAACCTTTGGAGAGTAGACCCTTCCTGGAGGAGATGAATCTATAGTGTGGGGTGCAGGTGAGATGCATAATCTATGTTTCCTTGTCTACTGAGAGGTAAACATGTAGCTACCTCATGATCCCACTGCCATGGAGTTGCCTTTCTTTCTCTGCCATGGCATATGATGATGATGGCTGGGAAACGGTGAACCTGCATTTCAGCCAGAATCCCTGGGTGCCTCAGACCCAGAGTGCTGAGATGTAGTCCCTGCCTGCTTGTTCTCCCAGTCAAAACATTCCTCCAAATCAGGGGTTGCTCTTAGATACCACAATCTTGTGAGTAATTTTTTCAGGCTGCTTGAGACTAAAATTAGGTGAAAAAGGCCCAAAATGCCTTATGAGACAAGCAGGGAGGTATCAAGGGCCCGTGTTTTTTTGGTAAAATATGCTCCACCACCTGTCTCTTTCCATGGAGACCCCTCAGAGCCTTCCACGCTCTTCAGGTCTCATTGTGCATTGCTTCTTGGAAAACCTAGCTAAATATCCAAAATGACTGAGCAAAATGACTGAGGGTTTTGTTGTTGATGTTTTGGTTTTTTTTTTTTTTTTTTTTTTTTTTTTCAAATATTTTTGGATGTAGAAATTCTGTGGTGTTCGACCCCACTACTTCTGGATTGTGTGCTTTGGGAGGATAAGCGTGGTGATGTTTAATTTTGTTCCTTAAAGAGACAGTCAATTAGGAAATAGATAGATGTAGGAGAATGTGAGGACAATTTAAAAACGTTTTTATTGTGAATATTCTTGAACTATACCATTCACTTTTAACAGAACTGAAAGAGGGAATCAGACCTCATGCACACTACTGAGGCAGGTGGATTGCCATGGGTTGGTAGTCCAGCCAGAGCTACATTGCAAGACCCTGTCTTGAAAGCAAAGCAGGGCTAAAAGCCAATGATGCTTGGAGCAAACAGCCTGTCAGCCCTGTTTCTTCCCTTGCAGGTGGGGCTGGCAATCCCTCAGAGAGGATGCAGCTCCAGAAAGGGTCCTGACTTCTCTAAACCTTATTTTTTCCATGGGCCCTTAGCTTCTCCCCACAGGTGTCTTGTATTCTGCCGTAATATGAAAACTGCAAGAGAGATTAAGGAGATCAAGCCAGACAGTACTCTTCATATCTCTTACAATCACGTTGCCTGTGAAGGTTTAATTTTGAGGGAACCTGCACCCTTGTCTTTGAGAAGCTGGGAATGAATGCAGTCTGAGTGGGCAGCAGGTTTTTGCACTTTGCCAGTGCTACACTTGTGAGGAGAGGGAAATTGAGTAGTAGTGTTAATTTTTCCATTGCCTTTCCATGGAGCCATTTTTTTTTAAATAATGAAGACAATTTCAGCCTTGATGAAATAAAGTTTTGGGGGGAGTTTCTAAAGGAAGAGATAATAATAGATTAGTCTCTCAAGACTGTTCTAGGTCAAGCTCCCATTGATTTCTTTTTTTCTTCTTTGGAAGTTAAATCATCCATGGTTTCAGATTTTGCTGTATCTGCTAAAGTAAGTTAGACTCTCATCTCATTTTGAGTATTGAATCTCAGTGATGTAGACGACTCAAGTTGTCAGCATTGACTAATGCATACAATCTTAGGGAGTCTCTCCTTGACCTAACCCATGTAAGTACAGGAGTCCCAGGAAAATCTGAAAGCAGGAGAATTTAATTATCCATGTTTAAAGCTTTTACTAGCTCATGAATACTTATGAATAGGGTATGATGCTAGATTCAATAGATACCAGAATACAATAACATCACTTTTATGCTGGGTATTTTACTTTCTACAACACAAAGAACAATATTATAGTAGAAGGTCTTCAGTCTTTATTTTTCCACAGTTCTTGTGTAAGGTTCAGCACTTATTCAGCACTCTAGGTTTTTTTGAGATGCCATTCCTTGTGTATCCCAGGCTCAAGCATTGCCTGTATCCTCAGAGTGCTTGGATTTAAGTGTTCAGCTGGCTCAGCTTGCTCTTTCTTTCTAAGTCCCCCCCCTCCCTGAGACTACTCACAGCCCCCCTGGCTGTCCTCGAAATCCCTCAGTACACCATGCTGGATTCAAAATCAGAGATCTTCTTCCTGATCGAGGTATCCAAGAAGCAGAAAGACACACACAGTATATACCCTCTTAGAAAAGTATGCTAGACTTATAACATAAGACAAACATACTAAAATCTGCACACCTAAAGAAGGTAAACAAGAAGAGGTTCTGGGATAAGATGATCAATCCTCACTTAGAAACACAAATGGGATGGACGTGGGAAGTAGGAGAAAACAAGAAACAGGACAGCAGCCGATCATAGAGGGCCTCTGAAAGACTCTACCTTGCAGTGTATCAAAGCAGATGCTGAGATTCATAACCAAACCTCGGGCAGAGTGCAGGGAATCATGAACAAAGGGGGAATTAGTAAGACATGGAGAGGATGGGATCGCCACAAGGACCAAATATATCTGGGCACAGGGGCCTTTCTGAGACTGATTCTCCAACCAAGGACAATGCATTGATGTAACCTAGAACTCCTGATCAGATGTGGCCCATGGCAGCTCATCATCCAAGTAGGTTACCCCAGTAAGGGGAACAGGGATTGTCTCTGACATGAACTCAGTGGCAGGCTCTTTGACCTGCCCCCTTTGAGGGATGAGCTGCCTTGCTAGGCCACAGAGGAGGGCATTGCAGACAGTCCTGATGAGACCTTATAGAATAGGTTCAGATGGAAGGGTGGGAGGACCTCCCCTATCAGTGGACTTAGAGAGGGGCATGTTGAGGAGATGAGTGAGGGAGGATGAGATTAGGAGGTAATGAGGGAAGGGACTACAGATGGGATACAAAGTAAATGACCCATAATTAATAGAAAAAATGAATATTATAAAATAACAAAAATCAGAGAACTACCTGTCTTTGCCTTCCAAGTGCTGGGATTAAAGTCATGGGCTCTCTTATCACCTGTAAACTCTTAATAACAAATTGAGATATCAGATGGTAGATAATTTACCCTGGTCAGAAATTTACACAGAGAGAGGCAGGCAGATCTCTGAGTTTGAGACCACCCTGGTCTACAAAATGAATTCCAGCACAGCCAGGGCTACCATACATTCTAAGAGAAACCCTGCCTCAAGGAAAAAGAAAATAGCCCACAGGATTGTAGAGTGAGATCTGATGCCATACTGTGGCACCTGAAATGTTGATGCTAGCCTCAACCCACCTCTTCAGGTTTTATTTTTAGAACTCAGTAACAGAACAGCTTGCTCAGCATTCCATACCCATTTTGTTCCCTGATTCTTCTCACTAGCTGAATCCCATGGCCTTTTCCCTTGCTTAAGATTCTGTCCCTTTTACCTTTAGTGCTTATCTCCAGATTCCAAAGTTCTCCCCAGCTTTATGAAACCTATTTCAAACATGTAGGTTCCTGGAGAATATTTCGGTCACTTTGAACTGCAAAAGTATTATAGTCCTTGAGCAACAGAAGATTTGCTCTGTTTTATATTTTTTTTCAGGTGTGTGTGTACATATACTTGCATACATGCACGTATAAACACATATCAGTGAGAGTGCTGGAGTCAGGGGACAACTTCCCCTCCCTCAATATATTTTTTTTTTCTTTTTACAGAGTTATTTATTTATCTATTTATTTATTATGTATACAATATTCTGTCTGTATGTACACCTGTACACCAGTAGAGGGCACCTGCACACCTGAAGTTCTCATTCTAGATGGTCCTGAGGCCCCATGTCGGTGCTGGGATTTGAACTCAGGAATTTAACCTCTGAGTCCTGTCTGCAGCCCCTCTACCATCAGTTTTAGGGATCCACCTTTGTATACATGTTAGTGTGGCAGGCAGTGTTGTCCCCTGAGCCATTTTGTCTGCTCCGTTTTGTTTTTGGCACTATTAATGTGTAGCCTAGGAAAGTCTCTAAGTTGTTTTGTAATCCAGGTTGACATCAAACTTTTGATCTTCTTTCCCTCTTTCACTTCAGTGCTAGGATTATAAATGTGGACAGCCGCAGTCAGTTTGATATTTGCCTTATTTATCTATTTATATATTCAGTGTAATATATATGGATATTTTGCCTCAAGATAGGTCTGTCCACCACATGCAAGTCTGGCAACCTCAGAGGCAGGAAAGGGTCTTAGCTTCTCTGAGACTGTAGATACAATTGTAAGCCACTGAATGTTGGGAATTAAACCTGGGTCCTCTGGAAGAGCATTAAGCATGGAGCACTCTTCAGACCAATACTGGCTTCTGTGTTATTTTGTTTTTTTTTTTTTTGTTTGTTTGTTTGTTTGTTTCTTTTTAGAGACTATTTCAGCATGTAGCCCTGGGAATTTTGGGCTCGATTTGTAAACCATGCTGGCCTTGACCTCACAGAGATCCACCTGTCACTGCCTGCCAGAGTGCTGTGATTAGAGGCATGCACCACCATTCCTGGCAGTTTCAAGTTATTTTAATCTTCCCCCTATGCCAAATTGGTGGGCTTGAACACTATCAGAGAATTGGACAGTCTCCACTGTGGAGTCAGTAAGAGGACCCAGGCCTAGGAAGAATATGAAAGTCATCTATGAAAAAAAAAGACCCCTCTCGTCTTTATTATTTTAGAGACGAGGTCTCATTATGCAGTCCTTGCCAGCTTGGAATTCACTGTGTATACCTCAGACTTAGAGATTGGCTATCCTCTGCCCCTCAAAAGACTGGAGGTGTGTACTACTATGCCCTTTCCAGGAAGAACACAGTAAAAAAATATGCTTACATGTACACGTGTGTCTGTGTGCATATATGCCACGCGTGTGCTGGTGTATATGGTGGCCAGAAAATGGTGTTGAATCCCATGAAACTGGAGTTTCAGGTTGCTGTGAGCTGCTCAGCTGTGGCTGAGAACAGACCTTAAGTTGTCTACAAGAACAGCAAGTGTTTTTCATCATTGAATTTTCTCTCTTTATGGGCTTTCCATTCAAAACAAGAGTGGTAGAAGCTTCAGAATCAGCAGCCTGAGAGTGGCTTATGGATGATTTTTCCCGAGAAACTCTGCTTACTCCAAGGGCTTCTTAAATCTGCCTCTTGTTCATCTTCATCTTATAGACAGAGCAACCAGATCTCTGAGAAACTAAAGCTCACAGTTCTCAGAGCTAGTTGGGATATTTTGATGTTGGACCAGGTGCTGTGGTGCCCTTGGTATCCTAATCTTGAGGCCAAGCTCAAGTTTAGGGGCCTGTTGCGGAGAACAAGGGATGGCCATATTCACGGAACTCTAGTTTGCCTTGGAGACAAGTCATGATAGCATTGGGCAAAAGATACTGTCTTAGGAATTTAAGGGATGCTCGGGGGCTCTGGGGCAAAGAAGGGCCACTATGTGCTGAGTCTTGAAGCACAGAGGCAGGCAAGGAAACAAATACCATACCTTTGACCTTCCCTAAGTGTGTGTGAGGGGATAAGTGCTGCCAGTTCAACAGAAAGGGTTGCTCAGTTGAGGAAACTGAGGTCATCGGGCGCTCTAGCCTGCCAAGTTGCTGGGAGCAGAAGCTCCTCCACA
The DNA here is from genome assembly GCF_030254825.1 of Meriones unguiculatus. NCBI lineage: Eukaryota > Metazoa > Chordata > Mammalia > Rodentia > Muridae > Meriones > Meriones unguiculatus. Next base: position 157,749,052 of record NC_083369.1, on the reverse strand, counting down.
GGGAAACCTGAGAATGGTGTGCATGTGTCAATTCTTTCGTCACAGTCACGTGGCCCAGGCATTCTGCACGGTGCTTTCTATGATGGTGCCAGGCAACTGCTCCTTTGGCTGCAGCCCTCTTGTTGATCCATACCCAGTGGGCAGCTCCAGGAGCTGGACCAAGAGGTCGGTGTAGGGCTGCTATTGCTGTGGCGCTCAGCCCCCTGTGCTGCTGCCAGGGTGTTGGGTCGAATCCTGGAGCATCTGGCACCCCAGTTTCCTTGGGTGTGTGTGGGGGGGCTTTGGAATCCACTGCCTGATGCAGGCCAGTGAGTGACAAGAATCAGGCAAAGAGACCTGCCAGACACCCATGGTTGGGGGTGGGGGGCGGCTCCAGGTGCAGGGTTGTACCAGGCTTCAATAGGGCAGGGTCAGGACTGCGGCTGAAGATCCATCTCTGGTGGAGACCCGAGAGCCCTGTACCCGGGGACTGGCCAGTGGGGTAGAGGTGAACCTGCCTTTCAGTCCGAATCCCTGCGTGCCTCAGATGCAGAGTGCTGAGATGTGCTCACCTCCTGCTTGTTCTCCCAGCCTAAACCTTCCTCCAAATCAGTCATAGCCCTAAATCGCTCTCACACTCCACAGAGTTGTGAGTCATTTTTTTCTGGACGTCTGAGACTAAGGTTTGAGGAAATAGTCCTACAATGCCTCCTGAGCCAAGCAGGGTGGTATTCAGGGTCCTGTGTTTTCAGTAGGGCGATGATCCTCCTCCTGGCTCTTTCCACGTTGACCCCTCTGAGCCTTCTTTGCTCTTCTGGAATCAGTGTTTAGAGCTTCTCTAAAAACCTAGTCAAATATCCACCGTGGCTGCTGTTTTTGTTTATTTTTTATAGTGTTTTGTTGTTGTTGTTGTTGTCATTGGTTTTCTTTTCTTTTTTTCATTCTTTCTTTTCGGGGGGTTCGTGTAAGTTCTTTGTCTACCACCTCTTCTGGAGTGTGGTTTAGGAGAATAAGGGTTCTGATGATTAATTTTGTCCCCTAAAGCGACAGTCTGTTAAGAGATAGATGTAGGACTATGTAAGGACTATTAAAAAGACGTTTTTATTGTGAATAGTCTTGAACTATTCCATTAAAATTTAAGAGAACTGCACCTCAGTATGGGAGCTCATGCACTCTACTGAGGCAGGAGGATTGCCATGGGTTGGCAGTCCTGCCAGAGCTACCCAGCAAGACCCTGTCTTGAAAGATAAGCGGTGCAGAAAAAATAAAAATAAAAACATTTCAAACAGGCTATATCCAATGTTTGTGGAAGACTCAATTGCAAACATCCTGGTAGATGTATTTGACTGGAGCTCAAGGGAATTAATGAGACATAATATTAGATATAATGCTCAGGATATTTGTAGCTATGAAAATATGAGGTTAAAATCTTTCATAGATGGAACACATAGAATGCAAGAATATACAGAACCCTAGGAATCATCATGAGCAGTGCCAGCATTGTGAAGCAGAATAAATAGGAGTTATTATGTACCTAAAAGGTTAGGCTTTCTCTTGGAAATCTCTAGTTTTATGTTTGGTTTGATCACCTTGGCAAAACAGGCAGTTAAGAAGTGTTGAGAGTAGCCCAAACTTTCCCCTTCTATTTTTGGTACTACTGGCAGAGTATATCCAGCAAAGAGAACAACAATGTATTGGACAATTCCTTTTGCTAATTAAACACAGAAAGTTCAACAAGAGGGATTCAAATGCAGGTTAACTTACCTGAAGAGTGCAATATCTTGGTAGCTGTACAAATGATCTTATGTTTTTTTTTTTTTTTTTTTTGAATGACTCTAATATTCCAATGAAGTATCAGAAAACATTATGACTTTAGATAATTAATTCTTTTTTTAAATAATTTATTTAATTTTATTTTATGTGCATTAGTGTGAAGGTGTCAGACCCCTTGGAATTAATTGGTGTTAGAGACAGTTATGAGCTGCCATATGGGTGCTGGGAATTGAACCCAGATCCTTCATAAGAGCAGACAGTGCTCTTAACCACTGAGCCATCTCTCCAGCCCTGAGAATTAATTCTTAACTAGGGATATGCACCAAAATTCTTCATGGGTCTTTTTAAAGATACCTACACCATTACAAAAGCTTTACTACAGAAAATTCTGATTGAGAATATTTTGGTTAAGGTCCAAAACTAACTGTAATAGTCCCATAAGTGATTCTGATGCACATACATATCACAGCACATCAATTCTAAGACTAAACAATAAACCAAATTTGGTTCCACACTCAACCAGCGTTGATTCTGAAGCTTCCATACCACACAATAACCTCCTAGGAAGCTCTGACTCAAGAACTTAGAAGCAATCCACCTTCCAAGTAATACCTCAGATTGTGAAACCTAAGCCCTTTCAGATACTTATAAGCCACACACCAGCTTTGCCTTGGTAAGTTTTAGAAGATCCAGCTTCTCATCAAAATTCAGAAAAATGAGCCACTCTATTGCTTAAACCTCAGCTCTCAGTTTTACTAATGACCCTGCCAGAAAGACTATTACAACCATGACTTAAAAGAACCAATCTGTTGTACTGTAATATTTAGAGTTGATTTTTCCAAAACCAAGATTTTCAAGATTACACCTTTCAAATTATATCGTACGTATTGATGAAACATTTCAAATATAATCATCCAGGAATAAAAAATGGTTATGGCAACCAAAATTTACAATTACCCATTTCTTCTCTTATTGACAATTTCTACTTCAAAGTAATAAATCCTACAGGCTGCCATATCGGATGCGTAGATCTAACAGATGCTGCATCTAAGGGAGTTCTACTATGACCTACATGAGAAACTAGAAAATCAAAGGACAGATGAGGTTTTCACGTGAAAGTCTTAAACAATTAAAAAAAAATAGGGCACTTAGATGAAATTCAAATTCTGTTCCCATTATTTCAGGTAACTGAAGTTGTAACAAATCATTTACGATTACAATTAATTCAATATGCAAAATAGCTGCAGCTAGCCAAAAGACTCTTCACACAATTACTAGGTTGTATTAAGAGTTCAGAATCTAGCCAGGCGGTGGTGGCACAAGCCTTTAATTCCAGCACTGGGGAGGCAAAGGCAGGCAGATCTCTGTCAGTTAGAGGACAACCTGGACTACAGAGTAAGTTTCAGAAAAACCAGGGAGGGCTACACAGAAATATTTTGTCTAAAAAACCCCAAAAGTTTTCAAGAAAAAAAGAATTAAGAATCTGAGCGATCTGAGTATGGACAATGGCCCTGTTTTTTCTTTCAAGATTTTAAAAAGATTTTCTTTATGTGTGAGTGAATGAGTGTCAGCGAGTATGTATACCACCTGTGTGCCTGCTGCCCAAAGGCCAGAAGAACCTGTTGGATCCCTTGGAACTGCTTTTATTATAGGCTATTGTGAGGTTGCTGTGTGGATGCTGGGAATCAAACCAAATCCTCTGCAAGAACTACTGACTCATGTCTCTGGTTCCCAAACTAGAGAAACTTAAGGCTATAAATTTCAGTTATTCTGGATTTGAAGCAAATGAGAAAATGATCATAATTTTATCAGATCTACATCTGCATTTAATTTTTAACATTCCTTGTTGGTATAATGTTCTTTTGGAATGTATACAAGTTCCCCTTGTTCACTCAAATGCTGGTTTCTCTACCCCACTATCTGGTTTCAATCCAGAGAATGTATTATGATGCTTTGCATCACCTGTCTCAAGTTTGCGTAAACATGCCACCATTTGTTCTGCATGCTGTCAATAAAAAACAGAACAAAACAAACAAACAAACAAACAAAAAAGCCAGTCAGCCATTGCTATGCAATGGTAGATTAGGGTGGGACATCCTGATCCAGAGGGGAAAGGAACGAAGACAAAGGGTAGGAGCAGTGGTCAGCAGGAGACAACTTGGAACCACACGGAGAGATGAAGAGAACTTAAGATATGACTAAAAGAAAGTATAAGGAGTAAAATCTGAATGGTAGGAAACTATGTGGGTTTGGAGGTTTAGAATGGAGTAATCATTGCCTAGCATTGTGCTCTAGGTTAATTAAAGAAATCCTACACACTGTGGTGATATGATTTGGTTTTTCTGATTTAGGAATAACCACTGGCTAACTAAAACATAAATCAATAATAAACATTAATCAATAATAAATATTAATATTCAACAATTCCTATACATTCTTTTGCAAAATGGTCAACTTTTTAAACTGAAGATATATGTATGATGGAAAAATTAAAATAAAATACATTAATAGGTAAAGCTCACTAAGAATTTTTGAATTTGTTATTTGATATATTCTTATCATTTCTGAATTAAGGCTAATCCACAGTTGTTTTAGTTGTTTTTTGTTTGATTGATCTTGTTTTTGTTTTGTATTATTTTGCTTGAGACAGGGTTTCACTGTATAGCCTTGGCTACTCCTCAGGGTGGGATACACAAGAAATGGCATCTCAAAGAACCAACAGTGCTGAAGTTTATAAATGAATTATGCAAAGAAAAGACAAAGGACCTACTGTTTTAATAATGCTCATTGTGATGTAGCAATTAAAATACCCAGCAAAAACTGAAGTTGTTGTATTAGGGTAACTATTGAATCAAGCATCATACCCTATTCATAAATATTCATGAGCTAGCAAAAGCATTAAACATGGATAATGAAATTCTCTTGCTTTCAGATTTTCTTGGGATAGCTGTCCTAACATAGGGTTAGATCAAGGAGAGACTCCCTAAGATTGTATGTGTTAGTCAATACTGACATTTTGATTAATCTATATCACTAAAAGATTCAATACCCAAAATGAGGTGAGAGCCTAATTAACTTCAGCAGATACTGCAAAATCTGAAACCAGTGGATGATTTAATTTCCAAACAAGAAAAGAAGAAAAGCAATGGAATCTTGACCTGGAACAATTTTGAGACAATAATCTATTATTATCTCTTCCTTTAAAAACTCCCCCCAAAAAAGTTTATTTCATCAAGGCTAAAATTGCTTGTCTTCATCGTTTAAAAAAAAAAATGGCCCCGTGGAAGGGCAATGAAAAAAGGAACACTACTATTCAGTTTCCATCTCCTCACAAGTGTAGCACTGGCAAAGAGCAACAACCTGCTGCCCCCTCAGACTGCATTCAGCCCCAGCCTCTCAAAAGTATCTATCTCCAGAGCAGAGTGCGGGTTTCCCTCAAAATTACACATTCACAGGCGACAGGATCCTAATGGAAATGAAGAGTACTGCCTTGCTCGACCTCCTTAATCTCACTTGTAGTTTTCATATGGCGACCGAAAACAAGACATCTATGGGGAGAAACTAAGGGCCCGTGGGTAAAACTATGGTTTAGAGCAGCCAGGAACCTTATTGGAGCTGCATCTTATTTGGGGGATTTCCAGCTCCACCTGGAACATAAGAAACAGGGCTGACAGGCTGTTTTCTTCAAGCATCAACAGCTGTTAACACCACTTATCTTTCGAGACAGGGTCTTGCTGGGTAGCTCTGGCTGGACTGCCAAGCCATGGCAATCCTCCTGCCTCAGTAGAGTGATTGAGCTGCCATACTGAGGTGCAGTTCTGTTAAAATTTAATGGAATACTTCAAGACTATTCACAATAAAACGTCTTTTTAATAGTCCCATACTCCTACATCTATCTCTTAACAGACTGTCGCTTTAGGGGACAAAATTAATCTTCAACAACCTTATCCTCATAAACCACACTCTCCAGAAGAAGTGGTGTTCAAACACCAAAGAACTTAAACCCCCCCAAAAAAGAATGAAAAAAAAGAAAAGAAAAGAAACGACCAAAAAATAATAAATAATAAAAAAAAAAAAACATTACAAACAATAAACAAAAATAGCAGGCACGGTGGACATTTGACTAGGTCTTTCAAGAAGCACTAAACAGTGAGTCCAGAAGAGCACAGAAAGCTCAGAGGGGTCAACGTGGAAAGAGCCAGGAGGAGGATCATCGCCCTACTGAAAACACAGGACCCTGAATACCACCCTGCTTGGCTCAAAAAGCATTGTAGGCCTGTTTCCTCAAACCTTAGTCTAAGGCGTCCAGGAAAAATGACTCACAACACTGTGGTGTGTGACAGTGACTTAGGTCTATGATCTGATTAGGAGGAAGGTTTAGTCTGGGAGAACAAGCAGTCAGTGAACACAATTCAGCACTCTGCATCTGAGGCACCCAGGGATTTGCACTGAAAGGAAGGTTCACCTCTACCCCACTGGCCAGTCCCAGGGCACAGGGCTCTAGGATCTCCACCAGAGATGGATCGTCAGCCACAGTTCTGACCCTGCCCTATGGAAGCCTGCCACAACCCTGCTCCTGCCACCCCGCTCCTCAGCCCCCCACCATGGGTGTCGGGCAGGTCTCTTTGCCTGATTCTTGTCACTCACTGGTCTGCCCCAGGCAGTGGATTCCAAAGGCCCCCCCATTGGAACTGGGGACCACGGAGCGTCCAGGTTTGGGCTCACCGCCCTCACAGTCAGCAGAGGCGGCTGAGCCCCACAGCAATAGCAGCCCTACACTGACCTCTTGGTCCAGCTCCTGGAGCTGCCCACTGGGTATGGATCAACAAGAGGACTGCCAGTCGAGGGTGCAGTTGCCTGGCACCATCATAGAAAGCACCGAGCAGAATGCCTGGGCCACGTGACTGTGACAAAAGAATTGACACATACACACCATTCTCAGGTTCCCCCGTGGAGGAGCTTCTGCTCCCAGCAACTTGGCAGGCTAGAGCTGGCAGCACTTATCCCCTCACACACACTTAGGGAAGGTCAAAGGTATGGTATTTGTTTCCTTGCCTGCCTCTGTGCTTCAAGTCTTAGCACATAGTGGCCATTTTTTGCCCTAGAGCCCCCGAGCATCCCTTAAATTCCTAAGACAGTATCTTTTGCCCTATGCTATCATGACTTGTCTCCAAGGCAAACTAGAGTTCCGTGAATATGGCCATCCCTTGTTCTCCACAGCAGGCCCCTAAACTTGAGCTTGGCCTCAAGATTAGGATACCAAGGGCACCACAGCACCTGGTCCAACATCAAAATATCCCGACCAGCTCTGAGAACTGTGAGCTTTAGTTTCTCAGAGATGTGGTTGCTCTGTCTATAAGATGAAGATGAATAAGAGGCAGATTTAAGAATCTCTTGGCATAAGCAGTTTCTCAGGAAAAATAATCCATAAGCCACTCTCAGGCTGCTGATTCTGAAGCTTCTAACACTCTTGTTTTGAAAGGAAGCCCATAAAGAGAGAAAATTCAGTGATGAGGAACACTTGCTGTTCCTGTAGACAACTTGAGGGCTGTTCTCAGCCACAGCTGAGCAGCTCACAGCAACCTGAAACTCCAGTTTCATGGGATTCAACACCATTTTCTGGCCACCATATACAACAGCACACACGTGGCATATATGCACAAAGACACACGTGTACATGTAAGCATAATTTACGGTGTTCTTCCTGGAAAGGGCATAGTAGTACACACCTCCAGTCTCTTGAGGGGCAGAGGATAGCCAATCTCTAAGTCTGAGGTTTACACAGTGAATTCCAAGCTGGCAAGGACTGCATAATGAGACCTCATCTCTAAAATAATAAAGACCAGATGGGTCTTTTTTTCCATAGAGGACATTCATATTCTTCCTAGGCCTGGGTCCTCTTACTGGCTCCACAATGGAGATTGTCCAATTCTCTGATAGGGTTCAAGCCCATCGATTTTACATAGGGGGATGATTAAAATAACTTGAAACTGCCAAAATTGGTGGTGCATGCCTCTAATACCAGCACTCTGGCAGGCAGGGACAGGTGGAGCTCTGTGAGGTCAATTATCTGCCATCTGAGATCTCAATATGTTATTAACAGTTTACAGATGCTAAGAGAGCCCATGACTTTAATCCCAGCACTTGGAAGGCAAAGACAGGTAGTTCTCTGATGTTTGTCATTTTATAATATTCATTTTTTCTATTACTTACGGGTCATTTACCGTGTATCCCATCTGTAGTCCCTTCCCTCATTTCCTCCCAATCTCATCCTCTCTCCCTCATATCTTCAACATTCCCCTCTCTAAGTCCACTGATAGGGGAGGTCCTCCCACCCTTCCATCTGAACCTATTCTATAAGGTCTCATCAGGACTGTCTGCAATGCCCTCCTCTGTGGCCTAGCAAGGCAGCTCCTCCCTCAAAGAGGGCGGGTCAAAGAGCCTGCCACTGAGTTCATGTCAGAGACAATCCCTGTTCCCCTTACTAGGGTAACCTACTTGGATGATGAGCTGCCATGGGTTACATCTGATCAAGGGTTCTAGGTTATATCAATGCATTGTCCTTGGTTGGAGAATCAGTCTCAGAAAGGCCCCTGTGCCCAGATATATTTGGTGTTTGTGGCGATTCCATCCTCTCCATGTCTTACTAACTCCCCCTTTGTTCTTGATTCCCTGCACTCTGCCCGAGGTTTGGTTATGAGTCTCAGCATCTGCTTTGATATACTGCTAGGCAGAGTCTTTCAGAGGCACTGTATGGTAGGCTGCTGCCCTGTTTCTTGTTTTCTCCTACTTCCCATGTCCATCCCATGTGTGTTTCTAAGTGAGGATTGATCATCTTATCCCAGAACCTCTTTTTGTTTACCTTCGTTAGGTGTGCAGATTTAGTATGCTTGTCCTATCTTATAAGTCTAGTATCGACTTCGAAGTGGGTATATACTGTGTGTGTCTTTCTGCTTCTGGAATACCTCACTAAGGAAGATCTCTGATTTTGAATCCAGCATGGTGTATGGAGGGAATTCGAGGACAGCAAGGGGCTGTGGAGGGTCTGAGAGAGAGAGAGAGAGAGAGAGAGAGAGAGAGAGAGAGAGAGAGATAGATACATAGATAGATACATAGATAGATACATAGATAGATACATAGATAGATACATAGATAGATACATAGATAGATACATAGATAGATAGAGAGACTTAGTAAGAAAAAGCAAGCTGAGCCAGCTGAACACTTAAATCCAAGAACTCTGAGGATATAGGCAACTCTTGAGCCTAGGATACACAAGAAATGGCATCTCAAAAAAACCTAGAGTGCTGAATAAGTGCTGAACCTTACAAATGAACTGTGCAAACACAAAGACTGAAGACCATCTACTATAATATTGTTCTTTATGTTGTAGAAATTAAAATACCCAGCACAAAAGTGATGTTATTGTATTCCGGTATCTATTGAATCTAGCATCATACCCTATTCATAAATATTCATGAGCTAGCAAATGCATTAAACATGGATAATTAAATTCTCCTGCTTTCAGATTTTCCTGGGACTCCTGTACTTACATGGGTTAGGTCAAGGAGAGACTCCCTAAGATTGTATGCATTAGTCAATGCTGACAACTTGAGTCGTCTACATCACTAAGAGATTCAAAACCCAAAAGAGGGTATGAGTCTAACTTACTTTAGCAGATACAGCAAAATCTGAAACCAGTGGATGATGTAATGTCCAAACCAGAAAAAAAGAAACCAATGGGAGCTTGACCTAGAACAGTCTTGAGACACTAATCTATTATCATCTCTTTCTTTAACCCCCCCCCAATAAACTTTATTCATTAAGGCTAACATTCTCTACATCATTAAAAAAAAAATGGCCCCATGGAAAGGCAATGAAAAAATAACACTACTACTCAATTTCCCTCTCCTCACAAGTGTAGCACTGGCAAAGTGTAACCACTGGCTTCCCCCTCAGACAGCATTCAGCCCCAGCTTTTCAAAGAGCAGGGTAAGGGTTCCCCTCAAAATTAGACATTCATAGGCTACATGATCAAAACGGAAATGAAGAGTACTGCCTGGCTTGATCTCCTTAATCTCTCTTGCAGGCTTCATATTATGGCAGAATACAAGACACCTGTGAGGAGAAGCTAAGAGCCCATGGGAAAAAAGGTTTAGAGCAGCCCAGACCCTTTCTGTAACTGCATCCTCTTTGAGGGATTGCCAGCCCCACCTGCAAGGGAAGAAACACCGCTGACCAGCTCTTTCCTCCATGCATGAATGGCTTTTAGCCCTGCTTTGCTTTCAAGACAGGGTCTTGCAATGTAGCTCTCGCTGGACTACCAACCCATGGCAATACAACTGCCTCAGTAGTGTGCATGAGGCCTGATTCCCTCTTTCTTTTCTGTTAAAATTTAATGGGATAGTTCAAGAATATTCACAATAAAAATGTTTTTCAATTGTCCTCACATACTGCTACATGTATCTATTTCATAATTGACTGTCTCTTTAAGGGACAAAATTAAACATCACCACACTTATCCTCCCAAAGCGCACACTCCAGAAGTAGTGGGGGTCGAACACCACAGAATTTCTACATCCAAAAAATGAAAAACAACAACAATAACATCAACAAAAACCTCAGTCATTTTGGACATTTAGCTAGGTTTTCCAAGAAGCAATGTACAATGAGACCTGAAGAGCATGGAAGGCACTGAGGGTTCTCCATGGAAAGAAAGAGGTGGTGGAGCATATTTTACCAAAAAACACGGGCCCTTCATACCTCCCTGCTTGTCTCCTAAGGCATTTGGGGCCTTTTTCATGTAATCTTAGTCTCAAGCAGCCTGAAAAAATTACTCACAAGATTGTGGTATCTAAGAGCAACCCCTGATTTGGAGGGATGTTTTGACTGGGAGAACAAGCAGGCAGTGACCACATCTCAGCACTCTGGGTCTGAGGCACCCAGGGATTCGGGTTGAAATGCAGGTTCACTGCTTCCCAGCCATCATCATCGTATGCCATGGCAGAGAAAGAAAGGCATCACCATGGCCGTGGGATCATAATGTAGCTACATGTTTACCTCTCACTAGACAAGGAAACATAGATTATGCATCTCACCTGCACCCCACACTATAGATTCATCTCCTCCAGGAAGGGCCTACTCTGCAAAGGTTTCACAGCCTCCCATTATAGTGACACCAAATGGGGACCTAGTGTTCAAACATGAGCCTGTGAGGCACACTTTACCTCTAAATATTCACTCTCCATTCTGAACTCCTCTCAGGCAGCTGTTGTGGCCCTGTGTCTCGCTCCCTTATTGATTCAAGGACTCACACAGTGATAAGCAAAAGTTTTCTAAGACTATCTTTGGCCCTCCCCTCAGCCACCTTGTGCCAACCTCACATCCCATTAAATGTACCAAGATACAAGCATGTTCCAACATGAACATTATTTAGTGGTGGAAATAGTTCTGAATGGGCTTCCTGATGTTGTTTGGAAATGAAATAGGATGCCTGTCTTCATCTATATTTACTCAGTCCTCAGGCCTTGTGTATACCTCGGGGTATGAGGGAAAAATCCTTAAAAATTGTTTGCAAATGCAACACTGTTACAATGTCACTGCAATTTGTATATGGTTAACGGTGCATTATTTTCTGCCTATACTTAAACACTTATTTGATTTTGTCATTATTTTTAATATTTTGGGCATGCTTCTCTCTGGAGTAGAAAAGGTTGTGGGTCTTCAGTTCTTTCTTATCATGCCTAAAAAATCATTCACACACTTATACACCTACATTCACCCACAAATATGCATACACATAATACATACATACACACATACACATACATATTTACATACATACTCACAAGTGCATACATACATAAACACACACATACACAAATATACACACAAGTACCCTCAGTTTTCTAGATTTGGTTTTGTTCTATTTCTGTCTGGGAGTGAACTTGTATAGTAAAAACTTATAATGAGAAAAAGATTTTCTAGTATGCTCCTCCCAAGAGACAGGCATAAATGCAAATTATTGTGAATGCTAATTATTACAAAATGACCAGTTTGTCTGTGTTCCCATCTCCCTTGGTCTTTCCTCTAGCCCTTCTCTCAGGGAGGCAAGTCTCAGAATAGGCCAAGTTAAGGATTTAGAATAAATCGTGTGAATTAAGTCCATGGCAGTGATAATCCTTGACAGAGAGCATGGCAACTGGGTGAGTGTCCTCCAGAAGGAAGCAGACCCACAGGGAAGGGCAGAGGGAGAGGGAGAGAAGTGTGTGATTTTCTGTGTGGTGAAACAGTGGTAATAGGACAAAGAGGCAGCAGCCATCTTGTGAGCAGAACTGAACAGTGTCAGCAGTGATGCTTGAGCTTTGCGAGCCTTTCCTCCTTCTGCCCTCACTCCAGCTGGTTGTTGTCATCACACAGGTAAAGTGTCTCCAGCCAGAGGCTACGCTTTCCTCACTGCCCTGACTGTGTAGGGAGTCACATTTCTGTGTCTAGCATTAAGCTGGATTACCTCTGTCTTTGTATTAGTCCGCTTTGTAGCTTTCCAAAAGGAAGAACGTGATTATAATCATTATTTACCAAATCCATTCATTCCTATGGGAAATGGGGCACTTCTATCATACTCTTCAAATTCATTTTCCTTGTTTGCATGGAATCATACTATGGAGTCCAGGATCATCTTGAATTTGCAATCCTCCTGTCTTAGCCTTCTGCATGCTGGGACTACAAGTAAGCACCACCATGCTAGGCTCAATTTCATTCATCTTGTCATTTATTGTAATATTTAGGTGAGGGCAGTACTCCTTCAGGTCAAGACCTTATCCACTAAAGTTATTAAACCTATCAACATTGCTTCTGAGCCAGGCATGTGCTCGCCTGACCTGCGTTTGACAGCTCATTTAATTAGATCCAAAGCTTTCTGTGCAGAAGAGGAGCCAACTGACAAGCATTTGGGGTTGGTGTCCTCAAATGCACAGAGTTCTTTTGTTTGGGTGTGGGGGGGGGAGGTATATGTGTGGGTGTGGTACAGTATACAAAATTTGGAGGTCACAGTTGATCTTCACCATCTTGGAGGCTTACACAGGCTGGGACCTTCCAGGTAGGAGCCCAAAGGTTACAGGTGAGTGAGTCGGATCTAAACTCAGGCCCTCATATTACACAACAAGTATGAGCCATCTCTCCCAGTCCTAGATGTGTAAGATTTTCAACCATAAGTGTTGATGCTGCCTGTACCTGCTTACCATACCTATTATACAGATGGAGGGACTGAGGCAGAAAAGGAGTCAGAGAAACTCTCTTAGTTAAGGATTTACCCACCATATAGTAGGATTCAAAGTTTGATTTTAAAACATGAAACTTTATTAATTCAGCTCAGGAGTGGGATGGAATGTATAACACGTTGAAAAGCATATGAATTATAGAATTATTTCTGGGAAATTCATTCCAGCACACTAAACTAGATTCCAATTAGTTAAGTCCGTCCAGATTGACTCTGAAGAGGCACTGTCATGTTCTTAATAAATGTTGATGTCTCGCTAAGAATAGGGAACAAACACGTATTAAAATACTTAAAATGAAAAAGAGCTGGCTTTGTTTAGGTTGTCAAGTGTCTGACTATTTTTTTAACAAGTTGTCTTAGTCAGGGTTTCTCTTGCTGTGGAGGGACACCATGACCACAGCAACCCTCATAAAGAAGAGTGTTTAATTGGGGCTGGTTTACAGTTCAGAGGTTTAGTCCATTATCATCATGGTGGGAACCATGAGAGCATGCATGAAGACATGGTGTTGGAGAAGGAGCTGAGAGTTCTACATCTGAATCCAAACACAGCATGAAGAAAGACAGAGAAAGACACTGAGCAGAGGTTGAGCTTCTGAGACCTCAAAGCTCACCCCCAGTAACATGCTCCCTCCAAAAAGGCCATACCTCCTAATAATGCCACTCCCTAGGCATTCATATATATATGTATCTCTCGGGACCACCAATGAAGCAGTGGGCTTTGGGTAGCTTCGAAAATTTTACTAAACAGATTCTTCACAGATGCCACCACATTCCAAATGAGTGTAAGACAATTTAGAGTTGAATTCAACTGACCAAGGTCTGATTGTCCTAAAAAAGGCAATATGAAGAAAGTTTTTGGTGAAAACTACAAAATAAAAATTTTGATAGAATTCAAATTCAGGATAACACAGACTATAATCCTAATTTTGGCCTAATATGCCTGGACTCTAGGGCCAATTCCCAAATATCACAAAAATAAATGAAAAGGTTAATAGAAAATCTGGTCTACATCTAATTTAATACAGATATTCTTGGGTCTGATTTCTATAATTTACTGTTTGTTTTTTAATCTGGTTGTCTTCTGATCTCCATACATGCAAATGTAGCAAGTGCATGTCCAAATACACAGAGACACACTCATTTCTTCCTCAGTTTGCAGACAAAAAAAAACAAAAACAAAAAACAAAAAACAAAAACAGCAAACAAAAAAGAACACCCACTTTTAACCACATGTCTGTTTGACTGATCCTGGCTCCTGCCTGCTGTTGTCCAATCTCTTTTTCTGCAGTGCCAGGGTTGAACCCAGGGTCTCGCATATACTTGCATGTGAGCAAGTGTAACACAACCATGAGCTACAGCCGCAGCCCTCCCGCCTTGTTTAAAGTAGTGGGCCACGTCATCCCTGGGTTTTATACTTTTCATAGGGCGGTGGCAAGCAAACAATAGACCCGGAGAACCTGCACAAACTGTTCTCTCTATAGGCCTACCCTGTGCTGGCACCAGAGTACTTTCCTGTAAGTAATTCAAGGGAAGAAGAGAACTCAGGGCCAAGCACAGCAAAGCCTCAACCCAGAACATACAAGTACGTATAGAGGTTTGCTATTCCCTGGGAAACTAACCAGACAAGTGCCTGGATATGTACACACCTGTGTTCAATTGTTTGTAGAACAGGACTCAGAGGATCTATTTAACAAACTAAACCAACACTGTTTATATTTGATGGGGTAAAATTCCCTAAAAATGGCTTCAAAGATAGGATTTTAAAATTCTGTTCCCCTCTTCTCTATATGAGGTATCTTTTGTCTCCTCTGGTTTTTGCTAGAAGGAAAGAGCACTGTGTACATTTTCTCATCACCCCGCTGTGCATGCTAGAGCTCAGGATCATGATCACAGCTCACATGATGTCCTGGCGTCCTGCATGCATTCCTCCCGGCTTCCATCCTTAAAAGAAAAAGAGCTCAGCAGAGTGGCGCCAGAACTGTTATGCTGGCAGCAGGTGATGGATGCAATGAGGGTGGGAATTGACTGTGTGATGTTGTTAAGCTATGGATCTATTTGGAGGATGTTTAAGCAGGGCGATTAGAAAACACCTGAATATAGTGTGCAACTCAAAGCTACTTCTTATTTATGATTTTGAATACCAAGGAGAGGGAAAAATAGATGATATATATAGGACTGTAAGAAAACACACTGGTCTGACGGTCAAGATTCCCAACATTTGATGCTTTCTGTGACGTGGGTCAACCTATTTAATACTTCGCCCACCATAGTTACTATAGGGTCTCTCAGGTGGCATGGTGGCTCACACCTGTAATCCCAGCATTGACTAGGTAAGAGGATCAGTTCAATGCCAGCTTCAACTACATGTAAGAGGTCCTGTCTCAAAATAAATAACACCAAGATCAAGAACAACTGAAAGCAACCTGTGTAAATAACCAGCCTCTGTATTGATACTTAGAGATTTTGCTTTTAGACACACTTCTGATTTGTTATTATAAATAGCACAAACACACAAAGCACATGCTGCTGCACACACTGAATAACGCAAAGCTGCTGTGAGAAGAAGCATTCTTAAACAGCATCGCTGTGGTACAACAGGGCTTACACGAGGAAGCTGGTCCTCATCTACTTTTGCAGCAAGTGGCATGACCTTGACACACTCCAGTCCTGTAGCAGAAGACCATCTAAACCTCTATGGTCCTCTTTCAGATTTATTTATTTTAAAAGATATATCTTATTGTTAATTATGTGTATGTGTGTATGTGTGTATATGCATATGTGCATCTGTTACTGCATGTGCCTGTGCAGTTCAGCAGGGAGCATCAGATACCCTGGAGCTGGCGTTATTGAGAGTGTGAACATCCTATTATGTGTGGCGGGAAATGAACTTGTGAGCCCCACAAGAGTGAGACATGTTTTCTCCAGGTTCTGTTAATTTTTTGTTGTTGTTGTTTTTGTTCTTTGAGATATGGTCTAATGTCTCTCAGGGAGAAATTGAAGTTGCTATGAAGCACAAACTGGCCTTGAACTCCTAATCCTCTTTACTCCACTTCTGAAGTCCTGGGATTGCTGATGTGTATCATCGTACTTGGTATCTTTCTGCAGTTTATAAATGTAATTGCAAATCCATGTTCAGTGAAACTCTCTAATTTAGGGTTAGTATGATGTACAGGAGACAGAAACACAGGAGTCTAAATGAAGCTATCCATCTGAGCTTGCACACATTCCATTGTAATGGGTGTCATATATCACTCATGTATCTGTTGTCTGTTGTTCTGTGGAGATCACAGTGGATATTCACAGCAGTTTGATCTCAATTGCACAGTTACTGAAAGTTTTTTCTCTTATGTTTACCCTCAACATAGTGAGCTCAACAAAAGAAAAAAGAAAAAAAAAAAAACATTAACTGTCTAGCGGACACCCTTCTGGAAGAATGCTCACTTCCTGTTCAAGAGAATGACTGGTGTCTGTCGCTCAATAGATGTTGGAAGACACAGGGAAGCATATCCTCAAGGAACTTCTATTTCACAAGGTAAAATCTGTCAACATGAGAAAGTCAGTGATCAATGCTGTCTCAGTTTGGGTTTTATTGCTGTGAAGAGACACCATGTGCATGGCAACTCTTATAAAGGAAAACATTTAATTCGGGCTGGCTTACAATTTCAGAGGTTTAGCCCATTATCTTCATGATGGGAAGCATGGCAGTGTGCAGGAAGACTTGGTGCTGGAGAAGTTGCTGATCATTCTTCATTTTGATCCACAAGCAGCAAAGAGGAGACTGGACTCCACACTGGGTTTGAGCTTGAGCACAGGAGACCTCAAAGCCCACCCTCACAGTGACACACTTCCTCCAACAAAACCACACTTTCTCTAACAGGGCCACACCTCCTAATAGTGCCACTCCCCTCGGGTCAAGCATTCAAACACAGGATTCTATGTGAGCCATACCTATTCAAACCACCACAAAGACCAAGTCATATGGAATCAAGAGCTACAAGATAGATGCAAAGGTGTTTGGATTGTAAAAGTGGAACCTGGGACTGGCTGGGCAGGGAACAGACTTCCATAGGAGTCTCAGAACATGATTCATGGATGAAGTGCATCTCTGAAGAAATTTAGTGCAAATAAAGAGAAAACTGGGCTTTTGGTACTAATATGGAAAAGCCTGATCAATGTATGAAGAAAGAAAGCAAGGACTGGGGATACCCATCCCCTTCCTTTTGCTTCATATATTAGACTTCATCCTTCAACTCCAGCTAGATAGCTATAAATTCACAGAGTAGCCAGTCACACTCCACACCACTTGTTGAGGGAATGTTTTATACTCTCTCTTCCCTTACTTATCTGTAAGGGAAGAGAAGGGAATTGTAGTACTTATAGAAGAAAAATGAAAACATTGAAAAGAAATGTGTTACTTTTCTTTCTACCCCCTCACTTTTTGACCAAATTACTTGGCTGGAAAGTGTTAGAAGGGATGAGAGCATGTTAGGGGGTGAAGAAAATGTATTCTGTGTAGGGCCAGAAAGTGGATTTAGTGTACAACAGCCAAAAGTTTAGATGAGCCCTGCACATCAAGCAAAGTCTGACATGAGGGACCAGTTCCCACAAGGTGGGTGGCATATATGCACATACAGGTCCAAAAAAAGTGTGTCAGTGCCCAGATCAGATGACAGAGACATTTATATGTGGGATGTATTTGTCCATTTTGCTATAAGACAATGAGGCAATAAGGCAATGAGGCTGGGAAAATTTAAAGAACATACATTTCCTTAGCTATGGTCCTGGAAGTCCAAGTGTATGGACTTGACTTTTCTGTTCAATTCTAAGGTAGATTTCTGGCTATACTTGAAAAAGGTAGACAGTATAGTAGGAGCACATATAGAAAGCCAGTTTTTCTCTGTGGACTAGAGCCCACTCTCAAGGGAATGAACCAGGATTCCATGGTAACGTCTTTCATCCCTCCTAAGGGCATGACACAATGACATATTGACCTTTTACAAGACTCCCATCTCTTAAGCATTCCACCTCTCTTTAAAACCACCACATTGAGACCAGGCTTCCAACATGTGGTTCTTTGAGATAATACTTGTTCCATACCAAAACCAAAGCAAGGAGAAGGCATCAGAGTCTGGGAAGAGTTTCTTAAGTATGTGACTCCTCTATTGAACAAAAACAAGTTTTTAAATTTCTACCTCTGTTTCAAACGTTCAAAAGTTGATAAAATCTCTCTCTCTTTATATATATAGTGGTTTTTCAAAACAAGGTTTCTCTGTGTAGCCTTGGCAATCTTGGAAATCACTCTGTACAGAAGTCTGGCCTTTAACATGAGAGCTGCCTGCCTATGCCTCCCAACTGCCTAGATTAAAGGCCTGTACCACCACTGCCCACCATATAAATGTGCGTGTGTATATATATATATATATGTATCCAAATATATCTTAATATATATTAAAACCTTTATATATATATATATATATATATATATATATATATATATATATATTTCAAACCTTCAGAGCTGCTTTTGGAAAGAGGATGAAACTATTTGATTTAGAGTATTCCATATTCCATAGTTAATTTGCTATAGGAAATGAAACCCAGAATATTCCAGACAGCCTCTGGGATTTCAGGATATTGAGCTGACCAGAATTCTCTATTCCAATCTATGGGATATTTTAGATTTACACAAATCCATTGTACAAATAGCTAGGAATCATTTGTTTGTGTTCCAAGTGGGAAAAGCACAGCAGTGATTGTTAGCCATGATAAAAGCTTACCTAACACTTGTCATTTTTTGAGACCCAATATTAATTACATTTCTATTGTGCTTAAACATGATGTCATGCTAACTTATGGAAGAAAGAGTTTATTTGGGGGGGGAGGGGCAAGATGGTGGCGCCGGGAGGACTCTCATTCTGAGCAGCAGCACAGCAGGATCAGCACAGTGAACAGCAATCAGAACTCTCGGCCATAAAACACAGTCATTGTGTTTCCCAGGTGAGAGGATACCCCACGGTGGGGGATTCAATCAGCTTTTAACTCACCGGGCTAAACCGCGGAAGAGATCCCGGTTCTGCCAGACGCTTGGCTGCCGGCCAACAGCCCCAGCCCCAGCCCAGAGCCACAAGCCAGTGTCTCTGGTCAAGGTCCCAGACTGAACCTTGGGCACCACACTATCAGAGACTGGAATTTTCAGTCGAGAGATAACCCCAGGGTACAGGAAACGATTGGGACCGGCCTTAGGTCACCCAGACATCCCCTGGAAAAGACTCGGGCGGGTTCCACGGGCACCCCAGGAGCCAGCCCAGAGCCAGAGCCGGGGACCCAGGTTCCGGCACAGAGCCCTGCCTGCCTGCGCGCCTGATTCTCCACCAGAGATAGAAACGGCGGGTCTGATTTCAGAGCACTTAGCTCACCCCCAACCTGAAAAGGTCCCCGGAAAATTGCCCACCTTAGGGAGCCACTCAGACTCCCAAAAGCCACAAAGGCAGACACAGGCAGTTTCTGCGCACCAGACAGCTGGCAGAGACTGAGCCGCCATCACACAGCTGTGCTCCAGGCACAGGCAAATTTCTGTGGCCAGCCCTCTGGCGGACACTGAGCAGTGTGCGCCAGGGCAAAAAAAGACACTAGGAGTCCGTGTCTCCAGAGAATCCACGGGGAAGGAAGGAAACTGTACTGATCTAAATCACCCAATCCTTCCCTAGAAAAAGTCTAGCAGTCTAGTGGGGCCGAGGCGCCAGCACTCAGCTGTGCTCCAGACACAAGCACAAACAGTTGAGGCACGCCTGATGTCCAACTGGGTCACAGCAGCTGATCATTAAATTTGCAACAAGAAACCCAGAAACAGGGCAGCTGCCCTCAGGACTTCCCTGGGTGAGAGGAGAACCCTCTCGACTAACAAAGACCACAGTTACCACTCAGGTCTATATCCCTGAGGTGAGTAACTCCTGAAAAAACACCAGCCATCCAGGGACTATACCCAAAAAGCTGAGAAGACATCCTTCAGGAAAATCCAGCTTTCTGCAAAGGGGATTCTCTCCCCCACAGGATCCCCAGGAACCACCAGAAAATAACCCCAAACTCCTAAGATAACACAATGGGTAGAGGCCAGCGTAAAAGCTCAAGCAACAAAAGACAGAGCAATATGGCATCTCCAGAACCCAGTTACCCAGGGGCAAGTAGCCCTGGACACCCCACCATAACTGAAATCCAAGAAGATGACCTAACAAGTATGCTCATGAAGATGATAACAGAGGAAACAAATAAGATTCGTAAAGACATAGAGGAAGATAAACTCAAACAGAATATTGCCATCCGTAAAGAAATAGAGGAAGCTGCAGCCAAACAGTTTATGGCCTTTAGAAAGGAAATGCTTAAAACACTGAATGAAATGAAAGAAACAGAGTTGAAGGAACTAAAAGAAAAACAGGAAAGTACAATCAGACAGGTGAAGGAAGTAAACAAAACAACTCAAGACCTGAAGATAGAATTGGAAAAATTAAAGAAAACACAAATGGAAGAAATAATGGAAAGGAAGAATCTAGGGAAGAAAACAGGAACTACAGAGGTAAGCATAACCAACAGACTAAAAGAGATGGAAGAAAGAATCTCAGGTGTAGAAGATACAATGGAAGAAATCGATGTATCTGTCAAAGAAAATGTTAAATCTGAAAAATTCCTGACACAGACCGTCCAAGAAATGCAAGACAATATGAAAAGACAAAATCTAAGAATAATAGGTATAGAGGAAAAAGAAGACTCCCTTCTCCAAGGCCCAGAAAATATTTTCAACAAAATCATTGAAGAAAATTTCCCCAAGCTAAAGGAGAGGCCAATTAGAATACATGAGGCCTACAGAACACCCAGCAAATTTGACCAGAAAAGAAAATCCTCCCGCCACATAATAATCAAAACAGTAAGTATACAGAACAAAGAAAAAATACTAAAAGCTGCAAGGGAAAAAGGCCAAGTAACATATAATGGCAAACCCATTAGAATCACACCTGACTTTTCAACAGAGACTATGAAAGCCAGAAGGGCCTGGACAGATATCATGCAGACCCTAAGAGAACACAGATGTCAGCCCAGGCTACTATACCAAGCAAAACTCTCAGTCCTCATAGATGGAGAAAACAAGATATTCAATGACAAAAACAAATTTCAACAATACCTACAAACAAATCCAGCATTACAGAAGACACTGGAAGGGAAAATACAACCCAAGAAAGCTAGCTACATTCAAGAAAACAAAGGAAATAAATAACCTCACTTCAGTAAAACAAAAAGCAACCAAACACACAACCTGATGACCACAGCCAACATCAAAATCAAGAGATCTAACAGCCACTGGTCATTAATCTCTCTCAACATCAATGGACTCAACTCTCCAATAAAAAGACACAGATTAACAGAATGGATACGTAAACAAAACCCAGCAATCTGTTGCATACAAGAAACACACCTAAGACACAAAGATAGACATTACCTGAGGGTAAAGGGTTGGAAGACGACTTTCCAAGCAAACGGACACAAGAAGCAAGCAGGAGTAGCCATTCTAATATCTGATAAAATAGACTTTCAACCAAAATTAATCAAAAGAGATGGGGAAGGACACTTCATACTCATCAAGGGAAAATTCCACCAGGAAGACATCACAATCCTGAACATATATGCCCCAAATACAAGGGCACCCACATTTGTGAAAGAAACATTGATAAAATTTAAAGCACATATAGATCCACACACTAATATTGGGAGACTTCAACACCCCACTCTCAACAAAGGACAGGTCAACCAAACAGAAATTAAACAAAGAAACAATGTCTCTGACAGAGGTCATGAATCAAATGGACCTAACAGACATTTACAGAACTTTACACCCAATCAAAAAAGAATTTACCTTCTTCTCAGCACCTCATGGAACCTTCTCCAAAATAGACCACATAGTGGGTCACAAAGAAAGCCTCAACAAATACAAGAAGATTGAAATAATCCCATGTATCTTGTCTGATCACCATGGAATAAAGCTGGACCTCAACAATAACAGAAATAACAAAAAGCCTACACACACATGGAAACTGAACAACTTGTTACTAAATGACAGCTGGGTCAGGGAAGAAATAAAGAAAGAAATTAAAGTCTTTCTAGAAATCAATGAAAATGAAGACACAACATACCCGAACTTATGGGACACAATGAAAGCAGTGCTAAGAGGAAAGTTCATAGCACTAAGTGCCTTCAAAAAGAAATTCGAGACAGCTCATTCAAGCACCCTAATGGCTCACTTAAAAACCCTAGAAAAAGAAGAAGCAGACACACCAAGAAGGAGTAGACGGCTGGAAATAATCAAACTCAGGGCTGAAATCAATCAATTGGAAACAAATAAAACAATTCAAAGAATCAATGAAACCAAGAGCTGGTTCTTTGAGAAAATCAACAAGATCGACAAACCCTTAGCCAGGCTAACTAAAAGGCAGAGAGACACCACCCAAATCAACAAAATCAGAAATGAAAAGGGGGATATAACTACAGACACTGAGGAAATCCAAACAATCATTAGGACTTACTTCAAAAGTCTATATGCCACAAAATTTGAAAATCTAAATGAAATGGACAATTTTCTTGATCGATTTGACTTACCAAAGCTGAACCAGGACCAGGTAAATCAACTAAATAGACCTATATCCCCCAAAGAAATAGAGGCGGTCATCAAAAGTCTCCCATTCAAAAAAAGCCCAGGACCAGATGGCTTCAGCGCAGAATTCTACCAGACCTTCAAAGAAGAGCTAACACCAATTCTCTTCAAACTATTCCACAAAATAGAAACAGAAGGAATATTACCAAATTCATTCTATGAAGCCACAGTCACCTTGGTACCTAAACCTCACAAAGACTCAACAAAGAAAGAGAATTTCCGGCCAGTCTCCCTTATGAACATTGATGCAAAAATACTTAATAAAATACTTGCAAACCGAATCCAAGAACACATGAAAGATATTATCCACTATGACCAAGTAGGCTTCATCCCAGGCATGCAGGGGTGGTTCAATATACGGAAATCCATCAATGTGATCCACCATATTAACAAACTGAAAGAAAAAAAACCACATGATAATCTCCCTAGATGCTGAAAAAGCCTTTGACAAAATCCAACATCCATTCATGTTCAAAGTATTGGAGAGATCAGGGATACAAGGCACATATCTAAACATAGTAAAGGCGATATACAGCAAGCCTATAGCCAACATCAAACTGAATGGAGAGAAACTTAAAGCAATCCCACTGAAATCAGGGACAAGACAAGGCTGCCCACTCTCTCCATATCTCTTCAACATAGTGTTGGAAGTCCTTGCTAGAGCAATAAGACAGTTGAAGGAGATCAAGGGGATACAAATTGGAAAGGAAGAAGTCAAATTATCACTATTTGCAGATGATATGATAGTATACGTGAGTGACCCCAAAAACTCTACCAGGGAACTCCTACAGCTGATAAACACCTTCAGCAAAGTGGCAGGATACAAAATTAACTCAAAAAAATCAGTAGCCCTCCTGTATACAAAAGACAAAAGGGCTGAGAAAGAAATTAAGGAAACAACACCCTTCACAATAGCCACAAATGACATAAGGTACCTCGGAGTAACCCTAACCAAGGAAGTCAAAGACTTGTATGAAAAAAATTTCAAATCTCTGAAGAAAGAATTAGAAGAAGATATGAGAAGATGGAAAGATCTCCCATGCTCATGGCTTGGTAGGATTAACATAGTAAAAATGGCCATCTTACCAAAAGCAATCTACAGATTCAATGCAATGCCCATCAAATTACCAACACAATTCTTTACAGACCTGGAAAGGAAAATTCTCAACTTCATATGGAATAACAAGAAACCCAGAATTGCTAAAACAATCCTCTACAATAAAAGATCTTCTGGAGGTATCTCCATCCCTGATCTTAAGTTGTACTATAGAGCAACAGTTTTAAAAACTGCATGGTACTGGCATAGAAACAGAATGGTGGATCAATGGAACCGAACAGAGGACCCAGAAATAAACCCACACACTTATGGACACCTGATCTTTGACAAAGACGCCAAAACCATACAATGGAAAATAGATAGCATCTTCAACAAATGGTGCTGGTCTAACTGGATGTCTACATGTAGAAAAATGAAAATAGATCCATACTTGTCACCCTGCACAAAACTGAAGTCCAAGTGGATCAAAGACCTCAACATAAAACCAGACACATTAAATCGGCTTGAAAAAAAAGTGGGAAATACCCTAGAACTCATTGGTACAGAGGGAAACTTCCTGAACAGAACACCAACAGCACAGACTCTAAGAGCAACAACCAATAAATGGGACCTCATGAAACTGAAAAGCTTCTGTAAAGCAAAGGACACCGTCATCAAAACAAAGCGACCACCTACAGATTGGGAAAGAATCTTCACCAACCATTTATCTGACAGAGGACTCATATCCAGTATATATAAAGAACTAAAGAAGCTGAAAAGCAGCAAACCAAGTAATCCACTTAAAAAATGGGGAAAAGAGCTAAACAGAGAATTCTCTGTAGAGGAATACCGAATGGCAGAGAAGCACTTAAAGAAATGCTCAACCACATTAGACATTAGGGAAATGCAAATCAAAACAACCCTGAGATTTCACCTTACACCCATGAGAATGGCCAAGATCAAAAACTCAAGTGACAACACATGCTGGAGAGGTTGTGGAGAAAGGGGAACCCTTCTCCACTGCTGGTGGGAATGTAAACTTGTACAACCACTCTGGAAATCAGTCTGGCGCTTTCTCAGACAACTAGGAATAGCGCTTCCTCAAGATCCAGCCATACCACTACTGGGCATATATCCAAAAGAGGCTCAAGTACACAAAAAGGACATTTGCTCAACCATGTTTGTAGCAGCTTTATTTGTAATAGCCAGAAGCTGGAAACAACCCAGATGCCCCTCAACTGAAGAATGGATGCAGAAATTGTGGTACATCTACACAATGGAATATTACTCAGCAATGAAAAATAAGGAAATCATGAAATTTGCAGGTAAATGGTGGGATCTGGAAAGGATCATCCTGAGTGAGTTGTCTCAGAAGCAAAAAGACACACATGGTATATACTCACTCATATAGACATACAACATAGGACAAACCCACTAAAACCTGTGCATCTAAAGAAACTAAGCAAGAGAGAGGACCCTAACTAAAACGTCCAATCCCCATCCAGAAAGGCAAAGAGGATGGACATCAGAAGAAGAAGAAAACAGGAAACAACCTAGGAACCTACCACAGAGGGCCTCTGAAAGCCTCTGCCCTTCAGACTATCAAAGCAGATGCTGAGCCTGATGGGCAACTGTTGGGCAGAGTGAACGGAATTTTAGGTAAGAACTGGGAAATAGTAAGAGCTGGAGAGGACAGGGTCTCCACAAGGAGAGCAACAGAACAAGAAAATTTGAACATAGGGAACTTCCCAGTGACTCATACTCCAACCAAGGACTATTCATGGAGATAACCTAGAACCCCTGCACAGATGTAGCCCAGGGCAGTTCAGAGTCCAATTGGGTTACATAGTAATGTAAAGAGGGACTGCCTCTGACATAATCTGATTGGCCTGCTCTTTGATCACCTCCCTGTGGGGGGGGGGTGCAGTCTTACCAGGCCACAGTAGAGGACAATACAGCCACTTTTGATGTGAACTGACAGACTAAGATCAGAAAGGAGAGGAGAACCTCCCCTATTAGTGGACTTGGGGAGTGGCATGCAAGTAGAGGGAGGAGGGAGGGTGGGATTGGGATGGGAGGAGGGAGAGGCTTATAGGGGGATGCAGAATGAATAAAGTGTAATTGATGAAAAATTTAAGAAAAAAAGGGAAAAAAATAATTTAAGAACCTTAAATGACTTTCAAAATTGGAGGAAAACATGGAGTTAGACAATTGGCATGGAGCACGTCTCGCCCCTGGGGGCAATGGTCTCCTGAACCTACTCAAACCTCGGACACTACCACTGCTAGTTCTAGAACTGACGCAGGATGTTCCAACGAGGGGTTAAGGCTTCTCATAATATTTCCTATAAGCCCACACCTGTTTGTCTATATCCCCCATTTTTATTCATTATTAGCCAGATAGAGCCAAGTAATTGTGGTAATGATACTCGCTTTTTTTTTAAACCCCAATGCTAGTAAAGTTAGGTATGCCCTGGTTACTCGCATGCCTCACTGGGTGCCTATGCCCATTGATGCCCCTCACGCTATGACTCTCTTCAGACAGAAAAGGGATCTTGGAACTACAGCCACCATTGTTACTACCATTTCATTGACGGCTGTTGGAGCTACCACCAGGTCATTAGCCATGAATCATACTGGGCAGACTGCTCAGACCCTGAATAATCATTTAGCCAATGTAGCTCATGCCTTAGTTGTACATAAAGGAATTAATGCTCAACTAAAAGGAAGCTTGATGGTGTTCAATCAGAGGATTGTCCTCTTCCAGGAGCAAATTGATACCCTATGGCAAATCGCTCAACCTGGCTGTCAATGAAAGTATGCTGGACTTTGTGTCACTAGCATACAACATGAGAATTTTTCCTGCGCTGCAAATCTGTCTAAACAATTGTCGAGCTATATTTTAGGTAATTGGACGGGAGAATTCGATACTACGATGGAGCAGCTGAGAGTGGCCATTGTCACAGTAAATTCTACCGGAGTGGACGCAGGACTAGCCACAGGATTATCAACATGGATTGCTGCAGCCATGAATCATCTGAAGGAATGGGCGGGCATGGGAGTGTTAGCAGGCCTTCTGGTGTTGGTCTCCTTGGTTTGCCTGTGGTATATATGCAAGATTAGAGTCTCACAACAGTGTGATGCAGCCATAATCATTCAGGCCTTTACAGCCATTGAAGCAAGACATTCTCCCCAAGCATGGTTGGATACCATAAAAAGCTAAAATGATACGCTCAGGATGCGAGGCTAAGCACTGCACTCAAGGTCAGCCGCTTTGGACCCAGAGAAGAGCATGTCTGATTGCATGCGGGTTGATGCCCCAGGTCCCGCCTCTGAGAAAAAGGTATCGGACGGGTCCGATGCTCTTTGGGTGGATGACACCTAAATGAACATCTGTACAAAGTCCCAATTTATTTCTAATATCAGAGATCAGACATCTACTCTTGCCTGATGCGTCTAAAACAAAAAGGGGGAACTGTAGAGAGCTGCAGAATGCTATGCCTTAAAGATGGAGCTGGTTTCCGCCTTCCACCTTCCCGATGGTGAGTGCTCTCTGTCAGGAACAACTCCACATTTGGCTAAGGCCGAGGATCTGGCTTGCTTCCATGTATGTGGACCTATCTGCATTGCCCCCGTGGCACGCCTGGGTTGGCTACCCAGAGGCTATTTGAGCTGTGGGCTGGCTTTCCCCGGGGTCCGAGGATTGTTCAATGTTCCTGAATAAACTGCATTGAAAAAAAAAAAAAAAAGAGTTTATTTGGGTTTAGCGCTCCAGTTTAACCTTACATAACTTAAGGTTTATGAGTCTGCGATGGCAGAGCAGAGGCATGGGCACAAGCAGAAAGCATGGCATCAGGAACAGGAAGTTGAGAACACACTTCATGTACCACAAGCATGAAGAAAAAAGAGTGAACTGGGAAGTAGAGAGAGGCATTAAGCACTCAACACCCACTCCTAGAAATATACTTACTCCCAAACCTCCTCAACCAGAGTCATCAACCAGAGACCAAGATTTGGGGGCATTTCTCATTCAAATCTCCATACAGAAAGCTCAGGATCTCACATGCACAAGGCAAGTGTTATGCCTCCAGCACTGTAATCTTTTTAAAGACATTTAAAACATAAAAATGTCTCGTTATTTTTGTTGTTTTTGTTTTATGAATATGTGTGTTTTGCCTGCATTAAGGCTAGAAAAGAGCATGAAAATCCTTCAAACAAGTTATAGACAGTTGTGAGCCACCATGTATTGTTGGGAATTGAACTGTGTGTCCTTGGCTGTAATGCAACTCAGTATGTAGACCAGGCTAGCCTTAAACGCACAGATCTAACTGCTTCTGCCTTCTGAGTGCTGGGATTAATGGTGTGCACCACCACCACCCAGCTATTTTTTTTTTTTCAGGGTTTCATGTATTTCAGGCTGACTTCAAACTTGCTATTTAGCTGAAGATGATGCAGAGTTCTGATACTCCTGCAATCAACCTACCAGTTGTGGGCTATCAGGCATTTACAACTATGCCTGATTTCTGCAGTACCAGGAATCAAACTCAGGGTTTCATGAATGCTAGACAAACACTAACAATGGAGCTACATTCTCCATCTTATAAGATTTACTGATTGATTGACATATAATTCACACATTAATTTATGTGACAATTCTGGCATAACTGGTGCTTTGTTTTACCCAAGGTAGGTAGAGACAAGCAACAACAGCGTTGGGCTCCTTGGTGACCCTGGCAAACAGGAGATAGGTCCAATTACAGATACATCTATAATAGGTTGGCAGTTTCAGCTCTAGGAATTCAGAAACTTCAGACCACCTACGGGTGACCCACTGGCAAGCCCTGCCTCACACAGGTGTTTTAGTTATCCTGTGAAGTATTTATAAGCACAATGATTTGTGATTTCATGCCCATCCGTTTGTTATTATTCTCCACCTGGCACTGTTCACTCTCCTACAGTGGTTGTCTGGGGTATTTACCTTTGCAATTTCTGTTTGAGAAGATGCTTTGGCCACATTGTTAGAGCTTCAGCAGTTATTAATCATGAGAGCACCAGTTGGCACCACAACAAAAAGAAGCTGAATGCTTGTTCAGCATACTCAGGAAACATTAAGTCCATTTGATTTGTACCTATTGAGTCAGTACAGAGTGAGACAAGCCACGGAAGCACAGAAAAACTGGTCCTTGGCCGACAGAGTTGAGTTGAGCGAGGCATAGAGACCTCAGAACCAAACATGGTAGGGTCAGGGTGAAGAGTACAGGCATAGGCTGGCTGTCTGAGTTTGCTTTCTTTTGCTGTGAATAAACAAAATGACCAAAAGCTGATTAGTGGAGGAAAGGGTTATCTGGCTTACACTTCTGTGTTATAGTCCAGCCTTGAGGGAAGTCAAAGGAGGATGCAGAAGGCAGGAACTGAAGCAGAGACCACAGAAGAACACTGCTTGCTGGTCCACATGCGAGCTGAGTTTCAATAACCTTTCTTATACAGGTCCAAGTTCTCTAGCCTGAGGAACATGCGAAAGGCCCACAGTGGACTATGCCACACTACATCAACTAGAAATCAAGAAGAATGCCCCACAGACTTGCCCACAGGCCAACCTGATGGCAATTCCTCTGTTGAGATTCCCTCTTCTTAGGTGTGTGAAATTGAGAGCCAAGATGAGTCATCACACACAGTTATGGACTTGGGGTCATTTTTAAATCTGGATTTTAAAAGCAGGTTCCCAGATGACAATGTGAACATATTCGCTGGGTGTATATCCCTTAAATGAGTTGGAAGAATCATGACATTCCAAGGACGTTCAGTAATATTTCTATCTCTTTTCATTTATCTCTCAGATATTCTCAAGCAATTTTACTCTTTGAGATGAAATTAGTTATTAGTCTTGTCAAAGCCTCTCTGCATGGAAGTGAGCTGGATTAGCAGTTTACTTTCAATAGACATTATGGCAAAAATGACAATGAGTCACCTCATCCTGGGTTTGGTTCTGGTGCTGTTGTATTCTTGATATGCACACTTTGGTAAAATCTGCTGTCATTTTGAAGAGGACCACTCTGAGGGCCCCTTCTGGCCAATAGCTAGTAATGATGTGGTGTCCTTATTATTCCTGGGGAAAGGAATCCTGCCAGTGACCATATCTCTGAGCTTGTCATCAGATCCTTCCTAAGTCAAGTGGTAAGGTGGCTCACAGCCACAGCCAACACACTTTGAATGTCTGAGATAAGCTCATTCATGCAGAAGACACAGGGAAGGTGTGGTG
Source organism: Meriones unguiculatus (assembly GCF_030254825.1). Lineage (NCBI taxonomy): Eukaryota > Metazoa > Chordata > Mammalia > Rodentia > Muridae > Meriones > Meriones unguiculatus. The sequence goes on along the minus strand of NC_083369.1, from coordinate 157,719,031 downwards.
GTTTGAATGAGAATGGCTCCCATAGGCTCGTATCTTTGAATACTTAACTGGTCTCCAGTTAGTGGAATTGTTTGAAAAGGATTAGGAGGTTCCATATTGGAGGAAGTATATCTCTGGTGTTGGGCTTTGAGTTGTCAAAAACTCATACCAGCCCCAATCTCTGTTTTCCTCTTTCTCTGTTTTCCTCTCTAGGTCTCTGGCTCTCTGCCTGCAACTTTCAGATCAATTTGTGAGCTCTTCTACTATTTCTCCACCACAAAGCCTAACTCTCTGCTGTCATGCTTCCTGTCCTGGTGATCATGGACTAACACATTAAAACTGTGAGTAAACCTCTAAGTATAAGCGTTCTTTTACACGAGTCACCTGAGTCATGAGTGGGTATTTTTTTTCTCTCTCTCTCTCTCTCTTTTTTTTTTTTTTTTTTTTTTTTTTTTTAGCAATAGGTCAGTTACTAAGTCAGGAGAAACCTGCTCCACAGATATGTTTAATAATAAATCGTATGTCACTGACTTTGGGGGTGTTTTCTATGCAGCAAGTACGGATTCCCATGTTAAAAAAAGGGCATAATTTTTTGCTACCAAACAAAGAGGCCTATGATGAGAATTAATGCGCTCATAAAATGATTAGACATCTCCAGAAGCCCTTCCTAAATGCACAAGCATTTCCCCTTCCTGCCCTTTGACCATCTATCTGTCTTGGTTGGTATTCCCAAAGTGGCTCCTTTTGCCCCCAGGAACTTCGCAGGGACTCCTCATCCTTTAATTAAATAACGAAAGACTGACTGTTTTAGGAGAGAAACTTCTCCTTCATGTATGGTTTCCTGCGGCCCTTTATGGACTCACTAGGGAATCCCTGGCTAAGCTCCCTGTGGTCCAGCAGGGCTCAATTGCTCTCCCTGGGTGCAAAGCAGGCTCGCTGAGTCTGAGGGAATGGCTCAAGGAGAGAAGCAGGGCTGAGCCTGCACCTGAGAGGCTGCCAAACAACCAGCAGGCAGGCGCACCTGGCACCAGCCCCTCAGCTGGAGACATCCCCGAGCAGAGTCTCCACAGCCTGTCTGCCCACCGGAAACAGACGGGAGAGCAGCGCCTCTCGCAGGCTCTCTGCTTCTTTTCCCCACCTCATCCATGCCCGCCAGCCAGCAACCCTTGCTGTCCCACCACTCCGGGTCACCTGACCACCAGCGCCTGGCGGAGGCTTCCTCGTGTCCCCAGGCCCACCCCTAGCGGGTCTCCTCCACCGCTGCGCTCCGACTTCCGGGGCGCGCAGACTAGGCGTCACAGTGACAGCGCCTCTGGGCGTCACAGTGACAGCGCCTCTGGGCGTCATAGTGACAGAGACCAGGGAAGCACGGGAGGAAGCGGTGACTAGTGGAGAAGCCGCTCTCTGAGTGGCTGCAGGGATGTCTGAGCAGCCTCTGCCACCAGCCAACAGTGTGGCCTCTGGCTCCGGAGATGCCCTGCCCGCGCCCATGGCCTCCAGCATCGACTCCTCCCTGGCTGGCTCACCCGTTGGAGGCTTAGGAACTGAGGTGTCCTCCATGCTGCCCCACCCGCCAGCACTCATGCCGCCCCTGGCCACCGCTGTAGAGGCCAACCTCGCCAGCGCTCCGCCTGGCCACGCCATGTCCCTGGCTGGGCTCCCGGCATTCCAGGATCATCTGCAGGTGTTCAGGTCCCGGTCCTGGAGACTTCCAGTAGTGCGTCGGCCTGTTTCTGAGCAGGAGCCACAGAGCGTTTGAAGAGCCTCTACCCGGCCGTGGACCAGAAGACTCCACTGCCCAGGTCCTGGAGCCTGAAGGACAAGTTCAGCTACATCGACCTCTCGGGTGCACTACAGAGGTACAGGATTCCAGGTCTCACTTAGAGATCAGACAGTGCTGGGTGAGGCTCTGGGCTAGGGAAGGAGCTGGGATTCTTAGGCCCGGAGGGGGATGATTTGAGGGAATCCCCGATGATGGGACACATCGCCCCTTTCTATTTACCTGAGATAAATATATTGGCCAGGGTTGGGTTACATTTTTCTCCAGGTAGAGAGGGTCAGGTTATCTACTCTTATGCAGTGGCGGTACGTGACAGGATTCCAAGGTACAGTTTCTAATTAAGTGAGAGCCTACATACATAGGAGGAAGAGCCTAATCAGTGGGTTATTTGTCCCAAATTACGCCCAAGATTGTGTAGGGGTACAAAACGAGAAGGGACCCAAGCTGGCCAATATTGTACCTTACTGAAAGCAACTGGGAAAGTGAGAGGGGAATCTCAGGATTCCCTGTTTTTTCAGGGAGCAGAACTGCCCCCTCCTCTATACCAAATTGGAAATGTCCTGTGTTTCCAGGTGGTGTTACATAAAGTTTTGTTGAAAACACGGGTTTTAAAAGATACCAATTAGCCTTTTGAAGAAAACTGGCTTATGTTTTGCACCTGCATCTAACATACTTAGCCACCTTAGGCTTCTCCTTTCCATCCCAACTTTTTCGAGATTAAAACAAAGCTTTAAACAATTCAATTGTGTCAAAAATTATGAATGACAGGCTTGAATTGTACCTCAGATTAATTGCCTGCATCAAGTTTACTTGTGTGGAACAGGCAAAAAATAATGCAGTGATATCAGTTTGGATACACATCCCAGAGTCTCTAAATCTACAGCAGAAGAGTGTTTACATTCTAAGCAGGCCCTTTTTGATAGGCTCTAAAGGAAGAGGGTTCTTCAGATCCTGGTGATATGTAGGTATACAAATCTGTGGCAACATTCAGAAAGAATGAACAACTGGGGTTTGAGAAGAACCTTGAAAAATCAGCTACTGTTTAAATGAGTGTGGCAACAGAAATCTGCTGAATGATTTGGTTGTAAAGAATCTACACAAAGATGGGCCTTGTAACATTTCTTCTTGTTGTCATGGATCCAAAGAAGTACTTACTATTTCAAACATTATATTCCGTTTTCTAAGTGGGTGAAAATTTAAAAATACCGAAGGTTTTTTTTTTCTTTTAGTGAGGACATTTTGTTGATTTCCTTGTGGATTATTACTTAATTTTGCTTTTAAATTGGTGTGAACAGTGAGTACTATGCTATGTTTATTTCTGTTTTAGCTGCCACAATGTTTTTGATAGATTTGACAGAACTTCATTTTACATTTGTGGTTTATGGTAAATGAAAAGCATCTAAAGTCAGAGATTGTGTACGGGAGGTGAGTGAGCAAAGAATCCCAGCTTTCCTGAATCCCAGCAGTCACTGGTGGTACTAACTCTGTTAGGAGACAGGGCCTCAGTGTCTTCTGAAAGCTGTGGGAGTTGATCTGGATAGTCGGTAAGACACCTTCACGAAGAATCTAAGGCTGCAGAGTCAGACATGTGCAATGCTAGCACAAACACCAGTGGGGACTGACCTAGGCTTGCAGATCTTTAGAACTCTGACAGCTGTGTTGTTACAAAGTTCCACACTCCTAAGTAATTACCCCAGCTTCACCCTCCCAGGGTCCTGTTATTTCTAATGCACAGTTGTATGGAAAACAAGGTTTTCTCCACAATGCATTTGTGGCATTGCAGCAGAAATGCCTGTTGTCTTCTTATAGAACACACTATCTGAAGACTTCACTTTTACAGTTTATCTAATTCTCTGAATCTTTCCTTGGGATTTTTTTTTCTTCTTCCAGGACAAACTTACCCGAGAATCTCTTAAAAGGCCTCAATTGCCCTTGATTCCCTTTATAAGCCTATCTTTCCACCACCCTTACCAGCAAAGCCATGGCCTTTCATCAGTATCACAGTCCACTTTCCATGCTACTACCCTAACAGTCAATGTGGTAAAAGATCACTGCCATGAATTCATCACCTGGTCTTTCTCAGTGCCACCTACTTTATGTTCAGAAATCTTCAGTCAACCTGTTTCAGTTATTCTAAAAGGATCATCCACTTCGTCTTCATTCATGTTAAGCTTTTTAAGCTTGGTGAGTTTATTTTGTGAAGAAAATGAGAGGCCATTAGATGTAGTCAAAGTCAGCTCTCCACTCTGCTATTCCAATGTGATCCATGTCCACACCAGCCTGCCTCCCATGGTCTATTTCTCCTCTCCAGGACCTACTACCTGTGTTCTGCAAAGACTGCCACTGGTCTTTACCTCATCAGCCCTCAAACTAAGTATCTTTAGCAATTTCTTCTTGAAGTTTACCTCATCCTTTGAGAACACACCGTCCCCACAATTTACTCACTTTTATCACAAAGTTCTGTGCCTCCGTGTGATAAACCATTGTCCCTGTCAGTATTGTATTAAAGTTGGTATTGAGTAACTAATTTACCTTTACCTAAAATCATAGTCTTATATCAATTTAAACATCACTTCAGTTTTACTTACAAACTGAATGAAGACTGATGCAGAACTAATACAACTGCTGTCACATTATTTTCAAAACCCTTGATTACGTGGGATTTCCATCTACCCAGATATCAGAATCTGGACCTCAGCTAAAATGTAACCAAATATTGGCCATTAAAAACAGAGATGTTTTTTTCCCCTTAACCTTCTAAAGACAATCTTTCTATGTTCCTCAAGCATGACCTCTCTGCCACATCCTCTCTACTTGGAACCTCCACTCATTCTTTCAACTCCTGCCAGCTGGGTTTTATTTCCATCATGAAATACAGACTGCTATCCCTAAGGCTACAATGGTATTCCAAAACCAGTGATCAATTTTCAAGGTCTATCCACTAAACTCTATACTATCCACTGTATACGGGACCTCTTCCTCCTTTCTAATTTCCACAGCTCAGGTCCCATGACAGTACTCTCCTTTCCACCCAGGTACCTCAAAACAGTTTCTTCTTGGGCTTCCATCTGCCTGTTACTGATGCATTAATGTTCTGCATCTTCCATAGTTCTCTCCCTCCATACAGTAAAACACTGCCAATTCAACTACTTTCTCAAGGTAAGACCCAAAACAATGCTAACAGTAATCCCTCTTCCCAGGTTTCAGATAACTTACAAACCCTTCCCAGGAGGAAGGTTCTCATATTGTCCCTAATGAAGAAAGCAGAGCTCAGACTGTGTGGTGCCACAATACTCTGCATTTTATTACTACTCCCAATCCAATATAAGCCAACACATGTGTTATGGTTTTACGTGCAAGCTGTCCTTCACAAGCACATGTTTAACATTGGTCCCTCACTGTGAGATCTATCAGGGAAGTATGTTGGAACCTTTAAGAGGTGGTATCCATTAAGTTGCAATAAATGAGTGGTTGAGGGTGTATCAGAGGTGTTCTTTCCTAATCCATAGGAGAAAGGAAGCAGCCTCAGAGTCCTGCTGCCTCCAAGAACCCCAACATGCCTTCCCCACTATGGAGGACTCTGTAACCCTCAAAAGGATGAACAGAAATAAACCAATACTTCACATGTTGTTTCCACAACTCATTTTCTCACAGTGATAAGAAAAGTAACTAATCCAACATGTTAGCACCTTGTGTGAAGATTGCTAACTCATATAGTAACACCGTGAAGACCTCTAGGCAATAAAGTGTGTAGTAGCTCAGCAGGCATCATACCTCCCCAGAGCTCCAAATGAGAAGGAAAGATAAGCCAGTCATGGAGCAAAGATCCAAAATCTGCAACTGTAGCTGAGTCTCAGCTACAGAATTGGTACAGCGTTGTGAATTTCCATGGCTGAGATCACTTAAAGACCCTTGATTCCAGAACACTTACTCAGCTCCTTCTGTGAGGTTTATTATTCTTTCAGCATCTCTTGATTTCCATGAAAAACTCATATTAAGATTCCAATTTCTAGGGCCTGGGATGGTGGCACACATCCTTAATCCTACCATTCAGAAAGCTGAAATTTAGTTGGATCTCTGAGTTCAAAGCCAGCCTCGTCTATATAGTAAGTTCCAGGCCAGCCAAGGCTACAGTGTGAGATCCTGTTTCAGAAACAAACAAAAGATCTCATTTTCAGTTATCCTCAAGGATATTATATTATAATGCAGCGCTAACATCTTCCAAACAAATTTGATTCAAGGTTTACTTTAAGAAATCAATAGAGCAGAGAGACGACAAGATGGCAGCACCAGGAGAACAGGGCCTCTGAGGAGCAGGACAACATTTCCTGTACAGAGACCAAGAGACTGAACTCTGGGCCCTAAAGCAACAGTGATCATATTTCCCAGGTGAGAGGAAACCCCCATGTTGTGGGAATCAGCTGGGACAACTCACAGTTCACCCAGCCAGAACCTGGAAGAGATCCTGGGTTGTACAGGCACTAGTTCCCCAGACTAGAGCCACACACTTGCGTGACCTAATCACCTTTCCAAGCTGATTGGTGGACACACACACAGAAAAAATACCACAGACCTGGAGTCCCTGCTGCGAAAGAATCCACAGGGAAGGAAGGAAACTGTACTGACTTAAATCATCCAGTCCTTCCCTGGAAAAAGACTCACAAACCAATGGCTCTGAGATGCCATCGCTGAACTGGGCTCCAGCAGCATTCACAAACAGATGCTGTGTGCCAGCTCTCCAACTGTATGCCCCAGGGCAACAGAGACTGGGAGTTACTGTCAGGAGAAATCCTCACAGGGACCTAAGCAAAGCGGACCGACTTAGGCCATGCAGCATATCCCTGGAATAGGTCCCACAGACCGGCCCAACCCAGGGACCTGCTGTGCAGCAGATAGCCTGCTGTTTCCAAGAAAGAAGTACCCACCCACCACAGACTACCTCTTGGGACTGAGACACAGAGCTCCAACCTCAGACCTACAAAAGCCAGGAATCCCCAAGATCAACCCCCAGATAAGGATCCAAGGGGCAACTAGTTAACCCTAACAAAACTGACCAAACCAAGGGATACACAGGTCACAGCAGCAGATCATTAAATTTACAGCCAAAAACCCAGAAGCAGGGCAGCTGTCTTCAGGACTTCCCTGGGTGAGAGGAGAACCCTCTCAATGAACAAAGACCACAGTTAACACTCAGGTCTCTATCCCTGAGGGGAGCAGCTGCAACTCCTGAAAACCGTCAGCCATCCAGTGACTGTACCCAAAAAGCTGAGAAGAATTCCCTCAAGAAAAACCAGCTTTCTGCCAAGGGGATTCTCTCCACCACAAGATCCCCAGGAACCACCAGAAACTAAACCCCAAACACCTAAGATAGCCCAATGCGTAGAGGCCAGCGTAAAAGCTCAGCCAACAAAAGACAGAATAATATGGCATCTCCATAACCCAGTTATCCAGGGGCAAGTAGCCCTGGACACCCCAGCATAACTGAAATCCAGAAGAGGACCTAACAACTATGCTCATGAAGATGATAACAGAGGAAACAAATAAAATACGTAAAAACCTAGAGGAAGATAAACTCAAACAGAATATGGCCATCCATAAAGAAATAGAGGAAGTTACAGCCAAACAGTTTGTGGCCTTTAGAAAGGAAATGCTTAAATCACTGAATGAAATAAAAGAAACATGGGTTTTTTTCAAATAAACAGATGAAAGAATTGATGGATAAACAGGAAAATACAGTCAGACAGGTGAAGGAAATCAATAAAATGGCTCAAGATCTGAAGATAGAATTTAAAAAATTAAAGAAAACACAAATGGAGGAAATTGTGGAGAGAAAGAACTTAGGGAAGAAAACAGGAACTACAGAGGTTAGCATAACCAGTAGACTACAAGAAATGGAAGAAAGAATCTCAGGTGTAGAAGATACAATGGAAGAAATAGATGTATCTGTCAAATACAATGTTAAATCTAAAAAATTCCTGACACAGACTTTCCAAGAAATTCAAAACAACATAAAAAGACAAAACCTAAGAATAATAGGAATAGAGGACAAAGAATATTCCCTGCTCCAAGGCCAGTAAGTTTCCCCAACTGAAAGGAGAGGCCAATAAGAATACAAGAGGCCTATAGAACACCCAATAAATTAGACCAGAAAAGAAAATCCTCCTGCCACATAATAATCAAAACAATGAGTATACAGAACAATGAAAAAATACTAAAAGCTGCAAGGGAAAAAGGACAAGTATCATATAATGGCAAACCCATTAGAATCACACCTGACTTTTCAACAGAAACTATGAAAGCCAGAAGGGCCTGGACAGATATCATGCAGACCCTAAGAGAATACAGTTGTCAGCCCAGGCTACAGACATACCCCGCAAAACTCTCAGTCCTCATAGACGGAGAAAACAAGATATTCAATGAAAAAAACAAATTTCAACAATACCTACACACAAATCCAGTGTTACAGAAAACACTAGAAGGGAAAATACAACCCAAGAAAACTAGCTACTTTCAAGAAAACACAGGAAATAATTAACCTCACTACAGTAAAACAAACAACAATCAAGTACATAACCGTATGACCGCACCCAACCTCAAAATCAAAGGATCTAACAGCCACTGGTCATTAATCTCTCTAAACATCAGTGGACTCAACTCTCCAATGAAAAGACACAGACTAACAGAATGGATGCGTAAACAAAAAACCAAGCAACCTGGTACATACAAGAAACACACCTAAGTCACAAAGATAGACATTACCTGAGGGTAAAGGTTTGAAAGATGGCTTTCCAAGCAAATGAACCCAAGAAGCAAGCAGGAGTAGCCATTCTAATATCTGATAAATTAGACTTTCAACCAAAATTAATCAAAAGAGATGTGGAAGGACACTTCATACTCATCAAGGGAAAATTCCACCAGGAAGACATCACAATCCTGAACATCTATGCCCCAAATACAAGGGCACCCACATTTGTAAAAGAAACATTGATCAAACTTAAACGACACATAGATACCCACACATTAACAGTGGGAGACTTCAACACCCCACTCTCAACAAAGGACACGTCAATAAAACAGAAATTAAACAAAGAAACAATGTCTCTGAGAGAGGACATGAATCAAATGGACCTAACAGACATTTATAGAACCCTACACCCAAACACAAAAGAATTTACCTTCTTCTCAGCAACTCATGGAACCTTCTCCAAAATAGACCACATAGTTGGTCACAAAGCAAGCCTCAACAGATACAAGAAGATTGAAATAATCCCTTGTATCCTGTCTGATGACCATGGAATAAAGCAGGACCTCAACAACAACAGAAATAGTAAAAAGCCTACACATGCATGGAAACTGAACAACTTGTTACTAAATGACAGCTGGGTCAGGGAAGAAATAAAGAAAGAAATTAAAGTCTTTCTAGAAATCAATGACAATGAAGGCACAACATACCCAAACTTGTGGGACACAATGAAGGCAGTGCTAAGAGAAAAGTTCATAGCACTAAGTGCCTTCAAGAAGAAATTCGAGACAGTGCATTCAAACAACTTAATGGCTCACTTAAAAACCCTAGAAAAAGAAGAAGCAGAGACACGAAAAAGGAGTAGAAGGCTGGAAATAATCAAACTCAAGGCTGAAATCAATCAATTAGAAACAAATAAAACAATTCAAAGAATCAATGAAACCAAAAGCTGGTTCTTTGAGAAAATCACCAAGATACACAAACCCTTAGACAAGCTACCTAAAAGGCAGAGAGACACCATCCAAATCAACAAAATCACAAATGAAACGAGAGACATAACGACAGACAATGAGGAAATCCAAACAATCATTAGGACTTACTTCAAAATTCTATATGCCACAAAATTTGAAAATCTAAATGAAATGGACAATCTTTTTTTTTTTTTTTTTCAATGCAGTTTATTCAGGAACCTTGAACAATCCTCGGACCCTGGGGAAAGCCAGCCCACAGCTTAAATAGCCTCTGGGTAGCCAACCCAGGCGTGCCACGTGGGCAATGCAAATAGGTCCACATACATGGAAGCAAGCCAGATCCTCGGCCTTAGCCAAATGTGGAGTTGTTCGTGACAGAGAATGGACAATCTTGTTCATCGATTTGACTTACAAAAGCTGAATTTGGACCAGGTAATAAATTAAATAGTCCTATATCCCCCAAGGAAATAGAAGCTGTCATCGAAAGTCTCCCATCCAAAAAAAGCCCAGAACCAGAAGGCTTCAGCGCAGAATTCTACCAGACCTTCAAAGAACAGCTAACTCCAATTCTCTTCAAACTATTCCACAAAATAGAAACAGAAGGCATACTACCAAACTCATTCTATGAAGCCACAGTCACCTTGGTACCTAAACCTCACAAAGACCCAACAAAGAAAGATAATTTCACGCCAATCTCCCTTATGAACATTGATGCAAAAATACTCAACAAAATACTTGCAAACCGAATACAAGAACACATCAAAGATATCATCCACTATGACCAAGTAGGCTTCATCCCAGGTATGCAGGAGTGGTTCAATATACGGAAATCCATCAATGTGATCCACCATATTAACAAATTGAAAGAAAAAAACCACATGATAATCTCCCTAGATGCTGAAAAAACATTTGACAAAGTCCAACATCCATTCATGTTTAAAGTATTAAAAAGATCAGGGATACAAGGCACATATCTAAACATAGTAAAGGCGATATATAGCAAACCTATAGCCAACATCAAACTGAATGGAGAAAAACTTAAAGCAATCCCACTGAAATCAGGGACAAGACACAGCTGCCCACTTTCTCCATATCTCTTCAACATAGTTCTGGAAGCCTTTGCTAGAGCAATAAGACAGTTGAAGGAGATCAAGGGGATACAAATTGGAAAGGAAGAAGTCAAATTATCACTATTTGCAGATGATATGATAATATACGTGAGTGACCCCAAAAACTCTACCAGGGAACACCTACAGCTGATAAACACCTTCAGCAAAGTGGCCACATAGAAAATTAACGAAAAAAAAAAATCAGTAGCCCTCTTGTATACAAAAGACAAAAGGGCTGAGAAAGAAATTAGGGAAACAACACCCTTCACAATAGCCACAAATGACATAAAGTACCTTGGAGTAACACTAACAAAGAAAGTCAAAGACTCATATAAAAAAAAAATTTCAAGTCTCTGAAGAAAGAACTAGAAGAAGATATCAGAAAATGGAAATATCTTCCATGCTCATGGCTTGGCAGGATTAACAAAGTAAAAATGGCCATCTTACCAAAATCAATCTACAGATTCAATGCAATTCTCATCAAATTACCAACACAATTCTTTACAGACCTGGAAAGAAAAATTCTCAACTTCATATGGAATAACAAGAAACCCAAAATTGCTAAAAATATCCTCTATGATAAAAGATCTTCTGGAGGTATCTCCATCCCTGATTTTAAGCTGTATTATAGAGTAACAGTTATAAAAACCGCATGGAACTGGAATAGAAACAGAATGTTAGATCAATGGAACCAAACAGAGGAAGGAACCAGAAATAATGCCACACACTTATGGACACCTGATCTTTGACAAAGATGCCAAAACCATACAATGGAAAAAAGATAGCATTTCAACAAATGGTGCTGGTCTAACTGGATGTCTACATGTAAAAAAATGAAAATACTTATTTTCATACTTATCACCTTGCACAAAACTGAAGTCCAAGTGGATCAAAGACCTCAACATAAAACCGGACATATTAAATTGGTTAGCAAAAAAAAAGTGGGGAGTACCCTTGAACTCATTGGCACAGGAGACAACTTCCTGAACAGAACACCAAAAACACAGGCTCTAAGAGCAACAATCAATAAATGGGACCTCATGAAACTGAAAAGCTTCTGTAAAGCAAAGGACACCATCAACAAAACAAATTGACTGCCTTCAGACTGGGAAAGAATATTCACCAACCCTTTATCTGAGAAAGGGCTAATATCCAGTATATATAAAGAACTAAAAAAGCTAAAAAACAGCAAACCAAGTACTCCACTTAAAAAATGGGGAACAGAGCTAAACAGAGAACTCTCTGTAAAGGAATATTGAATGGCAGAGAAACACTTAAAGAAATGCTCAAAATCGTTAGCCATTAGGGAAATGCAAATCAAAACTACCCTGAGATTTCACCTTACACCCATCAGAATGGCCAAGATGAAAAACTCAAGTGACAACACATGCTGGAAAGATTGGGGAGAAAGGGGAACCCTCCTCCACAGCTGGTGGGAATGTAAACTTGTACAACCACTCTGGAAATCAATCTGTTGCTTTCTCAGACAACTAGTCATAGTGCTTCCTCAAGATCCAGCCATACCACTCCTAGGCACATATCCAAAAGGGGCTCAAGTACACAATGAAGACATTTGCTCAACCATGTTTTTGGCAGCTTTATTTGTAATAGCTAAAAGCTGCAAACAGCCCAGTTGCCCCTCAACTGAAGAATGGATGCAGAAGTTGTGGTACGTGTACACAATGGAGTACTACTCTGCAATGAAAAAGAAGGAAATCATGAAATTTGTAGGTAAATTGTGAGACCAAGAAAAGATCATCCAGAGTGAGCTATCCCAAAGGCAGAGGGACACACACAGTATATACTCACTAATATTGACATATAAAATAGGATAAACCTACTAAAACCTGTACATCTAAAGAAACTAATCAAGAGAGAGGACCCTGACTAAAATGCTCAATCCCCATCCAAAAAGGCAAAGAGGATAGACATCAGAAGAAGAAGAAAACAGGAAACAACCTAGGAACCTGCCACAGAGGACCTCTGAAAGCCTCTGCCCTGCAGACTATCAAAGCAGACACTGAGTCTTATGGCCAACTGTTGGGCAAAATGCAGGGAATCTTATGTAAGAATTGAGAAATAGTAAGATCTGGAGAGGACAGGAATCCCACAGAGAGAGCAACAGAACCAGAAAATTTGAACACATTGGTCTTCCCAGAGACTCATACTCCAACCAAGTACCATGCATGGAGATAACCTAGAAGCCCCGCACAGATGTAGTCCATGGCTGTGTAGTGTCCAAGTGGGTTACATATTAATGGGAAGAGGGACTGCCTCTGACATAATCTGATAGGCCAGTTCTTTGATCACCTCCCCCTGAGGGGAGAGAAGCCTTACCAGTCTACACAAGAAGACAATGCAGCCATTCCTGATATGATCTGATAGATTAAGATCAGAAGGAAGGAGAGGAGGAACTCCCCTATCAGTGGACTTGGGGAGGGGCATGCACGAAGAAGGGGAATGGAGGGTGAGACTAGGAGGGGAGGAGGGGCGGGCTTATGGGGGGGATACAAAGTGAATAAACTGTAATTAATAAAAAAATCAATAGACCTAGGTATGTAATACTTCTTCATTTCTCTCGTTATTCCTCATATTTCTATGTTACCTTAAAAAAAATCTCAGAAATATATATGCATTTCTCTATCCCTTCCCATTCTGCATGTTACATTCTTTAAAGCAACAGATTTCTAAAAGAATTGGCAGTTTTTCCTTGTACACTTGAATCTATCTTTCAATCACTGTGTGGTCTTAAATTAAAATATCAATCAGGCACTTCCTTTTTGAAATGTCTTGATGATTTTCTAAGTCCTACAGAATAAAGTCTAAGCTTACAGATCCAAACACTGAGAATAACTGTTTACTCCATGCTTTTGACTTTCATACACTCTGCCCTAGACCTTTTTCTCATCTTTTAAGTTTGGCTACCGAGCTTAACTTTTCCATGAAACAGCAGTGGTTCCAAACTGTAGGTTGAGGTCCATTGGGGGTGGAGTCAAATGACTCTTTCACAGGAGTCACCTAAGACCATCAGAAAACAGATGCTTACTCTGCAATTCATAACAGTAGTAAAATTACAGTTATGAAGTAGCAACAAGAATAATTTTATGGTTGGAGTCACCACAACATGAGGTCACAGCATTAGGAAGTATGAGGGCCAGCCTGAGTTAGAGGCTCCTATCTTCCACAATATCATTCTAAAATTTCCCCCACTACTTCATTTTCTTTTCTTTGAACTCTGTGCAATCAAAGACAGTATTTTATTCCTCTTTAAGCCCAGAAACTGGCAACAAGTAAACATGGAATTTACATGAAACAATGAATGAGTTGAGTAGACAAGGCATACGAAATAAACTAAATTTTCTTCCCCATAGCTAAATAGCTTTTTTCTGAGTATAACTATTAAGTTCCATCAAACAAATTTATCAAAATTTTAGCAAGGGGATCCAAGGGAAAATTCAGTTCACTTCTAATTCATTTGAATTATTTTTGTTTTGATACAATATCTTAGTCTGAAAGACAGGCTGACAAAATAAACCTCTGTGTCTTCAACCTCCCACACATCCTGAGATTACAGGTACTTACCACCATGCCCATTATAAATTTCTTGTTTTTAAAGATCTCTTAAATTATCCTTAAATAGTGTGTGTGTGTAAGTGTGTGCACAGTAAATGAGTTGTCTTCCTCAATCATTATTTAGTCTTGTTTTATGATCTCTCACTGAACCTGGAACTGGCTGTTCTCTGGCTGAAAAGTCCCTAAGCCATACCTGGACTCATCTGGCCAACCCATCACTCCCACCCCACACACACACACCAAGAGTTTCACGTGCACAATGTAAGAAACTGCTTTCATGTCAGTAGTGGTGATCAGAGCTCTCGTCCTCGTGCTTGTAGAGAAAACACTTTACCCACTAAGCCACCTTCTTAGCACCCCTATAATCCTCCTTTGTCTTAGTAAGCAAACATTTTTTAAGATATTTGATCAGGCTTAACAAATATATTTTTAAGTCAGTGAGATGGCTCAGTGAATAGGAGTACCACAATGACCTAAACTCCAGGCCACAGGACCCACAAGATGGAAAGAGAATCAGCATTTGAAGTTGTTCTCTCACCTCCACATGTATGTGCCCATAACACACAACAGCACAAAAGCCTGCATGTACATTCCTTATTACATTAAAAATATAATAAGGACAAAAGTACAACATTTTCTGGGAATTATATTTAGTAAGGTTTAAAGACTAGTAACTGCTGTGACTTGGAGAGATTGCTCTGCAAAAACACAACTTGATGCTCTCCCAGGTCCTGAGTTTGGTTCTTGGCATAGACACCAGGTGGGTCACAATTGCTAGTAACTCCAGCTCCAGGGGATCCAATGCCCTCTTCTGGACACCAGGGCACACGCACTCAGGCATGCATACCGGACACCCACACATAAAAAGAATAAAGATGCTACAATTAAAAGATGCACTTCACCATTTCATCACTTCTTCAGGCTCCCAAGTTCCAATTCTCTGTCATCTGTCCTAAGCACTGCAAGGCAGGACTACCAAAGTGCCCCAAATTTTCTGAAGCATGACTGAATTTCAGTTACCTTTTCCCCTAATGAGAAATACCTTTCATGGCAACTGTCTTTCACTAAAGTGAAAATAAATCAACACAAATGAAATGAGTTATTACAAATAAAGCAGAGATTACAAAATTTGGCGACAGAAAAATCAGTTTTCTTTTTAATTTTTTAAAATTTACTTATGCATAGAAGTGTTTTCCCTGCATGCATGTACATGTACCAGGTGGCCAAAGAGATCAGAAGAGGGCATCAGATTCCTTTGAACTGTAGTTATGGATAGTTTAACCACCATGTGGGTGCTAGAAATTAAACCCATGTCCTCTACAAGCTCAATAAGTGCCCTTACAGCTGAACCATCTCTTTAATCTCCAAAAATTGTCAGTCCTGGCTGACTTACACAAGACTGTGAAAATCAATCCTTCAGGTTCTCCCACTTGCCAAATCTACTTGTGTCAGATCTGTTTGTGTCTCTTTAAAGAGTCCTGGTAGTGTGTGTGTGTGCATGCTTGCACTCGAAAGAAAGAGAGAGTGGATCTGTAATTGAAGCATTTATGCTAACTGAACCTAATGTCATTTTCATTAAATGATTCTTTAATATTCATCAAAAATAAAATGAACTTATTTTAATCAATTATAAACCTTTCACTTTAGAAATTAATCAACTGACATTTTTTTTTTTAAATAAGAGGGCCAGTCTTGAGTGTTTCAATAATAGCTTGTTACATAAAATGCCTCAAAATTTTCTCATAAGACCAGCAATGTAGCTCAATGGGTAAGGACACCTAGCAACATCTGAATTTGATCTCTAGAATTCACATGGAGGAAAGAGGGAATCCACTTCCACAAGTTGTCATCTGTGCTCCACAACTGTACCATATCAAACTGATAGGAGCAACACTGACACACATGCACATAGCTAAAAGAAAAAAAAATAACATACACTATTCCATATACACCACAACTCTCCTGCAATTCAATCCATTTTTATCTAGGTATCTGTCATTTTTAACATGGTACCTTCCCATCTCTGAATATACTGCTTCCAATTCCAATTCTAAATTGGATCAGCTTTTCCAATTTAGAATAAAATTTTAAACACAGAATGTGTGCAGACTAAAATAAAGATCATCATTTTTTAAAAACAAATTTGATCAATCTTTTACAATTTTGTAATACAGAAAAATGCAAAGAGTAATATTTTACGTTTAAAAAGCAGCACAAGGATACCTCACATAAAACATCTTATTTGTGAATTTTATGTTTTATTAATCTACAACAATTCCTTTTTTCTCTTGAGTTAAAGTTGTCCAGTGTATTTGGTGTCCCTCAAAAGACAAACAAACAACCAAAAAAAAAAAAAAAAAAGTAACACCAGAAAAGACACAGACGTTAAAATAGCAAGTCTCCATGAAGGTTTAGAAGACACTGTCTTTGTAACATGGGGAAAGGAGAGACAAAGGAGATAAAAACTGGAGAATAGGATAACAACAAATCTGTTCTTCCAAAACTAATGGTCCATGTTTATGAAACAACAATGTTCCAGAAAGTGAATATCAGTGTTACACAACAGAAAGTAAGAAAAAGGCCACAGGAAAACTGTGACATTCAAACCCCAACCACATAAGCATACATTTGTCTCTGGCCTAGATGATTAATTTTACATAAAAGAAGTAAATACAACCAATCAAGGAATGTTACAATGCCAAATTAGCCACAATCGTGAGAGTTAAGCTACCACAGAAATTTTCTTACTGACCATCCAGGTCAACTCCCACTGCACTCAGAAGACACTGAGGCCCTGCGTCCTAACTTCCAGGGACGGCTGGGATTCAGGAAAGCTGGGATTCTTTGCTCACTAACCTATGCTACAGAGTCTCTGCCTTTAGATGCTTTTTATTTACCATAAACCATGCATATAAAATGAAGTTCTGTCAAATCTAACATAAGCATTGTGGAAGCTAAAACAAAAGTAAACATAGCATAGCACTTACTGTTCACACCAATTTAAAAACAAAATTAAGTAACAATCCACAAGGAAATCAACAAAATGTCCTAACTAAAAGGAAAAAAGAAATGCTTTGGTATTTTGAAATTTTCAGCCACTTAGATAAAGGATATAATGTTCGAAATAGTAAGTACTTCTTTGGATCTATGACAACAAGAAGAAATGTAACAAGGCCCATCTTTGTGTAGATTCTTTACAACCAAATCATTCAGCAGATTTTTGTTGCCATACTCATTTAAACAGTAGCTGGTCTTTCAAGGTTCTTCTCAAACCCCAGTTGTTCATTCTTTCCGAATTTTGCCACAGGTTTGTATACTCTACATACATATCACTACGATCTGAAGACGCCCCCCTTCCTTTAGAGCCAATCAAAAGGAGCCTGCTTAAAATGTAAACACTCTTTTGCTTTAGATTTAGAGCCTCTGGGATGTGTATCCAAACTGATAGCACTGCATTGTTTTTGCCTGTTCAACACAAGTAAACTTGATACAGGCAATTAATCTAAGGTACAATTCAACCCCGCCCCTGTTATTTATAATTTTCTATAAAATTGAATTGTTTAAAGCTTTGTTTTAACCTCGGAAAAGTGGGGATGGGAAGGAGCAGAAGCCTAAGGTGGCTAAGTATGTTAGCTGCAGGTGCAAAACATGAACCAGTTTTCTTCAAAAGGCTAATTGGTATCTTTTAAAACCCTTGTTTTCAACAAAACTTTATGTAACACCACCCGGAAACACAGGACATTTCCAATTTGGGATAGAGGAGGGGGCAGTTCTGCTCCCTGAAAAAACATAGAATCCTGAGGTTCTCCTCTCACTTTCCCAGTTGCTTTCAGTAAGGTACAATCATGGCCAGCTTGGGACCCTTCTTGTTTTGTACGCCTACACAATCTTGGGCATAATTTGGGACAAATAACCTACTGATTAGACTCTCCCTCCTGTGTATGTAGGCTCTCACTTAATTAGAAACTGTACCTCGGAATCCTGTCTCGCACCGCCATTGCATAAGAGGAGATAAACTGACCTTCTCTACCTGGAGAACAACTCTGGCAAATAGATTTATCTCTGGGAAATAAGAAGGGGCGATATGTCCCTTCATACTGGATTCCCTCAAAGCATCCCCCTCCGGGCCTAGGAAGTCCAGCTCCTTCCCTAGCCCAGAGTCTCACCCAGCACTGTCTGATCTCTAAATGAGATCTGGAATCCTGTACCTCTGTAGGGCACCCTCAGGTTGTTTTTTGAGAGGTCGACATAGCTGAACTTGTCCATCAGGCTCCAGGACTTGGGCAGTGGAGTCTTCTGCTGGTCCACGGCCAGGTAGAGGCTCTTCAAATGCTCTGTGGCTCCGCTCACAAAGAGGCTGCCGCACTACTCAAACTCTCCAGGGCTGGGACCTGAACACCTGCAGCTGATACCGGAATGTCTGCGGCCACAGAGGAACATGGCCAGGCCAGGTAGAGCGCTGGCGTGGTTGGCCGCTGAGGGGGTGAACAGGGGCGGCATGGGTGGCGGCATGGGTGGCAGCAGGTGGAGCAGCATGGAGGCCACCTCAGTCCCTAAGCCTCCACCGGGGTGAGCCAGCCTGGGAGGAGTCGATGCTGGCGGCCATAGGCGCGGGCAGGGCATCTCCAGAGCCAGAGGCCCCATTGTCAGCTGGTGGCAGAGGCTGCTCAGACATCCATGCAGAGACTCAGAGAGCTGCTCCTCCACTAGTCACCGCTTCCTCCTGTGCTTCCCTGGTCGCTCTGTCACTGTGACGCCCAGAGGCGCTGTCACTGTGACGCCTAGTCTGCGTGCCCCGGAAGTCGGAGCGCAGCGGTGGAGGAGACCCGCTGGGGGTGGGCCTGGGGGCATGAGGAAGCCTCCGCCAGTCGCTGGCGGCCAGGAGACCAGTAGTGGTGGGACAGCAAGGGGTGCTGGCTGTTTGGCAGCCTCTCAGGTGCAGGCACAGCCCTGCTTCTCTCCTTGAGCAATTCCCTCAGACTCAGTGAGCCTGCTTTGCACCCAGGGAGAGAAATTGAGCCCTGCTGGGCCACAGGGAGCTTAGCCAGGGATTCCCTAGTGGGTCCATAAAGGGCCACAGGAAACAATTTCTGAAGGAGAAGTCTCTCTCTTAAAACAGTTACTCTTTCTTTATTTAATTGATGAATGAGGAGTCCCTGCGAACTACGGGGGGGGGGGGGGGGGGGAGGAGCCACTTTAGGAATACCAAAGAAGACATGCAGATGGTCAAAGGTCAGGAACTGGAAATGCTTGTGTGTTTAGGAAGGGCTTCTGGAGATGTCTAAACATTTTCTGAGCGCATTAATTCTCATCATAGGCCTCTCTGTTAGGTAGCAAAAAAATTATGCTCATTTTTTAACATGGGAATCTTTACTTGCTGCATAGCAAATACCCCCAAACTCAGGCCTAGAGACCTGGGTGGTAACTGTGGTCCTGATTAGTCAAGAGGGCTCTCCTCTCACCGGGAGAAGTCCTGGGGGCAGTGATCAGCTGCGGTAATCTGTGGCGGGTGAGTACTGCTCTGGTGTCTTGGGGCACTCAGTTCTGTCTCTTTGCAATCTGCAGTCTGCTAGACTTTCCCTAGGTGACCCCAGCAGCACGGTTTCTTCCTTCTCTGTGGGGTCCTCTCCGGACAGGGGTTCCCAGTCCCTGTTGTACTGGGGTGCACAGCTTGTCTGTACCGCTGAGCTGAGCGCAAAGCTCTCTGCGCGCGGCAGGAGCTCGGCTGTGATTGTGGCAGAGACCTTCCGGGGAGAGACTGGGTGACCTGCGATCAGACCCGCAACCCTGCTTCCCCGTATGGTCCCCCCGCGACTGGGACTCCCAGTCTCAGGTACCCTTGTGCCCACGGATCAGCCTGGGAAAGTGGCTGGGACCCGCCCGCTTGCGACTCCAGCCCGGAGACCCAAAGCCGCGTTACCCGGGATTTCTTCTGGGTTCTGGCTGGGTAGCCATGAGTGGACCCGACCGATTCCCACGCCGTGGGAACCTCCCCTCACCTGGGAAACACGATCGATGTAGTTTCAGGGCCCCGAGTTCAGTCTCCTGGTCTCTGTTCGGAAAGTGTTGTCCTGCTGCTCAGACGCGCTGTTTTCCCCGGCGCTGCCATCTTGGCTCCCAAGATTTATTATTAAAGATATCTGTGGAGCAGGTTTCTTCTGACTTAGTAACTGTTCTATTGCTAGGAAAAAAAAAAAAAGTGACTCATAAAAGAACGCATTTACTTTAGAGGCTTACAGTTTTAAAGGTTAGTCCATGATCACCAGGACAGAAAGCATGACAGCAGACAGTTAGGCTTTGTGATGGAGAAGTAGCAGAGAGCTCATAAATTGATCTGAAAGTTGCAGGCAGAGAGCCAGAGACCTAGAAAGCAAAAGAGAGAAAGAGAAAAAGAGACAGAGATGGGGCTAGTGTGAGTTTTTGACACCTCAAAGCCCAACACCAGATCTATGCTTCCTCCAATATGGAACCTCCTAATCCTTTTCAAACAATGCCACTAACTGAAGACCAGTTAAGTATTCAAAGATACGAGCCTATGGGAGCCATTCTCATTCAAATCACCACACCTTCCCTGTGTCTTCTGCTTGAATGACCTTATCCCAGACATTCAAAGTGTGTTGGCTGTGGCTGTGAGTCACCTTACCACTTGATTTAGAAAGAATCTGATGACAAGCTCAGAGATATGGTCACTGGCCTGATTCCTTTCCCCAGGAATAATAAGGACACCACATCATTACTAGCTATTGGCCAGAAGTGGCCCTCAGTGGGGACCTCTTCAAAATGGCAGCAGATTTTATCAAAGTGTGCATATCAAGAAGAAAACAGCACCAGAACAAAACCCAGGATGCGGTGACACGTTGTCATTTTGCCATAACGTCTATTAAAAGTAAACTGCTAATCCAGCTCACTTTCATGCAAAGAGACTTTGACAAGGCCATTTACAACAGAATTTGACATCTATGAAAAGCTCTGGTTCCTTTGACTCCAGGAGACTGCACTTGGTCCAACATTATCACATCAAGTTTCTAAACCAGAGGCTGACAAACCTCTTCTGCAATAAACTATGTACTTGGTATGTTAGGTCATGTGGGCCATATGTATCCATTGAAACTACTCTTCTTCACCGTTGTGGATGAAGTTAGTCACTGACAACATGCAAACAAATGGATGTGATTTTATGTCAATAATACATTTTTTTTCAAAAAATATGCAATAAGCTGGACACTACAAGATGTGGTTAGTGAAACCTGCTCTATATAAGACCATACCCCTAAGAGTACATTCCCAGATGTCAAGAAGTTCAGTTTGTTACCCACAATATATATGGTATCCCTACCCTGTAAGACCTTGTGCCACACCCAAACAGGTTTTGGATACTTCTGCAGCGAGCCTGTGACAAATAAAAATAAATGTCCATGATGATTCCAGGGTAGTGAACTCCAGCAAGAAGAGGTCCAATCTGGGGTTAGTTTTCACTTTGTTTTTAATTAATCAACCTTTATGCATATAGAATGCTCTGTTGGTTGTGGGAATAAGGAAGGAAGAGGAATTACAGGCAATATTGAAGTCAGTCAGGGCACCAGGTTGTGAGAAAGAAGGACTGAGAGCCAGCTGCTGCTCTTTAGAAACACATGCTTCTAGTACAGGGGCAGATAGACCAAGGTCTGAAAAGGAAGGGTTCTGCATCTGAATCAACATGTTGTCTTGGACAGAACACAAAGGTGGCACTGCTGGTGATTGACACACACCAAAGTAGAGTGTTCCTGAAGTCCAGGGTTGAGGGCAGAAATGGCCTACTGAGTCACATGGGACAATACAAATGTGCTACTTTATATCATGATTTTTTTTTTTTTAGAAATTATTACAATGCAGTGTTCACAAAACAAAAACCATGTGGAAAACCAGTTATTTAAGCAGAAACTGCATGTTTCATTCATCTGTTCTTGATGATTTTGGACAAAAAAAATCATAATTTTGGATGGGATACTCTTCATTAATAATGATTTGACAAGTTAATACAGTCTAAAATGGGACCAGCCTTAGGTCACCAGACATCCCCTGGAAAAGACTCGGGCGGGTTCCACGGGCACCCCAGGAGCCAGCCCGGAGCCAGAGCCGGGGACCCAGGTTCCGGCACAGAGCCCTGCCTGCCTGCGCGCCTGATTCGCCGCCGGAGATAGAAACGGCGGGTCTGATCTCAGAGCACTCAGCTCACCCCCAACCTGAAAAGGTCCCCGGAAAATTACCCAGCTTAGGGAGCCACTCGGGCTCCCAAAAGCCGCAAAGGCAGACACAGGCAGTTTCTGCGCACCAGACAGCTGGCAGAGACTGAGCCGCCATCACACAGCTGTGCTCCAGGCACAGGCAAATTTCTGTGGCCAGCCAGCTGGCGGACACTGAGCAGTGTGCACCAGGGCAAAAAAAGACAATAGGAGTCCGTGTCTCCAGAGAATCCACGGGGAAGGAAGGAAACTGTACTGATCTAAATCACCCAATCCTTCCCTAGAAAAAGTCTAGCAGTCTAGTGGGGCCGAGGCGCCAGCACTCAGCTGTGCTCCAGACACAAGCACAAACAGTTGAGGCACACCTGATGTCCAACTGGGTCACAGCAGCTGATCATTAAATTTGCAACAAGAAACCCAGAAACAGGGCAGCTGCCCTCAGGACTTCCCTGGGTGAGAGGAGAACCCTCTCGACTAACAAAGACCACAGTTACCACTCGGGTCTATATCCCTGAGGTGAGCAACTCCTGAAAAAACACCAGCCATCCAGGGACTATACCCAAAAAGCTGAGAAGACATCCTTCAGGAAAAACCAGCTTTCTGCAAAGGGGATTCTCTCCACCACAGGATCCCCAGGAACCACCAGAAAATAACCCCAAACTCCTAAGATAACACAATGGGTAGAGGCCAGCGTAAAAGCTCAAGCAACAAAAGACAGAGCAATATGGCATCTCCAGAACCCAGTTACCCAGGGGCAAGTAGCCCTGGACACCCCACCATAACTGAAATCCAAGAAGATGACCTAACAAGTATGCTCATGAAGCTGATAACAGAGGAAACAAATAAGATTCGTAAAGACATAGAGGAAGATAAACTCAAACAGAATATTGCCATCCGTAAAGAAATAGAGGAAGCTGCAGCCAAACAGTTTATGGCCTTTAGAAAGGAAATGCTTAAAACACTGAATGAAATGATAGAAACAGAGTTGAAGGAACTAAAAGAAAAACAGGAAAGTACAATCAGACAGGTGAAGGAAGTAAACAAAACAACTCAAGACCTGAAGATAGAATTGGAAAAATTAAAGAAAACACAAATGGAAGAAATAATGGAAAGGAAGAATCTAGGGAAGAAAACAGGAACTACAGAGATAAGCATAACCAACAGACTACAAGAGATGGAAGAAAGAATCTCAGGTGTAGAAGATACAATGGAAGAAATCGATGTATCTGTCAAAGAAAATGTTAAATCTGAAAAATTCCTGACACAGACCGTCCAAGAAATGCAAGACAATATGAAAAGACAAAACCTAAGAATAATAGGTATAGAGGAAAAAGAAGACTCCCTTCTCCAAGGCCCAGAAAATATTTTCAACAAAATCATTGAAGAAAATTTCCCCAAGCTAAAGGAGAGGCCAATTAGAATACATGAGGCCTACAGAACACCCAGCAAATTTGACCAGAAAAGAAAATCCTCCCGCCACATAATAATCAAAACAGTAAGTATACAGAACAAAGAAAAAATACTAAAAGCTGCAAGGGAAAAAGGCCAAGTAACATATAATGGCAAACCCATTAGAATCACACCTGACTTTTCAACAGAGACTATGAAAGCCAGAAGGGCCTGGACAGATATCATGCAGACCCTAAGAGAACACAGATGTCAGCCCAGGCTACTATACCAAGCAAAACTCTCAGTCCTCATAGATGGAGAAAACAAGATATTCAATGACAAAAACAAATTTCAACAATACCTACAAACAAATCCAGCATTACAGAAGACACTGGAAGGGAAAATACAACCCAAGAAAGCTAGCTACATTCAAGAAAACAAAGGAAATAAATAACCTCACTTCAGTAAAACAAAAAGCAACCAAACACACAACCTGATGACCACAGCCAACATCAAAATCAAGAGATCTAACAGCCACTGGTCATTAATCTCTCTCAACATCAATGGACTCAACTCTCCAATAAAAAGACACAGATTAACAGAATGGATACGTAAACAAAACCCAGCAATCTGTTGCATACAAGAAACACACCTAAGACACAAAGATAGACATCACCTGAGGGTAAAGGGTTGGAAGACGACTTTCCAAGCAAACGGACCCAAGAAGCAAGCAGGAGTAGCCATTCTAATATCTGATAAAATAGACTTTCAACCAAAATTAATCAAAAGAGATGGGGAAGGACACTTCATACTCATCAAGGGAAAATTCCACCAGGAAGACATCACAATCCTGAACATATATGCCCCAAATACAAGGGCACCCACATTTGTGAAAGAAACATTGATAAAATTTAAAGCACATATAGATCCACACACATTAATAGTGGGAGACTTCAACACCCCACTCTCAACAAAGGACAGGTCAACCAAACAGAAATTAAAGGGATATAATGTTCGAAATAGTAAGTACTTCTTTGGATCTATGAGAACAAGAAGAAATGTAACAAGGCCCATCTTTGTGTAGATTCTTTACAACCAAATCATTCAGCAGATTTCTGTTGCCACACTCATTTAAACAGTAGCTGATTTTTCAAGGTTCTTCTCAAACCCCAGTTGTTCATTCTTTCTGAATGTTGCCACAGATTTGTATACCTACATATCACCAGGATCTGAAGAACCCTCTTCCTTTAGAGCCTATCAAAAAGGGCCTGCTTAGAATGTAAACACTCTTCTGCTGTAGATTTAGAGACTCTGGGATGTGTATCCAAACTGATATCACTGCATTATTTTTTGCCTGTTCCACACAAGTAAACTTGATGCAGGCAATTAATCTGAGGTACAATTCAAGCCTGTCATTCATAATTTTTGACACAATTGAATTGTTTAAAGCTTTGTTTTAATCTCGAAAAAGTTGGGATGGAAAGGAGAAGCCTAAGGTGGCTAAGTATGTTAGATGCAGGTGCAAAACATAAGCCAGTTTTCTTCAAAAGGCTAATTGGTATCTTTTAAAACCCGTGTTTTCAACAAAACTTTATGTAACACCACCTGGAAACACAGGACATTTCCAATTTGGTATAGAGGAGGGGGCAGTTCTGCTCCCTGAAAAAACAGGGAATCCTGAGATTCCCCTCTCACTTTCCCAGTTGCTTTCAGTAAGGTACAATATTGGCCAGCTTGGGTCCCTTCTCGTTTTGTACCCCTACACAATCTTGGGCGTAATTTGGGACAAATAACCCACTGATTAGGCTCTTCCTCCTATGTATGTAGGCTCTCACTTAAT
Organism: Meriones unguiculatus; assembly: GCF_030254825.1. Taxonomy (NCBI): domain Eukaryota; kingdom Metazoa; phylum Chordata; class Mammalia; order Rodentia; family Muridae; genus Meriones; species Meriones unguiculatus. The sequence goes on along the minus strand of NC_083369.1, from coordinate 157,693,426 downwards.
TAGAAACTGTACCTTGGAATCCTGTCACGTACCGCCACTGCATAAGAGTAGATAACCTGACCCTCTCTACCTGGAGAAAAATGTAACCCAACCCTGGCCAATATATTTATCTCAGGTAAATAGAAAGGGGCGATGTGTCCCATCATCGGGGATTCCCTCAAATCATCCCCCTCTGGGCCTAAGAAGCCCAGCTCCTTCCCTAGCCCAGAGCCTCACCCAGCACTGTCTGATCTCTAAGTGAGACCTGGAATCCTGTACCTCTGTAGTGCACCCGAGAGGTCGATGTAGCTGAACTTGTCATTCAGGCTCCAGGACCTGGGCAGTGGAGTCTTCTTCTGGTCCACGGCCGGGTAGAGGCTCTTCAAACGCTCTGTGGCTCCTGCTCAGAAACAGGCCTCCGCACTACTCGAACTCTCCAGGGCCGGGACCTGAACACCTGCAGATGATCCCGGAATGCCTGCAGCCCAGCCAGGGACATGGCGTGGCCAGGCGGAGCGCTGGCGAATTTGGCCTCTGCAGCGGTGGCCAGGGGCTGCATGAGTGCTGGCGGGTGGGGCAGCATGGAGGCCACCTCAGTTCCTAAGCCTCCACCGGGTGAGCCAGCCTGGGAGGAGTCGATGCTGGAGGCCATGGGCGCCGGCAGGGCATCTCCGGAGCCAGAGGCCCCACTGTTGGCTGGTGGCAGAGGCTGCTCAGACATGCCTGCAGCCACTCAGAGAGCGGCTTTTCCACTAGTCACCGCTTCCTCCCGTGCTTCCCTGGTCTCTGTCACTATGACGCCCAGAGGCGCTGTCACTGTGATGCCCAGAGGCGCTGTCACTGTGACGCCTAGTCTGCGCGCCCCGGAAGTCGGAGCGCAGCGGTGGAGGAGACCCGCTGGGGGTGGGCCTGGGGGCACGAGGAAGCCTCCGCCAGGCGCTGGCGGTCAGGTGACCCGGAGTGGTGGGACAGCAAGGGGTGCTGGCTGGCGGGCATGGATGAGGTGGGGAAAAGAAGCAGAGAGCCTGCGAGGGGCGCTGCTCTCCCGTCTGTTTCCGGTGGGCAGACAGGCTGTGGAGATTCTGCGCGGGGGTGGCGCCAGCTGAGGGGGTGGTGCCAGGTGCGCCTGCCTGCTGGTTGTTTGGCAGCCTTGGAGACTCTGTGCGGAGGTGGCTCCAGCTGAGGGGGTGGTGCCAGGTGCGCCTGCCTGCTGGTTGTTTGGCAGCCTCTCAGGTTCAGGCTCAGCCCTGCTTCTCTCCTTGAGCCATTCCCTCAGACTCAGCGAGCCTGCTTTGCACCCAGGGAGAGCAATTGAGCCCTGCTGGACCACAGGGAGCTTAGCCAGGGATTCCCTAGTGAGTCCATAAAGGGCCGCAGGAAACCATACATGAAGGAGAAGTCTCTCTCTTAAAACAGTTAGTCTTTCGTTATTTAATTAAAGGATGAGGAGTCCCTGCGAAGTTCCTGGAGGCAAAAGGAGCCACTTTGGGAATACCAACCAAGACAGATAGATGGTCAAAGGGCAGGAAGGGGAAATGCTTGTGCATTTAGGAAGGGCTTCTGGAGATTTCTAATCATTTTATGAGCGCATTAATTCTCATCATAGGCCTCTTTGTTTGGTAGCAAAAAATTATGCCCTTTTTTTAACATGGGAATCCGTACTTGCTGCATAGCAAACACCCCCAAAGTCAGTGACATACGATTTATTATTAAACATATCTGTGGAGCAGGTTTCTCCTGACTTCGTAACTGACCTATTGCTAAAAAAAAAAAAGAGAGAAAAAAAAAAATACCCACTCATGACTCAGGTGACTCGTGTAAAAGAACGCTTATACTTAGAGGTTTACTCACAGTTTTAATGTGTTAGTCCATGATCACCAGGACAGGAAGCATGACAGCAGAGAGTTAGGCTTTGTGGTGGAGAAATAGCAGAAGAGCTCACAAATTGATCTGAAAGTTGCAGGCAGAGAGCCAGAGACCTAGAGAGGAAAACAGAGAAAGAGGAAAACAGATAGAGATTGGGGCTGGTGTGAGTTTTTGACAACTCAAAGCCCAACACCAGAGATATACTTCCTCCAATATGGAACCTCCTAATCCTTTTCAAACAATTCCACTAACTGGAGACCAGTTAAGTATTCAAAGATACGAGCCTATGGGAGCCATTCTCATTCAAACCACCACACCTTCCCTGTGTCTTCTGCTTGAATGAGCTTATCTCAGACATTCAAAGTGTGTTGGCTGTGGCTGTGAGCCACCTTAGCACTTGACTTAGGAAGGATCTGATGACAAGCTAACAGATATGGTCACTGGCTGGATTCCTTTCCCCAGGAAAAATAAGGACACCACATCATTACTAGCTATTGGCCAGAAGGGGCCCTCAGAGTGGACCTCTTCAAAATGACAGCAGATTTTACCAAAGTGTGCATATCAAGAAGACAACAGCACCAGAACCAAACCCAGGATGAGGTGACACATTGTCATTTTTGCCATAATGTCTATTAAAAGTAAACTGCTAATCCAGCTCACTTCCATGCAGAGAGGCTTTGACAAGACTAATAACTAATTTCATCTCAAAGAGTACAATTGCTTGAGAAATATCTGAGAGAGAATTGAAAAGAGATACAAATATTACTGAACATACTTGGAATTTCATGATTCATCCAATTCATATTAGGGAGATACACCCAGTGAACATGTTCACATTGTCATCTGGGAACCAGCTTTGAAAATCCAGATTTAAAAATGACCCCAAGTCCATAACTGTGTGTGATGACTCATCTTGGCTCTCACCTTCACACACCTAAGAAGAGGGAATCTCAACAGAGGAATTGCCATCAGGTTAGCCTGTGGGCAAGTACGTGGGGCATTCTTCTTGATTTCTAGTTGATGTAGTGTGGCATAGTCCACTGTGGGCCTTTGGCATGTTCCTCAGGCTAGAGAACTTGGACCTGTATAAGAAAGATTATTGAAACTCAGCTCGCATGTGGACCAGCAAGCAGTGTTCTTCTGTGGTCTCTGCTTCAGTTCCTGCCTTCTGCATCCTCCTTTGACTTCCCTCAAGGCTGAACTATAACACAGAAGTGTAAGCCAGATAACCCTTTCCTCCACTAATCAGCTTTTGGTCATTTTGTTTATTCATAGCAAAAGAAAGCAAACTCAGACAGCCAGCCTATGCCTGTACTCTTCACCCTGACCCTACCATGTTTGGTTCTGAGGTCTCTATGCCTCGCTCAACTCAACTCTGTCGGCCAAGGACCAGTTTTTCTGTGCTTCCGTGGCTTGTCTCACTCTGTACTGACTCAATAGGTACAAATCAAATGGACTTAATGTTTCCTGAGTATGCTGAACAAGCATTCAGCTTCTTTTTGTTGTGGTGCCAACTGGTGCTCTCATGATTAATAACTGCTGAGGCTCTAACAATGTGGCCAAAGCATCTTCTCAAACAGAAATTGCAAAGGTAAATACCCCAGACAACCACTGTAGGAGAGTGAACAGTGCCAGGTGGAGAATAATAACAAACTGATGGGCATGAAATCACAAATCATTGTGCTTATAAATACTTCACAGGATGACGAAAACACCTGTGTGAGGCAGGGCTTGCCAGTGGGTCACCCGTAGGTGGTCTGAAGTTTCTGAATTCCTAGAGCTGAAACTGCCAACCTATTATAGATGTATCTGTAATTGGATCTATCTCCTGTTTGCCTGGGTCACCAAGGAGTCAAACGCTGTTGTTGCTTGTCTCTACCTACCTTGGGTAAAACAAAGCACCAGTTATGCCAGAATTGTCACATAAATTAATGTGTGACATATATGTCAATCAATCAGTAAATCTTATAAGATGGAGAATGTAGCTCCATTGTTAGTGTTTGTCTAGCATTCATGAAACCCTGAGTTTGATTCCTGGTACTGCAGAAATCAGGCATAGTTGTAAATGCCTGATAGCCCACAACTGGTAGGTTGATTGCAGGAGTATCAGAACTCTGCATCATCTTCAGCTAAATAGCAATTTTGAAGTCAGCCTGAAATATATGAAACTCTGAAAAAAAAATAGCTGGGTGGTGGTGGTGCACACCATTAATCCCAGCACTCAGAAGGCAGAAGCAGTTAGATCTGTGAGTTCAAGGCTAGCCTGGTCTACATACTGAGTTGCATTACAGCCAAGGACACACAGTTCAATTCCCAGCAATACATGGTGGCTCACAACTGTCTATAACTTGTTTGAAGGATTTTCATGCTCTTTTCTAGCCTTAATGCAGGCAAAACACACATACTCATAAAACAAAAACAACAAAAATAACAAGACATTTTTATGTTTTAAATGTCTTTAAAAAGATTACAGTGCTGGAGGCATAACACTTGCCTTGTGCATGTGAGATCCTGAGATTTCTGTATGGAGATTTGAATGAGAAATGCCCCCAAATCTTGGTCTCTGGTTGATGACTCTGGTTGAGGAGGTTTGGGAGTAAGTATATTTCTAGGAGTGGGTGTTGAGTGCTTAATGCCTCTCTCTACTTCCCAGGTCACTCTTTTTTCTTCATGCTTGTGGTACATGAAGTGTGTTCTCAACTTCCTGTTCCTGATGCCATGCTTTCTGCTTGTGCCCATGCCTCTGCTCTCCCATCGCAGACTCATAAACCTTAAGTTATGTATGGTTAAACTGGAGCGCTAAACCCAAATAAACTCTTTCTTCCATAAGTTAGCATGACATCATGTTTAAGCACAATAGAAATGTAATTAATATTGGGTCTCAAAAAATGACAAGTGTTAGGTAAGCTTTTATCATGGCTAACAATCACTGCTGTGCTTTTCCCACTTGGAACACAAACAAGTGATTCCTAGCTATTTGTACAATGGATTTGTGTAAATCTAAAATATCCCATAGATTGGAATAGAGAATTCTGGTCAGCTCAATATCTTGAAATCCCAGAGGCTGTCTGGAATATTCTGGGTTTCATTTCCTATAGCAAATTAACTATGGAATATGGAATACTTTAAATCAAATAGTTTCATCCTCTTTCCAAAAGCAGCTCTGAAGTTTTGAAATATATATATATATATATATATATATATATATATGAAGGTTTTAATATATATTAAGATATATTTGGATACATATATATATATACACACGCACATTTATATGGTGGGCAGTGGTGGTACAGGCCTTTAATCTAGGCAGTTGGGAGGCATAGGCAGGTAGCTCTCATGTTAAAGGCCAGACTCCTGTACAGAGTGATTTCCAAGATTGCCAAGGCTACACAGAGAAACCTTGTTTTGAAAAACCACTATATATATAAAGAGAGAGAGAGAGATTTTATCAACTTTTGAACGTTTGAAACAGAGGTAGGAATTTAAAAAATTGTTGTTGTTCAATAGAGGAGTCACATACTTAAGAAACTCTTCCCAGGCTCTGATGCCTTCTCCTTGCTTTGGTTTTGGTATGGAACAAGTATTATCTCAAAGAACCTCATGTTGGAAGCCTGGTCTCAATGTGGTGGTTTTAAAGAGAGGTGGAATGTTTAAGAGATGGGAGTCTTGTAAAAGGTCAATATGTCCTTGTTTCATGCCCTTAGGAGGGATGAAAGACGTTACCATGGAATCCTGGTTCATTCCCTTGAGAGTGGGCTCTAGTCCACAGAGAAAAACTGGCTTTCTATATGTGCTCCTACTATACTGTCTACCTTTTTCAAGTATAGCCAGAAAGCTACCCTAGAATTGAACAGAAAAGTCAAGTCCATACACTTGGACTTCCAGGACCATAGCTAAGGAAATGTATGTTCTTTAAATTTTCCCAGCCTCATTGCCTTATTGCCTCATTGTCTTATAGCAAAATGGACAAATACATCCCACATATAAATGTCTCTGTCATCTGATCTGGGCACTGACACACTTTTTTTGGACCTGTATGTGCATATATGCCACCCACCTTGTGGGAACTGGTCCCTCATGTCAGACTTTGCTTGATGTGCAGGGCTCATCTAAACTTTTGGCTGTTGTACACTAAATCCACTTTCTGGCCCTACACAGAATACATTTTCTTCACCCCCTAACATGCTCTCATCCCTTCTAACACTTTCCAGCCAAGTAATTTGGTCAAAAAGTGAGGGGGGTAGAAAGAAAAGTAACACATTTCTTTTCAATGTTTTCATTTTTCTTCTATAAGTACTACAATTCCCTTCTCTTCCCTTACAGATAAGTAAGGGAAGAGAGAGTATAAAACATTTCCTCAACAAATGGTGTGGAGCGTGACTGGCTACTCTGTGAATTTATAGCTATCTAGCTGGAGTTGGAGGATGAAGTCTAATATATGAAGCAAAAGGAAGGGGATGGGTATCCCCAGTCCTTGCTTTCTTTCTTCATACATTGATCAGGCTTTTCTATATTAGTACCAAAAGCCCAGTTTTCTCTTTATTTGCGCTAAATTTCTTCAGAGATGCACTTCATCCATGAATCATGTTCTGAGACTCCTATGGAAGTCTGTTCCCTGCCCAGCCAGTCCCAGGTTCCACTTTTACAATCCAAACACCTTTGCATCTATCTTGTAGCTCTTGATTCCATATGACTTGGTCTTTGTGGTGGTTTGAATAGGTATGGCTCACATAGAATCCTGTGTTTGAATGCTTGACCCGAGGGGAGTGGCACTATTAGGAGGTGTGGCCCTGTTAGAGAAAGTGTGGTTTTGTTGGAGGAAGTGTGTCACTGTGAGGGTGGGCTTTGAGGTCTCCTGTGCTCAAGCTCAAACCCAGTGTGGAGTCCAGTCTCCTCTTTGCTGCTTGTGGATCAAAGTGAAGAATGCTCAGCAACTTCTCCAGCACCAAGTCTGCCTGCACACTGCCATGCTTCCCACCATGAAGATAATGGGCTAAACCTCTGAAATTGTAAGCCAGCCCCAATTAAATGTTTTCCTTTATAAGAGTTGCCATGCACATGGTGTCTCTTCACAGCAATAAAACCCAAACTGAGACAGCATTGATCACTGACTTTCTCATGTTGACAGATTTTACCTTCTGAAATAGAAGTTCCTTGAGGATATGCTTCCCTGTGTCTTCCAACATCTATTGAGCGACAGACACCAGTCATTCTCTTGAACAGGAAATGAGCATTCTTCCAGAAGGTGTCTGCTAGACAGTTAATGTTTTTTTTTTTTTCTTTTTTCTTTTGTTGAGCTCACTATGTTGAGGGTAAACATAAGAGAAAAAACTTTCAGTAACTGTGCAATTGAGATCAAACTGCTGTGAATATCCACTATGATCTCCACAGAACAACAGACAACAGATACATGAGTGATATATGACACCCATTACAATGGAATGTGTGCAAGCTCAGATGGATAGCTTCATTTAGACTCCTGTGTTTCTGTCTCCTGTACATCATACTAACCCTAAATTAGAGAGTTTCACTGAACATGGATTTGCAATTACATTTATAAACTGCAGAAAGATACCAAGTACGATGATACACATCAGCAATCCCAGGACTTCAGAAGTGGAGTAAAGAGGATTAGGAGTTCAAGGCCAGTTTGTGCTTCATAGCAACTTCAATTTCTCCCTGAGAGACATTAGACCATATGTCAAAGAACAAAAACAACAACAACAACAAAATTAACAGAACCTGGAGAAAACATGTATCACTCTTCTGGGGCTCACAAATTCATTTCCCGCCACACATAATAGGATGTTCACACTCTCAATAACACCAGCTCCAGGGTATCTGATGCTCCCTGCTGAACTGCACAGGCACATGCACTAACAGATGCACATATGCATATACACACATACACACATACACATAAATAACAATAAGATATATCTTTTAAAATGAATAAATCTGAAAGAGAACCGTAGAAGTTTAGCTGGTCTTCTGCTACATGACTGGAGTGTGTCAAGGTCATGCCACTTGCTGCAAAAGTAGATGAGGACCAGCTTCCTCGTGTAAGCCCTGTTGTATCATAGTGATGCTGTTTAAGAATGCTTCTTCTCAGCATGTCTGATTGCATGCGGGTTGATGCCCCAGGTCCCGCCTCTGAGAAAAAGGTATCGGACGGGTCTGATGCTCTTTGGGTGGATGACACCTAAATGAACATCTGTACAAAGTCCCAATTTATTTCTAATATCAGAGATCAGACCTCTACTCTTGCCTGATGCGTCTAAAACAAAAAGGGGGAACTGTAGAGAGCTGCGGAATGCTATGCCTTAAAGATGGAGCTGGTTTCCGCCTTCCACCTTCCCGATGGTGAGTGCTCTCTGTCACGAACAACTCCACATTTGGCTAAGGCCGAGGATCTGGCTTGCTTCCATGTATGTGGACCTATCTGCATTGCCCCCGTGGCACACCTGGGTTGGCTACCCAGAGGCTATTTAAGCTGTGGGCTGGCTTTCCCCGGGGTCCGAGGATTGTTCAATGTTCCTGAATAAACTGCATTGAAAAAAAAAATGCAAAGAGTAATATTTCATGTTAAAAAAGCAATGCAGCACATCTACTCTTTTTTTTTTTTTTTTTCCTTTGTTAACCCACTGAGAATCTCATTTAATACAATACCCACAGAAAACAGCAAATAAATGGGCTTGGATTCCCAGAAAAAAAATTCTTGCACACTGCTGGATCAGCATTGGTTTTCATTAAACATTTGTCATATTTCCTTGAATCCTACAAGAGACAGACATGGGCTCTCGCTGAATTGATAATCTGGTTGGTTTTCTTTTGAAAATCCAGAGCTTCACCAAAGCCACAAACAAAATGGTGTTGTGCCAATTATAGTTCATCATTTCAAGAGTGAAATGTGTGTACAGCACTCTAGGAAAGGCCTCCCAAGGTGACCACAACCTACATGGTCTACAGAATGGATGCAAGGCCAGCTAGGACAAGTTAGTAATCTCGTCTCAGAATTAAAGAGTGAAGTGAGAGCTGGGACTATGCCTCAGTGACAGAGGCCTGGCCCATGTGTGAGGTCTTCTGGTTCAGCTCAGTGTCACAGAAAGGAAAGAGCTATAAGCTCGTCCCATCCCCTGACACGCGGTAAGGGAGGCAAGGTGGACGGACATCACCTGCTGTGCAAAGCACTCTAAGCATCCATTTGTGAGGCAGGGAAATTCTTTATTGCCACAGAAAGCAAGTGCACTCATCTTATCTTCTCAACAGTTTTAGGAAAAAAAAACATCTACTCTTGTTTGTGAATTTTTCGTTTTATTAATCTACAACAATTCATTTTTGCTCTTGACTTAAAGTTGTCCATTGCATTTGGTGTCCCTCAAAAGACAAACAAACAAATAACCAAAAAAAAAAAAAAAGTAACACCAGAGAAGACACAGACTTTAAAATAGCAAGACTCCATGAAGGTTTAGAAGAGAGACATTGTCTTTGAAACATGGGGAAAGGAGAGACAAAGGAGATGAAAGCTGCAGAACAAGATGACAACAAAGCTGTTCTTCCAAACTTAATGATTCATGTTTATGAAACAACAATGTTCCCCAAAAGTGAATATCAGTGTTACACAACAGAAAGTAAGAAAAAGGCCACAGGAAAACTGACAATCAAACCCCAACCACATAAGCATGCATTTATCTCTGGCCTAGATGATTAATTTTACATAAAAGAAGTAAATACAACCAATCAAGGAATGTTACAATGCCAAATTAGCCACAATCATGAGAGTTAAGCTACCACAGGAATTTTCTTACTGACCATCTAGATCAACTCCCACAGCACTCAGAAGACAATGAAGCCCTGTCTCCTAACAGAGCTAGTACCACCAGTGACTGCTGGGATTCAGGAAAGCTGGGATTCTTTGCTCACTAACCTCCCCTACACAGTCTCTGCCTTTAGATGCTTTTTATTTACCATAAACCACAAATGTAAAATGAAGTTCTGTCAAATCTAACAAAAGCATTCTGGCAGCCAAAACAGAAGTAAACATAGCATACCACTTACTGTTCACACCAATTTAAAAACAAAATTAAGTAATAATCCACAAGGAAATCAACAAAATGTCCTAACTAAAAGGAAAAAAAAAAAAAACCCTTTGGTATTTTGAAATTTTAAGCCACTTAGATAAAGGGATATAACGTTTGAAATAGTAAGTACTTCTTTGGATCCATGACAACAAGAAGAAATGTTACAAGGCCCATCTTTGTGTAGATTCTTTACATCCAAATCATTCAGCAGATTTTTGTTGCCATACTCATTTAAACAGTAGCTGATTTTTCAAGGTTCTTCTCAAACCCCAGTTGTTCATTCTTTCTGAATGTTGCCACAGATTTGTATACTCTACCGACATATCACCAGGATCTGAAGAACCCTCTTCCTTTAGAGCCAATCAAAAAGGGCCTGCTTAGAATGTAAACACTCTTCTGCTGTAGATTTAGAGCCTCTTGGATGTGTATCCAAACTGATATCACTGCATTGTTTTTTGCCTGTTCCACACAAGTAAACTTGATGCAGGCAATTAATCTGAGGTACAATTCAACCCAGCCCCTGTCCTTTATAATTTTCTATACAATTGAATTGTTTAAAATTTGTTTTAACATCGGAAAAGTGGGGATGGGAAGGAGCAGAAGCCTAAGGTGGCTAAGTATGTTACCTACAGGTGCAAAATATAAGCCAGTTTTCTTCAAAAGGTTAATTGGTATCTTTTAAAACCCTTGTTTTCAACAAAACTTTATGTAACACCACCTGGAAGCACAGAACATTTTCAATTTGGGATAGAGGAGGTGGCAGTTCTGCTCCCTGAAAAAACAGGGAATCCTGAGTTTCCCTCTCACTCTCCCAGTTGCTTTCAGTAAGGAACAATATTGGCCAGCTTGGGTCCCTTCTCGTTTTGTACCCCTACACAATCTCGGGCATCGTTTGGGACAAATAACCCACTGATTAGGCTCTCCCTCCTGTGTATGTAGGCTCTCACTTAATTAGAAACTGTACCTCGGAATCCTGTCTCACACCGCCACTGCATAAGAGGAGATAACCTGACCCTCTCTACCTGGAGAACAATGTAACCCAACTCTGACCAATAGATTTATCTCAGGAAAATAGGAAGGGGCAATGTGTCCCATCATCCAGGATTCCCTCAAAGCATCCTCCTCCGGGCCTAGGAAGCCCAGCTCCTTTCCTAGCCTAGAGCTTCACCCAGCACTGTCTAATCTCTAAGTGAGACCTGGAATCCTGTACCTCTGTAGTGAACTCACAGGTTGTTTTGTGAGAGGTCGATGTAGCTGAACTTGTCTTTCAGGCTCCAGGACCTGGGCAGTGGAGTTTTCTGCTCGGCCACGGCCGGGTAGAGGCTCTTCAAACTCTCTGTGGCTCCGCTCAGAAAGGGGCCGCCACACTACTCGAAGTCACCAGGGCCGAGACTTGAACAACTGCAGCTGATCCCGGAATGCCTCCTGCCCAGCCAGGTGGAGGCAGTGGCCAGGGGCGGAATGGGTGGCAGCAGGTGGAGCAGCATGGAGGCCACCTCAGTCCCTAAGCCTCCACCAGGTGAGCCAGCCTGGGAGGAGTCGATGCTGGCCGCCATGGGCGCGGGCAGGACGTCTCAGGAGCCAAAGGCCCCATTTTTGGCTGGTGGCAGAGGTTGCTCAGACATCCCTGCAGAGACTCAGAGAGCGGCTCCTCCACTAGTCACCGCTTCCTCCTGTGCTTCCCTGGTCGCTGTCACTGTGACATCCAGAGGCGCTGTCACTGTGACGCCCAGAGGCGCTGTGTGACGCCTAGTCTGCGCGCCCCGGAAGTCGGAGAGCAGAGGTTGAGGAGACCCGCTGTGGGTGGGCCAGGGGGCGCGAGGAAGCCTCCGCCAGGCGCTGGCGGCCAGGTGACCCGGAGTGGTGGGACGGCAAGGGGCGCTGGCGGGCGGGCCTGGGTGAGGTGGGGGAAAGAAACGTAGAGCCTGCGAGGGACACTGCTCTCCCGTCTGTTTCCGGTGGGCAGGCAGGCTGTGGAGACTCTGTGCGGGGGTGGCGCCAGCTGAGGGGGTGGTGCCAGGTGCGCCTGCCCGCTGGCTGTTTGGCAGCCTCTCAGGTGCAGGCACAGCTCTGCTTCTCTCTTAGAGCCATTCCCTCAGACTCAGCGAGCCTGCTTTGCACCCAGGGAGAGCAATTGAACCCTGCTGGGCCACAGGGAGCTTAGCCAGGCCTAGTGAGTCCATAAAGGGCCGCAGGAAACCATACATGAAGGAGAAGTCTCTGTCTTAAAACAGTTACTCTTTCGTTATTTAATTAATGAATGAAGAGTCCCTGAGAACTTCATGGGGGCAAAAGGAACCACTTTAGGAATACCAACCAAGACAGGCAGATGGTCAAAGGGCAGGAAGGGGAAATGCTTGTGCATTTAGGAAGAGTTTCTGGAGATGTCTAAACATTTTATGAGCGCATTAATTCTCATCTTAGGCCTCTTTGTTTGGTAGCAAAAAATTATGTCCTTTTTTTAACATGGGAATCCGTACTTGCGGCATAGCAAACACCCCCAAACTCAGTGACATATGATTTATTATTAAACATATCTGTGGGACAGGTTTCTTCTGACTTAGTAACTGTTCTATTGCTACAAACACACACACACACACACACACACACACACACACACACACGACTCAGGTGACTCCTGTAAAAGAATGCTTTTACTTAGAGGCTTACTCACAATTTTAATGCGTTAGTCGATGATCACCAGGAAAGGAAACATGACAGCAGATACTTAGGTTCTGTGATGGAGACATAGCAGAGGAGCTCACAAATTGATCCGAAAGTTGCAGGCAGAGAGCCAGAGACCTAGAGAGGAAACGAGAGAAAGAGAAAAAGAGACAGAGATTGGGGCTAGTGTAAGCTTTTGACAACTCAAAGCCCAACACCAGAGATATGCTTCCTCCAATATGGAACCTCCTAATCCTTTTCAAACAATTCCACTAACTGGAGACCAGTTAAGTATTCAAAGATACGAGCCTATGGGAGCCATTCTCATTCAAACCACCACACCTTCCCTGTGTCTTCTGCTTGAATGAACTTATCTCAGACATTCAAAGTATGTTGGCTTTGGCTGTGTTGGCTGTGGCTGTGAGTCACCTTACCTCTTGACCTAGGAAGGATCTGATGACAAGCTCAGAGATATTGTCACTGGCCGGATTCCTTTACCCAGGAATAATAAGGACACCACATCATTACTAGCTATTGGCCAGAAGGGGCCCTCAGAGTGGACCTCTTCAAAATGACAGCAGATTTTACCAAAGTGTGCATATCAAGAATACAACAGCACCAGAACAAAACCCAGGGTGAGGTGACACATTGTCACTTTTGCCATAATGTCTATTAAAAGTAAACTGCTAATCCAGCTCACTTCCATGCAGAGAGGCTTTGACAAGACTAATAATTAATTTCATCTCAAAGAGTACAATTGCTTGAGAAATATCTGAGAGAGAATTGAAAAGAGATACAAATATTACTGAACATACTTGGAATTTCATGATTCATCCAATTCATATTAGGGAGATACACCCAGTGAACATGTTCACATTGTCATCTGGGAACCAGCTTTGAAAATCCAGATTTAAAAATGACCCCAAGTCCATAACTGTGTGTGATGACTCATCTTGGCTCTCACCTTCACACACCTAAGAAGAGGGAATCTCAACAGAGGAATTGCCATCAGGTTAGCCTGTGGGCAATCTGTGGCGCATTTTTCTTGATTTCTAGTTGATGTAGTGTGGCATAGTCCACTGTGGGCCTTTGGCATGTTCCTCAGGCTAGAGAAGTTGGATCTGTATAAGAAAGGTGATTGAAACTCAGCTGACGTGTGGACCAGTAAGCAGTGTTCTTCTGTGGTCTCTGCTTCAGTTCCTGCCTTCTTCATCCTCCTTTGACTTCCCTCAAGGCTGGACTATAACACAGAAGTGTAAGCCAGATAACCCTTTCCTCCACTAACCAACTTTTGGTCATTTTGTTTATTCACAGAAAAAGAAAGCAAACTCAGACAGCCAGCCTATGCCTGTACTCTTCACCCTGACCCTGCCATGTTTGGTTCTGAGGTCCGTATGCCTTGTTCAATTCAACTCTGTTGGCCAAGGACCAGTTTGTCTGTGCCTCCGTGGCTTATCTCGCTCTGTACTGACTCAATAGGTACAAATCAAATGGACTTAAATGTTTCCTGAGTATGCTGAACAAGTATTCAGCTTCTTTTTGTTGTGGTGCCAACTGTTGCTCTCATGATTAATAACTGCTGAAGCTCTAACAGTGTGGCCAAAGTATCTTCTCAAACAGAAATTACAGAGGCAAATACCCCAGACAACCACTGTAGCAGAGTGAACAATGCCAGGTAGAGAATCATAACAAACTGATGGGCGTGAAATCGCAATTCAGAGTGCTTATAAATACTTCATAGGAAAACTAAAACACCTGTGTGAGGCAGGGTTTGCCAGTGGGTCACCAGTAGGTGGTCTGAAGTTTCTGAATTCCCAGAGCTGAAAGTGCCAACCGATTAAGGATGACCTGGATCTATCTCCTGTTTGCCTGGGTTACCAAGGAGCCCAACGCTGTTGTTGCCTGTCTCTACCTACCTTGGGTAAAACAAAGCACCAGTTATGCCAGAATTGTCACATAAATTAATGTGTGAATTATATGTCAATAAATCAGTACATCTTATGAGATGGAGAATGTAGCTCCATTGTTAGTGTTTGTCTAGCATTCATGAAACCCTGAGTTTGATTCCTGGTACTGCAGAAATCAGGCATAGTTGTAAATGCCTGATAGCCCACAACTGGTAGGTTGATTGCAGGAGTATCAGAACTCTGCATCATCTTCAGCTAAATAGCAAGTTTGAAGTCAGCCTGAAATACATGAAACCCTGAAAAAAAATAGCTGGGTGGTGGTGGTGCACACCATTAATCCCAGCACTCAGAAGGCAGAAGCAGTTAGATCTGTGAGTTCAAGGCTAGCCTGGTCTACATACTGAGTTGCATTACAGCCAAGGACACACAGTTCAATTCCCAGCAATACATGGTGGCTACAACTGTCTATAACTTGTTTGAAGGATTTTCATGCTCTTTTCTAGCCTTAATGCAGGCAAAACACACATACTCATAAAACAACAACAACAAAAATAACAAAACATTTTTTATGTTTTAAATGTCTTTAAAAAGATTACAGTGCTGGAGGCATAACACTTGCCTTGTACATGTGAGATCCTGAGCTTTCTTTATGGAGATTTGAATGAGAAATGCCCCCAAAGTCTTGGTCTCTGGTTGATGACTCTGGTTGAGGAGGTTTGGGAGTAAGTATATTTCTAGGAGTGGGTGTTGAGTGCTTAATGCCTCTCTCTACTTCCCAGGTCACTCTTTTTGCTTTATGCTTGTGCTTCCTGAATTGTGTTCTCAACTTCCTGTTCCTGATGCCCTGCTTTCTGCTTGTGCCCATGCCTCTGCTCTGCCATCGCAGACTCATAAACCTTAAGTTAGGTAAGGTTAAACTGGAGCACTAAACCCAAATAAATTCTTTCTTCCATAAGTTAGCATGACATCATGTTTAAGCACAATAGAAATGTAATTAATATTGGGTCTCAAAAAATGACAAGTGTTAGGTAAGCTTTTTTCATGGCTAACAATCACTGCTGTGCTTTCCCCACTTGGAACACAAACAAATGATTCCTAGCTATTTGTACAATGGATTTGTGTAAATATAGAATATCAGGAGGATCATGAGTTCAAGGCCAGCCTGTGCTTCATAGCAACTTCAATTTCTCCCTGAGAGACATTATACCATGTCTCAAAGAACAAAAACAACTAAAGAGAAGCTGGAGAGATAGCTCATTGGTTAAAAACATGTATCACATAATAGGATGTTCACACTGTCAATAATGCCAGCTCCAGGGTATCTGATGCTCCCTGCTGAACTCCACAGGCACATGCACTAACAGATGCACAAATGCTTATGCACACATACGCACAAATACATAATTAACAATAAGATATACCTTTTAAAATAAATAAATCTGAAAGAGAACCATAGAGGTTTAGATGGTCTCTGCTACAGGATTGGAGTGTGTCAAGATCCTGCCACCCGCTGAAAAAGTAGATGAGGACCAGCTCTGTAAGCCCTGTTGTTCCACATTGATGCTGTTTAAGGATGCTGCGTCTCACAACAGCTTTGAATTATTCAGTATGTGCTTTGCATGTTTGAGTTATTCAAAATAACAAATTAGAAGTGTGTCTAATAGCAAAATCTCTAAGTACCTATACAGAGGTGGAATATTTACACAGGTTGCTTTCAGTTGTTCTTGATCTTGCTGTTATGTATTTTGAGACAGGACTAACTGCATGTAGTTGAAGCTGGAATTGAACTGATATTCTTACCTAGTCAATGCTGGGATTACAGGTGTGATCCAAAATGCCACCTGAGAGACCATATAATAACTATGGTGGGCAAAGAATTAAATAGGTTGACCCAAGTCACAGAAAGCATCAAATGTTGGGAATCTTGACCATCAGACCATTGTGTTTTCTTACAGTCCGATAGATATCATCTATTTTTCCCTCTCCTTGGCATTCATAATCACAAATAAGATAGTAGCTTTGAGTTGCACACTATATACAGGTGTTTTCTAATTGCCCTGATGGGACATCCTCCAAATAGATCCATAGCTTAACAACATCACACAGTCAATCCCCACCCTCATTGCATCCATCACCTGCTGCCAGCATAACAGTTCTGGCTCCACTCTGCTGAGCTCTTTTCCTTTAAGGATGGAAGCAGGGAGGTATACATGCAGGACACCAGCACAACATGTGAGTGTAACATGATCCTGAGCTCTAGCATGCACAGCGAGGTGATGAGAAAATGTACACAGTGTTCTTTCCTTCTAGCAAAAACCAGAGGAGACAAAAGATACCTCATATAGAGAGGAGGGGAAGGGAATTTTTAAATCCTATGTTTGAAGCCATTTTTAGGGAATTTTACCCTATCAAATATAAAGGTTGTTGTCATTGTTTCTTAAATAGATCATCTGAGTCCTGTTCTATAAACAATTGAACACAGGTGTGTACACATCCAGGCACTTGTCTGGTTAGTTTCCCAGGGAATAGCAAACCTCTATACGTACTTGTATGTTCTGGGTTGAGGCTTTGCTGTGCTTGGTCCTGAGTTCTTTTCTTCCCTTGAATTACTTACAGGAAAGTACTCTGATGCCAGCACAGGGTAGGCCTATAGAGAGAACATTTTATGCAGGTTCTCCTGGTCTATTGTTTGCTTGCCACCACCCTATGGAAAGCATAAAACCCAGGGATGAAGGTGGCCCACAACTGTAAACAAGGCGGAAGGGCTGCGGCTGTAGCTCAGGGTGGTGTTACACTTGCTCACATGCATGTTTATGTGAGACCCTGTGTTCAACCCCAGCACTGCAGAAGAAGAGATTGGACAACAGCAGACAGGATCAGTCAAACACACATGTGATTAAAAGTGGGTTTTTTTTGTTTGTTTTGTTTTGTTTTTTTTTTTTGTCTGCAAACTGAGGAAGAAATGAGTGTGTCTCTGTGTGTTTGGACATGCACTTGCTACATTTGCATGTATGGAGGTCAGAAGACAACCAGATTAAAAAACAAAACAAAACAGTAAATTATAGAAATCAGTCCCAAGAACATCTGTTATTAAATTAGATGTAGACCAGATTTTCTATTAATCTTTTCATTCATTTTTGTGATATTTGGGAATTGGCACTAGAGTCCAGGCATATTAGGCCAAAATTAGGTTTATAGTCTGTGTTATCCTGAATTTGAATTCTATCAAAATTTTTATTTTCTAGCTCCCACCAAAAACTTTCTTGATATTGCCTTTTATAGGACAATCAAACCTTGGTGAATTGAATTCAACACTAAATTGTGTTACACTCATTTGGAATGTGGTGGCATCTGAGAAGAATCTGTTTAGCAAACAAATTTCCAAGCTACCCATAACCCACAGCTCTACTGGTGGTCCCCAGAGATTCATATATTTGAATGCCTAGGGAGTGGCATTATTAGGAGCTGTGGCCTTTTTGGAGGGGACATGTTACTGGGGGTGAGATTTGAGGTCTCAGAAGCTCAACCTCTGCCCAGTGTCTTTCTCTGTCTTTCTTCATGCTGTGTTTGGATTCAGATGTAGAACTCTCAGCTCCTTCTCCAACACCATGTCTGCATGCATGCTCTCATGGTTCCCACCATGATGATAATGGACTAAACCTCTGAACTGTAAACCAGCCCCAATTAAACACTCTCCTTTATGAGAGTTGCTGTGGTCATGGTGTCCCTCCACAAAAATAGAAACTCTGACTAAGACAACTTGTTAAAAAAATAGCCAGTCACTTGAAAACCTAAACAAAGCCAGCTCTTTTTCATTTTAAGGATTTTAATACGTGTTTCTTCCGTATTCTTAGGAAGACATCATTTATTAAAAACATGACAGTGCCTCTTCAGAGTCAATCTGGACGGACTTAACTAATTGGAATCTAGTTCAGTGTGCTGGAATGAATTTCCCAGAAATAATTCTATAATTCATATGCTTTTCAAAGTGTTATACATTCTAGCCCACTCATGAGCTAAATTAATTAAGGTTCATGTTTTAAAATCAAACTTTGAATCCTACTATATAGTTATTAAAATGTTTGTTAAACCCTTAACTAAGAGAGTTTCTCTGACTCGTTTTCTGCCTCAGTCCCACTATCTGTATAATGGGTATGTTAAGCAGGTACAGGCAGCATCAACACTTATGGATGAAAATCTTACACATCTAGGACTGGGGAGATGGCTCATACTTGTTGTGTAATATGAGGGCCTGAGTTTAGATCCGACTCAATCACCTGTAAACTTTGGGCTCCTACCTGGAAGGTCCCAGCCTGTGTAAACCTCCAAGATGGTGAAAATCAACTCTGACCTCCAAATTTTGTGTACTGCTACCACTACCACACCCACACATATACCTACCATACCCACACCCAAACAAAAAGAACTCTGAGCATTTGAGGAAACCATCCTCAAATGCTTTTCAGTAGACTCCTCTTCTGCACAGGGAGTTTTGGCCCTAATTAAATGAGCTGTCATACACAGGTCAGGCGAGTACATGCCTGGCACAGAAAAAGCATTGTTGATAGGTTTAATAGCTTTAGTGGATAAGGTCTTGACCTGAAGGAGTACTGCCCTCACATAAATATTACAATAAATGACAAGATGAATGAAATTGAGCCTAGCATGGTGGTGCTTACTTGTAGTCCCAGCATGCAGAAGGCTAAGACAGGAGGATTGCAAATTCAAGAAGAGCCTGGACTCCATAGTAAGATTCCATGCAAACAAGGAAAATGAATTTGAAGAGTATGATAGAAGTGCCCCATTTCCCATTAGAATGAATGGATTTGGTAAATAATGATTATAATCACATTCTTTCTTTTGGAAAGCTACAAAGGGGAATAATACAAAGACAGAGGTAATCCAACTTAGTGCTAGACACAGAAATGTGACTCCCTACACAGGCAGGGCAGTGAGGAAAGAGTAGCCTCTGGCTGAAGAAACTTTACCTATGTGATGACAACACCCAGCTGGAGTGAGGGCAGAAGGAGGAAAGGCTCACAAAGCTCAAGCATCACTGCTGACACTGTTCAGTTCTGCTCACAAGATGGCTGCTGCCTCTTTATCCTATTGCCACTGTTTCACCACACAGAAAATCACACACTTCTCTCCCGCTCCCTCTGCCCTTCCCTGTGGGTCTGCTTCCTTCTGGAGGACACTCACCCAGTTGCCTTTCTCTCTGTCAAGGATTATCACTGCCATGGACTTAATTCACACTATTTATTCTAAATCCTTAACTTGGCCTATTATGAGACTTGCCTCCCTGAGAGAAGGGCTAGAGGAAAGACCAAGGGAGATGGGAACACAGACAAACTGGTCATTTTGTAATAATTAGCATTCACAATAATTTGCATTTATGCCTGTCTCTTGGGAGGAGCATAACTAGAAAATCTTTTTCTCATTGTATGTTTTTACTATACAAGTTCACTCCCAGACAGAAAATAGAACAAAACCAAATCTAGAAAAACTGAGGGAACTTGTGTGTATATTTGTGTATGTGTTTGTATATGTATGTATGCACGTGTGAGTATGTATGTAAATATATATGTGTATGTGTGCATTATGTGTATTCATATTTGTGTGTGTATGTAGGTGTATAAGTGTGTGAATGAATTTTTAGGCACCATAAGAAAGAACTGAAGACCCACAACCTTTTCTACTCCAGAGAGAAGCATGCCCAAAATATTAAAAATAATGACAAAATCAAGTGTTTAAGTATAGGCAGAAAATAATGCACCGTCAACCATATACAAATTGCAGTGACATTGTAACAGTGTTGCATTTGCAAACAATTTTTAAGGATTTTTCCCTCATACCCCGAGGTATACACAAGGCCTGAGGACTGAGTAAATATAGATGAAGACAGGCATCCTATTTCATTTCCAAACAACATCAGGAAGCCCATTCAGAACTACTTCCACCACTAAATAATGTTTATGTTGGAACATGCTTGTATCTTGGTACATTTAATGGGATGTGAGTTTGGCACAAGGTGGCTGAGGGGAGGGCCAAAGATAGTCTTAGAAAACTTTTGCTTATCACTGTGTGAGTCCTTGAATCAATAAGGGAGCGAGACACAGGGCCACAACAGCTGCCTGAGAGTAGTTCAGAATGGAGAGTGAATATTTAGAGGTAAAGTGTCCCTCACAGGCTCATGTTTGAACACTAGGTCCCCATTTGGTGTCACTATAATGGGAGGCTGTGAAACCTTTGGAGAGTAGACCCTTCCTGGAGGAGATGAATCTATAATGTGGGGTGCAGGTGAGATGCATAATCTATGTTTCCTTGTCTACTGAGAGGTAAACATGTAGCTACCTCATGATCCCACTGCCATGGAGTTGCCTTTCTTTCTCTGCCATAGCATATGATGATGATGGCTGGGAAACGGTGAACCTGCATTTCAGCCAGAATCCCTGGGTGCCTCAGACCCAGAGTGCTGAGATGTGGTCCCTGCCTGCTTGTTCTCCCAGTCAAAACATTCCTCCAAATCAGGGGTCACTCTTAGATACCACAATCTTGTGAGTAATTTTTTCAGGCTGCTTGAGACTAAAATTAGGTGAAAAAGGCCCAAAATGCCTTATGAGACAAGCAGGGAGGTATCAAGGGCCCGTGTTTTTTTGGTAAAATATGCTCCACCACCTGTCTCTTTCCATGGAGACCCCTCAGAGCCTTCCACGCTCTTCAGGTCTCATTGTGCATTGCTTCTTGGAAAACCTAGCTAAATGTCCAAAATGACTGAGGGTTTTGTTGTTGATGTTTTGTTTTTTGTTTTTTTTTTTTTTTTTCAAATATTTTTGGATGTTGAAATTCTGTGGTGTTCGACCCCACTACTTCTGGATTGTGTGCTTTGGGAGGATAAGCGTGGTGATGTTTAATTTTGTTCCTTAAAGAGACAGTCAATTAGGAAATAGATAGATGTAGGAGAATGTGAGGACAATTGAAAAACGTTTTTATTGTGAATATTCTTGAACTATACCATTCACTTTTAACAGAACTGAAAGAGGGAATCAGACCTCATGCACACTTCTGAGGCAGGTGGATTGCCATGGGTTGGTAGTCCAGCCAGAGCTACATTGCAAGACCCTGTCTTGAAAGCAAAGCAGGGCTAAAAGCCAATGATGCTTGGAGCAAACAGCCTGTCAGCCCTGTTTCTTCCCTTGCAGGTGGGGCTGGCAATCCCTCAGAGAGGATGCAGCTCCAGAAAGGGTCCTGACTTCTCTAAACCTTATTTTTTCCATGGGCCCTTAGCTTCTCCCCACAGGTGTCTTGTATTCTGCCGTAATATGAAAACTGCAAGAGAGATTAAGGAGATCACGCCAGACAGTACTCTTCATATCTGTTACAATCACGTAGCCTGTGAAGGTTTAATTTTGAGGGAACCTGCACCCTTGTCTTTGAGAAGCTGGGGATGAATGCAGTCTGAGTGGGCAGCAAGTTTTTGCACTTTGCCAGTGCTACACTTGTGAGGAGAGGGAAATTGAGTAGTAGTGTTAATTTTTCCATTGCCTTTCCATGGAGCCATTTTTTTTTTAAATAATGAAGACAATTTCAGCCTTGATGAAATAAAGTTTTGGGGGGAGTTTCTAAAGGAAGAGATAATAATAGATTAGTGTCTCAAGACTGTTCTAGGTCAAGCTCCCATTGATTTCTTTTTTTCTTCTTTGGAAATTAAATCATCCATGGTTTCAGATTTTGCTGTATCTGCTAAAGTAAGTTAGACTCTCACCTCATTTTGAGTACTGAATTTCAGTGATGTAGACGACTCAAGTTGTCAGCATTGACTAATGCATACAATCTTAGGGAGTCTCTCCTTGACCTAACCCATGTAAGTACAGGAGTCCCAGGAAAATCTGAAAGCAGGAGAATTTAATTATCCATGTTTAAAGCTTTTACTAGCTCATGAATACTTATGAATAGGGTATGATGCTAGATTCAATAGATACCGGAATACAATAACATCACTTTTGTGCTGGGTATTTTACTTTCTACAACAAAAAGAACAATATTATAGTAGAAGGTCTTCAGAGTTGAATTCAATTCACCAAAGTCTGATTGTCCTAAAAAAGGCAATATGAAGAAAGTTTTTGGTGAAAACTACAAAATAAAAATTTTGATAGAATTCAAATTCAGGATAACACAGACTATAATCCTAATTTTGGCCTAATATGCCTGGACTCTAGGGCCAATTCCCAAATATCACAAAAATAAATGAAAAGGTTAATAGAAAATCTGGTCTACATCTAATTTAATACAGATATTCTTGGGTCTGATTTCTATAATTTACTGTTTGTTTTTTAATCTGGTTGTCTTCTGATCTCCATACATGCAAATGTAGCAAGTGCATGTCCAAATACACAGAGACACACTCATTTCTTCCTCAGTTTGCAGACAAAAAAAAAAAAAAACAAAACAAAAAACAAAAACAGCAAACAAAAAAGAACACCCACTTTTAACCACATGTCTGTTTGACTGATCCTGGCTCCTGCCTGCTGTTGTCCAATCTCTTTTTCTGCAGTGCCAGGGTTGAACCCAGGGTCTCGCATATACTTGCATGTGAGCAAGTGTAACACAACCATGAGCTACAGCCGCAGCCCTCCCGCCTTGTTTAAAGTAGTGGGCCACGTCATCCCTGGGTTTTATACTTTTCATAGGGTGGTGGCAAGCAAACAATAGACCAGGAGAACCTGCATAAACTGTTCTCTCTATAGGCCTACCCTGTGCTGGCACCAGAGTACTTTCCTGTAAGTAATTCAAGGGAAGAAGAGAACTCAGGGCCAAGCACAGCAAAGCCTCAACCCAGAACATACAAGTACGTATAGAGGTTTGCTATTCCCTGGGAAACTAACCAGACAAGTGCCTGGATATGTACACACCTGTGTTCAATTGTTTATCGAACAGGACTCAGAGGATCTATTTAACAAACTAAACCAACACTGTTTATATTTGATAGGGTAAAATTCCCTAAAAATGGCTTCAAAGATAGGATTTTAAAATTCTGTTCCCCTCTTCTCTATATGAGGTATCTTTTGTCTCCTCTGGTTTTTGCTAGAAGGAAAGAGCACTGTGTACATTTTCTCATCACCCCGCTGTGCATGCTAGAGCTCAGGATCATGTTCACAGCTCACATGATGTCCTGGCGTCCTGCATGCATTCCTCCCTGCTTCCCATTACCTTCATTGCTTATCTCCAGAGTCCAGTCAAAGTTCTCCCCAGCTTTATAAGACATATTTCAAACATGTAGGTTCCAGGAAAATATTTCAGTCTCTTTGAACTACAAAAGTATTATAGCCCTTAAGCAACAGGAGAAGATTTGCTCTGTTTTATATATTTTTTTCGTGTGTGTGTACATATACTTGCATACATGCACATATAAACACATATCGGAGAGAATGCTGGAGTCAGAGGAAAACTTCTTCTCCCTCAATGTATTTTTTCCGTTTTACAGATTTACTTATTTATTTGTTTATCTATCTATTTATCTATTTATTTATATATTTATTTATTAAGTATACAATGTTCTGTCTGCATGTACACCTGTATACTGGTAGAGGGCACCTGCACACCTGAAAATCTCATTCTAGATGGTCCTGAGCCCCCATGTGGGTGCTGGGATTTGAACTCAGGAATTTAACCTCTGAGTCCTGTCTGCAGCCCCTCTACCATCGGTTTTAGGGATCCACCTTTGTAGTCATGTTAGTGTGGCAGGCAGTGTTGTCCCCTGAGCCATTTTGTCTGCCCCGTTTTGTTTTTGACGCTAATACTGTGTAGCCTAGGAAAGTCACTAACTTGTTTTATAATCCAGGTTGATGTCAAACTTTTGATCTTCTTTCCCTCTTTCACTTCAGTGCTAGGATTATAAATGTTGACAGCCGCAGTCAGTTTGATATTTGCCTTATTTATCTATTTATATATTCAGTGAAATATATATGGATATTTTGCCTCAAGGTAGGTCTGTCCACCAAATGTATGTCTGGCAACCACAGAGGCAGGAAAGGGTCTTAGCTTCTCTGGGACTGTAGATACAATAAGCCACTGAATGCTGGGAATTAAACCTGGGTCCTCTGGAAGAGCATTAAGCATGGAGCACTCTCCAGACCAATCTTGGCTTCTGTGTTATTTTGTTTTTTGTTATTTGTTTCTTTTTAGAGACTGTTTCTCCATGTAGCACTTGGGATTCTGGGCTCTATTTGTAGTCCATGCTGGCCTTGACCTCACAGAGATCCACCTGTCCCTGCATGACAGAGTGCTGGGATTCGAGGCATGCACCACCATGCCTGGCAGTTTCAAGTTATTTTTATTTCCCCCCTATGTCAAATCGGTGGGCTTGAACCCTATCAGAGAATTGGACAATCTCCATTGTGGAGCCAGTAAGAGGACCCAGGCCTAGGAAGAATATGAATGTCCTCTATGGAAAAAAAGACCCATCTGGTCTTTATTATTTTAGAGATGAGGTCTCATTATGCAGTCTTTGCCAGCTTGGAATTCACTGTGTATACCTCAGACTTAGAGATTGGCTATCCTCTGCCCCTCAAGAGACTGGAGGTGTGTACTACTATGCCCTTTCCAGGAAGAACACCGTAAATTATGCTTACATGTACACGTGTGTCTTTGTGCATATATGCCATGTGTGTGTTGTTGTATATGGTGGCCAGAAAATGGTGTTGAATCCCATGAAACTGGAGTTTCAGGTTGCTGTGAGATGCTCAGCTGTGGCTGAGAACAGCCCTCAAGTTGTCTACAGGAACAGCAAGTGTTCCTCATCACTGAATTTTCTCTCTTTATGGGCTTTCATTCAAAACAAGAGTGTTAGAAGCTTCAGAATCACTAGCCTGAGAGTGGCTTATGGATGATTTTTCCCCAGAAACTGCTTCCTCCAAGAGCTACTTAAATCTGCCTCTTGTTCATCTTCATCTTATAGACAGAGCAACCAAATCTCTGAGAAGCTAACCCTCAAAGTTCTCAGAGCTAGCCGGGATATTTTGATGTTGGACCAGGGGTCTGCTATGGAGAACAAGGGATGGCCATATTCAGGGAACTCTAGTTTGCCTTGGAGACAAGTCATGATAGCATAGGGCAAAATATACTGTCTTAGGAATTTAAGGGATGCTCGGGGGCTCTGGGGCAATAAAAGGGGCCACTATGTGCTGAGACTTGAAACACAGAGGCAGGCAAGGAAACAAATACCATACCTTTGACCTTCCCTAAGTGTGTGTGAGGGGATAAGTGCTGCCAGCTCAACCAAAAGCGTTGCTCAGTTGAGGAAACTGAGGTCATCGGGCGCTCTAGCCTGCCAAGATGCTGGGAGCAAAAGCTCCACCACAGGGAAACCTGAGAATGATGCCCATGCGTGAATTCTTTCATCACAGTCACGTGTCCCAGGCATTCTGCTCGGTGCTTTCTATGATGGTGCCAGGCAACTGCACCCTCGACTGGCAGTCCTCTTCTGGATCCATACCCAGTGGGCAGCGCCACGAGCTGGACCAAGAGGTCAGTGTAGGGCTGCTATTGCTGTGGGGCTCAGCTGCCTGTGCTGCCTGACAGGGCGTTGGGCCGAAACCTGGAAGCTCCGCTGCCCCCAGTTCCCTTGGGGGGGCCCTTGCGAATCCACTGTCTGGTGCGGGCCAGGGAGTGACAAGAATCAGGCAAAGAGATCGGCCTGACACCCATGGTGTGTGGGGGCGAGGCTGTAGGAGCAGGGTTGTAGCAGGCTTCTATAGGGCAGGGTCAGGACTCTGGCTGAGTATCCATCTTGGTTGGAGATCTGAGAGCCCTGTGCCCTGGGACTGGCCAGTGGGGTAGAGGTGAACCTGCCTTTCAGTGCAAATCCCTCGGTGCCTCAGATACAGAGTGCTGAGATGAGCTCAGCACTGCCTGCTTGTTCTCCCAGCCTAAACCTTCCTCCAAATCAGTCATAGACCTAAGTCGCTCTCACACACCACAGTGTTGTGAGTCAATTTTTCTGGACGCCTGAGACTAAGGTTTCAGGAAACAGGCCTACAATGTCTTCTGAGCCAAGCAGGGTGGTATTCAGGGTCTGGTGTTTTCGGTAGGGCGATGATCCTCCTCCTGTCTCTTTCCACGGAGACTCCTCTGAGACTTTTATGCTCTTCTGGTCTGTTTACTGCTTCTTGAAAAACCTAGTCAAATGTCCACCATGGCTGCTCTTTTTGTTTATTGTTTATAGTGGATTGTTGTTGTTGTTTTGTTTTTTTTTTTTTTTTTTTTTTTTTTTTTTTTTTTTGTCGTTGTTTTTCTTTTCGTTGTTTCATTTTTTTGGGGGTGTAAATTCTTTGGTCTTTGACCACCACCTCTTCTGGAGATGGTGGTTTTGGAGGATAAGGGTGTTGATGATTAATTTTGTCCCCTAAAGCGACAGTTTGTTATGAGATAGAGTTAGTAGTATGTTAGGACTATTACAAAGACGTTTTTATTGTGAATAGTCTTGAAGTATTCCATCAAATTTTAACAGAACTGCACCTGGGTATGGAAGCTCATGCACTCTACTGAGGCAGGAGGATTGCCATGGGTTTCCAGTCCAGCCAGAGCTACCCAGCAAGACCCTGTCTTGAAAGAAAAGCGGTGCTAACAGCTGTTGATTCTTGGAGAAAACAGCCTGTCAGCCCCTTTTCTTATCTTGCAGGTGGGGCTGGAAATCCCACAAACAAGATGCAGCTCCAGTAAGGGTCCTGCCTCCTCTAAACCAGTTTTCCCCACGGGCCCTTAGCTTCTCCCCACAGGTGTCTTGTTTTCTTTTTTAATTGTTGTAAAGATTTCTGGGTTTTCTAAATGGCTTATTATTAATTCTCATCTTCACTTCATCTATAACATATTTTTTTCTCTCCCTGATTGCACATGTGGGCTTATGTTTCTCATTCTTTGTACATGGTTGCTCTTTCCTTTTCCCCTAGAGTTATCTTCCGGTCCTCACTTCCTCCTTGTTAGTCAAACTAATCAGTTTTTAAGTCTTAGATATGGGGTATATTTCTGTCACTGCCTCTTCCCCAATGTAACATGTCTCCTTTACATTTTGATCAGGCACATCCCCTTGTAATTGGTGCATATATCCTTGTAATTGTCTGCAAAATACTGACTTTAAGGTAGGGAATATTTCCAGCTAGTCTTCAAGTGAGTGAAGAGATGAATGGTTTTCTGTCTCTACTTCTGCCATTTCTAAAATGGCACATAAACAGAATTATATTACCTTCTAAGAAGCCTCTTAAGTGTGGCATTTTCAACCAAGCATAATGCATTTTAGATGCAATCTTGCAGCAGCATACAGGAGAACAGATCCCTTTTTTGGTGATGGCATGTGTGAGCAAATTAATTACCTTACTGCTCTGCAGTTTTCATGGAGAGATGTGTGCCCATCTGTTTATTTCACTTTAAATAGACTTTTCTTTAGATAATGTTTATTTGAGAATAGGACAGGTAAACTTGGGTGTGAGGGTCCTAATTTCCAAGTGAAATGATAAAAGTTTAGTGTGGTTACCTCTTTGGACAGTGAAAAAGAGTGGAAGGATCTTGTGTTAAAAGTGTTGCATGTAAAAATGCTTCCCTTATTCTGCCCTGTGTATGCTCTAGGTCTGCTGAGGAAAATTAGGAACATGACTAATGGTGGCTATTTTTTTTTCTGCATAAAAAAATAAGGCTTAAAGGAAATTGTTTTACTATATGAAAGAATATATTTAATTTTCTGAGTTACTTTTTCTTTTAAATAGAGCATAATTTTTTATGTATATTCATAAAATATCATAATTTGTAAGGACTAGTAAGATGTCATTTTTTTAGTTTAAAAATAAGTTGTACACATTACTTAACAAAAGACTAAGTTGTATTCTATAATGACTATATATTTAGGAGATATATTAAGGGGTAGGTGTTTGTGTTCTTATGATTGATCAGTGACTGGTGAGAACTTTCTAAACATGACAGGAATTCCATAATTAGAGCAACAGAACCAAAAAAATGAGCACAAGGGTCTTTCCTGAGACTGATATTCCAACCAAGGACTATGCATGGAGATAACCTAAGACCCCTGCACAGAAGTAGCCCATGGAAGTTCAGGATCCAAGTGGGTTCCATTGTAATAGGAACAGGGACTGTCTCTGACATGAACTGATTGGCCTGCTCTTTAATTTCCTCCCCCTGAGGGGGAAGCAGCATTACCAGGCCACAGAAGAAGACAATGCAGCCAGTCCTGATGAGACCTAATTGACTAGGATCAGAAGGAAGGAAAAGAAGTCTTCCCATATCAGTGGACTTGGGGAGGGGCATGCAGGTAGAGGGTGGAGGAAGGGAGGGATTAGGATGGGAGGAGGGATGGAACCACAGGGGGGGGGAACAAAGTGAGTAAAGTTTAATTAATAAAGAAATATAAAAAAATAAAAAAGAAAGAAAATAAAAATATTATTTTATCTTATGAATGTAATTTCAGCTCACTTATTTCACTTAAGTTTTCACTTATGCATGCTAAGAGACACAGAGGTAGTACAGAAAATGTTAATTGAAAATGTGAGAGATAATAACATTATATTTGAAAATTTTTATTTATAATTTATGCATATGATATTTTAAAGTCTCCAAAGAAAATATTGATACCACTGTTTGACAGTGGTTATGTAAAAATTAGCAATATTTTCTCTTTGTATTCTATTCCACAATTTTTCTGCTGGCTGGTACTAATATACTCTCAAAGTATTCCTTTTATACTTATTGACTTTAAAGCCTTTTGTTTCTTTTTGATGGTTTTTCAAGTTAGGGTTTCTGTGTGTATCCCTGGAACTCACTCTGTAGACCAGGTCAGCCTAAAACTCAAAGAGATCTCCCTCGTATGCTGGGATTAAAGGCATGCGCTTGGCTTTAAAGACTATTTTATTTTAATGAAGAGTAGAAAATAAAAATTCTAGCTAGCTTTTAGAAGATTAGAAAAGATAGAAGGACTGGAGAGATGTCTCAGCAGTGTATACTATCCTTGTAGAGGACCATACTGCAGTCCAAGCACCCATGTCAGACATCTCACAACTGCCTTGTAACTCAAGGCCCATGGGTTTCAGTACCCTCTTCTGGCCTTCTCAGGCATTGACTCAAGTGCTCAAATTCACATTCAAGCATCCATATACACTAATTTCAGAAACAAAATTGGAAGGGCACCTTCAAGTTTCAGTTGGTTGTCATCAACAAATGAATGCTCACAGAAGGACATATGAGCAAAGATAGTAAAATTGCTAAGTAGTATGATTATCAACTTAATGTGTTTGATGGATACATTTTAGGGTTAGAAGTTTGGTGAGACTAAGCAGCATTACTTTTTTCATGGTTGTCTTATCTACACTTCCCACTGGGCTTTCTGGCAGGCAGTAGAAACTCTGGAAACGTATCCAGGTTAGTATTCAAAACGTGGAATAGGGTGGGACAGAGAGCATTCATTAGGCAAAAAATAATAATAATAATAACTCTAAATTAAAAGTCTTTATTGAATGAATATTGAGATCATATATATGGGGGAACTAAAGAGTAGTTCTGGCTTAAGGAAGCACATGTATCAAGAGAATACTATATGCTAGTCCTTTAAGATTAGTAAGAATTTGAGACACTTTGTTGGAGAAAAATACTCCAGAAGATGGTAAATGACTAAGACATTCTCAGGAAGAGAATGAACCCCCATGCTCTTTGGCAGAGGCATTATGGCTTAGTGTTACTGGAGACTGAAATGGAAACTGCCAGAAATAAGAGTGGACTTAGATCTGAGAGTACCTTGATGGTAGTTGTAAACTCTATAGGTAACAAAGAGCAAAATCTTGTTATTTTTAATAGGAAATTGAGAGACCATCCATATTCAGCAAGACCAGCTGATGATAGGGAAAGAGTAGCATGTGTGTGTAATGGCATTGTACAAGGAACTAGAAGAGTGTGGCTTAGGAGCATATTGTGAAAGAGATGAAAAGGAAGAGCATTCATGTGCTGAGGACCTGTTATGCATCAAAAACTAGGGAAGAATTAAGGCTTGACAAGGAGGAACACAAGGCTGTAGACTTTGCTGAAATAGGATCTCTACTGTTTAGAAACTTCTAGGAAAGAGAAGAGATAGGCATGTAACAATCTAGTATGAAATAGTAGTAATGCAGATGAAAAAAACTGAAGTGCAAAGAAGAGGTCGTGACCAACTGTTGGAAGGCTGTGGTGATCAGTGCAGAATAGTGAACATTTAACAGTGCAGAATAGGAAACAGGTAAACATTGGGCTCTGACTGCCCTGTCCTTCAGCCTCCTTCACACACCACAATAGAGAAGGTACTCATGAATTTGAACTGTGTGTGGTGGTGATACCTTTACCTTGAACAGAGGAGACTGAAGGAGTTCAAGGCTAGACTTCCTCTACATAGTGTCACTGCCAGCTAGCCAGAATACTATTGTAAGACTCTGCCTCAAAAAAAAAGTAAAACCATGTATTTGTTGTTTCAGCAGTTTACATATACTTGGTGTCTGCACTCAGTTGCCAAGGTGAGAAGGCTGACGTATGTGCTTGATACAGAATGAAATTTCATTAAACTGGAAGAACAGACTCAGTTGA
This sequence comes from Meriones unguiculatus, assembly GCF_030254825.1. NCBI lineage: Eukaryota > Metazoa > Chordata > Mammalia > Rodentia > Muridae > Meriones > Meriones unguiculatus. The sequence continues at coordinate 157,662,318 of NC_083369.1, read as the reverse complement.
GATTACTGGTGAAGGAATGGATTGTTTGAGTTCGGGCCGTGCAAGGAACGAATAAGATTTATAAGATGAAAGACTCAGGCCAAATGTCAGATTTGTGTATTTTTTTTTTTTTTTTAGTAAGGTTTAAGAAGAGGTATGGGGAGGTTTGAAGTGGATTTGCTAAAGTTGCCAAGGGTAGACGTCATGATGAAAGATGACTGAAGAGAAGCAAAACTTCCTTGGCGTGTTTGTGTGTGTGTGAACTATGTACCTGGTGTGTACAAAAATATTAAATGCCCTTGGCAAATACATTACCTGAGCCCACATGGAAAAGAGTAAAATTTCTTCAGTCCACTGCTAAAACTGTGAGCACTACAGAATTTGGATGAGTAAATTGTAAGCTACAGGCTTTGGATACTTCCTAGCCTTTAAAAAAAAAGATTTTTTTCTTGCATTTATGAACTCACAGAGACAGTTACAGCATGCACAAAACCTGCAAAAGTTAGTACTTGACAAAATTCAAGTCCAGAGTTGTAGATGTGGACATACCGTCCAACTCCTAACCAAGAAAATATTTGCAATTGATGCCTCCTGGGAAATGGGGAAAATCAGTTTTCATCAGTAGAGTGACAGTCAGTTTATATCAGTCACACTCCAAGGCAGGTTGCATCATGAACAGTAGTTGGGTAACATGTTTTATTTTAAGAGATGCCCCGGCCAGCTTGGGTTCAACAGGTTCCTAATGAAGGGTGAAATGAATGGGGTGGGAACAAGAGACTTGAAGAATGGAGACCAAGTCAGTTTGTCTAATCAAGGCCTCGTTTATTTGAAATTTTTACACAGTTTTATAGGGAGAATGATAGTTTATTACTGCAGAAGATAGCAAAGTGGTTTATGGTTCGAGATACTGCATCTGTAAGATACTGTAAGAATGTTTCCTTAAGATATCTCAAAGATGCTCCAAGCTAATGAGCAGATGTTCTCACGTAAATCTATCACCCATTACCTTAGGTCATAGTGCAGCTGTTGGTAACTTTCCACTAAATGGCTTTGGCTCCACTAAATGGCTTTGGTTTCACTAGTTGGCTTTGGCTCCTGGCAAATAGAGAGAATATGAAGTTGGGTGGGTACAGGAAAGGATCTGGGATGAGTTTGGGGAGGGAAATATATATGATCAAGTATGAAATTATTTTAAAATAATAAAATGATTTTTGTTGAATTTAGTCTGTGGGGTTTGTGCATGCACATGCATTTGTGCCATGTCCTGTGTGTGGAGGAAGTCCTAGCACTTGAGGGAGTTTGTTCTTTCCATTACATGGGTCCTAGAGATTGAATATATATGGTCAGTATTGTGGCCAGTGCTTTGGTAGTCCATATTTTTAATTGGCCATCCAGCCCTTTTCACTGTGATACCTTTATCTTTTGAAATACTGCATTTATTTATAGGAATATATGTGTGTACGTCTATGGGGGCATACATCTACCACTTGATATGTGTAGAGACTAAAAGACAGCCTACAGAGATAGACTCTTTTCTTTTATAATGTGGGACCTAGTGGTTGAGCTCAGTCATTAGGCCTAGTAACAAGAACCTTTAACCACTCACTAGCTTGTTGATATAATGTTATTTTGGAATGTATACACCTTATCCTTGTTTGCTCAAATGCTGATTCTCTCCCCCACTCTCTGTTATCAGTCTGCACATTGCATTGCAATACTTATTCTAAGCATCACTTGTGTCAACTTTGTTTAAACATGCCAAAATAAAACAACCAGCCACAATGTTGAGCAATGGAAAGGAAGCAGGAAGAGAGGGAGGGAGGAACCAGTGGACAGGAAGGTGTGGGAGACAGAGGAGGAGAGAAAGGCAGGAGGCTAGCTGGAAGAGCAGAAGTGGGAGTGCAGAGCTGTGAGAGAGGTCTTGGACAGATGTGGAGAGATGGATCCGACCTAAGATATCATTAAAAGCAAATATAATATGGCTAATCTGAATGGTAGAACTAGGTGGGCTTGGAGGTTTAGGATTGAACAACTATTGCCCAGCATTATGATCTAGGTTAATTAAACAAATCCCAGTTTTGTGTGGTGATTTAGGTATATAGCTGTTTAGGATCAACAAGAGCATTACTACAAGTATATCAATAGTAAATAATAATCACCACATACAACACTAGCTCTGTTTTTTTTTTCCCCTTAGGGGCAGGTGTGGTGGTGCACACTTTTAATCCTAGCACTTGGAAGGCAGATGCAGGCAGATCTCTGTGAGTTCAAGGCCATCCTGGTCCACATAGCCAGTTCTAGGCCAGCAAGGGCTACCTAATGAAACCCTATTAAAAACAAACAAACTCCACAAACTGAAAGTGAAATAATTTTAATTAACACACCAGATATTTTCCATTTCCATTATCCATTTTCATACCTACTTAGTTTTGATTGTTGTCCCTCCATCACAGCTTTCTGCCCCCGCCCCCATACCCTTCCATTCCCAGTAGTCCCCCTTTTACTTTTGTAGCTTACATGCACTACTAAACTTGCTCTTCTATTACGTTCCTTTTTATGTCTCTCACTGGTCCCTTTCTGGCTTCTATACTACCCCCACATAAGTGCATTATAGAAATCAAAAGATAGGGTCTGCACTTGACAGGCTTTCTGGATTCTATACTACCCCCACATAAGTGCATTATAGAAATCAAAAGATAGGGTCTGCACTTGACAGGCTCTCTTGGACATGACAGGCTCAGTAGGACATTGCAAGCTCAGCTGTAGACAGGCTCAATAGAGAAAGCCTCAGCAGGCAGTGACAGGCTAGGCTGTACATGACAAGCTCAGATGAATATGCCAGGCTCAGCTGGACACAAGAGGCTCAGGTGGAAGGGACATTCTCTGTGTGACACTCAGGCTCAGTTGTACAAGAAAGGAACAGTTGGACATGGCAGGCTCAGCTAGAGACAAGCTCAGCTGGACATGATAAGCTCAGCTGCACACCAAATTATTTGTGCAAGAGAGGCTCAGTTGGACATGATTGGCTTAGCTGGACAAGACAGGCTCAAGTGGACATGGCAGTCTCAGATGGAGATAGTCTCTTCAGAACATGGCACACTCAACTGAACATGACAGGCTCAGTGGGGCATGACAAACTCAGCTGAAGACAGTCTAAATTGAGACAGACTCAGCTGGATATGGCAAGCTCAGCTGGAGACTGTCAGATGTGCATGACAGGTACAGCTTGACATAATAGTCTCAGCAGTAGACAGGAAAAACTGGAAATGACAGGCTCTGAGGGATGTGAAAAACTCAGCAAGAGACAGGCTTAGCAGGCTATGACATACTCAGCTAGACATGAGAGGCTCTTCTGGACATGACTGTCTAAGCGGGAGATGACAAGGTCTGCTGGGCATACTAGACTCACCTACATCTGACAGGCTCCACACTACACAGCATGAGCCAACTGAGCATGAAGTGATTCTAGAGCAGATATGGGAGGATGTCTATGGTTACTTATATGATTAAGAAGGGAGTTTCTAAGCACTAAGTTCATGAAGTGTTATTAGACAGACTATGTCACATGTGTTAACGTGTCCTAACAAGTGCATCCATTCCTTTAACAGCACAAAGATCAGACACCCTGGGTGATTAATCCTGCTTTTATCTACTTCAAGTTCCTTTACTTTAAGCCCCTCCCTCCAACTTTGTTTGGAAATACCCAACCTCAAGGGAATAAACAAAACAAAACAAAAAAAAAAAAAAAACAAAAAAAAAAAAAAACAAGCACAGTGAAGGGTAGGGAGAGAAGATGTATTTCTTGGGGAGTAGCAGCCATGATGTCAGGCAGCTCTGCTCCTACAAAGCAGACTGCACATGTCAACCTTGTATTTCCATGTCAACTTCTGTGACTGTTCAAGCTAGTGCATGAGATTATAAAGGCTCACTCTGTAGCATAATGTTGTCCTAATATATGTTAGCTCCGAGATTCAGTAGGCTACGTCTAAGACACAAAACAAGAACTGTAAGAAAATGTAATAATGAGCCAGAAAATGAGACAGCCATGTGGCAAAGTTTTATTCCAGAAGGCTCCTTTTATGCTGAGCAGTACAACGTATTCTCAAGCACCTGTACCATCTGTCTTTAATCAAGAGGGGCCAGAGTGATTGCTGTTGGCATCTTTCAATTTTCCATTATTTGTACATTTATGTCTTTTGCTCTCCTCTCTACTTCCAACAACTACTATGCTAATTAGGTTACTTGGACAACATACAGCAACCCAGCTTTACCTGGGAAAAGTAATCTTCAATGAAGGAATTTCCCAGATCTCATTGGCTTGTAGTTACCACTTGACTAATCCTTGATGTGGGTGGGACCAGCGCAGTGTGGACATCCCTAGGGAGGCTGGCCTGAGCTAAGTGAGCATGAGGTAGACAATGAGCCAGAAAGCAGCATTCATCTATGTATTCATCTAGGTATTTTTTCATCTAGGTATTATTTATTCATCTAGGTAATATTTTTGCTTCAGCATTCCTGCTTCAAGTTCTTGACCTAACTTTCCTCTAGGATGGACTATGACCCAGAAGTTGAAGCAAAATAAGGCTTTTCCTTTCAAAACTGTTGCTGGCCAGGTTCTTTTTACAGCAACAGAATTAAACTAAACTATTCTACACTTCTCCTTCTTATACCTGAAAAAGAAGGAAAACATTTAGAACATGCCAAAGAGTTCTGTTTGAATCTTAATAATTGTTGTTCTCTTTTCTCATTTGTATGGTAATGTGGCAGCCTAATTAGATTTGATGGCCGAATTGGAGTGTATATTGCTGTTTCTGAGCAGTGCAATTTTGCCACTTGGCCCTGGGTATAATCTAAAACTCAGTGCCACAAAGACTGACCTTGGTAGTCCTACAAAGGAGACCTTTGATCCTGAGAACTAGATAATAAATTCTGTGCAACCATGGTAACCAGACAGCAAATTTTGTGTGACTTTGAGTGATTCCTCATACGCTTTACCAAGTAAAGCTGCTGCCATGAAAAACTGCTTGTAATTTTCTGTTATTTAAGTGGTGACCTTACATTCTGTAAATGACACCTTGATCAGAGTCTAGACTTGGTGTCCTCTTTGTGTCACCATGCTCTCTTTTTCCCCAGCCCTCACTTAGGTGGTATTCAGGTGTCACTGCAGGCCAGTGACATGGCAATAACACCTTGTGTGTGTGAGAGCAGGCAGCAGAAAGAATCTCTGAATCCCAGAGAGAGGACATCACAGTTCTTAACCTTCTTGGTTTTATGGCCAGGACTATGTTTCGACCTTCCTAAGCCTCAGTTTTTCATGTTTATGACAGAAATAAAAAGTGAAAGGTTAGAGTTAATTCCTGGGGTTGGAGCAGAATCACAAGTCCACATTCCTTTCAGATAATGAGCCAGCAGCAGTCCCCACCCAGATAAACCTCAGGGTATGACTGGAGTCACATGGCCCCTAAGAACTAGAGGTCAGATGTGTCCCATATAGCTAGGCCCAACCATTAGCAGTGTTGGTGCCTAAAAATAGACCAATCATTTTAAAGGTCAGCTTCCCTAGAGACCACCCCGCTTGCGTTTTGTTCCTCTTACCCAATCCTGTAATGCCAAGGCTTGTACTACCCCACTGGCATTTTTGTTCCTATAAAAAACTTGATCTCCTGGAACCGGGGGTCGCTTGCCCAAATGTCTTTGTAAAGGGCAGCCACCTGGGGTTGAGCTTGTAATAAAAAGACCCTCCTGTGTTTTGCAGTGGAATCAATTCCTGTAGGTCTTTTGGGGCTCACGAACAGGGTGTAACAAAAGGACTAACCCCGAAAGTTGTGGAAAAAAAACAGAATTATATATATAAAAGCATGTTATAAACTTAAGCTTATTCAGCAAATAGTTAATACTTTGAAGAACAACAGCTGCTACAGAAGGCACTCTGCCAATTGTAAGATGCATGTGAAAGTCTGTTTTGAGAACAAAAGTCTGGCTAGTGAGTCAGCACCAATTTACTAAACTTTGTTACCCACGAGATTATTTTTGTACAAAAATTATCAATACCAACTTAGTCCAAAGTATTTTAGCACCTTATATTTTAACTATCCCAAATAATCCTGGGTCAGGTAATAGTACTGCTTATTCTGTGTTACATTTTAGGCAACCTCTACGTAAGTGAGTATTTTCCTTGTAAATAAGCTAGACTACTTTGTAATAGAATACCTGACAGAATGATATGGAACAGCATTCTGACCTGGTAAATAACATAGGTATGGCTTCAGCTTTCATTTTAATTCACATATAGCAAATAATCAAACCAAAGATCTCACCTGCAACTGAGAGTGTCCCAGGACTGTCCACCTTCTAGAGATCATGCATGGTGAGCTGTTCCTACCAGGTACAGAGGGCTGCTAACCAGTCAACAGTAGTGACTGGAGGTCTCTTTTAGGACTTGACTGCACAGTGTTACAGTTTTCATCCAGCTGACACACCCTTTCTATAAACAGCTCTTCCTGACTTTGATGACTATGCTCTCAGGCTATAAACCCTGTAGAGAAGACCCTATGACAAGAAACTGAAAACAGCCTGTGGTTGCTTGAAAGCAAAAACGGCTCTCAGCCTATCAGCTAGAAGGGAAGCCAATCGTTATAGCAAACTTCTGAGACAGCAAGTGGTTATCTCCTCAGTCAATTTGTATAAAACTCTGGCCTTGACTGACAACTAGATGGTTAGAAAAAGAAGATTCAGGTAAGTGGCGCCTATCCCTAATCCCTAATAATCATGTGAAAATAAATGTTTATGCTGTTTTGTTGAGACAGACCATATATTATCAAATGTATATGGGTGTTTTGCCTGCATATACATATAAGTGTATAGTGCTCCCAGAGGTGAGAAGAGGACCTCAAATCTCCTGGGACTGTAGTTACAGATAGGTGTGAGCTACAATGTAGGGGCCAGAGGTCTTAACTGCTGAGCCAACATTTCAGTCCCAAAACAGGATAATTTTATGTAGCTCAGATTGGCCTTGAACTCTTTATTCTCTGGCATCAGTCTTCTGAGTCCTAGGATTAGAGGACTGTGCCACTATGACTGGCATAAACTTCAACATTTGCAAGCAAAACTTCAACCATCACAGGTGAAATTTGAAAGTTCAACCACACAGTAAAGTTCAATCATCAGAAGCGATAATTCAGCCTACCCAGGTGAAATTTCAAACTTTGCTGGAAAAACTTCAACCATCAAAATGGAAACATCAACCATCACAGGTGAAATTTCATCCACCTCAAAGGAAACTTCGATTACTGAGTGTATAATTTTAAAGTTTTCGGGAAATATGACAACCATCCTAGGTGAAAATTCAAGCATTACAGGGGATATATCAGCGATGACATGGGAAAGTTCAGTCTTTGCAGATGAAAATTCAACAATCTCAGGTCAAATTTCAACCTTTACACAAAAAAGGTCAACCATCGCAGGTGACATTTCAGCTTCGCAAGAGAAACTTCAAACATCTCAAGCGACATTTCAGTCAACTCCCAGGATAGCTCAAACATCACAGGAAATAATTCAGCCTACCCAGGAGAAATTTCAACCTTTGCTGGAAAAACTTCAACAATCACAATGGAAACATTAACCATCGCAGGTGAAATTTCATCCACCTCAAAGGAAATTCCGAATACCGAGGGTGTAATTTGCAGTTTGCAAGAAATATGTCAACCATCCCAGGTGAAAATTCAAGCACTACAGTGGATATCAGTGATGGCACGGGAAATTTCAGTCTTCGCAGATGAAAATACAACAATCTCAGGTCAAATTTCAACCTTTACACAAAAAAGGCCAACCAAAACATTTCAACTTCGCAAGCGAGCCTTCAAACATCTCATGCAACATTTCAGTCAACTCCCAGGAAAATTCAAACATCACAGGAGATAATTCAGCCTACCCAGGAGAACTTTCAACCTTTTCTGGAAAAACTTCAACAATCACAATGGAAACCTCAACCATGGCAGCTGAAATTTGAGCCACCTGAAAGAAAAATTCAACTAACAAGGGAGCAATTTTAAACCTTGCAGGAAAAATGTCAACCATCTTAGGTGAAACATCAACCTTTAAAGGCGAAATTTCAGTGATGGTTCAGGAAAGTGCATTCTTGATAGGCGAAAATTCAACCTTCACAGAAGAAAGGTCAACCATTACAGATGACATTCCAACCATCGCAAGAGAGACTTCAAACTTCACAGGCAACATTTATTCACCTCACTGGAATGTTCATCCATCACAGGAGATAATTCAGCCCATCCAGGTAAAATTTAAAACTTTGCTGGAATAAATTCAACCATTACAACGTAAACATCAAACATTGCAGGTGAAATTTCAGCCACCTCAAAGGAAACTTCAGCTATCAAGGGTGCAATTTTTATCTTTACAAGAAAAACGTCAACCATCCTAGGTGAAACTGCAACCTTTACAGGAGATATATCACCGATGGCACAGGAAAGTTCAGTCTTTACAGGCGAAAATTCAACCATCACAGTTCAAATTTGAATCTTTACACGAAAAAGGTCATCCATTGCAGGTGAAATTTCAACCATCACAAAAGAGATTTCAAACATCACAATAGAAATTTCAGTCACCAGCCAGGAAAGTTCAACTATCAGAGGAGATAATTCAGCCTGCATAGGTGAAATTGTAAATTTGCTGGAAAAACTTCAACCATCTCAATGGAAACTTCAACCATCGCAGGTGAAATTTCAGCCACCTCAAAGGAAACTTCAACTATCAAGTGTGTAAATTTCATCTTTACAAGAAAAACGTCAACAATTCTGGGTGAAATTTCCACCGTTACAGGGGTTATTTCAGCGAAGGCACAGGAAAGTTCAGTCTTTGCAGGTGAAAATTGAACCTCCAAGCCCACGTAGTTTCTACCATTCAGATTAGGCACATTATACTTGCTTTTAATGATATCTTAGGTCTGGTCCATCTCTCCATATCGGTCCAAGACCTCTCTCCCAGCTCTGCCCTCCTACTTGTGCTCTCCCAGCTAGCCTCCTCCCCTTCTCTCCTCCTCTGCCTCCCACACCTTCCTGTCCACTGGTTCCTCCCTCCCTCTCTTCCTGCTTCCTTTCCATTGCTCAACATTGTGGCTGGTTGTTTTATTTTGGCATGTTTAAACAAAGTTGACACAAGTGATGCTTAGAATAAGTATTACAATGCAATGTGCGGACTGAAAACAGAGAGTGGGGAAGAGAAATCAGCATTTGAACGAACAAGGGTAAGGTGTATACATTCCAAAATAACATTATAACAACAAGCTAGTGAGTGGTTAAATGTTCTTGTTACTAGGCCTAATGACTGAGCTCAACCACTAGGTCCCACATTGTAAAAGAAGAGAGTCTATCCCTGTAGGCTGTCTTTTTGTCTCTACACATATCAAGTGGTAGATGTATGCCCCCATAGACGTACACACATATATTCCTATAAATAAATGCAGTATTTCAAAAGATAAAGGTATCACAGTGAAAAGGGCTGGATGGCCAATTAAAAATATGGACTACCAAAGCACTGGCCACAATACTGACCATATATATTTGATCTATAGGACCCATGTGATGGAAAGAACAAACTCCCTCAAGTGCTAGGACATCCTCCACACACAGGACATGGCTCAAATGCACGTGCATGCACAAACCCGACAGACTAAATTCAAGAAAAATCATTTTATTATTTTAAAATAATTTCATACTTGATCATATATATTTCCCTCCCCAAACTCATCCCAGATCCTTTCCTGTATCCACCCAACTTCATATTCTCTCTCTTTGCCAGGAGCCAAAGCCAACTAGTGAAACCAAAGCCATTTAGTGGAGCCAAGGCCACTTAGTGGAAAGTTAACAACAGCTGCACTATGACCTAGGGTCATGGGTGATAGATTTACATGAGAACATCTGCTCATTAGGCTTGAAGCATCCTTGAGATATCTTAAGGAAACATTCTTGCGGTATCTTGCAGGTGCAGTATCTCGAACCATAAACCACTTTGCTATCTTCTGCAGTAATAAACTATCCTTCTCCCTATAAAACTGTGTAAAAATTTGAAACAAACGAGGCCTTGATCAGACAAATTGTTTTGGTCTCCATTCTTCGAGTCTCTTGTTCCCACCCCATTCATTTCACCCTTCATTAGGAACCTGTTGAACCCCCGCTGGCCTGGGCATGTCTTAAAATAAAACAAACACCACAGAGTACTTTTCATGCTACCCAACTACTCTTGAGGATGCAACCTGCCTTGGAGTATGACTGATATAAACTGACTGTCACTCTACTGATGAAAACTGATTTTCCCCATTTCCCAGGAGGCATCAATTGCAAACATTTTCTTGGTTAGGAGTTGCACAGTGTGTGAACATCTACTTCTCTGGGCTTGAATTTTGTCAAGCACTAACTTTTGCAGGTTTTGTGCGTGCTATAACAGTCTCTGTGAGTTCATAAATGCAAGAAAAAATATTTTTTAAAAAACATGCTAGGAAGTACCCAAAGCCTGTAGCTTACAATTTACTCATCCAAATTCTGTAGTGCTCACAGTTCTAGCAGTGGACTGAAGGAAAGTTTACTTCCCCAAAATACTGTGACATCACAAAGTTACCAGTAAGACATCACAATCATATTGTGACATCACAGTGGACCGACTGGAACAGCAATAGAGAATTAGGACATTACAATTGAATTGTGACATCACAGTGGTCTAACTGTGACATCACAATTGTACTACGTCATCACAATGGTACTCTTCTTTAGCCAGAGTAGGATTACGACATCAAAATGGTCCTCTCTTCTACATCACAATAGTACTATTGTGACATCACTACTGTATTATGATATCCCAGTTTACAATTGTCTAGTCATAATGGCATCATGACATCACAACGGTACTACTAGGATGTCACAAAGGTATTGGGATATCACGTTGCTACTATTGGGACATCAAAAGGGTATTATGACATGAATATTTTACAAGTAGGTCATCATGATCTTTTGTAAAAGCACAATTTTGTGTTTTTCGCAGTCCTAGAGAATTATGTCATTACCCTTGACTTGAGACATCACAATGGTACGATTATGACAGCACAATGCTACTACTGTAACATCGGAAGGGTTTTATAAAATAACAAGGGCACTAGTATGACATCACAATCCCATCATGACATCCAAATGGTTCGATTTTGACATCTCTAGAGCATTATGACATTACATTTTAATTGTGACATCATAATCATAGTATAGTGATATCACAAATGTATTATGACATCACAGTGGTACTATGCTCTATTCGCAATGGCATGATGACTTCACCATGGTACGATTCGAACATCACCAAGACATTGTGCCTTCACAAAGGTACTATGGTGACATCGCAAGTGTATTATGACATCACAACGGGACTAGTAGAACATCACAATCATTTTGTGACATCACAACGATATGATTGGGACATCACTAGAGAACTATGACATTTCAATTGAATTGTGACCTCACAATGATACTATTGTGACTTCAAAGATGTACTACGACCACACAATGGAACTATTCTCTAGTCAAAATTGCATCAGGACAACACAATGGTGCAATTAGGATATCACAAAGATGTTGTGACATCAGGATGCTACTATTGTAACATCACAAGGGTATTTTGACAAAACAATGGTCCTTGTAGGATGTCATGTTCGTATTGTGACATCATTTTGGTGTGACTCTGACATCCGTAGAGAATTATGATATTACAAACATATTGTGACTTCCCAATGGTACTGTTGTGACATCTAAATTGTACTATGACATAACAACGGTGCCATTCTGTAGTCACAGTGATATTAAGACATCACAGTGGTACTCTTACTATCGGAACATCGAACTGTATTATGACCTACCAATGGTACTGTTAGGACATCCCAATCGTACTGTGACATCACAAGGGTTCAATTGTGACAACAATAGAGAATTGTGGCATTGTCATTAACCTCTGCTATCCCAATGGTATCATAGTGACATAACAATTGTACTATGACACCACAATGGTAATATTCTCTAGTCACAATGGCATTATGACAACAATGGTACTATTAGGATATCACAAATACCTTATGACATCGCAATGTGATATTGTGACATGGCAAGGGTATTATGACATCACAATGGTACTAGTGGGCTACCACAAAGAGATTGTGCCTTCACTATCCTACCACAACAGAGAATTATGACATAATAGACTGGTGACCTCACAATGGTATTATTGTGACATCATATTTGTACTATGACATCACAATGGTAATATTCTCTAGTCATAACGGCATAACGACATCACAATGGTACTATTGGGATATCAGAAACAGATTGTGACAACACAATGCTACTAATGTGATTTCGCAAGAGAATTTTGACAACACAATGGTTCTAGTGGGACATCACAATCTCATAGTGACATGTCACTGGTTTTATTGTGACATCGCTGGAGAATTATGACATAACAATTGAATGGTTATATCACAATAGGACTGTTGTGACATCACTATTGTATTATGATGTCACAATGTAAAACTGTCAAGTCATAACGGCATGATGATATCACAATGATACTATTAGGATGTCACAACAGTATTGTGAAATCGCAAGGGAATTATGACGTCACAATTTTTCTACCAGCACATCACAGTCGTATTGTGAAATCACAATGCTAATAATGTGAAAGTATTAGAGATTTATCCTATAGCAATTGAATTAGGACGTCACAATGGTAGTATTGTAACATCACAATTGTCTAATGACATCACAATTGTACTATTCTGTAGTCACAATGCCATTATAACATCACAGTGGTACACTTAGGATATAATAATGACATTGTGACATCACTATGCTACTACCTCAAGAGGATTATTATATCATAATGGTACTAGTGGGACATCACAAATGTATTGTGACATCACAATGGTTCGATCCTTACATCACTCTAGAACTATGACATTATTATTGACTTGTGCCATCACAATGTACTTTGACATCACAATGGTACCATTCTCTAGTCTCAATGGCATTCTGATATGAAAAAGGTGCTAGTGGGATATCACACAGTTAATGTAACATCACCATGCTACTATTATGGTATAGCAAGGTTATTATGACATCTCAGTGGTACTAGTGGGATGTCACAATCTTATTGTGACATCACAATCGTTCGAGTGTGACATGACCAGAGAATTATGACATCACAATGGAATTGTGACATCGCAATAGTACTATTATGACATCAAAAGTGAATTATGACATCACAACTGTACTAGTAGGACTTCACCATAATACTGTGACATCACAAAGTTACCAATAAGACATCACAATCATATTGTGACATCACAGTGGACCAACTGTGACAGCAATAGAGAATTAGGACATTACAATTGAATTGTGACATCACAGTGGTCCAACTGTGACATCACAATTGTACTACGTCATCACAATGGTACTCTTCTTTAGCCAGAGTAGGATTACGACATCAAAATCGTCCTCTCTTCTACATCACAATAGTACTATTGTGACATCACTACTGTATTATGATATCCCACTTTACAATTGTCTAGTCATAATGGCATCATGACATCACAATGGTACTACTAGGATGTCATAAAGGTATTGGGATATCACGTTGCTACTATTGGGACATCAAAAGGGTATTATGACATGAATATTTTACAAGTAGGTCATCATGATCTTTTGTAAAAGCACAATTTTGTGTTTTTCGCAGTCCTAGAGAATTATGTCATTACCCTTGACTTGAGACATCACAATGGTACGATTATGACAGCACAATGCTACTACTGTAACATCGGAAGGGTTTTATAAAATAACAAGGGCACTAGTATGACATCACAATCCCATCATGACATCCAAATGGTTCGATTTTGACATCTCTAGAGCATTATGACATTACATTTTAATTGTGACATCATAATCATAGTATAGTGATATCACAAATGTATTATGACATCACAGTGGTACTATGCTCTATTCACAATGGCATGATGACTTCACCATGGTACGATTCGAACATCACCAAGACATTGTGCCTTCACAAAGGTACTATGGTGACATCGCAAGTGTATTATGACATCACAACGGGACTAGTAGAACATCACAATCATTTTGTGACATCACAACGGTATGATTGGGACATCACTAGAGAACTATGACATTTCAATTGAATTGTGACATCACAATGATACTATTGTGACTTCACAGTTGTACTACGACCACATAATGGAACTATTCTCTAGTCAAAATTGCATCAGGACAACACAATGGTGCAATTAGGATATCACAAAGATGTTGTGACATCACGATGCTACTATTGTAACATCACAAGGGTATTATGACAAAACAATAGTCCTTGTAGGACGTCATGTTCCTATTGTGACATCATTTTGGAGTGACTGTAACATCCCTAGAGAATTATGATATTACAATCATATTGTGACTTCCCAATGGTACTGTTGTGACATCTAAATTGTACTATGACATAACAACGGTGCCATTCTGTAGTCACAGTGATATTATGACATCACAGTGGTACTCTTACTATAAAACAATCTTACTATCAGGACATCGAAGTGTATTATGACCTAACAATGGTACTATTAGGACATCCCAATCGTACTGTGACATCACAAGGGTTCAATTGTGACAACAATAGAGAATTATGGCATTGTCATTGACCTCTGCTATCCCAATGGTATCATAGTGACATAGCAATTGCACTATGACACCTCAATGGTAATATTCTCTAGTCACAATGGCATTATGACAACAATGGTACTATGAGGATATCGCAAATAAATTATGACATCGCAATGTGATACTGTTACATGGCAAGGGTATTATGACATCACAATGGTACTAGTGGGCTACCACAAAGAGATTGTGCCTTCACTATCCTACCACAACAGAGAATTATGACATTATAATAGACTGGTGACCTCACAATGGTATTATTGTGACATCATAATTGTACTATGACATCACAATGGTAATATTCTCTAGTCATAACGGCATAACGACATCACAATGGTACTATTGGGATATCAGAAACAGATTGTGACAACACAATGCTACTAATGTGATTTCGCAAGAGAATTTTGACAACACAATGGTTCTAGTGGGACATCACAATCTCATAGTGACATGTCACTGGTTTTATTGTGACATCGCTGGAGAATTATGACATAACAATTGAATGGTTATATCACAATAGGACTGTTGTGACATCACTATTGTATTATGATGTCACAATGTAAAACTGTCAAGTCATAACGGCATGATGATATCACAATGATACTATTAGGATGTCACAACAGCATTGTGACATCACCATGCTACTATTGTGAAATCGCAAGGAAATTATGACGTCACAATTTTTCTACCAGTACGTCACAGTCGTATTGTGAAATCACAATGGTAATAATGTGAAAGTATTAGAGATTTATCCTATTGCAATTGAATTAGCACGTCACAATGGTAGTATTGTAACATCACAATTGTCTAATGACATCACAATTGTACTATTCTGTAGTCACAATGCCATTATAACATCACAGTGGTACACTTAGGATATCATAATGTCATTGTTGACATCACTATGCTACTATCACTAGAGGATTATTATATCATAATGGTACTAGTGGACATCACAAATGTATTTTGACATCACAATCGTTCGATCCTTACATCACTCTAGAACTATGACATTATTATTGAATTGTGACATCACAGGGTACTTTGAGATCACAATGGTAAGATTCTCTGGTCACAATGGCATTCTGATATGAAGAAGGTACTAGTGGGATATCACACAGTTATTGTAACATCACCATGCTACTATTATGATATAGCAAGGATATTATGACATCTCAGTGGTACTAAGAAAAAACTGCCAATTCTTTTAGAAATCTGTTGCTTTAAAGAATGTAACATGCAGAATGGGAAGGGATAGAGAAATGCATATATATTTCTGATATTTATTTAAGGTAACACAGAAATATGAGGAATAATGAGAGAAATGAAGAAGTATTACATACCTAGGTCTATTGATTTTTTTTAATTACAGTTTATTCACTTTGTATCCCCCCATAAGCCCGCCCCTCCTCCCCTCCTAGTCCCACCCTCCGTCCCCCTTCTTTGTGCATGCCCCTCCCCAAGTCCACTGATAGGGGAGTACCTCCTCTCCCTCCTTCTGATCTTAATCTATCAGATCATATCAGGAATGGCTGCATTGTCATCTTCTGTGGCCTGGTAAGGCTTCTCTCCCCTCAGGGGGAGGTGATCAAAGAACTGGCCTATCAGATTATGTCAGAGGCAGTCCCTCTTCCCATTAATATGTAACCCACTTGGACACTACACAGCCATGGACTACATCTGTGCAGGGCTTCTTGGTTATCTCCATGCATGGTACTTGGTTGGAGTATGAGTCTCTGGGAAGACCAATGTGTTCAAATTTTCTGGTTCTGTTGCTCTCTCTGTGGGGTTCCTGTCCTCTCCAGATCTTACTATTTCTCAATTCTTACATAAGATTCCCTGCATTTTGCCCAACAGTTGGCCATAAGTCTCAGTGTCTGCTTTGATAGTCTGCAGGGCAGAGGCTTTCAGAGGCCCTCTGTGGCAGGTTGCTAGGTTGTTTCCTGTTTTCTTCTTCTTCTGATGTCCATCCTCTTTGCCTTTTGGGATGGGGATTGAGCATTTTAGTCAGGGTCCTCTCTCTTGATTAGTTTCTTTAGATGTACAGGTTTTAGTAGGTTTATCCTATTTTATATGTCTATATGAGTGAGTATATACTGTGTGTGTCCCTCTGCCTCTGGGATAGCTCACTCTGGATGATCTTTTCTTGGTCTCACAATTTACCTGCAAATTTCATGATTTCCTTCTTTTTCATTGCAGAGTAGTAGTCCATTGTGTACATGTACCACAACTTCTGCATCCATTCTTCAGTTGAGGGGCAACTGGGCTGTTTGCAGCTTTTGGCTATTACAAATAAAGCTGCCAAAAACATGGTTGAGCAAATGTCTTCATTGTATACTTGAGGCCCTTTTGGATATGTGCCTAGGAGTGGTATGGCTGGATCTTGAGGAAGCACTATGACTAGTTGTCTGAGAAAGCAACAGATTGATTTCCAGAGTGGTTGTACAAGTTTACATTCCCACCAGCAGTGGAGAAGGGTTCCCCTTTCTCCACAACCTTTCCAGCATGCGCTGTCACTTGAGTTTTTCATCTTGGCCATTCTGATGGGTGTAAGGTGAAATCTCAGGGTAGTTTTGATTTGCATTTCCCTAATGGCTAATGATTTTGAGTATTTCTTTAAGTGTTTCTCTGCCATTCAATATTCCTCTACCGAGAGTTCTCTGTTTAGCTCTGTTCCCCATTTTTTAAGTGGAGTACTTGGTTTGCTGTTTTTCAGCTTCTTTAGTTCTTTATATATACTGGATATTAGCCCATTCTCAGATAAAGGGTTGGTGAATATTCTTTCCCAGTCTGTAGGCAGTCAATTTGTTTTGTTGATGGAGTGTCCTTTGCTTTACAAAAGCTTTTCAGTTTCATGAGGTCCCATTTATTGATTGTTGCTCTTAGAGCCTGTGTTGTTGGTGTTCTGTTCAGGAAGTTGTCTCCTGTGCCAATGAGTTCTAGGGTATTCCCCACTTTTTTTTTTTCTAAACAATTTAATGTGTCCGGTTTTATGTTGAGGTCTTTGATCCACTTGGACTTCAGTTTTGTGCAAGGTGATAAGTATGAAAATAAGTATTTTCATTTTTTTTTACATGGAGACATCCAGTTAGACCAGCACCATTTGTTGAAGATGCTATCTTTTTTCCATTGTATGGTTTTGGCATCTTTGTCAAAGATCAGGTGTCCATAAGTGTGTGGCATTATTTCTGGTTCCTTCCTCTGTTTGGTTCCATTGATCTAACATTCTGTTTCTATTCCAGTTCCATGCGGTTTTATAACTGTTACTCTATAATACAGCTTAAAATCAGGGATGGAGATACCTCCAGAAAATCTTTTATTATAGAGGATTGTTTTAGCAATTTGGGGTTTCTTGTTATTCCATATGAAGTTGAGAATTTTTCTTTCCATGTCTGTAAAGAATTGTGTTGGTAATTTGATGGGAATTGCATTGAATCTGTAGATTGATTTTGGTAAGATGGCCATTTTTACTTTGTTAATCCTGCCAATCCATGAGCATGGAAGATATTTCCATTTTCTGATATCTTCTTCTATTACTTTCTTCAGAGACTTAACATTTTTTTTCATATGAGTCTTTGACTTTCTTTGTTAGTGTTACTCCAAGGTACTTTATGTCATTTGTGGCTATTGTGAAGGGTGTTGTTTCCCTAATTTCTTTCTCAGCCCTTTTGTCTTTTGTATACAGGAGGGCTACTGATTTTTTTTTTAGTTAATTTTCTATGTGGCCACTTTGCTGAAGGTGTTTATCAGCTGTAGGTGTTCCCTGGTAGAGTTTTCGGGGTCACTCACGTCTACTATCATATCATCTGCAAATAGTGATAATTTGACTTCTTCCTTTCCAATTTGTATCCCCTTGATCTCCTACAACTGTCTTATTGCTCTAGCAAGGGCTTCCAGAATTATGTTGAAGAGATATGGAGAGAGTGGGCAGCCGTGTCTTGTCCCTGATTTCAGTGGGATTGCTTTAAGTTTTTCTCCATTCAGTTTGATGTTGGCTATAGGTTTGCTATATATCGCCTTTACTATGTTTAGATATGTGCCTTGTATCCCTGATCTCTCCAATACTTTAAACATGAATAGATGTTGGATTTTCTCAAATGCTTTTTCAGCATCTAGAGAGATTATCATGTGGTTTTCTTCTTTCAGTTTGTTAATATGGTGGATCACATTGATGGATTTCCATATATTGAACCACCCCTGCATGCCTGGGATGAAGCCTACTTGGTCATAGTGGATGATATCTTTGATGTGTTCTTGTATTCGGTTTGCAAGTATTTTGTTGAGTATTTTTGCATCAATGTTCATAAGGGAGATTGGCCTGAAATTATCTTTCTTTGTTGGGTCTTTGTGAGGTTTAGGTACCAAGGTGACTGTGGCTTCATAGAATGAGTTTGGTAATATTCCTTCTGTTTCTATTTTGTGGAATAGTTTGAAGATTATTGGAGTTAGCTGTTCTTTGAAGGTCTGGTAGAATTCTGCGCTGAAGCCTTCTGGTTCTGGGATCTTTTTGGATGGGAGACTTTCGATGACAGCTTCTATTTCCTTGGGGGAATATAGGACTATTTAATTTATTACCTGGTCCAAATTCAGCTTTTGTAAGTCAAATCGATGAACAAAATTGTCCATTTCATTTAGATTTTCAAATTTTGTGGCATATAGAATTTTGAAGTAAGTCCTAATGATTGTTTGGATTTCCTCATTGTCTGTCGTTATGTCTCTCGTTTCATTTGTGATTTTGTTGATTTGGATGGTGTCTCTCTGCCTTTTAGGTAGCTTGTCTAAGGGTTTGTGTATCTTGTTGATTTTCTCAAAGAACCAGCTTTTGGTTTCATTGATTCTTTGAATTGTTTTATTTGTTTCTAATTGATTGATTTCAGCCTTGAGTTTGATTATTTCCAGCCTTCTACTCCTTTTTCGTGTATCTGCTTCTTCTTTTTCTAGGGTTTTTAAGTGAGCCATTAAGTTGTTTGAATGCACTGTCTCAAATTTCTTCTTGAAGGCACTTAGTGCTATGAACTTTTCTCTTAGCACTGCCTTCATTGTGTCCCACAAGTTTGGGTATGTTGTGTCTTCATTGTCATTGATTTCTAGAAAGACTTTAATTTCTTTCTTTATTTCTTCCCTGACCCAGCTGTCATTTAGTAACAAGTTGTTCAGTTTCCATGCATGTGCAGGCTTTTTACTATTTCTGTTGTTGTTGAGGTCCTGCTTTATTCCATGGTCATCAGACAGGATACAAGGGATTATTTCAATCTTCTTGTATCTGTTGAGGCTTGCTTTGTGACCAACTATGTGGTCTATTTTGTAGAAGGTTCCATGAGGTGCTGAGAAGAAGGTAAATTCTTTTGTGTTTGGGTGTAGGGTTCTATAAATGTCTGTTAGGTCCATCTGATTCATGTCCTCTCTCAGAGACATTGTTTCTTTGTTTAATTTCTGTTTTGTTGACCTGTCCTTTGTTGAGAGTGGGGTCTTGAAGTCTCCCACTATTAATGTGTGGGTATCTCTGTGTCGTTTAAGTTTGATCAATGTTTCTTTTAAAAATGTGGGTACCCTTGTATTTGGGGCATAGATGTTCAGGATTGTGATGTCTTCCTGGTGGAATTTTCCCTTGATGAGTATGAAGTGTCCTTCCCCATCTCTTTTGATTAATTTTGGTTGAAAGTCTAATTTATCAGATATTAGAATGGCTACTCCTGCTTGCTTCTTGGGTTCATTTGCTTGGAAAGCCATCTTTCAACCCTTTACCCTCATGTAATGTCTATCTTTGTGACTTAGGTGTGTTTCTTGTATGTACCAGGTTGCTGGGTTTTTTGTTTATGCATCCATTCTGTTAGTCTGTGTCTTTTCTTTGGAGAGTTGAGTCCACTGATGTTTAGAGAGATTAATGACCAGTGGCTGTTAGATCCTTTGATTTTGAGGTTGGGTGCGGTCATAAGGTTGTGTACTTGATTGTTGTCTGTTTTACTGTAGTGAGGTTAATTATTTCCTGTGTTTTCTTGAAAGTAGCTAGTTTTCTTGGGTTGTATTTTCCCTTCTAGTGTTTTCTGTAACACTGGATTTGTGTGTAGGTATTGTTGAAATTTGTTTTTTTCATTGAATATCTTGTTTTCTCCGTCTATGAGGACTGAGAGTTTTGCGGGGTATGTCCGTAGAATGGGCTGACAACTGTGTTCTCTTAGGGTCTGCATGATATCTGTCCAGGCCCTTCTGGCTTTCATAGTTTCTGTTGAAAAGTCAGGTGTGATTCTAATGGGTGTGCCATTATATGTTACTTTGCCTTTTTCCCTTGCAGCTTTTAGTATTTTTTTCATTGTTCTGTATACTTATTGTTTTGATTATTATGTGGCAGGATGATTTTCTTTTCTGGACTACTTCATTGGGTATTCTGTAGGCCTCTTGAATTCTTATTGGCCTCTCCTTTAAGTTGGGGAAACTTACTGGCCTTGGAGCAGGGAATATTCTTTGTCCTCTATTCCTATTATTCTTAGGTTTTGTCTTTTTATGTTGTTTTGAATTTCTTGGAAAGTCTGTGTCAGGAATTTTTTAGATTTAACATTGTATTTGACAGATACATCTATTTCTTCCATTGTATCTTCCACACCTGAGATTCTTTCTTCCATTTCTTGTAGTCTATTGGTTATGCCTACCTCTGTAGTTCCTGTTTTCTTCCCTAAGTTCTTTCTCTCCACAATTTCCTCCATTTGTGTTTTCTTTAATTTTTTAAATTCTATCTTCAGATCTTGAGCCATTTAGTTGATTTCCTTCACCTGTTTGACTGTATTTTCCTGTTTTTCCATCAATTCTTTCAGCTGTTTGTTTGAAAAAAACCCATTTTTCTTTTATTTCATTCAGTGATTTATGCATTTCCTTTCTAAAGGCCACAAACTGTTTGGCTGTAACTTCCTCTATTTCTTTATGGATGGCCACATTCTGTTTGAGTTTATCTTCCTCTAGGTTTTTACGTATTTTATTTGTTTCCTCTGTTATCATCTTCATGAGCATAGTTGTTAGGTCCTCTTCTTGGATTTCAGTTATGCTGCGGTGTCCAGGGCTACTTGCCCCTGGATAACTGGGTTCTGGAGATGCCATATTATTCTGTCTTTTGTTGACTGAGCTTTTACGCTGGCCTCTACCCATTGGGCTATCTTAGGTGTTTGGGGTTTAGTTTCTGGTGGTTCCTGGGGATCTTGTGGTGGAGAGAATCCCCTTGGCAGAAAGCTGGTTTTTGTTGAGGGAAGTCTTCTCAGCTTTTTGGGTATAGTCACTGGATGGCTGACGTTTTTCAGGAGTTGCAGCTGCTCCCCTCAGGGATAGAGACCTGAGTGGTAACTGTGGTCTTTGTTCATTGAGAGGGTTCTCCTCTCACCCAGGGAAGTCCTGAAGACAGCTGCCCTGCTTCTGGGTTTCTGGCTGTAAATTTAATGATCTGCTGCTGTGACCTGTGTGTCCCTTGGTTTGTTCAGTTTTGTTAGGGATAACTAGTTGCCCCGTGGATCCTTATCTGGGGGTTGATCTTGGGGATTCCTGGCTTTTGTAGGTATGAGGTTGGAGCTCTGTGTCTCAGTCCCAAGAGGTAGTCTGTGGTGGGTGGGTACTTCTTTCTTGGAAACAGCAGGCTATCTGGTGCACAGCAGGTCCCTGGGTTGGGCCGGTCTGTGGGACCTATTCCAGGGATATGCTGCATGGCCTAAGTGTGTCCGCTTTGCTTAGTTCCCTGTGAGGATTTCTCCTGACAGTGACTCCCAGTCTCTGTTGCCCTGGGGCACACAGTTGGAGAGCTGGCACACAGCATCTGTTTGTGAATGCTGCTGGAGCCCAGTTCAGTGATGGCGTCTCAGAGCCATTGGTCTGTGAGTCTTTTTCCAGGGAAGGACTGGATGATTTAAGTCAGTACAATTTCCTTCCTTCCCTGTGGATTCTTTTGCAGCAGGGACTCCAGGTCTGTGGTATTTTTTGTGTGTGTGTCCACCAATCAGCTTGGAAAGGTGATTAGGTCACGCAAGTGTGTGGCTCTAGTCTGGGGAACTAGTGCCTGTACAACCCAGGATCTCTTCCAGGTTCTGGCTGGGTGAACTGTGAGTTGTCCCAACTGATTCCCACAATGTGGGGGTTTCCTCTCACCTGGGAAATATGATCACTGTTGCTTTAGGGCCCAGAGTTCAGTCTCTTGGTCTCTGTACAAGAAATGTTGTCCTGCTCCTCAGAGGCCCTGTTCTCCTGGTGCTGCCATCTTGTTATCTCTCTGCTCTATTGATTTCTTAAAGTAAACCTTGAATCAAATTTGTTTGGAAGATGTTAGCGCTGCATTATAATATAATATCCTTTAGGATAACTGAAATTGAGATCTTTTGTTTGTTTCTGAAACAGGATCTCACAATGTAGCCTTGGCTGGCCTGGAACTTACTATATAGATGAGGCTGGCTTTGAACTCAGAGATCCATCTAAATTTCAGCTTTCTGAATGGTAGGATTAAGGGTGTGTGCCACCATGCCAGGCCCTCGAAATTGGAATCTTAATATGAAATTTTCATGGAACTCAGGAGATGCTGAAAGAATAAAAAACCTCACAGAAGGAGCTGAGTAAGTGTTCTGGAATCAAGGGTCTTTAAGTGATCTCAGCCATGGAAATTCATAAAGCTGTACCAATTCTGTAGCTGAGTTGCAGCTACAGTTGCAGATTTTGGATCTTTGCTCCATGACTGGCTTATCTTTCCTTCTCATTTGAAGCTCTGGGGAGGTATGATGCCTGCTGAGCTTCTACACACTTATTGCCTACAGGTCTTCACGGTGTTACTATATGAGTTAGCAATCTTCACACAGGGTGCTAACATATTGGATTAGTTACTTTTCTTATCACTGTGAGAAAATGAGTTGTGGAAACAACATGGGGAGGATTGGTTTATTT
The DNA here is from genome assembly GCF_030254825.1 of Meriones unguiculatus. NCBI lineage: Eukaryota > Metazoa > Chordata > Mammalia > Rodentia > Muridae > Meriones > Meriones unguiculatus. The sequence goes on along the minus strand of NC_083369.1, from coordinate 157,638,673 downwards.
CTGTTCAACCTTTTGAGGGTTACACAGTCCTCCATAGTGGGGAAGGCATGTTGGGGTTCTTGGAGGCAACAGGACTCTGAGGCTGCTTCCTTTCTCCTATGGATTAGGAAAGAACACCTCTGATACACCCTCAACCACTCACTTGTTGCAACTCAATGGATATCACCTCTTAAAGGTTCCAACATACTTCCCTGATAGATCTCACAGCGAGGGACCAATTTTAAATACGTGCTTGTGAAGGTCAGCTTGCAGGTAAAACCATAACACATGTGTTGGCTTATATTGGATTGGGAGTAATAAAAATTGTGGCACCACACAGTCTGAGCTCTGCTTTCTTCATTAGGGACAATATGAGAACCTTCCTCCTGGGAAGGGTTTGTAAGTTATCTGAAACCTGGGAAGAGGGATTACTGTTAGCATTGTTTTGGGTCTTACCTTGAGAAGGTAGCTGAATTGGCAGTGTTTTACTGTATGGAGCGAGAGACCTATGGAAGATGCAGAACATTAATGCATCAGTAACAGGGAGATGGAGGCCCAAGAAGAAACTGTTTTGAGGTACCTGGGTGGAAAGGAGAGTACTGTCATGGGACCTGAGCTGTGGAAATTAGAAAGGAGGAAGAGGTCCCGTATACAGTGGATAGTATAGAGTTTAGTGGATAGACCTGGAAAATTGATCACTGGTTTTGGAATACCATTGTAGCCTTAGGTATAGCAATCTGTATTTCATGATGAAAATAAAACCCAGCTGTCAGTAGTTGAAATAATGAGTGGAGGTTCCAAGTAGAGAGGATGTGGCAGAGAGGTCATGATTGAGGAACATAGAAAGATTGTCTTTAGAAGGTTAAGGGGAAAAAAACATCTCTGTTTTTTTCTCTCCAATATTTGGTTACATTTTATCTGGGGTCCAGATTCTGATATCAGGGTAGATGGAAATCCCAGGTAATCAAGAGTTTTGAAAATAATGCGACAGCAGTTGCATTAGTTCTGCATCAGTCTTCATTCAGTTTGTAAGTAAAACTGAAGTGATGTTTAAATTGATATAAGAGTATGATTTTAGGTAAAGGTAAATTAGTTACTCAATACCAACTTTAATACAATACTGACAGGGACAATGGTTTATCACACGGAGGCACAGAACTTTGTGATAAAAGTGAGTAAATTGTGGGGACGGTGTGTTCTCAAAGGATGAGGTAAACTTCAAGAAGAAATTGCTAAAGATACTTAGTTTGAGGGCTGATGAGGTAAAGACCAGTGGCAGTCTTTGCAGAACGCAGGTAGTAGGTCCTGGAGAGGAGAAATAGACCATGGGAGGCAGGCTGGTATGGACATGGATCACATTGGAATAGCAGAGTGGAGAGCTGACTTTGACTACATCTAATGGCCTCTCATTTTCTTCACTAAATAAACTCACCAAGCTTAAAAAGCTTAACATGAATGAAGACGAAGTGGATGATCATTTTAGAATAACTGAAACAGGTTGACTGAAGAATTCTGAACATAAAGTAGGTGGTACTGAGAAAGACCAGGTGATGAATTCATGGCAGTGATCTTTTACCACATTGACTGTTAGGGTAGTAGCATGGAAAGTGGACTGTGATACTGATGAAAGGCCATGGCTTTGCTGGTAAGGGTGGTGGAAAGATAGGCTTATAAAGGGAATCAAGGGCAATTGAGGCCTTTTAAGAGATTCTCGGGTAAGTTTGTCCTGGAAGAAGAAAAAAAAATCCCAAGGAAAGATTCAGAGAATTAGATAATCTTTAAAAGTGAAGTCTTCAGATAGTGTGTTCTATAAGAAGATAACAGGCATTTCTGCTGCAATGCCAAATGCATTGTGGAGAAAACCTTGTTTTCCATACAACTGTGCAGTAGAAATAACAGGACCCTGAGAGTGTGAGGCTGGGGTAATTAAATAGGAGTGTGGAACTTTGTCACAACACAGCTGTCACAGTTCTAAAGATCTGCAAGCCTAGGTCAGTCCCCACTGGTATTTTTGCTAGCATTGCACATGTCTGACTCTGCAGCCTTAGATTTTTCTTGAAGGTGTGTTCTTGACACCTACTTAATTGAAATGAAAAGCCCCTTTAAAAACAAAACAATCCCAAAACCCCAAACCGAAACTACTCATGTTAGAATGTTAGAATGGCTAAATTTTAACCATAACCTGAGAGTGTGCCTGATGTTGGTGTGGCTACGAAATAACAAAACCTCCAATTATTGCTGGTGGAGATGCACAATGATATAGCCACTTTGGAGATGGTTGGCTGTACTAACACAGCAAACTCTATGTTTATCCTACTTCCCATTAGCAGTATACCCAAATATTTACCTAGCTCATCAGAATACCTAAACCTTCTCTGCTGGTCAATGTTTGCACCAAATTTACTGATGATCTTTAAAGTGGTAGCAACCAAGATATCTTTCAGTAATTAGTGACAGATGGGCTCAAGAGACCCAAGAAGTTTGATGTAATGGGATATGATCAATGACTAATGAAGTGATCCATTAGGTCATGCAGACATGTCGAATTTGAACTCCGTATTCCTAAGTGAAGTCAACCTGTCTAAAAGGACTAAGTAGAAAGGGTAAAAGAGGAGAGGTAGTGAAAAAGTGTGGTTGTCCAAGGAATGGGATCAAATAGACTAAGCATAGAGGGTATTTTCAGACAGTAAAATATCTTGTGTGCTTGTGGTACTGTAGTTGTGGATACATGGCATTGAGTCTTAGGCAAACCATAGAACTTTATAATACCGAGAACTGTAACGAACACAAATTTTAAAAATCATTTAGGAGACAGGCAAAAAATCCAGGGTAGAATGCAGAATGTGATTTTTATTTTTTAAGTTGCATTTCAATGCATTCTGGCTAAATGGCTTACTGCTGTGCTATTTTCCTAGCCTGTTTTAATTTTTTGAGACAGGGTCTATATAAGTTGCCTATGTAGTCTTTGGTTTTGCAAGCTGCCTCCTTCAGTACACTAAGTAGCTGGGTGACAGGTCAACATTACCAGGCCCAGCTTGACAATATAATCTAGGCACTTTACACCCTTTCTCGTTTCCTTTGTCCTCTCCACTCACCTTTCTCCTTTGTACTTTTTGATGGGACAGCAGCTCTGAAACTGTGATTCACAACCCCTTTGGGGGTCAAATGAGTCTTTCACAGGAGTCACATATTAGATTACCTGTATATTTATATTATGATTCATAAATGTTACAGAAATACGGTTATGAAAAAGCAATGAAATAATTTTATGGTTGTGGTTCAACACAACATGAGGAACTCTGTTAAAGGGTCTCAGAATTAGGAAGGTTGAGAACCACTGTGATAGGGACGCATGTAGCCCAGGCTGTCCTTGAAGTCACTACGTGTAGATGAAAGCAACTTTGAATTCCTAATTTTCTGCTTCTAATTCCCAAGTGCTGAGATTGTAGATGTAAACCTCTACCCAACTTGATAAAATAGTCTTCATTGCATAACATATTTGAAATATCCTCAGGGAAGGGGTGAAAGTATTGACCTCAGTAACTTTTGAATTAATGAAGTCTAAGAAAAGGCAAAGCAAACTATATTTTGAACTCTAGTTGATAAAAGTCATATCCTATGGGATTGTGGGCTAATTTTTAATGCCAGTTCTGATTCTGATAACTTCCCAAACTGCTGGACATATGTCCTGGAAGTGAATGGGTGAATCTGTACTCACATAGGAAACCTTCTTAACACCTCTAACCTGTGTCCCTTGCCTTGTTGCCCTAATGGCTTAACATAGTGGCATACTGTGCACTTTAGGGATATACTTCTGTTAAAATATCAGATCTTTCTGTTTAAGGGCTTTCCATATTGCTAAGCTTTTAACATTTGTCAGAGTATTGAGAAAAGCTGTGTTATAGACCAAGTGACATGTTGATTCTGCTAGCACTATTCCCATATTTAAATGCAAGTGAGCTAAGTCATATTTAAGGAATATATTCTGTTGTAGGACAGGCCTGGTTAGGATTTAGTATTTCTGAGGTGGAATTGTTCCAGGTAGTTGCCAAAATCTAGACTGTGGGTCTAAGATGGAGTGCTTAAAGTGGGAGTAAAAAGCCCATGATTGGGGTGTCACCGCAACCTGAGGAACTGTATTAAAGGGTCATAGTTGTGTAAAGGTTGAACTGACCTAGAGCATTGTATGTGTTAGGCAATGCTCTACCACTGAGCTACAACTCCATCCCCTCTGTGACTTTTAAATTTAATAATGAATCAACTCATTTACATTTTCACATTTACAGAGCTTTCTAAAATGTTTTACAAGAACGTAATTAACAAAGGCTCTTAATATATTTAAGAGTGTGACGAATTTTTGGATATTTTATGTAATGAAAACATGTATAGGATTTTAATTTGCATGGATTTAGCATGAGTTTACCAATTTGGAACAAATTTGGGCAAATGCAAGTGTGTGTGTGTGTGTATGTTTGTGTGTGTGTGTATGTTTGTGTGTGTGTGTATGTGTGTAAGTGTGCGTGGACGAGTGTCTCGAGGGACAGAGTGATGGCAAATGTTGAATCCTTGAGTGTGTGGGAGAGGCTCTGCACTGTATATGTCGCAGGCGCTAGTGATGATCGCAGCGCAATTTCTGGCATTAACTGCCTTAACTCCTCAATTAGACCCACAGAGCAGGAACTTCAATATCCCAAGTGCCCCTCTGTTTCCCAAAGTGGGTATATGGGTGGGAGGAAGTTCGATGCCTTGCTTTTGTTTTAGAAGGACCCAGGATCTGGGCAACTGCAGATTCTCAAGGTTGCACTCACTTACAGGCAGGTCACTTGGCAGAGATCGGGGTATGCGGGATCTCTGCTCTCTGGTTTGGCCCTGCTTCTTTGATGTGCTCCGCCAGCTCCGTGCTGCTGTCACTGCCAGGTTATGAGGTCTTGCTGCAGCGTCAGTGATCACAATCCTGTGGAGCTAGTATGGCGTCTAGCAGACTAGGGCCCTGGGAGGATGGTGCAGCTTGCCACGCGGATCTGGGACTCCGAGACAGGTACTGTTGTCATTTGCGGCTAAAGGGCTTGGAGCTCCGACTCAGCAGCTGCAGACCCCAGGCAGTTAGTTCTGTGTTGAGAAAGATGAGTCCACTGTGCTGAGGACGAAGGAAGTTGTTGTTTTCCTGGGTTAGAGGTCCTTCCACTCACCAACTCAGACGGTTAGCTCTTCCACAGCTCAGAAACTGTGTGTGCTGTTGCCATCTTGGCATCGCCCTCATCCAAACTGTGTAGCCCATGCTGGCCTCGAACTCGTGATCCTCCTGCCTCTGCCTCCTTCAGCAAATCCTAGTGGTGTGATATCACACTCGCATTGGAATGTCATAATGGTATGATTATGAAATCACAATTTTATTATGACATCATAAGTGAAGAAAGAAGGCATCACAATGGTATTGTGACATAAGAATATTACTCGTAGGACATCACAATTTCATTGTGACATAAAAGCGTTTCCATTGTACCATCACTAGAGAATTATGATATCACAATTGGAATCTGACATCAAATGGTAGAATTTTGATAGCACAATTGTACTATGACAACACAATGATACTATTCTTTAGTTACAATGGCATTATGACATCACAATTGTATTATCTTGATATCACAAAGACATTGTGACATCACAATGTTACTATTGTGTCATCGGAAGGGAATTATGACAACACAACGGTACTAGTAGGACATCACAATCGTATTGTGTCATCACAATTGTAGGATTGTGACATCACAATTTCATTATGACATCACAATGGCACTTTTGTGACATCACAGTGTCACTAGTAGGACATCACAATTGTATTGCGGCATCGCTATGTTTCGATTGTGACATCACTAGAGAATTATTACATTATAATTGAATTGTGACACCACAATGGTACTATTGTTACCTCACAATTGTACTATAACATCACTGTGGTACTATTCTCTAGTCACAATAGCATTATGACATCAAAATGGTAATATTTAATATCACAAAGACATTGTGACATCACAATGCTACCATTGTGACATTTTAAGGGAATTATGACATCACAAGTCTAATAGTAGGATCACAATCTTATTGTGATATCATAATGGTACAATTGTGACATCATAATTTTATTATGACATCTCCATGATACTACTATACATCTCAATGGTATTGTGACATCACAAAGGTACAAGTAGGACATCACAATCATATTGTGACATCACAATATTTCTATTAGGCCTTCACTATGGAATTATGAAGTTACAATTGAATTGGGATATCACAATGGTACTAGTGGGACATCACGATCGTATTGTGACATCAAAATATATCTATTGTACCACCAACAGGGAATTATGACATTACAATTGATTTGTGATATCACAACAATACTAGAAGGGCATCACAATTGTATTGTGACATCACAGTGGTTCAATTGTGACATTATTAGAGAAGTATGACATTACAATTGAATTGTGATATCACAATAGTAGTATTGTAACATCAGAATTGTACTATGACAGCAAAATGATACTATTCTATCAGAAAGACATTGTGACATCACAATGGTACAATTGTGACATAGCAAGGGAATTATAACATCACAATGGTAGTAGAAGGACATCACAATCATATTGTGTTATCACTTTTATTATGACATCACAATGGTACTAGTAGGAGATCACAATCGTATTTTGACATCACAATATTTCTATTAGGCCTTCACTAGGGAATTATGAAATTACAATTGAATTGTGATGTCACAATGGTACTATTAGAATATCACAATCTTATTATCTTAGTATCTTATTATCTTATTATTATCTTATTGTGATATCACACTGGTACGATTGTCACATCACAATTTTATTATGACATTACAACGGTACTACCAAGACATCACAATGGATTTGTGACATCATAATTGTAATAGTAGGACATCACGATTGTATTGTGACATCAGAATATTTCTATTTTACCACCAATAGGGAATTATGACGTTACAATTGAATTGTGACATCACAAATGGTACTAGAAGGGCATCAGAATCGTATTGTGACATTACTACAATTAAATTGTGATATTCAGAATGGTATTATTGTCACATCACAATTGTACTATGACATAAAAATGGTACTATTCTCCTGGCATTATGACATCACAATGTTAATATTATAATATCTAAAAGACATTGTGACATCACAATGCTACTACTGTGACATCGCAAAAGAATTATGACATCACAAGTGTACTCGTAGGACATCACAATGATATTGTCACGTTACAATTGTACATTTGTGAAATCACTCGAAAATTATTATATTATGATTGAATTCTGACATCACAAGAGTACTATTGTTACATAACAATTGTAGCATGGTAATACCAAGACATCTTCTTGGCATTATTACATCACTATGGTCCTATTATGATATCACAATAACATTGTAATATCACAATGATACTATTGTGACAATGTGTGTGAATGATGATATCACAATCAGACTAGGAAGATATGTGGCATCACAATGGTACCACTGTGAAATCATAACGGTACAATCATAATGTGACATCACAATGGTACCATTTCAAAATTATAATGGTATTATGATATCACACTGGTACTACAAGACATCACAATTTTATTATGACATCACAATGATACTAGTAGGACATCACAATCTTATTGTAATTTCTCAGTTGTTCGATTGTGATATCAATAATTGAATTGTGACATCAAAATGGTACGACTGTTTCATTACAATGTTATTATGACATCACAATGGCACTACAAGACATCACAATGGTACTATGATACCACAATGTTACTACCAAGAGATCACAATGGTACTATGATGATATCACAATGACATTGTGACATTACAATGGTAGTTTGTGACATCACACAGGAATAATGACATCATAATGGTACTAGTAGGACATGGCAATAGTATTGTCATCGAAATGATACCATTGTGACATCACTAGGAAATTATGATATTATACTTAAATGATATCACTTTTGTGTTATGAGGTCACAATGGTAGTATTGTGACATCACAGTGGAATTGTGACAAGACTATGGTAAGTTTGTGAGATCAGTGGTACAATTTGAGAACACAATGCTATTATTAGGACATCACAATGGTATTATGACATCACAATTTAATTTTGACATCACAATGTCAATGTGATATCACATTGGTATTAGGACATCTTATTTGCATTATGACATCATAATGGTACTATTGTGAGATCACTATGCTCTATTTTGATATCACAATGGAATTATGATATTACAATGGAATTTTGACATCACAATTATATGATATATTCATTATGGACTTAGGACACCATAATGGTAGTATGATATCATATAACATCATGATGTAATCATGAAATCTCAATGTAGTTATCTCATCATAATGAAATTAGGACATCGTAATGCTATTATCACCTCACAATGGTATTAAGAAATTGTAAGGTTAAAATTTCCTTATAATGGTATTATGTGATTCTTCTTTTCTCAAGATATCCTAATGGATCACATGACACTACAATGGTGTTATGACATCACTATGGAATTATTTTGTCATAATCGTGTTGTAACAGCACAATGGAATTATGACATCAAAATGGTCTTATGACATCTTAATTTTCTCATGATATCCCAACCGTATTATATTGTCATCATGGTATTATGTTTTCCTAATTACATTGTGACATTAGAGGAGTAAAATATCATCACAATTGAATTATGAGATAATAATGTTTATGTGACATCATAATGGTATTATAAATACATTATTTTATGCATTATAATGGAATTAGGACACTATAAAGTTTTCATTTCATTATATTGATATTTTGACATCTTCTCTCATAACCTTATATATACTTTGATATCACAATGATATTATGACATCACAATTCTATGATTCTTCATGATATTATGACATCACAACAGAGTTATAACAGCATAATGGAATTATGAAATTACTATATTATTATGGTTTCATAAAGGGATTATAATATCACAATGGTATTAAGACATCATAATGGTATTATGACATCACAATGGAATTATCACATCACTATGGTATTATGTTTTCATAATGATATTAGGACATCATGATGGAATTAGGATATGACATCCCAGTACAGTTATGACATCCTGATGGATTCTCTGACCTCAAAGTAGAATTATGACATTATAATGCAATTATGACATCACAATGGTAATATGACATCACAATAGATTATGACATCCTAATATTTTCATTTCATTACAATGATATTATGACATCTTTATTCTCCCATTATAACCATATGGATTCTATAATATAACAAGGATATTATGACATTACAGTTGCATTATTTCTTCATGGTATTATGACATCCCCTCAGAATTAGTACATCACAATGTTATTATTACAGCACACTGGTATTATGACATCACAATGGAAAGATGACAGCATATTGTTATTATGATATCTAAACGGAATTTTGACATCACAGTATAAATATAACTTCATAATGAAATAATGACATCATCACCAAATTATGACACCGTAATCATATTATGACATCACAATAGTATTATGACATCGTCATGCTATTTTGATATCATAATGGAATTATGACATCATAGAGGTATGACTTTATATTAGTATTATAACATCATAACAGAATAACATCATCACAATGGAATTATGACTTCATAATAGAATTATGACATCTTAATGGAAGTATGACATTACAATGGAATTTTGACATCACAATGTTATTATGTATTCATTATGGAATTATGACACTATAATGGTAGTATGATATCATAAGGGAATTACGACATCATAATGGTATTATGACATCCAAATGGAATTTTGACATCATAATGGAATGTCTTCATAATAAAATTATAAAGTTATCATTTCATTATAATGATATTATGACATCTTTATTCTCTCATGATAACCTTATGGATTCTATGATATCACAAGGCTATTATGACTTCACAATTGCTTTATTTCTTTGTGGTATTATGACATAATCTAGGAATTATGTCAGCATAATGGGATTATGACATCATAAGGAATAATGACATCAAAATGGAATTTTGGCATCAGAAAGGAATTATGACATCGTTATGGAATTATGAATTATCTCTCCATTTCATAAACTAGAGAAATTTAAGGCTATAATTTTCAGTTATTCTGGATTGGAAGCATATGAGAAAATGATCTTAATTTTATCGGATATAAATTTGCATTTAATTTGTAACATTCTTATACATTCTTCTGCAAAACACCACTTTTTGAACTGGGAATATTTGTATGATGGCATACTATTAAATAAACTACATTAATAGGCAAATCTCATCAAGAATTTATAATTCTGTTATTTGATATATTCTTATCATTTGTGAATAAAGACTAATCCACAATTATTTTGGTTTGGTTGTTTTTTTGTTTTTTTGTTTTTTAAGACAGGGTTTCTCTTTGGAGCCTTGGGTGTCCTGGATTCACTTTGTAGACCAGGCTGGCCTCAAACTCAGAGATCCACTTGCCTCTGCCACCTCCAGTGCTGGGATTACAGGCATGTGGCATTGTGCCTGGCTTGATCCCCAATTCTTGAGTCAATAACAGTCTATTGAGAAGTACAGCTCCATATTTTTCTCTTAAGAAATGAGATAACACAATGCTACCGGTAATGTTATACAGCACCTGATGAGTAAGGCTTTTAACCTTTCTTTGTTTTAAAAAAATATTTCTATATTAATTACAGTTTTTTTCACTTTATATCCCAGCTGCAGCCCCCTCCCTCATTCCTTCCCAATCCTCTCCTCATTCCCTTTGACTGTTCTTCCAGAGGACCAGTTTTCAATTCCCATCAACCACATGGCAGCTCACAACTGTCTGCAAATCCAAGATCTGTCAACATCACACAGACATATATGCAGGCAAAACACCAACAAAACATCAGCGAAAAGGCAAGTATGTATCAGAGGACAACACCCAGGACTCAGTTCTTCCCTTCCACTGTGGGATCTAAGGACTGAACTCAATTTCTTTGACTTGCAATGAGCCATTTCACAAGTTCCCCATGAAAACATTTTTATAAAGGCAAAAGCAAGACCTAATACCACAGAAAGCAAATGAAGTCAGTTAGTAAGACAAAACTGGAAGCATTAAAATGCAGCCTGCCCCTCCACATCCCAATAATTTTAACATATGTAGGTAACAGATTTATGATGAGCTGAGAAAAAAGAAAAAAAAAATAACTGCACAAATGTGCCAAACAGTCACTTGTATATGTGTGTGTTTGTGGGATGCATATGAGAAGATGTGTGCATATGTGTGGAGACCAGAGATCACCACAGATATTGTTCAGAAGATATCACCAACTTTGTTGAGAAGGAAGAGGGAAGATTCTTACAAGCCTGGAATGCAACAGAGTAGGATACACTAGTTACCAGGAATGTGCCAATATCTGTTTTCTCAGGACATGCCACCTGAGAAACATGAACATGGATGTTCATGCCACCATCTATGCAGTTGGTTTTTTAAATATATGCCCTGAGGCTCAAACTTAACCCCTCATGCTTGTGTAGTAAGCACTTTACCAGCTAAGCTATCTGTGGCCCCAATCCCTTTATGCACAATAACCACTTAATAAGTAGACATTTATTGAATTGTAGTAGCAGTGAAATAGATTTTCAGTAAACTGTATTCAAATAATTAGGTTACTTGATCATGCAAAATTCATGCATTAAAAATTAGACAGTCATAGTTGGGCCTACTCCTTGTGAGCTGTTGGTTCCCAAAACAATACATGCTATTTGCCATTGCTTTTGGTTGCTCACCAGAATGAGATGGTTAAGACCCTACTGACAGACACGCTTTAACCATAGTACATAGAGAAAACAAGCAGGAACTGAGTTGGAAACTTCCTCACTGATAGCTATTGTTCATAGTGACAAAAGGTGCTTTGCAGGCCACTAGGGAAGAGCAGTCATCAAGAGTCTTCCTCAACTGTGGACACTGTGTGTTACTATATTACTGACCAGCCAAGAAAGATGTACCTACAGGTAAATTAAGTAGTGACATGACCAACTATACTTTGATTGTATTTAAGGTCCACTCACCTCTCATTCTGTAGACCTGGCCAAGAGCCCATGGCTAGGGAGGTACTAATGGGGAATCTACTTCTGTTGTTTTGCCAAATAGACCCTGATGAGCTTGTAAAGTGGCTTCTAAGTGTTTATGTTTATGCCCATAGTTTAGTGCTGCTGTTAGCTTTGGTCAAAAAAGCTTCTTTCTACAGTGGGTATCAGCTAGTAATCAAGTATGGAGAATAAGTGATCTCTGAATGTTGAACCTGAAATAGAAATCTATAGTACCTTCTCCAAGGCTCAGGGAACATCACAGAGGAGATGTAGAGAGAATGTTGAGAGCGAGAGGAAGGAGTGGAGTACTGTGGAATGCTGTCTTCCAAGCATGACAGAGCAAATGCACTCTTGAACTCTCAGCAGATAGGATTATCTGCACAAGCTTGCGTCTGTCAACATTGTGCTTCATGTGATCTACAAGTAAGTAGTTAGTGGTTACAAGGTGAGGGAGAGACATTTTCTTCAGTGATGTAGGCACTAATAAGATGTTCTTGCTCCTGTATCAATCATCACCCATGATATGTAAGCAACCCTATTGAAACTCAATGGGTTAAACACACACACACACACACACACACACACACACACACACACACACAGATGGGGAGAAGGTAAAAGAAAGAGATCAGTTGGAAAAGAAAGGGAATTTGTGCCAATAAGACAAGAAAAAGAAAATATTGAGTGGACATTTATTTTATTTTATTAATTACACTTTATTCATTTTGTATCCCCCCATAAGCCCCTCCCTCCTCCCCTCCCGATCCCACCCTCCCTCCCCTTTCTGCATGCATGCCACTCCCCAAGTCCACTGATAGGGGAGGTTCTCCTCTCCTTTCTTATCTGAGTCTATCAGTTCTCATCAAAAGTGGCTGCATTGTCCTCTACTGTGGCCTGGTAAAGCTGCTCCCCCCTCAGGGGGAGGTGATCAAAGAGCAGGCCAATCAGATTATGTCAGAGGCAGTCCCTCTTCCCATTACTATGTAACCCACTTGGACAATGAACTGCCATGGGCTACATCTGTGCAGGGGTTCTAGGTTATCTCCATGAATAGTCCTTGGTTGGAGTATGAGTCTCTGGGAAGTTCCCTGTGTTCAAATTTTCTTGTTCTGTTGCTCTCCTTGTGGAGACCCTGTCCTCTCCAGCTCTTACTATTTCCCAGTTCTTATATAAAATTCCATTCACTCTGCCCAACAGTTGACCATCAGGCTCAGCATCTGCTTTGATAGTCTGTAGGGCAGAGTTGAGTGGACATTTTAATTGGAATTCTAAATCAATTATTTTATTATTGGGTTTTTTAAAATAATAAACAGTAAATTTTGGCAGTAACCAAAACTTATTTTAATTTACCAAAATTTTTATTTTAACAGCAAATAATAAAGTTTCTAGTACTAACCACTACTTCTATGAGTGATCTCAAGATATAAATAAGAAGTAATATCTAACATATCTAGTACAATAGGAAAAGCCCCATTTTAAGTGAACTGTATTTAGTAAATCCTTTAATATTCAAAACAACCCAATGATTAAAAGCACTATGTAGCCTCATTTTATAACTGAGGATAAAGTGAAATAAACCGTGTCCATATTAGAAACCTACTGATTGAGAATTCCAAGCCAGCATAAGTGCTGCAAATTAAATTCCAGCAAGAGTTATGACCACACATGAAAGATTTAGGGACATTGAGAATTCTGAAAGTCATGCCATATCTATCCTCATCTGTCTTTATCTGATTTAAGGCAGAAGATAAAGAGTATGAATGCCATAAGGTGCACAACTTCTAAAAGTGCTATGTGGTCTTGCATGGAATTTTCTCATTCAACATTTGTAACATAGGTTATATAGCATCATTTTTAAAAGTCAAACTTTTATGGAGATGGTATCATTTGTTCCAATTTGGTAGGCTCATGCTAAATCCATGCAAATTAAAATCCTATACATGTTTTCACTACAGAAAATATCCTAAAGTTCTTCACAATCTTAAATCTAGTAAGAGCCTTTGTTTATTATGCTCTTGTAAAACATTTTAGAAAAGTTCTGTAAATGTGAAAATGTAAATGAGTTGATTCCTTATTAAATTTAAAAATCAGAGAGGGGATGGAGGTGTAGCTCAGTTGTAGAGTATTTGCCTAACACATACAATGCTCTAGGCCAGTTCAACCTTTACACAACTATGACCCTTTAATACAGTTTCTCATGTTGTGGTGACACCCCAATCATGGGCTTTTTACTCCCACTTAAAACACTCCTTCCTAGAACCACAGTCTAGATTTTGGCAACTACCTGCAACTATTCCACCTCAGAAATACTAAATCCTAACCAGGTCTGTCCTACAATATATTACAATATATTACTTAAATACGACTTAGTTCACTTACAGTTAAATATGGGAATGGTGCTAGCATAATCAAGAGGACACTTGGTCTATAACACAGCTTTTCTCAATACTCTGATAAATGTTAAAAGCTTAGCAATATGGAAAGCCCTTAAACAGAAAGATCTGATATTTTAACAGAAGTATATCCCTAAAGTGCACAACATGCCACTATGTTAAGCCATCAGGGCAACAAGACAAGGGACACAGGTTAGAGGTGTTAAGAAGTTTTCCTATATGAGTACAGATTCACCCATTCACTTCCAGCACATATGTCCAGCAGTATAGGAAGTTAACAGAATCAGAATTGGCATTAGAAAATTAGCCCACAATCCCATAGGATATGAATTTATCAACTAGAGTTCGAAATATAGTTTGCTTTGCCTTTACTTAGACTTCATTAATTCAAAAGTAACTGAGGTCAATACTTTCTCCCCTTCCCTGAGGATATTTCAAATATGTTATGCAATGAAGATTATTTTATCAAGTTGGGTAGAGGTTTACATCTACAATCTCAGCACTTGGGAGTTAGAAGCAGAAAATTAGGAATTCAAATTTGCTTTCAACTACACATAGTGACTTCAAGGACAGCCTGGGCTACATGAGGCCCTGTCACAGTGGTTCTCAACCTTCCTAATTCTGAGACCCTTTAACAGAGCTCCTCATGTTGTGGTGAACCCCAACCATAAAATTATTTCATTGCTGCTTTGTAACCGTATTTTTGTTACATTTATGAATCATAATGTAAATACATGTGTTATCTAATATGTGACTCCTGTGAAAGACTCATTTGACCGCCAAAGGGGTTGTGACTCACAGTTTGAGAGTTGCTGCCCCATTAAAAAGTACAAAGGAGAATGGTGAGTGGAGAGGACAAAGAAAATGAGAAAGGTGGAAAGTACCTAGATTATTTTGTCAAGCTGGGCCTGGTAGTGTTGACCTGTCACCCAGCTACTTAGTGTACTGAAGGAGGCAGCTTGAAAAATCAATGACTACATGGGCAACTTATATAGACCCTGTCTCAAAAAATTAAAACAGGCCAGGAATATAGCACAGCAGTAAGCCATTTAGCCAGAATGCATTGAAATGCTACTTAAAAAATAAAAATCACATTCTGCATTCTACCCTGGATTTTTTGCCTGTCTCCTAAATGATTTTTAAAATTTGTGTTCGTTACAGTTCTCGGTATTATAAAGTTCTATGGTTTGCCTAAGACACAATGCCATGTATCCACAACTACAGTACCACAAGCACACAAGATATTTTACTGTCTGAAAATACCCGCTATACTTAGTCTATTTGATCCCATTCCTTGGACAACCACACTTTTTCACTGCCTCTACTCTTTTACCCTTTCTACTTAGTCCTTTTAGACGGGCTGCCTTCACTTAGGAATACGGAGTTCAAATTCGACATGTCTGCATGACATGATGGCTCACTTCATTAGTCATTGATCATATCCCGTTACATCAAACTTCTTGGGTCTCTTGATCCCATCTGTCACTAATTACTGAAAGATATCTTGGTTGCTACCACTTTAAAGATCATCAGTAAATTTGGTGCAAACACTGACCAGCAGAGAAGGTTTAGGTATTCTGATGAGCTAGGCAAATATTTGGGTATACTGCTAATGGGAAGTAGGATAAACATATAGTTTGCTGTGTTAGTACAGCCAACCATCCCCAAAGTGGCTATACCATTGTGCATCCCCACTAACAATAATTTGAGGTTTTGTTGTTAGATAGCCACACCAACACCTGGCACACTCTCAGGTTATGGTTAAAATTTAGCCATTCTAACATGTGTATTTCCTGTTTGGGGTTTAGGGTTTGTTTTGTTTTTAAAGAAGCTTTTCATTTCAATTAAGTAGGTGTCAAGAACACACCTTCAAGAAGAATCTAAGGCTGCAGAGTCAGACATGTGCAGTGCTAGCACAAACACCAGTGGGGACTGACCTAGGCTTGCAGATCTTTAGAACTGTAACAGCTGTGTGGTTACATAGTTCCACACTCCTAAGTAATTACCCCAGCCTTACCCTCCCAGGGTCCTGTTATTTCTACTGCACAGTTGTATAGAAAACAAGGTTTTCTCCACAATGCATCTGTGGCATTGCAGCAGAAATGCCCGTTGTCTTCTTATAGAACACACTATCTGAAGACTTCACTTTTAAAGTTTATCTAATTCTCTGAATCTTTCCTTGGGATTTTTTCTTCTTCTTCCAGGACAAGCTTACTCTAGAATCTCTTAAAAGGCCTCAAATGCCCTTGATTTCCTTCATAAGCCTATCCTTCCACCACCCTTACCAGCAAAGCCGTGGCCATGGCCTTTCATCAGTATCACAGTCCACTTTCCCTGCTACTACCCTAGCAGTCAATGTGGTAAAAGAACACTGCCATGAATTCATCACCTGGTCTTTCTCAGTGCCACCTACATTATGTTCAGAAAACTTCAGTCAACCTATTTCAGTTATTCTAAAAGGATCATCCACTTCGTCTTCATTCATGTTAAGCTTTATAAGCTTGCTGAGTTTATTTTGTGAAGAAAATGAGAGGCCATTAGATGTAGTCAAAGTCAGCTCTCCACTCTGCTATTCCAATGTGATCCATGTCCATACCAGCCTGCCTCCCATGGTCTATTTCACCTCTCCAGGACCTACTACCTGTGCTCTGCAAAGACTGCTACTGGTCTTTACCTCATCAGCCATCAAACTAAGTATCTTTAGCAATTTCTTCTTGAATTTTATCTCACCCTTTGAGAACACAACGTCCCCACAATTTATTCAGTTTTATCACAAAGTTCTTTGCCTCCGTGTGATAAACCATTATCCCTGTCAGTTTGTATTCAGGTTGGTATTGAGTAACAATTTTACCTTGAACTAAAATCATAGTCTCATACGAATTTAAACATCACTTCCGTTTTCCTTACAAACTGAATAAAGACTTTTGCAGAACTAACACAACTGCTGTCACATTACTTTCAAAAGTTTTGATTATGTCGGATTTCCAACTAACCTAATGATATCAGAATCTGGCCCTCAGCTAAAATGTAACAAAATATTGGCCATTAAAAACAGAGATGTTATTCCCTTAAACTTCTAAAGATAATCTTTCTATGTTCCTCAAGCATGCCCTCTCTGCCACATCCTCTCTACTTGGAACCTCCACTTATCCTTTCAACTCCTGACAGTTGGGTTTTATTCCCATCATGAAAAACAGACTGCTATCCCTAAGGCTACAATGGTCTTATTCCAAAACCAGTGATCAATTTTCCAGGTCTATCCACTACACACTACACTATCCACTTTATATGGGACTTCTTCCTCCTTTCGAATTTCCACAGGTTAGGTCCTACGACACTACTCTCCTTTCCACCCAGGTACCTCAAAACAGTTTCTTCTTGTGCCTCCATCTGCCTGTTAATGATGCATTAATGTTCTGCCTCTGCCATAGCTCTCTCCCTCCATACAATAAAACACTGCCAATTCAACTACCTTCTCAAGCTGAGTACCAAAACAATGCTAACAGTAATCCCTCTTCCCAGGCTTCAGATGACTTACAAACCCTTCCAGGAGGAAGGTCCTCACATTGTCCCTAATGAAGACAGCAGGGCTCAGACTGTGTGGTGCCACAGTACTCTGCATATTATTACTACTCCCAGCCCAATCTAAGCCAACACATGTGTTATGGTTTTACTTGTGAACTGTCCTTTACAAGCACATGTTTAAAATTGGTCCCTTGCTGTGAGATCTATCAGGGAAGTATGTTAGAACCTTAAAGAGGTGGTATCCATTGAGTTGCAATAAGTGAGTGGTTGAGGGTGGATCAGAGGTGTTATTTCCTGATCCATAGGACAAAGGAAGCAGCCTCAGAGTCCTGTTGCCTCCAAGAACCCCAACATGCCTTCCCCACTATGGAGGACTGTGTAACCCTCAAAAGGATGAACAGAAATAAACCAATCCTCCCCCATGTTGTTTCTGCAACTCCTTTTCTCACAGTGTTGAGAAAAGTAACTAATCCAACATGTTAGCACCCTGTGTGAAGATTACTAACTCATATAGTAACACCCATGAATAGCTCTAGACAACAAACTGGGAGTAGCTCAGCAGGCGTCATACTTCCCCAGAGCTTCAAATGAGGAGGAAAGATAAGCCAGTCATGGAGCAAAGATCCAAAATCTGCAACTGTAGCTGAGTCTCAGCTACAGAATTGGTACAGTGTTGTGAATTTCCATGGCTAAGATCACTTAAAGACCCTTGATTCCAGAACACTTACTCAGGTCTTTCTGTGAGGCTTTTTTTTTTTCTTTCAGCATCTCCTGATTTCCATGAAAATCTCATACTAAGATTCCAATTTCTAGGGCCTGGCATGGTGGCACACACCCTTAATCCCACCATTCAGAAAGCTGAGAGGTAGATGGATCTCTGAGTTCAAAGCCAGCCTCGTCTATATAGTAACTTCCAGGCCAGCCAAGGCTACATTGTGAGATTCTGTTTCATAAACAAACAAAAGAATCTCATTTTCAATTATCCTCAAGGATATTATAATGCAGTGCTAACATCTTCCAAACCAATTTGATTCAAGGTTTACTTTAAGGAATCAATAGAGCTAGGTATGTAATACTTCTTGATTTCTCTCATTATTCCTCATATTTCTGTGTTACCTTAAAAAATCTCAGAAATATATATGCATTTCTCTATCCCTTCCCAGTCTCCATGAGACATCCTTTAAAGCAACAGATTTCTAAAGAATTGGAATTTTTTTCCTTGTACACTTGAATCTATCTTTCAATCAGTGTGTGGTCTTAAAGTAAAATATGAGTCAGGCACTTCCTTTTTGAAATCTCTTTATGATTCTGTATGTCCTACAGAATAAAGTCTAAGCTTACAGATCCAAACACTTAGAATAACTGTTTACTCCATGCTTTTGACTTTCATACACTGTGCCCTAGTCCTTTCTCTCTTCTTTTAAGCTTGGCTACTGAACTTAACTTTTCTAAGAAACAGCAGTGGTTCTCAACTGTAGGTTGAGGTCCATTGGGGGAGGGGTCAAATGACTCTTTCACAGGAGTCGCCTAAAAACATCAGAAAACAGATGCTTACACTGCAATTCATAACAGTAGTAAAATTACAGTTATGAAGTAGCAACAAGAATAATTTTATGGTTGGAGTCACCACAACATGAGGTAACAGCATTAGGAAGTATGAGTGTCAGCCTGAGTTAGAGGCTCCTATCTTCCACAATATCATTCTAAAATTTCCCCTACTACTTCATTTTGTTTTCTTTGAACTCTGTGCAGTCAAGACGGTATTTTAATCCTCTTTAAGCCCAGAAACTGGCACCAAGTAAACATGGAGTTTACACGAAAGAATGAATGAGCTGAGTAGAAAATGCATACGAAATTAACAGAATTTTCTGCCCCACAGCTAGCTAGTATTTTCTGAGTATAATTATTAAGTTCCATCAAAGCAAATTTATCAAATTTTAGCAAAGAGATCCAAGGGAAAACTCAGTTCACTTCTAATTCATTTGATTTTTTTGTTTTGATACAATATCTTAGTCTGAAAGACAGGCTGACAAAATAAAACTCTGTGTCTTCAACCTCCCACACATCCTGAGATTACAGGTAATTACCCCAATGCCCATTATAAATCTCTTGTTTTTAAAGATCTCTTAAATTACCCTTATAGTGTGTGTGTATGTAAGTGTGTGCACAGAAAATGTGTTGTCTTCCTCAATCACTTTTTAGTCTTGTTTTATGATCTCTCACTGAACCTGGAACTGGCTGTTCTATGGCTGAAAAATCCCTAAGCCATACCTGTGCTCATCTGGCCAACCCATCACCCCCCCCTCCCACACACACACACACCAAGAGTTTCAGGCACACACTGACACAAACTGCTTTCATGTGAGTGGTGGTGATCTGAACTCTGGACCTCATGCTTGTAGAGAAAACACTTTACCCACAAAGCCACCTTCCTAGCACCCATATAATCATCCTTTGTCTTTGTAAGCAAACATTTCTTAAGATATTTGATAAGACTTAAAAAATATATTTTTAAGTCAGTGAGACGGCTCAGTATATAGGAGTACCACAATGACGTAAACTCCAGGCCACAGGACCCACAAGATGGAAAGAGAATCAGCATTTGAAGTCTTCCTCTGACCTCCACATGTACCTGCCCATAACACACAATAGCACACAAGCCTGCGTGTACATTCCTTATTACATTAAAAATATAATAAGGACAAAAGTACAACATTTTCCGGAAATTATATTTAGTAAGGGTTAAAGACTAGTAACTGCTAAGCCTTGGGGAGATTGCTCTGCAAAAACACAACTTGACGCTCTCCCAGGACCTGAGTTTGGTTCTTGGCACAGACACCAGGTGGGTCACAATTGCTTGTAACTCCAGCTCCAGGGGATCCAATGCCCTCTTCTGGAAACCAGGGCACACACACTCAGGCATGCATACCCGACACCCACACATAAAAAGAATAAAGATGCTACAATTAAAAGGTGCACTTCACCGTTTCATCACTTCTTCAGGCTCCCAAGTTCCAATTCTCTGTCATCTGTCTGAAGCACTGCGAGGCAGGACTACCAAAGTGTCCCAAATTTTCTGAAGCATGACTGAATTTCAGTTACCTTTTCCCCTAATGAGAAATACCTTTGATGGCAACTGTCTTTCACTAAAGTGAAAATAAATCAACAAAAATGGAATGAGTTATTACAAATAAAGCAGAGATCACAAAATTTGGAGACAGAAAATTTAGTTTTCTTTTTAATTTTTTGAAATTTACTTATGCATAAAAGTGTTTTGCCTGCATGCATGTACGTGTTCCTGGTGGCCAAAGAGATCAGAAGAGGGCATCAGATTCCTTGGAACTGTACTTATGGCTAGTTGAACCACCATGTGGGTGCTAGAAATTAAACCCATGTCTTCTACAAGCTCAATAAGTGCCCTTACAGCTGAACCATCACTTCAACCCCACAAAATTGTCAGTCCTGGTTGACTTACACAAGACTGTGAAAATCTAACCTTCAGGTGCTCCCACTTGCCAAATCTACTTGTGTCAGATCTGTTTGTGTCTCTTGAAAGAGTCCTGATAATGTGTGTGTGCATACTTGCACTCGAAAGAAAGAGAGAGTGGATCTGTAATTGAAGCATTTATGCTAACTGAACCCAATGTCATATTCATTAAATGATTCTTTAATATTCATAAAAAATAAAGTTATTTTAATCAATTCTAAACATGTCACTTTAGAAATTAATCAACTGACAATTTTTTAAATAAGAGGGCCAGTCTTGCGTGTTTCAATAATAGCTTATTACATAAAATGCCTCAAAATTTTATCATAAGGCCAGCAAGGTGGCTCAGTGGGTAAGGACACCTGCCAACAAGTCTGATGACCTGAATTAGATCCCTAGAATTCACATGAAGGAAGGAGGGAATCCACTCCCACAAGGTGTCATCTGAGCTCCACAACTGTACCATGTCAAACTGATAGGAGCAAATACCTACACACATGTACACATTTAAAAGAAAAGAAAACATACACTATTCCATATACACCATAACTCTCCTGCAAGTCAATCCATTTTTATCTAGGTATCTGTCATGATTATCATGGTACCTTTCTATCTCTGAAGATACTGCTCCCAATTACAATTCTAAATTGGATCCGCATTTCCAATTTGGAATAAAATTTTAAACACAGAATGTGTGCAGACTAAAATCGAGAACATCATTCTTGGAAAACAGGTTTGATCAATCTTTTACAATTTTGTAATACAGAAAAAGGCAAAGAGTAATATTTCACGTTAAAAAAGTAATGTAGCACAAGGATACATCACATAAAACATCTACTCTTATTTGTGAATTTTACGTTTTATTAATCTACAACAATTCCTTTTTACTCTTGAGTTAAAGTTGTCCAGTGCATTTGGTTTCCCTCAAAAGACAAACAAACAAGAAAGTAACACCAGAAAAGACACAGACTTTAAAATAGCAAGACTCCATGAAGGTTTAGAAGAGAGGCACTGTATTTGTAACATGGGGAAAGGAGAGAAAAAGGAGATAAATCTGGAGAAAAGGATGACAACAAATCTGTTCTTCCAAAAGTAATAGTTCATGTTTATGAAACAACTATGTTCCAGAAAGTGAATATCAGTGTTACACAACAGAAAGTAAGAAAAAGGCCACAGGAAAACTGTGACATTCAAAGCCCAACCACATAAGCATACATTTGTCTCTGGCCTAGATGATTAATTTTACATAAAAGAAGTAAATACAACCAATCAAAGAATGTTACAATGCCAAATTAGCCACAATCATGAGAGTTAAGCTCCCACAGAAATTTTCTTACTGACCATCTAGATCAACTCCCACAGCATTCAGAAGACACTGAGGCCCTGTCTCCTAACAGAGCTAGTACCACCAGTGACTGCTGGGATTCAGGAATGCTGGGATTCTTTGCTCACTCACCTCCCCTACACAGTCTCTGCCTTTAGATGCTTTTTATTTACCATAAACCACAAATGTAAAATGAAGTTCTGTCAAATCTAACAAAAGCATTCTGGCAGCCAAAACAGAAGTAAACATAGCATAGTACTCACTGTTCACACCAATTTAAAAACAAAATTAAGTAATAATCCACAAGGAAATCAACAAAACGTCCTAAATAAAAGGGAAAAAAAAAACCCTTTGGTATTTTGCAATTTTCAGCCACTTAGATAAAGGGATATAATGTTCGAAATAGTAAGTACTTCTTTGGATCTATGACAACAAGAAGAAATGTAACAAGGCCCGTCTTTGTGTAGATTCTTTACAACCAAATCATTCAGCAGATTTCTGTTGCCATACTCATTTAAACAGTAGCTGATTTTTCAAGGTTCTTCTCAAACCCCAGTTGTTCATTCTTTCTGAATGTTGCCACAGATTTGTATACTCTACCGACATATAGCTAGGATCTGAAGACCCTCACCCCTTCCTTTAGAGCCAATCAAAAAGGGCCTGCTTAGAATGTAAACACTCCTCTGCTTTAGATTTAGAGCCTCTTGGATGTGTATCCAAACTGATAGCACTGCATTGTTTTTTGCCTGACCCACACAAGTAAACTTGATGCAGGCAATTAATCTCAGGTACAATTCAACCCCGCCCCTGTCCTTTATAATTTTCTATACAATTGAATTATTTAAAACATTGTTTTAATCTCAGAAAAGTGGGGATGGGAAGTAGCGGAAGCATAAGGTTGGTAAGTATGTTAGCTTCAGGTGAAAAATATAAGGCAGTTTTCTTCAAAAGGCTAATTGGTATCTTTTAAAAACCTTGTTTTCCTCTACTGTGGCCTGGTAAGGGTGCTCCCCCCTCAGGGGGAGGTGATCAAAGAGCAGGCCAATCAGATTATGTCAGAGGAAGTCCCTCTTCCCATTACTATGTAACCCATTTGGACAATGAACTGCCATGGGCTACATCTGTCCAGGGGTTCTAGGTTATCTCCATGAATAGTCCTTGGTTGGAGTATGAGTCTCTGGGAAGTTCCCTGTGTTCAAATTTTCTTGTTCTGTTGCTCTCCTTGTGGAGACCCTGTCCTCTCCAGCTCTTACTATTTCCCACTTCTTACATAAAATTCCATTCACTCTGCCCAACAGTTGGCCATCAGGTTCAGCGTCTGCTTTGATAGTCTGCAGGGCAGAGGCTTTCAGAGGCCCTCTGTGGTAGGTTCCTAGGTTGTTTCCTGTTTTCTTCTTCTCGCTTTCAGAAGCCCTCTGTAGGTTCCTAGGTTATTTCCTGTGAGAATTGATAGACTAAGATCAGAAAGGAGAGGAGAACCTCCCCAATCGGTGGACTTGGGGAGTGGCATGCATGCCGAAAGGGGAAGGAGGGTGGGATCGTCAGGGGAGGAGGGCGGGGCTTATGGGGGGATACAAAATGAATAAAGTGTAATTAATAAAATATTTAAAAAAAAACTTGTTTTCAACAAAACTTCATGTAACAGCACCTGGAAACACAGGACATTTCCAATTTGGGATAGAGGAGGGGGCAGTTCTGCTCCCTGAAAAAACAGGGAATCCTGAGTTTCCCTCTCACTCTCCCAGTTGCTTTCAGTAAGGAACAATGATGGCCATCTTGGGTCCCTTCTCGTTTTGTACCCCTACACAATCTCGGGCATAGTTTAGGACAAATAACCAACTGATTAGGCTCTCCCTACTGTGTATGTAGGCTCTCACTTAATTAGAAACTGTACCTCGGAATCCTGTCCCGCACAGCCACTGCATAAGAGGAGATAACCTGACCCTCCCTACCTGGAGAACAATGTAACCCAACTCTGGCCAATAGATTTATCTCTGCTAAATAGGAAGGGGTGATGTGTCCCATCGTCCTGGATTTCCTCAAAGCATCCCCCTCCGGGCCTAGGAAGCCCAGCTCCTTCCCTAGCCCTGAGCCTCACCCAGCACTGTCTGATCTCTAAGTGAGACCTGGAATCCTGTACCTCTGTAGTGCACCCACAGGTTGTTTTGTGAGAGGTCGATATAGCTGAACTTGTCCTTCAGGCTCCAGGACTTGGGCAGTGGAGTCTTCTGCTCGTCCACGGCCGGGTAGAGGCTCTTCAAACGCTCTGTGGCTCCTGCTCAGAAAGAGGCCACTGCAATATTCGAAATCTCCAGGGCCGGGACCTGAACATCTGCAGATGATCCCGGAATGCCTGCGGTCCAGCCAGGGACATGGCCAGGCCAGGTGGAGCGCTGGCGGCGTTGGCCGCTGATGCGGTGGCATGGGTGGCGGAATGGGTGGCAGCAGGTGGAGCAGCATGGAGGCCACCACAGTCCCTAAGCCTCCACCGGGTGAGCCAGCCTGGGAGGAGTCGATGCTGCCCGCCATGGGCGCGGGCAGGGCGTCTCCGGAGCCAAAGCCCCATTGTTGGCTGGTGGCAGAGGCTGCTCAGACATCACTGCAGAGACTCAGAGAGCGGCTCCTCCACTAGTCACCACTTCCTCCTGAACTTCCCTGGTCGCTGTCACTGTGACGCCCAGAGGCGCTGTCACTGTGACGCCCAGAGGCGCTGTCACTGTGACGCCCGGAGGCGCTGTCACTGTGACGCCCGGAGGCGCTGTCACTGTGACGCCCGGAGGCGCTGTCACTGTGACGCCCAGAGGCGCTGTCACTGTGACACCTAGTCTGCGCGCCCCGGAAGTCGTAGCGCAGCGGTGGAGGAGACCCGCTGGGGGTGGGCCTGGGGGCGTGAGGAAGCCTCCGCCAGGCGCTGGCGGCCAGGTGACCCGGAGTGGTGGGACGGCAAGGGGCGCTGGCGGGCGGGCCTGGGTGAGGTGGGGAAAAGAAGCAGAGAGCCTGCGAGGGGCGCTGCTCTCCCGTCTGTTTCCGGTGGGCAGGCAGGCTGTGAAGACTCTGTGCGGAGGTGGAGCCAGCTGAGGAGGTGACGCCAGGTGCATCTGCCTGCTGGCTCTTTGGCAGCCTCTCAGGTGCAGGCCCAGCCCTGCTTCCTCTTGAGCCATTCCCTCAGACTCAGCGAGCCTGCTTTGCACCCAGGGAGAGCAATTGAGCCCTGCTGGGCCACAGGGAGCTTAGCCAGGGATTCCCTAGTGAGTCCATAAAGGGCCACAGGAAACCATACATGAAGGAGAAGTCTCTCTCTTAAAACAGTTACTTTTTCGTTATTTAATTAATGAATGAGGAGTCCCTGCGAACTTCATGGGGGGAAAAGGAGCCACTTTAGGAATACCAACCAAGACAGGAGGTGGTCAAAGGGCAGGAACGGGAAATGCTTGTGCATTTAGGAAGGGCTTCTGGAGATGTCTAAACATTTTATGAGCGCATTAATTCTCATTTTAGGCCTCTTTGTTAGGTAGCAAATAATTATGCCCATTTTTTTAACATAGGAATCTTTCCTTGCTGCATAGCAAAAACACCCAAACTCAGTGACATAAGAGTTATTATTAAACATATCTGTGGAGCAGGTTTCTTCTGACTTAGTAATTGTTCTATTACTAGGAAAAAACAAAAAAACAAAAAACATGACTAAGGTGACTTATAAAAACTCATTTATTTTATAGGCTTACTCACAGTTTTAAACAGTCCAAGATCACTAGCACAGGAAGTATGACAGCAGACAGTTAGGCTTTGTGATGGAGAAGTAGCAGAGAGCTCACAAATTGATCTGAAATTGCCGGCAGAGAGCCAGAGACCTAGAGAGCAAAAGAGAGAAAGAGAAATAGAGACAGAGATTGGGGCTGGTGTAAGTTTTTGACATCTCAAAGCCCAACACCAGATCTATGCTTCCTCCAATACGGAACCTCCTAATCCTTTTCAAACAATTCTACTAACTGGAGACCAGTTAAGTATTCAAAGATAGGAGCCTATGGGAGCCATTCTCATTCAAACCACCACACCTTCCCTGTGTCTTCTGCTTGAATGATCTCATCTCAGACATTCAAAGTGTGTTGTCTGCGGCTGTGAGTCACCTTACCACTTGACAAGGATCTGATGACAAGCTCACAGATATGGTCACTGGCAGGATTCCTTTCCCCAGGAATAATAAGGACACCACATCATTACTAGCTATTGGCCAGAAGTGGCCCTCAGAGTGGACCTCTTCAAAATGGCAGCAGATTTTACCAAGGTGTGCAAATCAAGAAGACAACAGCAGCAGAAAAAAACCCAGGATGAGGTGACACATTGTCAATTTTCCATAATGTCTATTAAAAATAAACTGCTAATCCAGCTCACTTTCATGCAGAGAGACTTTGACAAGACCATTTACAACAGAATTTGACATCTGTGAATAGCTCTGGTTCCTTTGACTCCAGGAGACTGCAATTGCTCCAACCTTATCACATCAATTTTCTAAACAAGGGGCTGACAAACCCCTTCTGCTATAAACTTTGTACTTGCTATGTTAGGTCATGTGGGCCATATGTATCCATTGAAACTACTCATCTTCACCATTGTGGATGAAGTTAGTCACTGAAAACATGTAAACAAATGGATGTGATTTTATGTCAATAATACTTTTTTTCCAAAAATATACAATAAGCTGGACACTACAAGATGTGGTTAGTGATACCTGCTCTATATAAGACCAGACCACGAGGAGTACATTCCCAGATGTCAAGAAATTCAGTTTGTTACCCACAATATATATGGTATCCCTACCCTGGATGAACTTGGACCACACCTAAACAGGTTTTGGATACTTCTGCAGCAAGCCTGTGACAAATGAAAAAAAAATGCCAATAGTGATCCCAGGGTAGTGAACTCGAGCAAGAAAAGGTCCAAGTTGGGGTTAGTTTTTAGTTTGTTTTTAATTAATCAACCTTTATACATATAGAATGCTCTGTTGGGTGTGGGAATAAGGAAGGAAGAGGAATTACAGGCAATACTGAAGTCAGTCAGGGCACCAGGTTGTGAGAAAGAAGGACTGAGAGCCAGCTGCTGCTCTTTAGAAACACATGCTTCTAGTGCAGGGGCAGAAAGACCAAGGTCTGAAAAGGAAGGGTTCTGCATCTGAATCAACATGTTGTCTTGGACAGAACACAAAGGTGGCACTCCTGGTGATTGACACACACCAAATTAGAGTGTTCCTGAAGTCCAGGGTTGAGGGCAGAAATGGCCTACTGAGTCACATGGGACAATACAAATGTGCTACTTTATATCATGATTTTTTTTTTTTTTTAGAAATGATTACAATGCAGTATTCGTGAAACAAAACCCATGTGGAAAACCAGTTATTTAAGAGGAAACTGCATGTTTCATTCATCTGCTCTTGATGATTTTGGACCAAAAAAAAAAAAAAAAAATCACAATTTTGGATGGGATGATCTTCATTAATAATGATTTGACAAGTTAATACAGTCTCAAGGTTCTTCTGCGTTCCCTCTTAACATTTTTGTTTCTTTCCAAACTCCTATGGCCTTTCTCTTGATTGGAA
This sequence comes from Meriones unguiculatus, assembly GCF_030254825.1. NCBI lineage: Eukaryota > Metazoa > Chordata > Mammalia > Rodentia > Muridae > Meriones > Meriones unguiculatus. The sequence goes on along the minus strand of NC_083369.1, from coordinate 157,610,191 downwards.
AAAGTAACGTCCTCTTTTCCACACTGATTCCACAAGATGTCTTGTTGATTGCTGCTGACATGTAGAATGAATTATAATGGAAGAACAACAGAAAACATTCAGGAAAAACTCATCTTCTCCCTTAGTGTTTCTGGAACAAAGGTCAAGTCCAGGATGAAATTCTAGATAAGGAAGGCTGAACCAGAAATTCTCTGAGACTCATTGAAGGACACCTGCCAGACCTGAAGGTGCTATAGTTAAGTGATGCTCCCTTGTGCAAGCAGCCAAAGGCATAGTTAGGAATGATGACACAGGAAAGGGACCATAGGAGCCAAAAATAGACAGTTTATGGAAACAGAGGAGAAAATTATAGTCTTTTAGGACAATGATAAATAGCTCTCCAAAGTGTCAAATATCATGGGGCTGTAACTTGCCTACGCACTGTGGATTGGCCCCAAAAGTGGCCTGCATGTTTTTCATCAACTCTTCAGAAACAATTGGATGAAACACACAATGCTAGGTTGCACACAGATTGGTCCACTAAAAATTGGATCCAAGGCCTGGTACATGTTCTACCACTGGGCTACAATCACAGATGCCAGGGGGATGTTCTGTGCTTGAAGTAGCACTATTTGAAGTGATTTAGTGAACCTGCTTTAGAAATCATTTATTTAAGTATGGCTAATTATGCTTGGTAAGGTTTAACATTTTTGGTTTGTTTCCTTTAAGTACCTTCAAAGATCCACAAGGAGAAATATGTCCACCAATCTGTGGGACTTTCTAAACCTTAGTATTTCAAACATGTTAAAATATCTTTCAAATGCTAAAGCTCTTTCAAAAACTTCAGTCATTTTCCTTCTTCAGCTACAAGTATCTAACTTAGAAACAGACATCAACTATTTAAAGGTCCACAGTACTTGCTGTTACTGGCTGCCAATAGTCCCTCAGATACACCCTTTACCATAGTACAAATGGAAACTCACTATAGGTAATACATTTTACCTATAGGTAAAATTATAGGTGATAGTAACTATAGGTAAATTTGCTCCACACAGGGCTTTGAGGTTCATGAGAAACCCAGGTCTCACTGACTCCTATGCCACCATACAACAGTCACTCAATGTGAAGGGTGCAGTCTGGCACAAAGTCACACTGACATTGGGTGTCATATGACTGGCTAGTTGACCCAACAGGCAAGGACATGGTTTCATGTACTGGCCCCATCCTCTGTGCTAATGGGACCCATAGTGCTTGGCAAAATTATGTCAAAAACATCCTAAAGTTAGTGTGAATATAGGTGCTCCTAGTGTGAGCCCCTGTATTCACACTAACATGTGAGGACATGTGTGCAAGTATTGCCCTGATCAGATTTTGGTGTTTTTGTAGTTTTTGGTTTCTTTGTTTGTTTCCTTTGTCTAGACAGAGTTTCTCTGTGTACTCCTGGCTCTCAAGGAACCTCTATGTAGACCAGGCTGGTCTCAAACTCAGAGAACAGTCTGCCTCTCCCTCCTGAGTGCTGCCCTTAAAGGCATTTTCTGGGGGAGGTGAAAGGTGTTCTGTTATATGGTTTTATTTGAACCACCCTTCCGGGGTAGCATGGATTGAAACTTCAGTTTCCTCCTGCCTTCATCTCTCAAATGCTGGACTTATAGGAGTGCCAACTTTCCTATTCTTTCTCTTTCTCTGATTGCGTTTATGGGATCCTGTGTGTATGTGTGTATACGTATGTGAGAATCTGCATGTGCTTGCATGTGACAGTCTGAAAGTGAGTCTGATCACCTTTAATGGAGGCTGGGTTGCTCACTGACCATGAAGAGCAGCTATTCCAAATTGTCTACTAAAGAGCTTGCTCAGCCAACTTGTTACTAAAAGACAGCTGGGTCGAAGGAGGAGCCAAGATGGCGACGCTGGGAGAACACTGCGTTTGAGAAGCAGGACAGCACTCGCCGTGCAGAGACCTGGAGACTGAACTCTGGGCCCTGAAACTACATCAATCATGTTTCCCAGGTGAGTGGAGGCTCCCACGGTGTGGGAATCGGTCGGGGCCACTCACGGCTACCCAGCCAGAACCCGGAAAAAATCCCAGGTAACGCGAGCTTTGTGTCTCCGGGCTGGAGCCGCAAGCGTGCGTGTCCCAATCATTTTCCCAGGCTTATCCGTGGGCACAAGGGTGCCTGAGAGTGGGAGTCCCAGTCGCAAGAAAACCCCACGGGGAAGCAAAGTTGCCAGACTGATCACGGGTCACCCAGTCTTTCCCCGGAAGGTCTCTCGGACGGCGGTTACCCACTGCCAACACAATTGAGCTCCTGCCACACACAGAGCTGCACGCTCAGCTCAGCGGTACAGACTAGCTGCGCGCCCCAGTACAACAGGGACTGGGAACCCCTGTCCAGAGAGGACCCCACAAGGAAGGAAGAAACCGTGCTGCTGAGGTCACCTAGGGACAGTCTAGCAGCCTGCACATCGCAGACAGGTGAGTACACCCAGCCATCACAGATTTGGGACCAAACAGGGAGCACAGAGTGATCTGAAACTCAGGTCCTGCAGACTAGCAGGCGGGCGCACGCTCCACCAGCCCAGAGGCCTGCATTGTACCAAATACACCTTACAGGCAGAACTGTGCACCCAAAGACACCAGAGCAGTACTCACCCGCCACAGATTACCTCTTGGGTTCTGGGGCACAGAGCCCCAACCTCAGACCTACAAAAGACCGGGAACCCTGAGATCAAACCCCAGATACTGCTCCAAGGGGCAACCAGTTATCCCTAACAAAACCGACCAAACCACGGGAAACACAGATTACAGCAGTTGATCACTAAATTTACAGCAAGAAACCCAGAAGGAGGGCAGCTGTCTCCAGGACTTCTCCCACTGAGAGGAGAGCCCTCTTGACTAATCAGGACCACAGTTACCACCCAGGTCTCTATGCCTGAGGTGAGCTGTAGCAACTCCTGAAAAACACCAGACATCCAGGGACTATACCCAAAAAGCTGGGAAGGCTTCCTTCAGGAAAAACCATCTTCCCACCAAAGGGATTCTCTCCACTACAAGAGTCCAGGAACAACCAGAAACTAAATTCAAACAACTAAGATAGTCCAATGGGTAGAGGACAGCGTAAAAGTTCAACCAACAAAAGCCAGAGCAACATGGCATCTCCAGAATCCAGTTATCCAGGGGCAAATAGCCCTAGACACCCCAGCATAAATGAAATTCAAGGAGATGACCTAACATCTATGCTGGTGAAGAAGATAACAGAGGAAACAAATAAAATACGAAAAGAATTAGAGGAAGATAAAAACAAACAGATCATGGCAACCCGTAAAGAAATGGAGGAAATTAAAGACAAGGAGATTATGGCCATCCGTGAAGAAATACGGGAAGCTGCAGCCAAACAGTCTGTGGCCTTTAGAGAGGAAATGCTTAAATCACTGAATGAAATAAAAGAAACAGTGGATTGTTCAAACAAACAGCTGAAGGAATTGACGGAAAAACATGAAAATACAGTCAGACAGGGGAAGGAAACCAACAAAATAGCTCAAGACCTGAAAATAGAATTGGAAAAATTAAAAACACACAAATGGAAGCAATTGTGGAGAGAAAGAACTTAGGGAAGAAAGCAGGAACTACAGAGGTTAGCATAGCCAATAGGCTACAAGAATTGGAAGAAAGAATCTCAGGTGTGGAAGATACAATGGAAGAAATAGATGTATCTGTCAAAGAAAATGTTAAATCTAAAAAATTCCTGACACAGACCATCCAAGAAATTCAAGACAACATAAAAAGACAAAACCTAAGAATAATAGGAATAGAGGAAAAAGAAGATTCCCTGCACCAAGGCCCAGAAAATATTTTCAACAAAATCATTGAAGAAAATTTCCCCAACTTAAAGGAGAGACCAATAAGAATACAAGAGGCCTATAGAACACCCAATAAAGTAGACCAGAAAAGAAAATTCTCCCGCCACATAATAATCAAAACCATAAGTATACAGAACAAAGAAAAAATATTAAAAGCTGCAAGAGAAAAAGGCCAAGTAACATATAATGGCAAACCCATTAAAATCGCACCTGACTTTTCAACAGAGACTATGAAAGCCAGAAGGGCCTGGACGGATATCATGCAGACCCTAAGAGAACACAGATGTCAGCCCAAGCTACTATACCATGCAAAACTCTCAGTCCACATAGACGGAGAAGACAAGATATTCAATGACAAAAACAAATTTCAACAATACCTACAAACAAATCCAGCATTACAGAAGACACTGGAAGGGAAAATACAACCCAAGAAAGCTAGCTACATTCAAGAAAACACAGAAAATAAATAACCCCACTACAGTAAAACAAAAAGCAACCAAGCACACAACCGTATGACCACAGCCAACATCAAATTCAAAGGATCTAACAGCCACTGGTCATTAATCTCTCTCAATATCAATGGACTTAATTCTCCAATAAAAAGACACAGACTAACAGAATGGATGCGTAAACAAAACCCAGCAATCTGTTGTATACAAGAAACACACCTAAGTCACAAAGATAGGGATTACCTGAGGGTAGAGGGATGGAAGACGGCTTTTCAAGAAAATGGACGCAAGAAGCAAGCAGGAGTAGCCATTCTAATATATGATAAAATAGTGTTTCAACCAAAATTAATCGAAAGAGATGGGGAAGGACACTTCATACTCATCAAGGGAAAATTTCACCAGGAAGACATCACAATCCTGAACATCTATGCCCCAAATACAAGGTCACCCACATTTGTGAAAGAAACATTGATAAAACTTAAACCACACATAGATCCCTACACACTACTAGTGGGAGACTTCAACACCCCACTCTCAACAAAGGACAGGTCAACTAAACAGAAATTAAACAAAGAAACAATATCTCTAACAGAGGTCATGAATCAAATGGACCTAACAGACATTTACAGAACCTTACACCCAAACACAAAAGAATTTACCTTCTTCTCAGCACCTCATGGAACCTTCTCCAAAATAGACCACATAGTTGGTCACAAAGCAAGCCTCAACAGATACAAGAAGATTGAAATAACCCCTTGTATCTTGTCTGATCACCATGGAATAAAGCTGGACCTCAGTAACAACAAAAATAGCAAAAAGCCTACACATATATGGAAACTGAACAACTTGCTACTAAAAGACAGCTGGGTCAGGGAAGAAATAAAGAAAGAAATTAAAATCTTTCTAGAACTCAATGAAAATGAAGACACAACATACCCAAATTTGTGGGACACAATGAAAGCAGTGCTAAGAGGAAAGTTCATAGCACTAAGTGCCTTCAAGAAGAAATTTGAGACAGTGCATTCAAGCAACTTAATGGCTCACTTAAAAACCCTAGAAAACGAAGAAGCAGACACACCAAGAAGGAGCAGACGGCTGGAAATAATCAAACTCAAGGCTGAAACCAATCACTTAGAAACAAATAAAACAATTCAAAAAATCAATGAAACCAAGAGCTGGTTCTTTGAGAAAATCAACAAGATCGACAAACCCTTAGCCAAGCTAACTAAAAGGCAGAGAGACACCATCCAAATAAAAAATATCAGAAATGAAAAGGGGGACATAACTACAGACACTGAGGAAATCCAAACAATAATTAGCACTTACTTCAAAAGTCTGTACGCAACAAAATTTGAAAATTTAAATGAAATGGACAATTTTCTTGATCGATTCCACTTACCAAAGCTAAATCAGGACCAGTTAAATAACTTAAATAGTCCTATATCCCCCAAGGAAATAGAAGCAGTCATCCAAAATCTCCCATCCAAAAAAAGCCCAGGACCTGATGGTTTCAACACAGAATTCTACCAGGCATTCAAAAAAGAACTAACTCCAGTTCTCTTCAAACTATTCCACAAAATTGAAACAGAAGGAACATTACCAAACTCATTCTATGAAGCCACAGTCACCTTGGTACCTAAAGCTCACAAAGACCCAACAAAAAAAGAGAACTTCAGGCCAATCTCCCTTATGAACATTGATGCAAAAATACTCAACAAAATACTAGCAAACCGAATACAAGAACACATCTAAGATATCATCTACCATGACCAAATAGGCTTCATCCCAGGTATGCAGGGGTGGTTCAATATACGGAAATCCATCAATGTGATCCACCATATTAACAAACTGAAAGAAAAAAAAACACATGAAAATCTCCCTAGATGCCGAAAAAGCATTTGACAAAATCCAACATCCATTCATGTTTAAAGTATTGGAGAGATCAGGGATACAGGGCACATATCTAAACATAGTAAAGGCGATATACAGCAAACCTATACCCAACATCAAACTGAACGGAGAGAAACTTAAAGCAATCCCACTGAAATCAGGGACAAGACAAGGCTGCCCACTCTCTCCATATCTCTTCAACATAGTTCTGGAAGTCCTTGCTAGAGCAATAAGACAGTTGAAGGAGATCAAGGGGATACAAATTGGAAAGGAAGAAGTCAAATTATCAGTATTTGCAGATGATATGACAGTATACATGAGTGACCCCAAAAACTCTGCCAGGGAACTACTACAGCTGATAAACACCTTCAGCAAAGTGGCCGGATACAAAATTAACTCAAAAAAATCAGTGGCCCTCCTGTATACAAAAGACAAAAGGGCTGAGAAAGAAATTAGGGAAACAACACCCTTCACAATAGCCACAAATGACATAAGGTACCTCGGAGTAACCCTAACCAAGGAAGTCAAAGACTTGTATGAAAAAAATTTCAAATCTCTGAAGAAAGAATTAGAAGAAGATATGAGAAGATGGAAAGATCTTCCATGTTCATGGCTTGGAAGGATTAACATAGAAAAAATGGCCATCTTACCAAAAGCAATCTACAGATTCAATGCAATTCCCATCAAAATACCAACTCAATTCTTTACAGACCTGGAAAGAAAAATTCTCAACTTCATATGGAATAACAGGAAACCCAGACTTGCTAAAACAATCCTCTACAACAAAAGATCTTCTGGAGGTATCTCCATTCCTGATCTTAAGTTGTACTATAGAGCAACAGTTTTAAAAACTGCATGGTACTGGCATAATAACAGAATAGTGGATCAATGGAACCGAACAGAGGACCCAGAAATAAACCCACACACTTACGGACACCTGTTCTTTGACAAAGGCGCCAAAACCATACAATGGAAAAAAGATAGCATCTTCAACAAATGGTGCTGGTCCAACTGGATGTCTACATGTAGAAAAATGAAAATAGATCCATACTTATCACCCTGGACAAAACTGAAGTCCAAGTGGATCAAAGACCTCAACATAAAACCTGACACATTAAATTGGTTAGAAAGAAAAAAGTGGGGAATACCCTAGAACTCATTGGTACAGGAGAAAACTTCCTGAACAGAACACCAACAGCACAGGCTCTAAGAGCAACAGTCAATAAATGGGACCTCATGAAACTGAAAACCTTCTGCAAATCAAAGGAGACTATCACCAAAACAAAGCGACTGCCTACAGACTGGGAAAGAATCCTCACCAACCCTTTATCTGACAGAGGACTCATATCCAGTATATATAAAGAACTAAAGAAGCTGAAAAGCAGCAAACCAAGTAATCCACTTAAAAAATGGGGAACAGAACTAAACAGAGAATTCTCTGTAGAGGAATACCGAATGGTAAAGAAGCACTTAAAGAAATGCTCAACCTCACTAGCCATTAGAGAAATGCAATTCAAAACAACCCTGAGATTTCACCTTACACCCATGAGAATGGCCAAGATCAAAAACTCAAGTGACAACACATGCTGGAGAGGTTGTGGAGAAATGGGAACCCTTCTCCACTGCTGGTGGGAATGTAAACTTGTACAACCACTCTGGAAATCAATCTGGGGCTTTCTCAGACAACTAAGAATTGTGCTTCCCCAAGATCCAGCCATACGACTCCTAGGCATATATTCAAAAGAGGCTCAAGTACACAAAAAGGACATTTGCTCAACCATGTTTGTAGCAGCTTTATTTGTAATAGCCAGAAGCTGGAAACAACCCAGATGCCCCTCAACTGAAGAATGGATGCAGAAATTGTGGTATATCTACACAATGGAATATTACTCAGCAATGAAAAATAAGGAAATCATGAAATTTGCAGGTAAATGGTGGGACCTGGAAAGGATCATCCTGAGTGAGTTGTCCCAGAAGCAAAAAGACACACATGGTATATACTCACTCATATAGACATACAACATAGGACAAATCCACTATAACCTGGGCATCTAAAGAAACTAAGCAAGAGAGAGGACCCTAACTAAAATGTCCAATCCCCATCCTGAAAGGCAAAGACGATGGACATCAGAAGAAGAAGAAAACAGGAAACAACCTAGGAACCTTCTACAGAGGGCTTCTGAAAGCCAGAAGAAGAAAATAGGAAACAACCTAGGAACCTACCACAGAGGGCCTCTGAAAGCCTCTGCCCTACAGACTATCAAAGCAGATGCTGAGCCTGATGGTCAATTGTTGGGCAGAGTGAATGGAATTTTATGTAAGAAGTGGGAAATAGTAAGAGCTGGAGAGGACAGGGTCTCCACAAGGAGAGCAACAGAACAAGAAAATTTGAACACAGGGACCTTCCCAGAGACTCATACTCCAACCAAGGACTATTCATGGAGATAACCTAGAACCCCTGGACAGATGTAGCCCATGGCAGTTCAGTGTCCAAGTGGGTTACATAGTAATGGGAAGAGGGACTGCCTCTGACATAATCTGATTGGCCTGCTCTTTGATCACCTCCCCCTGATTGGGGAGCAGCCTTACCAGGCCACAGTAGAGGACAATGCAGCCACTTTTGATGTGAACTGATAGACTAAGATCAGAAAGGAGAGAACCTCCCCTATTTGTGGACATGGGGAGTGGCATGCATGCAGAAAGGGGAGGGAGGGTGGGATCGGAGGGGGAGGAGGGAGGGGCTTATGGGGGGATACAAAATGAATAAAGTGTAATTAATAAAATAAAATTTAAAAAAAAGAGCTTGCTCAGCACATCCCATATCGCTGGTTCCTGAGTAATGGGATTAAATGTCGACACCAGGCCTGCCCAACTTTTATGTGGGCTCCAGGAATACAAACACTGCTCTTCGTGCTTATACTGAGTCATCTCTCCACCCCACCTCTGTTTTATTCTTCAATTCTGTAAGTCCCTTTTTCTCTTAGTGTCATCACACACACACACACCCTTTGAAGTGTCTCCCCAAAAGATGTTCATAGCCACTGCCGAGAACCTATGTCAAGGAGACTGGTGGATGTGCTCATGCTACTGCCTTGAAAGAGGACAATCATTGGGGAAGGCAGAGGCAGGTGGATCTCTGAGTCTGAAGCCAGCCTTGTCTACAAATTAACTCCAGCACACCCAAGGCTACACAGAAAAACCCTATCTCCAGGAAAAAACTGAAGGAAGTAAGCAAATAAGGAAGGAAGGAAGGAAGGAAGGAAGGAAGGAAGGAAGGAAGGAAGGAAGGAAGGAAGGAAAAGGATAATACTGGATTGTTCTGTGGACTCTAAATCCCATGGCAGGTGTTGTTGTAACTGAGGCAGAAGGAAATCTGAGACAGAAAATAGAAGATATACGTTGTCCTAGTCACTTTTTTTTATTGCTGCAGCAAAACTCCATGACCAGGCAACACATAAAAGAAAGCATTTAATGTGAGCTCAGAGTTCCAGAGGATTAGACCATCATGGTAGGGACCATGGCAGCTAGTAGGCACACATGACCCTGGAGCAGTAGTTGAGGGTTTACATCTAATCCAGAATCAGGAATCACAGAGATCTAACTGAGAATGACATTAGCTTTTGAAGCCCTAAATCCCCCCTCCAACTCCCTGCCCCCTGCCAGTGAAACACCTTCTCCAGCAAGGCCACAACTCCTAATTCTTCCCAAAACAGTTCCACTAATTTCAGAACAAGCATTCAAATACATGAGCCTCTGGGGGCCAGTCTCATTCACGCCACCACTTACACAGAGAAAGAAAGGTCATAGCAAGGTGATGCAGACAGAGACCTGACCATAGCTAATAAATTCTCTAGCCACCCAACCCAGAGGAGGCAAAGAGTAGTTTCTGTCTTTGGAGCTGGAGTGAGTACAACTCTGTGACATATTGATTTGGAAATTCCAGCCTTTTTTACTATGGTAGTGAAGGCTTCTATTACAGTAATCTATTAATTCCGGCATAAAAACCAGTATACAGACAAGTACTCCACATGTTGTGTAGGTTCAGGGAAGGGGTGCACAAAGTTGTGAGAACATTAAGTATACTATGTGTTGTGAAAGGCAAAGATAAATAGTAGGCATATTTTCAACATCAGAATTGTAATGCTTTTAGCCCAGCAATGGTGGCACTCACCTTTAATCCCAGCATTCAAGAGGCAGGGGCAGGTGGATGTAATCTACAGAGTGAGTTTCTGGACAGCCAGAACTGCACAGAGAAACACTAACATAAAAAAAAGAAAAGAAGTGTAATGTAATGGTTTTAATTTAAATGTACTTTTTTTTAATGACACGGAGCACATAAATTTTATAACTTGATAAGGCAAATAAAGTTTTCTCACTTGTCTTCAAATAGTCTCTCTTCTTCTTCTCTCTCTCTCCCTCCCTCCTTCACTCTCTTTCAGCTCCGCCACATTTCAGTAAAGAGATAGGTTATATAAGTATCTGGGTTAGTGACAAAATTAATTTTCGGATTGAGATGTGAGCTGGGATGTCCTAACAACAGAAGCCCTGCCACACCCACGCCAGTGTCGCCATAGTAGCATAAGCTACAGGGCGGGGGATATGATTTCCCCGGAAATAATGCCCCCTGGAAGGTCCCTGGCAAACTCATCCCACTTGGAAAAGAGACGTGTTATGAGATTTCTACGCTTCTTCAGTTGTGGCTCTGGGGCTGGAATAATGAATTCTTTGATCTTTCCCTGTGACACCTAAAACAGCACAACTAACTTTATAAAGAAATTTATCATTAGTAGATTGCTAAAGGCTTTAATAAAAATAAGTTTAAGGAAAGTAATGAATTAGATTTAGTATTAATAGGCATTAAGAATAGTAAAATAATAATAGGCTCCTTCTTAAGAAATAATAGCATGAGAGGTGCAGCTGGCGGGAGCTTCCCCCTCCCTTCAGTGCCTTGTTCCTAGAGAAGATCATAAATCTTGGGCAGGACATATGGGAGGAGGGTTAACAAAGGTGTAGTTAGATTTTGATATAGAGAAGGACTTTGGCAGGCATCTGACTTAGCTCCTGACTTTTCTCTTTATTGGTTAGCAATAATGAAACTATATTTGAGGTTTCTTTTCCTTTGTTTGCTCTGATCAAAAAGTTTTTAGGCCAAGATTATTTGTGAGTACTGCTTTATGTTTGATTGCATTTTGAGTTAAAATGTAAACTTTGTACTCTTCATAAAAGTCTGAATGTTCTGGGAAGTATGCCAATTTTAAGGTGCCTTTTGTGAAATCATTATAAAAATACTAGCTTGATTTCAGTAAAGTTGCAGCAGAGTCAAAACCATCAAGGTGTCTCTGTCTGTCAATTCTTCGCCGAAACCGTGTCTTCCTGTCTAAAGCCTTGTTCTCCGGTGGACGACGGGAGCCCGACTGGGCCGGTCCGTGGCAGGTGGCGCCCGAACAGGGACCTGGGACAGGTAACTTTCTCTTCTCTTTCTTTTCTTTTATCAAGGCACGGTAAGGCTCTCGTCAGGATACTGCAGGTCCGCTGACAAGGAGGTCAGTTATAGACGAGTAATCAAACATGGGGCAGTCCGAATCAAAGCAAAAAAAAAAATGTTCCTTTCGGTTTCAAAGCATATGTTAGCAAGTCAAGGCTTTAGAGTTTCAGAAAAAGTCTTAAAGGACTTTCTTGATTTTATTAAGAAGGTCAGCTCTTGGTTCCCGGCGGAAGGCTCCCTGACCTTAGCTGATTGGAAACGAGTGGGTAAAGACATGAGAAAATATGTACAAGAACATGGAGAAGGGGAACTCCCCAATCATGCTTATCCTCTGGCTACAAATGAGAAAATTATTAACTGATAAAACAGATTTTGAAGGTCTGGTTCATGAAACCTCGTCTCTGTCTCTAGATCAGACGAATGAGGTGAAACCTATTAATCAGCCCACTAAATCTTATGGAACAAAAAGTAAGCCATCTTTAAAATTTGATTATATTAAACATGAATCCTCCTCCTCGTCTAGTGAAAATGAAAATGATGATTCTTCTGATGGTGATGATCTGGAGGATGAGGCAGCTAAATATGAGCCCTTTGAGGAAAGGGATCATTTTCATGATCAAGACCCTCCTCTGGTGGCTCTGGCCTCTAAAAAGCAAAGAAGGGATAAAGTTAGCAGGAGGAGAAAACCTCTGGCACCTGTTGGTTTTCAGGGAGCGGTGGAAGAAGCTAAAAGAAAAGGAGATCTAATATTCACCTTCCCAGTAGTGGAAGGAATAGATGATGAGGAACCTATTTGGAAACCTCTCTCCTTAAAAATTTTAAGAGTTACAAACTGCAGTGAAGACTTTAGGGGTCTCTGCTCCTTATACTTTGCAGGTGTTGGAGATGGTTGCAAGTAATTGGTTAACCCCACATGACTGGCATCAGACTACAAAGGCTACCCTGAGTCCTGGAGACTATGTTCTCTGGAGAACTGATTATGAGGATAGATCAAAAATCACTGTTACCCAATTTACAAAGAAAAAAGGGCCAAAACCTGGGCTGGATATGCTGCTGGGTATGGGAAAATATACTACTCCCCAATCTCAAGTAAAAATACCAAAAGAGATCTTGGAGGCAATTACATTAAATGCTGTCCAGCCATGGAAAAAGTTGCCACCTCCTGGAACCAAGGGAACTACTTTATCAGGAATGGAAGCAATCAATAGGATGCTACCTCCATCAGAAGGAACAAAAATGCTATTAAAGCAGTTAGCATGGGAAAATGCAAATTCCCTATGCCAGGATCTGATTAGGCCTCTGAAAGGGACGGGGACTATTCAAGATTACGTAAAAGCTTGTGTGGATGCCTCACCAGCAGTCGTGCAAGGCATGGCATATGCTGCAGCTATGAAGGGTCAGCGCCTATGTTAAGAAAACTTATGGAGGAGGGAAAAGAGACTCCTCCAAACCCACATGTTTTAAATGTGGAAGGACAGGGCACATACAAAAGATGTGTCGAGGAAAAGATAAACAGGAGAGGTCAAGGAAAGGTCCTACTCCTGGTATCTGTCCCCGATGTGAGAAGGGGAGACATTCGAAAAGGGAATGCAGATCCAAGTTCCATAAGGATGGAACTGCTCTGACAAAAAAAAAAAAAAAAGTCAGTGAATGAGACAAAAAAACTAAATGAGGGGCAACTTCTCAGCCCCAAAGCAAAAAGAGAGGAAGAAAATTGTGAATCAAAAGGTTCACTTAATCCTGAGGCTCCAGAATTTACTATTCATGATTTCCCTAGGGCCACTCCAGGAAGTGCTGGTCTGGATCTCTCAGTAAATAAAGATACAATCCTCTCATCATGGGATGGAGTATCTCTAATCTCCACCTCTGTTTTAGGGACTTTACCTCAAGGCACAGTTGGGTTAATTATTGGCCAAAGTTCAAATTACAAGAAAAATTTTGAGGTTTTGCCTGGGGTAATAGATTCAGATTTTCAAGGAAAAATAAAAATAATGGTAAAGCCATTAAAGGAAACTATACAGCTACATAAAGGACAAAAAAATAGCTCAATTGTTGTTGTTGCCGTATTTAAATTTACCAAATTTAATATTAAAACAGGAAAAACAGCAAGGTCATTTTGGCTCCTCTGATGTCGTGGCCTGGGTGCAAGACATAGGTTGTGAAAGACCATTTATGACAGTTAAAATAAATGGAAAAAATCTGCAAGGCCTTATGGATACAGGGGCAGATAAAACTTGTATAGCAGGGAAGGATTGGCCTTCCTCTTGGCCCTGTGAAAGGACTTCTTTCTCTTTACTAGGGCTGGGGTTGGCATCTAATGTGGCTCAAAGTTCTCAGATGTTAAAGTGGGAACTAGAGAAAAAAATCAGGAATGATTCAGCCCTATGTTATACCATCCTTGCCATTTTCTTTATGGGGCAGAGATATGATGCAAAAGATGAATGTAAAATTGGTTACCTCAGATAATTTAAGCGATCAGCATTTTTCATAGGGGCCACTGAGAGCTCACTTTATGCAGATAAAATTGATTGGAAGTCAGAAGAGCCTGTATGGCTCAATCAGTGGCCCCTAACGGAAAAAAAAATACAGGCTATAAAACAATTGGTAAAAGAACAGCTAGATAAAGGACATATAGAAGAGAGCAATAGTCCTTAAAATACTCCAATATTTGTTATTAAAAAAAAATCAGGAAAATGGAGACTTTTACAAGACCTTAGAGCTGTTAATGCTACAATGATTGATATGGGGGCATTACAACCTGGCCTCCCCTCTCCTGTAGCAGTCCCTAAGGGATGGGAGATAATAGTAATAGATTTACAGGATTGTTTTTTCACAATTAAGTTACATCCAAAAGATTGTAAAAGATTTGCTTTTAGTGTTCCATCAGTAAATTTAAAACGTCCATATAGGAGGTATCACTAAAAAGTTTTACCTCAAGGGATAAAAAATAGTCCAACTTTATGTCAAAAGTTTATAGATAAAGCTTTAAAGAAAGTCAGAGAAAAATATAAAGATGCATATATCATTCATTATATGGATGATATATTGTTGGCCCATTTCTCCAGGAAAGTTATATAAGAGCTTCTCGCTTATACTATTGAGCAATTTACTAAATTTGGTTTAATTATAGCTCCAAATAAGGTTCAAAAGAATAGGCCATTAAGTTATTTGGGTCAATTAATTTATGATGATTATATAAGTTCTCAAAAGGCATCTATCAGGCTGGATAAGTTACAAACATTAAATGACTTCCAAAAATTATTAGGCAATATTAATTGGGTTAGGCCTTATTTAAAATTGACCACAGGAGAACTGAGTCCTTTGTTTCAGTTGTTACAGGGGGACTCCAATCCAAAGTCTCCCAGGAATTTGACTCCTGAGGCTATTAAAGCCTTGGCTTTGGTGAAAAAACAATTAAATAAAGCAAAGGTTAAACAGATAGCTTATAATCAAAAATGGGATTTAATTATTTTCAAAACACCATATACTCCTACAGGATGTTTATGGCAAAATGGAATTTTAGAATGGGTGCATTTACCCCATACTCAAGCAAAAATGCTTGCTTCCTATCCATATATGTGTTCCTTAATTATAAGCAAAGAAAGGATGAGATCAAAAGAATTATTTGGAAAAGAAATACATAATATAATTGTTCCATATAATAAAAAACAAACAGATATATTATTAATAAAAGATAAAGACTGGGGAATAGCGTTGCAGGGCTATTCAGGACAAATTAAATATCATTACCCCCGACATCCCTTAATAGAATTTTTTTAAAGAAACAGAGGTAATTTTTCCAAGAAAATGTTCTTTACAGCCTATAGATTGCGCTCTTTGCATTTTCACAGATGGTTCCTCTAACGGAAGGTTTGCAGTTTATGTCCCAGGCAGAGAACCGCCAGTAAGACAAGATGTGCAGACTTCTGCTCAAAAGGCAGAGATTAAAGCGGTTATTTTGGCTTTTCAAACCTTCTCAGAAAAATTTAATCTTTATACAGATTCAAGATATGTAGCTAGCCTTTTTCCCGTAATAGAAACTGCTCTTTTGTCGGGGCATTCTCAAATTATTCATTTGCTTCAGGATTTACAAATTTTAATTAAAAATAGGACAGAAAAATTTTTTATAGGCCACAGTAGAGGGCACTCAAAATTACCTGGTCCATTAAGTCAAGGAAACTATATGGCAGATGCCTTAACAAGAGGAATAGTAATGAATATATTAGAAGCTCAAGAAAGCATATGCATTAGCCCTTAAAAGGCTATTTCATATTACAAGAGAACAGGCAAGACAAATTGTAAAAAATTGTGGTGATTGTCCTCAGGTGTACCATCCATTAAAAATGGGGGTTAATCCTAGAGGACTTAAAGCTCTATCATTATGACAGATGGATGTTACTCATGTTCCAGAGTTTGAAAAATTAGCATATGTCCACGTTACTGTGGACACATATTCTCATATGATATTTGCCTCAGCAAAAACAGGAGAGGCAGTTAAGGACGTCATTCAACATCTAATCCAATGCTTTGCAACTATGGGATGTCCAAAAAAAAATAAAAACTGATAATACTCCAGCATATACATCAAAAGCCCTTGCAGTATTCTTACAGAGCTGGAACATAGAGCATGTGACAGGTATATCATATAATCCCCGAGGACAGGCAATTATTAAAAGAACACATCAAACATTAGACTTAAACAAATCAAATTATCAGACTTAAACAAGCTCACACTTATTTCTCGCCTGGTCATTTGCTGAGCCATTCATTGTTTGTATTAAACCATTTAAATACTGATGAGCAGGGCAATACTCCTGCTATGAAACATTGGTCTGGGCTTAAAAATAAACAACTTCCACAAGTATATTGGAAGGATTTGTTATCCAAATCCTGGAAGGGACCGGATGCTCTAATTTCCTCTGGAAGGGGATATGCATGTGTGTTTCCACAGGATGCCGACTCCCCCATCTGGATCCCAGATAGACTCATCCAGCCGGCTAATATCGAGACGGCAACAAAAAAGAGAAAAGCAAAAAAGGAAAAAAATAAAAGCAAAGCTGCAGAAGCTCTCGTTGATGCCCAAGAAAATGACAACATGGACACAACTAAAACACCTGATGAGAAAAGCAGAGAAATTGGTGAAGGCTCAACAGAAGCCTAAAACCCCTAAATTTATATTTCTGGCTGTATTGTCATTACTTATGTGTCAGAATGCTGTTGCGCATAGTAAAAGTTATTGGGCTTATGTACCAAAACCACCCCTTATACACCCTGTGGGTTGGATGGATCCAGATTATGTGAAAGTACTAACTAATGATACTAAACTTCTCGGAGGTTTCCAGGATTATGAGGGAAGAATAAATAGCTCAGCCTATTTAAATTTTGAGGGCAGAACTGATTCGCTCCCCATTTGCATTGCCCTAAAAGGATCTCCACCATATGGTTGTCTGCCTATAAATTATCAAACTTTTCTTACAGATGCTCCTGATTTGACAGTTAAAGGCAAAAAAAAAAAAAAAAAATGATAAAAGATTAATGTGAGAGCTTCAAATTTCTACTTTGGGGTACCTTAATTATAATGTAACTTTTGAAAAGGCTCCTTTTATGCCTCTCCCTCTTTGTGCAGAGAAATTTAGAGATAAAGATCAATTTTGGGAAAGTAGCCTTACAGGTGCCCCTAAATGGTTAGAATGTGGCTTCCCTCAGGCTGCAGCTAAATATGTGCCTGTAGGGACCCATATGGAGGTTTGGGATTTTTCAATTGTTTCAGGTAATTATGATTATACTAAATATTTAAAAAATAATTCAGATAAGTTCAATGGATATATCCCTCCAGGATTGGGACAAAAAGTACAAAGATGGTTTTCACCTGGTCATGTGGAACCTATTTGGGTCTCTAGAGATCCTAAGACCAATGCTACAGTTTCACATCATGAGTTGTTTAGATTGGCAGCTAGTGCCAATATGATTTTACAAAAAAGGCCTAAAAGGAAAAATTCTGTGCCTTTGGCAACCAGGGCATGTGTTGCTTATCCTTTTGCTCTTCTTATGGGATATACTTCTCAAATTAATATAACTCATGTTGGAAATTCTTATAAAATTCATTGTGTAGCTTGCAGGGTTACTAATTGTATTGATTCTAGTTTGGATAAGAACATTGCTGTTATGATTTCAGTTAAGAGACCTGCTTATGTTATGCTTCCTGTTGATTTACAAGAAGAAGAATGGTATGAGAATACTGCTTTAAAGACTTTAGAAAAGCTAAGTGAATTGATTAGGCCTAAGAGATTTGTTGCAGCACTTATATTAGGGATTTCAGCATTAATTGCAATTTTGACCACCTTTGCTATTGCTACTACAGCGTTAGTTCAAGAGGTACATACAGCAGATTTTATTAATGAGATGAATAAAAATATTTCTTTAGCCCTTTTAGAACAATTTATTATAGATAAAAAGTTAGAATCCAAGATAAATGCGCTGGAGGAAGCAGTTTTAGCCTTGGGAGAAGATATGGGTAATATTAGAACGAGGATGGAAGCTCGATGCCATGCTGCCTTCTCATATATTTGTGTTACACCTTTACCATACAATGCTTCTGACCAATGGGAAAAGGTAAAAAATCATTTGCAAGGAGTTTGGAAAGATACGGATATTACTCATGATTTAGATAGTTTGCAAAAAAATATAGCAGCTATTAGCAAGGCTCATTTGGATGAAGAAAGTTTGAATTCTTTAGCTTCTGATTTGCAGTCAGGAATTAGAAATTTAAATCCTTTAAATTGTATTCATTATTTAGTGATAATAGGGGCCCTGATTTTATTATTTTTATTGGTTGTGCTCCTGTTTCCTTGTCTTTTTAAATTACTGCTCCACTCCATCCGCACTGTAGAGCAAGATTTGTTTGAATTGCGTCTTAAAAACAAGAAAGGGGGAGATGCCACACCCATGCCAGTGTTGCCATAGTAGCATAAGCTACAGGGCAGGGGATCTGATTTCCCCGGAAATACGCCCCCTGGAAGGTCCCTGGCAAACTCATCCCACTTGGAAAAGAGACATGTTCTGAGATTTCTATGCTTCTTCAGTTGTGTCTCTGGGGTTGGAATAATGAATTCTTTGATCTTTCTCTGTGACACCTGAAACAGCACAACTAACTTTATAAAGAAATTGATCATTAGTAGATTGCTAAAGGCTTTAATAAAAATAAGTTTAAAAAAAAGTAATGAATTAGATTTAGTATTAATAGGCATTAAGAATAGTGAAATAATAATAGGCTCCTTCTTAAGAAATAATAGCATGAGAGGTGCAGCTGGCAGGAGTTTCCCCTCCCTTCAGTGCCTTGTTCCTAAGGAAGATCATAAATCTTGGGCAGGACATATGGGAGGAGGGTTAACAAAGGTGTAGTTAGATTTTGATATAGAGAGGGATTTTGGCAGGCATCTGACTTAGCTCCTGACTTTCCTCTTCATTGGTTAGCAATAATGAAACTATATTTGAGGTTTCTTTTCCTTTGTTTGCTCTGATCAAAAGGTTTTTAGGCCAAGATTACTTGTGGGTACTGCTTTATGTCTGACTGCATTTTGAGTTAAAATGTAAACTTTGTATTCTTGGTAAAAGTCTGAATGTTCTGGGAAGTATGCCAATTTTAAGGTGCCTTTTGTGAAATCATTATAAAAATACTAGCTTGATTTCAGTAAAGTTGCAGCAGAGTCAAAACCATCAAGGTGTCTCTGTCTGTCAATTCTTCGCCGAAACCGTGTCTTCCTGTCTAAAGCCTTGTTCTCCAGCGGAAGACGGGAGCCCGACTGGGCTGGTCCATGACAAGATGCACAGATTTTAGTGGGTTTGTCCTATGTTGTATGTCTATATGAGTGAGTATATACCGTGTGTGTCTTTTTGCTTTTGGGACAACTCACTCAGGATGATCCTTTCCAGGTCCCACCATTTACCTGCAAATTTCATGATTGCCTTATTTTTCATTGCTGAGTAATACTCCATTGTATAGATGTACCACAGTTTCTGCATCCATTCTTCAGTTGAGGAGCATCTGGGCTGTTTCCAGCTTCTGGCTATTACAAATAAAGCTGCTACAAACATGGTTGAGCAATGTCCTTTTTGTGTACTTGAGCCTCTTTTGGATATATGCCCAGTAGTGGTATGGCTGGATCTTGAGGAAGCGCTATTCCTAGTTGTCTGAGAAAGCGCCAGATTGATTTCCAGAGTGGTTGTACAAGTTTACAGTCCCACCAGCAGAGGAGAAGAGTTCCCCTTGCTCCACAACCTCTCCAGCATGTGTTGTCACTTGAGTTTTTGATCTTGGCCATTCTGATGGGTGTAAGGTGAAATCTCATTTTTGTTTTGATTTGCATTTCCCTAATGGCTAATGAGGTTGAGCATTTCTTGAAGTGCTTCTCTGCCATTCTATATTCCTCTACAGAGAATTCTCTGTTTAGCTCTGTTCCCCAATTTTTAAGTGGATTACTTGGTTTGCTGCTTTTCAGCTTCTTTAGTTCTTTATATATACTGGATATGAGTCCTCTGTCAGATAAAGGGTTGGTGAAGATTCTTTCCCAGTCTGTAGGCAGTCCCTTTGTTTTGGTGATAGTCTCCTTTGCTTTGAAGAAGGTTTTCAGTTTCATGAGGTCCCATTTATTGACTGTTGCTATTAGAGCCTGTGCTGTTGGTGTTCTGTTCAGGAAGTTTTCTCCTGTACCAATGAGTTCTAGGGTATTCCCCACTTTTTTTTCTAGCCAATTTAATGTGTCTGGTTTTATGTTGAGGTCTTTGATCCACTTGGACTTCAGTTTTGTGCAGGGTGATAAGTATGGATCTATTTTCATTTTTCTACATGTAGACATCCAGTTGGACCAGCACCATTTGTTGAAGATGCTATCTTTTTTCCATTGAATGGTTTTGGCGTCTTTGTCAAAAATCAGGTGTCCAAAACTTTTTTATTGTGAATATTCTTGAACTATCCCATTAACTTTTAACAGAACTTAAAGAGGGAATCAGGCCTCATGCACATTACTGAGGCAGTTGGATTGCCATGGGTTGGTAGTCCAGCCAGAGCTACATTGCAAGACCCTGTCTTGAAAGCAAAGCAGTGCTAAAAGCCATTGATGCTTGGAGGAAACAGCCTGTCAGCCCTGTTTCTTCCCTTGCAGGTAGGGCTGGCTATCCCTCAAAGAGGATGCAGTTACAGAAAGGGTCCTGGCTGCTCTAAACCTTTTTTTCCCATGGGCCCTTAGCTTCTCCTCACAGGTGTCTTGTATTCTACCATAATATGAAGCCTGCAAGAGAGATTAAGGAGATCAAGCCAGGCAGTGCTCTTCATTTCCTTTAGGATCATGTAGCCTATGAATGTTTAATTTTGAGGGAAACCTGTACCCTGCTCTTTGAGAAGCTGGGACTGAATGCAGTCTGAGGGGGCAGCCAGTGGTGGCCCTTTGCCAGTGCTACACTTGTGAGGAGAGGGAAATTGAGTAGTAGTGTTACTTTTTCCATTGCCTTTCCATGGGGCCATTTTTTAAAATGATGTAGAGAATGTTAGCCTTGATGAAATAAAGTTTATTGGGGGGGGGGGTTAAAGAAAGAGATAATAATAGATTAGTGTCTCAAGACTGTTCTAGGTCAAGCTCCCATTGTCTTCTTTTTTTCTGGTTTGGACATTAAATCATCCACTGGTTTCAGATTTTGCTGTATCTGCTAAAGTAAGTTAGACTCTTACCGTCTTTGGGGTTTTGAATCTGTTAATGATATAGATGACTCAAGTTGTCCTCACTGACTAATACATACAATCTTAGGGAGTCTCTCCTTGACCTAACCCATGTAAGTACAGGAGTCCCAGGAAAATCTGAAAGCAGGAGAATTTAATTATCCATGTTTAATGCTTTTGCTAGCTCATGAATATTTATGAATAGGATATGAGGCTAGATTCAATAGATACCCAAATACAATAACATCACTTTTGTGCTGGGTATTTTAATTTCTACAACAAAAAGAACAATATTATAGTAGAAGGTCTTCAGTCTTTGTCTTTGCACAGTTCATTTGGAAGGTTCAGCACTTATTCAGCACTCTAGGTTTTTTTTGAGATGCCACTTCTTGTGTATCCTAGGCTCAAGAGTTGCCTATATCCTCAGAGTTCTTGGATTTAAGTGTTCACCTGGCTCAGCTTGCTTTTTCTTTCTAAGTCTCTCTCTCTCTCTCTCTCTCTCTCTCTCTCTCTCTCTGACTCTCCACAGCCCCTTGCTGTCCTCGAATTCCCTCCGTATACCATGCTGGATTGAAAATCAGAGATCTTCTTCCTTAGTGAGATATTCCAGAAGCAGAAAGACACACACAGTATATACCCACTTAGAAGTGGATACTAGACTTATAAGATAGGACAAGCATACTAAATCTGCACACCTAAAGAAGGTAAACAAGAAGAGTTTCTGGGATAAGATGATCAGTCCTCATTTAGAAACACACATGGGATGGACATGGGAAGTAGGAGAAAACAAGAAACAGGACAGCAGCCTACCATACAGTGTCTCTGAAAGACGTCTACCTAGCAGTATATCAAAGCAGATGCTGAGACTCATAACCAAACCTCGGGCAGAGTGCAGGGAATCATGAACAAAGGGGGAGTTAGTAAGAAATGGAGAGGATGGGATCGCCACAAACACCAAATATATCTGGGCATAGGGGCCTTTCTGAGACTGATTGTCCAACCTAGGACAATGCGTGGATGTAACCTAGAACCCTTGATCAGATGTAGCCCATGGCAGCTCATCATCCAAGTAGGTTACCCTAGTAAGGGGAACAGGGATTGTCTCTGACATGAACTCAGTGGCAGACTCCTTGACCCTCCCCCTTTGAGGGAGGAGCTGCCTTGCTAGGCCACAGAGGAGGGCATTGCAGACAGTCCTGATGAGACCTTATAGAATAGGTTCAGATGGAAGGGTGGGAGGACCTCCCCTATCAGTGGACTTAGAGAGGGGCATGTTGAGGAGATGAGGGAGGGAGGGAGGGTGAGATTGGGAGGTAATTAGGGAAGGGGCTACAGATGGGATAAAGTAAATGACCCGTAATTAATATAAAAATGAATATTATAAAATAACAAAATCAGAGATCTACCTGTCTTTGCCTCCCAAGTGCTGGGATTAAAGTCATGGGCTCTCTGGGCATCTGTAAACTGTTAATAACATATTGAGATCTCAGATGGCAGATAATTTACACTGGTCAGAAATATACACAGAGAGAGGCAGGCAGATCTCTGAGTTTGAGACCACCCTGGTCTACAAAATGAATTCCAGCATAGTCAGGGCTACCATACATTCTAAGAAAAACCCTGCCTCAAGGAAAAAAAAATAGCCCACAGGATTATAGAATGAGATCCGATGTCCTACTATGGCACCCGAAATGTTGTTGCTAGACTCAACCCACCTCTTCAGGTTTTATTTTTAGAACTGAGTAACAGAATAGCTTGCTCAGCATTCCATATGCATTTTGTTCCCTGGTTCTTCTCACTGACTGAATCCCATGGCCTTTTCCCCTGTTTAAGATTCTGTCCCATTACCTTCATTGCTTATCTCCAGGGTCCAGTCAAAGTTCTTCCCAGCTTTATAAGACATATTTCAAACATGTACGTTCCTGGAAAATATTTCAGTCACTTTGAACTGCAAAAGCATTATAGTCTTTAAGCAACAGGAGATTTCCTCTGTTTTATTTTATTGTTTGGTGTGTGTGTGTGTGTGTACATATACTTGCATACATCCATGTATAAACACATATCAGTGAGAGTGCTGGAGTCAGGGGACAACTTCCTCTACCTCCATGTATTTTTTTTTCTTTTTACAGATTTAATTATATATATATATATTCATTATGTATACAATATTCGGTCTGTATGTACTCCTGTACAACAGTAGAGGGCACCTGCACACCAGAAGATCTTATTCTAGATGGTTGTGAGCCCCCATGTGAGTGCTGGGATTTGAACTCAGGAATTTAACCACTGAGTCCTGTCTGCAGCCCCTCTACCATCAAATTTAGGGAACCGCCTTTGTAGTCATGTTAGTGTGGCAGGCAGTGTTGTCACCTGAGCCATTCTGTCTGTCCCATTTTTTTTTGTTTGTTTGTTTTTTTTTTTTTTTTTTTTTTGGACACTATTACTGTGTAGCCTAGGAAAGTCACTATCTCGTTTTGGAATCCAGGTTGACATCAAACTTTTGATCTTCTTTCCCTCTTTCACTTCAGTGCTAGGATTATAAATGTGGACAGTCACATTCAGTTTGATATTTGCCTTATTTATGTATTTATATATTCAGTGTAATATATATGGTTATTTTGCCTCAAGGTAGGTCTGTCCACCACATGCAAGTCTGGCAACTTCAGAGGTAGGAAAGGGTCTTAGCTTCTCTGGGACTGTAGATACAATTGTAAGCCACTGACTGCTGGGAATTAAACCAGGGTCCTCTGGAAGAGCATTAAGCATGGAGCACTCTCCAGGCCAATATTGGCTTCTGTGTTATTTTGTTTGTTTGCTTGCTTGTTTGTTTGTTTGTTTTTAGAGACTGTTTCTCCATGTAGCCCTGGGAATTCTTGGCTCGATTTGTAGACCATGCTGGCCTTGACCTCAGAGATCCACCTGTCACTGCCTGCCAGCGTGCTGGGATTAGAGGCATGCACCACCATGCCTGGCAGTTTCAAGTTATTTTAATCTTCCCCCTATGTCAAATCGGGGGGCTTGAACCCTTTCAGAGAATTGGACAATCTCCATTGTGGAGCCAGTAAGCTGACCCGGGCCTAGGAACAATATGAACGTCCTCTATGGATAAAAAAGAAGACCCCTCTGATCTTTATTATTTTAGAGACGAGATCTCATTATGCAGTCCTTGCCAGCTTGGAATTCACTGTGTATACCTCAGACATAGAGATTGGCTATCCTCTGCCCCTCAACAGACTGGAGGTGTGTACTACTACACCATTTCCAGGAAGAACACCGTAAATTATGCTTACATGTACACGTGTGTCTTTGTGCATATATGCCATGTGTGTGCTGGTGTATATGGTGGCCAGAAAATGGTGTTGAATCCCATGAAACTGGAGTTTCAGGTTACTGTGAGCTGCTCAGCTGTGGCTGAGAACAGACCTCAAGTTGTCTACAAGAACAGCAAGTGTTCCTCATCACTGAATTTTCTCTCTTAATGGGCTTCCATTCAAAACAAGAGTGTTAGAAGCTTCAGAATCAGCAGCCTGAGAGTGGCTTATGGATTATTTTTCCTGAGAAAGTCTCCTTACTCCAACAGATTCTTAAATCTGCCTCTTGTTCATCTTCATCTTATAGACAGAGCAACCAAATCTCTGAGAACCTAAAGCTCAAAGTTCTCAGAGCTGGTCGGGATATTTTGATGTTGGACCAGGTGCTGTGGTGCCCTTGGTATCCTAATCTTGAGGCTAAGCCTAAGTTTAGGGGCCTGCTGTGGAGAACAAGGGATGGCCATATTCAGTGAATTCTAGTTTGCCTTGGAGACAAGTCATGATAGCATTGGGCAAAAGATACTGTCTTAGGAATTTAAGGGATGCTCGGGGGCTCTGGGGCAAAAAATGGCCACTATGTGCTGAGACTTGAAGCACAGAGGCAGGCAAGGAAACAAATACCATACCTTTGACCTTCCCTAAGTGTGTGTGAGGGGATAAGTGCTGCCAGCTCTAGCCTGCCAAGTTACTGGTAGCAGAAGCTCCACCACAGGGGAACCTGAGAATGGTGCGCATGTGCCAATTCTTTTGTCACAGTCACGTGTCCCAGGCATTCTGCTCGGTGCTTTCTATGATGGTACCAGGCA
The DNA here is from genome assembly GCF_030254825.1 of Meriones unguiculatus. Classification (NCBI taxonomy): domain Eukaryota; kingdom Metazoa; phylum Chordata; class Mammalia; order Rodentia; family Muridae; genus Meriones; species Meriones unguiculatus. The sequence continues at coordinate 157,584,701 of NC_083369.1, read as the reverse complement.
ACTGCTCCCTCGGCTGGCAGCCCTCTTGTTGATCCATACTCAGTGGGCAGCTCCAGGAGCTGGACCAAGAGGTCAGTGTAGGGCTGCTATTACTGTGGGGCTCAAACGCCTGTGCTGCCTGCCAGGGCAGTGGGCCCAAACCTGGACACACCTCAGTCCCCAGTTCCATTGGGGGGGGGGGTTGTTATGATGTTCTTTTAAAATGTATATGCCTTACCCTTGTTAATTCAATTGCTGATTTCCCCACCCCCAACTCTCTGGTTTCAATCTGGATATTGCATTGTGATACTCACTATAAGCATCCTGTCTCAACTCTTGTGTAAACAGGACACAAATAAAGCAACTAGATACAATGTTGTGCTATGGGAGGAGCCAGAGGACAGGAAAGAGGGGAGGAGCTAGAGAACAGGAAGGGGCGAGAAGGAGGAGGAGCTCGAGGAGAGGAGCACGAGGAGAGCAGAGCGAGAGGAGAGAGCTTGGAAGACTTGGAGCATGAACCAGACATAAGATTTCACAAAACGCAAGTATAATGTGGGAAATCTAAATGTTAGGAAACTGAGGGCTTGGAGGTTTAGGAGGGAGTAAATATTGCCCAGCATTGTGTTCTAGGTTAACTAAAAACCCAGTCTCTGTGTGGTGATTTGGTTATACAGCTACTGAGGATTAACAGCAGCATTACTAAAAGATAAACCGGTAGTAAATATTAATAACCACTTACAACAGGGGGGGGCTTTGGAATCCACTGCCTGGGGCAGGCCAGTGAGTGACAGGAATCAGGCAAAGACACCTGCAGGACACCCATGGTGGGGGGGGGGGGCGCAGCTGCAGGGCAGGGTTGTAGCAGGCCTCCATAGGGCAGGGTCAGGACTCTGGCTGAGCATCCATCTCGGGTGGAGGTCCAAGAGCCCTGTGCCCTGGGACTGGCCATTGGGTTAGAGGTGAACCTGCGTTTCAGTCCGAATCCCTGGTTGCCTCAGATGCAGAGAGCTGAGATGTGCTCGCTGCCTGCTTGTTCTCCCAGCCTAAACCTTCCTCCAAATCAGTCATAGCCCCAAGTCGCTCTCACACACCACAGCGTTGTGAGTCACTTTTGCTGGAAGCCTGAGACTAAGGTTTGAGGAAACAGGCCTACAATGCCTTCTGAGCCAAGCAGGGTGGTATTCAGGGCCCCGTGTTTTTGGTAGGGCGATAATCCTCCTCCTTTCTCTTTCCACGGAGACCCCTCTGAGGCTTCTGTGCTCCTCTGGACTCACTGTTAACTGCTTCTTGGAAACCTAACTAAATGTCCAAAATAACTGAGGGTTTTGTTGTTCTTATTTTGTTATATCTAACTTTTTTAGATGTAGAAGTTCTGTAGTGTTCGACCACCACTACTTCTGGAGTGTGCGCTTTGGGAGGATAAGCATAGCTATGCTTAATTTTGTCCAATAAAGAGAAGTCAGTTAGGAAATAGATAGATATAGGAATATGCGAGGACAATTGAAAAACGTTTTTATTGTGAATATTCTTGAACTATCCCACCAACTTTTAACAGAACTGAAACAGGGAATGAGACCTCATGCACTCTCCTGAGGCAGGGAGATTGCCATGGGATGCCAGTTCAGCCAGAGCTACCCAGCAAGACCCTGTCTTGAAACCAAAGTACTACTAAAAGCTGTTGATGCTTTCACGAAACAGCCTGTTGGCCCTATTGCTTATGTTACAGGTGGGGCTGGGAATCACCCAAACAGGATATAGCTCAAGAAAGGGTCCTGGCTGCTCTAAACCATGGTTTTCCCCAAGGGCCCTTAGCTTCTCCCCACAGGTGTCTTGTTTTTGGTCACCATATGAAACCTACAAGAGAGATTAAGGACGTCGAGCAGGCAGTACTCTTTATTTCCTTTAGGATCCTGTAGCCTGTGAATGTTTAATTTTGAGGGAAACCTGCACCCTGCTCTGGAGATAGACACTTTTGAGAGGCTGGGGCTGAATGCAGTCTGAGGGGTCAGCAGGTTGTTGTTCTTTGCCAGTGCTACACTTGTGAGGAGATGGAAATTGAGTAGTAGTGTTCCTTTTTTCATTGCCCTTCCACGGGGCCATTTTTGTAAAATGAGGAATACAGTTTTAGCCTTGAGGAAATAAAGTTTTTTGGGGGGAGTTTTTAAAGGAAGAGATAATAATAGAATAGTATCTCAAAATTGTTCCAGGTCAAGTTCCCATTGCATTTCTTTCTTTTTTTTTTTTTGTTGGACATTAAATCGCCACTGGTTTCAGATTTTGCTGAGCTGCTAAAGTAAGTTAGACTCTCACCTCATTTTGGGTATTGAATCTTTTAGTGATATAGATTGATCAAAATGTCAGCATTGACCCTCACATACAATCCTAAGGAGTTTCTCCGTGACCTAACCCATGTTAGGACAGGAGTCCCACTAAAATCTGAAAGCAGGAGAATTTCAATATCCATGTTTAATGCTTTTGCTAGCTCATGAATATTTATGAATAGGGAATGATGCTAGATTCAATAGTTACCCGAATATAATAACAACACATTTGTGTTGGGCATTTTAATTGCTGCAAAATAAAGAGCATTATTATAGTATAAGGTCTTCTGTCTTTATCTTTGCACAGTTCATTTGTAAGTTTCAGCACTTATTCAGTACTCTAGATTTTTTTGAGATCCCATTCCTTGTGTATCCAAGGCTCAAGAGTTGCCTGTATCCTCAGAATGCTTGGATTTAAGTGTTAAACTAGCTCAGCTTGCTTTTTCTTTCTAAGTGTCTCTCTCTCTCTCTCTCTCTCTCTATCTATCTCTTTCTCTCTCTGAGACTCTCCACAGCACCCTGGCTGTCCTCAAATTCCCTCTGTACACCCTGCTGGATTCAAAATCAGAGATCTTGTTCCTGATTGAGGTATCCAAGAAGCAGAAAGACACACACAGTATATACCCACTTAGAAAAGTATACTAGACTTATAAGATTAGAGAAACATACTAAAATCTGCACACCTAAAGAAGCTAAAAAACAAGAGTTTCTGGGATAAGTTGATCAATCCTCACTTAGAAACACAAATGGGATGGACATGGGAAGTAGGAGAAAAGAAGAAACAGGACAGCAGCCTACCATACAGGACCTATGAAAGGCTCTACCTAGCAGTATATCAAAGCAGATGCTGAGAATCATAACCAAACCTTGGGCAGAGTGCAGGGATTCATGAAAGAAGGGAAGTTATTAAGACATGGAGAGGATGGGATCGCCACAAGGACCAAATATATCTGGGCACAGGGGCCTTTCTGAGACTTATTCTCCAACCAAGGACCATGGATGGATATAACCTAGAACCCCTGATCAGACATAGCCCGTGGCATCTCAGCATCCAAATAGGTTACCCTAGTAAGGGGAACAGGGATTGTCTCTGACATGAACTCAGTGGCATGCTCTTTGAACCGCCACCTTTGAGGGAGGAGCAGCCTTGCTAGGCCACAAAGGAGGTCATTTTAGCCAGTCCTGATGAGACCTGATAGACTAGGATCAGATGAATGGGTGGGAGGACCTCCTTATCAGTAGACTTAGAGAGGGACATGTTGAGGAGATGAGAGAGGGAGAATGAGATTGGGAGGAAATGAGGCAAGGGGCTACAGATGGGATATAAAATAAATGACCCACAATTAATATAAAAAATAAATATTATAAAATAAAAATTCAGAGAACTACCTGTCTTTGCCTCCCAAGTGCTGAGATTAAAGTCATGGGGTCCCTTAGCACTGTAAACTGTTAATAACAAATTGAAATCTCAGAATACCCACAGGATTATAAAATGTGATCTGATGTCCTACTTTGGCATCCGAAATATTGTGGCTAGCTTCATCCCACCTCTTCAGGTATTATCCTTAGAACTCAGTAACAGAATAGTTTGCTGACCATTCCATATGCAATTTGTTCCCTGGTTCTTCTCGCTAGCTGAATCCCATGGCCTTTTCCCCTGTTTAAGATTCTGTCCCTTTATCTTGATTGCTTATCTCCAGACTCCAAAGTTCTCCCCAGCTTTGTAAGACATATATCAAACAGTTAGGTTCCTGGAGAATATTACAGTCTCTTTGAACTGCAAAAGTATTATAGCCCTTAGCAACAAAATATGATTTGCTCTGTTTTATATTATTTTCTGGGTGTGTACTTACATATACTTGCATAAATACACGTATAAACACGTATCAGAGAGAGTGCTGGAGTCAGGGGACAACTTCCTCTCCCTCCATATATTTATTTTCTTTTCAAAGATTTATTTCTTTATTATGTATGCAATATTCTGTCTCTATATACATGTGTATACCGGTAGAGGGTACTTGCACACCAGAAGATCTCATTCTAGATGGTCCTGAGGCCCCATGGGTGTGCAGGGATTTGATCTCAGGATTTTAACCTCTGAGTCCTGTCTGCAGGCCTTCTACCATCGGTTTTAGGGATCCACCTTTGTAGTCACGTTAGTGTGGCAGGCACTGTTGTCCCCTGAGCTATTTTGTCTGCCCCGTTTTGTTTTTGACACTATTACTGTGTAGCCTAGGAAAGTCACCAACTTGTTTTGTAATCCAGGTTGACATAAACTCTTGATCTTGTCTCCTTCAGTCACTTCAGCGCTAGGATTTTAAATGCTGACAACCACAATCAGTTTGGTATTTGCCTCATTTATCTATTTATTTATTCACTGTAATGTCTATGGATATTTTTCCTGAACTTACATCTGTCCACCACATGCAAGTCTGGCAACCACAGAGGTGGGGAAGGGTGTTAGCTTCTCTGAAACTTTAGATACATTTGGAAGCTAGCTCTACGAGCTTCTTAAATCTGCCTCTTGTTCATCCTCAACCTCTAGGCAGAGCAACCAAGTCTCTGAGAAACTAAAGCTCAAAGTTCTCAGAGCTAGTTGCGATAATATGGTGTTGGACCAGGTGCTGTGGTGCCCTTGGTATCCTAATCTTGAGGCCATGCCCAGGGTTAGGGGCCTACTATGGAGAACAAGGGATGGCCATATTCAGGGAACTCTAGTTTGCCGTGGAGACAAGTCATGAGAGCATAGGGCAAAAGATAAGTATCTTAGGAATTTAAGGGATGCTCTGGGGCTCTCGGGCAAAAGGGGGCCCCTATGTGCTGAGACTTGGGCCGCAAGCAGTTTTAAATCAATGCAAAATTAACGTGGGGAAGAGGAGGGCAAAAGTTAAGAGATAGGCCAGAAGGCTGTGCCTCTGGACTGGTGGGGGGGCCCTGTTGGGAGACTTTTAGAAAACCCACTTTAATCCTGGAGCGAGAAGAGGTGAGGACCCTATCAGCACCAAGTCTTAAGTCTGTGTGACCTTGGTTCAGCCTCTCTTGGGCGCCTCAGTATCCTCCTCACCAGGGAACTCGAGTCGACCCCAAGCACAGACAGAGGCGGTGAAGAAAACAAATGCCCTAGCTTTGACAATCCCTAAGTGTGTGCGAGAGGACAAGTGCTGCCAGCTCGAAACAGAAAGGGTTACTCAGGTGAGAATACCAAGATGGGATCCTCGAACCTGCCAGGGTGCTAGGAGGCAAAAGCTCGCCCAGGGGCACACCTGGGACTGGTGCGCATGCGCCAAGTCTTCCATCACAGTCATGTGCCCCAGGCATTCTGCACAGGGGCTGGGCGAGCACTCTCTGACTGACAGGTCCCGCTGACGAATCGGCGGGAAGAAATCGTTAGTTCTTTGGGAGGAGAGGCTGTTGATTGGACATGACCTCAGTCAGGGGCGGGCTCTTTGTTGTCCTAAGTTACCAGGATGGCTGGCCTCTGCCCCCTAGGCTGGCAGCCCTCTCGGTGATGATCCCTACCCAGTGGGCAGCGCCAGGAATTGCACCAAGCGGTCAGTGTAGGGCTGCTACTGCTGTGGGCCTCAGCCGCCTGTGCTGACTGCCAGGGCCACGGGCCCAAACCTGGACGCGCCATGGCCCCCAGTTCCCCGTGCGGTGCCTTGGTCACCTTCTGTTGTGCGGGGCCGGCCAGTGAGTGACAGGAGTCAGCCCAAAAGACACGCAGGACACCCATGGTGGGGGGTGAGGGGCGGGGCGGCAGGAGCGGGGTTGTGGTAGGCTTCCATAGGGCAGGGTCAGGACTCTGGCGGAGCATCCCTGGAAATAGCACTCCAGCTTCCCGGTTGGCCTTGAGCACAGTCTTCCAGATGCTGGCAGGGAGGCTGGGAGGGCAGCCTGAGTGGAGGTCGCAGAGCCCTGTGCCCTGGGACTGTCCAGTGGGGTAGCAGTGAACCTGCCTTTCAGTCTGAAGCCCTGGGTGCCTCAGACGCGGAGTGCTGAGATGTGCTCACTGCCTGCTTGTTCTCCCAGCCTAAACCTTCCTCCAAATCAGTCATAGGCCTAAGTCGCTCTCACACACCACAGCGTTGTGAGTCATTTTTTTTTCTGGAAGCCTGAGACTAAGGTTTGAGGAAACAGGCCTACAATGCCTTCTGAGGCAAGCAGGGTGGTATTCAGGACCCTGTGTTTAAGGTAGGGCGATGATCCTCCTCCTGTCTCTTTCCACATTGATCCCTGTCTGCCTTCTGTGCTCCTCTGGACTCACTGTTGACTGCTTCTCGAAAAACCTAGTCAAATGTCCACCGTGGCTGCTGTTTTTGTTTATCGTTTATTGCTTTTTTTGTCTTTTTCTTTTTCCCGAGGTGTAAGTTCTGTGGTGTTCGACTACCATTTCTGGAGCGTGTGCTTTAGGAGGATAAGGGTGATGATGATTTATTTTATCCCCTAAGGCGACAGTCTGTTAAGAGATAGATGTAGGAGTATGTTAGACAATTGAAAAAAAAAAAGTTTTTATTGTGAATAGACTTGCTCTATCCCAGAAACTTTGAACAGAACTGCACCTTGGTAGGGAGCTCATGCACTCTACCAAAGGAGGAGGATTGCCACGGGTTGGCAGTCCAGCCAGAGGTACCCAGCAAGACCCTGTCTTGAAACCAAAGCAGTGGTAAAAGCTGTTGATGCTTGGAGGAAAGAGCCTGTCAGCCCTATTTCTGATGTTGCAGGTGGGGCTGGGAATCACCCAAACAGGATTTAGCTCCAGAAAGGGTCCTGGCTGCCCTAAACCATGGTTTTTCCCCACGGGCCCTTAGCTTCTCCCCACAGGTGACTCGTTTTCTGTTGCCATCTGAAACCTGCAAGAGAGATTAAGGAGGTCGAGGAAGGCAGTACTCTTCATTTCCATTAGGATCCTGTTGCCTGTGAATGTTTAATTTTGAGGGAAACCCGCACCCTGCTCTGGAGATAGATACTTTTGAGAGGCTGGGGCTGAATGCAGTCTGAGGGGTCAGCAGGTTGTTGCTCTTTGCCAGTGCTACACTGGTGAGGAGAGGGAAATTGAGTAGTAGTGATCTTGTTTTTCATTGTCCTTCCACGGGGCCATTTTTTTAAATAATGATTACAGTTTTAGCCTTGAGGAAACAATTTTTGGGGTCCGATTGCCTTTCTTTTCTTTTTCCTGTTTGGAAAATAAGTCATCTGCAGGTTTAAATTTTTGCTGTATCTGCTAAAGTAAGTTAGACTCTTAACCTCTTTTGGGTGTTGAATCTCCTAGTGATGTAGATGACTCAAGTTGTCCTCACTGGCTAATGCATACAATCTTAGGGAGTCTCTCCTTGACCTAACCCATGTTAGGCCAGGAGTCCCAGGAAAATCTGAAAGCAGGAGAATTTCATTATCCATGTTTAATGCTTTTGCTAGCTCATGAATATTTATGAATAGGGTATGATGCTTGATTCAATAGTTACCCGAATACAATATCATCATTTTTGTGCCGGGCATTTTAATTGCTACAACATAAAGAACAATATTATAGTAGTAGGTCTTCTGTTTCTGTCTTTGCATAATTCATTTGTAAGATTCAGCACTTACTCAGCACTCTAGGTTTCTTTTGAGATGCCATTCCTTGTGTATCCCAGGCTCAAGAGTTGGCTGTCTCCTCCAAGTGCTTGGATTTACGTGTTCAACTGCCTCAGCTTGTCCTTTCTTTCTAAGTCTCTCTCTCTCTCTCTCTCTCAAACTCTCCACAGCCCCCTGGCTGTCCTCAAACTCCCTCTGTAGACAGTGCTGGCTTCAAGAATGGAGATCTACCTGTCTTTGTCTCCCAAATGCTGGGATTAAGGTCATGGTCTGCCTTTGAAATTTTAAACTCTTAATAACAAGTTGAGATCACAAATGGTAGGTAATGTACACTGGTCAGAAATTTACAAAGACAGAAGCAGGCAGATCTCTGTGAGTTGGAGGCCACCCTGGTCTACAAAGCGAACTCCAGGACAGCCAGGTGTCCAGTACATTCAAAGAGAAACTCTGGCCTCAAGGAAAAAGAAAATAGCCCACAGGATTATAGAATGAGATCTGATGTCCTAATGCGGCATCCAAAATGTTGTTGCTATCCTCAGCCCACCTCTTCGGGTCTTTTCCTTAGAACTCAGCAACAGAACAGCTAGCTCAGCATTCCATATGGATTTTGCTCCCTGGTTCTTCTGGCTAGCTGAATCACGTGACCTTTTCCCCCTGTTTAAGGTTGGAGAAGCGGCAGTGATCACATGTCGGCTGCTGCAAAGAACTGGATTCTCCTCTCAGGTCATCCTCAGAAAAGCTATCTTTGCCGTGCAGTAAATGATCGGGAGGTCTGACCCTGGTTGCGGAACCTGTTTGCATTCCTGCTTGCAGAATACAGGGTTGTATTCCCACTTCATCCTTCCAGACCACCCTAGGAGATCTGTAAGCCTCTGCCCTGGAAATTGCTAGGAATCTTTGGAAGGGAAAGAAAGAAGAGTGTAGGATGGACTAGAAACAGGGTTGAATGAGTTCCAGAAAGCAGGCTTCTGAAACTCGTGGACAACAACCTGCTGAAGAAGACAACTCTGAGAAACCAATTGGAAGCAACATGCAGAGACATCAGATGAGAGGAGCTGCCTCAGGAAAGGAGTCAGCTGGTTCCCAGGAAGAGAATGTTGAACCAGCTGTTCCAGGAAGATGGGGAGGTCACCCTGGTGAGAACTCCCCTTCTGGTTCAGTGCAGAAGACAAGGAAGAACCAGCAGAAGACTCCTGGCAATGGAGATGGTGGCAGTAACAGCGAAATGCCCCAGCCCCCACGGAAGGAAAGGGCACGAGCCGATGCCACTGTGGAGAGTGAGGCGGCGTTGAAGAAGAACAGAGTGGATGTGGAAGTGGAAGTGAAGATTCCTGAAGAATTAAAGCCATGGCTGGTGGAGGACTGGGACTTGGTTACTAGGCAGAAGCAGTTGTTCCAACTCCCTGCTAAAGAGAATGTAGATGCCATTCTTGAGGAGTATGCCAAGTGTACCAAGTCCCAGCCAAGTGCTGACAATAAGGAGTATGCAGTTGATGAAGTTGTGGGTGGGATAAAAGAGTATTTCAATGTGATGCTGGGCACTCAGCTGCTCTACGAGTTTGAAAGGCCCCAGTATGCTGAGATCCTGCTGGCTCACCCTGATGCGCCAGTGTCACACATCTATGGGGCACCACACCTACTGAGATTATTTGTGAGAATTGGGGCAATGTTGGCCTATATGCCCCTCGATGAGAAAAGCCTGTCATTACTGCTGGGCTATTTGCATGATTTCCTTAAGCATCTGGCAAAGAATTCTGCTTCGCTGTTTACTGCCAGAGATTACCAAGTGGCTTCTGCTGAGTATCACCGCAAAGCCCTGTGAAGGTCTACTGACCACTCGCTGTAGTCTGCTCTCTGTAAACACTTTTGTTTAGTCCTTTCAGTGTAGAAGTGACATTGTTTAAAACTGTCAGTGTAAATTAGGGCTTATTTTAGGTTGATTTCCTGTTGTGTTGTAAGAAGAAATAAACAGAGTGTCTCCTGACACCTTTCCTCACGTAAAAGTTGCTACCAGCGTATGCAGTAATTAGACAAAGAAGAAATTCAGTAGAACATTTTATTACCTAGTTGACGACATTGCTTGGATACTGGTGGTTCTATCCCTTTTGACACTACACAGTTTTCTAACACGTGTTAATGCTACATGGTGAGATGCCCTGGTTCCTAGTGCCAAAGGTTCAACTTAAATGTATATGCCTGAAAACCCATGCATTTGTGCTCTTATTTCTTGTTGTGCATGACCTGAACAGCCCATCCTCTGCAAATCCATTATTTGCTGTTCCTTAGGCATTCATGCTATCATTGCTCAAATTGTTGAAAGATGGTGGTTTGTTTCCTGGTTTCTGTATTTGAGTCTAATGCACGTTCTAACATGATAGAGACAATGCATTATTGTGTAGCCACAGTTTTCTGAAAAGATGATGGTTTGGGAATCGTATTTCAGATCTTAATTAAAATTGTTTCTAAATTTCAAAGCATAAAAAAAATGATTCTGTCCCTTTGCCTTCAATGCTTTCCTCCAGAGTCCAGTCCAAGTTCTCCCCAGCTGTTAAAGACATATTTCAAACAATTAGGTTCCCGGAGAATTAAGAGCCTTTGTTTATTATGCTCTTGGAAAACATTTTAGAAACGTTCTGTAAATGTGAAAAAGTAAATGCGTTTATTCATTATTAAATTTAAAAAATCAAAGAGGGAATCGAGGTGTAGCTCAGTGGTAGAGTAATGGCCTAACACATACAATGCTCTAGGCCAGTTCAACCTTTACACAACTATGACCCTTTAATACAGTTCCTCATGTTGTGGTGACACCCCAATCATGGGCTTTTTACTCCCACTTAAAGCACTCCTTCCTATACCCACAGTCTAGATTTTGGCAACTACCTGCAAATATTCCACCTCAGAAATACTAAATCCTAACCAGTCCTATACTACAACAGAATATATTAATTAATTATGACTTAGTTCACTTACAGTTAAATATAGGAATGGTGCTAGCATAATCAAGACGTCACTTGGTCTATAACACAGCTTTTCTCAATACTCTGACAAATGTTAAAAGCTTAGCAATATGGAAAGCCCTTAAACAGAAAATCTGATATTTTAACAGAAGTATATCCCTAAAGTGCACAGCATGCCACTATGTTAAGCCATCAGGGCAACAAGACAAAGGACACAGGTTAGAGGTGTTAACAAGTTTTCCTATGTGAGTACAGATTCACCCATTCACATCCAGCACATATGTGCAGCAGTATGGGAAGTTAACAGAATCAGAATTGCAATTAGAAAATTAGCCCACAATCCCATAGGATATGACTTTTATCAACTAGAGTTCAAAATAGTTTGCTTTGCCTTTACTTAGACTTCATTAATTCAAAAGTTACTGAGGTCAATACTTTCTCCCCTTCGCTGAGGATAGTTCAAATATGTTATGCAATGAAGATTATTTCATCAAGTTGGGTAGAGGTTTACATCTACAATCTCAGCACTTGGGAGTTAGAAGCAGAAAATTAGGAATTCAAAGTTGCTTTCATCTACACATAGTGACTTCAAGGACAGCCTGGGCTACATGAGGCCCTATCACAGTGGTTCTCAACCTTCCTAATTCTGAGACCCTTTAATAGAGTTCCTCATGTTGTGGTGAACCCCAACCATAAAATTATTTCATTGCTGTTTTGTAACCGTATTTTTGTTACATGTATGAATCATAAATATACAGGTTATCTAATATGTGACTCCTTTGACCCCCAAAGGGGTTGTGACACACAGTTTGAGAGCTGCTGCCCCATCAAAAAATACAAAGGAGAACGGTGAGTGGAGAGGACAAAGAAAATGAAAATGGTGGAAAGTACCTAAATTATTTTGTCAAGCTGGGCCTGGTAGTGTTGACCTGTCACCCAGCTACTTAGTATACTGAAGGAGGCAACTTGCAAAATCAATGACTACATGGGCAACTTATATAGACCCTGTCTCAAAAAATTAAAACAAGCCAGGAATATAGCATAGCAGTAAGCCATTTAGCCAGAATGCATTGAAACGCTACTTAAAAAATAAAAATCACATTCTGCATTCTACCCTGGAGTTTTTGCCTGTCTCCTGAATGATTTTTTATATTTGTGTTCATTACAGTTCTTGTATTATAAAGTTCTATGGTTTGCCTAAGACACAATGCCATATATCCACACTACAGAACCACAAGCACACAAGATATTTTTACTGTCTAAAATACCCTCTATACTTAGTCTATTTGATCCCATTCCTTGGACAACCACATTTTTTTCACTACCTCTACTCTTTTACCCTTTCTCCTTAGTCATTTTAGACAGGTTGCCTTCACTTAGGAATATGGAGTTCAAATTCAACATGTCTGCATGACCTGATGGCTCACTTCATTAGTCATTGATCATATCCCATTACATCAAACTTCTTGGGTCTCTTGATTCCATCTGTTACTAATTAATGAAAGTTATCTGGGTTGCTACCACTTTAAAGATCATCAGTAAATTTGGTGCAAACATTGACCAGCAGAGAAAGTTTAGGTATTCAGATGAGCTAGGCAAATATTTGGGTATACTGCTAATGGGAAGTAGGATAAACATATAGTTTGCTGTGTTAGTACTGCCAACCATCCCCAAAGTGGCTATACCATTGTGCATCCCCACTAACAATAATTTGAGGTTTTGTTGTTAGATAGCCACACCAACACCTGGCACACTCTCAGGTTATGGTTAAAATTTAGCCGTTCTAACATGTGTATTTCCTGTTTGGGGTTTTGGGTTGTTTTGTTTTTAAAGAGGCTTTTCATTTCAATTAAGTAGGTGTGAAGAACACACCTTCAAGAAGAATCTAAGGCTGCAGAGTCAGACATGTGCAATGCTAGCACAAACACCAGTGGGGACTGACCTAGTCTTGCAGATCATTAGAACTTGACAGGTGTGTGGTTACAAAGTTCCACACTCCTTAGTAATTACCCCAGCCTCACCCTCACAGGGTCCTGTTATTTCTAATGCACAGTTGTATGGAAAACAAGGTTTTCTCCACAATGCATTTGTGGCATTGCAGCAAGAACTTCCTGTTGTCTTCTTATAGAACATGCTATATGAAGACTTCACGTTTAAAGTTTATCTAATTCTCTGAATCTTTCCTTGGGATTTTTTCTTCTTCTTCTTCTTCCAGAACAAGCTTAAACGAGAATCTCTTAAAAGGCCTCAAATGCCCTTGATTTCCTTCATAAGCCTATCCTTCCACCACCCTTACCAGAAAAGCCATGGCCATGGTCTTTCATCAGTATCACAGTCCACTTTCACTGCTACTACCCTATCAGTCAATATGGTAAAAGATCACTGCCATAAGTTCATCACCTGGTCTTTCTCAGTGCTACCTACATTATGTTCAGAAATCTTCAGTCAACCTGTTTCCGTTGTTCTAAAAGGATCATCCAATTCGTCTTCATTCATGTTAAGCTTTTTAAGCTTGGTGAGTTTATTTTTCAAAGAAAATGGGAGGCCATTAGATGTAGTCAAAGTCAGCTCTCTACTCTGCTATTCCAATGTGATCCATGTCCACACCAGCCTGACTTCCATGGTCTTTTTCTCCTCTCCAGGACCTACTACCTGTGTTCTGCAAAGACTGCTACTGGTCTTTACCTCATCACCCCTCAAACTAAGTATCTTTAGCAATTTCTTCTTGAATTTTACCTCACCCTTTGGGAACACAACGTCCTCACAATTACTCACTTTTATCACAACGTTCAGTGCCTCTGTGTGATAAACCATTGTCCCTGTCAGTATTGTATTAAGGTTGGTATTGAGTAACAAATTTACCTTTACCTAAAATCATAGTCTTATACCAATTAAAACATCACTTCAGTTTTACTTACAAACTGAATGAAGACGGATGCAGAACTAATACAACTGCTGTTACATTACTTTCAAAAGTCTTGATTACGTGGGATTTCCATCTACCCTGATGATATTAGAATCTTGCCCTCTGCCAAAATGTAACCAAATATTGGTCATTAAAAGCAGAGATGTTTTTCCCTTAACGTTTTAAAGATAACCATTCTATGTTCCTCAAGCATGCCCTTTCTGCCACATCCTCTCTACTTGGAACCTCCACTCATTCTTTCAACTCCTGACAGTTTGGTTTTATTTCCATCATGAAATACAGACTGTTATCCCTAAGGCTACAATGGTCTTATTCCAAAACCAGTGATCAATTTTCCAGGTCTATCCACTACACACTACACTTTCCACTATATACAGCACCTCTTCCTCCTTTCTGATTTCCACAGCTTAGTTCCCATGACACTACTCTTCTTTCCACCCAGGTACATTGAAACAGCTTCTTCTTGGGTCTCCATCTGCCTGTTAAGGATGCATTAATGTTCTGCCTCTGCCACAGCTATGTTCCTTTCTTATTTCCATAGTTCAGGTCCCATGACAATACTCTCCTTTCCAACCAGGTACCTCAAAACAGTTTCTTCTTGGGCCTCCATCTGCCTGTTAATGTTGCATTAATGTTCTGCCTCTGCCATAGCTCTCTCCCTCCATACAGTAAAACACTGTCAGTTCAACTATCTCCTCCAGGTAAGTCCCCAAACAGGGCTAACAATAATCCCTCTTCCCAGGCTTCAGATAACTTACAAACCCTTCCCAGGTGGAAGGTCCTCACATTGTCCCTAATGAAGAAAGCAGGGCTCAGATTCTGTGGTGCCACAATACTCTGCATTTTATTACTACTCACATTCCAATCTAAGCCAACACATGTGTTATGGTTCTACTTGTGAACTGTTCTTCACAAGCACATGTTTAAAATTGGTCCCTTGCTGTGAGATCTATCAGGGAAGTATGTTGGAAACTTAAAGAGGTGGTATCCATTGAGTTTCAATAAGTGAGTGGTTGAGGGTGGATCAGAGGTGTTATTTTCCGATCCATAGAACAAAGGAAGCAGCCTCAGAGTCCTGTTGCCTCCAAGAACCCCAACATGCCTTCCCCACTATGGAGGACTCTGTAACCCTCAAAAGGATGAACAGAAATAAACCAATCCTCCCCCATGTTGTTTCTCCAACTCCTTTTCTCACAGTGTTGAGAAAAGTAACTAATCCAACGTTAGCACCCTGTGTGAAGATTACTAACTCATATAGTAACACATGTGAAAAGCTCTAGACAATAAAATGTGTAGTTCCTCAGCAGGCATCATACCTCCCCAGAGCTTCAAATGAGAAGGAAAGATAAGCCAGTCACAGAGCAAAGATCCAAAATCTGCAACTGTAGCTGAGTCTCAGCTATAGAATTGGTATAGCTTCATGAATTTCCATGGCTGAGATCACTTAAAGACCCTTGATTCCGGAACTTACTCTGGTCCTTCTGTGAGGATTTCTTTTCTTTCAGCAACTCCTGATTTCCCTGAAAATCTCATACCAAGATTCCATTTTCTAGGGCCTGGCATGGTGGCACACACCCTTAATCCCACCATTCAGAAAGCTGAGAGGTAAATGGATCTCTTGAGTTAAAAGCCAGCCTCATCTATATAGTAACTTCCAGGCCAGCCAAGGCTACATTGTGAGATCCTGTTTCATAAACAAACAAAAGATTCTCATTTTCAATTATCCTCAAGGATATTATAATGCAGTGCTAACATCATCCAAACCAATTTGATTCAAGGTTTACTTTAAGGAATCAATAGAGCTAGGTAAGTCATAATTCTCTCATTATTCCTCATATTCCTCATATATTCCTCAGAAATATATATGCATTTCTCTATCCCTTCCCACTATGCATGTTACATTCTTTAAAGCAACAGATTTCTAAAAGAATTGGCATTTTTTTTCTTGTACACTAATTCTATCTTTCAATCAGTGTGTGGTCTTAAGTTAAAATATGAGTCAGGCACTTTCTTTTTAAAATCTCTTGATGATTCTCTACGTCCCACAGAATAAAGTCTAAGCTTACAGATCCAAACACTTAAAATAATGGTTTACTCCATGCTTTTGACTTTCATACACTCTGCCCTAGACCTTTCTCTTATCTTTTAAGTTTGGCTACCGAGCTTAACTTTTCCATGAAACAGCAGTGTTTCTCAACTGTAGGTTGGGGTCCATTGGGGGCGGGGTCAAATGATTCTTTCACAAGAGTTGCCTAAGAACATCAGAAAACAGATGCTTACACTGCAATTCACAGTATTAGTAAAATTACAGTTATGAAGTAGCAACAAATATAATTTTGTGGTTGGAGTCACCACAACATGAGGTCACAGCATTAGGAAGTATGAGAGCCAGCCTGAGTTAGAGGCTCCTATCTTCCACATTATCATTCTAAAATATCCCCCACTACTTCATTTTGTTTTCTTTTAACTCTGTACAGTCAAAGACAGTATTTTAATCCTCTTTAAGCCCAGAAACTTGCACCAAGTAAAAATGGAATTTACATGAATGAATGAATGAGTTGAGTAGACAAGGCATACGAAATTAACAGAATTTTCTGCTAGTTTTTTCTGAGTATAATTATTAAGTTCCATCAAAGCAAATTTATCAAAACTTTAGCAAGGAGATTCAAGGGAAAACTCAGTTCACTTCTAATTAATTGATATTTTTTTTTGTTTTGATACAAGATCTTAGTATGAAAAACAGGCTAGCAAAATAAATCTCTGTGTCTTCAACCTCCCACACATCCTGAAATTACAAGTACTCACCACCATGCCCATTATAAATATCTTGTTTTTAAAGAACTCTTAAATTACCCATATATATGTGTGTGTATATATATATATATATATATATATATATATATATAGTGTGTGTGTGTGTGTGTGTGTGTGTGTAAGTATCTGCAGAGTAAATGAGTTATCTTCCTCAATCACTTTTTAGTCTTGTTTTATGATCTCTCACTGAACCTGGAACTGGCTGTTCTCTGGCTGAAAAGTCCCTAAGAGATACCTGTGTTCATTTGGCCAAACCATCACGCCCCCCCCCCCCTACACACCAAGAGTTTCAGGTGCACACTGACACAAACTGCTTTCATGGGAGTGGTGGTGATCTTAACTCTGGTCCTCATGCATGTACAGAAAACACTTTACCCACTAAGCCACCTTCTTAGCACCCCTATCATGCTCCTTTGTCTTTGTAAGCAAACAATTCTCAAGATATTTGATCAGACTTAACAAATATATTTTTAAGTCTGTGAGATGACTCAGTGAATAGGAGTACCCCAATGACCTAAACTCCAGGCCACAGGACCCACAAGATGGAAAGAGAAGCAGCATTTGAAGTTGTCCTCTGACCTCCACATGTACATGCCCATAACACACAATAGCACACAAGCTGTATGTACATTCCTTATTACATTAAAAATATAATAAGGACAAAAGTACAACATTTTCCGGGAATTATATTTAGTAAGGGTTAAAGACTAGTAATTGCTGCGACTTGGGGAGATTGCTTTGCAAAAACAGAACTTGACGCTCTCTCAGGACCTGAGTTTGGTTCTTGGCACAGACACCAAGTGGGTCACAATTGTTAGTAACTGCAGTTCCAGGGGATCCAATGCCCTCTTCTGGACACCAGGGCACACGCACTCAGGCATGCATACCGACACCCACACATAGAAAGAATAAAGATGCTACAATTAAAAGGTGCCCTTTTCGGGATTTTTCTTTTTTTCTTTGGTGGGAGCTGTAGATCTAGCTTGGGCAGGGGTACAGACAATGTGGTCTGTTGCAGATAATGCTGGATGCCTCCTGCCTCCTCCGAAGAGGAAGTAGGGTTTTGGGCGCTGGGAAGTGCCTCGGGATCACCTCTCAGTGTGTCTCCTCCCAGAAGAGTTTGCGATGACCTGATTCTAGATGGAATCAGATCATGGTTAGTCTCTTTCTTCTTGGAAGTCTAGATAACTCTGTTCAGTGTTTATCAACCCCTTCACTTACCAATTTCCGTGTTGTGGGTCCTCTTCCTTTCAGCTAAGCTGCACACTAGCTGCTGCCGTCTTGGAAGATCGAGAAAAGATCATTCTGAGTGAAATATCCCAGAAGGAGAAAAACAAACACGGTATATACTCACTTATATAGACATGTAAGATACGATAAACATAATGAAATCTATACACCTAAAAAAGATAATCAAGAGAGCAGATATGGGGTAAGATGATCAATTCTCTTTTAGAAAGACAGATGTGATGTGCATTGAATGTATGACAGGAGTCTACTGAAGGCATCTGAGAGACTCTAACTAGCAGTGTTTTCAAAGCAGATACAAAGACTCATAACTAAACCTTCAGCAGAGTACAGGGAATCATATGAAAGAAGGGGAGTTAGTATGATGGGAAAAGGATAGGAGTTCCACAAGGACCAAATATATCTGGGCACAGGGTCTTTTCTGAGACTGACATTCAACCAAGGACCATGTATGGATATAACCTAGAACCTCTGCTCGGATGTAGCCCGTGGTAGCTCAGTAACCAATTGGTTTCCCATAGTAAAGGGAACAAGGACTATTTCTAACAGGAACTCAATGGCTGGCTGTTTGACCTCCCCACCCCCCAAGGGAGGAGCAGTCCTGTTAGGCCACAGAGGAGAACATTGCAGCCAGTCCTGAAGATACCTGATAAAACAGGATCAGATGAATGGGGAGGAGACCCCCCCCCATCAGTGGACTTGGAAAGGGGCAGGGTGGAGATGAGGGAAGGAGGGTGGGATTGGGAGGGAATGAGGGAGTTGGATACAGCTGGGATACAGAGTTAATAAAATGTAACTGATAAGAAAAAAATAAAATTAAAAAAAATGAAAAGGTTTAAATGCAGGCGATTTCTCCATGCTTCTAAATAAAAGCACCTTATATTATTAATAACTCAACTAAAAGGTGAATTTGTTACTTCAGTTAAATTCATTAAATGCAAGCACATGTTCTTCCAGTTGGCCTAGAATTTAGCATAGGACCAGAGCTGAAAGAAGATCAATAAGTGGGCTTGGATCCAAGCTTTCAAGCCCCTGCTAACACTGGAGAGGTCAAAGTGTAGAAGAAGGAAAATTTCATCCTAACATTATAAAATTAAATTACTATATAAGTCCATAAACATTAGGGAGTCTCAATGTCTTCAGTTCTTAGACAAAATATAAGAATTTCACTGAATAAAAGGTGGATCTTTTCTGGCGTTTAAAGCCATTCATTGCTGCTATACTTACTGCCTGCAAACTACAGCTTTAGCACACCACATTGGTTGACTGCCTGATTACAATGGAGTATGTTGCTGTGTCTTTGCCAGTTTTATAATTCTGACAAAATATATGGATTTTATTCAGAAGCTTTAAGGTTCCACATTAGTCACATTTTCTCCACGTAGGGAATCCCAAGAAGCTTCTGCGTATTTTATACTAATCCACTGGCATAAAGATCACACTTATGACCATTGAATTGGATGTACTTTGACAAGAAAATTGTACAGTTATTGTTTAATTTTTGTAGCTTTGAACTTTCATTTCATGTATTTTGAGTCCATCAGAACATTTGCAATGTGAGAAGAGTGACATCAATAAAGCATCTCTTTCCACATGTGACAAAAAATAAAATAAAATAAAATAAAATAAAATAAAATAAAATAAAATAAAAGGTGCACTTCATCATTTCATCACTTCTTCAGGCTCCCAAGTTCCAATTCTCTGTCATCTGTCCTAAGCACTGCAAGGCAGGACTACCAAATTGTCCCAAATTTTCTGAAGCATGACTGAATTTCAGTTACCTTTTCCCCTAATGAGAAATACATTGATGGCAACTGTCTTTCACTAAAGTGAAAAAAAGTCAACACAAGAAACGAGTTATTACAAATAAAGCAGAGATAACAAAATTTGGAGACAGAAACATTAGTTTTTCTTTTTAATTTTTTAAAATTTATTTATGCATAGAAGTGTTTTGCCTGCATGCATGTATGTGTTCCTGGTGGCCAAAGAGATCAGAAGAGGGCATGAGATTCCTTGGAACTGTAGTTATGGATAGTTTAACCACCATGTGGGTGCTAGAAATTAAACCCATGTCCTCTACAAGCTCAATAAGTGCCCTTACAGCTGAACCATCTCTTTAAACCCACAAAATGGTCAGTCCTGGCTGACTTACACAAGACTGTGAAAATCTAACCTTCATGGGCTCCCACTTGCCAAATCTACTTATGTCAGATCTGTTTGTGTCTCTTTAAAGAGTCCTGATAGTCTTTGTGTGTATGCTTGCACTCGAAAGAAGAAGACAGTGGATCTGTAATTGAAGCATTTATGCTAACTGATCCCAATGTCATAGTCATTAAATGATTCTTTAATAATATCAAAAATAAAATGTTATTATAATCAATTCTAAACCTGTCACTTTAGAAATTAATCAACAATGGAGCAGCTGAGAGTGGCCAATATCACAGTAAATTCACCAGAGTGGATGCAGGACTAGCCACAGGATTATCACCATGGATTGCTGCATCCATGAATCATCTGAAGGAATGGGCGGGCATGGGAGCATTTGCAGGCCTTCTGGTGTTGGTCTCCTTGGTTTGCCTGTGGTGTATATGCAAGATTAGAGTCTCAAAAAAGTGTAATGCAGCCATGACCATTCAGGCCTTTACACCCATTGAAGCAGGACAGTCTCCCCAAGCATGGTTGGCTACCATAAAAAACTAAAATGTTATGCTCAGGATGCGAGGCTAAGCACTGCACTCAGGGTCAGCCGCTTTCGACCCAGAGAAGAGCAAGTCTGATTGCATGCGGGTTGATGCCCCAGGTCCCGCCTCTGAGAAAAAGGCGGGTCTGATGCTCTTTGGGTGGATGACACCTAAATGAACATCGGTACAAAGTCCCAATTTATTTCTAATATCAGAGATCAGACCTCTACTCTTGCCTGATGCGTCTAAAACAAAAAGGGGGAACTGTAGAGAGCTGCGTAATGCAGCGCCTTAAAGATGGAGCTGGATTCCACCTTCCACCTTCCCGATGGTGAGTGCTCTCTGTCACAAACAACTCCACATTTGGCTAAGGCTGAGGATCTGGCTTGCTTCCATGTATGTGGACCTATCTGCATTGCCCACGGGGCACGCTGGGGTTGGCTACCCAGAGGCTATTTAAGCTGTGGGCTGGCTTTCCCCAGGGTCAGATGATTGTTCAAGGTTCCTGAATAAACTGCATTGAAAAAAAAAAAAGACAATTTTTTTTTAAATAAGAGGGCCAGTCCTGAGTGTTTCAATAATAGCTTGTTACATAAAATGCCTCAAAATTTTATCATAAGACCAGCAAGGTGGCTCAATGGTAAGGACACCTGCCAACAAGTCTGATGACCTGAATTAGATCCCTAGAATTCACATGGAGGAAAGAGGGAATCCACTCCCACAAGTTGTCATCTGAGCTCATCAACTGTACCATGTCAAACTGATAGGAGCAAACACCCACACACATGTACACAGCTAAAAGAAAAAAATAATAACATACACTATTCCATATAAACCATAACTCTCCTGCAGTTCAATCCATTTTTATCTAGGTATCTGTCATTTGTAACATGGTACCTTCCCATCTCTGAAGATACTGCTTCCAATTCCAATTCTAAATTGGATCAGCATTTCCAATTTAGAATAAAATTATAAACACAGAATATGTTTAAAGATCATCATTTTTGGAAAACAAGTTTGATCAATTTTTTACAATTTTGTAATACAAAAGAATGCAAAGAGTAATATATCACGTTAAAAAGGCAATGCAGCACGAGGATACATCACATAAAACATCTACTCTTGTTTGTGAATTTTACATTTTATTAATCTACAACAATTCTTTTTGCTCTTGAGTTAAAGTTGTACAGTGCATTTGGTGTCCCTCAAACGACATACTAACAAATAACCAAAAAAAAAAAAAAAAAAGGTAACACCAGAAAAGACACAGACTTTAAAATAGCAAGACTCCATGAAGGTTTAGAAGACAGACACTGTCTGTGGTCTGTGTAACATGGGGAAAGGAGAGCCAAAGGAGATAAAAGCTGGAGAACAGGATGATAACAAATCTCTTCTTCCAAACTTCATGATTCATGTTTATGAAACAACAATGTTCCCAAAAAGTGAATATCAATGTTACACAACAGAAAGTAAGAAAAAGGCCACAGGAAAACTGACAATCAAACCCCAACCACATAAGCATGCATTTGTCTCTGGCCTGGATGATTAATTTTACATAAAAGAAGTAAATACAACCAATCAAGGAATGTTACAATGCCAAATTAGCCATAATCATGAGAGTTAAGCTACCACAGGAATTTTCTTACCGGCCATCTAGATCAACTCCCACAGCACTCAGAAGACACTGAGGCCCTGTCTCCTAACAGAGTAAGTACCACCAGTGACTGCTGGGATTCAGGAAAGCTGGGATTCTTTGCTCACTAACCTCCCCTACACAGTCTCTGCCTTTAGATGCTTTTTATTTACCATAAACCACAAATGTAAAATGAAGTTCTGTCAAATCTAACAAAAGCATTCTGGCAGCCAAAACAGAAGTAAACATAGCATAGCACTTACTGTTCACACCAATTTAAAAACAAAATTAAGTAATAATCCACAAAGAAATAAAAAAAAAATGTCCTAACTAAAAGGAAAAAAAAAACCCTTTGGTATTTTGAAATTTTCAGCCACTTAGATAAAGGGATATAATGTTCTAAAGAGCAAGTAATTCTTTGGACCTATGAGAACAAGAAGAAATGTTACAAGGCCCATCTTTGTGCAGATTCTTTACAACCAAATCATTCAGCAGATTTCTGTTGCCATACTCATTTAAACAGTAGCTGATTTTTCAACATTCTTGTCAAACCACAGTTGTTCATTCTTTCCGAATCTTGCCACAGGTTTGTAGACAGGCTCAAATGGACCTGACAGGCACAGCTGGACATGACAGTCTCAGTGGGACATGAGAAGGTCAGCTGGACATACCAGGCTCAGCTGCACCTGATTGGTTCCACTGGACAAGACAGTGCTCTTTTGGACATGCAAGCTCAAATGTATGTGACAGGCTCAGCTAGAGACTGTCTCAGTTTGAGACTGGCTCAGCTTGAGACAGGCTCAATTGGTCATGACAGGCTCTTTTATAGATAGGCTCACCAGGACAGGACAGGCTCACCTGGCTATGACAGTCTCAGTGGGTTATGACAAGCTCAGCTGGAGATAGCCTTAATATGATCAACTCAGCTGGACAAGGCAGACTCAGCAGGACATAAGATCAACTGTACATGACAGGCTCTTCTGGATGTGAAAAGCCAAGCTGAAGACAGGCTCAGCTGTACCTGACAGGCTCCACTGGACAAGACAGGCTAAGTTGGACATGCAGGCTCAAATGTACATGACAGGCCTAGCTAGAGACAGGCTCAGCTTGAGACTGACTCAGCTGAAGACAGTCTCACCTGGACATGACAGGCTCAGAGGGACCTGACAAACTCAGCTGGAGACAGCCTCCATGGTGACAGACTTACCTGGAGGTGACAGGCTCAGGTGGACATGGCAAGCACACTGGACTTGAGAGTCTCAGCAGTATTGAGGATCTACTGGACATGACAGGCTCTGCTGGATGTATAAAGGTCAGCTAGAGATATGACAGGCTCAGCTGGAAATGACAGTCTCAGTTGGACATGCCAATCTCAGCTGGACATTTTATGCTCAGCAGGAGATAGGCTCAGCTCTACAGGACAGGAGGCAAAGCATGACATGCGAGCTTACCTGGAAAGTTCAGGCTCAGCTGTAGATTGGCAGGCTCACCTGGATGTGACAGACTCAGTGGGACATGAAAATCTCAGCTGGACGTCACAGGCTTAGCAAGACACAGGATCAACTGGACATACTTGCTCTGCTTGATGTGAAAGTCTCAGTTGGAAACAGGCTCAACTGGACATGACAAGGTCAGGTGGACATACCAGGCTCATCTGGACCTGACAGGCTCCAGTGGACAAGACAGGTTCAGTTAGACATGTCAGGCTCAACTGGATATGACTTTCTCAGCTGGAGATAGGCTCAGCTTGATACTGTCTAAGGTGGACATGAAAAGCCAAACTAGGGAACTGGCTCAATGGACAAGAGAGGCTAAGCTGGACATGTCAGGATCAACTGGAAAAGATAGGCTCAACTGGATAGGACAGGTGAAATTGGACATGGCAGTCTCTGCTGGAGACAGGCTCAGTTTGAGACTGGCTCAGCTGGAGACAAACTCAATTGGTAATGACAGGCTCTGCTGCAGATAGACTCACCTGGACATGACATGCTCAGCAGGACATGACAAGCTCAGCTGGAGACAGCCTCAATGATGACAGACTCAACAGACATGGCAGGCTAATCTGGAGACAAGCTCAGATGAACATGACAGGCACAGCTGGACATGAGAGTCTCAGCAGTAGACAGGATTAATGGGACAGGCTCTGCTGGATGTGAAAAGCTTAGCTCTAGACAGACTCAGCTAGATATAATAAACTCTGTTGAATGTGAAAAGCTCAGATAGAGACAAGACAGGCTCAGCTGGACATGACAGCTTCAGCTGGAGATAGGCTCAGATGGATAAGACATGCAGAGCTGAACATAAGAGTCTCAACAGTATACAGAAACAACTGGACCCACAGTCTCTGCTAAATGTAAAAAGCTCAGCTAGAAACATGAAAGGCTCAGCTGGACATGTAAACCTCAACTGGACATGACAGGCTCAGCTGGACATGACAGGCTCTCATATAACCTGTCTCTTTACTGAAATGTGGCAGAGCTGAAAGAGAGTGAGAGAGGGAGGGAAAGACAGAGGAAGGAAGAGAGAATATTACGAAGACAAGAAAACTTGATTTGCCTTATCAAGCTATAAAATTTATGTAGTACACTGTACTCCCTGTCTTTAAAAAAGTACATTTAAATTAAAATCATTACATTACACTTCTTTTCTTTTTTTTTTAAGTTAGGTTTTCTCTGTGTAGCTCTGGCTGTCCTGAAACTCACTCGGTAGACTAGATCCACCTGCCCCTGCCTCCTGAATGCTGGGATTAAAGGTGAGTGCCACCATTGCTGGGCTAAAAGCATTAAAATTCTGATTTTGAAAATATGCCTCTATTTATCATTGCCTTTCACAACACATAGTTTATTTAATGTTCTCACAACTTTGTGAACCCTCTCCCTGAACCTACACAACATGTGGTGTACTTGTCTGTATACTGGTTTTTATGCCCGAATTAATAATTACTGTAATAGAAGCCTTCACTACCATAGTAAAAAAGGCTGGACTTTCCAAATCAAGATGTCACAGAGTTGTACTCACTCCAGCTCCAAAGACAGAAACTACTCTTTGCTCCTCTGTGTTGGGTGGCTAGAGCATTTATTAGCTATGGTCAGGTCTCTGCATCACCATGCTATGACCTTTCTTTCTCTGTGTAAGTGGTGGCTTGAATGAGACTGGCCCCCAGAGGCTCATGTATTTGAATGCTTGTTTTGAAATTAGTGGAACTGTTTTGGGAAGAATTAGAAGGTGTGGCCTTGCTGGAGAATGTGTTTCACTGGCAGGGGGCAGGGAGTTGGAGGGGGGATTTAGGGCTTCAAAAGCTAATGTCATTCTCAGTTAGTTCTCTGTGATTCCTGATTATGGATTAGATGTAAACCTTCAACTACTGCTCCAGGGACATGTGTGCCTGCTTGCTGCCATGGTCCCTACCATGATGGTCTAATCCTCTGGAACTGTGAGCTCACATTAAATGCTTTCTTTTATAGGTTGCCTTGTCATGGAGTTTTGCTGCAGCAATAAAAAAGTGACTAGGACAACGTATATCTTTTATTTTCTGTCTCAGATTTCCTTCTGCCTCAGATACAAATACACCTGCCATGGTATTTAGAGTCCACAGAACAATCCAGTATTATCCTTTTCTTTCCTTCCTTCCTTCCTTCCTTCCTTCCTTCCTTCCTTCCTTCCTTCCTTCCTTCCTTCCTTCCTTCCTTATTTGCTTCCTTCCTTCAGTTTTTTCCTGGAGACAAGGTTTTTCTGTGTAGCCTTGGCTGTCCTGCACTTAATTTGTAGACTAGGCTGGCCTCAAACTCAGAGATCCACTTGCCTCTGCCTTCCCCAATGGTTGTCCTCTTTCAAGATCTGTAGCATGAGCACATCCACCAGGCTCCTTGACATAGGTTCTTGGCATTGGCTATGAACATCTTTTGGGGAGACACTTCAAAGTGTGTGTGTGTGTGTGTGTGTGTGTGTGTGTGTGTGTGTCTGTGTGTGTGTACACTAAGGGAAAAAGGGATTTACCTAATTGAAGAATAAGAATAAAATAGAGGCGGGGTGGAGAGATGACTCAGTGTAAGCATGAAGAACAGTGTTTGCATACCTTGAACCCACATAAAAGCTGGGCATGCCTGGTGTCCACATTTAATCCCACTACTCAGGAACCAGAGATATGGGATGCACTGAGCAAGCTCTTTAGTAGACAATTTGGAACAGCTGCTCTTCATGGTCAGTGAGCAACCCTGCCTCAATTAAAGGTGATCAGGCTCACCTTCAGAATGTCACATACAAGTACATGCAGATTCTCACTCACGTATACACACATACTCACACGATCCCATACACACAATCAGAGAAAGAGAGATGAGGAAAGTTGGCACCCCTGTAAGTCCAGCACTTGAGAGATGAAGGCAGGAGGAAGCCGAAGTTTCAATCCAGGCTATACCAGAAGGGTGGTTCAAACAAAGCCATATAACACAACACATTTCCCCTCCCAAAAAAACAAACAAACAAACAAATAAACAAAACAAGACAAAAAAGATTAGCCAGGGCTTAGTGGTGCATGCCTTTAATGACAGCACTCAGGAGGGAGAGGCAGACTGTTCTCTGAGTTTGAGACCAGCCTGGTCTACATAGTAAGTTCCTGTAGAGCCAGGAGTACACAGAGAAACTCTGTCTAGATAAAGGAAACAAACAAAGAAATCAAAAAGAACAAACCCCCCAAATCTGATCAGTGCAATACTTGCACACATGTACTCACATGTTAGGGTGAATACAGGGTTTCACACTAGGAGCACCTATATTCACACTAACTTTAGGATGTTCTTGACATAATTTTGCCAGGTACTACGGGTCCCATGAGCACAGAGGATGGGGCCAGTACATGAAACCATGTCCTTGGCTGTTGGGTCAACTAGCCAGCCATATGACACCCAATGCCAGTGTGACTTTGTGCCAGACTGCACCCTTCACATTGAGTGCCTGTTGTATGGTGGCATAGGACTTAGTGAGACCTGGGTTTCTCATGAACCTCAAAGCCCTGTGTGGAGCAAATTCACCTATAGTTACTATCACCTATAATTTTACCTATAGGTAAAATGTATTACCTATAGTGAGTTTCCATTTGTACTATGGTAAAGGGTGTATCTGAGGGAGCCTTGGAAGCCAGTAACAGCAAGTGCTGTGGACCTTTAAATAGTTGGTGTCTGTTTCTAAGTTAGATACTTGTAGCTGAAGAAGGAAAATGACTGAAGTTTTTGAAAGAGCTTTATCATTTGAAAGGTACAGATATTTTAACATCTTTGAAATACTAGGTTTAGAAAGTCCCACAGATTGGTGGACATAGTTCTCCTTGTGGATCTTTGAAGGTGCTTAAAGGAAACAAACCAAAAATATTAATATCTTACCAAGCATAATTAGCTATAATTAAATAATATGATTTCTAAAGCAGGTTCACTAAATCACTTCAAATAATGCTACTTCAAGCACAGATTATCCCCCTGGGGTCTATGATTATAGTCCCGTGGTAGAACATATACCAGGCCTTGAGTCCAATTTTTAGTGGACCAATCTGTGTGCAACTTAGCCTTATGGGTTTCATCCAATTGTTTCTGAAGTGTTGATGCAAAACATTCAGGCCACTTTAGGGGTCAATCCACAGTGCATAGGCAAGTTACAGCCCCATGATATTTGGCACTTTGGAGAGTTATTTATCATGTCCTAAAGGACTGTCATTTTCTCCTCTGTTTCCACAAACTGTCTATTTTTGGCTCCTATGGTCCCTTTCCTGTGTCATCATTCCTAACTATGCCTTTGGTTGCTTGCACAAGGGAGCATCCACTTAACTATAGCACCTTCAGTTATGACAGTTATGACAGGTGTCCTTCAATGAATCTCAGAGATTTTCTCGTTCAGCATTCTTTATCTAGAATTTCATCCTGAACTTGACCTTTGATCCAGAAGCACTAAGGGAGAAGATGAGTTTTTCCTGAACACTTTCTGTTGTTGTTCCATTATAATTCATTCTGCATGTCAGCAGCTATCAACAAGAGGGACATAGAAATCAGTGTGGAAAAGAGGATTTTACTTTTGCCAATTAAGAGAAAGTCAACAGGAGTTTGGAAAGAAAAAGAAAATGTTAAGAGGGAATTCAGAAGAAGGTTTAGACTGTATTAACTTGTCAAATCATTATTAATGAAGAGTATCCCATCCAAAATTATGATTTTTTTTGTTCAAAATCATCAAGAACAGATGAATGAAACATGCAGTTTCTGCTTAAATAACTGGTTTTCCACATGGTTTTTGTTTTGTGAACACTGCATTGTAATAATTTCTAAAAAAAAAATCATGATATAAAGTAGCACATTTGTATTGTCCCATGTGACTCAGTAGGCCATTTCTGCCCTCAACCCTGGACTTCAGGAACACTCTACTTTGGTGTGTGTCAATCACCAGCAGTGCCACCTTTGTGTTCTGTCCAAGACAACATGTTGATTCAGATGCAGAACCCTTCCTTTTCAGACCTTGGTCTATCTGCCCCTGTACTAGAAGCATGTGTTTCTAAAGAGCAGCAGCTGGCTCTCAGTCCTTCTTTCTCACAACCTGGTGCCCTGACTGACTTCAATATTGCCTGTAATTCCTCTTCCTTCCTTATTCCCACAACCAACAGAGCATTCTATATGCATAAAGGTTGATTAATTAAAAACAAAGTGAAAACTAACCCCAGATTGGACCTCTTCTTGCTGGAGTTCACTACCCTGGAATCATCATGGACATTTATTTTTATTTGTCACAGGCTCGCTGCAGAAGTATCCAAAACCTGTTTGGGTGTGGCACAAGGTCTTACAGGGTAGGGATACCATATATATTGTGGGTAACAAACTGAACTTCTTGACATCTGGGAATGTACTCTTAGGGGTATGGTCTTATATAGAGCAGGTTTCACTAACCACATCTTGTAGTGTCCAGCTTATTGCATATTTTTTGAAAAAAAAAGTATTATTGACATAAAATTACATCCATTTGTTTGCATGTTGTCAGTGACTAACTTCATCCACAACGGTGAAGAAGAGTAGTTTCAATGGATACATATGGCCCACATGACCTAACATACCAAGTACATAGTTTATTGCAGAAGAGGTTTGTCAGCCTCTGGTTTAGAAACTTGATGTGATAATGTTGGAGCAAGTGCAGTCTCCTGGAGTCAAAGGAACCAGAGCTTTTCATAGATGTCAAATTCTGTTGTAAATGGCCTTGTCAAAGTCTCTTTGCATGAAAGTGAGCTGGATTAGCAGTTTACTTTTAATAGACGTTATGGCAAAATGACAACGTGTCACCGCATCCTGGGTTTTGTTCTGGTGCTGTTTTCTTCTTGATATGCACACTTTGATAAAATCTGCTGCCATTTTGAAGAGGTCCCCACTGAGGGCCACTTCTGGCCAATAGCTAGTAATGATGTGGTGTCCTTATTATTCCTGGGGAAAGGAATCAGGCCAGTGACCATATCTCTGAGCTTGTCATCAGATTCTTTCTAAATCAAGTGGTAAGGTGACTCACAGCCACAGCCAACACACTTTGAATGTCTGGGATAAGGTCATTCAAGCAGAAGACACAGGGAAGGTGTGGTGATTTGAATGAGAATGGCTCCCATAGGCTCGTATCTTTGAATACTTAACTGGTCTTCAGTTAGTGGCATTGTTTGAAAGCGATTAGGAGGTTCCATATTGGAGGAAGCATAGATCTGGTATTGGGCTTTGAGGTGTCAAAAACTCACACTAGCCCCATCTCTGTCTCTTTTTCTCTTTCTCTCTTTTGCTTTCTAGGTCTCTGGCTCTCTGCCTGCAACTTTCAGATCAATTTATGAGCTCTCTGCTACTTCTCCATCACAAAGCCTAACTGTCTGCTGTCATGCTTTTTGTCCTGGTGATCATGGACTAACCTTTTAAAACTGTAAGCCTCTAAAGTAAATGCGTTCTTTTATGAGTCACTTTTTTTTTCCTAGCAATAGAACAGTTACTAAGTCAGAAGAAACCTGCTCCACAGATATCTTTAATAATAAATCTTGGGAGCCAAGATGGCAGCGCCGGGAAAACAGCGCGTCTGAGCAGCAGGACAACACTTTCCGAACAGAGACCAGGAGACTGAACTCGGGGCCCTGAAACTACATCGATCGTGTTTCCCAGGTGAGGGGAGGTTCCCACGGCGTGGGAATCGGTCGGGTCCACTCATGGCTACCCAGCCAGAACCCAGAAGAAATCCCGGGTAACGCGGCTTTGGGTCTCCGGGCTGGAGTCGCAAGCGGGCGGGTCCCAGCCACTTTCCCAGGCTGATCCGTGGGCACAAGGGTACCTGAGACTGGGAGTCCCAGTCGCGGGGGGACCCCACGGGGAAGCAGGGTTGCGGGTCTGATCGCAGGTCACCCAGTCTCTCCCCGGAAGGTCTCTGCCACAATCACAGCCGAGCTCCTGCCGCGCGCAGAGAGCTTTGCGCTCAGCTCAGCGGTACAGACAAGCTGTGCACCCCAGTACAACAGGGACTGGGAACCCCTGTCCGGAGAGGACCCCACAGAGAAGGAAGAAACCGTGCTGCTGGGGTCACCTAGGGAAAGTCTAGCAGACTGCAGATTGCAAACAGACAGAACTGAGTGCCCCAAGACACCGGAGCTGTACTCACCCGCCACAGATTACCGCAGCTGATCACTGCCCCCAGGACTTCTCCCTGTGAGAGGAGAGCCCTCTTGACTAATCAGGACCACAGTTACCACCCAGGTCTCTAGGCCTGAGTTTGGGGGTATTTGCTATACAGCAAGTAAAGATTCCCATGTTAAAAAATGAGCATAATTTTTTTGCTACCTAAAAGAGAGGCCTATGATGAGAATTAATGCGCTCAGAAAATGTTTAGACATCTCCAGAAGCCCTTCCTAAACGCACAAGCATTTCCAGTTCCTGACCTTTGACCATCTGCATGTCTTCTTTGGTATTCCTAAAGTGGCTCCTCTCCCGCCCCCCGTAGTTCGCAGGGACTCCTCATTCATCAATTAAATAAAGAAAGAATAACTGTTTTAAGAGAGAGACTTCTCCTTCAGAAATTGTTTCCTGTGACCCTTTATGGACCCACTAGGGAATCCCTGGCTAAGCTCCCTGTGGCCCAGCAGGGCTCAATTTCTCTCCCGGGGTGCAAAGCAGGTTCACTGAGTCTGAGGGAATGGCTCAAGGAGAGAAGCAGGGCTGTGCCTGCACCTGAGAGGCTGCTAAACAGCCAGCGCCCCTTGCTGTCCCACCACTCCTGGTCACCTGGCCACAAGCGACTGGCGGAGGCTTCCTCGTGCCCCCAGGCCCACCCCCAGCGGGTCTCCTCCACCGCTGCGCTCCGACGTCCGGGGCGCGCAGACTAGGCGTCACAGTGACAGCGCCTCTGGGCGTCACAGTGACAGCGCCTCTGGGCGTCACAGTGACAGCGACCAGGGAAGCACAGGAGGAAGCGGTGACTTGTGGAGGAGCAGCTCTCTGAGTCTCTGCATGGATGTCTGAGCAGCCTCTGCCACCAGCTGACAATGGGGCCTCTGGCTCTGGAGATGCCCTGCCCGCGCCTATGGCCGCCAGCATCGACTCCTCCCAGGCTGGCTCACCCCGGTGGAGGCTTAGGGACTGAGGTGGCCTCCATGCTGCTCCACCTGCTGCCACCCATGCCGCCACCCATGCCGCCTCCCATGCCGCCACCCATGCCGCCCCTGTGCACCCCCTCAGCGGCCAACCACGCCAGCGCTCTACCTGGCCTGGCCATGTTCCTGTGTGGCCGCAGACATTCCGGTATCAGCTGCAGGTGTTCAGGTCCCGGCCCTGGAGAGTTTGAGTAGTGCGGCAGCCTCTTTGTGAGCGGAGCCACAGAGCATTTGAAGAGCCTCTACCTGGCCGTGGACCAGCAGAAGACTCCACTGCCCAAGTCCTGGAGCCTGATGGACAAGTTCAGCTATGTCGACCTCTCAAAAAACAACCTGAGGGTGCCCTACAGAGGTACAGGATTCCAGATCTCATTTAGAGATCAGACAGTGCTGGGTGAGACTCTGGGCTAGGGAAGGAGCTGGACTTCCTAGGCCCGGAGGGGGATGCTTTGAGGGAATCCAGTATGAAGGGACATATCGCCCCTTCTTATTTCCCTGAGATAAATCTATTGGCCAGAGTTGTTCTCCAGGTAGAGAAGGTCAGTTTATCTCCTCTTATGCAATGGCGGTGCGAGACAGGATTCCGAGGTACAGTTTCTAATTAAGTGAGAGCCTACATACACAGGAGGGAGAGTCTAATCAGTAGGTTATTTGTCCCAAATTATGCCCAAGATTGTGTAGGCGTACAAAACAAGAAGGGTCCCAAGCTGGCCATGATTGTACCTTACTGAAAGCAACTTGGAGAGTGAGAGGAGAACCTCAGGATTCTATGTTTTTTCAGGGAGCAGAACTGCCCCCTCCTCTATCCCAAATTGGAAATGTCCTGTGTTTCCGGGTGGTGTTACATAAAGTTTTGTTGAAAACAAGGGTTTTAAAAGATACCAATTAGCCTTTTGAAGAAAACTGGCTCATGTTTTGCACCTGCAGCTAACATACTTAGCCACCTTAGGCTTCTGCTCCTTCCCATCCCCACTTTTCCGAGGTTAAAACAAAGCTTTAAACAATTCAATTTTATAGAAAATTATAAATAACAGGGGCGGGGTTGAATTGTACCTTAGATTAATTGCCTGTATCAAGTTTACTTGTGTTGAACAGGCAAAAACAATGCAGTGCTATCAGTTTGGATACACATCCCAGAGGCTCTAAATCTAAAGCAAAAGAGTGTTTACATTTTAAGCAGGCTCCTTTTGATTGGCTCTAAAGGAAGGGGGGCGTCTTCAGATCGTAGTGATATGTATGTAGAGTATACAAACCTGTGGCAAAATTCGGAAAGAATGAACAACTGGGGTTTGAGAAGAACCTTGAAAAACCAGCTACTGTTTAAATGAGTATGGCAACAAAAATCTGCTGAATGATTTG
Source organism: Meriones unguiculatus (assembly GCF_030254825.1). Lineage (NCBI taxonomy): Eukaryota > Metazoa > Chordata > Mammalia > Rodentia > Muridae > Meriones > Meriones unguiculatus. The sequence goes on along the minus strand of NC_083369.1, from coordinate 157,551,578 downwards.
GTTGTAAAGAATCTACACAAAGATGGGCCTTGTTACATTTCTTCTTGTTGTCATAGATCCAAAGAAGTACTTACTATTTCGAACATTATATCCTTTATCTAAGTGGCTGAAAATTTCAAAATACCAAAGCATTTCTTTTTTCCTTTTAGTTAGGACATTTTGTTGATTTCCTTGTGGATTGTTACTTAATTTTGTTTTTAAATTGGTGTGAACAGTAAGTGCTATGCTATGTTTACTTTTGTTTTAGCTGCCACAATGCTTATGTTAGATTTGACAGAACTTCATTTTATATGCATGGTTTATGGTAAATAAAAAGCATCTAAAGGCAGAGACTCTGTAGCATAGGTTAGTGAGCAAAGAATCCCAGCTTTCCTGAATCCCAGCCGTCCCTGGAAGTTAGGATGCAGGGCCTCAGTGTCTTCTGAGTGCAGTGGGAGTTGACCTGGATGGTCAGTAAGAAAATTTCTGTGGTAGCTTAACTCTCACGATTGTGGCTAATTTGGCATTGTAACATTCCTTGATTGGTTGTATTTACTTCTTTTATGTAAAATTAATCATCTAGGCCAGAGACAAATGTATGCTTATGTGGTTGGGGTTTGAATGTCACAGTTTTCCTGTGGCCTTTTTCTTACTTTCTGTTGTGTAACACTGATATTCACTTTCTGGAACATTGTTGTTTCATAAACATGGACCATTAGTTTTGGAAGAACAGATTTGTTGTTATCCTATTCTCCAGTTTTTATCTCCTTTGTCTCTCCTTTCCCCATGTTACAAAGACAGTGTCTTCTAAACCTTCATGGAGACTTGCTATTTTAACGTCTGTGTCTTTTCTGGTGTTAATTTTTTTTTTTTTTGGTTGTTTGTTTGTCTTTTGAGGGACACCAAATACACTGGACAACTTTAACTCAAGAGAAAAAAGGAATTGTTGTAGATTAATAAAACGTAAAATTCACAAATAAGATGTTTTATGTGAGGTATCCTTGTGCTGCTTTTTAAACGTAAAATATTACTCTTTGCATTTTTCTGTATTACAAAATTGTAAAAGATTGATCAAATTTGTTTTTAAAAAATGATGATCTTTATTTTAGTCTACACACATTCTGTGTTTAAAATTTTATTCTAAATTGGAAAAGCTGATCCAATTTAGAATTGGAATTGGAAGCAGTATATTCAGAGATGGGAAGGTACCATGTTAAAAATGACAGATACCTAGATAAAAATGGATTGAATTGCAGGAGAGTTGTGGTGTATATGGAATAGTGTATGTTATTATTTTTTTTCTTTTAGCTATGTGCATGTGTGTCAGTGTTGCTCCTATCAGTTTGATATGGTATAGTTGTGGAGCAACAGATGACAACTTGTGGAAGTGGATTCCCTCTTTCCTCCATGTGAATTCTAGAGATCAAATTCAGATGTTGCCAGGTGTCCTTACCCATTGAGCTACATTGCTGGTCTTATGAGAAAATTTTGAGGCATTTTATGTAACAAGCTATTATTGAAACACTCAAGACTGGCCCTCTTATTTAAAAAAAAAAAAATGTCAGTTGATTAATTTCTAAAGTGAAAGGTTTATAATTGATTAAAATAAGTTCATTTTATTTTTGATGAATATTAAAGAATCATTTAATGAAAATGACATTAGGTTCAGTTAGCATAAATGCTTCAATTACAGATCCACTCTCTCTTTCTTTCGAGTGCAAGCATGCACACACACACACTACCAGGACTCTTTAAAGAGACACAAACAGATCTGACACAAGTAGATTTGGCAAGTTTGAGAACCTGAAGGATTGATTTTCACAGTCTTGTGTAAGTCAGCCAGGACTGACAATTTTTGGAGATTTAAGAGATGGTTCAGCTGTAAGGGCACTTATTGAGCTTGTAGAGGACATGGGTTTAATTTCTAGCACCCACATGGTGGTTAAACTATCCATAACTACAGTTCAAAGGAATCTGATGCCCTCTTCTGATCTCTTTGGCCACCTGGTACATGTACATACATGCAGGCAAAACACTTCTATGCATAAGTAAATTTTAAAAAATTAAAAAGAAAACTGATTTTTCTGTCGCCAAATTTTGTAATCTCTGCTTTATTTGTAATAACTCATTTCATTTGTGTTGATTTATTTTCACTTTAGTGAAAGACAGTTGCCATGAAAGGTATTTCTCATTAGGGGAAAAGGTAACTGAAATTCAGTCATGCTTCAGAAAATTTGGGGCACTTTGGTAGTCCTGCCTTGCAGTGCTTAGGACAGATGACAGAGGATTGGAACTTGGGAGCCTGAAGAAGTGATGAAATGGTGAAGTGCATCTTTTAATTGTAGCATCTTTATTCTTTTTATGTGTGGGTGTCCAGTATGCATGCCTGAGTGCGTGTGCCCTGGTGTCCAGAAGAGGGCATTGGATCCCCTGGAGCTGGAGTTACTAGCAATTGTGACCCACCTGGTGTCTGTGCCAAGAACCAAACTCAGGACCTGGGAGAGCGTCAAGTTGTGTTTTTGCAGAGCAATCTCTCCAAGTCACAGCAGTTACTAGTCTTTAAACCTTACTAAATATAATTCCCAGAAAATGTTGTACTTTTGTCCTTATTATATTTTTAATGTAATAAGGAATGTACATGCAGGCTTTTGTGCTGTTGTGTGTTATGGGCACATACATGTGGAGGTGAGAGAACAACTTCAAATGCTGATTCTCTTTCCATCTTGTGGGTCCTGTGGCCTGGAGTTTAGGTCATTGTGGTACTCCTATTCACTGAGCCATCTCACTGACTTAAAAATATATTTGTTAAGCCTGATCAAATATCTTAAAAAATGTTTGCTTACTAAGACAAAGGAGGATTATAGGGGTGCTAAGAAGGTGGCTTAGTGGGTAAAGTGTTTTCTCTACAAGCACGAGGACGAGAGCTCTGATCACCACTACTCACATGAAAGCAGTTTCTTTCATTGTGCACCTGAAACTCTTGGTGTGTGTGTGTGGGGGGGGAGTGATGGGTTGGCCAGATGAGTCCAGGTATGGCTTAGGGACTTTTCAGCCAGAGAACAGCCAGTTCCAGGTTCAGTGAGAGATCATAAAACAAGACTAAATAATGATTGAGGAAGACAACTCATTTACTGTGCACACACTTACACACACACACTATTTAAGGATAATTTAAGAGATCTTTAAAAACAAGAAATTTATAATGGGCATGGTGGTAAGTACCTGTAATCTCAGGATGTGTGGGAGGTTGAAGACACAGAGGTTTATTTTGTCAGCCTGTCTTTCAGACTAAGATATTGTATCAAAACAAAAATAATTCAAATGAATTAGAAGTGAACTGAATTTTCCCTTGGATCCCCTTGCTAAAATTTTGATAAATTTGTTTGATGGAACTTAATAATTATACTCAGAAAAAAGCTATTTAGCTATGGGGAAGAAAATTTAGTTTATTTCGTATGCCTTGTCTACTCAACTCATTCATTGTTTCATGTAAATTCCATGTTTACTTGTTTCCAGTTTCTGGGCTTAAAGAGGATTAAAATACTGTCTTTGATTGCACAGAGTTCAAAGAAAAGAAAATGAAGTAGTGGGGGAAATTTTAGAATGATATTGTGGAAGATAGGAACCTCTAACTCAGGCTGGCCCTCATACTTCCTAATGCTGTGACCTCATGTTGTGGTGACTCCAACCATAAAATTATTCTTGTTGCTACTTCATAACTGTAATTTTACTACTGTTATGAATTGCAGAGTAAGCATCTGTTTTCTGATGGTCTTAGGTGACTCCTGTGAAAGAGTCATTTGACCCCGCCCCCAATGGACCTCAACCTACAGTTTGGAACCACTGCTGTTTCATGGAAAAGTTAAGCTCGGTAGCCAAACTTAAAAGATGAGAAAAAGGTCTAGGGCAGAGTGTATGAAAGTCAAAAGCATGGAGTAAACAGTTATTCTCAGTGTTTGGATCTGTAAGCTTAGACTTTATTCTGTAGGACTTAGAAAATCATCAAGACATTTCAAAAAGGAAGTGCCTGATTGATATTTTAATTTAAGACCACACAGTGATTGAAAGATAGATTCAAGTGTACAAGGAAAAACTGCCAATTCTTTTAGTAATCTGTTGCTTTAAAGAATGTAACATGCAGAATGGGAAGGGATAGAGAAATGCATATATATTTCTGAGATTTTTTTAAGGTAACACAGAAATATGAGGAATAACGAGAGAAATGAAGAAGTATTACATACCTAGGTCTATTGATTTTTTTATTAATTACAGTTTATTCACTTTGTATCCCCCCCATAAGCCCGCCCCTCCTCCCCTCCTAGTCTCACCCTCCATCCCCCTTCTTCGTGCATGCCCCTCCCCAAGTCCACTGATAGGGGAGTTCCTCCTCTCCTTCCTTCTGATCTTAATCTATCAGATCATATCAGGAATGGCTGCATTGTCTTCTTCTGTGGACTGGTAAGGCTTCTCTCCCCTCAGGGGGAGGTGATTAAAGAACTGGCCTATCAGATTATGTCAGAGGCAGTCCCTCTTCCCATTAATATGTAACCCACTTGGACACTACACAGCCATGGACTACATCTGTGCGGGGCTTCTAGGTTATCTCCATGCATGGTACTTGGTTGGAGTATGAGTCTCTGGGAAGACCAATGTGTTCAAATTTTCTGGTTCTGTTGCTCTCTCTGTGGGATTCCTGTCCTCTCCAGATCTTACTATTTCTCAATTCTTACATAAGATTCCCTGCATTTTGCCCAACAGTTGGCCATAAGACTCAGTGTCTGCTTTGATAGTCTGCAGGGCAGAGGCTTTCAGAGGCCCTCTGTGGCAGGTTCCTAGGTTGTTTCCTGTTTTCTTCTTCTTCTGATGTCCATCCTCTTTGCCTTTTGGGATGGGGATTGAGCATTTTAGTCAGGGTCCTCTCTCTTGATTAGTTTCTTTAGATGTACAGGTTTTAGTAGGTTTATCCTATTTTATATGTCTATATGAGTGAGTATATACTGTGTGTGTCCCTCTGCCTCTGGGATAGCTCACTCTGGATGATCTTTTCTTGGTCTCACAATTTACCTGCAAATTTCATGAGTACTCCATTGTGTACATGTACCACAACTTCTGCATCCATTCTTCAGTTGAGGGGCAACTGGGCTGTTTGCAGCTTTTGGCTATTACAAATAAAGCTGCCAAAAACATGGTTGAGCAAATGTCTTCATTGTGTACTTGAGCCCCTTTTGGATATGTGCCTAGGAGTGGTATGGCTGGATCTTGAGGAAGCACTATGACTAGTTGTCTGAGAAAGCAACAGATTGATTTCCAGAGTGGTTGTACAAGTTTACATTCCCACCAGCTGTGGAGGAGGGTTCCCCTTTCTCCCCAATCTTTCCAGCATGTGTTGTCACTTGAGTTTTTCATCTTGGCCATTCTGATGGGTGTAAGGTGAAATCTCAGGGTAGTTTTGATTTGCATTTCCCTAATGGCTAACGATTTTGAGCATTTCTTTAAGTGTTTCTCTGCCATTCAATATTCCTTTACAGAGAGTTCTCTGTTTAGCTCTGTTCCCCATTTTTTAAGTGGAGTACTTGGTTTGCTGTTTTTTAGCTTTTTTAGTTCTTTATATATACTGGATATTAGCCCTTTCTCAGATAAAGGGTTGGTGAATATTCTTTCCCAGTCTGAAGGCAGTCAATTTATTTTGTTGATGGTGTCCTTTGCTTTACAGAAGCTTTTCAGTTTCATGAGGTCCCATTTATTGATTGTTGCTCTTAGAGCCTGTGTTTTTGGTGTTCTGTTCAGGAAGTTGTCTCCTGTGCCAATGAGTTCAAGGGTACTCCCCACTTTTTTTTTCTAACCAATTTAATGTGTCCGCTTTTATGTTGAGGTCTTTGATCCACTTGGACTTCAGTTTTGTGCAAGGTGATAAGTATGAAAATAAGTATTTTCATTTTTTTACATGTAGACATCCAGTTAGACCAGCACCATTTGTTGAAATGCTATCTTTTTTCCATTGTATGGTTTTGGCATCTTTGTCAAAGATTAGGTGTCCATAAGTGTGTGGCATTATTTCTGGTTCCTTCCTCTGTTTGGTTCCATTGATCTAACATTCTGTTTCTATTCCAGTTCCATGCGGTTTTTATAACTGTTACTCTATAATACAGCTTAAAATCAGGGATGGAGATACCTCCAGAAGATCTTTTATCATAGAGGATATTTTTAGCAATTTTGGGTTTCTTGTTATTCCATATGAAGTTGAGAATTTTTCTTTCCAGGTCTGTAAAGAATTGTGTTGGTAATTTGATGGGAATTGCATTGAATCTGTAGATTGATTTTGGTAAGATGGCCATTTTTACTTTGTTAATCCTGCCAAGCCATGAGCATGGAAGATATTTCCATTTTCTGATATCTTCTTCTAGTTCTTTCTTCAGAGACTTGAAATTTTTTTTTTATATGAGTCTTTGACTTTCTTTGTTAGTGTTACTCCAAGGTACTTTATGTCATTTGTGGCTATTGTGAAGGGTGTTGTTTCCCTAATTTCTTTCTCAGCCCTTTTGTCTTTTGTATACAAGAGGGCTACTGATTTTTTTTTTTTCGTTAATTTTCTATGTGGCCACTTTGCTGAAGGTGTTTATCAGCTGTAGGTGTTCCCTGGTAGAGTTTTTGGGGTCACTCACGTATACTATCATATCATCTGCAAATAGTGATAATTTGACTTCTTCCTTTCCAATTTGTATCCCCTTGATCTCCTTCAACTGTCTTATTGCTCTAGCAAAGGCTTCCAGAACTATGTTGAAGAGATATGGAGAAAGTGGGCAGCTGTGTCTTGTCCCTGATTTCAGTGGGATTGCTTTAAGTTTTTCTCCATTCAGTTTGATGTTGGCTATAGGTTTGCTATATATCGCCTTTACTATGTTTAGATATGTGCCTTGTATCCCTGAGCTTTCTAATACTTTAAACATGAATGGATGTTGGACTTTGTCAAATGTTTTTTCAGCATCTAGGGAGATTATCATGTGGTTTTTTTCTTTCAATTTGTTAATATGGTGGATCACATTGATGGATTTCCGTATATTGAACCACTCCTGCATACCTGGGATGAAGCCTACTTGGTCATAGTGGATGATATCTTTCTTTGATGTGTTCTTGTATTCGGTTTGCAAGTATTTTGTTGAGTATTTTTGCATCAATGTTCATAAGGGAGATTGGCGTGAAATTATCTTTCTTTGTGGGGTCTTTGTGAGGTTTAGGTACCAAGGTGACTGTGGCTTCATAGAATGAGTTTGGTAGTATGCCTTCTGTTTCTATTTTGTGGAATAGTTTGAAGAGAATTGGAGTTAGCTGTTCTTTGAAGGTCTGGTAGAATTCTGCGCTGAAGCCTTCTGGTTCTGGGCTTTTCTTGGATGGGAGACTTTCGATGACAGCTTCTATTTTCTTGGGGGATATAGGACTATTTAATTTATTACCTGGTCCAAATTCAGCTTTTGTAAGTCAAATCGATGAACAAGATTGTCCATTCTCTGTCATGAACAACTCCACATTTGGCTAAGGCCGAGGATCTGGCTTGCTTCCATGTATGTGGACCTATTTGCATTGCCCACGTGGCACGCCTGGGTTGGCTACCCAGAGGCTATTTAAGCTGTGGGCTGGCTTTCCCCAGGGTCCGAGGATTGTTCAAGGTTCCTGAATAAACTGCATTGAAAAAAAAAAAAAGATTGTCCATTTCATTTAGATTTTCAAATTTTGTGGCATATAGAATTTTGAAGTAAGTCCTAATGATTGTTTGGATTTCCTCATTGTCTGTCGTTATGTCTCTCGTTTCATTTGTGATTTTGTTGATTTGGATGGTGTCTCTCTGCCTTTTAGGTAGCTTGTCTAAGGGTTTGTGTATCTTGGTGATTTTCTCAAAGAACCAGCTTTTGGTTTCATTGATTCTTTGAATTGTTTTATTTGTTTCTAATTGATTGACTTCAGCCTTGAGTTTGATTATTTCCAGCCTTCTACTCCTTTTTCGTGTGTCTGCTTCTTCTTTTTCTAGGGTTTTTAAGTGAGCCATTAAGTTGTTTGAATGCACTGTCTCGAATTTCTTCTTGAAGGCACTTAGTGCTATGAACTTTTCTCTTAGCACTGCCTTCATTGTGTCCCACAAGTTTGGGTATGTTGTGTCTTCATTGTCATTGATTTCTAGAAAGACTTTAATTTCTTTCTTTATTTCTTCCCTGACCCAGCTGTCATTTAGTAACAAGTTGTTCAGTTTCCATGCATGTGTAGGCTTTTTACTATTTCTGTTGTTGTTGAGGTCCTGCTTTATTCCATGGTCATCAGACAGGATACAAGGGATTATTTCAATCTTCTTGTATCTGTTGAGGCTTGCTTTGTGACCAATTATGTGGTCTATTTTGTAGAAGGTTCCATGAGTTGCTGAGAAGAAGGTAAATTCTTTTGTGTTTGGGTGTAGGGTTCTATAAATGTCTGTTAGGTCCATTTGATTCATGTCCTCTCTCAGAGACATTTTTTCTTTGTTTAATTTCTGTTTTATTGACCTGTCCTTTGTTGAGAGTGGGGTGTTGAAGTCTCCCACTGTTAATGTGTGGGTATGTATGTGTCGTTTAAGTTTGATCAATGTTTCTTTTACAAATGTGGGTGCCCTTGTATTTGGGGCATAGATGTTCAGGATTGTGATGTCTTCCTGGTGGAATTTTCCCTTGATGAGTATGAAGTGTCCTTCCACATCTCTTTTGATTAATTTTGGTTAAAAGTCTAATTTATCAGATATTAGAATGGCTACTCCTGCTTGCTTCTTGGGTTCATTTGCTTGGAAAGCCATCTTCCAACCCTTTACCCTCAGGTAATGTCTATCTTTGTGACTTCGGTGTGTTTCTTGTATGTACCAGGTTGCTGGGTTTTTTGTTTACGCATCCATTCTGTTAGTCTGTGTCTTTTCATTGGAGAGTTGAGTCCACTGATGTTTAGAGAGATTAATGACCAGTGGCTGTTAGATCCTTTGATTTTGAGGTTGGGTGCGGTCATAAGGTTATGTACTTGATTGTTGTTTGTTTTACTGTAGTGAGGTTAATTATTTCCTGTGTTTTCTTGAAAGTAGCTAGTTTTCTTGGGTTGTATTTTCCCTTCTAGTGTTTTCTGTAACACTGGATTTGTGTGTAGGTATTGTTGAAATTTGTTTTTTTCTTTGAATATCTTGTTTTCTCCATCTATGAGGACTGAGAGTTTTGCGGGGTATGTCTGTAGCCTGGGCTGACAACTGTATTCTCTTAGGGTCTGCATGATATCTGTCCAGGCCCTTCTGGCTTTCATAGTTTCTGTTGTAAAGTCAGGTGTGATTCTAATGGGTTTGCCATTATATGATACTTGTCCTTTTTCCCTTGCAGCTTTTAGTATTTTTTCACTGTTCTGTATACTCATTGTTTTGATTATTATGTGGCAGGAGGATTTTCTTTTCTGGTCTAATTTATTGGGTGTTCTATAGGCCTCTTGTATTCTTATTGGCCTCTCCTTTCAGTTGGGGAAACTTACTGGCCTTGGAGCAGGGAATATTCTTTGTCCTCTATTCCTATTATTCTTAGGTTTTGTCTTTTTATGTTGTTTTGAATTTCTTGGAAAGTCTGTGTCAGGAATTTTTTAGATTTAACATTGTATTTGACAGATACATCTATTTCTTCCATTGTATCTTCTACACCTGAGATTCTTTCTTCCATTTCTTGTAGGCTATTGGTTATGCTAACCTCTGTAGTTCCTGGTTTCTTCCCTAAGTTCTTTCTCTCCACAATTTCCTCCATTTGTGTTTTCTTTAATTTTTTAAATTCTATCTTCAGATCTTGAGCCATTTTATTGATTTCCTTCACCTGTCTGACTGTATTTTCCTGTTTATCCATCAATTCTTTCATCTGTTTATTTGAAAAAAAACCATGTTTCTTTTATTTCATTCAGTGATTTAAGCATTTCCTTTCTAAAGGCCACAAGCTGTTTGGCTGTAACTTCCTCTATTTCTTTATGGATGGCCATATTCTGTTTGAGTTTATCTTCCTCTAGGTTTTTACGTATTTTATTTGTTTCCTCTGTTATCATCTTCATGAGCATAGTTGTTAGGTCCTCTTCTGGATTTCAGTTATGCTGGGGTGTCCAGGGCTACTTGCCCCTGGATAACTGGGTTATGGAGATGCCATATTATTCTTTCTTTTGTTGGCTGAGCTTTTACGCTGGCCTCTACCCATTGGGCTATCTTAGGTGTTTGGGGTTTAGTTTCTGGTGGTTCCTGGGGATCTTGTGGTGGAGAGAATCCCCTTGGCAGAAAGCTGGTTTTTCTTGAGGGAATTCTTCTCAGCTTTTTGGGTATAGTCACTGGATGGCTGACGTTTGTCAGGAGTTGCAGCTGCTCCCCTCAGGGATAGAGACCTGAGTGGTAACTGTGGTCTTTGTTCATTGAGAGGGTTCTCCTCTCACCCAGGGAAGTCCTGAAGACAGCTGCCCTGCTTCTGGGTTTCTGGCTGTAAATTTAATGATCTGCTGCTGTGACCTGTGTATCCCTTGGTTTGGTCAGTTTTGTTAGGGTTAACTAGTTGCCCCTTGGATCCTTATCTGGGGGTTGATCTTGGGGATTCCTGGCTTTTGTAGGTCTGAGGTTGTAGCTCTGTGTCTCAGTCCCAAGAGGTAGTCTGTGGTGGGTGGGTACTTCTTTCTTGGAAACAGCAGGCTATCTGCTGCACAGCAGGTCCCTGGGTTGGGCCGGTCTGTGGGACCTATTCCAGGGATATGCTGCATGGCCTAAGTCGGTCCGCTTTGCTTAGGTCCCTGTGAGGATTTCTCCTGACAGTGACTCCCAGTCTCTGTTGCCCTGGGGCATACAGTTGGAGAGCTGGCACACAGCATCTGTTTGTGAATGCTGCTGGAGCCCAGTTCAGCGATGGCATCTCAGAGCCATTGGTTTGTGAGTCTTTTTCCAGGGAAGGACTGGATGATTTAAGTCAGTACAGTTTCCTTCCTTCCCTGTGGATTCTTTCGCAGCAGGGACTCCAGGTCTGTGGTATTTTTTCTGTGTGTGTGTCCACCAATCAGCTTGGAAAGGTGATTAGGTCATGCAAGTGTGTGGCTCTAGTCTGGGGAACTAGTGCCTGTACAACCCAGGATCTCTTCCAGGTTCTGGCTGGGTGAACTGTGAGTTGTCCCAACTGATTCCCACAACGTGGGGGTTTCCTCTCACCTGGGAAATATGATCACTGTTGCTTTAGGGCCCAGAGTTCAGTCTCTTGGTCTCTGTACAGGAAATGTTGTCCTGCTCCTCAGAGGCCCTGTTCTCCTGGTGCTGCCATCTTGTCGTCTCTCTGCTCTATTGATTTCTTAAAGTAAACCTTGAATCAAATTTGTTTGGAAGATGTTAGCGCTGCATTATAATATAATATCCTTGAGGATAACTGAAAATGAGATCTTTTGTTTGTTTCTGAAACAGGATCTCACACTGTAGCCTTGGCTGGCCTGGAACTTACTATATAGACGAGGCTGGCTTTGAACTCAGAGATCCAACTAAATTTCAGCTTTCTGAATGGTAGGATTAAGGGTGTGTGCCACCATCCCAGGCCCTAGAAATTGGAATCTTAATATGAGTTTTTCATGGAAATCAAGAGATGCTGAAAGAATAATAAACCTCACAGAAGGAGCTGAGTAAGTGTTCTGGAATCAAGGGTCTTTAAGTGATCTCAGCCATGGAAATTCACAACGCTGTACCAATTCTGTAGCTGAGACTCAGCTACAGTTGCAGATTTTGGATCTTTGCTCCATGACTGGCTTATCTTTCCTTCTCATTTGAAGCTCTGGGGAGGTATGATGCCTGCTGAGCTACTACACACTTTATTGCCTAGAGGTCTTCACGGTGTTACTATATGAGTTAGCAATCTTCACACAAGGTGCTAACATGTTGGATTAGTTACTTTTCTTATCACTGTGAGAAAATGAGTTGTGGAAACAACATGGGAAGGATTGGTTTATTTCTGTTCATCCTTTTGAGGGTTACAGAGTCCTCCATAGTGGGGAAGGCATGTTGGGGTTCTTGGAGGCAGCAGGACTCTGAGGCTGCTTCCTTTCTCCTATGGATTAGGAAAGAACACGTCTGATACACCCTCAACCACTCATTTATTGCAACTTAATGGATACCACCTCTTAAAGGTTCCAACATACTTCCCTGATAGATCTCACAGTGAGGGACCAATTTTAAACACGTGCTTGTGAAGGACAGCTTGCACGTAAAACCATAACACATGTGTTGGCTTATATTGGATTGGGAGTAGTAATAAAATGCAGAGTATTGTGGCACCACACAGTCTGATCTCTGCTTTCTTCATTAGGGACAATATGAGAACCTTCCTCCTGGGAAGGGTTTGTAAGTTATCTGAAACCTGGGAAGTGGGATTACTGTTAGCATTGTTTTGGGTCTTACCTTGAGAAAGTAGTTGAATTGGCAGTGTTTTACTGTATGGAGGGAGAGAACTATGGAAGATGCAGAACATTAATGCATCAGTAACAGGCAGATGGAGGCCCAAGAAGAAACTGTTTTGAGGTACCTGGGTGGAAAGGAGAGTACTGTCATGGGACCTGAGCTGTGGAAATTAGAAAGGAGGAAGAGGTCCCGTATACAGTGGATAGTATAGAGTTTAGTGGATAGACCATGAAAATTGATCACTGGTTTTGGAATACCATTGTAGCCTTAGGGATAGCAGTCTGTATTTCATGATGGAAATAAAACCCAGCTGGCAGGAGTTGAAAGAATGAGTGGAGGTTCCAAGTAGAGAGGATGTGGCAGAGAGGTCATGCTTGAGGAACATAGAAAGATTGTCTTTAGAAGGTTAAGGGGAAAAAACATCTCTGTTTTTAATGGCCAATATTTGGTTACATTTTAGCTGAGGTCCAGATTCTGATATCAGGGTAGATGGAAATCCCACATAATCAAGGGTTTTGAAAATAATGTGACAGCAGTTGTATTAGTTCTGCATCAGTCTTCATTCAGTTTGTAAGTAAAACTGAAGTGATGTTTAAATTGATATAAGACTATGATTTTAGGTAAAGGTAAATTAGTTACTCAATACCAACTTTAATACAATACTGACAGGGACAATGGTTTATCACACGGAGGCACAGAACTTTGTGATAAAAGTGAGTAAATTGTGGGGACGGTGTGTTCTCAAAGGATGAGGTAAACTTCAAGAAGAAATTGCTAAAGATACTTAGTTTGAGGGCTGATGAGTTAAAGACCAGTGGCAGTCTTTGCAGAACACAGGTAGTAGGTCCTGGAGAGGAGAAATAGACCATGGGAGGCAGGCTGGTGTGGACATGGATCACATTGGAATAGCAGAGTGGATAGCTGACTTTGACTACATCTAATGGCCTCTCATTTTCTTCACAAAATAAACTCACCAAGCTTAAAAAGCTTAACATGAATGAAGACGAAGTGGATGATCCTTTTAGAATAACTGAAACAGGTTGACTGAAGATTTCTGAACATAAAGTAGGTGGCACTGAGAAAGACCAGGTGATGAATTCATGGCAGTGATCTTTTACCACATTGACTGTTAGGGTAGTAGCATGGAAAGTGGACTGTGATACTGATGAAAGGCCATGGCTTTGCTGGTAAGGGTGGTGGAAAGATTGGCTTATAAAGGGAATCAAGGGCAATTGAGGCCTTTTAAGAGATTCTCGGGTAAGTTTGTCCTGGAAGAAGAAAAAAAAATCCCAAGGAAAGATTCAGAGAATTAGATAAACTGTAAAAGTGAAGTCTTCAGATAGTGTGTTCTATAAGAAGACAACAGGCATTTCTGCTGCAATGCCACAAATGCATTGTGGAGAAAACCTTGTTTTCCATACAACTGTGCATTAGAAATAACAGGACCCTGGGAGGGTGAAGCTGGGGTAATTACTTAGGAGTGTGGAACTTTGTAACAACACAGCTGTCAGAGTTCTAAAGATCTGCAAGCCTAGGTCCGTCCCCACTGGTGTTTGTGCTAGCATTGCACATGTCTGACTCTGCAGCCTTAGATTATTCGTGAAGGTGTGTTCTTGACACCTACTTAATTGAAATGAAAAGCCTCTTTAAAAACAAAACAACCCAAAACCCGAGACAGGAAATACACATGTTAGAATGTTAGAATGGCTAAATTTTAACCATAACCTGAGAGTGTGCCAGATGTTGGTGTGGCTACCTAACAACAAAACCTCCAATTATTGTTGGTGGAGATGCACAATGATATAGCCACTTTGGAGATGGTTGGCTGTACTAACACAGCAAACTATATGTTTATCCTACTTCCCTTTAGCAGTATACCCAAATATTTACCTAGCTCATCTGAATACCTAAACCTTCTCTGCTGGTCAGTGTTTGCACCAAATTTACTGATGATCTTTAAAGTGGTAGCAACCAAGATATCTTTCAGTAATTAGTGACAGATGGGCTCAAGAGACCCAAGAAGTTTGATGTAATGGAATATGATCAATGACTAATGAAGTGAGCCATTAGGTCATGCAGACATGTCGAATTTGAACTCTGTATTCCTAAGTGAAGTCAACCTGTCTAAAAGGACTAAGTAGAAAGGTTAAAAGAGGAGAGGTAGTGAAAAAGTGTGGTTGTCCTAGGAATGGGATCAAATAGACTAAGCATAGAGGGTATTTTCAGACAGTAAAATATTTTGTGTGCTTGTGGTACTGTAGTTGTGGATACATGGCATTGAGTCTTAGGCAAACCATAGAACTTTATAATACCGAGAACTGTAACAAACACAAATTTTAAAAATCATTTAGGAGACAGGCAAAAAATCCAGGGTAGAATGCAGAATGTGATTTTTATTTTTTAAGTAGCATTTCAATGCATTCTGGCTAAATGGCTTACTGCTGTGCTATTTTCCTAGCCTGTTTTAATTTTTTTGAGACAGGGTCTATATAAGTTGCCTATGTAGTCTTTGGTTTTGCAAGCTGCCTCCTTCAGTACACTAAGTAGCTAGGTGACAGGTCAACATTACCAGGCCCAGCTTCACAATATAATCTAGGAACTTTAAACCCTTTCTCGTTTCCTTTGTCCTCTCCACTCACCTTTCTCCTTTGTACTTTTTGATGGGACAGCAGCTCTGAAACTGTGATTCACAACCCCTTTGGGGGTCAAATGAGTCTTTCACAGGAGTCACATATTAGATTACCTGTATATTTATATTATGATTCATAAATGTTACAGAAATACAGCTATGAAAAAGCAATGAAATAATTTTATGGTTGGGGTTCAACACAACATGAGGAACTCTGTTAAAGGGTCTCAGAATTAGGAAGGTTGAGAACCACTGTGATAGGGACGCATGTAGCCCAGGCTGTCCTTGAAGTCACTATGTGTAGCTGAAAGCAACTTTGAATTCCTAATTTTCTGCTTCTAATTCCCAGGTGCTGAGATTGTAGATGTAAACCTCTACCCAACTTGATAAAATAATCTTCATTGCATAACATATTTGAAATATCCTCAGGGAAGGGGAGAAATATTGACCTCAGTAACTTTTGAATTAATGATGTCTAAGAAAAGCAAACTATATTTTGAACTCTAGTTGATAAAAGTCATATCCTATGGAATTGTGGGCTAATTTTCTAATGCCAGTTCTGATTCTGCTAACTTCCCAAACTGCTGGACATATGTGCTGGAAGTGAATGGGTGAATCTGTACTCACATAGGAAACCTTCTTAACACCTCTAACCTGTGTCCCTTGCCTTGTTGCCCTAATGGCTTAACATAGTGGCATACTGTGCACTTTAGGGATATACTTCTGTTAAAATATCAGATCTTTCTGTTTAAGGGCTTTCCATATTGCTAAGCTTTTAACATTTGTCAGAGTATTGAGAAAAGCTGTGTTATAGACCAAGTGACATGTTGATTCTCCTAGCATCATTCCCATATTTAAATGCAAGTGAGCTAAGTCATATTTAAGGAATATATTCTGTTGTAGGACAGGCCTGGTTAGGATTTAGTATTTCTGAGGTGGAATTGTTGCAGGTAGTTGCAAAAATCTAGACTGTGGGTCTAAGATCGAGTGCTTAAAGTGGGAGTAAAAAGCCCATGATTGGGGTGTCACCACAACCTGAGGAACTGTATTAAAGGGTCATAGTTGTGTAAAGGTTGAACTGACCTAGAGCATTGTATGTGTTAGGCAATGCTCTACCACTGAGCTACAACTTCATCCCCTCTGTGACTTTTAAATTTAATGATGAATCAAGTCATTTACATTTTCACATTTACAGAGCTTTCTAAAATGTTTTACAAGAACGTAATTAACAAAGGCTCTTAATATATTTAAGAGTGTTACAAATTTTTGGATATTTTGTGTAATGAAAACATGTATAGGATTTTAATTTGCATGGATTTAGCATGAGTTTACCAATTTGGAACAAATTTAGGCAAATGCAAGTGTGTGTGTGTGTGTATGTTTGTGTGTGTGTGTATGTGTGTAAGTGTGCGTGGACGAGTGTCTCGAGGGACAGAGTGATGGCCAATGTTGAATCCTTGAGTGTGTGGGAGAGGCTCTGCACTGTATATGTCGCAGGCGCTAGTGATGATCGCAGCGCAATTTCTGGCATTAACTGCCTTAACTCCTCAATTAGACCCACAGAGCAGGAACTTCAATATCCCAAGTGCCCCTCTGTTTCCCAAAGTGGGTATATGGGTGGGAGGAGGTTCGATGCCTGGCTTTTGTTTTAGAAGGACCCAGGATCTGGGGAACTACAGAGTCTCAAGGTTGCACTCACTTACAGGCAGGTCACTTGGCAGAGATCAGGGTAACCGGGATCTCTGCTCTCTGGTTTGGCCCTGCTTCTTTGATGTGCTCCGCCAGCTCCATGCTGCTGTCACTGCCAGGTTATGAGGTCTTGCTGCAGCGTCAGTGATTGCGATCCTGTGGAGCTAGTATGGCGTCTAGCAGACTAGGGCTCTGGGAGGATGGTGCAGCTTGCCACGCGGCTGGGACTCCGAGACAGGTACTGTTGTCATTTGCGGCTAAAGGGCTTGGAGCTCCTACTCAGCAGCTGCAGACCCCAGGCAGTTAGTTCTGTGCTGAGAAAGATGAGTCCGCTGTGCTGAGGATGAAGGAGGTCGTTGTTTTCCTGGGTTAGAGGTCCTTCCACTCACCAACTCAGACGGTTAGCTCTTCCACAGCTCAGAAACTGTGTGTGCTAGTTGCCATCTTGGCTCCGCCCTCACCCAAACTGTGTAGCCCAGGCTGGCCTCGAACTCGTGATCCTCCTGCCTCTGCCTCCTTCAGCAAATCCTACTGGTGTGCGCCACCACAAATGGCCAGTTTTGTCTTACTAGCTGACTTCATTGGCTCTCTGTGGTCTTAGGGCTGAGTCTTGCTTTTTTCTTTATAAAAATGTTTTCATGGTAAACTTGTGAAATGGCTCATTGCAAGTCAAAGAAATTGAGTTCAGTGCTTAGAACCCACAGTAGAAGGGAAGAACTGAGTCCAGGGTGTTGTCCTCTGATACATACTCGCCTTTTCGTTGTTGTTATTGTTGGTGTTTTTCCTGCATGTATGCCTGTGTGATGTTGACAGATCTTGGATTTGCAGATAGTTGTGAGCTGCCATGTGGTTGATGGAAATTGAAAACTCTTCCTCTGGAAGAACAGTCAATGGGAGGGAGGAGAAGATTGGGAGGGAGTAAGGGAGGGGACTACAGCTGGGACATAAAGTGAAAAAAAGCTGTAATTAATATAAAAATAATTTTTGAAAAAAAAGAAAGGTTAAAAGCTTTACTCATCAGGGCCTCTATAATATTACCAGTAGTATTGTGGTATCTCATTTCTTAAGAGAAAAATACGGAGCTGTACTTCTCAATAGACTGTTATTGACTCAAGAATTATGGAACAAGCCAGGCACAGTGCCACTACCTGTAATCCCAGCACTGGAGGTGGCAGCGGCAAGTGGATCTCTGGGTTTGAGGCCAGCCTGGTCTACAAAGTGAATCCAGGACAGCCAAGGCTCCAAAGAGAAACCCTGTCTTAAAACAAAACAAAA
This sequence comes from Meriones unguiculatus, assembly GCF_030254825.1. NCBI lineage: Eukaryota > Metazoa > Chordata > Mammalia > Rodentia > Muridae > Meriones > Meriones unguiculatus. The sequence goes on along the minus strand of NC_083369.1, from coordinate 157,533,573 downwards.
CAAAACAAAACATAAAAAACAAAAAACAAAAAAAAAATAAACAGAAACAACCAAACCAAAAATTTGTGGATTAATCTTTATTCACAAATGATAAGAATATATCAAATAACAGAATTATAAATTCTTGATGAGATTTGCGTATTAATGTAGTTTATTTAATAGTATGCCATCATACAAATATCCCCAGTTTAAAAAGTTGTCTGTTTTGCAAAAGAATGTATAAGAATGTTACAAATTAAATACAGATTTAGATCCGATACAATTAAGATCATTTTCTCATGTGCTTCCAATCCAGAATAGCTGAAAATTATAGCCTTAAATTTCTCTAGTTTATGAAATAGAGAGATGATTCATTAGTTCCTGTAGCGGATTTGGGTTCGATATCCAGCACTGACAAGACAACCTCACAATGGCCTATAATAACTGCAGTTCCAAGGGATCAAACATGTTCTTCTGATCTTTAGGCAACAGGCACAGAGGTGGTATACATACATGCAGGCATTCATTCACTCACACATGAAAAGAATCTTTTTAAAATATCTTTAAAAAATTAACAGCCACTGCCCATACTCATTGTGGTCAGAGTCTGAATTTTTTATTATTAATTACAGTTTATTAATTTGTATCCCAGCTGTAGCCTCCTCATTCATCCCCTACCAATTCCACTCTCTCTCCTTCAACTCTTCTCATAGCCCTCCCCACGTCCACTGATAGAAGAAGTCCTCCTCCCCTTCCATCTGACTGTAGCCTATCAGGTTTCATCAGGAGTGGCTGCAATGTCTTCCTCTGTGGCCTGGTAAAGCGACTCCAGAGCCAGCCACTGATTTCATGTCAGAGACATTTCCTTTTCCCATTATTAGGGAACTCACTTGGAGACTGAGTTTCCATGGGCTAAATCTGTGCAGGGGTACTAGGTTATCTCCATGCCTGGTCTTTAGTTGGAGTATCATTCTCAGAATTGACTCCTTTGCCCAGATTTTTTGGTTATGTTGCTCTCCTTGTGGCGCTCCTGTCCTCTCCAGGTCTTTCTCTCTCCCCCTTCCTTCATTAGACTCCCTGGATTCTGCCCAAAGTTTGGCTATGAGTCTCAGCATCTGCCTCGATGCCCTGCAGGGTAAAGGCAGAGGTCCTCTGTAGTAGGCTCTTGTCCTGTTCCTTTTTTTCTCCCTTTCCGATTTCTATCCTGTTGGCTTTTCTGAGAAAGTTTTGACCATCTTAATCAGGGACGACCTTCCTTAGCTTCTGACCTTTTTTTCTTGAAAACTTTTTTAGATGAGAGTTTTCTGTGTAGCCCTGGCTTTCCTGGAACTTACTCTGTAGACCAGGTTAGCCTCTAACTCACGGAGATCTGCCTGCCTCTGCCTCCCCAGTGCTGGGATTAAATGTTTGTGCCATAAACACCTGGCTAGATTCTGAACTCTTAATACAACCAAGAGATAGTGCAAAGTGTTTTTTGTCTAGCTACCAATGCCTGGCTAGATTCTGAACTCTTAATACAACCAAGAGATAGTGCGAAGAGTTTTTTTTTTTTTTTTTTTTTTTTTTTTTTTTTTTTGCTAGCTGCAGTTATTTTGCACATTCAATTCATTGTAATATTAAATGTTTTGTCACTTCTTCAGTTACTTGAAATGATGAGAACAGAAATTAAATTTCACCTAAGAGTCTTATTTTCTTGAATTGTTTAAGATTTTCACTAGAAAATCACATCTGTCCTTTGTTTTTCCCATTTCACATGTAGATCATTGTAAAACTCTCAATGTTGAAGCATCTGTTCAAGCCACGCATCTGATACCAGCAGCCTGTGGGATTTATTATTTTGAAGTAAAGATTGTCAGGAAAGGAAGAGACAGGTAAGTATAAATTTTGGTTGCCCTAATCATTTTTTATTCCTGGATAATTATGTTTGAAATGATTCATAAATGTATATGATATAATTAGAAAGTTGTAATCTTGAAAATGTTGGTTTTGGAAAAAAAGGCTCTAAATGTTACAGTACAAAAGATTGGTTCTTTTAAGTACTGGTTGAATTAAAGCTTGAGCTCATGGTTGTTACAGTCTTTCTGGCAGGGTCTTTATTAAAACTGAGAGTTGAGGGTTAAGCAATGGAGTGGCTCATTTTTTTCTGAATTCTGTGGAGAAGCTGGATCTTCTAAAACTTGCTTACCCAGAGCCAGTACGTGGCTTGTGTGTATTTTAAATTGCTTGGGGTTCAGGATCTGAGGTATTGCTTGGAAGGTGGATTGCTTCTAAGTTCTTGATTGAGAGCTTTCTAGGAGGTTTGTATTTTTTATGGAAGCTTCAGAGTACAAACAATTGTTGATTGTAGAACCAACTTTGGTTTATTGCTCATTCTAAGAATTGATGTGCTGTGATATGTATGTACATCAGAATCACTTGTGTGACTATTAAATTATGTTCTTGATCTGAACCAAAATATTCAGTAGGAAGGCTTTGGTAATGGTGTAGGCATTTTGAGAAAGGTCCATGAGGAATTTTGGTGCATATCCCTATTTAAGAACTAATTCTCTAAAGTCATATTATTTTTTAATTCTTCATTGGGATATAAGAGTCATTAAAAAAAAAAAAAAAAACAACATAGGATCATTTGTCCAGCCATCAAGATTATTGCACACTTCAGGTAAGTTAACCTGCATTTGAATGCCTCTTGTTGATCTTTCTGTGTTTAATTGACAAAAGTAAGTGTCCAATACATTTTTCTTCTCTTTACTAGATTTATACTCTGCCAATAGTACCAAAAATAGAAGTGGGAAAGCTTGGGCTACTTCTAACACTTCTGAACTGCCTGTTTTGCCAAGGTGATCAAACCAAACTTAAAACCAGAGTTATGACTAGGAATTTTGAACACTTTCTAAAAGTATTTATTGGCCCTTTGTATTATTTTAGAACTCTGTTCAGTTGTATAGCACAGTTGTTGTATCACTTTATTAATATTTACTATTTATTTATCCTTTAGTAAAGCTGCTGTTAGTCCCAAACAGCTTTTTAACCAAAATCACCTCACGGAGACTTTGATTTATTTTGTTAACCTAGAACACAATGCTGGGCAATAGTTACTCCATCCTAAACCTCCAAGCCCGCATAGTTCCTACCATTCAGATTTCACCCATTATATTTGCTTTTAGTGATATCTTAGGTCCAGTTCATTTCTGCACATGGTTTCCAAGACCTCTCCTCCAGCCTCTCTGTCCCAGCTTCTGCTCCTGCCACTTCTCCTCCTCCTCTCCTTTGGCTCCTCCCTTCTCCCTCCTACTCCTTCCTCTCCTCCCACTCTGAACCAGGATGTCCACCCTATCCTCTACATGGCCCAGCATTGTGGCTGGTTGTTTTAATTGACAAATTGGAGAACAAATGGTGCCATGTTTACACAAACTTGATATAGGTGATACTTAGAATAAACATCACAATGCAATGTTGGGATTGAACCCAGGTAGTTGGGGGAGAGAAATCAGCATTTGAATGAACAAGGGTAAGGTTCCAAAAGAACATTATACCAACATTTTGCACTTTAAGTCCAATAAAAGGCTCCTTCTCTTTCAATACAATAATAATTATGAAATTATGAAAACTCTTAGGTAAAATCTGCATGTGAAATATCCAGTCTCTGTGTATTTAGCAACTCAGGAGAAAGTCATGTCCTAATTCCATCATGATGTCATGATACCATTATGGTATCATAATATGATAGTGATGTCATAATTCCATAGTGATGACATAATCCCTTTAAGAATTCATATTCTATTATGATGCCATATTTCTATTCTGATATGATTATTCCATTATGATGATATAACATAATTCCATAGTGAAGTCATAATCCTTTTATGAAATCATAATACCATTGTACAGTTTCATAATTCCATAAAAATGTCATAATTCCTTTCTGATGCCAAAATTCCATTGTGATGTCATTATTCCATTATGACGTCATAATCCCATTATGCTGTCCTAATTCCTAGATGTCATAATACCACAAAGAAATAATGGAATTGTGAAGTCATAATAGACTTGTGATATCATAGAATCCATAAGGTTATCATGCGAGAATACAGATGTCATAATATCATTATAATGAAATGATAACTTCATAACTCCATTGTGAAGACATCCCATTATGATGTCAAAATTCCATTCATATGTCATAATACCATTATGATGTCGTAATTCCCTTATGATATCATACTACCATTATAGTTTCATAATTCCATAATGAATACATAGTAACATTTTGATGTCAAAATTCCATTGTAATGTCATACTTCCATTAAGATGTCATAATTCTATTATGAAGTTATAATTCCACTGTGATAATGTTACTCTATTATGATGTTATAATTCTAATATAAAGTCATACCTCTTGATGTCATAATTCCATATGATATCAAAATAGCATGACGATGTCATAATATGATTACAGTGTCATAAGTCGATTATGATGTCATTATTCCATTATGAATTTATATTTATACTGTGATGTCAAAATTCCTTTTAGATATCATAACATCATGATGTCATCTTTCCATTGTGATGTACCAGTGTGCTGTAATAATTCCATTGTGATGTCATAATTTCAAGGTGATGTCATAATACCATGAAGAAATAATGCAACAGTGATGTCACAATATCCTTGTGATATCATGGACACCATATGGTTATAATGGGAGAATAAAGATGTCATAGAATCATTATAATGAAATGATAACTTTAGGATGTCATAATTTATTGTGATGTCATATGATCATTGTGATGTCATAATTGCATTATAATGTCATAATTCTACTTTGAGGTCAGAGAATCCATCAGGATGTCATAACTGTACTGGGATGTCATATCCTAATTCCATCATGATCTCCTAATATCATTATGAAAACATAATACCATAGTGATGTGATAATACCATTGTTCTGTCATAATACCATTATGATGTCTTAATACCATTGTGATGTTATAATCCCTTTATGGAATCATAATACCATAGTAATTTCATAATTCCATTATGCTGTCATAACTCTGTTATGATGTCATAATACCATGAAGAATCATAGAATTGTGATGTCATAGTATCCTTGTGATATCAAAGAATCCATAAGGTTATCATGAGAGAAGAAAGATGTCAATAACTTTATAGTGTCCTAATTCCATTATAATGCCATAATACCATTATGATGTCACATAAACATTATTATGTCATAATTGAATTGTGATGATATTTTACTCTTCTAATGTCATAATATAATTAGGAAAACAGAATACCATAATGACGATATAATACCGCTGGGATATCATGAGAAAATTAAGATGTCAAAAGACCATTTTGATGTCATAATTGCATTGTGCTGTCACAACACGATTATGACAAAATAATTCCATAGTGATGTCATAACACCATTGTAGTGTCATAGAATCCATTAGGATATCTTGAGAAAAGAAGAATTGCATAATACCATTATAAGGAAATTTTAACATTACAATGTCTTAATACCAATGTGAGGTGATAATAGCATTATGATGTCCTAATTTCATTATGATGGGATAACTACATTGAGATTTCATGATTACATCATGATGTTAAATACAATTATGATGTCATTATTCCATTATGATATCATAGGACCATTATGGTGTCATATGTCCATAATGAATATATCATAATTGTGATGTCAAAATTCCATTTTAATGTCATAATTCAATTGTGATATCAAAATAGGCCATAGTGATCTCACAATAGTACCATTATGATGTACAATTGTGCTATCACAATTCTACCATTTGATGTCAGATTTTAATTGTAATGTCATAATTCTCTAGTGATGGTACAATGGAAACACTGTGATGTCACAATGAAATTGTGATGTCACAATGAAATTGTGATGTCCTACTAGTAATATTGTTATGTCACAATACCATTGTGATGCCTTGTTACTTCACTTTTGATGTCATAATAAATTGTGATTTCATAATCGTATCATTATGACATCACAATACGAGTGTTAGATTGTTAATTTACTTGCTGTGTCACCATAGTAGCATTGTGATGTCACAATATATTTGTGATATTCTAATAGTACCATTGGGATGTGATAATGCCATTGTGATCAGAGAATAGTACATAGTGATATCGTAGTACAAATGTCACATCACAATAGTACCATTGTGATGTCACAATTCAATTGTAATGTCAAACTTATCTAGTGTTTTCACAATCGAACTTTTCTGATGTCACAAAATGATTGTGATGCCCTACCAGAACACTTGTGATGTCATAATTAAATTGTAACTTAATAATTCCCTTCTGATGGCCCAATAAAAACATTGTGATCTCACAATACATTAGTGATGTCCTACTGGTACCATTGTGATGTCAGAATTCCATTGTGATGTCAGAATTCCCTTGTGATGTCACAGTAGCATTGTGAACTCACAATGTCTTTGTGATATCATAACAGTACCATAGCAATGTCGTTATGCCATTGTGAGTAGGGAATAGTACAAATGCGATGTCCCAGAACAATTATGATGTCACAATAGCACCATTGAGATATACCAATTGAACGGTAATGTCATAATTCTCTAGTGAATTCTCGATTGAAAAATTGTGATGTAACAATACAATTGTGATGTCCTATTAGTACCATTGTGATATCAAATTTCCATTGTGATGGCTTGTTAGTAGCATTGTGATTTCATAATTAAATTTTGATGTAAATAGTACGATATAATTGTGGTGTTCTTCTACTACCATTGTGATGTCATAATTTCCTTGCAATGTCAAAATAGTAGCATTGTGATATCAGAATGTCTTTGTGATATCCTAATAGTACCATTGTGATGTCATAATGATATTGTGACTAGAGAATAGTACCTAACCTACCATTTATAGTACAAACTACAATTATGATGTCACAAGAGTACCATTGTGATGTCACAGTTCAATTGAAATGTCATAATTCTCGAATGATGTCTAGTACCATTGTGATGTCATAATATCCTTGTCATGGCACAATAGTAGCTTTGGATAGTCACAATGTATTTGTGATATCCTAATAGTACCATTGTGAAGGCATAATGCCATTTTGACTAGATAATAGTACCATTGTGAGGTCATAGCTCAATTGTGATGTCACAATAGTACCATTGTTATGTCTCAAGTCAGTGGTAATGTCATAATACTCTCTTAATTACACAATCTTGTGATATAATACTAGTATCATTGTGATATCATAATATACTTGCGATGTCACAATAGTTTAATGTCACAATGTCTTTCTGATGTCCGAATTGTATCATTTTGAAGTCATAATGCCATTGTAACTAGAGCATAGTAACATTGCAATTTCAAAGTACAATTATGTGGTAACAATTGTACCATAGTGATGTTATACTTCTCTAGTGATGTCATGATTGAACCATGTTGATGTCATAATTAGATTGTAATGTCCTACTAGTACCATTGTTATGTCATAGTACAATTATGATATCACAATAGTAGCATTGTGATGTCACAATGTGTTTGTGATATCCTCATGGTACCGTTGTGATGTCAAAATGCCACTGTGACTAGACAATAGTTCCATTGAGATGTCATAGTACAATTTTGATCAATTGTAGCATTCTGAGGTCACAAGTCAACTGTAATGTCATAATTCTCTAGTGATGTCAAAATCATACCATTGTGAAGTCCCAATAAGATTGTGATATCCTACTAGTACCGTTTTCATGTCATAATACACTTGTGATGCCACAATTGTAAAATTATTATGTCACAATGTCTTTGTGATATCTTACTAGTACCATTGAGATGTCATAATGCTATAGTACCAACGTGATGTCATAGTACAATTGTGAAATCACAATAGTACAATTCAATTGAAATATCATAATACTATGGTTGTGATGTCCTTCTAGTACCATTGTGATTTCATAGTATAATTGTGTTGTCAGGTTAGTACCATGTGATGTCACAATGGTTCCATTGTGATGACACAATTCAACTGAAATGTCATAATTCTCTAGTGATTTCACAATATGATTGTGATGTCCTCCTAGTACCTTTGTGATCTAAGAATATCCTTGTGATATCACAATAGTAGCTTTGTATAGTCACAATGTCTTTTTGATGTCCTAATAGTACTATTGACATGTCATAATGCCATTGTGATTAGATAATAGTACCATTGTGATGTCATAGTACAATTTTCTTGTCACAAGTGTATCTTTATGATGTCACAAGTCAATTGAAATGTCATAATTCTCTAGTGATGTCATAATATGATTATGATGTCATATTAGTAGCTTTGTGTAGTCACAATGTCTTTGTGATGTCCTAATAATACCATTGTGATATCATAATGACATTATGACAAGAGAATAGTACCATTGTGATGTCATAGTAGAATTGATACCACAATATAGTACCTTTGTTATGTCTCAAGTCACTGTGAATGTCAAAATTTTGATGTCACAATACAATTATGATGTCCTACCAGTATCATTGTGATGTCATAAAATCCATGTGATGTCAGAATAGTAGAATTGTGATGTCACAATGTCTTTGAGATACCCTATTAGTACCATTGTGATGTCATAATGCCGTTGTGACTAGAGAATAGTGCAATTGTGATGTCATTATACATTTTTGGGGCCACAAGAGTACCATTGTGATGTCACAATTAAATTGGAATGTCATAATTCTCTAGTGATATGACAATCAAAAATGACATGTTACAATACGATTGTGATGTCCAACCTCAAAGAAGCTTCAACTATTGAAAGTGCAATTTTGAACTCTGCAGGAAAAAAATTCAACCACACCAAGTGAATCATCATCCATTACAGGCAAAATTTCAGCAATGGCTCAGGAAAGTTCATGCTTTGCAGGTGAAATTTCAACCATATCAGGCAAAACTTCACCCTTCACAGGTAAAAGGTCAACCACCTGAAGGTGACATTTCAACCATCGCAAGAGAGACCTCAAACATCACAGGTGACATTTCAGTCATCTCCCTTTAATGTTCAACCATCACAATCGATTATTCAGCCTACATAGTTGTGCTTTCAAACTTAGAGGAAAAACTTCAACCATCACAATGGAAACTTCTACCATTGCAGGTGAAATTTCAGCCACCTCAAAGGTAACTTCAACTATCAAGGGTGCAAAAATTACCTTTGCAAGAAATCTTTAACCATCCAAGGTGAAACTTGAACTGGTAAAGGGAAAATTTCAGCTATGGCACAAGAAAATTCAGTCTTTGCAGGCCAAAATTCAACAATTTGAGGTCAAATTTGAATCTTTACATGAAAAAGGTCATACATTTCGGGTGAAAATTCAACCATCGCAAGAGAGACTTTAAACATCACAGGCAACATTTCAGTCACATCACAGTAAAATCCAAATATGACAGGCGATAAGAAAGGAAAGCCACAATTGAATAATTTTGAGCTTCGTAGAGAATTATGACATTACAATTGACATGTGACATCACAATGGTACTATTGGTATATCACAAACATATTGTGACATCACAATGCTACAATTGTGACATTGCAAGGGAATTATGACATCACAAATACCAGTAGGACACAACAATCTCATTGTGATATCACACTGGTTTTATTGTGACATCCCTGGAGAATTATGACATTACAATTGAATGGTTCCTTCAAAATAGTAACCATGACATCATAATTGTATTATGATATTACAGTGTACTATTCTCTATTCACAATGGCATTCTGATATGAGAAAGGTACTATTGGGATGAATGATTGTGACATTCCTAGGGAAATATGACATTTCAATTGACTTGTGACATGAAAATGGTAGTATTGTGACATCACAATAGTACTTTGATACCACAATGATACTATTCCCTAGTCAGAATGGTATTATGACATCACAGTGGTACTATTAGGATAACAAAAACACATTGTGATGACACAATGCTAAAATTGTGATATCGGAAGTGTATTATGACATCACAATGTTACTAGTAGGACCTCAGAAGGGTATAGTGACTTCACAATGGTTCGAATGTGACTTTACTACAAAATTATGACTTTACAATTGAATTGCGATATCACAATGGTATGATTGTGACATCGCAATTTTACTATGACATCACAATGGTACTATTCTGTAATCAGAATGGCATTATGACTTCAAATGGTACAATTCTGATATCACAAAATATTGTGACATTACAGTGCTGCTATTGTGACATCGCAAGGGAATTACGATATCACAAAGGTAAGAGTAGAATATCAGAATCGTATTATGAACTCACAATTGAGTAATTTTGAGCTTAGTAGAGAAGTAGGACATTACAATTGACTTGTGACGTCACAAGATTACAATTGGTAAATCACAAACACATTTTGACATCAGAATAAGGTATTTATGACATCACAACTATACCAAAAGGACATCACAATCACATTGTGACATCAAACTGGTTTTGTTGTGAAATCAATGGAGAATTATGACATTACAATTGAATGGTTACATCACAATAGTAGCCATGACATTATAATTGTGTTATGATGTTAAAATGTACTATTCTCTATTCACAATGGAATTCTGATATGAGAAAGGTACTATTGGGACCACAATGGAGTGATTGTGACATTTCTAGGGAATTATGACATTTCAATTGCCTTGTGACATGAAAATGGTAGTATTGTGACATCAAAATTGTACTTTGATATCACAGTGGTACTATTCTGTAGTCATAATGGCATTGTGATATCACAATGATACTATTGGGATAACAAAAACATAATTGTGACATCACAATGGTTCTAGTAGGATATCACAATCTCATTGTGACATCACACTGGTTTTATTGTAACATCCCTGGAGAATTATGACATTACAATTGAATGGTTACTTCACAATAGGACTGTTTACAATTGTATTGTGATATCACAATGTACAATTGTCTAGTCATAATGGCATTACGACATCCCAATGGCACTACTAGGATGTCACAAAGGTATTGGGACATCACAATGCTACTATTGGGACATCACAATTGTATTATGACATGACAGTGGTACAAGTAGGTCATCACGATCTATTGTGAAAGCACAATTTTGTGTTTGTGACAATACTAGAGAATTATGACATTACCATTGACTTGAGACATCACGATGGTACTATTATGACATCACAATGCTACTACTATGACATCGGAAGGGTTTTATGAAATAACAGTGGTACTAAGATGACATCACAATCCCAACGTGATAAATGGATCGATTTTGACATCACTAGAATATTATGACATTACATTTTAAATGTGACATCATAATCATAGTGTTGTGATATCACAAATGTACTATGACATCACAATGTTACTATGCTCTAATCACAATGACATTATGACTTCACAATGGTACAATTGAGACATCACAAAGATACTGTGACTTCACAAAGGTACTATGGAGACATCGCAAGTGTATTTTGACATCACAATGGTACTAGTAGGACATCACAATCACATTGTGACATCACAATGGTATGTTTGTGACATCACTAGAGAATTATGATATTTCAATTGAATTGTTACATCACGATGATACTATTGTGACTTCACAATTGTACTATGACATCACAATGGAACTATTCTCTAGTGACAATTGCATGACAACACAATCGTACTATTAGGATATCACAAAGATATTGTGACCTCAGGATGCTACTATTGGGACATCACAAGTGTATTATGACATAAAAATGGTACTATTAGGACATCACGTTCATATTGTGACATCATAATGGTGTGATTGTGACATCCCTAGATAATTATGACATTACAATCTTATTGAGACATCACAATGGTACTACTGTGACATCAAAATTGTCCTATGACATAACAATTGTCCTAATTTCTAGTCACAATGTTATTATGACATCACAATGGTACTATTAGTACAAAACAAAGACATTTTGACATCGCAATATTAGTATTGTGACATCATAAGTGTATTATTACATAACAATGGTACTAGCAGGACATCACAATCGAATTGTGACATCACAATGTTTAGATTGTTATGACATTATCATTGATCTCTGACATCACAATGGTGTTATTATGACATTACAATTTTATTGCAATATCAAAATGGTATGATTGTGACATCACTATTATACTATGACAACATAGTGGTACTGTTCTGTAGTCAGAATGGCATTATGATTTCAAATGGTACAATTCGGATATCAAAAAAAATTTTGCTACATTACAGTGCTACAATTGTGACATTGCTAAGAAATTATGGCACCACAAAGGTACTAGTAGAATATGAGAATCATATTATGATATTACAGTTGGATTATGACATCACAGTGGTAGTATTATGACATAACAATCTTACAATCGTACCCTTTTCTACTCCTAATGGCATTATGACATCAAAATGGCACTATAAGTATATCACAAAGGTATTGGGACATCACAATGGGTTTGTGATGTCATACTACTACAATTGTTATCTCATAACACCCTTCTAATGTCACAAGAGTAGCATTGTGATGTCCTAATAGGACCGCTGTGAAGTCTCAAGGCAATGGTAATGTCATAATTCTCTAGTATTGTCACAAACACAAAATTGTGCTGTCAAAATAGATCATGATGTCCTACTTGTACCATTGTTATGTCATAATACCCTTGTGATGTACCAATAGTAGCATTGTGATGTCCCAGTACATTTGTGTTATCCTAATAGTACAATTGTGATGTCATAATCCTAACTCTGACTTAAGAATACTACCACTGCAATGTCACAATTCAATTGTAATGTCCTAATTCTCTATTGCTGTCACAGTCGGTCCACTGTGATGTCACAATATGATTGTGATGTCCTACTAGTAACTATGTGATGTCACAGTATTTTGGGGAAGTCCTAAGAGTACAGTTTTGATGTCATAATTCACTTCTGATGTCATAATAGTAGTATTGCGATGTCACAATTCTCTGGTCATGTCACACTCGCACGATTGTGATGTCATAATACACTTGCGATGTCACCATAGTAACTTTGTGAAGGCACAATGTCTTGGTGATGTTTGAATCATACCATTGTGAAGTCATCATGCCATTGCGAATAGAGCATAGTACCACTGTGATGTCATAATACATCTGTGATATGTCATGATGGGATTGTGATGTCATACTAGTGCCCTTATTATTTTGTAAAACCCTTCCGATGTTACAGTAGTAGCATTGTGCTGTCATAATCGTACCATTGTGATGTCTCGAGTCAATGGTAATGACATAATTCTCTAGGATTGCGACAAACACAAAATTGTGCTATCACAAAAGATCATGATGACCTACTTGTAACATTTTCATGTCATCATACACTTGTGATGTCCCAATAGTAGCAACGTGATATCCCAATACCTTTGTGACATCCTACTAGTACCATTGTGATGTCATGATGCCATTATGAATAGACAAATGTACACTGGGATATCATAATACAATAGTGATGTCACAATAGTACTATTGTGATGTAGAAGAGAGGACCATTTTGATGTCATAATCCTACTCTGGCTAAAGAAATGTACCATTGTGATAATGTAGTACAATTGTGATGTCAAAGTTGGACCACTGTGATGTCACAATTCAATTGTAATGTCCTAATTCTCTACTGCTGTCACAGTCGTTCCACTGTGATGTCACAATATGAATGTGATGTCTTACTAGTAACTTTGTGATGTCACAGTATTATGGTGAAGCCCTATTAGTACAGTTGTGATGTCATAATTCACTTCTGATGTCATAATAGTTGTATTGCGATGTCACAATTCCATTGTGATGTCATAATTCTCTGGTCATGTCACACTCGAACGATTGTGATGTCACAATAAGATTGTGACATCCTACTAGTACCACTGAGATGTCATAATAGCCTTGCTATATCATAATAGTAGCATGGTGATGTTACAATAACTGTGTGATATCCCACTAGCACCTTCTTCCTATCAGAATGCCATTGTGACTAGAGAATGGTACCATTGTGATGTCAAAGTACCTTGTGATATCACAATTCAATAATAATGTCATAGTTCTAGAGTGATGTAAGGATCGAACCATTGTGATGTCACAATACATTTGTGATGTCCCACTAGTACCATTATGATATAATAATCCTCTTTTGATTGTAGCATAGTGATGTCACAATGTCATTATGATATCCTAAGTGTACCACTGTGATGTTATAATGCCATTGTGACTACAAAATAGTACAATTGTGATGTCACTAGACAATTGTTATGTCACAATACTACCATTGTGATATCATAATTCAATTGTAATAAAATAAATCTCTAATACTTTCACATTACCATTGTGATTTCACAATACGACTTTGATGTACCGGTAGAAAAATTGTGACATCATAATTCCCTTGCGATTTCACAATCGTAGCATGGTGATGTCACAATGCTGTTGTGACATTCTAATAGTATCATTGTGATATCATAATGCCATTATGACTTGACAGTTTTACATTGTGACATCATAATACAATTGTGATGTCCCAACAGTCCTATTGTTATATAACCATTCAATTGTTGTGACATCGCTGGACAGCGATGTCACAATAAAACCAGTGAGATATCACTATGAGATTGTGATGTCCAACTAGAAACATTGTGTTGTCAAAATTCTCTTGCAAAATCACATTAGTAGATTTGTGTTGTCACAATCTGTTTCTGATATCCCAATAGTACCATTGTGATGTCGTTATGCCTTTATGACTAGAGAATATTACCATTGTGATGTCATAGTACAGTTATGATGTCACAATAATACCATTGTGAGGTCACCAGTCTATTATAATGTCATAATTCTCTGTTGTGGTAGGATAGAGAAGGCACAATCTCTTTGTGGTAGCCTAGTAGTACCATTGTGATGTCATAATACACTTGCTATGTCACAATATAACATTGCGATGTCATAATGTATTTGTGATATCCTAATAGTGCCATTGTTGTCATAATGCCATTGTGACTAGAGAATATTACCCTTGTGGTGTCATAGTAGAATTGTTATGTCACTATGATACCATTGGGATAGCAGAGGTCAATGACAATACCATAATTCACTATTGTTGTCACAATTGAACCCTTGTGATGGCACAGTACGATTGGCATGTCCTAATAGTACCATTGTTAGGTCATAATACACTTCGATGTCCAGATAGTAAGATTGTTTTACAGTAAGAGTGCCACTGTGTTGTCATAATATCACTGTGACTACAGAATGGCACCGTTGTTATGTCATAGTACAATTTAGATGTCACAACAGTACCATTGGGAAGTCACAATATGGTTGTAATATCATAATTCTCTAGGGATGTCACAGTCACACCAAAATGATGTCACAATAGGAACATGACGTCCTACAAGGACCATTGTTTTGTCATAATACCCTTGTGATGTTACAATAGTAGCATCCTGATGTCACAACATCTTTGTGATATCCTAATTGCACCATTGTGTTGTCCTGATGTAATTTTGGCTAGAGAATATTTCCATTGTGTTGTCGTAGTACAACTGTGAAGTCACAATAGTATCATTGTGATGTCACAATTCAATTGAAATGTCATAGTTCTCTAGTGATGTCCCAATCATACCGTTGTGATGTCACAAAATGATTGTGATGTTCTACTAGTATCGTTGTGATGTCATAATACACTTGTGATGTCACCATAGCACCTTTGTGAAGGCACAATGTCTTGGTGATGTTCGAATTGTACCATTGTGAAGTCATCATGCCATTGCGAATAGAGCATAGTACCACTGCGATGTCATAATACATTTGTGATATCACTATACTATGCTTATGTTGTCACAATTAAAATGTAATGTCATAATGCTCTAGAGATGTCAAAATCGAACCATTTAGATGTCAGGTTGGGATTGTGATATCATACTAGTGCCCTTGTTATTTTATAAAACCCTTCCGATGTTACAGTAGTAGCATTGTGCTGTCATAATCGTACCATTGTGATGTCTCAAGTCAAGGGTAATGACATAATTCTCTAGGACTGCGACAAACACAAAGTTGTGCTTTCACTAAAGATCATGATGAACTACTTCTAACATTTTCATGTCATAATACCCTTGTGATGTCCCAATAGTAGCAACGTGATATCCCAATACCTTTGTGACATCCTACTAGTACCATTGTGATGTCATGATGCCATTATGACTAGACAATTGTAAACTGGGATATCATAATACAATAGTATTGTCACAATAGTACTATTGTGATGTAGAAGAGAGGACCATTTTGATGTCGTAATCCTACTCTGGCTAAACAAGAGTACCATTGTGATGACGTAGTACAATTGTGATGTCACAGTTGGAACACTGTGATGTCACAATTCAATTGTAATGTCCTAATTCTCTATTGCTGTCACAATCGGTCCACTATGATGTCACAATAAGATTGTGATGTCTTACTGGTAACTTTGTGATGTCACAGTATTATGTGGAAGTCCTACTAGTACAGTTGTGATGTCATAATTCACTTCTGATGTCATAATAGTAGTATTGCGATGTCACAATTCCATTGTGATGTCATAATTCTCTGGTCATGTCACACTCGAACGATTGTGATTGTGACATCCTACTAGTACCACTGAGATGTCATAATAGCCTTGCTATATCATTATAGTAGCATGGTGATGTTACAATAAATGTGATATCCCACTAGCACCTTTTTCATATCAGAATGCCATTGTGACTAGAGAATGGTACCATTGTGATGTCAAAGTACCTTGTGATATCACAATTCAATAATAATGTCATAGTTCTAGAGTGATGTAAGGATCGAACCATTGTGATGTCACAATACATTTGTGATGTCCCACTAGTACCATTATGATATAATAATCCTCTAGTGAGAGTAGCATAGTGATGTCAACAATGACATTATGATATCCTAAGTGTACCACTGTGATGTTATAATGGCATTGTGACTACAAAATAGTACAATTGTGATGTCATTAGACAATTGTGATGTTACAATACTACCATTGTGATGTCCTAATTCAATTGCAATAGTATAAATCTCTAATACTTTCACATTATTACCATTGTGATTTCACAATACGACTGTGACGTACTGGTAGAAAAATTGTGACGTCATAATTCCCTTGCGATTTCACAATCGTAGCATGGTGATGTCACAATGCTGTTGTGACATCCTAATAGTATCATTGTGATATCATAATGCCGTTATGACTTGACAGTTTTACATTGTGACATCATAATACAATAGTGATGTCACAACAGTCCTATTGTGATATAACCATTCAATTGTTATGTCATAATTCTCCAGCGATGTCACAATAAAACCAGTGAGATGTCACTATGTGATTGTGATGTCCCACTAGAACCATTGTGTTGTCAAAATTCTCTTGTGAAATCACATTAGTAGCATTGTGTTGTCACAATCTGTTTCTGATATCCCAATAGTACCATTGTGATGTCGTTATGCCGTTATGACTAGAGAATATTACCATTGTGATGTCATAGTACAATTATGATGTCACAATAGTACCATTGTGAGGTCACCAGTCTATTATAATGTCATAATTCTCAGGAATAAGATCAATAAGATGAATGACTCGCGCCAAATGAGAGATTTCTGTATTATTATTTTTAGTAATGTTTAAGAAAAGGTGTGTGTGTGGAGGTTTGAAGTGGATTTGCTAAAGTGGCCAAGGGTAGACATCATGATGAAATATGACTGAAGAGAAGCAAACCTTCCTTGGAGTGTTTGTGTGTGTGAACTATGTATCTGGTGTGTACAAAAATAAAAAAAATGCCCTTGGCAAAAACATTACTTGAGCCCACATGGACAAGAGTATACTTTTCTTCAGTCCACTGCTAGAACTGTGAGCACTACAGAATTTGGATGAGTAAATTGTAAGCTACAGGCTTTGGGTACTTCCTAGCATGTTTTTTAAAAAATATTTTTTCTTGCATTTATGAACTCACAGAGACTGTTACAGCACGCACAAAACCTGCAAAAGTTAGTGCTTGACAAAATTCAAGCCCAGAGAAGTAGATGTTCACACACTGTGCAACTCCTAACCAAGAAAATGTTTGCAATTGATGCCTCCTGGGAAATGGGGAAAATCAGTTTTCATCAGTAGAGTGACAGAAAGTTTATATCAGTCATACTCCAAGGCATGTTGCATCCTCAAGAGTAGTTGGGTAGCATGAAAAGTACTCTGTGGTGTTTGTTTTATTTTAAGACATGCCCAGGCCAGCGGGGGTTCAACAGGTTCCTAATGAAGGGTGAAATGAATGGGGTGGGAACAAGAGACTCGAAGAATGGAGACCAAAACAGTTTGTCTGATCAAGGCCTCGTTTGTTTCAAATTTTTACACAGTTTTATAGGGAGAAGGATAGTTTATTACTGCAGAAGATAGGAAAGTGGTTTATGGTTCGAGATACTGCACCTGCAAGATACTGCAAGAATGTTTCCTTAAGATATCTCAAGGATGCTTCAAGCCTAATGAGCAGATGTTCTCATGTAAATCTATCACCCATGACCCTAGGTCATAGTGCAGCTGTTGTTAACTTTCCACTAAGTGGCCTTGGCTCCACTAAATGGCTTTGGTTTCACTAGTTGGCTTTGGCTCCTGGCAAAGAGAGAGAATATGAAGTTGGGTGGGTACAGGAAAGGATCTGGGATGAGTTTGGGGAGGGAAATATATATGATCAAGTATGAAATTATTTTAAAATAATAAAATGATTTTTCTTGAATTTAGTCTGTCGGGTTTGTGCATGCACGTGCATTTGAGCCATGTCCTGTGTGTGGAGGATGTCCTAGCACTTGAGGGAGTTTGTTCTTTCCATCACATGGGTCCTATAGATCAAATATATATGGTCAGTATTGTGGCCAGTGCTTTGGTAGTCCATATTTTTAATTGGCCATCCAGCCCTTTTCACTGTGATACCTTTATCTTTTGAAATACTGCATTTATTTATAGGAATATATGTGTGTACGTCTATGGGGGCATACATCTACCACTTGATATGTGTAGAGACAAAAAGCCTACAGGGATAGACTCTCTTCTTTTACAATGTGGGACCTAGTGGTTGAGCTCAGTCATTAGGCCTAGTAACAAGAACATTTAACCACTCACTAGCTTGTTGTTATAATGTTATTTTGGAATGTATACACCTTACCCTTGTTCGTTCAAATGCTGATTTCTCTCCCCCACTCTCTGTTTTCAGTCCGCACATTGCATTGTAATACTTATTCTAAGCATCACTTGTGTCAACTTTGTTTAAACATGCCAAAATAAAACAACCAGCCACAATGTTGAGCAATGGAAAGGAAACAGGAAGAGAGGGAGGGAGGAACCAGTGGACAGGAAGGTGTGGGAGGCAGAGGAGGAGAGAAGGGGAGGAGGCTAGCTGGGAGAGCACAAGTGGGAGGGCAGAGCTGGGAGAGAGGTCTTGGACCGATATGGAGAGATGGACCAGACCTAAGATATCATTAAAAGCAAGTATAATGTGCCTAATCTGAATGGTAGAAACTACGTGGGCTTGGAGGTTCAATTTTCACCTGCAAAGACTGAACTTTCCTGTGCCTTCGCTGAAATAACCCCTGTAACGGTGGAAATTTCACCCAGGATTGTTTACATTTTTCTTGTAAAGATGAAATTTACACACTTGATAGTTGAAGTTTCCTTTGAGGTGGCTGAAATTTCACCTGCAATGTTTGAAGTTTCCATTGAAATGGTTGAAGATTTTCCAGCAAATTTACAATTTCACCTATGCAGGCTGAATTATCTCCTCTGATAGTTGAACTTTCCTGGCTGGTGACTGAAATTTCTACTGTGATGTTTGAAGTCTCTTTTGTGATGGTTGAAATTTCACCTGCAATGGATGACCTTTTTCGTGTAAAGAATCAAATTTGAACTGTGATGGTTGAATTTTCGCCTGTAAAGACTGAACTTTCCTGTGCCATCGGTGATATATCTCCTGTAAGGGTTGCAGTTTCACCTAGGATGGTTGACGTTTTTCTTGTAAAGATAAAAATTGCACCCTTGATAGCTGAAGTTTCCTTTGAGGTGGCTGAAATTTCACCTGCAATGTTTGATGTTTACGTTGTAATGGTTGAATTTATTCCAGCAAAGTTTTAAATTTTACCTGGATGGGCTGAATTATCTCCTGTGATGGATGAACATTCCAGTGAGGTGAATAAACGTCACCTGTGAAGTTTGACGTCTCTCTTGCGATGGTTGGAATGTCATCTGTAATGGTTGACCTTTCTTCTGTGAAGGTTGAATTTTCGCCTGTCAAGAATGCACTTTCCTAAACCATCACTGAAATTTCGCCTTTAAAGGTTGATGTTTCACCTAAGATGGTTGACATTTTTCCTGCAAGGTTTAAAATTGCTCCCTTGTTAGTTGAATTTTTCTTTCAGGTGGCTCAAATTTCAGCTGCCATGGTTGAGGTTTCCATTGTGATTGTTGAAGTTTTTCCAGAAAAGGTTGAAAGTTCTCCTGGGTAGGCTGAATTATCTCCTGTGATGTTTGAATTTTCCTGGGAGTTGACTGAAATGACGCATGAGATGTTTGAAGGCTCGCTTGCGAAGTTGAAATGTTTTGGTTGGCCTTTTTTGTGTAAAGGTTGAAATTTGACCTGAGATTGTTGTATTTTCATCTGCAAAGACTGAAATTTCCCGTGCCATCACTGATATCCACTGTAGTGCTTGAATTTTCACCTGGGATGGTTGACATATTTCTTGCAAACTGCAAATTACACCCTCGGTATTCGAAATTTCCTTTGAGGTGGATGAAATTTCATCTGCGATGGTTAATGTTTCCATTGTGATTGTTGAAGTTTTTCCAGCAAAGGTTGAAATTTCTCCTGGGTAGGCTGAATTATTTCCTGTGATGTTTGAGCTATCCTGGGAGTTGACTGAAATGTCGCTTGAGATGTTTGAAGTTTCTCTTGCGAAGCTGAAATGTCACCTGCGATGGTTGACCTTTTTTGTGTAAAGGTTGAAATTTGACCTGAGATTGTTGAATTTTCATCTGCAAAGACTGAAATTTCCCATGTCATCGCTGATATATCCCCTGTAATGCTTGAATTTTCACCTAGGATGGTTGTCATATTTCCCGAAAACTTTAAAATTATACACTCAGTAATCGAAGTTTCCTTTGAGGTGGATGAAATTTCACCTGTGATGGTTGATGTTTCCATTTTGATGGTTGAAGTTTTTCCAGCAAAGTTTGAAATTTCACCTGGGTAGGCTGAATTATCGCTTGTGATGACTGAACTTTACTGTGTGGTTGAACTTTCACCTGCAAAGTCTGTGCCGTGCAATGTCTGAAATTTCACCTGTGATGGTTGAAGTTTTGCTTGCAAATGTTGAAGTTTATGCCAGTCATAGTGGCACAGTCCTCTAATCCTAGGACTCAGAAGACTGATGCCAGAGAATAAAGAGTTCAAGGCCAATCTGAGCTACATAAAATTATCCTGTTTTGGGACTGAAATGTTGGCTCAGCAGTTAAGACCTCTGGCCCCTACATTGTAGCTCACACCTATCTGTAACTACAGTCCCAGGAGATTTGAGGTCCTCTTCTCACCTCTGGGAGCACTATACACTTATATGTATATGCAGGCAAAACACCCATATACATTTGATAATATATGGTCTGTCTCAACAAAACAGCATAAACATTTATTTTCACATGATTATTAGGGATTAGGGATAGGCGCCACTTACCTGAATCTTCTTTTTCTAACCATCTAGTTGTCAGTCAAGGCCAGAGTTTTATACAAATTGACTGAGGAGATAACCACTTGCTGTCTCAGAAGTTTGCTATAACGATTGGCTTCCCTTCTAGCTGATAGGCTGAGAGCCGTTTTTGCTTTCAAGCTACCACAGGCTGTTTTCAGTTTCTTGTCATAGGGTCTTCTCTACAGGGTTTATAGCCTGAGAGCATAGTCATCAAAGTCAGGAAGAGCTGTTTATAGAAAGGGTGTGTCAGCTGGATGAAAACTGTAACACTGTGCAGTCAAGTCCTAAAAGAGACCTCCAGTCACTACTGTTGACTGGTTAGCAGCCCTCTGTACCTGGTAGGAACAGCTCACCATGCATGATCTCTAGAAGGTGGACAGTCCTGGGACACTCTCAGTTGCAGGTGAGATCTTTGGTTTGATTATTTGCTATATGTGAATTAAAATGAAAGCTGAAGCCATACCTATGTTATTTACCAGGTCAGAATGCTGTTCCATATCATTCTGTCAGGTATTCTATTACAAAGTAGTCTAGCTTATTTACAAGGAAAATACTCACTTACGTAGAGGTTGCCTAAAATGTAACACAGAATAAGCAGTACTATTACCTGACCCAGGATTATTTGGGATAGTTAAAATATAAGGTGCTAAAATACTTTGGACTAAGTTGGTATTGATAATTTTTGTACAAAAATAATCTCGTGGGTAACAAAGTTTAGTAAATTGGTGCTGACTCACTAGCCAGACTTTTGTTCTCAAAACAGACTTTCACATGCATCTTACAATTGGCAGAGTTCCTTCTGTAGCAGCTGTTGTTCTTCAAAGTATTAACTATTTGCTGAATAAGCTTAAGTTTATAACATGCTTTTATATATATAATTCTGTTTTTTTTCCACAACTTTCGGGGTTAGTCCTTTTGTTACACCCTGTTCGTGAGCCCCAAAAGACCTACAGGAATTGATTCCACTGCAAAACACAGGAGGGTCTTTTTATTACAAGCTCAACCCCAGGTGGCTGCCCTTTACAAAGACATTTGGGCAAGCGACCCCCGGTTCCAGGAGATCAAGTTTTTTAAAGGAACAAAAATGCCAGTGGGGTAGTACAAGCCTTGGCATTACAGGATTGGGTAAGAGGAACAAAACGCAAGCGGGGTGGTCTCTAGGGAAGCTGACCTTTAAAATGATTGGTCTATTTTTAGGCACCAACACTGCTAATGGTTGGGCCTAGCTATATGGGACACATCTGACCTCTAGTTCTTAGGGGCCATGTGACTCCAGTCATACCCTGAGGTTTATCTGGGTGGGGACTGCTGCTGGCTCATTATCTGAAAGGAATGTGGACTTGTGATTCTGCTCCAACCCCAGGAATTAACTCTAACCTTTCACTTTTTATTTCTGTCATAAACATGAAAAACTGAGGCTTAGGAAGGTCGAAACATAGTCCTGGCCATAAAACCAAGAAGGTTAAGAACTGTGATGTCCTCTCTCTGGGATTCAGAGATTCTTTCTGCTGCCTGCTCTCACACACACAAGGTGTTATTGCCATGTCACTGGCCTGCAGTGACACCTGAATACCACCTAAGTGAGGGCTGGGGAAAAAGAGAGCATGGTGACACAAAGAGGACACCAAGTCTAGACTCTGATCAAGGTGTCATTTACAGAATGTAAGGTCACCACTTAAATAACAGAAAATTACAAGCAGTTTTTCATGGAAGCAGCTTGACTTGGTAAAGCGTATGAGGAATCACTCAAAGTCACACAAAATTTGCTGTCTGGTTACCATGGTTGCACAGAATTTATTATCTAGTTCTCAGGATCAAAGGTCTCCTTTGTAGGACTACCAAGGTCAGTCTTTGTGGCACTGAGTTTTAGATTATAGCCAGGGCCAAGAGGCAAAATTGCACTGCTCAGAAACAGCAATATACACTCCAATTCGGCCATCAAATCTAATTAGGCTGCCACATTACCATACAAATGAGAAAAGAGAACAACAATTATTATTATTTTTTTTTTCAATGCAGTTTATTCAGGAACATTGAACAATCCTCGGACCCCGGGGAAAGCCAGCCCACAGCTTAAATAGCCTCTGGGTAGCCAACCCAGGCGTGCCACGGGGGCAATGCAGATAGGTCCACATACATGGAAGCAAGCCAGATCCTCGGCCTTAGCCAAATGTGGAGTTGTTCCTGACAGAGAGCACTCACCATCGGGAAGGTGGAGGGCGGAAACCAGCTCCATCTTTAAGGCATAGCATTCTGCAGCTCTCTACAGTTCCCCCTTTTTGTTTTAGACGCATCAGGCAAGAGTAGAGGTCTGATCTCTGATATTAGAAATAAATTGGGACTTGTACAGATGTTCATTTAGGTGTCATCCACCCAAAGAGCATCGGACCCGTCCGATACCTTTTTCTCAGAGGCGGGACCTAGGGCATCAACCCGCATGCAATCAGACATGCTCTTCTCTGGGTCCAAAGCAGCTGACCCTGAGTGCAGTGCTTAGCCTCGCATCCTGAGCGTATCATTTTAGCTTTTTATGGTATCCAACCATGCTTGGGGAGAATGCCTTGCTTCAATGGCTGTAAAGGCCTGAATGATCATGGCTGCATCACACTGTTGTGAGACTCTAATCTTGCATATATACCACAGGCAAACCAAGGAGACCAACAAAAGAAGGCCTGCTAACACTCCCATGCCCGCCCATTCCTTCAGATGATTCATGGCTGCAGCAATCCATGTTGATAATCCTGTGGCTAGTCCTGCGTCCACTCCAGTAGAATTTACTGTGACAATGGCCACTCTCAGCTGCTGATCGTAGTATCGAATTCTCCAGTCCAATTACCTAAAATATAGCTTGACAAAGCATCGCGAAGGCCCGCGGCGGGTGTTGACGCGATGTGATTTCTGCCCAGTGCTCTGAATGTCAAAGTGAGAACAACAATTATTAAGATTCAAACAGAACTCTTCGGCATGTTCTAAATGTTTTCCTTCTTTTTCAGGTATAAGAAGGAGAAGTGTAGAATAGTCTAGTTTAATTCTGTTGCTGTAAAAAGAACCTGGCCAGCAACAGTTTTGAAAGGAAAAGCCTTATTTTGCTTCAACTTCTGGGTCATAGTCCATCCTAGAGGAAAGTTAGGTCAAGAACTTGAAGCAGGAATGCTGAAGCAAAAATATTACCTAGATGAATAAATAATACCTAGATGAAAAAATACCTAGATGAATACATAGATGAATGCTGCTTTCTGGCTCATTGTCTACCTCATGCTCACTTAGCTCAGGCCAGCCTCCCTAGGGATGTCCACACTGCGCTGGTCCCACCCACATCAAGGATTAGTCAAGTGGTAACTACAAGCCAATGAGATCTGGGAAATTCCTTGATTGAAGATTACTTTTCCCAGGTAAAGCTGGGTTGCTGTATGTTGTCCAAGTAACCTAATTAGCATAGTAGTTGTTGGAAGTAGAGAGGAGAGCAAAAGACAGAAATGTACAAATAATGGAAAATTGAAAGATGCCAACAGCAATCACTCTGGCCCCTCTTGATTAAAGACAGATGGTACAGGTGCTTGAGAATACGTTGTACTGCTCAGCATAAAAGGAGCCTTCTGGAATAAAACTTTGCCACATGGCTGTCTCATTTTCTGGCTCATTATTACATTTTCTTACAGTTCTTGTTTTGTGTCTTAGACGTAGCCTACTGAATCTCGGAGCTAACATATATTAGGACAACATTATGCTACAGAGTGAGCCTTTATAATCTCATGCACTAGCTTGAGCAGTCACAGAAGTTGACATGGAAATACAAGGTTGACATGTGCAGTCTGCTTTGTAGGAGCAGAGCTGCCTGACATCATGGCTGCTACTCCCCAAGAAATACATCTTCTCTTTCTACCCTTCACTGTGCTTTTTTTTTTTTTTTTTGTTTTGTTTTGTTTTTTCCCTTGAGGTTGGGTATTTCCAAACAAAGTTGGAGGGAGGGGCTTAAAGTAAAGGAACTTGAAGTAGATAAAAGCAGGATTAATCACCCAGGGTGTCTGATCTTTGTGCTGTTAAAGGAATGGATGCACTTGTTAGGACACGTTAACACATGTGACATAGTCTGTCTAATAACACTTCATGAACTTAGTGCTTAGAAACTCCCTTCTTAATCATATAAGTAACCATAGACATCCTCCCATATCTGCTCTAGAATCACTTCATGCTCAGTTGGCTCATGCTGTGTAGTGTGGAGCCTGTCAGATGTAGGTGAGTCTAGTATGCCCAGCAGACCTTGTCATCTCCTGCTTAGACAGTCATGTCCAGAAGAGCCTCTCATGTCTAGCTGAGTATGTCATAGCCTGCTAAGCCTGTCTCTTGCTGAGTTTTTCACATCCCTCAGAGCCTGTCATTTCCAGTTTTTCCTGTCTACTGCTGAGACTATTATGTCAAGCTGTACCTGTCATGCACATCTGACAGTCTCCAGCTGAGCTTGCCATATCCAGCTGAGTCTGTCTCAATTTAGACTGTCTTCAGCTGAGTTTGTCATGCCCCACTGAGCCTGTCATGTTCAGTTGAGTGTGCCATGTTCTGAAGAGACTATCTCCATCTGAGACTGCCATGTCCACTTGAGCCTGTCTTGTCCAGCTAAGCCAATCATGTCCAACTGAGCCTCTCTTGCACAAATAATTTGGTGTGCAGCTGAGCTTATCATGTCCAGCTGAGCTTGTCTCTAGCTGAGCCTGCCATGTCCAACTGTTCCTTTCTTGTACAACTGAGCCTGAGTGTCACACAGAGAATGTCCCTTCCACCTGAGCCTCTTGTGTCCAGCTGAGCCTGGCATATTCATCTGAGCTTGTCATGTACAGCCTAGCCTGTCACTGCCTGCTGAGCCTTTCTCTATTGAGCCTGTCTACAGCTGAGCTTGCAATGTCCTACTGAGCCTGTCATGTCCAAGAGAGCCTGTCAAGTGCAGACCCTATCTTTTGATTTCTATAATGCACTTATGTGGGGGTAGTATAGAATCCAGAAAGCCTGTCAAGTGCAGACCCTATCTTTTGATTTCTATAATGCACTTATGTGGGGGTAGTATAGAAGCCAGAAAGGGACCAGTGAGAGACATAAAAAGGAACTTAATAGAAGAGCAAGTTTAGTAGTGCATGTAAGCTACAAAAGTAAAAGGGGGACTACTGGGAATAGAAGGGTATGGGGGCGGGGGCAGAAAGCTGTGATGGAGGGACAACAATCAAAACTAAGTAGGTATGAAAATGGATAATGGAAATGGAAAATATTTGGTGTGTTAATTAAAATTATTTCAGTTTCAGTTTGTGGAGTTTGTTTGTTTTTAATAGGGTTTCATTAGGTAGCCCTTGCTGGCTTAGAACTGGCTATGTGGACCAGGATGGCCTTGAACTCACAGAGATCTGCCTGCATCTGCCTTCCAAGTGCTAGGATTAAAAGTGTGCACCACCACACCTGCCCCTAAGGGGGAAAAAAAAACAGAGCTAGTGTTGTATGTGGTGATTATTATTTACTATTGATATACTTTTAGTAATGCTCTTGTTGATCCTAAACAGCTATATACCTAAATCACCACACAAAACTGGGATTTATTTAATTAACCTAGATCATAATGCTGGGCAATAGTTGTTCAATCCTAAACCTCCAAGCCCACCTAGTTCTACCATTCAGATTAGCCATATTATATTTGCTTTTAATGATATCTTAGGTCGGATCCATCTCTCCACATCTGTCCAAGACCTCTCTCACAGCTCTGCTCTCCCACTTCTGCTCTTCCAGCTAGCCTCCTGCCTTTCTCTCCTCCTCTGTCTCCCACACCTTCCTGTCCACTGGTTCCTCCCTCCCTCTCTTCCTGCTTCCTTTCCATTGCTCAACATTGTGGCTGGTTGTTTTATTTTGGCATGTTTAAACAAAGTTGACACAAGTGATGCTTAGAATAAGTATTGAAATGCAATGTGCAGACTGATAACAGAGAGTGGGGGAGAGAATCAGCATTTGAGCAAACAAGGATAAGGTGTATACATTCCAAAATAACATTATATCAACAAGCTAGTGAGTGGTTAAAGGTTCTTGTTACTAGGCCTAATGACTGAGCTCAACCACTAGGTCCCACATTATAAAAGAAAAGAGTCTATCTCTGTAGGCTGTCTTTTAGTCTCTACACATATCAAGTGGTAGATGTATGCCCCCATAGACGTACACACATATATTCCTATAAATAAATGCAGTATTTCAAAAGATAAAGGTATCACAGTGAAAAGGGCTGGATGGCCAATTAAAAATATGGACTACCAAAGCACTGGCCACAATACTGACCATATATATTCAATCTCTAGGACCCATGTAATGGAAAGAACAAACTCCCTCAAGTGCTAGGACTTCCTCCACACACAGGACATGGCACAAATGCATGTGCATGCACAAACCCCACAGACTAAATTCAACAAAAATCATTTTATTATTTTAAAATAATTTCATACTTGATCATATATATTTCCCTCCCCAAACTCATCCCAGATCCTTTCCTGTACCCACCCAACTTCATATTCTCTCTATTTGCCAGGAGCCAAAGCCAACTAGTGAAACCAAAGCCATTTAGTGGAGCCAAAGCCATTTAGTGGAAAGTTACCAACAGCTGCACTATGACCTAAGGTAATGGGTGATAGATTTACGTGAGAACATCTGCTCATTAGCTTGGAGCATCTTTGAGATATCTTAAGGAAACATTCTTACAGTATCTTACAGATGCAGTATCTCGAACCATAAACCACTTTGCTATCTTCTGCAGTAATAAACTATCATTCTCCCTATAAAACTGTGTAAAAATTTCAAATAAACGAGGCCTTGATTAGACAAACTGACTTGGTCTCCATTCTTCAAGTCTCTTGTTCCCACCCCATTCATTTCACCCTTCATTAGGAACCTGTTGAACCCAAGCTGGCCGGGGCATCTCTTAAAATAAAACATGTTACCCAACTACTGTTCATGATGCAACCTGCCTTGGAGTGTGACTGATATAAACTGACTGTCACTCTACTGATGAAAACTGATTTTCCCCATTTCCCAGGAGGCATCAATTGCAAATATTTTCTTGGTTAGGAGTTGGACGGTATGTCCACATCTACAACTCTGGACTTGAATTTTGTCAAGTACTAACTTTTGCAGGTTTTGTGCATGCTGTAACTGTCTCTGTGAGTTCATAAATGCAAGAAAAAAAATCTTTTTTTTTAAAGGCTAGGAAGTATCCAAAGCCTGTAGCTTACAATTTACTCATCCAAATTCTGTAGTGCTCACAGTTTTAGCAGTGGACTGAAGAAATTTTACTCTTTTCCATGTGGGCTCAGGTAATGTATTTGCCAAGGGCATTTAATATTTTTGTACACACCAGGTACATAGTTCACACACACACAAACACGCCAAGGAAGTTTTGCTTCTCTTCAGTCATCTTTCATCATGACGTCTACCCTTGGCAACTTTAGCAAATCCACTTCAAACCTCCCAAAACCTCTTCTTAAACCTTACTAAAAAAAAAAAAAAAATACACAAATCTGACATTTGGCCTGAGTCTTTCATCTTATAAATCTTATTCGTTCCTTGCACGGCCCGAACTCAAACAATCCATTCCTTCACCAGTAATCTCAACTGAGTCTGTTCTTCCAGTTTAATGAAATTTCATTCTGTATCAAGCACATACGTCAGCCTTCTCACCTTGGCAACTGAGTGCAGACACCAAGTATATGTAAACTGCTGAAACAACAAATACATGGTTTTACTTTTTTTTGAGGCAGAGTCTTACAATAGTATTCTGGCTAGCTGGCAGTGACACTATGTAGAGGAAGTCTAGCCTTGAACTCCTTCAGTCTCCTCTGTTCAAGGTAAAGGTATCACCACCACACACAGTTCAAATTCATGAGTACCTTCTCTATTGTGGTGTGTGAAGGAGGCTGAAGGACAGGGCAGTCAGAGCCCAATGTTTACCTGTTTCCTATTCTGCACTGTTAAATGTTCACTATTCTTCACTGATCACCACAGCCTTCCAACAGATGGTCACGACCTCTTCTTTGCACTTTAGTTTTTTTCATCTGCATTACTACTATTTCATACTAGATTGTTACATGCCTATCTCTTCTCTTTCCTAGAAGTTTCTAAACAGTAGAGATCCTATTTCAGCAAAGTCTACAGCCTTGTGTTCCTCCTTGTCAAGCCTTAATTCTTCCCTAGTTTTTGATGCATAACAGGTCCTCAGCACATGAATGCTCTTCCTTTTCATCTCTTTCACAATATGCTCCTAAGCCACACTCTTTTAGTTCCTTGTACAATGCCATTACACACACATGCTACTCTTTCCCTATCATCAGCTGGTCTTGCTGAATATGGATGGTCTCTCAATTTCCTATTAAAAATAACAAGATTTTGCTCTTTGTTACCTATAGAGTTTACAACTACCATCAAGGTACTCTCAGATCTAAGTCCACTCTTATTTCTGGCAGTTTCCATTTTAGTCTCCGGTAACACTAAGCCATAATGCCTCTGCCAAAGAGCATGGGGGTTCATTCTCTTCCTGAGAATGTCTTAGTCATTTACCATCTTCTGGAGTATTTTTCTCCAACAAAGTGTCTCAAATTCTTACTAATCTTAAAGGACTAGCATATAGTATTCTCTTGATACATGTGCTTCCTTAAGCCAGAACTACTCTTTAGTTCCCCCATATATATGATCTCAATATTCATTCAATAAAGACTTTTAATTTAGAGTTATTATTATTATTATTTTTTGCCTAATGAATGCTCTCTGTCCCACCCTATTCCACGTTTTGAATACTAACCTGGATACGTTTCCAGAGTTTCTACTGCCTATCAGAAAGCCCAGTGGGAAGTGTAGATAAGACAACCATGAAAAAAGTAATGCTGCTTAGTCTCACCAAACTTCTAACCCTAAAATGTATCCATCAAACACATTAAGTTGATAATCATGCTACTTAGCAATTTTACTATCTTTGCTCATATGTCCCTCTGTGAGCATTCATTTGTTGATGACAACCAACTGAAACTTGAAGGTGCCCTTCCAATTTTGTTTCTGAAATTAGTGTATATGGATGCTTGAATGTGAATTTGAGCACTTGAGTCAATGCCTGAGAAGGCCAGAAGAGGGTACTGAAACCCATGGACCTGGAGTTACAAGGCAGTTGTGAGATGTCTGACATGGGTGCTTGGACTTCAGTATGGTCCTCTACAAGGATAGTATACACTGCTGAGACATCTCTCCAGTCCTTCTATCTTTTCTAATCTTCTAAAAGCTAGCTAGAATTTTTATTTTCTACTCTTCATTAAAATAAAATAGTCTTTAAAGCCAAGCGCATGCCTTTAATCCCAGCATACGAGGGAGATCTCTTTGAGTTTTAGGCAGACCTGGTCTACAGAGTGAGTCCCAGGGATACACAGAGAAACCCTAACTTGAAAAACCATCAAAAAGAAACAAAAGGCTTTAAAGTCAATAAGTATAAAAGGAACACTTTGAGAGTATATTAGTACCAGCCAGCAGAAAAATTGTGGAATAGAATACAAAGAGAAAATATTGCTAATTTTTCCATAACCACTGTCAAACAGTGGTATCAATATTTTCTTTGGAGACTTTAAAATATCATATGCATAAATTATAAATAAAAATTTTCAAATATAATGTTATTATCTCTCACATTTTCAATTAACATTTTCTGTACTACCTCTGTGTCTCTTAGCATGCATAAGTGAAAACTTAAGTGAAATAAGTGAGCTGAAATTACATTCATAAGATAAAATAATATTTTCATTTTCTTTCTTTTTTATTTTTTATATTTCTTTATTAATTAAACTTTACTCACTTTGTTCCCCCCCCGTGGTTCCATCCCTCCTCCCATCCTAATCCCTCCCTTCCTCCACCCTCTACCTGCATGCCCCTCCCCAAGTCCACTGATATGGGAAGACTTCTTTTCCTTCCTTCTGATCCTAGTCAATTAGGTCTCATCAGGACTGGCTGCATTGTCTTCTTCTGTGGCCTGGTAATGCTGCTTCCCCCTCAGGGGGAGGAAATTAAAGAGCAGGCCAATCAGTTCATGTCAGAGACAGTCCCTGTTCCTATTACAATGGAACCCACTTGGATCCTGAACTGCCATGGGCTACTTCTGTGCAGGGGTCTTAGGTTATCTCCATGCATAGTCCTTGGTTGGAATATCAGTCTCAGGAAAGACCCTTGTGCTCATTTTTTTGGTTCTGTTGCTCTAATTATGGAATTCCTGTCATGTTTAGAAAGTTCTCACCAGTCACTGATCAATTATAAGAACACAAACACCTACCCCTTAATATATCTCCTAAATATATAGTCATTATAGAATACAACTTAGTCTTTTGTTAAGTAATGTGTACAACTTATTTTTAAACTAAAAAAATGACATCTTACTAGTCCTTACAAATTATGATATTTTATGAATATACATAAAAATTATGCTCTATTTAAAAGAAAAAGTAACTCAGAAAATTAAATATATTCTTTCATATAGTAAAACAATTTCCTTTAAGCCTTATTTTTTTATGCAGAAAAAAAATAGCCACCATTAGTCATGTTCCTAATTTTCCTCAGCAGACCTAGAGCATACACAGGGCAGAATAAGGGAAGCATTTTTACATGCAACACTTTTAACACAAGATCCTTCTCTCTTTTTCACTGTCCAAAGAGGTAACCACACTAAACTTTTATCATTTCACTTGGAAATTAGGACCCTCACACCCAAGTTTACCTGTCCTATTCTCAAATAAACATTATCTAAAGAAAAGTCTATTTAAAGTGAAATAAACAGATGGGCACACATCTCTCCATGAAAACTGCAGAGCAGTAAGGTAATTAATTTGCTCACACATGCCATCACCAAAAAAGGGATCTGTTCTCCTGTATGCTGCTGCAAGATTGCATCTAAAATGCATTATGCTTGGTTGAAAATGCCACACTTAAGAGGCTTCTTAGAAGGTAATATAATTCTGTTTATGTGCCATTTTAGAAATGGCAGAAGTAGAGACAGAAAACCATTCATCTCTTCACTCACTTGAAGACTAGCTGGAAATATTCCCTACCTTAAAGTCAGTATTTTGCAGACAATTACAAGGATATATGCACCAAATACAAGGGTATGTGCCTGATCAAAATGTAAAGGAGACATGTTACATTGGGGAAGAGGCAGTGACAGAAATATACCCCATATCTAAGACTTAAAAACTGATTAGTTTGACTAACAAGGAGGAAGGAGGACCGGAAGATAACTCTAGGGGAAAAGGAAAGAGCAACCATGTACAAAGAATGAGAAACATAAGCCCACATGTGCAATCAGGGAGAGAAAAAAATATGTTATAGATGAAGTGAAGATGAGAATTAATAATAAGCCATTTAGAAAACCCAGAAATCTTTACAACAATTAAAAAAAAAAAGAAAGAAAACAAGACACCTGTGGGGAGAAGCTAAGGGCCCGTGGGGAAAACTGGTTTAGAGGAGGCAGGACCCTTACTGGAGCTGCATCTTGTTTGTGGGATTTCCAGCCCCACCTGCAAGATAAGAAAAGGGGCTGACAGGCTGTTTTCTCCAAGAATCAACAGCTGTTAGCACCGCTTTTCTTTCAAGACAGGGTCTTGCTGGGTAGCTCTGGCTGGACTGGAAACCCATGGCAATCCTCCTGCCTCAGTAGAGTGCATGAGCTTCCATACCCAGGTGCAGTTCTGTTAAAATTTGATGGAATACTTCAAGACTATTCACAATAAAAACGTCTTTGTAATAGTCCTAACATACTACTATATCTATCTCATAACAAACTGTCGCTTTAGGGGACAAAATTAATCATCAACACCCTTATCCTCCAAAACCACCATCTCCAGAAGAGGTGGTGGTCAAAGACCAAAGAATTTACACCCCCAAAAAAATGAAACAACGAAAAGAAAAACAACGACAAAAAAAAAAAAAAAACAAAAACAACAACCACAATCCACTATAAACAATAAACAAAAAGAGCAGCCATGGTGGACATTTGACTAGGTTTTTCAAGAAGCAGTAAACAGACCAGAAGAGCATAAAAGTCTCAGAGGAGTCTCCGTGGAAAGAGACAGGAGGAAGATCATCGCCCTACCGAAAACACCAGACCCTGAATACCACCCTGCTTGGCTCAGAAGACATTGTAGGCCTGTTTCCTGAAACCTTAGTCTCAGGCGTCCAGAAAAATTAACTCACAACACTGTGGTGTGTGAGAGCGACTTAGGTCTATGACTGATTTGGAGGAAGGTTTAGGCTGGGAGAACAAGCAGGCAGTGAGCTCATCTCAGCACTCTGTATCTGAGGCACCGAGGGATTTGCACTGAAAGGCAGGTTCACCTCTACCCCACTGGCCAGTCCCAGGGCACAGGGCTCTCAGATCTCCAACCAAGATGGATACTCAGCCAGAGTCCTGACCCTGCCCTATGGAAGCCTGCTACAACCCTGCTCCTACAGCCTCGCCCCCACACACCATGGGTGTCAGGCCGATCTCTTTGCCTGATTCTTGTCACTCCCTGGCCCGCCCCAGCCAGTGGATTCCCAAGGGCCCCCCCAAGGGAACTGGGGGCAGCGGAGCTTCCAGGTTTCGGCCCAACGCCCTGTCAGGCAGCACAGGTAGCTGAGCCCCACAGCAATAGCAGCCCTACACTGACCTCCTGGTCCAGCTCGTGGCGCTGCCCACTGGGTATGGATCCACAAGAGGACTGCCAGTCGAGGGTGCAGTTGCCTGGCACCATCATAGAAAGCACCGAGCAGAATGCCTGGGACACGTGACTGTGATGAAAGAATTCACGCATGGGCATCATTCTCAGGTTTCCCTGTGGTGGAGCTTTTGCTCCCAGCATCTTGGCAGGCTAGAGCGCCCGATGACCTCAGTTTCCTCAACTGAGCAACGCTTTTGGTTGAGCTGGCAGCACTTATCCCCTCACACACACTTAGGGAAGGTCAAAGGTATGGTATTTGTTTCCTTGCCTGCCTCTGTGTTTCAAGTCTCAGCACATAGTGGCCCCTTTTATTGCCCCAGAGCCCCCGAGCATCCCTTAAATTCCTAAGACAGTATCTTTTGCCCTATGCTATCATGACTTGTCTCCAAGGCAAACTAGAGTTCCCTGAATATGGCCATCCCTTGTTCTCCATAGCAGACCCCTGGTCCAACATCAAAATATCCCGGCTAGCTCTGAGAACTTTGAGGGTTAGCTTCTCAGAGATTTGGTTGCTCTGTCTATAAGATGAAGATGAACAAGAGGCAGATTTAAGTAGCTCTTGGAGTAAGCAGTTTCTGGGGAAAAATCATCCATAAGCCACTCTCAGGCTAGTGATTCTGAAGCTTCTAACACTCTTGTTTTGAATGAAAGCCCATAAAGAGAGAAAATTCAGTGATGAGGAACACTTGCTGTTCCTGTAGACAACTTGAGGGCTGTTCTCAGCCACAGCTGAGCAGCTCACAGCAACCTGAAACTCCAGTTTCATGGGATTCAACACCATTTTCTGGCCACCATATACAACAGCACACACATGGCATATATGCACAAAGACACACGTGTACATGTAAGCATAATTTACGGTGTTCTTCCTGGAAAGGGCATAGTAGTACACACCTCCAGTCTCTTGAGGGGCAGAGGATAGCCAATCTCTAAGTCTGAGGTATACACAGTGAATTCCAAGCTGGCAAAGACTGCATAATGAGACCTCATCTCTAAAATAATAAAGACCAGATGGGTCTTTTTTTCCATAGAGGACATTCATATTCTTCCTAGGCCTGGGTCCTCTTACTGGCTCCACAATGGAGATTGTCCAATTCTCTGATAGGGTTCAAGCCCACCGATTTGACATAGGGGGGAAATAAAAATAACTTGTGCCTCGAATCCCAGCACTCTGGCATGCAGGGACAGGTGGATCTCTGTGAGGTCAAGGCCAGCATGGACTACAAATAGAGCCCAGAATCCCAAGTGCTACATGGAGAAACAGTCTCTAAAAAGAAACAAACAACAAAAAACAAAATAACACAGAAGCCAAGATTGGTCTGGAGAGTGGTCCATGCTTAATGCTCTTCCAGAGGACCCAGGTTTAATTCCCAGCATTCAGTGGCTTATTGTATCTACAGTCCCAGAGAAGCTAAGACCCTTTCCTGCCTCTGTGGTTGCCAGACATACATTTGGTGGACAGACCTACCTTGAGGCAAAATATCCATATATATTTCACTGAATATATAAATAGATAAATAAGGCAAATATCAAACTGACTGCGGCTGTCAACATTTATAATCCTAGCACTGAAGTGAAAGAGGGAAAGAAGATCAAAAGTTTGACGTCAACCTGGATTATAAAACAAGTTCGTGACTTTCCTAGGCTACACAGTATTAGCGTCAAAAACAAAACGGGGCAGACAAAATGGCTCAGGGGACAACACTGCCTGCCACACTAACATGACTACAAAGGTGGATCCCTAAAACCGATGGTAGAGGGGCTGCAGACAGGACTCAGAGGTTAAATTCCTGAGTTCAAATCCCAGCACCCACATGGGGGCTCAGGACCATCTAGAATGAGATTTTCAGGTGTGCAGGTGCCCTCTACCAGTATACAGGTGTACATGCAGACAGAACATTGTATACTTAATAAATAAATATATAAATAAATAGATAAATAGATAGATAAACAAATAAATAAGTAAATCTGTAAAACGGAAAAAATACATTGAGGGAGAAGAAGTTTTCCTCTGACTCCAGCATTCTCTCCGATATGTGTTTATACGTGCATGTATGCAAGTATATGTACACACACACGAAAAAAATATATAAAACAGAGCAAATCTTCTCCTGTTGCTTAAGGGCTATAATACTTTTGTAGTTCAAAGAGACTGAAATATTTTCCTGGAACCTACATGTTTGAAATATGTCTTATAAAGCTGGGGAGAACTTTGACTGGACTCTGGAGATAAGCAATGAAGGTAATGGGACAGAATCTTAAACAGGGGAAAAGGCCATGGGATTCAGCCAGTGAGAAGAACCAGAGAACAAAATGCATATGGAATGCTGAGCAAGCTATTCTGTTACTGAGTTCTAAGAATAAAACCTGAAGAGGTGGGTTGAGGCTAGCAACAACATTTCAGGTGCCATAGTAGGACGTCGGGTCTCATTCTATAATCCTGTGGGCTATTTTCTTTTTCCTTAAGGCAGGGTTTCTCTTAGAATGTATGGTAGCCCTGTCTGTACTGGAATTCACTTTGTACACCAGGGTGGTCTCAAACTCAGAGATCTGCCTGCCTCAGTCGGTGTAAATTTCTGACCAGTGTAAATTATCTACCATCTGAGATCTCAATTTGTTTTTACTAGTTTACAGGTGCTAAGAGAGCCCATGACTTTAATCCCAGCACCTGGGAGGCAAAGACAGGTAGTTCTCTGATTTTTGTTATTTCATAATATTTATTTTTTATATTAGTTACGGGTCATTTACTTTGTATCCCATCTGTAGCCCCTTACTTCATTTCCTCCCAATCTCATCCTCCCTCCCTCATCTCCTCAACATGCCCTCTCTAAGTCCACTGATAGGGGAGGTCGTCCCATCCTTCCATCTGAACCTAGATTATAAGGTCTCATCAGGACTGTCTGCAATGCCCTCCTCTGTGACCTAGCACGGCTGCTCCTCCCTCAAAAGGGGCGGGTCAAAGAGCCTGCCACTGAGTTCATGTCAGAGACAATCCCTGTTCCCCTTACTAGGTTAACTTACTTGGATGCTGAGCTGCCATGGGCTATGTCTGATCAGGGGTTCTAGGCTACAGACATGCATGGTCCTTGGTTGGAGAATCAGTCTCAGAAAGGCCCCTGTGCCCAGATATATTTGGTCCTTGTGGCGATCCCATCCTCTCCACGTCTTACAAACTCCCCCTTTGTTCATGATTCCCTGCACTCTGCCCGAGGTTTGGTTATGAGTCTCAGCATCTGCTTTGATACACTGCTAGGTAGAGTCTTTCAGAGGCCCTCTATGATAGGCTGCTGTCCTGTTTTTTCTTTTCTCCTACTTCCCATGTCCATCCCATTTGTTGTTCTAAGTGAGGATTGATCATCTTATCCCAGAACCTCTTCTTGTTTAGCTTCTTTAGCTGTACAGATTTTAATATGTTTTTCCCATCTTATAAGTCTAGTATCCACTTCTAAGTGAGTATATACTGTGTGTGTCTTTCTGCTTCTGGAATACCACAGTCGGGAAGAAGATTTCTGATTTTCAATCCAGAATAGTGTACGAAGGTAATTCGAGGAGAGGCAGGGAGTTGTGGAGAGTCTGAGAGAGAGAGAGAGAGGGAAAGAGAAAGAGAGAGAGAGAGAGAGAGAGAGAGAGAGAGAGAGACTTAGAAAGAAAAAGCAAGCTGAGCCGGCTGAACACTTAAATCCAAGCACTCTGAGGATATAGGCAACTCTTGAGCCTAGGATACACAAGAAATGGCATCTCAAAAAAACCTAGAGTGCTGAATAAGTGCTGAACCTTACAAATGAACTGTGCAAAGATAAAGATTGAAGACCATCTACTATAATATTGTTCTTTGTGTTGTAGAAATTAAAATACCCAGCACAAAAGTGATGTTATTGTATTCTGGTATCTATTGAATCTAGCATCATACCCTATTCATAAATATTCATGTGCTAGCAAAAGCATTAAACATGGATAATTAAATTCTACTGCTTTCAGATTTTCCTGGGACTCCTGTACTTACATGGGTTAGGTCAAGGAGAGACACCCTAAGATTGTATGCATTAACCAGTGAGGACAACTTGAGTCATCTACATCACTATTAGATTCAACACCCAAAATAGAGTAAGAGTCTAACTTACTTTAGCAGATACAGCAAAATCTGAAACCAGTGGAAGATTCAATTTCCAAACAAGAAAAAAAGAAATTCAATGGGAGCTTGACACAGAACAGTCTTGAGACACTAATCTATTATTATCTCTTTCTTTAACCCCCCCCCAAAAAAAACTTTATTTCATCAAGGCTAAAATTTTCTACATCATTTAAAAAAATGGCCCCATGGAAAGGCAATGAAAAAAGTAACACTACTACTCAATTTCCCTCTCCTCACAAGTGTAGCACTGGCAAAGGGGAACCACTGGCTGCCCCCTCAGACTGCATTCAGTCCCAGCTTTTCAAAGAGCAGGGTACGGGTTTCCCTCAAAATAAAACAATCACAGGCTACATGATCCTAAGGGAAATGAAGAGTACTGCCTGGCTTGATCTCCTTAATTTCTCTTGCAGGTTTCATATTACCGCAGAATACAAGACACCTGTGAGGAGAAGCTAAGGGCCCATGGGAAAAAAATAAGGTTTAGAGCAGCCAGGACCCTTTCTGAAGTTGCCCACCCCACCTGCAAGGGAAGAAACAGGGCTGACAGGCTGTTGTCTCCAAGCATCAAATGCTTTTAGCACTGCTTTGCTTTCAAGACAGGGTTTTACAATGTAGCTCTGGCTGGACTCGCAACCCATGGCAATCCACCAGCCTCAGTAGTGTGCATCAGATCTGATTCCCTCTTTCTTTTCTGTTAAAAGTTAATGGGATAGTTCAAGAATATTCACAATGAAAACGTTTTTCAATTGTCCTCACATACTCCTACATCTATCTATTTCCTAACTGACTGTCTCTTTAAGGGACAAAATTAAACATCACCATGCTTATCCTCCAGAAGGGCATACTCCAGAAGTAGTGAGGGTAGAAAACCACAGAATTTCTAAATCCAAAAAAAAATTGAAACAACAACAACAACAACAACAAAACTCTCAGTCATTTTGGACATTTAGCTAGGTTTTCCAAGAAGCAGTGAACAATGAGACCTGAAGAGCATGGAAGGTTCTGAGGGGTCTCCATGGAAAAAGACAGGTGGAGGAGCAACATTTTACCCAAAAACACGGGCCCTTGATACCTCCCTGCTTGTCTCATAAGGCATTGGGGCCTTTTTGATCTACTCTTAGTCTCAAGCAGCCTGAAAAAATTACTCACAAGATTGTGATATCTAAGAGCGACCCCTGATTTGGAGGGACTGGGAGAACAAGCAGGCAGTGACCACATCTCAGCATTCTGGGTCTGAGGCACACAGGGATTCTGGCTGAAATGTAGGTTCACCACTTCCCAGCCATCATCATCATATGCCATGGAAGAGAAAGAAAGGCATCTCCATGGCAGTGGAATCATAATGTAGCTAATGTTTACCTCTCAGTAGACAAGGAAACATAGATTATGCATCTGACCTACACCCCACATTATAGATTCATCTCCTCCAGGAAGGGCCTACTCTCCAAAGGTTTCATAGCCTCCCATTATAGTGACACCAAATGGGACCTAGTGTTCAAACATGAGCCTGAGAGGGACTCTTTACCTCTAAATATTCACTCTCCATTCTGAACTCCTCTCAGGCAGGTGTTGTGGCCCTGTTTCTGGATCCCTTATTGTGTCAAGAACTCACACAGTGATAAGCAAAAGTTTTCTAAGACTATCTTTGGCCCTCCCCTCAGCCACCTTGTGCCAAACTCACATCCCATTAAATGTAACAAGATACAAGCATGTTCCAACATAAACATTATATAGTTGTTGAAATAGTTCTGAATGGGCTTCCTGATGTTGTTTGGAAATGACATAGAATGCCTGTCTTCATCTACATTTACTCAGTCCTCAGGCCTTGTGTATACCTCGGGTCTATGAGGGAAAGATCCTTAAAAATTGTTTGCAAATGCAACAACTGTTATAATGTCACTTCAATTTGTATATGGTTGACAGTGCATTATTTTCTGCCTATACTTAAACACTTATTTGATTTTGTCATTATTTTTAATATTTTGGGCATGCTTCTCTCTGGAGTAGAAAAGGTTGTGGGTCTTCAGTTCTATCTTACAGTGCCTAAAAAATCATTCACACACTTATACACCTACATTCACGCACAAATATGCATACACATAATACACACATACACATACATATTTACATACATACTCACAAGTGCATACATACATATACTCACACATACACAAATATATACAGAAGTGCCCTGAGCTTTTCTAGATTTGGTTTTGTTCTATTTTCTGTCTGGGAGTGAACTTGTATAGTAAAAACTTATAATGAGAAAAAGATTTTCCAGTTCTGCTCCTCCCAAGAGACAGGCACAAATGCAAATTATTGCGAATGCTAATTATTACAAAATGACCAGTTTGTCTGTGTTCCCATCTCCCTTGGTCTTTCCTCTAGCCCTTCTCTCAGGGAGGCAAGTCTCAGGCCAAGTTAAGGATTTAGAATAAATAGTGTGAATTAAGTGCATGGCAGTGATAATCCTTGACAGACAGCATGACAACTGGGAGAGGGTCCTCCAGAGGGAAGCAGGCCCACAGGAAGGGGAGAGGGAGAGAGAGAGCAGTGTGTGGTTTTCTGTGTGGTGAAACAGTGGTAATAGTATAAAGAGGCAGCAGCCATCTTGTGAGCAAAACTGAATAGTGTCAGCATTGAGGCTTGAGCTTTGTGAGCCTTTCCTCCTTCTGCCCTCACTAAAGCTGGGTTTTGTCACCACACAGGTAAAGTGTCTGCAGCCAGAGCCTCTTCCTTGCCCTGCCTTAGTAGGGAGTTAAAGTTCTGTGTCTAACATTAAGCTGGATTACCTCTGTCTTTGTATTCAGCCCTTTTGTAGCTTTTCAAAAGTAAGAACGTGATTATAATCATTATTTACCAAATCCATTCATTCTAATGGGAAATGGGGCCCTTCTATCATACTCTTCAAATTCATTTTCCTTGTTTGCATGGAATCTTACTATGGAGTCCAGGCTCTTCTTGAATTTGCAATCCTCCTGTCTTAGCCTTCTGCATGCTGGGACTACAAGTAAGCACCACCATGCTAGGCTCAATTTCATTCATCTTGTCATTTATTGTAATATTTAGGTGAGGGCAGTACTCCTTCAGGTCAAGACCTTATCCACTAAAGCTATTAAACATATCAACAGTGCTTCTTCTTTGCCAGGCATGTGCTCACCTTCCCTGTGTATGACAGCTCATTTAATTAGGGCCAAAACTCTCTGTGCAGAAGAGGAGCCTACTGACAAGCATTTGGGGATGGTGTCCTCAAATGCACAGAGTTCTTTTGTTTGGCTGTGGGTGTGGGAGGTATATGTGTGGGTGTGGTAACAGTACACAAAATTTGGAGGTCAGAGTTGATCTTCACCATCTTGGAGGCTTACCTAGCCTGGGAACTTCAAGGTAGGAGCCCAAAGGTTACAGGTGAGTGAGTCAGATCTAAACTCAGGCCCTCATATTACACAACAAGTATGAGCCAGCTCCCCAGTTCTATCTGTGTAAGATTTTCAATCATAAGTGTTGATGCTGCCTGTAACTGCTTAACATACCCATTATACAGATGGAGGGACTGAGGCAGAAAAGAAGTCAGAGAAACTCTCTTAGTTAAGGGTTTAACCAACATTTTAATAACTATATTGTAGCATTCAAAGTTTGATTTTAAAACATGAAACTTAATTCAGCTCAG
This sequence comes from Meriones unguiculatus, assembly GCF_030254825.1. NCBI lineage: Eukaryota > Metazoa > Chordata > Mammalia > Rodentia > Muridae > Meriones > Meriones unguiculatus. The sequence continues at coordinate 157,491,231 of NC_083369.1, read as the reverse complement.
GTGTGGGCTATAATGTATAACACTTTGAAAAGCATATGAATTATAGAATTATTTCTTAGAAATTCATTCTAGCACACTGAATTAGATTCCAATTAGTTAAGTCCGTCCAGATTGACTTTTAAGAGGCAACTGTCATGTTCTTAATAAATGTTGATGTCTCACTTAGAATAGGGATGAAACATGTATTAAATCCTTAAAATGAAAAACAGCTGGCTTTGTTTAGGTTGTCAAGGTTCTGACTATGTTTTTAACAAGTTGTCTTAGTCAGGGTTTCTATTGCTGTGGAGGGACACCATGACCACAGCAAGTCTCATAAAGGAGAGTGTTTAATTGGGGCTCATTTACAGTTCAGAGATTTAGTCCATTATTATCATGGTGGGAACCATGAGAGCATGCATGCAGACATGGTGTTGGAGAAGGAGCTGAGAGTTCTACATCTGAATCCAAACACAGCAAGAAGAAAGACTGAGAAAGACACTAGGCAGAGGTTGAGCTTCTGAGACCTCAAAGCTCACCCCCAGTGACTCACTCCATCCACCAAGGCCACACCAACTAATAATGCCACTCCCTAGGAATTCAAATATATGAATCTCTGGGGAACATCAATGAAGCTGTAGGCTATGGGGTAGCTTAGAAATTTGTTTACTAAACAGATTCTTCACAGATGCCACCACATTCCAAATGAGTGTAAGACAATTTAGAGTTGAATTCAACTCACCATGGTTTGATTGTCCAATAAAAGGCAATATCAAGAAAGTTTTTGGTGGGAGCTACAAAATAAAAATATATGATAGAATTCAAATTCAGGATAACACAGACTACAAACCTAATTTTAGCCTAATATGCCTGGACTCTAGGGCCAATTCTCAAATATCACAAAAATGAATGAAAAGGTTAATAGAAAATCTCGTCTACATCTAATTTAGTAACAGATGTTCTTGGGACTGATTTCTATCTATAATTTACTGTTTTGTTTTTTTTTTTTAATCTGGTTGTCTTCTGACCTCCATACATGCAAATGTAGGAAGTGCATGTCCAAAAACACAGAGACACCCTCATTTCTTACTCAGTTTGCAGACAAAAAAGAAAAAGAAAAAAAACAACAAAAAACAAAAACAAAACAAAACACCACCAACAACAAAAACACTTTTAACCACATGTGTGTTTGAGTTGTCCTGCCTGCTGTTGTCCAATCTCTTTTTTTGCAGTGCTGGGGTTGAACCCAGGGTCTCGAATAAACATGCACGTGAGCAAGTGTAACACCACCCTGAGCTATAGCTGCAGCCTTCCCATCAGAGCCTGGGAAGAGTTTGTTAGGTCTCTGACTCCCACTACTGAACAACATTTTTTTTAAATTCCTACTTCTGTTTCAAACTTTCAAAAGTTGATAAAATCTTGTACAACCACACTGGAAATCCATCTGGCGCTTTCTCAGACAACTAGGAATAGTGCTTCCTCAAGATCCAACCATACCACTCCTAGGCATATCCAAAAGAGGCTCAAGTACACAATAAGGTCATTTGCTCAACCATGTTTGTAGCAGCTTTCTTTGTAATAGCCAGATGCTGGAAACAGCCCAGATGCTCCTCAACTGAAGAATGAATGCAAAAATTGTGGTACATTTACACAATGGAATATTACTCAGCAATGAAAAATAAGGAAATCATGAAATTTACAGGTAAATGGTGGGACCTGGAAAGGATCACCTGATTGAGCTGTCCCAGAAGCAGAAAGACACACACGATATATACTCACTCATATAGACATGTAATATAGAATAAACCTACTAAAATCTGTACATCTAAAGAAACTAATCAAGAGAGAGGACCCTGACTAAAATGCTCAATCCCCTTCCCAAAAGGCAAAGAGGAAGGACATCAGAAGAAAAAGAAAACAGGACACAAGGTACAAACCCGCCAGGGAGGGCCTGTTAAAGGCTCTGCCCTACAGACTATCAAATCAGATGCCGAGACTTATGTCTAACTGTTGGGCAATGTGCATGGAATCTTATGTAAGAAGTGGGAAATAGTAAGATCTGGAGAGGACAGGAACTCCACTAGGAGAGCAACAGAACTAGAAATTTGAACACAGGGGTCTTCCCAGAGACTCATATTCCAAACATATACCATGCATGATAACCTAGAACACCTGCACAGATGTAGCCCATGGCAGTATAGTGTCTAAGTGGGTTACATAGTAATGGGAAGAGGGACTGCCTCTGACATAATCTGATTGGCCTGCTCTTTGTTCACCTCCCCCTGAGGGGGGAGCAGCCCTACCAGGCCACAGAAGAAGACAATGCAGCAACTCCTGATGAGATCTGATAGACTAAGTTCAGAAGGAAGTAGAGGAGGACCTCCCCTATCAGTGGACTTGGGGAAGGTCATGCATGAAGAAGGGAATGGGGGGGTGGGGTTGGGAGGGGAGGAGGGAGGAGCTTATAGGGGGATACAAAGTGATAAGGTGTAATTAATAAAAATAAAAGAGTTTATACAATCTCTCTATCTCTTTATATATATATACTGGTTTTTCAAAACAGGGTTTCTCTGTGTAGCCTTGGCTATCCTAGAACTCACTCTGTAGAGGAATCTGGCATCTAATTCAGAGATCTGCCTGCCTCTGCCTCCCAACTTCCCAGAATAAAGGCATGTGTCACCACTGCCCAGCATACACACACACACACACACACACACACACACACACATATATTAATATATATTAAAAGTTTAATATACCTACATATATATACTGTAAACCTTTAGAACTGCTTTTGGAGAAAGGATGAAACTATTTTACTTAGAGTCTACCATATTCCAGACTTTGTGATAGTTTATTTGCTATAGGAAAGATAACCCACAACATTCCAGACAGCCTCAGGGATTTCAGGATATTGAACTGACTAGAATTCTCTATTCCAATCTATGGAATATTCTAGCTTTACACAAATCCATTGTATAAGTATCTAGGAATCACTTGTTTTTGTTCCAAGTGGGGAAAGCACAGCAGTGATTGTTAGCCATGATAAAAGCTTACATAACATGTGTCATTTTTTGGGAACCAATATTAATTTTTTTCTATTGTGCTGAAACATGATGTCATGCTAACTTATGGAAGAAAGAGTTTATTTGGGTTTAGCTCTCTAGTTTAACCTTACCTAACTTAAGGTTTATGAGTCTGCGATGGCAGAGCAGAGGCATGGGCACAAGCAGAAAGCATAGCAGCAAGAAAAGGAATTTGAGAACACACTTCATGAACCACAAGCATAAAGCAAAAAGAGTGACCTGGGAAGTAGAGTGAGGCCTTAAGCACTCAACACCCACTCCTAGAAATATACTTACTCCCAAAACTCCTCAACCAGAGTCATTTATTTTGCAAGTTGCCTCCTTCAGCAGACTAAGTAGCTGGGTGACAGGTCAACACTACCAGGCCCAGATTGAAAAAATAATCTAGAAGCAGAAAATTAGGAATTCAAAGTTGCTTTCAGCTACACCTAGTGATTTCAAGGACAACCTGGGCTACAGGAGGCCCTATGACAGTGGTTCTCAACCTTCCTAATTCTGAGACGCTTTAACAGAGTTCCTCATGTTGTGGTGAACCCCAACCATAAAATTACTTCATTGCTGTTTTGTAACCGTATTTTTATTACATTTATGAATCATAATGTAAATATACAGGTTATCTAATATGTGACTCCTGTGAAAGACTCATTTTATCCCCAAAGGTGTTGTGATCCACAGTTTGAGAGCTGCTGCCCCATCAAAAAGTACAAAGGAGAAAGGTGAGTGGAGAGGACAAAGAAAATGAGAAAAGGTGGAAAGTGCCTAGATTATTTTGTCAAGCTGGGTCTGTAGTGTTGACCTGTCACCCAGCTACTTAGTGTAGTGAAGGAGGCAGCTTGAAAAACCAATGACTACATGGGCAACTTATATAGACCCTGTCTCAAAAAAAATAAAACAGGCTAGGAATATAGCACAGCAGTAAGCCATTTAGCCAGAATGCTTTGAAATGCTACTTAAAAAATAAAAATCACATTCTGCATTCTACCCTGGAGTTTTTGCCTGTCTCCTAAATGATTTTTTAAATTTGTGCTCGTTCCAGTTCTTGGTATTATAAAGTTCTATGGTTTGCCTAAGACACAATGCCATGTATCCACAACTACAGTACCACAAGCACACAAGAAATATTTATCTGGTGTCTGAAAATACCCTCTATACTTAGTCTATTTGATCCCGTTCCTTGGACAACCACACTTTTTCACTACCTCTACTCTTTTAGCCTTTCTACTTAGTCCTTTTAGACAGGTTGCCTTCACTTAGGAATACAGAGTTCAAATTCAACATGCCCTGATGGCTCGCTTCATTAGTCATTGATCATATCCCATTACATCAAACTTCTTGGGTCTCTTGAGCCCATCTGTCAATAATTACTGAAAGATATCTTGGTTGCTACCACTTTAAAGATCATCAGTAAATTTGGTGCAAACATTGACCAGCAGAGAAGGTTTAGGTATTCAGATGAGCTAGGTAAATATTTGGGTATACTGCTAATGGGAAGTAGGATAAACATATAGTTTGCTGTGTTAGTACAGCCAACCATCTCCAAAGTGGCTATATCATTGTGCATCCCCACTAACAATAATTGGAGGTTTTGTTGTTAGGTAGCCACACCAACACCTGGAACACTCTGAGGTTATGGTTAAAATTTAGCCATTTTAACACATGTATTTCCTGTTTGGGGTTTTGGTTTGTTTTGTTTTTAAAGAGGCTTTTCATTTCAATTAAGTAGGTGTCAAGAACACACCTTCAAGAAGAATCTAAGGCTGCAGAGTCAGACATGTGCAATGCTAGCACACACCAGTGGGGACTGACCTAGGCTTGCAGATCTTTAGAACTGTGACAGCTGTGTTGTTACAAAGTTCCACACTCCTAAGTAATTACCCCAGCTTCACCCTCCCAGGGTCCTGTTATTTCTAATGCACAGTTGTATGGAAAACAAGGTTTTCTCCACAATGCATTTGTGGCATTGCAGCAGAAATGCCTGTTGTCTTCTTATAGAACACACTATCTGAAGACTTCACTTTTACAGTTTATCTAATTCTCTGAATCTTTCCTTGGGAATTTTTTTTTTCTTCTTCCAGGACAAGCTTACAAGAGAATACCTTAAAAGGCCTCAAATGCCCTTGGTTTTCTTCGACTTACCAAGGCTAAATCAGGGCCAGGTAAATCAATTAAATAGTCCTATATCCCCGAAGGAAATAGAAGCAGTCATCAAAAGTCTCCCATCCAAAAAAAGCCCAAGACCAGAGTGTTTCAGCGCAGAATTCTACCAGATCTTCAAAGAAGAGCTAACTCCAATTCTCTTCAAACTATTCCACAAAATAGAAACAGAAGGCATACTACCAAACTCATTCTGTAAAGCCACAGTCACCTTGGTACCTAAACCTCACAAAGATCCAAGAAAGAAAGGGGATTTCAGGCCAATCTCCCTTATGAACATTGATGCAAAAATACTATACAAAATACTTGCAAACCGAATACAAGAACACATCAAAGATATCATCCACTATGACCAAGTAGACTTAATCCCAGGCATTCAGCTGTGGTTTAATATACGGAAATCCATCAATGTGATCCACCATATTAACAAAATGAAAGAAGAAAACCACATGGCAATCTCTCTAGATGCTGAAAAAGCATTTGACAAAATCCAACATCCCTTCATGATTAAAATATTGGATAGATCAGGGATACAAGGCACATATCTATACATAGTAAAGGTGATATATAGCAAACGTATAACCATCATCAAACTGAACGGAGAGAAACTTAAAGCAATCCCACTGAAATCAGGGACAAGACAAGGCTGCCCACTCTCTCCATATCTCTTCAACATAATTCTGGAAGTCCTTGCTAGAGCAATAAGACAGTTGAAGGAGATCAAGGGGATACAAATTGGAAAGAAAGAAGTCAAATTATCAGTATTTGCAGATGATATGATAGTAGACGTGAGTGACCGCAAAAACTCTACCAGGGAACTCCTACAGCTGATAAACACCTTCAGCAAAGTGATCTGATACAAAATTAACTCAAAAAAATCAGTAGCCCTCCTGTATACAAAAGACAAAAGGGCTGAGAAAGAAATTAGGGAAACAACACCCTTCACAATAGCCATAAATGACATAAAGTACCTTGGAGTAACCCTAACCAAGCAAGTCAAAGACTTGTATGAAAAAAATTTCAAGTCTCTGAAGAAAGAAATAGAAGATATCAGAAAATGGAAATATCTTCCATGCTCATTGCTTGGCAGGATTAACAAAGTAAAAATGGCCATCTTACCAAAATCAATCTACAGATTCAATGCAATTCCCATCACATTACCAACACAATTCATTACAGACCTGGAAAGAAAAATTCTCAACTTCATACGGAATAACAAGAAACCCAGAATTGCTAAAACAATCCTCTACGATAAAAGATCTTCTGGAGGTATCTCCATCCCTGATTTAAGCTGTACTATAGAGCAACCGTTATAAAAACTGCATTGTACTGGCATAGAAACAGAATGGTGGATCAATGGAACTGAACAGAGGACCCAGAAATAAGCCCACACACTTATGGACACCTGATCTTTGACAAAGATGCCAAAACTATACAATGGAAAAAAAAAGATAGCATCTTCAACAAATGGTGCTGGTCTAACTGGATGTCTACATGTGAAAAAATGAAAATACTATTTTCATACTTATCACCCTGCACAAAACTGAAGTCCAAGTGGATCAAAGACCTCAACAAAAAACCGGACACATTAAATCCGTTAGAAAAAGAAAGTGGGGAATACCCTTGAACTCATTGGCACAGGAGACAGCTTCCTGAACAGAACACCAACAGCACAGGCTCTAAGAGCAACAATCAATAAATGGGACTTCATGAAACTGAAAAGCTTCTGTAAAGCAAAGGATACCATTAACAAAACAAATCGACAGCCTACAGACTGGGAAAGAATCTTCACCAACCCTTTATCTGACAAAGGGCTAATATCCAGTATATATAAAGAACTAAAGAAGCTGAAAAACAGCAAACCAAGTACTCCAATTAAAAAATGGGGAACAGAGCTAAACAGAGAACTCTTTGTAGAGGAATATCAAATGACAGAGAAACAATTCAATAAATGCTCAAGGTCAATAGCCATTAGGGAAATGCAAATCAAAACTACCCTGAGATTTCACCTTACACCCTTCAGAATGGCCAAGATGAAAAACTCAAGTGACAATACATGTTGGAGAGGTTGTGGAGAAAGGGGAACCATCCTCTACTGCTGGTGGGAATGTAAACTTGCACAACCATTCTGGAAATCAATCTGGCGCTTTCTCAGACAACTAGGAATAGTGCTTCCTCAATATCCAGCCATACCACTCCTAGGCATATATCCAAAAGGGGCTCAAGTACACAATAAAGACTTTTACTCAACCATGTTTGTGGCAGCTTTACTTGTAATAGCCAGAAGTTGGAAACAGTTCAGATGCCCCTCAACTGAAGAATGGATGCAGAAGTTGTGGTACATCTATACAATGGAGTACTACTCTGCAATGAAAAAGAAGGAAATCATGAAATTTGCAGGTAAATGGTGGGGCCAAGAAAAGATCATCCTGAGTGAGCTGTCCCAGAAGCAGTGGGACACACACACGGTATATACTCACTCATATAGACATATAACATAGGATGAACCTACTAAAACCTGTACATCCAAAGAAACTAATCAAGAGAGAGGACCCTGACAAAAATGCTCAATCCCTATCACAAAAGGCAAAGAGGATAGATATCAGAAGAAGAAAACAGCAAACAACCTAGGAACCTGCCACAGAGGGCCTCTGAAAGCCTCTGCCCTGCAGACTATCAAAGCAAGTACTGAGAATTATGGCCAAAAGTTGGGCAAAGTGCAGGGAATCTTATGTAAGAATTGGGAAATAGTAAGATCTGGAGAGGACAGGAACCCCACAAAGAGAGCAACAGAACCAGAAAATTTGAGCACAGGGGTCTTCCAAGAGACTCATACTCCAACCAAGTACCATGCATGGAGATAACCTAGAACCCCCACACAAAAGCAGTCTATGGCTGCGTAGTATCCTAGTGGGTTACATATTAGTGGGAAGAGGGACTACTTCTGACATAATTGATAGGCCTGTTGTTTAATCACTTTCCCCTGAGGGGAGAGCAGCCTTACCAGGCCACAGAAGTGGACAATGCAGCCATTCTCGATGTGATCAGAAAGACTTAGATCAGAAGGAAGGATAGGAGGTCCTCCCGTATCAATGGACTTGGGGAGGGGCATGTGCGACGAAGGGGGAGGGAGGATGCGACAGGGAGGAAAGGAGGGAGGGGCTTATAAGGGGATACAAAGTAAATAAACTGTAATTAATAAAAAAATTAATAGAGCTAGGTATGTAATACTTCTTGATTTCTCTCATTATTCCTCATATTTCTGTGTTACCTTAAAAAATATCTCAGAAATATATCACCATTTCTCTATTCCTTCCCATTTTGCATGTTACAGTCTTTAAAACAACAGATATCTAAAAGAATTGGCATTTTTCCTTGTTCACTTGAATCTACCTTTCAATTACTGTGTGCTCTTAAATTAAAATATGAGTCAGGCACTTCCTTTTTGATATCTCTTGATGATTTTCTAAGTCCTACAGAATAAAGTCTAAGCTTACAGATCCAAACACTGTCTACTCCATGCTTTTGACTTTCATACGCTCTGCCCTAGACCTTTCTCTCATCTTTTAAGCTTGGCTATGGAGCTTAACTTTTCCATGAAACAGCAGTGGTTCTCAACTGTAGGTTGAGGTCCATTGGGGGCGGGGCCAAATGACTCTTTCACAGCAGTCACCTAAGAACTTCAGAAAACAGATGCTTACACTTCAATTCATAACAGTAGTAAAATTACAGTTATGAAGTAGCAACAAAAATAATTTTATGGTTGGAGTCACCACAACATGAGGTTACAACATTAAGAAGTATGAGGGCCAGCCTGAGTTAGAGGCTCCTATCTTCCACAATATCATTCTAAAATTTCCCCCACTACTTCATTTTATTTTCTTTGAACTCTGTGCAGTCAAAGACGGTATTTTAATCCTCTTTAAGCCCAGAAACTGGCACCAAGTAAACATGGAGTTTACATGAAAGAATGAATGAGGTGAGTAGACAAGGCATATGAAATAAACTGAATTTTCTGCCCAATAGTTTTTTCTGAGTATAATTATTAAGTTACATTAAAGCAAATTTATCAAAATTTTAGCAAAGAGATCCAAGGGAAAACTCAGTTCACTTCTAATTCATTTGAATTATTTTTGTTTTGATACAATATCTTAGTCTGAAAGACAGGCTGACAAAATAAACCTCTGTGTCTTCAACCTCCCACACATCCTGAGATTACAGGTACTTACCACCATGCCCATTATAAATTTCTTGTTTTTAAAGATCTCTTAAATTACCCTTATAGTGTGTGTGTGTGTGTGTGTGTGTGTGCAAGTGTGTGCACAGTAAATGAGTTATCTTCCTCCATCACTTTTTAGTCTTGTTTTATGATCTCTCACTGAACCTGGAACTGGCTGTTCTCTGGTTGAAAAGTCCCTAAGCCATACCTGTGCTCATCTGGCCAACCCATCACCCCCCTACACATACACACACACACACACACACACATGCACACACACACACACACACACACACCAAGAGTTTCTGGCACACACTGACACTTTCATTTGAGTAGTGGTAATCTGAGTGGTCCTCATGCTTGTAGAGAAAACACTTTATCCACTGAGCCACCTTCTTAGCACCCCTATAATCCTCCTTTGTCTTTGTAAGCAAACATTTCTTAAGATATTTGATCAGATTTAACAAATATATTTTTAAGTCAGTGAGATGGCTCAATGAATAGGAATACCACAATGACCTAAACTCCAGGCCACAGGACCCACAAGATGGAAAGAGAATCAGCATTGGAAATTGTTCTCTCACCTCCACATGTACATGCCCATAACACACAATAGCACAGAAGCCTGCATGTACCTTCCTTATTACATTAAAAATATAATAAGGACAAAAGTACAACATTTTCCGGGAATTATATTTACTAAGGGTTAAAGAATAGTAACTGCTGTGACTTGGGGAGATTGCTCTGCAAAAACACAACTTGATGCTCTCCCAGGACCTGAGTTTGGTTCTTGGCACAGACACCAGCTGGGTCACAATTGCTTGTAACTCCAGCTCCAGGGGATCCAATGCCCTCTTGTGGAAACCAAGGCACATGCACTCAGGCATGCATACCCGACACCCAAACATAAAAAGACTAAAGATGCTACAATTAAAAGGCGCACTTCATCGTTACATTACTTCTTCAGGCTCCCAAGTTCCAGTTCTCTGTCATTTGTCTTAAGCACTGTAAGGCAGGACTACCAAAGTGTCCCAAATTTTCTGAAGCATTACTTAATTTGATACCTTTTCCCCTAATTAGAAATACCTTTGATAGCAACTGTCTTTCACTAAAGTGAAAATAAATCTACACAAGAAATGAGTTATTACAAATAAAACAGAGATCACAAAATTGGGAGACAGAAAAAGTTAGTTTTCTTTTTAATTTTTGAAAATTTATTTATGCATAGAAGTGTTTTGCCGGCATGCATGTACATGTTCCTGGTGGCCAAAGAGATCAGAAGAGGGCAGTAGATTCCTTGGAACTGTAGTTATGGATAGTTTAACCACCATGTGGGTGCTAGAAATTAAACCCATGTCCTCTACAAGCTCAATAAGTGCCCTTACAGCTGAACCATCTCTTTAACCTCACAAAATTGTCAGTCCTGACTGACTTACACAAGACTGTGAAAAACTAATCTTCAGGTAATCCCACAGGTCAAATCTACTTGTGTCAGATCTGTTTGTGTCTCTTTAAAGAGTCCTGATAGTGTTTGTGTGCATGCTTGCACTTGAAAGTAAGAGAAAGTGGATCTGTAATTGAAGCATTTATGCTAACTGATCCCAATGTCATAGTCATTAAATGATTCTTTCATATTCATCAAAAATAAAGTTATTATAATCAATTCTAAACCTGTCACTTTAGAAATTAATCAACTGACAATTTTTTAAATAAGAAGGCCAGTCTTGAGTATTTCAATAATAGCTTTTTACATAAAATGCCTCAAAATTTTATCATAAGACCAGCAAAGTGGCTCAATGGGTAAGGACACCTGCCAACAAGTCTGATGACCTGAATTAGATCCCTAGAATTCACATGGAGGAAAGAGGGAATCCACTCCCACAAATTGTCATCTGAGCTCCACAACTGTACCATGTCAAACTGATAGGAGCAAACACCCACACACATGTACACAGCTAAAAGAAAAATAATAACATACACTATTCCATATACACTGTAACTCTGCTGCAATTCAATTCATTTTTATGTAGGTATCTGTAATTTTTAACATGGTACCTTCCCATCTCTGAGGATATTGCTTCCAATTCAACATCTAAATTGGATCAGCATTTCCAATTTTGAATAAAATTTTAAACACAGAATGTGTTTAAAGATCATCATTTTTGGAAAACAAGTTTGATCAAACTTTGACAATTTTGTAATACAAAAAATGCAAAGAGTAATATATCACATTAAAAAAGCAATGCAGCACAAGGAAACATCACATAAAACATCTAAACTTGTTTGTGAATTTTTAGATTTATTAACCTGCAACAATTCCTTTTTGCTCTTGAGTAAAGTTGTCCAGTGCATTTGGTGTCCCTCAAAAGACAAGCAAACAATTAACCAAAAAAAAAAAAAAAAAAAAAAAAAATGGTAACAACAGAAAAGACACAGACTTTAAAATAGCAAGACTCCATGATGGTTTAGAAGAGAGACACTGTCTTTGTAACATGCGAAATGAGAGAAAAAGGAGATAAAAACTGGAGAAAAGGATGACAACAAATCTGTTCTTCCAAACTTAATGATTCATGTTTATGAAACAACAATGTTCCCAAAAATTGAATATCAGTGTTACACAACAGAAAGTAAGAAAAAGGCCACAAGAAAACTGACAATCAAACCCCAACCCATAAGCATGCATTTGTCTCTGGCCTAGATGATTAATAAAAGGAGTAAATACAACCAATCAAGGAATGTTACAATGCCAAATTAGCCACAATCATGAGAGTTAAGCTACCACAGAAATTTTCTTACTGACTATCCAGATCTACTCCCACAGCATTCAGAAGACACTGAGGCCCTGTCTCCTAACAGAGTTAGTACCAACAGTGACTGCTGGGATTCAGGAAAGCTGGGATTCTTTGCTCACTCACCTCCCGTACACAATCTCGGCCTTTAGATGCTTTTTATTTACCATAAACCACAAATGTAAAATGAAGTTCTGTCAAATCTATCAAAAACATTGTGGCAGCTAAAACAGAAGTAAACATAGCATAGTACTCAAGTACTTCTTTGGATCCATGACAGCAAGAAGAAATGTTACAAGGCCCATCTTTGTGTAGATTCTTTACAACCAAATCATTCAGCAGATTTCTGTTGCCATACTCATTTAAACAGTAGCTGATTTTTCAAGGTTCTTCTCAAACCCCAGTTGTTCATTCTTTCTGAATGTTGCCACAGATTTGTATACTCTACCTACATATCACCAGGATCTGAAGAACCCTCTTCCTTTAGAGCCAATCAAAAAGGGCCTGCTTAGAATGTAAACACTCTTCTGCTGTAGATTTAGAGACTCTGGGATGTGTATCCAAACTGATATCACTGCATTGTTTTTTGCCTGTTCCACACAAGTAAACTTGATGCAGGCAATTAATCTGAGGTACGATTCAAGCCTGTCATTTATAATTTTCGACACAACTGAATTGTTTAAAGCTTTGTTTTAATCTCGAAAAAGTGGGGATGGAAAGGAGAAGCCTAAGGTGGCTAAGTATGTTAGCTGCAGGTGCAAAACATAAGCCAGTTTTCTTCAAAAGGCTAATTGGTATCTTTTAAAACCCTTGTTTTCAACAAAACTTTATGTAACACCACCTGGAAACACAGGACATTTCCAATTTGGGATAGAGGAGGGGGCAGTTCTGCTCCCTGAAAAAACAGGGAATCCTGAGGTTCCCCTCTCACTTTCCCAGTTGCTTTCAGTAAGGTACAATATTGGCCAGCTTGGGTCCCTTCTCGTTTTGTACCCCTACGCAATCTTGGGCATAATTTGGGACAAATAACCCACTGATTAGGCTCTTCCTCCTATGTATGTAGGCTCTCACTTAATTAGAAACTGTACCTTGGAATCCTGTCTCGTACAGCCACTGCATAAGAGGAGATAACCTGACGCTCTCTACCTGGAGAAAAATGTAACCCAACCCTGGCCAATATATTTATCTCAGGTAAATAGAAAGGGGCGATGTGTCCCATCATCGGGGATTCCCTCAAATCATCCCCCTCTGGGCCTAAGAAGCCCAGCTCCTTCCCTAGCCCAGAGCCTCACCCAGCACTGTCTGATCTCTAAGTGAGACCTGGAATCCTGTACCTCTGTAGTGCACCCGAGAGGTCGATGTAGCTGAACTTGTCCTTCAGGCTCCAGGACCTGGGCAGTGGAGTCTTCTTCTGGTCCACGGCCCGGTAGAGGCTCTTCAAACGCTCTGTGGCTCCTGCTCAGAAACAGGCCTCCGCACTACTCGAACTCTCCAGGGCCGGGACCTGAACACCTGCAGATGATCCCGGAATGCCTGCAGCCCAGCCAGGGACATGGCGTGGCCAGGCGGAGCGCTGGCGAGGTTGGCCTCTGCAGCGGTGGCCAGGGGCGGCATGAGTGCTGGCGGGTGGGGCAGCATGGAGGCCACCTCAGTTCCTAAGCCTCCACCGGGTGAGCCAGCCTGGGAGGAGTCGATGCTGGAGGCCATGGGCGCGGGCAGGGCATCTCCGGAGCCAGAGGCCCCACTGTTGGCTGGTGGCAGAGGCTGCTCAGACATGCCTGCAGCCACTCAGAGAGCGGCTTCTCCACTAGTCACCGCTTCCTCCCGTGCTTCCCTGGTCTCTATCACTATGACGCCCAGAGGCGCTGTCACTGTGACGCCCAGAGGCGCTGTCACTGTGACGCCTAGTCTGCGCGCCCCGGAAGTAGGAGCGCAGCGGTGGAGGAGACCTGCTGGGGGTGGGCCTGGGGGCACGAGGAAGCTTCCGCCAGGCGCTGGCGGTCAGGTGACCCGGAGTGGTGGGACAGCAAGGGGCGCTGGTGGGCGGGCCTGGGTGAGGTGGGGAAAAGAAGCAGAGAGCCTGCGAGGGACACTGCTCTCCCGTCTGTTTCCGGTGGGCAGACAGGCTGTGGAGACTCTGGGCGGAGGTGGCGCCAGCTGAGGGGGTGGTGCCAGGTGCGCCTGCCCGCTGGCTGTTTGGCAGCCTCTCAGGTGCAGGCTCAGCCCTGCTTCTCTCCTTGAGCCATTCCCTCAGACTCAGCGAGCCTGCTTTGCACCCAGGGAGAGCAATTGAGCCCTGCTGGACCACAGGGAGCTTAGCCAGGGATTCCCTAGTGAGTCCATAAAGGGCCGCAGGAAACCATACATGAAGGAGAAGTCTCTCTCTTAAAACAGTTAGTCTTTCGTTATTTAATTAAAGGATGAGGAGTCCCTGCGAAGTTCCTGGGGGCAAAAGGAGCCACTTTGGGAATACCAACCAAGACAGATAGATGGTCAAAGGGCAGGAAGGGGAAATGCTTGTGCATTTAGGAAGGGCTTCTGGAGATTTCTAATCATTTTATGAGCGCATTAATTCTCATCATAGGCCTCTTTGTTTGGTAGCAAAAAATTATGCCCTTTTTTAAACATGGGAATCCGTACTTGCTGCATAGCAAACACCCCCAAAGTCAGTGACATACGATTTATTATTAAACATATCTGTGGAGCAGGTTTCTCCTGACTTCGTAACTGACCTATTGCTAAAAAAAAAAAAAAAGAGAGAAAAAAAAATACCCACTCATGACTCAGGTGACTCGTGTAAAAGAACGCTTATACTTAGAGGTTTACTCACAGTTTTAATGTGTTAGTCCATGATCACCAGGACAGGAAGCATGACAGCAGAGAGTTAGGCTTTGTGATGGAGAAATAGTAGAAGAGCTCACAAATTGATCTGAAAGTTGCAGGCAGAGAGCCAGAGACCTAGAGAGGAAAACAGAGAAAGAGGAAAACAGATAGAGATTGGGGCTGGTGTGAGTTTTTGACAACTCAAAGCCCAACACCAGAGATATGCTTCCTCCAATATGGAACCTCCTAATCCTTTTCAAACAATTCCACTAACTGGAGACCAGTTAAGTATTCAAAGATACGAGCCTATGGGAGCCATTCTCATTCAAACCACCACACCTTCCCTTTGTCTTCTGCTTGAATGAGCTTATCTCAGACATTCAAAGTGTGTTGGCTGTGGCTGTGAGCCACCTTACCACTTGACTTAGGAAGGATCTGATGACAAGCTAACAGATATGGTCACTGGCTGGATTCCTTTCCCCAGGAAAAATAAGGACACCACATCATTACAAGCTATTGGCCAG
Organism: Meriones unguiculatus; assembly: GCF_030254825.1. Lineage (NCBI taxonomy): Eukaryota > Metazoa > Chordata > Mammalia > Rodentia > Muridae > Meriones > Meriones unguiculatus. The sequence continues at coordinate 157,475,660 of NC_083369.1, read as the reverse complement.
AAGGGGCCCTCAGAGTGGACCTCTTCAAAATGACAGCAGATTTTACCAAAGTGTGCATATCAAGAAGACAACAGCACCAGAACCAAACCCAGGATGAGGTGACACATTGTCATTTTTGCCATAATGTCTATTAAAAGTAAACTGCTAATCCAGCTCACTTCCATGCAGAGAGGCTTTGACAAGACTAATAACTAATTTCATCTCAAAGAGTAAAATTGCTTGAGAAATATCTGAGAGATAAATGAAAAGAGATACAAACATTACTGAACGTCCTTGGAATGTCATGATTCTTCCAACTCATATAAGGGATATACACCCAGCGAATATGTTCACAGTTTCATCTGGGAACCTGCTTTTAAAATCCAGATTTAAAAATGACCCCAAGTCCATAACTGTGTGTGATGACTCATCTTGGCTCTCAATTTCACACACCTAAGAAGAGGGAATCTCAACAGAGGAATTGCCATCAGGTTGGCCTGTGGGCAAGTCCGTGGGGCATTCTTCTTGATTTCTAGTTGATGTAGTGTGGCATAGTCCACTGTGGGCCTTTGGCATGTTCCTCAGGCTAGAGAACTTGGACCTGTATAAGAAAGGTTATTGAAACTCAGCTGGCATGTGGACCAGCAAGCAGTGTTCTTCTGTGGTCTCTGCTTCAGTTCCTGCCTTCTGCATCCTCCTTTGACTTCCCTCAAGGCTGGACTATAACACAGAAGTGTAAGCCAGATAACCCTTTCCTCCACTAATCAGCTTTTGGTCATTTTGTTTATTCACAGCAAAAGAAAGCAAACTCAGACAGCCAGCCTATGCCTGTACTCTTCACCCTGACCCTACCATGTTTGGTTCTGAGGTCTCTATGCCTCGCTCAACTCAACTCTGTCGGCCAAGGACCAGTTTTTCTATGCTTCCGTGGCTTGTCTCACTCTGTACTGACTCAATAGGTACAAATCAAATGGACTTAATGTTTCCTGAGTATGCTGAACAAGCATTCAGCTTCTTTTTGTTGTGGTGCCAACTGGTGCTCTCATGATTAATAACTGCTGAAGCTCTAACAATGTGGCCAAAGCATCTTCTCAAACAGAAATTGCAAAGGTAAATACCCCAGCCAACCACTGTAGGAGAGTGAACAGTGCCAGGTGGAGAATAATAACAAACTGATGGTCATGAAATCACAAATCATTGTGCTTATAAATACTTCACAGGATGACGAAAACACCTGTGTGAGGCAGGGCTTGCCAGTGGGTCACCCGTAGGTGGTCTGAAGTTTCTGAATTCCTAGAGCTGAAAGTGCCAACCTATTATAGATGTATCTGTAATTGGATCTATCTCCTGTTTGCCTGGGTCACCAAGGAGCCCAACGCTGTTGTTGCTTGTCTCTACCTACCTTGGGTAAAACAAAGCACCAGTTATGCCAGAATTGTCACATAAATTAATGTGTGACATATATGTCAATCAATCAGTAAATCTTATAAGATGGAGAATGTAGCTCCATTGTTAGTGTTTGTCTAGCATTCATGAAACCCTGAGTTTGATTCCTGGTACTGCAGAAATCAGGCATAGTTGTAAATGCCTGATAGCCCACAACTGGTAGGTTGATTGCAGGAGTATCAGAACTCTGCATCATCTTCAGCTAAATAGCAATTTTGAAGTCAGCCTGAAATATATGAAACTCTGAAAAAAAAATAGCTGGGTGGTGGTGGTGCACACCATTAATCCCAGCACTCAGAAGGCAGAAGCAGTTAGATCTGTGAGTTCAAGGCTAGCCTGGTCTACATACTGAGTTGCATTACAGCCAAGGACACACAGTTCAATTCCCAGCAATACATGGTGGCTCACAACTGTCTATAACTTGTTTGAAGGATTTTCATGCTCTTTTCTAGCCTTAATGCAGGCAAAACACACATACTCATAAAACAAAAACAACAAAAATAACAAGACATTTTTATGTTTTAAATGTCTTTAAAAAGATTACAGTGCTGGAGGCATAACACTTGCCTTGTGCATGTGAGATCCTGAGATTTCTGTATGGAGATTTGAATGAGAAATGCCCCCAAATCTTGGTCTCTGGTTGATGACTCTGGTTGAGGAGGTTTGGGAGTAAGTATATTTCTAGGAGTGGGTGTTGAGTGCTTAATGCCTCTCTCTACTTCCCAGGTCACTCTTTTTTCTTCATGCTTGTGGTACATGAAGTGTGTTCTCAACTTCCTGTTCCTGATGCCATGCTTTCTGCTTGTGCCCATGCCTCTGTTCTGCCATCGCAGACTCATAAACCTTAAGTTATGTAAGGTTAAACTGGAGCGCTAAACCCAAATAAACTCTTTCTTCCATAAGTTAGCATGACATCATGTTTAAGCACAATAGAAATGTAATTAATATTGGGTCTCAAAAAATGACAAGTGTTAGGTAAGCTTTTATCATGGCTAACAATCACTGCTGTGCTTTTCCCACTTGGAACACAAACAAGTGATTCCTAGCTATTTGTACAATGGATTTGTGTAAATCTAAAATATCCCATAGATTGGAATAGAGAATTCTGGTCAGCTCAATATCCTGAAATCCCAGAGGCTGTCTGGAATATTCTGGGTTTCATTTCCTATAGCAAATTAACTATGGAATATGGAACACTCTAAATCAAATAGTTTCATCCTCTTTCCAAAAGCAGCTCTGAAGTTTTGAAATATATATATATATATATATATATATATATATATATATATATATATATGAAGGTTTTAATATATATTAAGATATATTTGGATACATATATATATACACACGCACATTTATATGGTGGGCAGTGGTGGTACAGGCCTTTAATCTAGGCAGTTGGGAGGCATAGGCAGGCAGCTCTCATGTTAAAGGCCAGACTCCTGTACAGAGTGATTTCCAAGATTGCCAAGGCTACACAGAGAAACCTTGTTTTGAAAAACCACTATATATATAAAGAGAGAGAGAGAGAGAGAGCGATTTTATCAACTTTTGAACGTTTGAAACAGAGGTAGGAATTTAAAAAATTGTTGTTGTTCAATAGAGGAGTCACATACTTAAGAAACTCTTCCCAGGCTCTGATGCCTTCTCCTTGCTTTGGTTTTGGTATGGAACAAGTATTATCTCAAAGAACCTCATGTTGGAAGCCTGGTCTCAATGTGGTGGTTTTAAAGAGAGGTGGAATGTTTAAGAGATGGGAGTCTTGTAAAAGGTCAATATGTCCTTGTTTCATGCCCTTAGGAGGGATGAAAGACGTTACCATGGAATCCTGGTTCATTTCCTTGAGAGTGTGCTCTAGTCCACAGAGAAAAACTGGCTTTCTATATGTGCTCCTACTATACTGTCTACCTTTTTCAAGTATAGCCAGAAAGCTACCCTAGAATTGAACAGAAAAGTCAAGTCCATACACTTGGACTTCCAGGACCATAGCTAAGGAAATGTATGTTCTTTAAATTTTCCCAGCCTCATTGCCTTATTGCCTCATTGTCTTATAGCAAAATGGACAAATACATCCCACATATAAATGTCTCTGTCATCTGATCTGGGCACTGACACACTTTTTTTGGACCTGTATGTGCATATATGCCACCCACCTTGTGGGAACTGGTCCCTCATGTCAGACTTTGCTTGATGTGCAGGGCTCATCTAAACTTTTGGCTGTTGTACACTAAATCCACTTTCTGGCCCTACACAGAATACATTTTCTTCACCCCCTAACATGCTCTCATCCCTTCTAACACTTTCCAGCCAAGTAATTTGGTCAAAAAGTGAGGGGGTAGAAAGAAAAGTAACACATTTCTTTTCAATGTTTTCATTTTTCTTCTATAAGTACTACAATTTCCTTCTCTTCCCTTACAGATAAGTAAGGGAAGAGAGAGTATAAAACATTCCCTCAACAAATGGTGTGGAGCGTGACTGGCTACTCTGTGAATTTATAGCTATCTAGCTGGAGTTGGAGGATGAAGTCTAGTATATGAAGCAAAAGGAAGGGGATGGGTATCCCCAGTCCTTGCTTTCTTTCTTCATACATTGATCAGGCTTTTCCATATTAGTACCAAAAGCCCAGTTTTCTCTTTATTTGCGCTAAATTTCTTCAGAGATGCACTTCATCCATGAATCATGTTCTGAGACTCCTATGGAAGTCTGTTCCCTGCCCAGCCAGTCCCAGGTTCCACTTTTACAATCCAAACACCTTTGCATCTATCTTGTAGCTCTTGATTCCATATGACTTGGTCTTTGTGGTGGTTTGAATAGGTATGGCTCACATAGAATCCTGTGTTTGAATGCTTGACCCGAGGAGAGTGGCACTATTAGGAGGTGTGGCCCTGTTAGAGAAAGTGTGGTTTTGTTGGAAGAAGTTTGTCACTGTGAGGGTGGGCTTTGAGGTCTCCTGTGCTCAAGCTCAAACCCAGTGTGGAGTCCAGTCTCCTCTTTGCTGCTTGTGGATCAAAGTGAAGAATGCTCAGCAACTTCTCCAGCACCAAGTCTGCCTGCACACTGCCATGCTTCCCACCATGAAGATAATGGGCTAAACCTCTGAAATTGTAAGCCAGCCCCAATTAAATGTTTTCCTTTATAAGAGTTGCCATGCACATGGTGTCTCTTCACAGCAATAAAACCCAAACTGAGACAGCATTGATCACTGACTTTCTCATGTTGACAGATTTTACCTTCTGAAATAGAAGTTCCTTGAGGATATGCTTCCCTGTGTCTTCCAACATCTACTGAGCGACAGACACCAGTCATTCTCTTGAACAGGAAATGAGCATTCTTCCAGAAGGTGTCTGCTAGACAGTTAATGTTTTTTTTCTTTTTTCTTTTGTTGAGCTCACTATGTTGAGGGTAAACATAAGAGAAAAAACTTTCAGTAACTGTGCAATTGAGATCAAACTGCTGTGAATATCCACTGTGACCTCCACAGAACAACAGACAACAGATAGATACATGAGTGATATATGACACCCATTACAATGGAATGTGTGCAAGCTCAGATGGATAGCTTCATTTAGACTCCTGTGTTTCTGTCTCCTGTACATCATACTAACCCTAAATTAGAGAGTTTCACTGAACATGGATTTGCAATTACATTTATAAACTGCAGAAAGATACCAAGTACGATGATACACATCAGCAATCCCAGGACTTCAGAAGTGGAGTGAAGAGGATTAGTAGTTCAAGGCCAGTTTGTGCTTCATAGCAACTTCAATTTCTCCCTGAGAGACATTAGACCATATCTCAAAGAACAAAAACAACAACAAAAAAAAATTAACAGAACCTGGAGAAAACATGTATCACTCTTCTGGGGCTCACAAGTTCATTTCCCGCCACACATAATAGGATGTTCACACTCTCAATAACGCCAGCTCCAGGGTATCTGATGCTCCCTGCTGAACTGCACAGGCACATGCACTAACAGATGCACATATGCATATACACACATACACACATACACATAATTAACAATAAGATATATCTTTTAAAATAAATAAATCTGAAAGAGAACCATAGAAGTTTAGATGGACTTCTGCTCCAGGACTGGAGTGTGTCAAGGTCATGCCACTTGCTGCAAAAGTAGATGAGGACCAGCTTCCTCGTGTAAGCCCTGTTGTACCACAGTGATGCTGTTTATGAATGCTTCTTCTCACAGCAGCTTTGCGTTATTCAGTGTGTGCAGCAGCATGTGCTTTGTGTGTTTGAGCTATTTATAATAACAAATCAGAAGTGTGTCTAAAAGCAAAATCTCTAAGTATCAATACAGAGGCTGGATATTTACACAGGTTGCTTTCAGTTTTTCTTGATCTTGGTGTTATTTATATTGAGACAGGACCTCTTACATGTAGTTGAACCTGGCATTGAACTGATCCTCTTACCTAGTCAATGCTGGGATTACAGGTGTGAGCCACCATGCCACCTGAGAGACCCTATAGTAACTATGGTGGGCGAAGTATTAAATAGGTTGACCCACGTCACAGAAAGCATCAAATGTTGGGAATCTTGACCCTCAGACCAGTGTGTTTTCTTACAGTCCTATAGATATCATCTATTTTTCCCTCTCCTTGGTATTCAAAATCATAAATAAGAAGTAGCTTTGAGTTGCACACTATATTCAGGTGTTTTCTAATCGCCCTGCTTAAACATCCTCTAAATAGATCCATAGCTTAACAACATCACACAGTCAATCCCCACCCTCATTGCATCCATCACCTGCTGCCAACATAACAGTTCTGGCGCCACTCTGCTGAGCTCTTTTCTTTTAAGGATGGAAGCAGGGAGGAATGCATGCAGGACGCCAGGACATCATGTGAGCTGTGAACATGATCCTGAGCTCTAGCATGCACAGCGGGGTGATGAGAAAATGTACACAGTGCTCTTTCCTTCTAGCAAAAACCAGAGGAGACAAAAGATACCTCATATAGAGAAGAGGGGAACAGAATTTTAAAATCCTATCTTTGAAGCCATTTTTAGGGAATTTTACCCTATCAAATATAAACAGTGTTGGTTTAGTTTGTTAAATAGATCCTCTGAGTCCTGTTCTATAAACAATTGAACACAGGTGTGTACATATCCAGGCACTTGTCTGGTTAGTTTCCCAGGGAATAGCATACGTACTTGTATGTTCTGGGTTGAGGCTTTGCTGTGCTTGGCCCTGAGTTCTCTTCTTCCCTTGCATTACTTACAGGAAAGTACTCTGGTGCCAGCACAGGGTAGGCCTATAGAGAGAACAGTTTGTGCAGGTTCTCCTGGTCTATTGTTTGCTTGCCACCACCCTATGAAAAGTATAAAACCCAGGGATGACGTGGCCCACTACTTTAAACAAGGCGGGAGGGCTGCGGCTGTAGCTCATGGTTGTGTTACACTTGCTCACATGCAAGTATATGCGAGACCCTGGGTTCAACCCTGGCACTGCAGAAAAAGAGATTGGACAACAGCAGGCAGGAGCCAGGATCAGTCAAACAGACATGTGGTTAAAAGTGGGTGTTCTTTTTTGTTTGCTGTTTTTTTTTTTTTTTTTTTTTTTTTTTTTTTTTTTTTTTTTTTTTTGTCTGCAAACTGAGGAAGAAATGAGTGTGTCTCTGTGTATTTGGACATGCACTTGCTACATTTGCATGTATGGAGATCAGAAGACAACCAGATTAAAAAACAAACAGTAAATTATAGAAATCAGACCCAAGAATATCTGTATTAAATTAGATGTAGACCAGATTTTCTATTAACCTTTTCATTTATTTTTGTGATATTTGGGAATTGGCCCTAGAGTCCAGGCATATTAGGCCAAAATTAGGATTATAGTCTGTGTTATCCTGAATTTGAATTCTATCAAAATTTTTATTTTGTAGTTTTCACCAAAAACTTTCTTCATATTGCCTTTTTTAGGACAATCAGACTTTGGTGAATTGAATTCAACTCTGAAGACCTTCTACTATAATATTGTTCTTTTTGTTGTAGAAAGTAAAATACCCAGCAAAAAAGTGATGTTATTGTATTCCGTTATCTATTGAATCTAGCATCATACCCTATTCATAAGTATTCATGAGCTAGTAAAAGCTTTAAACATGGATAATTAAATTCTCCTGCTTTCAGATTTTCCTGGGACTCCTGTACTTACATGGGTTAGGTCAAGGAGAGACTCCCTAAGATTGTATGCATTAGTCAATGCTGACAACTTGAGTCGTCTACATCACTGAGATTCAATACTCAAAATGAGGTGAGAGTCTAACTTACTTTAGCAGATACAGCAAAATCTGAAACCATGGATGATTTAACTTCCAAAGAAGAAAAAAAGAAATCAATGGGAGCTTGACCTAGAACAGTCTTGAGACACTAATCTATTATTATCTCTTCCTTTAGAAACTCCCCCCAAAACTTTATTTCATCAAGGCTGAAATTGTCTTCCTTATTTAAAAAAAAATGGCTCCATGGAAAGGCAATGGAAAAATTAACACTACTACTCAATTTCCCTCTCCTCACAAGTGTAGCACTGGCAAATGCAAAAACCTGCTGCCCACTCAGACTGCATTCATCCCCAGCTTCTCAAAGACAAGGGTGCAGGTTCCCTCAAAATTAAACCTTCACAGGCTACGTGATTGTAACAGATATGAAGAGTACTGTCTGGCTTGATCTCCTTAATCTCTCTTGCAGTTTTCATATTACGGCAGAATACAAGACACCTGTGGGGAGAAGCTAAGGGCCCATGGAAAAAATAAGGTTTAGAGAAGTCAGAACCGTTTCTGGAGCTGCATCCTCTCTGAGGGATTGCCAGCCCCACCTGCAAGGGAAGAAACAGGGCTGACAGGCTGTTTGCTCCAAGCATCATTGGCTTTTAGCCCTGCTTTGCTTTCAAGACAGGGTCTTGCAATGTAGCTCTGGCTGGACTACCAACCCATGGCAATCCACCTGCCTCAGAAGTGTGCATGAGGTCTGATTCCCTCTTTCAGTTCTGTTAAAAGTGAACGGTATAGTTCAAGAATATTCACAATAAAAACGTTTTTCAATTGTCCTCACATTCTCCTACATCTATCTATTTCCTAATTGACTGTCTCTTTAAGGAACAAAATTAAACATCACCACGCTTATCCTCCCAAAGCGCACAATCCAGAAGTAGTGGGGTCGAACACCACAGAATTTCTACATCCAAAAATATTTGAAAAAAAAAACAAAAAAAAAACCAAAAAACAAAACATCAACAACAAAACCCTCAGTCATTTTGGACATTTAGCTAGGTTTTCCAAGAAGCAATGCACAATGAGACCTGAAGAGCGTGGAAGGCTCTGAGGGGTCTCCATGGAAAGAGACAGGTGGTGGAGCATATTTTACCAAAAACACACGAGCCCTTGATACCTCCCTGCTTGTCTCATAAGGCATTTTGGGCCTTTTTCACCTAATTTTAGTCTCAAGCAGCCTGAAAAAATTACTCACAAGATTGTGGTATCTAAGAGTGACCCCTGATTTGGAGGAATGTTTTGACTGGGAGAACAAGCAGGCAGGGACCACATCTCAGCACTCTGGGTCTGAGGCACCCAGGGATTCTGGCTGAAATGCAGGTTCACCGTTTCCCAGCCATCATCATCATATGCCATGGCAGAGAAAGAAAGGCAACTCCATGGCAGTGGGATCATGAGGTAGCTACATGTTTACCTCTCAGTAGACAAGGAAACATAGATTATGCATCTCACCTGCACCCCACACTATAGATTCATCTCCTCCAGGAAGGGTCTACTCTCCAAAGGTTTCACAGCCTCCCATTATAGTGACACCAAATGGGGACCTAGTGTTCAAACATGAGCCTGTGAGGGACACTTTACCTCTAAATATTCACTCTCCATTCTGACCTCCTCTCAGGCAGCTGTTGTGGCCCTGTGTCTGGATCCCTTATTGTGTCAAGAACTCACACAGTGATAAGCAAAAGTTTTCTAAGACTATCTTTGGCCCTCCCCTCAGCCACCTTGTGCCAAACTCACATCCTACTAAATGTACCAAGATACAAGCATGTTCCAACATAAACATTATTTAGTGGTGGAAATAGTTCTGAATGGGCTTCCTGATGTTGTTTGGAAATGAAATAGGATGCCTGTCTTCATCTATATTTACTCAGTCCTCAGGCCTTGTGTATACCTCGGGGTATGAGGGAAAAATCCTTAAAAATTGTTTGCAAATGCAACACTGTTACAATGTCACTGCAATTTGTATATGGTTGACGGTGCATTATTTTCTGCCTATACTTAAACACTTGATTTTGTCATTATTTTTAATATTTTGGGCATGCTTCTCTCTGGAGTAGAAAAGGTTGTGGGTCTTCAGTTCTTTCTTATGGTGCCTAAAAATTCATTCACACACTTATACACCTACATACACACACAAATATGAATACACATAATACACACATACACATATATATTTACATACATACTCACACGTGCATACATACATATACAAACACATACACAAATATACACACAAGTTCCCTCAGTTTTTCTAGATTTGGTTTTGTTCTATTTTCTGTCTGGGAGTGAACTTGTATAGTAAAAACATACAATGAGAAAAAGATTTTCTAGTTATGCTCCTCCCAAGAGACAGGCATAAATGCAAATTATTGTGAATGCTAATTATTGCAAAATGACCAGTTTGTCTGTGTTCCCATCTCCCTTGGTCTTTCCTCTAGCCCTTCTCTCAGGGAGGTAAGTCTCAGAATAGGCCAAGTTAAGGATTTAGAATAAATAGTGTGAATTAAGTCCATGGCAGTGATAATCCTTGACAGAGAGAAAGGCAACTGGGTGAGTGTCCTCCAGAAGGAAGCAGACCCACAGGGAAGGGCAGAGGGAGCGGGAGAGAAGTGTGTGATTTTCTGTGTGGTGAAACAGTGGCAATAGGATAAAGAGGCAGCAGCCATCTTGTGAGCAGAACTGAACAGTGTCAGCAGTGATGCTTGAGCTTTGCGAGCCTTTCCTCCTTCTGCCCTCACTCCAGCTGGGTGTTGTCATCACATAGGTAAAGTTTCTTCAGCCAGAGGCTACTCTTTCCTCACTGCCCTGCCTGTGTAGGGAGTCACATTTCTGTGTCTAGCACTAAGTTGGATTACCTCTGTCTTTGTATTAGTCCCCTTTGTAGCTTTCCAAAAGAAAGAATATGATTATAATCATTATTTACCAAATCCATTCATTCTAATGGGAAATGGGGCACTTCTATCATACTCTTCAAATTCATTTTCCTTGTTTGCATGGAATCTTACTATGGAGTCCAGGCTCTTCTTGAATTTGCAATCCTCCTGTCTTAGCCTTCTGCATGCTGGGACTACAAGTAAGCACCACCATGCTAGGCTCAATTTCATTCATCTTGTCATTTATTGTAATATTTATGTGAGGGCAGTACTCCTTCAGGTCAAGACCTTATCCACTAAAGCTATTAAACCTATCAACAATGCTTTTTCTGTGCCAGGCATGTACTCGCCTGACCTGTGTATGACAGCTCATTTAATTAGGGCCAAAACTCCCTGTGCAGAAGAGGAGTCTACTGAAAAGCATTTGAGGATGGTTTCCTCAAATGCTCAGAGTTCTTTTTGTTTGGGTGTGGGTATGGTAGGTATATGTGTGGGTGTGGTAGTGGTAGCAGTACACAAAATTTGGAGGTCAGAGTTGATTTTAACCATCTTGGAGGTTTACACAGGCTGGGACCTTCCAGGTAGGAGCCCAAAGTTTACAGGTGATTGAGTCGGATCTAAACTCAGGCCCTCATATTACACAACAAGTATGAGCCATCTCCCCAGTCCTAGATGTGTAAGATTTTCATCCATAAGTGTTGATGCTGCCTGTACCTGCTTAACATACCCATTATACAGATAGTGGGACTGAGGCAGAAAACGAGTCAGAGAAACTCTCTTAGTTAAGGGTTTAACAAACATTTTAATAACTATATAGTAGGATTCAAAGTTTGATTTTAAAACATGAACCTTAATTAATTTAGCTCATGAGTGGGCTAGAATGTATAACACTTTGAAAAGCATATGAATTATAGAATTATTTCTGGGAAATTCATTCCAGCACACTGAACTAGATTCCAATTAGTTAAGTCCGTCCAGATTGACTCTGAAGAGGCACTGTCATGTTTTTAATAAATGTTGATGTCTTCCTAAGAATACGGAAGAAACACGTATTAAAATCCTTAAAATGAAAAAGAGCTGGCTTTGTTTAGGTTTTCAAGTGACTGGCTATTTTTTTAACAAGTTGTCTTAGTCAGAGTTTCTATTTTTGTGGAGGGACACCATGACCACAGCAACTCTCATAAAGGAGAGTGTTTAATTGGGGCTGGTTTACAGTTCAGAGGTTTAGTCCATTATCATCATGGTGGGAACCATGAGAGCATGCATGCAGACATGGTGTTGGAGAAGGAGCTGAGAGTTCTACATCTGAATCCAAACACAGCATGAAGAAAGACAGAGAAAGACACTGGGCAGAGGTTGAGCTTCTGAGACCTCAAATCTCACCCCCAGTAACATGTCCCCTCCAAAAAGGCCACAGATCCTAATAATGCCACTCCCTAGGCATTCAAATATATGAATCTCTGGGGACCACCAGTAGAGCTGTGGGTTATGGGTAGCTTGGAAATTTGTTTGCTAAACAGATTCTTCTCAGATGCCACCACATTCCAAATGAGTGTAACACAATTTAGTGTTGAATTCAATTCACCAAGGTTTGATTGTCCTATAAAAGGCAATATCAAGAAAGTTTTTGGTGGGAGCTACAAAATAAAAATTTTGATAGAATTCAAATTCAGGATAACACAGACTATAAACCTAATTTTGGCCTAATATGCCTGGACTCTAGTGCCAATTCCCAAATATCACAAAAATGAATGAAAAGATTAATAGAAAATCTGGTCTACATCTAATTTAATAACAGATGTTCTTGGGACTGATTTCTATAATTTACTGTTTTGTTTTGTTTTTTAATCTGGTTGTCTTCTGACCTCCATACATGCAAATGTAGCAAGTGCATGTCCAAACACACAGAGACACACTCATTTCTTCCTCAGTTTGCAGACAAAAAAAAAACAACAACAACAACAAAAAAAAAAAAAAACACTTTTAACCACATGTGTGTTTGACTGATCCTGTCTGCTGTTGTCCAATCTCTTCTTCTGCAGTGCTGGGGTTGAACACAGGGTCTCGCATAAACATGCATGTGAGCAAGTGTAACACCACCCTGAGCTACAGCCGCAGCCCTTCCGCCTTGTTTACAGTTGTGGGCCACCTTCATCCCTGGGTTTTATGCTTTCCATAGGGTGGTGGCAAGCAAACAATAGACCAGGAGAACGTGCATAAACTGTTCTCTCTATAGGCCTACCCTGTGCTGGCATCAGAGTACTTTCCTGTAAGTAATTCAAGGGAAGAAAAGAACTCAGGACCAAGCACAGCAAAGCCTCAACCCAGAACATACAAGTACGTATAGAGGTTTGCTATTCCCTGGGAAACTAACCAGACAAGTGCCTGGATGTGTACACACCTGTGTTCAATTGTTTATAGAACAGGACTCAGATGATCTATTTAAGAAACAATGACAACAACCTTTATATTTGATAGGGTAAAATTCCCTAAAAATGGCTTCAAACATAGGATTTAAAAATTCCCTTCCCCTCCTCTCTATATGAGGTATCTTTTGTCTCCTCTGGTTTTTGCTAGAAGGAAAGAACACTGTGTACATTTTCTCATCACCCCGCTGTGCATGCTAGAGCTCAGGATCATGTTACACTCACATGTTGTGCTGGTGTCCTGCATGTATACCTCCCTGCTTCCATCCTTAAAGGAAAAGAGCTCAGCAGAGTGGAGCCAGAACTGTTATGCTGGCAGCAGGTGATGGATGCAATGAGGGTGGTGATTGACTGTGTGATGTTGTTAAGCTATGGATCTATTTGGAGGATGTCCCATCAGGGCAATTAGAAAACACCTGAATATAGTGTGCAACTCAAAGCTACTATCTTATTTGTGATTATGAATGCCAAGGAGAGGGAAAAATAGATGATATCTATCGGACTGTAAGAAAACACAATGGTCTGATGGTCAAGATTCCCAACATTTGATGCTTTCTGTGACTTGGGTCAACCTATTTAATTCTTTGCCCACCATAGTTATTATATGGTCTCTCAGGTGGCATTTTGGATCACACCTGTAATCCCAGCATTGACTAGGTAAGAATATCAGTTCAATTCCAGCTTCAACTACATGCATTTGGTCCTGTCTCAAAATAAATAACAGCAAGATCAAGAACAACTGAAAGCAACCTGTGTAAATATTCCACCTCTGTATAGGTACTTAGAGATTTTGCTATTAGACACACTTCTAATTTGTTATTTTGAATAACTCAAACATGCAAAGCACATACTGAATAATTCAAAGCTGTTGTGAGACGCAGCATCCTTAAACAGCATCAATGTGGAACAACAGGGCTTACAGAGCTGGTCCTCATCTACTTTTTCAGCGGGTGGCAGGATCTTGACACACTCCAATCCTGTAGCAGAGACCATCTAAACCTCTATGGTTCTCTTTCAGATTTATTTATTTTAAAAGGTATATCTTATTGTTAATTATGTATTTGTGTGTATGTGTGCATAAGCATTTGTGCATCTGTTAGTGCATGTGCCTGTGGAGTTCAGCAGGGAGCATCAGATACCCTGGAGCTGGCATTATTGACAGTGTGAACATCCTATTATGTGATACATGTTTTTAACCAATGAGCTATCTCTCCAGCTTCTCTTTAGTTGTTTTTGTTCTTTGAGACATGGTATAATGTCTCTCAGGGAGAAATTGAAGTTGCTATGAAGCACAGGCTGGCCTTGAACTCATGATCCTCCTGATATTCTATATCTACACAAATCCATTGTACAAATAGCTAGGAATCATTTGTTTGTGTTCCAAGTGGGGAAAGCACAGCAGTGATTGTTAGCCATGAAAAAAGCTTACCTAACACTTGTCATTTTTTGAGACCCAATATTAATTACATTTCTATTGTGCTTAAACATGATGTCATGCTAACTTATGGAAGAAAGAATTTATTTGGGTTTAGTGCTCCAGTTTAACCTTACCTAACTTAAGGTTTATGAGTCTGCGATGGCAGAGCAGAGGCATGGGCACAAGCAGAAAGCATGGCATCAGGAACAGGAAGTTGAGAACACAATTCAGGAAGCACAAGCATAAAGCAAAAAGAGTGACCTGGGAATTAAAGAGAGGCATTAAGCACTCAACACCCACTCCTAGAAATATACTTACTCTCAAACCTCCTCAACCAGAGTCATCAACCAGAGACCAAGACTTTGGGGGCATTTCTCATTCAAATCTCCATAAAGAAAGCTCAGGATCTCACATGTACAAGGCAAGTGTTATGCCTCCAGCACTGTAATCTTTTTAAAGACATTTAAAACATAAAAAATGTTTTGTTATTTTTTTTGTTGTTGTTTTATGAGTATGTGTGTTTTGCCTGCATTAAGGCTAGAAAAGAGCATGAAAATCCTTCAAACAAGTTATAGACAGTTGTGAGCCACCATGTATTGCTGGGAATTGAACTGTGTGTCCTTGGCTGTAATGCAACTCAGTATGTAGACCAGGCTAGCCTTGAACTCACAGATCTAACTGCTTCTGCCTTCTGAGTGCTGGGATTAATGGTGTGCACCACCACCACCCAGCTATTTTTTTTCAGGGTTTCATGTATTTCAGGCTGACTTCAAACTTGCTATTTAGCTGAAGATGATGCAGAGTTCTGATACTCCTGCAATCAACCTACCAGTTGTGGGCTATCAGGCATTTACAACTATGCCTGATTTCTGCAGTACCAGGAATCAAACACAGGGTTTCATGAATGCTAGACAAACACTAACAATGGAGCTACATTCTCCATCTCATAAGATGTACTGATTTATTGACATATAATTCACACATTAATTTATGTGACAATTCTGGCATAACTGGTGCTTTGTTTTACCCAAGGTAGGTAGAGACAAGCAACAACAGCGTTGGGCTCCTTGGTGACCCAGGCAAACAGGAGATAGATCCAGGTCATCTGTAATCGGTTGGCACTTTCAGCTCTGGGAATTCAGAAACTTCAGACCACCTACTGGTGACCCACTGGCAAGCCGTGCCTCACACAGGTGTTTTAGTTTTCCTGTGAAGTATTTATAAGCACTCTGAATTGCGATTTCACGCCCATCAGTTTGTTATGATTCTCTACCTGGCATTGTTCACTCTGCTACAGTGGTTGTCTGGGGTATTTGCCTCTGTAATTTCTGTTTGAGAAGATACTTTGGCCACACTGTTAGAGCTTCAGCAGTTATTAATCATGAGAGCACCAGTTGGCACCACAACAAAAAGAAGCTGAATACTTGTTCAGCATACTCAGGAAACATTTAAGTCCATTTGATTTGTACCTATTGAGTCAGTACAGAGCGAGATAAGCCACGGAGGCACAGACAAACTGGTCCTTGGCCAACAGAGTTGAATTGAAGAAGGCATACGAACCTCAGAACCAAATATGGCAGGGTCAGGGTGAAGAGTACAGGCATAGGCTGGCTGTCTGAGTTTGCTTTCTTTTGCTGTGAATAAACAAAATGACCAAAAGTTGGTTAGTGGAGGAAAGGGTTATCTGGCTTACACTTCTGTGTTATAGTCCAGCCTTGAGGGAAGTCAAAGGAGGATGAAGAAGGCAGGAACTGAAGCAGAGACCACAGAAGAACACTGCTTACTGGTCCACACGTCAGCTGAGTTTCAATCACCTTTCTTATACAGATCCAACTTCTCTAGCCTGAGGAACATGCCAAAGGCCCACAGTGGACTATGCCACACTACATCAACTAGAAATCAAGAAAAATGCGCCACAGATTCCCCACAGGCTAACCTGATGGCAGTTCCTCTGTTGAGATTCCCTCTTCTTAGGTGTGTGAAGGTGAGAGCCAAGATGAGTCATCACACACAGTTATGGACTTGGGGTCATTTTTAAATCTGGATTTTCAAAGATGGTTCCCAGATGAAAATGTGAACATGTTCACTGGGTGTATCTCCCTAATATGAATTGGATGAATCATGAAATTCCAAGTATGTTCAGTAATATTTGTATCTCTTTTCAATTCTCTCTCAGATATTTCTCAAGCAATTGTACTCTTTGAGATGAAATTAGTTATTAGCCTTGTCAAAGTCTCTCTGCATGAAAGTAAGCTGGATTAGCAGTTTACTTTTAATAGACATTATGGCAAAAGTGACAATGTGTCACCTCACCCTGGGTTTTGTTCTGGTGCTGTTGTATTCTTGATATGCACACTTTGGTAAAATCTGCTGTCATTTTGAAGAGGTCCACTCTGAGGGCCCCTTCTGGCCAATAGCTAGTAATGATGTGGTGTCCTTATTATTACTGGGTAAAGGAATCCGGCCAGTGACAATATCTCTGAGCTTGTCATCAGATCCTTCCTAGGTCAAGAGGTAAGGTGACTCACAGCCACAGCCAACACAGCCACAGCCAACACACTTTGAATGTCTGAGATAAGTTCATTCCAGCAGAAGACACAGGGAATGTGTGGTGGTTTGAATGAGAATGGCTCCCATAGGCTCGTATCTTTGAATACTTAACTGGTCTCCAGTTAGTGGAATTGTTTGAAAAGGATTAGGAGGTTCCATATTGGAGGAAGCATATCTCTGGTGTTGGGCTTTGAGTTGTCAAAAGCTCACCATAGCCCCAATCTCTGTCTCTTTTTCTCTTTCTCTCGTTTCCTCTCTAGGTCTCTGGCTCTCTGCCTGCAACTTTCAGATCAATTTGTGAGCTCCTCTGCTATGTCTCCATCACAGAACCTAAGTATCTGCTGTCATGTTTCCTTTCCTGGTGATCATCGACTAACGCATTAAAACTGTGAGTAAGCCTCTAAGTAAAAGCATTCTTTTTCAGGAGTTACCTGAGTCGTGTGTGTGTGTGTGTGTGTGTGTGTGTGTGTGTGTTTGTAGCAATAGAACAGTTACTAAGTCAGAAGAAACCTGTCCCACAGATATGTTTAATAATAAATCATATGTCACTGAGTTTGGGGGTGTTTGCTATGCCGCAAGTAAGGATTCCCATGTTAAAAAAAGGACATAATTTTTTGCTACCAAACAAAGAGGCCTAAGATGAGAATTAATGCGCTCATAAAATGTTTAGACATCTCCAGAAACTCTTCCTAAATGCACAAGCATTTCCCCTTCCTGCCCTTTGACCATCTGCCTGTCTTGGTTGGTATTCCTAAAGTGGTTCCTTTTTTTTTTTTTTATCAGTTACATTTTATTAACTCTGTATCCCAGCCCTGTCCCGATCCCTCATTCCCTCCCAGTCCCTCCCTCCCTCCCTCCCTCATCTCCACCGTGCCCCTTTCCAAGTCCACTGATGGGGGGGACCTCCTCCCCATTCATATGATCCTGTTTTATCAGGTATCTTCAGGACTGGCTGCAAAGCCCTCCTCTGTGGCCTAACAGGACTGCTCCTCCCTTTGGGGGTGGGGAGACCAAAGAGCCAGTCATCGAGTTCCTGTTAGAAATAGTCCCTGTTCCCCTCACTTTGGGAAACCAATTGGTTACTGAGCTACCACAGGCTACATCTGAGTGGAGGTTCTAGGTTATATCCATACATGGTCCTTGGTTGAATGTCAGTCTCAGAAAAGACCCTGTGCCCAGATATATTTGGTCCTTGTGGAGCTCCTATCCTTTCCCCATCAGACTAACTCCCCTTCTTTCTTATGATTCCCTGTACTCTGCCAAAGGTTTGGTCATGAGTCTTTGCTTTGAAAACACTGCTAGTTAGAGTCTTTCAGATGCGCTCAGTAGACTCCTGTCATACGTTCAATGCACATCCCATCTGTCTTTCTAAACGAGGATTGATCATCTTACCCCATGTCCGCTCAATTGATTATCTTTTTTAGGTGTATAGATTTCATTATGTTTATCATATCTTATAGGTCTATATAAGTGAGTATATCCCATGTTTGTCTTTCTCCTTCTGGGATATTTCACTCAGAATGATCTTTTCTAGATCCCACCATTTGCCTGCAAATTTCATGATTTCCTCCTTTTTGATTGCTGAGTAGTATTCCATTGTATAAAAATACCACAATTTCTGTACCCATTCCACCGTTGATGGACATCTGGGTTGTTTCCAGGTTCTGGCTATTACAAATAGAGCTGCTATAAACATGGTTGAGCAAGTGTCCTTTTTGTGTACTTGAACAAACTTTGGGTATATACCTAGCAGTGGTATAGCTGGGTCTGGAGGAAGCACTATTCCTATTTGTCTTAGAAAGCGCCAGATAGCTTTCCAGAGTGGTTGTACCAGTTTACATTCCCACCAGCAGTGGAGCAGGGTTCCCCTTTCTCCACAACCTCTCCAGCATGTGTTATCGCTTGAGTTTTTCATCTTGGCCATTCTGATGGGTGTAAGGTGATATCTCAGGGTCGTTTTGATTTGCATTTCCCTGATGGCTAATGAGGATGAGCATTTCTTTAAGTGTTTTTCTGCCATTCGATATTCCTCTGTCGAGAATTCTCTGTTTAGCTCTGTTCCCCATTTTTTAATTGGATTACTTGGATTGCTGCTTTTCAGCTTCTTTAGTTCTTTGTATATACTGGATATTAGTCCTCTGTCAGATAAAGGGTTAGTGAAGATTCTTTCCCAATCTGTAGGCAGTCGTTTTGTTTTGATGACGGTATCCTTTGCTTTACAGAAACTTTTCAGTTTCATGAGGTCCCATTTATTGATTGTTGCTCTTAGAGCCTGTGCTGTTGGTGTTCTGTTCAGGAAGTTGTCTCCTGTGCCAATGAGTTCTAGGCTGTTCCCGACTTTTTTTTTCCAATTGATTTAGGGTATCTGGTTTTATGTTGAGGTCCTTGATCCACTTTGACTTTAGTTTTGTGCAGGGTGATAAATATGGATCTATTTTCATTTTTCTGCATGTAGACATCCAGTTGGTCCAGCACCATTTGTTGAAGATGCTGTCTTTTTTCCATTGAATGGAATTGGCTTCTTTGTCGAATATCGAGTATTCATAGGTGTGTGGATTTATTTCTGGGTCTTCTATGCGGTTCCATTGATCCTCCTTTCTGTTTCTATGCCAGTACCTTGCAGTTTTTATTACTGTTGCCCTGTAGTACAGCTTGAGATCAGGAATGGAGATACCTCCAGATGATCTGTTGTTGTACAGGATCGTTTTGGAGATTCTGGGTTTTTTGTTTCTCCATATGAAGCTGAGAATCTTTTTTTCAAGATCTGTAAAGAATTGAGTTGGTATTTTGATGGGAATTGCATTGAATCTGTAGATTGCTTTTGGCAGTATGGCCATTTTCACAATGTTAATCCTACCAATCCATGAGCACGGGAGATCTTTCCCTCTTCTGATATCTTCTTCGATTTCTTTCTTCAGAGACTTGAAGTTTTTCTCAAACAGGTCTTTCACTTGCTTGGTTAGGGTCACACCAAGGTACTTTATGTTATTAGTGGCTATTGTGAAGGGTGTTGTTAAAGTGGTTCCTTTTGCCCCCATGAAGTTCTCAGGGACTCCTCATTCATTAATTAAATAACAAAGAGTAACTGTTTTGAGACAGAGACTTCTCCTTCATGTATGGTTTCCTGCGGCCCTTTATGGACTCACTGGGCCTGGCTAAGCTCCCTGTGGCCCAGCAGGGTTCAATTGCTCTCCCTGGGTGCAAAGCAGGCTCTCTGAGTCTGAGGGAATGGCTCAAGGAGAGAAGCAGGGCTGAGCCTGCACCTGAGAGGCTGCCAAACAACCAGCAGGCAGGCGCACCTGGCACCACCCCCTCAGCTGACGCCACCCCCGCACAGAGTCTCCACAGCCTGCCTGCCCACCGGAAACAGACGGGAGAGCAGTGTCCCTCGCAGGCTCTATGTTTCTTTCCCCCACCTCACCCAGGCCCGCCTGCCAGCGCCCCTTGCCGTCCCACCACTCCGGGTCACCTGGCCGCCAGCGCCTGGCGGAGGCTTCCTCGCGCCCCCAGGCCCACCCACAGCGGGTCTCCTCAACCTCTGCTCTCCGACTTCCGGGGCGCGCAGACTAGGCGTCACAGTGACAGCGCCTCTGGGCGTCACAGTGACAGCGCCTCTGGATGTCACAGTGACAGCGACCAGGGAAGCACAGGAGGAAGCGGTGACTAGTGGAGGAGCCGCTCTCTGAGTCCCTGCAGGGATGTCTGAGCAGCCTCTGCCACCAGCCAACAATGGGGCCTTTGGCTCCTGAGACGTCCTGCCCGCGCCCATGGCGGCCAGCATCGACTCCTCCCAGGCTGGCTCACCTGGTGGAGGCTTAGGGACTGAGGTGGCCTCCATGCTGCTCCACCTGCTGCCACCCATTCCGCCCCTGGCCACCGCCTCCACCTGGCTGGGCAGGAGGCATTCCGGGATCAGCTGCAGTTGTTCAAGTCTCGGCCCTGGTGACTTCGAGTAGTGTGGCGGCCCCTTTCTGAGCGGAGCCACAGAGAGTTTGAAGAGCCTCTACCCGGCCGTGGCCGAGCAGAAAACTCCACTGCCCAGGTCCTGGAGCCTGAAGGACAAGTTCAGCTACATCGACCTCTCACAAAACAACCTGTGAGTTCACTACAGAGGTACAGGATTCCAGGTCTCACTTAGAGATTAGACAGTGCTGGGTGAAGCTCTAGGCTAGGAAAGGAGCTGGGCTTCCTAGGCCCGGAGGAGGATGCTTTGAGGGAATCCTGGATGATGGGACACATTGCCCCTTCCTATTTTCCTGAAATAAATCTATTGGTCAGAGTTGGGTTACATTGTTCTCCATGTAGAGAGGGTCAGGTTATCTCCTCTTATGCAGTGGCGGTGTGAGACAGGATTCCGAGGTACAGTTTCTAATTAAGTGAGAGCCTACATAAACAGGAGGGAGAGCCTAATCAGTGGGTTATTTGTCCCAAACGATGCTCGAGATTGTGTAGGGGTAGAAAACGAGAAGGGACCCAAGCTGGCCAATATTGTTCCTTACTGAAAGCAACTGGGAGAGTGAGAGGGAAACTCAGGATTCCCTGTTTTTTCAGGGAGCAGAAATGCCCCCTCCTCTATCCCAAATTGGAAATGTTCTGTGCTTCCAGGTGGTGTTACATAAAGTTTTGTTGAAAACAAGGGATTTAAAAGATACCAATTAACCTTTTGAAGAAAACTGGCTTATATTTTGCACCTGTAGGTAACATACTTAGCAACCTTATTCTTCTGCTCCTTCCCATCCCCACTTTTCCGATGTTAAAACAAATTTTAAACAATTCAATTGTATAGAAAATTATAAAGGACAGGGGCTGGGTTGAATTGTACCTCAGATTAATTGCCTGCATCAAGTTTACTTGTGTGGAACAGGCAAAAAACAATGCTGTGATATCAGTTTGGATACACATCCAAGAGGCTCTAAATCTACAGCAGAAGAGTGTTTACATTCTAAGCAGGCCCTTTTTGATTGGCTCTAAAGGAAGAGGGTTCTTCAGATCCTGGTGATATGTCGGTAGAGTATACAAATCTGTGGCAACATTCAGAAAGAATGAACAACTGGGGTTTGAGAAGAACCTTGAAAAATAAGCTACTGTTTAAATGAATATGGCAACAAAAATCTGCTGAATGATTTGGATGTAAAGAATCTACACAAAGATGGGCCTTGTAACATTTCTTCTTGTTGTCATGGATCCAAAGAAGTACTTACTATTTCAAACATTATATCCCTTTATCTAAGTGGCTGAAAATTTCAAAATACCAAAGGGTTTTTTTTTTTTCCTTTTAGTTAGGACATTTTGTTGATTTCCTTGTGGATTATTACTTAATTTTGTTTTTAAATTGGTGTGAACAGTAAGTGGTATGCTATGTTTACTTCTGTTTTGGCTGCCAGAATGCTTTTGTTAGATTTGACAGAACTTCATTTTACATTTGTGGTTTATGGTAAATAAAAAGCATCTAAAGGCAGAGACTGTGTAGGGGAGGTTAGTGAGCAAAGAATCCCAGCTTTCCTGAATCCCAGCAGTCACTGGTGGTACTAGCTCTGTTAGGAGACAGGGCTTCATTGTCTTCTGAGTGCTGTGGGAGTTGATCTAGATGGTCAGTAAGAAAATTCCTGTGGTAGCTTAACTCTCATGATTGTGGCTAATTTGGCATTGTAACATTCCTTGATTGGTTGTATTTACTTCTTTTATGTAAAATTAATCATCTAGGCCAGAGATAAATGCATGCTTATGTGGTTGGGGTTTGATTGTCAGTTTTCCTGTGGCCTTTTTCTTACTTTCTGTTGTGTAACACTGATATTCACTTTTGGGGAACATTGTTGTTTCATAAACATGAATCATTAAGTTTGGAAGAACAGCTTTGTTGTCATCTTGTTCTGCAGCTTTTATCTCCTTTGTCTCTCCTTTCCCCATGTTTCAAAGACAATGTCTCTCTTCTAAACCTTCATGGAGTCTTGCTATTTTAAAGTCTGTGTCTTCTCTGGTGTTACTTTTTTTTTTTTTTGGTTATTTGTTTGTTTGTCTTTTGAGGGACACCAAATGCAATGGACAACTTTAACTCAAGAGCAAAAATGAATTGTTGTAGATTAATAAAACGAAAAATTCACAAACAAGAGTAGATGTTTTTTTTCCTAAAACTGTTGATAAGATAAGATGAGTGCACTTGCTTTCTGTGGCAATAAAGAATTTCCCTGCCTCACAAATGGATGCTTAGAGTGCTTTGCACAGCAGGTGATGTCCGTCCACCTTGCCTCCCTTACCGCGTGTCAGGGGATGGGACGAGCTTATAGCTCTTTCCTTTCTGTGACACTGAGCTGAACCAGAAGACCTCACACATGGGCCAGGCCTCTGTCACTGAGGCATAGTCCCAGCTCTCACTTCACTCTTTAATTCTGAGACGAGATTACTAACTTGTCCTAGCTGGCCTTGCATCCATTCTGTAGACCATGTAGGTTGTGGTCACCTTGGGAGGCCTTTCCTAGAGTGCTGTACACACATTTCACTCTTGAAATGATGAACTATAATTGGCACAACACCATTTTGTTTGTGGCTTTGGTGAAGCTCTGGATTTTCAAAAGAAAACCAACCAGGTTATCAATTCAGCGAGAGCCCATGTCTGTCTCTTGTAGGATTCAAGGAAATATGACAAATGTTTAATGAAAACCAATGCTGATCCAGCAGTGTGCAAGAATTTTTTTCTGGGAATCCAAGCCCATTTATTTGCTGTTTTCTGTGGGTATTGTATTAAATGAGATTCTCAGTGGGTTAACAAAGGAAAAAAAAAAAAAAAAAAAGAGTAGATGTGCTGCATTGCTTTTTTAACGTGAAATATTACTCTTTGCATTTTTTTTTTCAATGCAGTTTATTCAGGAACATTGAACAATCCTCGGACCCTGGGGAAAGCCAGCCCACAGATTAAATAGCCTCTGGGTAGCCAACCCAGGTGTGCCACGGGGGCAATGCAGATAGGTCCACATACATGGAAGCAAGCCAGATCCTCGGCCTTAGCCAAATGTGGAGTTGTTCGTGACAGAGAGCACTCACCATCGGGAAGGTGGAAGGCGGAAACCAGCTCCATCTTTAAGGCATAGCATTCCGTAGCTCTCTACAGTTCCCCCTTTTTGTTTTAGACGCATCAGGCAAGAGTAGAGGTCTGATCTCTGATATTAGAAATAAATTGGGACTTTGTACAGATGTTCATTTAGGTGTCATCCACCCATCAGACCCGTCCGATACCTTTTTCTCAGAGGCGGGACCTGGGGCATCAACCCGCATGCAATCAGACATGCTGAGAAGAAGCATTCTTAAACAGCATCACTATGATACAACAGGGCTTACACGAGGAAGCTGGTCCTCATCTACTTTTGCAGCAAGTGGCATGACCTTGACACACTCCAGTCATGTAGCAGAAGACCATCTAAACTTCTCTGGTTCTCTTTCAGATTTATTTATTTTAAAAGATATATCTTATTGTTAATTATGTGTATGTGTGTATGTGTGTATATGCATATGTGCATCTGTTAGTGCATGTGCCTGTGCAGTTCAGCAGGGAGCATCAGATACCCTGGAGCTGGTGTTATTGAGAGTGTGAACATCCTATTATGTGTGGCGGGAAATGAACTTGTGAGCCCCAGAAGAGTGATACATGTTTTCTCCAGGTTCTGTTAATTTTTTTGTTGTTGTTGTTTTTGTTCTTTGAGATATGGTCTAATGTCTCTCAGGGAGAAATTGAAGTTGCTATGAAGCACAAACTGGCCTTGAACTACTAATCCTCTTCACTCCACTTCTGAAGTCCTGGGATTGCTGATGTGTATCATCGTACTTGGTATCTTTCTGCAGTTTATAAATGTAATTGCAAATCCATGTTCAGTGAAACTCTCTAATTTAGGGTTAGTATGATATACAGGAGACAGAAACACAGGAGTCTAAATGAAGCTATCCATCTGAGCTTGCACACATTCCATTGTAATGGGTGTCATATATCACTCATGTATCTATCTGTTGTCTGTTGTTCTGTGGAGGTCACAGTGGATATTCACAGCAGTTTGATCTCAATTGCACAGTTACTGAAAGTTTTTTCTCTTATGTTTACCCTCAACATAGTGAGCTCAACAAAAGAAAAAAGAAAAAAAAACATTAACTGTCTAGCAGACACCTTCTGGAAGAATGCTCATTTCCTGTTCAAGAGAATGACTGGTGTCTGTCGCTCAGTAGATGTTGGAAGACACAGGGAAGCATATCCTCAAGGAACTTCTATTTCAGAAGGTAAAATCTGTCAACATGAGAAAGTCAGTGATCAATGCTGTCTCAGTTTGGGTTTTATTGCTGTGAAGAGACACCATGTGCATGGCAACTCTTATAAAGGAAAACATTTAATTGGGGCTGGCTTACAATTTCAGAGGTTTAGCCCATTATCTTCATGGTGGGAAGCATGGCAGTGTGCAGGCAGACTTGGTGCTGGAGAAGTTGCTGAGCATTCTTCACTTTGATCCACAAGCAGCAACGAGGAGACTGGACTCCACACTGGGTTTGAGCTTGAGCACAGGAGACCTCAAAGCCCACCCTCACAGTGACACACTTCCTCCAACAAAACCACACTTTCTCTAACAGGGCCACACCTCCTAATAGTGCCACTCCCCTCGGGTCAAGCATTCAAACACAGGATTCTATGTGAGCCATACCTATTCAAACCACCACAAAGACCAAGTCATATGGAATCAAGAGCTACAAGATAGATGCAAAGGTGTTTGGATTGTAAAAGTGGAACCTGGGACTGGCTGGGCAGGGAACAGACTTCCATAGGAGTCTCAGAACATGATTCATGGATGAAGTGCATCTCTGAAGAAATTTAGCGCAAATAAAGAGAAAACTGGGCTTTTGGTACTAATATGGAAAAGCCTGATCAATGTATGAAGAAAGAAAGCAAGGACTGGGGATACCCATCCCCTTCCTTTTGCTTCATATACTAGACTTCATCCTCCAACTCCAGCTAGATAGCTATAAATTCACAGAGTAGCCAGTCACGCTCCACACCATTTGTTGAGGGAATGTTTTATACTCTCTCTTCCCTTACTTATCTGTAAGGGAAGAGAAGGAAATTGTAGTACTTATAGAAGAAAAATGAAAACATTGAAAAGAAATGTGTTACTTTTCTTTCTACCCCCTCACTTTTTGACCAAATTACTTGGCTGGAAAGTGTTAGAAGGGATGAGAGCATGTTAGGGGGTGAAGAAAATGTATTCTGTGTAGGGCCAGAAAGTGGATTTAGTGTACAACAGCCAAAAGTTTAGATGAGCCCTGCACATCAAGCAAAGTCTGACATGAGGGACCAGTTCCCACAAGGTGGGTGGCATATATGCACATACAGGTCCAAAAAAAGTGTGTCAGTGCCCAGATCAGATGACAGAGACATTTATATGTGGGATGTATTTGTCCATTTTGCTATAAGACAATGAGGCAATAAGGCAATGAGGCTGGGAAAATTTAAAGAACATACATTTCCTTAGCTATGGTCCTGGAAGTCCAAGTGTATGGACTTGACTTTTCTGTTCAATTCTAGGGTAGCTTTCTGGCTATACTTGAAAAAGGTAGACAGTATAGTAGGAGCACATATAGAAAGCCAGTTTTTCTCTGTGGACTAGAGCCCACTCTCAAGGGAATGAACCAGGATTCCATGGTAACGTCTTTCATCCCTCCTAAGGGCATGAAACAAGGACATATTGACCTTTTACAAGACTCCCATCTCTTAAACATTCCACCTCTCTTTAAAACCACCACATTGAGACCAGGCTTCCAACATGAGGTTCTTTGAGATAATACTTGTTCCATACCAAAACCAAAGCAAGGAGAAGGCATCAGAGCCTGGGAAGAGTTTCTTAAGTATGTGACTCCTCTATTGAACAACAACAACTTTTTAAATTCCTACCTCTGTTTCAAACGTTCAAAAGTTGATAAAATCGCTCTCTCTCTCTCTCTCTCTCTTTATATATATAGTGGTTTTTCAAAACAAGGTTTCTCTGTGTAGCCTTGGCAATCTTGGAAATCACTCTGTACAGGAGTCTGGCCTTTAACATGAGAGCTGCCTGCCTATGCCTCCCAACTGCCTAGATTAAAGGCCTGTACCACCACTGCCCACCATATAAATGTGCGTGTGTATATATATATGTATCCAAATATATCTTAATATATATTAAAACCTTCATATATATATATATATATATATATATATATATATTTCAAAACTTCAGAGCTGCTTTTGGAAAGAGGATGAAACTATTTGATTTAGAGTGTTCCATATTCCATAGTTAATTTGCTATAGGAAATGAAACCCAGAATATTCCAGACAGCCTCTGGGATTTCAGGATATTGAGCTGACCAGAATTCTCTATTCCAATCTATGGGATATTTTAGATTTACACAAATCCATTGTACAAATAGCTAGGAATCACTTGTTTGTGTTCCAAGTGGGAAAAGCACAGCAGTGATTGTTAGCCATGATAAAAGCTTACCTAACACTTGTCATTTTTTGAGACCCAATATTAATTACATTTCTATTGTGCTTAAACATGATGTCATGCTAACTTATGGAAGAAAGAGTTTATTTGGGTTTAGCGCTCCAGTTTAACCTTACATAACTTAAGGTTTATGAGTCTGCGATGGCAGAGCAGAGGCATGGGCACAAGCAGAAAGCATGGCATCAGGAACAGGAAGTTGAGAACACACTTCATGTACCACAAGCATGAAGAAAAAAGAGTGACCTGGGAAGTAGAGAGAGGTATTAAGCACTCAACACCCACTCCTAGAAATATACTTACTCCCAAACCTCCTCAACCAGAGTCATCAACCAGGCACCAAGATTTGGGGGCATTTCTCATTCAAATCTCCATACAGAAATCTCAGGATCTCACATGCACAAGGCAAGTGTTATGCCTCCAGCACTGTAATCTTTTTAAAGACATTTAAAACATAAAAATGTCTTGTTATTTTTGTTGTTTTTGTTTTATGAGTATGTGTGTTTTGCCTGCATTAAGGCTAGAAAAGAGCATGAAAATCCTTCAAACAAGTTATAGACAGTTGTGAGCCACCATGTATTGCTGGGAATTGAACTGTGTGTCCTTGGCTGTAATGCAACTCAGTATGTAGACCAGGCTAGCCTTGAACTCACAGATCTAACTGCTTCTGCCTTCTGAGTGCTGGGATTAATGGTGTGCACCACCACCACCCAGCTATTTTTTTTTTCAGAGTTTCATATATTTCAGGCTGACTTCAAAATTGCTATTTAGCTGAAGATGATGCAGAGTTCTGATACTCCTGCAATCAACCTACCAGTTGTGGGCTATCAGGCATTTACAACTATGCCTGATTTCTGCAGTACCAGGAATCAAACTCAGGGTTTCATGAATGCTAGACAAACACTAACAATGGAGCTACATTCTCCATCTTATAAGATTTACTGATTGATTGACATATAAGTCACACATTAATTTATGTGACAATTCTGGCATAACTGGTGCTTTGTTTTACCCAAGGTAGGTAGAAACAAGCAACAACAGCGTTGGGCTCCTTGGTGACCCAGGCAAACAGGAGATAGATCCAATTACAGATACATCTATAATAGGTTGGCACTTTCAGCTCTAGGAATTCAGAAACTTCAGACCACCTACGGGTGACCCACTGGCAAGCCCTGCCTCACACAGGTGTTTTCGTCATCCTGTGAAGTATTTATAAGCACAATGATTTGTGATTTCATGACCATCAGTTTGTTATTATTCTCCACCTGGCACTGTTCACTCTCCTACAGTGGTTGTCTGGGGTATTTACCTTTGCAATTTCTGTTTGAGAAGATGCTTTGGCCACATTGTTAGAGCTTCAGCAGTTATTAATCATGAGAGCACCAGTTGGCACCACAACAAAAAGAAGCTGAATGCTTGTTCAGCATACTCAGGAAACATTAAGTCCATTTGATTTGTACCTATTGAGTCAGTACAGAGTGAGACAAGCCACGGAAGCACAGAAAAACTGGTCCTTGGCCGACAGAGTTGAGTTGAGCGAGGCATAGAGACCTCAGAACCAAACATGGTAGGGTCAGGGTGAAGAGTACAGGCATAGGCTGGCTGTCTGAGTTTGCTTTCTTTTGCTGTGAATAAACAAAATGACCAAAAGCTGATTAGTGGAGGAAAGGGTTATCTGGCTTACACTTCTGTGTTATAGTCCAGCCTTGAGGGAAGTCAAAGGAGGATGCAGAAGGCAGGAACTGAAGCAGAGACCACAGAAGAACACTGCTTGCTGGTCCACATGCCAGCTGAGTTTCAATAACCTTTCTTATACAGGTCCAAGTTCTCTAGCCTGAGGAACATGCCAAAGGCCCACAGTGGACTATGCCACACTACATCAACTAGAAATCAAGAAGAATGCCCCACGGACTTGCCCACAGGCTAACCTGATGGCAATTCCTCTGTTGAGATTCCCTCTTCTTAGGTATGTGAAATTGAGAGCCAAGATGAGTCATCACACACAGTTATGGACTTGGGGTTATTTTTAAATCTGGATTTTAAAAGCAGGTTCCCAGATGAAACTGTGAACATATTCGCTGGGTGTATATCCCTTATATGAGTTGGAAGAATCATGACATTCCAAGGACGTTCAGTAATGTTTGTATCTCTTTTCATTTATCTCTCAGATATTTCTCAAGCAATTTTACTCTTTGAGATGAAATTAGTTATTAGTCTTGTCAAAGCCTCTCTGCATGGAAGTGAGCTGGATTAGCAGTTTACTTTTAATAGACATTATGGCAAAAATGACAATGTGTCACCTCATCCTGGGTTTGGTTCTGGTGCTGTTGTATTCTTGATATGCACACTTTGGTAAAATCTGCTGTCATTTTGAAGAGGTCCACTCTGAGGGCCCCTTCTGGCCAATAGCTAGTAATGATGTGGTGTCCTTATTTTTCCTGGGGAAAGGAATCCAGCCAGTGACCATATCTGTTAGCTTGTCATCAGATCCTTCCTAAGTCAAGTGGTAAGGTGGCTCACAGCCACAGCCAACACACT
Source organism: Meriones unguiculatus (assembly GCF_030254825.1). NCBI lineage: Eukaryota > Metazoa > Chordata > Mammalia > Rodentia > Muridae > Meriones > Meriones unguiculatus. The sequence continues at coordinate 157,445,645 of NC_083369.1, read as the reverse complement.
TTGAATGTCTGAGATAAGCTCATTCAAGCAGTAGACACAGGGAAGGTGTGGTGGTTTGAATGAGAATGGCTCCCATAGGCTCGTATCTTTGAATACTTAACTGGTCTCCAGTTAGTGGAATTGTTTGAAAAGGATTAGGAGGTTCCATATTGGAGGAAGCATATCTCTGGTGTTGGGCTTTGAGTTGTCAAAAACTCACACCAGCCCCAATCTCTATCTGTTTTCCTCTTTCTCTGTTTTCCTCTCTAGGTCTCTGGCTCTCTGCCTGCAACTTTCAGATCAATTTGTGAGCTCTTCTACTATTTCTCCACCACAAAGCCTAACTCTCTGCTGTCATGCTTCCTGTCCTGGTGATCATGGACTAACACATTAAAACTGTGAGTAAACCTCTAAGTATAAGCGTTCTTTTACACGAGTCACCTGAGTCATGAGTGGGTATTTTTTTTTTTCTCTCTTTTTTTTTTTTTTTAGCAATAGGTCAGTTACGAAGTCAGGAGAAACCTGCTCCACAGATATGTTTAATAATAAATCGTATGTCACTGACTTTGGGGGTGTTTGCTATGCAGCAAGTACGGATTCCCATGTTTAAAAAAGGGCATAATTTTTTGCTACCAAACAAAGAGGCCTATGATGAGAATTAATGCGCTCATAAAATGATTAGAAATCTCCAGAAGCCCTTCCTAAATGCACAAGCATTTCCCCTTCCTGCCCTTTGACCATCTATCTGTCTTGGTTGGTATTCCCAAAGTGGCTCCTTTTGCCCCCAGGAACTTCGCAGGGACTCCTCATCCTTTAATTAAATAACGAAAGACTAACTGTTTTAAGAGAGAGACTTCTCCTTCATGTATGGTTTCCTGCGGCCCTTTATGGACTCACTAGGGAATCCCTGGCTAAGCTCCCTGTGGTCCAGCAGGGCTCAATTGCTCTCCCTGGGTGCAAAGCAGGCTCGCTGAGTCTGAGGGAATGGCTCAAGGAGAGAAGCAGGGCTGAGCCTGCACCTGAGAGGCTGCCAAACAGCCAGCGGGCAGGCGCACCTGGCACCACCCCCTCAGCTGGCGCCACCTCCGCACAGAGTCTCTAAGGCTGCCAAACAACCAGCAGGCAGGCGCACCTGGCACCACCCCCTCAGCTGGCGCCACCCCCGCGCAGAGTCTCCACAGCCTGTCTGCCCACCGGAAACAGACGGGAGAGCAGCGCCCCTCGCAGGCTCTCTGCTTCTTTTCCCCACCTCATCCATGCCCGCCAGCCAGCACCCCTTGCTGTCCCACCACTCCGGGTCACCTGACCGCCAGCGCCTGGCGGAAGCTTCCTCGTGCCCCCAGGCCCACCCCCAGCAGGTCTCCTCCACCGCTGCGCTCCTACTTCCGGGGCGCGCAGACTAGGCGTCACAGTGACAGCGCCTCTGGGCGTCACAGTGACAGCGCCTCTGGGCGTCATAGTGATAGAGACCAGGGAAGCACGGGAGGAAGCGGTGACTAGTGGAGAAGCCGCTCTCTGAGTGGCTGCAGGCATGTCTGAGCAGCCTCTGCCACCAGCCAACAGTGGGGCCTCTGGCTCCGGAGATGCCCTGCCCGCGCCCATGGCCTCCAGCATCGACTCCTCCCAGGCTGGCTCACCCGGTGGAGGCTTAGGAACTGAGGTGGCCTCCATGCTGCCCCACCCGCCAGCACTCATGCCGCCCCTGGCCACCGCTGCAGAGGCCAACCTCGCCAGCGCTCCGCCTGGCCACGCCATGTCCCTGGCTGGGCTGCAGGCATTCCGGGATCATCTGCAGGTGTTCAGGTCCCGGCCCTGGAGAGTTCGAGTAGTGCGGAGGCCTGTTTCTGAGCAGGAGCCACAGAGCGTTTGAAGAGCCTCTACCGGGCCGTGGACCAGAAGAAGACTCCACTGCCCAGGTCCTGGAGCCTGAAGGACAAGTTCAGCTACATCGACCTCTCGGGTGCACTACAGAGGTACAGGATTCCAGGTCTCACTTAGAGATCAGACAGTGCTGGGTGAGGCTCTGGGCTAGGGAAGGAGCTGGGCTTCTTAGGCCCAGAGGGGGATGATTTGAGGGAATCCCCGATGATGGGACACATCGCCCCTTTCTATTTACCTGAGATAAATATATTGGCCAGGGTTGGGTTACATTTTTCTCCAGGTAGAGAGCGTCAGGTTATCTCCTCTTATGCAGTGGCTGTACGAGACAGGATTCCAAGGTACAGTTTCTAATTAAGTGAGAGCCTACATACATAGGAGGAAGAGCCTAATCAGTGGGTTATTTGTCCCAAATTATGCCCAAGATTGCGTAGGGGTACAAAACGAGAAGGGACCCAAGCTGGCCAATATTGTACCTTACTGAAAGCAACTGGGAAAGTGAGAGGGGAACCTCAGGATTCCCTGTTTTTTCAGGGAGCAGAACTGCCCCCTCCTCTATCCCAAATTGGAAATGTCCTGTGTTTCCAGGTGGTGTTACATAAAGTTTTGTTGAAAACAAGGGTTTTAAAAGATACCAATTAGCCTTTTGAAGAAAACTGGCTTATGTTTTGCACCTGCAGCTAACATACTTAGCCACCTTAGGCTTCTCCTTTCCATCCCAACTTTTTCGAGATTAAAACAAAGCTTTAAACAATTCAATTGTGTCGAAAATTATAAATGACAGGCTTGAATCGTACCTCAGATTAATTGCCTGCATCAAGTTTACTTGTGTGGAACAGGCAAAAAACAATGCAGTGATATCAGTTTGGATACACATTCCAGAGTCTAAATCTACAGCAGAAGAGTGTTTACATTCTAAGCAGGCCCTTTTTGATTGGCTCTAAAGGAAGAGGGTTCTTCAGATCCTGGTGATATGTCGGTAGAGTATACAAATCTGTGGCAACATTCAGAAAGAATGAACAACTGGGGTTTGAGAAGAACCTTGAAAAATCAGCTACTGTTTAAATGAGTATGGCAACAGAAATCTGCTGAATGATTTGGTTGTAAAGAATCTACACAAAGATGGGCCTTGTAACATTTCTTCTTGCTGTCATGGATCCAAAGAAGTACTTGAGTACTATGCTATGTTTACTTCTGTTTTAGCTGCCACAATGTTTTTGATAGATTTGACAGAACTTCATTTTACATTTGTGGTTTATGGTAAATAAAAAGCATCTAAAGGCCGAGATTGTGTACGGGAGGTGAGTGAGCAAAGAATCCCAGCTTTCCTGAATCCCAGCAGTCACTGTTGGTACTAACTCTGTTAGGAGACAGGGCCTCAGTGTCTTCTGAATGCTGTGGGAGTAGATCTGGATAGTCAGTAAGAAAATTTCTGTGGTAGCTTAACTCTCATGATTGTGGCTAATTTGGCATTGTAACATTCCTTGATTGGTTGTATTTACTCCTTTTATTAATCATCTAGGCCAGAGACAAATGCATGCTTATGGGTTGGGGTTTGATTGTCAGTTTTCCTGTGGCCTTTTTCTTACTTTCTGTTGTGTAACACTGATATTCAATTTTTGGGAACATTGTTGTTTCATAAACATGAATCATTAAGTTTGGAAGAACAGATTTGTTGTCATCCTTTTCTCCAGTTTTTATCTCCTTTTTCTCTCATTTCGCATGTTACAAAGACAGTGTCTCTCTTCTAAACCATCATGGAGTCTTGCTATTTTAAAGTCTGTGTCTTTTCTGTTGTTACCATTTTTTTTTTTTTTTTTTTTTTTTTTTGGTTAATTGTTTGCTTGTCTTTTGAGGGACACCAAATGCACTGGACAACTTTACTCAAGAGCAAAAAGGAATTGTTGCAGGTTAATAAATCTAAAAATTCACAAACAAGTTTAGATGTTTTATGTGATGTTTCCTTGTGCTGCATTGCTTTTTTAATGTGATATATTACTCTTTGCATTTTTTGTATTACAAAATTGTCAAAGTTTGATCAAACTTGTTTTCCAAAAATGATGATCTTTAAACACATTCTGTGTTTAAAATTTTATTCAAAATTGGAAATGCTGATCCAATTTAGATGTTGAATTGGAAGCAATATCCTCAGAGATGGGAAGGTACCATGTTAAAAATTACAGATACCTACATAAAAATGAATTGAATTGCAGCAGAGTTACAGTGTATATGGAATAGTGTATGTTATTATTTTTCTTTTAGCTGTGTACATGTGTGTGGGTGTTTGCTCCTATCAGTTTGACATGGTACAGTTGTGGAGCTCAGATGACAATTTGTGGGAGTGGATTCCCTCTTTCCTCCATGTGAATTCTAGGGATCTAATTCAGGTCATCAGACTTGTTGGCAGGTGTCCTTACCCATTGAGCCACTTTGCTGGTCTTATGATAAAATTTTGAGGCATTTTATGTAAAAAGCTATTATTGAAATACTCAAGACTGGCCTTCTTATTTAAAAAATTGTCAGTTGATTAATTTCTAAAGTGACAGGTTTAGAATTGATTATAATAACTTTATTTTTGATGAATATGAAAGAATCATTTAATGACTATGACATTGGGATCAGTTAGCATAAATGCTTCAATTACAGATCCACTTTCTCTTACTTTCAAGTGCAAGCATGCACACAAACACTATCAGGACTCTTTAAAGAGACACAAACAGATCTGACACAAGTAGATTTGACCTGTGGGATTACCTGAAGATTAGTTTTTCACAGTCTTGTGTAAGTCAGTCAGGACTGACAATTTTGTGAGGTTAAAGAGATGGTTCAGCTGTAAGGGCACTTATTGAGCTTGTAGAGGACATGGGTTTAATTTCTAGCACCCACATGGTGGTTAAACTATCCATAACTACAGTTCCAAGGAATCTACTGCCCTCTTCTGATCTCTTTGGCCACCAGGAACATGTACATGCATGCCGGCAAAACACTTCTATGCATAAATAAATTTTCAAAAATTAAAAAGAAAACTAACTTTTTCTGTCTCCCAATTTTGTGATCTCTGTTTTATTTGTAATAACTCATTTCTTGTGTAGATTTATTTTCACTTTAGTGAAAGACAGTTGCTATCAAAGGTATTTCTAATTAGGGGAAAAGGTATCAAATTAAGTAATGCTTCAGAAAATTTGGGACACTTTGGTAGTCCTGCCTTACAGTGCTTAAGACAAATGACAGAGAACTGGAACTTGGGAGCCTGAAGAAGTAATGTAACGATGAAGTGCGCCTTTTAATTGTAGCATCTTTAGTCTTTTTATGTTTGGGTGTCGGGTATGCATGCCTGAGTGCATGTGCCTTGGTTTCCAGAAGAGGGCATTGGATCCCCTGGAGCTGGAGTTACAAGCAATTGTGACCCAGCTGGTGTCTGTGCCAAGAACCAAACTCAGGTCCTGGGAGAGCATCAAGTTGTGTTTTTGCAGAGCAATCTCCCCAAGTCACAGCAGTTACTATTCTTTAACCCTTAGTAAATATAATTCCCGGAAAATGTTGTACTTTTGTCCTTATTATATTTTTAATGTAATAAGGAAGGTACATGCAGGCTTCTGTGCTATTGTGTGTTATGGGCATGTACATGTGGAGGTGAGAGAACAATTTCCAATGCTGATTCTCTTTCCATCTTGTGGGTCCTGTGGCCTGGAGTTTAGGTCATTGTGGTATTCCTATTCATTGAGCCATCTCACTGACTTAAAAATATATTTGTTAAATCTGATCAAATATCTTAAGAAATGTTTGCTTACAAAGACAAAGGAGGATTATAGGGGTGCTAAGAAGGTGGCTCAGTGGATAAAGTGTTTTCTCTACAAGCATGAGGACCACTCAGATTACCACTACTCAAATGAAAGTGTCAGTGTGTGCCAGAAACTCTTGGTGTGTGTGTGTGTGTGTGTGTGTGCATGTGTGTGTGTGTGTGTGTGTGTGTATGTGTAGGGGGGTGATGGGTTGGCCAGATGAGCACAGGTATGGCTTAGGGACTTTTCAACCAGAGAACAGCCAGTTCCAGGTTCAGTGAGAGATCATAAAACAAGACTAAAAAGTGATGGAGGAAGATAACTCATTTACTGTGCACACACTTGCACACACACACACACACACACACACACTATAAGGGTAATTTAAGAGATCTTTAAAAACAAGAAATTTATAATGGGCATGGTGGTAAGTACCTGTAATCTCAGGATGTGTGGGAGGTTGAAGACACAGAGGTTTATTTTGTCAGCCTGTCTTTCAGACTAAGATATTGTATCAAAACAAAAATAATTCAAATGAATTAGAAGTGAACTGAGTTTTCCCTTGGATCTCTTTGCTAAAATTTTGATAAATTTGCTTTAATGTAACTTAATAATTATACTCAGAAAAAACTATTGGGCAGAAAATTCAGTTTATTTCATATGCCTTGTCTACTCACCTCATTCATTCTTTCATGTAAACTCCATGTTTACTTGGTGCCAGTTTCTGGGCTTAAAGAGGATTAAAATACCGTCTTTGACTGCACAGAGTTCAAAGAAAATAAAATGAAGTAGTGGGGGAAATTTTAGAATGATATTGTGGAAGATAGGAGCCTCTAACTCAGGCTGGCCCTCATACTTCTTAATGTTGTAACCTCATGTTGTGGTGACTCCAACCATAAAATTATTTTTGTTGCTACTTCATAACTGTAATTTTACTACTGTTATGAATTGAAGTGTAAGCATCTGTTTTCTGAAGTTCTTAGGTGACTGCTGTGAAAGAGTCATTTGGCCCCGCCCCCAATGGACCTCAACCTACAGTTGAGAACCACTGCTGTTTCATGGAAAAGTTAAGCTCCATAGCCAAGCTTAAAAGATGAGAGAAAGGTCTAGGGCAGAGCGTATGAAAGTCAAAAGCATGGAGTAGACAGTGTTTGGATCTGTAAGCTTAGACTTTATTCTGTAGGACTTAGAAAATCATCAAGAGATATCAAAAAGGAAGTGCCTGACTCATATTTTAATTTAAGAGCACACAGTAATTGAAAGGTAGATTCAAGTGAACAAGGAAAAATGCCAATTCTTTTAGATATCTGTTGTTTTAAAGACTGTAACATGCAAAATGGGAAGGAATAGAGAAATGGTGATATATTTCTGAGATATTTTTTAAGGTAACACAGAAATATGAGGAATAATGAGAGAAATCAAGAAGTATTACATACCTAGCTCTATTAATTTTTTTATTAATTACAGTTTATTTACTTTGTATCCCCTTATAAGCCCCTCCCTCCTTTCCTCCCTGTCGCATCCTCCCTCCCCCTTCGTCGCACATGCCCCTCCCCAAGTCCATTGATACGGGAGGACCTCCTATCCTTCCTTCTGATCTAAGTCTTTCTGATCACATCGAGAATGGCTGCATTGTCCACTTCTGTGGCCTGGTAAGGCTGCTCTCCCCTCAGGGGAAAGTGATTAAACAACAGGCCTATCAATTATGTCAGAAGTAGTCCCTCTTCCCACTAATATGTAACCCACTAGGATACTACGCAGCCATAGACTGCTTTTGTGTGGGGGTTCTAGGTTATCTCCATGCATGGTACTTGGTTGGAGTATGAGTCTCTTGGAAGACCCCTGTGCTCAAATTTTCTGGTTCTGTTGCTCTCTTTGTGGGGTTCCTGTCCTCTCCAGATCTTACTATTTCCCAATTCTTACATAAGATTCCCTGCACTTTGCCCAACTTTTGGCCATAATTCTCAGTACTTGCTTTGATAGTCTGCAGGGCAGAGGCTTTCAGAGGCCCTCTGTGGCAGGTTCCTAGGTTGTTTGCTGTTTTCTTCTTCTGATATCTATCCTCTTTGCCTTTTGTGATAGGGATTGAGCATTTTTGTCAGGGTCCTCTCTCTTGATTAGTTTCTTTGGATGTACAGGTTTTAGTAGGTTCATCCTATGTTATATGTCTATATGAGTGAGTATATACCGTGTGTGTGTCCCACTGCTTCTGGGACAGCTCACTCAGGATGATCTTTTCTTGGCCCCACCATTTACCTGCAAATTTCATGATTTCCTTCTTTTTCATTGCAGAGTAGTACTCCATTGTATAGATGTACCACAACTTCTGCATCCATTCTTCAGTTGAGGGGCATCTGAACTGTTTCCAACTTCTGGCTATTACAAGTAAAGCTGCCACAAACATGGTTGAGTAAAAGTCTTTATTGTGTACTTGAGCCCCTTTTGGATATATGCCTAGGAGTGGTATGGCTGGATATTGAGGAAGCACTATTCCTAGTTGTCTGAGAAAGCGCCAGATTGATTTCCAGAATGGTTGTGCAAGTTTACATTCCCACCAGCAGTAGAGGATGGTTCCCCTTTCTCCACAACCTCTCCAACATGTATTGTCACTTGAGTTTTTCATCTTGGCCATTCTGAAGGGTGTAAGGTGAAATCTCAGGGTAGTTTTGATTTGCATTTCCCTAATGGCTATTGACCTTGAGCATTTATTGAATTGTTTCTCTGTCATTTGATATTCCTCTACAAAGAGTTCTCTGTTTAGCTCTGTTCCCCATTTTTTAATTGGAGTACTTGGTTTGCTGTTTTTCAGCTTCTTTAGTTCTTTATATATACTGGATATTAGCCCTTTGTCAGATAAAGGGTTGGTGAAGATTCTTTCCCAGTCTGTAGGCTGTCGATTTGTTTTGTTAATGGTATCCTTTGCTTTACAGAAGCTTTTCAGTTTCATGAAGTCCCATTTATTGATTGTTGCTCTTAGAGCCTGTGCTGTTGGTGTTCTGTTCAGGAAGCTGTCTCCTGTGCCAATGAGTTCAAGGGTATTCCCCACTTTCTTTTTCTAACGGATTTAATGTGTCCGGTTTTTTGTTGAGGTCTTTGATCCACTTGGACTTCAGTTTTGTGCAGGGTGATAAGTATGAAAATATTATTTTCATTTTTTTCACATGTAGACATCCAGTTAAACCAGCACCATTTGTTGAAGATGCTATCTTTTTTTTTTTTCCATTGTATGGTTTTGGCATCTTTGTCAAAGATCAGGTGTCCATAAGTGTGTGGGCTTATTTCTGGGTTCTCTGTTCAGTTCCATTGATCCACCATTCTGTTTCTATGCCAGTACAATGCAGTTTTTATAACGGTTGCTCTATAGTACAGCTTAAATCAGGGATGGAGATACCTCCAGAAGATCTTTTATCGTAGAGGATTGTTTTAGCAATTCTGGGTTTCTTGTTATTCCGTATGAAGTTGAGAATTTTTCTTTCCAGGTCTGTAATGAATTGTGTTGGTAATGTGATGGGAATTGCATTGAATCTGTAGATTGATTTTGGTAAGATGGCCATTTTTACTTTGTTAATCCTGCCAAGCAATGAGCATGGAAGATATTTCCATTTTCTGATATCTTCTATTTCTTTCTTCAGAGACTTGAAATTTTTTTCATACAAGTCTTTGACTTGCTTGGTTAGGGTTACTCCAAGGTACTTTATGTCATTTATGGCTATTGTGAAGGGTGTTGTTTCCCTAATTTCTTTCTCAGCCCTTTTGTCTTTTGTATACAGGAGGGCTACTGATTTTTTTTGAGTTAATTTTGTATCAGATCACTTTGCTGAAGGTGTTTATCAGCTGTAGGAGTTCCCTGGTAGAGTTTTTGCGGTCACTCACGTCTACTATCATATCATCTGCAAATACTGATAATTTGACTTCTTTCTTTCCAATTTGTATCCCCTTGATCTCCTTCAACTGTCTTATTGCTCTAGCAAGGACTTCCAGAACTATGTTGAAGAGATATGGAGAGAGTGGGCAGCCTTGTCTTGTCCCTGATTTCAGTGGGATTGCTTTAAGTTTCTCTCCGTTCAGTTTGATGATGGTTATACGTTTGCTATATATCGCCTTTACTATGTTTAGATATGTGCCTTGTATCCCTGATCTATCCAATATTTTAAACATGAATGGATGTTGGATTTTGTCAAATGCTTTTTCAGCATCTAGAGAAATTGCCATGTGGTTTTCTTCTTTCATTTTGTTAATATGGTGGATCACATTGATGGATTTCCGTATATTAAACCACAGCTGAATGCCTGGGATTAAGTCTACTTGGTCATAGTGGATGATATCTTTGATGTGTTCTTGTATTCGGTTTGCAAGTATTTTGTATAGTATTTTTGCATCAATGTTCATACGGGAGATTGGCCTGAAATCCTCTTTCTTTCTTGGATCTTTGTGAGGTTTAGGTACCAAGGTGACTGTGGCTTTACAGAATGAGTTTGGTAGTATGCCTTCTGCTTCTATTTTGTGGAATAGTTTGAAGAGAATTGGAGTTAGCTCTTCTTTGAAGATCTGGTAGAATTCTGCGCTGAAACACTCTGGTCTTGGGCTTTTTTTGGATGGGAGACTGTTGATGACTGCTTCTATTTCCTTCGGGGATATAGGACTATTTAATTGATTTACCTGGTCCTGATTCAGCCTTGGTAAGTCGAAGAAAATCAAGGGCATTTGAGGCCTTTTAAGGTATTCTCTTGTAAGCTTGTCCTGGAAGAAGAAAAAAAAAAATCCCAAGGAAAGATTCAGAGAATTAGATAAACTGTAAAAGTGAAGTCTTCAGATAGTGTGTTCTATAAGGAGACAACAGGCATTTCTGCTGCAATGCCACAAATGCATTGTGGAGAAAACCTTGTTTTCCATACAACTGTGCATTAGAAATAACAGGACCCTGGGAGGGTGAAGCTGGGGTAATTACTTAGGAGTGTGGAACTTTGTAACAACACAGCTGTCACAGTTCTAAAGATCTGCAAGCCTAGGTCAGTCCCCACTGGTGTGTGCTAGCATTGCACATGTCTGACTCTGCAGCCTTAGATTCTTCTTGAAGGTGTGTTCTTGACACCTACTTAATTGAAATGAAAAGCCTCTTTAAAAACAAAACAAACCAAAACCCCAAACAGGAAATACACGTGTTAAAATGGCTAAATTTTAACCATAACCTCAGAGTGTTCCAGGTGTTGGTGTGGCTACCTAACAACAAAACCTCCAATTATTGTTAGTGGGGATGCACAATGATATAGCCATTTTGGAGATGGTTGGCTGTACTAACACAGCAAACTATATGTTTATCCTACTTCCCATTAGCAGTGTACCCAAATATTTACCTAGCTCATCTGAATACCTAAACCTTCTCTGCTGGTCAATGTTTGCACCAAATTTACTGATGATCTTTAAAGTGGTAGCAACCAAGATATCTTTCAGTAATTAGTGACAGATGGGCTCAAGAGACCCAAGAAGTTTGATGTAATGGGATATGATCAATGACTAATGAAGCGAGCCATCAGGGCATGTTGAATTTGAACTCTGTATTCCTAAGTGAAGGCAACCTGTCTAAAAGGACTAAGTAGAAAGGCTAAAAGAGTAGAGGTAGTGAAAAAGTGTGGTTGTCCAAGGAACGGGATCAAATAGACTAAGTATAGAGGGTATTTTCAGACACAAGATAAATATATCTTGTGTGCTTGTGGTACTGTAGTTGTGGATACATGGCATTGTGTCTTAGGCAAACCATAGAACTTTATAATACCAAGAACTGGAACGAGCACAAATTTAAAAAATCATTTAGGAGACAGGCAAAAACTCCAGGGTAGAATGCAGAATGTGATTTTTATTTTTTAAGTAGCATTTCAAAGCATTCTGGCTAAATGGCTTACTGCTGTGCTATATTCCTAGCCTGTTTTATTTTTTTTGAGACAGGGTCTATATAAGTTGCCCATGTAGTCATTGGTTTTTCAAGCTGCCTCCTTCACTACACTAAGTAGCTGGGTGACAGGTCAACACTACAGACCCAGCTTGACAAAATAATCTAGGCACTTTCCACCCTTTCTCATTTTCTTTGTCCTCTCCACTCACCTTTCTCCTTTGTACTTTTTGATGGGGCAGCAGCTCTCAAACTGTGGATCACAACACCTTTGGGGGTAAAATGAGTCTTTCACAGGAGTCACATATTAGATAACCTGTATATTTACATTATGATTCATAAATGTAATAAAAATACGGTTACAAAACAGCAATGAAGTAATTTTATGGTTGGGGTTCACCACAACATGAGGAACTCTGTTAAAGCGTCTCAGAATTAGGAAGGTTGAGAACCACTGTCATAGGGCCTCCTGTAGCCCAGGTTGTCCTTGAAATCACTAGGTGTAGCTGAAAGCAACTTTGAATTCCTAATTTTCTACTTCTAGATTATTTTGTCAATCTGGGCCTGGTAGTGTTGACCTGTCACCCAGCTACTTAGTCTGCTGAAGGAGGCAACTTGCAAAATAAATGACTCTGGTTGAGGAGTTTTGGGAGTAAGTATATTTCTAGGAGTGGGTGTTGAGTGCTTAAGGCCTCACTCTACTTCCCAGGTCACTCTTTTTGCTTTATGCTTGTGGTTCATGAAGTGTGTTCTCAAATTCCTTTTCTTGCTGCTATGCTTTCTGCTTGTGCCCATGCCTCTGCTCTGCCATCGCAGACTCATAAACCTTAAGTTAGGTAAGGTTAAACTAGAGAGCTAAACCCAAATAAACTATTTCTTCCATAAGTTATTATGACATCATGTTTCAGCACAATAGAAAAAAATTAATATTGGTTCCCAAAAAATGACACATGTTATGTAAGCTTTTATCATGGCTGTGCTTTCCCAAGTTGGAACAAAAACAAGTGATTCCTAGATACTTATACAATGGATTTGTGTAAAGCTAGAATATTCCATAGATTGGAATAGAGAATTCTAGTCAGTTCAATATCCTGAAATCCCTGAGGCTGTCTGGAATGTTGTGGGTTTTCTTTCCTATAGCAAATAAACTATCACAAAGTCTGGAATATGGTAGACTCTAAGTAAAATAGTTTCATCCTTTCTCCAAAAGCAGTTCTAAAGGTTTACAGTATATATATGTAGGTATATTAAACTTTTAATATATATTAATATATGTGTGTGTGTGTGTGTGTGTGTGTGTGTGTGTGTGTGTGTGTATGCTGGGCAGTGGTGACACATGCCTTTATTCTGGGAAGTTGGGAGGCAGAGGCAGGCAGATCTCTGAATTAGATGCCAGATTCCTCTACAGAGTGAGTTCTAGGATAGCCAAGGCTACACAGAGAAACCCTGTTTTGAAAAACCAGTATATATATATATATAAAGAGATAGAGAGATTGTATAAACTCTTTTATTTTTATTAATTACACCTTATTCACTTTGTATCCCCCTATAAGCTCCTCCCTCCTCCCCTCCCAATCCCACCCCCCCCCATCCCCTTCTTCATGCATGACCTTCCCCAAGTCCACTGATAGGGGAGGTCCTCCTCTACTTCCTTCTGAACTTAGTCTATCAGATCTCATCAGGAGTTGCTGCATTGTCTTCTTCTGTGGCCTGGTAGGGCTGCTCCCCCCTCAGGGGGAGGTGAACAAAGAGCAGGCCAATCAGATTATGTCAGAGGCAGTCCCTCTTCCCATTACTATGTAACCCACTTAGACACTATACTGCCATGGGCTACATCTGTGCAGGTGTTCTAGGTTATCATGCATGGTATATGTTTGGAATATGAGTCTCTGGGAAGACCCCTGTGTTCAAATTTCTAGTTCTGTTGCTCTCCTTGTGGAGTTCCTGTCCTCTCCAGATCTTACTATTTCCCACTTCTTACATAAGATTCCATGCACATTGCCCAACAGTTAGACATAAGTCTCGGCATCTGATTTGATAGTCTGTAGGGCAGAGCCTTTAACAGGCCCTCCCTGGTGGGTTTGTACCTTGTGTCCTGTTTTCTTTTTCTTCTGATGTCCTTCCTCTTTGCCTTTTGGAAAGGGGATTGAGCATTTTAGTCAGGGTCTTCTCTCTTGATTAGTTTCTTTAGATGTACAGATTTTAGTAGGTTTATTCTATATTACATGTCTATATGAGTGAGTATATATCATGTGTGTCTTTCTGCTTCTGGGACAGCTCAATCAGGTGATCCTTTCCAGGTCCCACCATTTACCTATAAATTTCATGATTTCCTTATTTTTCATTGCTGAGTAATATTCCATTGTGTAAATGTACCACAATTTTTGCATTCATTCTTCAGTTGAGGAGCATCTGGGCTGTTTCCAGCATCTGGCTATTACAAAGAAAGCTGCTACAAACATGGTTGAGCAAATGACCTTATTGTGTACTTGAGCCTCTTTTGGATATGCCTAGGAGTGGTATGGTTGGATCTTGAGGAAGCACTATTCCTAGTTGTCTGAGAAAGCGCCAGATGGATTTCCAGTGTGGTTGTACAAGATTTTATCAACTTTTGAAAGTTTGAAACAGAAGTAGGAATTTAAAAAAAATGTTGTTCAGTAGTGGGAGTCAGAGACCTAACAAACTCTTCCCAGGCTCTGATGGGAAGGCTGCAGCTATAGCTCAGGGTGGTGTTACACTTGCTCACGTGCATGTTTATTCGAGACCCTGGGTTCAACCCCAGCACTGCAAAAAAAGAGATTGGACAACAGCAGGCAGGACAACTCAAACACACATGTGGTTAAAAGTGTTTTTGTTGTTGTTGGTGTTTTGTTTTGTTTTTGTTTTTTGTTGTTTTTTTTTTTTCTTTTTCTTTTTTGTCTGCAAACTGAGTAAGAAATGAGGGTGTCTCTGTGTTTTTGGACATGCACTTCCTACATTTGCATGTATGGAGGTCAGAAGACAACTAGATTAAAAAAAAAAACAAAACAAAACAGTAAATTATAGATAGAAATCAGTCCCAAGAACATCTGTTACTAAATTAGATGTAGACGAGATTTTCTATTAACCTTTTCATTCATTTTTGTGATATTTGAGAATTGGCCCTAGAGTCCAGGCATATTAGGCTAAAATTAGGTTTGTAGTCTGTGTTATCCTGAATTTGAATTCTATCATATATTTTTATTTTGTAGCTCCCACCAAAAACTTTCTTGATATTGCCTTTTATTGGACAATCAAACCATGGTGAGTTGAATTCGACTCTAAATTGTCTTACACTCATTTGGAATGTGGTGGCATCTGTGAAGAATCTGTTTAGTAAACAAATTTCTAAGCTACCCCATAGCCTACAGCTTCATTGATGTTCCCCAGAGATTCATATATTTGAATTCCTAGGGAGTGGCATTATTAGTTGGTGTGGCCTTGTTGGATGGAGTGAGTCACTGAGGGTGAGCTTTGAGGTCTCAGAAGCTCAACCTCTGCCTAGTGTCTTTCTCAGTCTTTCTTCTTGCTGTGTTTGGATTCAGATGTAGAACTCTCAGCTCCTTCTCCAACACCATGTCTGCATGCATGCTCTCATGGTTCCCACCATGATAATAATGGACTAAATCTCTGAACTGTAAATGAGCCCCAATTAAACACTCTCCTTTATGAGAGTTGCTGTGGTCATGGTGTCCCTCCACAGCAATAGAAACCCTGACTAAGACAACTTGTTAAAAACATAGTCAGAACCTTGACAACCTAAACAAAGCCAGCTGTTTTTCATTTTAAGGATTTAATACATGTTTCATCCCTATTCTAAGTGAGACATCAACATTTATTAAGAACATGACAGTTGCCTCTTAAAAGTCAATCTGGACGGACTTAACTAATTGGAATCTAATTCAGTGTGCTAGAATGAATTTCTAAGAAATAATTCTATAATTCATATGCTTTTCAAAGTGTTATACATTATAGCCCACACCTGAGCTGAATTAAGGTTCATGTTTTAAAATCAAACTTTGAATGCTACAATATAGTTATTAAAATGTTGGTTAAACCCTTAACTAAGAGAGTTTCTCTGACTTCTTTTCTGCCTCAGTCCCTCCATCTGTATAATGGGTATGTTAAGCAGGTACAGGCAGCATCAACACTTATGATTGAAAATCTTACACAGATAGAACTGGGGAGCTGGCTCATACTTGTTGTGTAATATGAGGGCCTGAGTTTAGATCTGACTCACTCACCTGTAACCTTTGGGCTCCTACCTTGAAGTTCCCAGGCTAGGTAAGCCTCCAAGATGGTGAAGATCAACTCTGACCTCCAAATTTTGTGTACTGTTACCACACCCACACATATACCTCCCACACCCACAGCCAAACAAAAGAACTCTGTGCATTTGAGGACACCATCCCCAAATGCTTGTCAGTAGGCTCCTCTTCTGCACAGAGAGTTTTGGCCCTAATTAAATGAGCTGTCATACACAGGGAAGGTGAGCACATGCCTGGCAAAGAAGAAGCACTGTTGATATGTTTAATAGCTTTAGTGGATAAGGTCTTGACCTGAAGGAGTACTGCCCTCACCTAAATATTACAATAAATGACAAGATGAATGAAATTGAGCCTAGCATGGTGGTGCTTACTTGTAGTCCCAGCATGCAGAAGGCTAAGACAGGAGGATTGCAAATTCAAGAAGAGCCTGGACTCCATAGTAAGATTCCATGCAAACAAGGAAAATGAGTTTGAAGAGTATGATAGAAGGGCCCCATTTCCCATTAGAATGAATGGATTTGTTAAATAATGATTATAATCACGTTCTTACTTTTGAAAAGCTACAAAAGGGCTGAATACAAAGACAGAGGTAATCCAGCTTAATGTTAGACACAGAACTTTAACTCCCTACTAAGGCAGGGCAGGGAAGAGGCTCTGGCTGCAGACACTTTACCTGTGTGGTGACAAAACCCAGCTGTAGTGAGGGCAGAAGGAGGAAAGGCTCACAAAGCTCAAGCCTCAATGCTGACACTATTCAGTTTTGCTCACAAGATGGCTGCTGCCTCTTTATACTATTACCACTGTTTCACCACACAGAAAACCACACACTGCTCTCTCTCTCCCTCTCCCCTTCCTGTGGGCCTGCTTCCCTCTGGAGGACCCTCTCCCAGTTGTCATGCTGTCTGTCAAGGATTATCACTGCCATGCACTTAATTCACACTATTTATTCTAAATCCTTAACTTGGCCTGAGACTTGCCTCCCTGAGAGAAGGGCTAGAGGAAAGACCAAGGGAGATGGGAACACAGACAAACTGGTCATTTTGTAATAATTAGCATTCGCAATAATTTGCATTTGTGCCTGTCTCTTGGGAGGAGCAGAACTGGAAAATCTTTTTCTCATTATAAGTTTTTACTATACAAGTTCACTCCCAGACAGAAAATAGAACAAAACCAAATCTAGAAAAGCTCAGGGCACTTCTGTATATATTTGTGTATGTGTGAGTATATGTATGTATGCACTTGTGAGTATGTATGTAAATATGTATGTGTATGTGTGTATTATGTGTATGCATATTTGTGCGTGAATGTAGGTGTATAAGTGTGTGAATGATTTTTTAGGCACTGTAAGATAGAACTGAAGACCCACAACCTTTTCTACTCCAGAGAGAAGCATGCCCAAAATATTAAAAATAATGACAAAATCAAATAAGTGTTTAAGTATAGGCAGAAAATAATGCACTGTCAACCATATACAAATTGAAGTGACATTATAACAGTTGTTGCATTTGCAAACAATTTTTAAGGATCTTTCCCTCATAGACCCGAGGTATACACAAGGCCTGAGGACTGAGTAAATGTAGATGAAGACAGGCATTCTATGTCATTTCCAAACAACATCAGGAAGCCCATTCAGAACTATTTCAACAACTATATAATGTTTATGTTGGAACATGCTTGTATCTTGTTACATTTAATGGGATGTGAGTTTGGCACAAGGTGGCTGAGGGGAGGGCCAAAGATAGTCTTAGAAAACTTTTGCTTATCACTGTGTGAGTTCTTGACACAATAAGGGATCCAGAAACAGGGCCACAACACCTGCCTGAGAGGAGTTCAGAATGGAGAGTGAATATTTAGAGGTAAAGAGTCCCTCTCAGGCTCATGTTTGAACACTAGGTCCCATTTGGTGTCACTATAATGGGAGGCTATGAAACCTTTGGAGAGTAGGCCCTTCCTGGAGGAGATGAATCTATAATGTGGGGTGTAGGTCAGATGCATAATCTATGTTTCCTTGTCTACTGAGAGGTAAACATTAGCTACATTATGATTCCACTGCCATGGAGATGCCTTTCTTTCTCTTCCATGGCATATGATGATGATGGCTGGGAAGTGGTGAACCTACATTTCAGCCAGAATCCCTGTGTGCCTCAGACCCAGAATGCTGAGATGTGGTCACTGCCTGCTTGTTCTCCCAGTCCCTCCAAATCAGGGGTCGCTCTTAGATATCACAATCTTGTGAGTAATTTTTTCAGGCTGCTTGAGACTAAGAGTAGATCAAAAAGGCCCCAATGCCTTATGAGACAAGCAGGGAGGTATCAAGGGCCCGTGTTTTTGGGTAAAATGTTGCTCCTCCACCTGTCTTTTTCCATGGAGACCCCTCAGAACCTTCCATGCTCTTCAGGTCTCATTGTTCACTGCTTCTTGGAAAACCTAGCTAAATGTCCAAAATGACTGAGAGTTTTGTTGTTGTTGTTGTTGTTGTTTCAATTTTTTTTTGGATTTAGAAATTCTGTGGTTTTCTACCCTCACTACTTCTGGAGTATGCCCTTCTGGAGGATAAGCATGGTGATGTTTAATTTTGTCCCTTAAAGAGACAGTCAGTTAGGAAATAGATAGATGTAGGAGTATGTGAGGACAATTGAAAAACGTTTTCATTGTGAATATTCTTGAACTATCCCATTAACTTTTAACAGAAAAGAAAGAGGGAATCAGATCTGATGCACACTACTGAGGCTGGTGGATTGCCATGGGTTGCGAGTCCAGCCAGAGCTACATTGTAAAACCCTGTCTTGAAAGCAAAGCAGTGCTAAAAGCATTTGATGCTTGGAGACAACAGCCTGTCAGCCCTGTTTCTTCCCTTGCAGGTGGGGTGGGCAACTTCAGAAAGGGTCCTGGCTGCTCTAAACCTTATTTTTTTCCCATGGGCCCTTAGCTTCTCCTCACAGGTGTCTTGTATTCTGCGGTAATATGAAACCTGCAAGAGAAATTAAGGAGATCAAGCCAGGCAGTACTCTTCATTTCCCTTAGGATCATGTAGCCTGTGATTGTTTTATTTTGAGGGAAACCCGTACCCTGCTCTTTGAAAAGCTGGGACTGAATGCAGTCTGAGGGGGCAGCCAGTGGTTCCCCTTTGCCAGTGCTACACTTGTGAGGAGAGGGAAATTGAGTAGTAGTGTTACTTTTTTCATTGCCTTTCCATGGGGCCATTTTTTTAAATGATGTAGAAAATTTTAGCCTTGATGAAATAAAGTTTTTTTTGGGGGGGGGTTAAAGAAAGAGATAATAATAGATTAGTGTCTCAAGACTGTTCTGTGTCAAGCTCCCATTGAATTTCTTTTTTTCTTGTTTGGAAATTGAATCTTCCACTGGTTTCAGATTTTGCTGTATCTGCTAAAGTAAGTTAGACTCTTACTCTATTTTGGGTGTTGAATCTAATAGTGATGTAGATGACTCAAGTTGTCCTCACTGGTTAATGCATACAATCTTAGGGTGTCTCTCCTTGACCTAACCCATGTAAGTACAGGAGTCCCAGGAAAATCTGAAAGCAGTAGAATTTAATTATCCATGTTTAATGCTTTTGCTAGCACATGAATATTTATGAATAGGGTATGATGCTAGATTCAATAGATACCAGAATACAATAACATCACTTTTGTGCTGGGTATTTTAATTTCTACAACACAAAGAACAATATTATAGTAGATGGTCTTCAATCTTTATCTTTGCACAGTTCATTTGTAAGGTTCAGCACTTATTCAGCACTCTAGGTTTTTTTGAGATGCCATTTCTTGTGTATCCTAGGCTCAAGAGTTGCCTATATCCTCAGAGTGCTTGGATTTAAGTGTTCAGCCGGCTCAGCTTGCTTTTTCTTTCTAAGTCTCTCTCTCTCTCTCTCTCTCTCTCTCTCTCTCTCTCTCTCTCTCTCTCTCTCTCTCTTTCTCTTTCCCTCTCTCTCTCTCTCTCAGACTCTCCACAACTCCCTGCCTCTCCTCGAATTACCTTCGTACACTATTCTGGATTGAAAATCAGAAATCTTCTTCCCGACTGTGGTATTCCAGAAGCAGAAAGACACACACAGTATATACTCACTTAGAAGTGGATACTAGACTTATAAGATGGGAAAAACATATTAAAATCTGTACAGCTAAAGAAGCTAAACAAGAAGAGGTTCTGGGATAAGATGATCAATCCTCACTTAGAACAACAAATGGGATGGACATGGGAAGTAGGAGAAAAGAAAAAACAGGACAGCAGCCTATCATAGAGGGCCTCTGAAAGACTCTACCTAGCAGTGTATCAAAGCAGATGCTGAGACTCATAACCAAACCTCGGGCAGAGTGCAGGGAATCATGAACAAAGGGGGAGTTTGTAAGACGTGGAGAGGATGGGATCGCCACAAGGACCAAATATATCTGGGCACAGGGGCCTTTCTGAGACTGATTCTCCAACCAAGGACCATGCATGTCTGTAGCCTAGAACCCCTGATCAGACATAGCCCATGGCAGCTCAGCATCCAAGTAAGTTAACCTAGTAAGGGGAACAGGGATTGTCTCTGACATGAACTCAGTGGCAGGCTCTTTGACCCGCCCCTTTTGAGGGAGGAGCAGCCGTGCTAGGTCACAGAGGAGGGCATTGCAGACAGTCCTGATGAGACCTTATAATCTAGGTTCAGATGGAAGGATGGGACGACCTCCCCTATCAGTGGACTTAGAGAGGGCATGTTGAGGAGATGAGGGAGGGAGGATGAGATTGGGAGGAAATGAAGTAAGGGGCTACAGATGGGATACAAAGTAAATGACCCGTAACTAATATAAAAAATAAATATTATGAAATAACAAAAATCAGAGAACTACCTGTCTTTGCCTCCCAGGTGCTGGGATTAAAGTCATGGGCTCTCTTAGCACCTGTAAACTAGTAAAAACAAATTGAGATCTCAGATGGTAGATAATTTACACTGGTCAGAAATTTACACCGACTGAGGCAGGCAGATCTCTGAGTTTGAGACCACCCTGGTGTACAAAGTGAATTCCAGTACAGACAGGGCTACCATACATTCTAAGAGAAACCCTGCCTTAAGGAAAAAGAAAATAGCCCACAGGATTATAGAATGAGACCCGACGTCCTACTATGGCACCTGAAATGTTGTTGCTAGCCTCAACCCACCTCTTCAGGTTTTATTCTTAGAACTCAGTAACAGAATAGCTTGCTCAGCATTCCATATGCATTTTGTTCTCTGGTTCTTCTCACTGGCTGAATCCCATGGCCTTTTCCCCTGTTTAAGATTCTGTCCCATTACCTTCATTGCTTATCTCCAGAGTCCAGTCAAAGTTCTCCCCAGCTTTATAAGACATATTTCAAACATGTAGGTTCCAGGAAAATATTTCAGTCTCTTTGAACTACAAAAGTATTATAGCCCTTAAGCAACAGGAGAAGATTTGCTCTGTTTTATATATTTTTTTCGTGTGTGTGTACATATACTTGCATACATGCACGTATAAACACATATCGGAGAGAATGCTGGAGTCAGAGGAAAACTTCTTCTCCCTCAATGTATTTTTTCCGTTTTACAGATTTACTTATTTATTTGTTTATCTATCTATTTATCTATTTATTTATATATTTATTTATTAAGTATACAATGTTCTGTCTGCATGTACACCTGTATACTGGTAGAGGGCACCTGCACACCTGAAAATCTCATTCTAGATGGTCCTGAGCCCCCATGTGGGTGCTGGGATTTGAACTCAGGAATTTAACCTCTGAGTCCTGTCTGCAGCCCCTCTACCATCGGTTTTAGGGATCCACCTTTGTAGTCATGTTAGTGTGGCAGGCAGTGTTGTCCCCTGAGCCATTTTGTCTGCCCCGTTTTGTTTTTGACGCTAATACTGTGTAGCCTAGGAAAGTCACGAACTTGTTTTATAATCCAGGTTGACGTCAAACTTTTGATCTTCTTTCCCTCTTTCACTTCAGTGCTAGGATTATAAATGTTGACAGCCGCAGTCAGTTTGATATTTGCCTTATTTATCTATTTATATATTCAGTGAAATATATATGGATATTTTGCCTCAAGGTAGGTCTGTCCACCAAATGTATGTCTGGCAACCACAGAGGCAGGAAAGGGTCTTAGCTTCTCTGGGACTGTAGATACAATAAGCCACTGAATGCTGGGAATTAAACCTGGGTCCTCTGGAAGAGCATTAAGCATGGAGCACTCTCCAGACCAATCTTGGCTTCTGTGTTATTTTGTTTTTTGTTGTTTGTTTCTTTTTAGAGACTGTTTCTCCATGTAGCACTTGGGATTCTGGGCTCTATTTGTAGTCCATGCTGGCCTTGACCTCACAGAGATCCACCTGTCCCTGCATGCCACAGTGCTGGGATTCGAGGCACAAGTTATTTTTATTTCCCCCCTATGTCAAATCGGTGGGCTTGAACCCTATCAGAGAATTGGACAATCTCCATTGTGGAGCCAGTAAGAGGACCCAGGCCTACGAAGAATATGAATGTCCTCTATGGAAAAAAAGACCCATCTGGTCTTTATTATTTTAGAGATGAGGTCTCATTATGCAGTCTTTGCCAGCTTGGAATTCACTGTGTATACCTCAGACTTAGAGATTGGCTATCCTCTGCCCCTCAAGAGACTGGAGGTGTGTACTACTATGCCCTTTCCAGGAAGAACACCGTAAATTATGCTTACATGTACACGTGTGTCTTTGTGCATATATGCCACGTGTGTGCTGTTGTATATGGTGGCCAGAAAATGGTGTTGAATCCCATGAAACTGGAGTTTCAGGTTGCTGTGAGCTGCTCAGCTGTGGCTGAGAACAGACCTCAAGTTGTCTACAAGAACAGCAAGTGTTCCTCATCACTGAATTTTCTCTCTTTATGGGCTTTCATTCAAAACAAGAGTGTTAGAAGCTTCAGAATCACTAGCCTGAGAGTGGCTTATGGATGATTTTTCCCCAGAAACTGCTTACTCCAAGAGCTACTTAAATCTGCCTCTTGTTCATCTTCATCTTATAGACAGAGCAACCAAATCTCTGAGAAGCTAACCCTCAAAGTTCTCAGAGCTAGCCGGGATATTTTGATGTTGGACCAGGGGTCTGCTATGGAGAACAAGGGATGGCCATATTCAGGGAACTCTAGTTTGCCTTGGAGACAAGTCATGATAGCATAGGGCAAAAGATACTGTCTTAGGAATTTAAGGGATGCTCGGGGGCTCTGGGGCAATAAAAGGGGCCACTATGTGCTGAGACTTGAAACACAGAGGCAGGCAAGGAAACAAATACCATACCTTTGACCTTCCCTAAGTGTGTGTGAGGGGATAAGTGCTGCCAGCTCAACCAAAAGCGTTGCTCAGTTGAGGAAACTGAGGTCATCGGGCGCTCTAGCCTGCCAAGATGCTGGGAGCAAAAGCTCCACCACAGGGAAACCTGAGAATGATGCCCATGGGTGAATTCTTTCATCACAGTCACGTGTCCCAGGCATTCTGCTCGGTGCTTTCTATGATGGTGCCAGGCAACTGCACCCTCGACTGGCAGTCCTCTTGTGGATCCATACCCAGTGGGCAGCGCCACGAGCTGGACCAAGAGGTCAGTGTAGGGCTGCTATTGCTGTGGGGCTCAGCTGCCTATGCTGCCTGACAGGGCATTGGGCCGAAACCTGGAAGCTCCGCTGCCCCCAGTTCCCTTGGGGGGGCCCTTGCGAATCCACTGCCTGGTGCGGGCCAGGGAGTGACAAGAATCAGGCAAAGAGATCAGCCTGACACCCATGGTGTGTGGGGGCGAGGCTGTAGGAGCAGGGTTGTAGCAGGCTTCCATAGGGCAGGGTCAGGACTCTGGCTGAGCATCCATCTTGGTTGGAGATCTGAGAGCCCTGTGCCCTGGGACTGGCCAGTGGGGTAGAGGTGAACCTGCCTTTCAGTGCAAATCCCTCGGTGCCTCAGATACAGAGTGCTGAGATGAGCTCACTGCCTGCTTGTTCTCCCAGCCTAAACCTTCCTCCAAATCAGTCATAGACCTAAGTCGCTCTCACACACCACAGTGTTGTGAGTCAATTTTTCTGGACGCCTGAGACTAAGGTTTCAGGAAACAGGCCTACAATGTCTTCTGAGCCAAGCAGGGTGGTATTCAGGGTCTGGTGTTTTCGGTAGGGCGATGATCCTCCTCCTGTCTCTTTCCACGGAGACTCCTCTGAGACTTTTATGCTCTTCTGGTCTGTTTACTGCTTCTTGAAAAACCTAGTCAAATGTCCACCATGGCTGCTCTTTTTGTTTATTGTTTATAGTGGATTGTTGTTGTTGTTGTTTTTTTTTTTTTTTTTGTCGTTGTTTTTCTTTTCGTTGTTTCATTTTTTTGGGGGTGTAAATTCTTTGGTCTTTGACCACCACCTCTTCTGGAGATGGTGGTTTTGGAGGATAAGGGTGTTGATGATTAATTTTGTCCCCTAAAGCGACAGTTTGTTATGAGATAGAGTTAGTAGTATGTTAGGACTATTAAAAAGACGTTTTTATTGTGAATAGTCTTGAAGTATTCCATCAAATTTTAACAGAACTGCACCTGGGTATGGAAACTCATGCACTCTACTGAGGCAGGAGGATTGCCATGGGTTTCCAGTCCAGCCAGAGCTACCCAGCAAGACCCTGTCTTGAAAGAAAAGCGGTGCTAACAGCTGTTGATTCTTGGAGAAAACAGCCTGTCAGCCCCTTTTCTTATCTTGCAGGTGGGGCTGGAAATCCCACAAACAAGATGCAGCTCAAGTAAGGGTCCTGCCTCCTCTAAACCAGTTTTCCCCACGGGCCCTTAGCTTCTCCCCACAGGTGTCTTGTTTTCTTTCTTTTTTTTTTAATTGTTGTAAAGATTTCTGGGTTTTCTAAATGGCTTATTATTAATTCTCATCTTCACTTCATCTATAACATATTTTTTTCTCTCCCTGATTGCACATGTGGGCTTATGTTTCTCATTCTTTGTACATGGTTGCTCTTTCCTTTTCCCCTAGAGTTATCTTCCGGTCCTCACTTCCTCCTTGTTAGTCAAACTAATCAGTTTTTAAGTCTTAGATATGGGGTATATTTCTGTCACTGCCTCTTCCCCAATGTAACATGTCTCCTTTACATTTTGATCAGGCACATCCCCTTGTAATTGGTGCATATATCCTTGTAATTGTCTGCAAAATACTGACTTTAAGGTAGGGAATATTTCCAGCTAGTCTTCAAGTGAGTGAAGAGATGAATGGTTTTCTGTCTCTACTTCTGCCATTTCTAAAATGGCACATAAACAGAATTATATTACCTTCTAAGAAGCCTCTTAAGTGTGGCATTTTCAACCAAGCATAATGCATTTTAGATGCAATCTTGCAGCAGCATACAGGAGAACAGATCCCTTTTTTGGTGATGGCATGTGTGAGCAAATTAATTACCTTACTGCTCTGCAGTTTTCATGGAGAGATGTGTGCCCATCTGTTTATTTCACTTTAAATAGACTTTTCTTTAGATAATGTTTATTTGAGAATAGGACAGGTAAACTTGGGTGTGAGGGTCCTAATTTCCAAGTGAAATGATAAAAGTTTAGTGTGGTTACCTCTTTGGACAGTGAAAAAGAGTGGAAGGATCTTGTGTTAAAAGTGTTGCATGTAAAAATGCTTCCCTTATTCTGCCCTGTGTATGCTCTAGGTCTGCTGAGGAAAATTAGGAACATGACTAATGGTGGCTATTTTTTTTCTGCATAAAAAAATAAGGCTTAAAGGAAATTGTTTTACTATATGAAAGAATATATTTAATTTTCTGAGTTACTTTTTCTTTTAAATAGAGCATAATTTTTTATGTATATTCATAAAATATCATAATTTGTAAGGACTAGTAAGATGTCATTTTTTTAGTTTAAAAATAAGTTGTACACATTTCTTAACAAAAGATTAAGTTGTATTCTATAATGACTATATATTTAGGAGATATATTAAGGGGTAGGTGTTTGTGTTCTTATGATTGATCAGTGACTGGTGAGAACTTTCTAAACATGACAGGAATTCCATAATTAGAGCAACAGAACCAAAAAAATGAGCACAAGGGTCTTTCCTGAGACTGATATTCCAACCAAGGACTATGCATGGAGATAACCTAAGACCCCTGCACAGAAGTAGCCCATGGCAGTTCAGGATCCAAGTGGGTTCCATTGTAATAGGAACAGGGACTGTCTCTGACATGAACTGATTGGCCTGCTCTTTAATTTCCTCCCCCTGAGGGGGGAAGCAGCATTACCAGGCCACATAAGAAGACAATGCAGCCAGTCCTGATGAGACCTAATTGACTAGGATCAGAAGGAAGGAAAAGAAGTCTTCCCATATCAGTGGACTTGGGGAGGGGCATGCAGGTAGAGGGTGGAGGAAGGGAGGGATTAGGATGGGAGGAGGGATGGAACCACAGGGGGGGGGGAACAAAGTGAGTAAAGTTTAATTAATAAAGAAATATAAAAAAATAAAAAAGAAAGAAAATAAAAATATTATTTTATCTTATGAATGTAATTTCAGCTCACTTATTTCACTTAAGTTTTCACTTATGCATGCTAAGAGACACAGAGGTAGTACAGAAAATGTTAATTGAAAATGTGAGAGATAATAACATTATATTTGAAAATTTTTATTTATAATTTATGCATATGATATTTTAAAGTCTCCAAAGAAAATATTGATACCACTGTTTGACAGTGGTTATGGAAAAATTAGCAATATTTTCTCTTTGTATTCTATTCCACAATTTTTCTGCTGGCTGGTACTAATATACTCTCAAAGTGTTCCTTTTATACTTATTGACTTTAAAGTCTTTTGTTTCTTTTTGATGGTTTTTCAAGTTAGGGTTTCTCTGTGTATCCCTGGAACTCACTCTGTAGACCAGGTCTGCCTAAAACTCAAAGAGATCTCCCTCGTATGCTGGGATTAAAGGCATGCGCTTGGCTTTAAAGACTATTTTATTTTAATGAAGAGTAGAAAATAAAAATTCTAGCTAGCTTTTAGAAGATTAGAAAAGATAGAAGGACTGGAGAGATGTCTCAGCAGTGTATACTATCCTTGTAGAGGACCATACTGCAGTCCAAGCACCCATGTCAGACATCTCACAACTGCCTTGTAACTCCAGGTCCATGGGTTTCAGTACCCTCTTCTGGCCTTCTCAGGCATTGACTCAAGTGCTCAAATTCACATTCAAGCATCCATATACACTAATTTCAGAAACAAAATTGGAAGGGCACCTTCAAGTTTCAGTTGGTTGTCATCAACAAATGAATGCTCACAGAGGGACATATGAGCAAAGATAGTAAAATTGCTAAGTAGCATGATTATCAACTTAATGTGTTTGATGGATACATTTTAGGGTTAGAAGTTTGGTGAGACTAAGCAGCATTACTTTTTTCATGGTTGTCTTATCTACACTTCCCACTGGGATTTCTGACAGGCAGTAGAAACTCTGGAAACATATCCAGGTTAGTATTCAAAACGTGGAATAGGGTGGGACAGAGAGCATTCATTAGGCAAAAAATAATAATAATAATAACTCTAAATTAAAAGTCTTTATTGAATGAATATTGAGATCATATATATGGGGGAACTAAAGAGTAGTTCTGGCTTAAGGAAGCACATGTATCAAGAGAAAACTATATGCTAGTCCTTTAAGATTAGTAAGAATTTGAGACACTTTGTTGGAGAAAAATACTCCAGAAGATGGTAAATGACTAAAACATTCTCAGGAAGAGAATGAACCCCCATGCTCTTTGGCAGAGGCATTATGGCTTAGTGTTACCGGAGACTGAAATGGAAACTGCCAGAAATAAGAGTGGACTTAGATCTGAGAGTACCTTGATGGTAGTTGTAAACTCTATAGGTAACAAAGAGCAAAATCTTGTTATTTTTAATAGGAAATTGAGAGACCATCCATATTCAGCAAGACCAGCTGATGATAGGGAAAGAGTAGCATGTGTGTGTAATGGCATTGTACAAGGAACTAGAAGAGTGTGGCTTAGGAGCATATTGTGAAAGAGATGAAAAGGAAGAGCATTCATGGGCTGAGGACCTGTTATGCATCAAAAACTAGGGAAGAATTAAGGCTTGACAAGGAGGAACACAAGGCTGTAGACTTTGCTGAAATAGGATCTCTACTGTTTAGAAACTTCTAGGAAAGAGAAGAGATAGGCATGTAACAATCTAGTATGAAATAGTAGTAATGCAGATGAAAAAAACTGAAGTGCAAAGAAGAGGTCGTGACCATCTGTTGGAAGGCTGTGGTGATCAGTGAAGAATAGTGAACATTTAACAGTGCAGAATAGGAAACAGGTAAACATTGGGCTCTGACTGCCCTGTCCTTCAGCCTCCTTCACACACCACAATAGAGAAGGTACTCATGAATTTGAACTGTGTGTGGTGGTGATACCTTTACCTTGAACAGAGGAGACTGAAGGAGTTCAAGGCTAGACTTCCTCTACATAGTGTCACTGCCAGCTAGCCAGAATACTATTGTAAGACTCTGCCTCAAAAAAAAGTAAAACCATGTATTTGTTGTTTCAGCAGTTTACATATACTTGGTGTCTGCACTCAGTTGCCAAGGTGAGAAGGCTGACGTATGTGCTTGATACAGAATGAAATTTCATTAAACTGGAAGAACAGACTCAGTTGAGATTACTGGTGAAGGAATGGATTGTTTGAGTTCGGGCCGTGCAAGGAACGAATAAGATTTATAAGATGAAAGACTCAGGCCAAATGTCAGATTTGTGTATTTTTTTTTTTTTTTTTTAGTAAGGTTTAAGAAGAGGTATGGGGAGGTTTGAAGTGGATTTGCTAAAGTTGCCAAGGGTAGACGTCATGATGAAAGATGACTGAAGAGAAGCAAAACTTCCTTGGCGTGTTTGTGTGTGTGTGAACTATGTACCTGGTGTGTACAAAAATATTAAATGCCCTTGGCAAATACATTACCTGAGCCCACATGGAAAAGAGTAAAATTTCTTCAGTCCACTGCTAAAACTGTGAGCACTACAGAATTTGGATGAGTAAATTGTAAGCTACAGGCTTTGGATACTTCCTAGCCTTTAAAAAAAAGATTTTTTTTTCTTGCATTTATGAACTCACAGAGACAGTTACAGCATGCACAAAACCTGCAAAAGTTAGTACTTGACAAAATTCAAGTCCAGAGTTGTAGATGTGGACATACCGTCCAACTCTTAACCAAGAAAATATTTGCAATTGATGCCTCCTGGGAAATGGGGAAAATCAGTTTTCATCAGTAGAGTGACAGTCAGTTTATATCAGTCACACTCCAAGGCAGGTTGCATCATGAACAGTAGTTGGGTAACATGTTTTATTTTAAGAGATGCCCCGGCCAGCGTGGGTTCAACAGGTTCCTAATGAAGGGTGAAATGAATGGGGTGGGAACAAGAGACTTGAAGAATGGAGACCAAGTCAGTTTGTCTAATCAAGGCCTCGTTTATTTGAAATTTTTACACAGTTTTATAGGGAGAATGATAGTTTATTACTGCAGAAGATAGCAAAGTGGTTTATGGTTCGAGATACTGCATCTGTAAGATACTGTAAGAATGTTTCCTTAAGATATCTCAAAGATGCTCCAAGCTAATGAGCAGATGTTCTCATGTAAATCTATCACCCATTACCTTAGGTCATAATGCAGCTGTTGGTAACTTTCCACTAAATGGCCTTGGCTCCACTAAATGGCTTTGGTTTCACTAGTTGGCTTTGGCTCCTGGCAAAGAGAGAGAATATGAAGTTGGGTGGGTACAGGAAAGGATCTGGGATGAGTTTGGGGAGGGAAATATATATGATCAAGTATGAAATTATTTTAAAATAATAAAATGATTTTTGTTGAATTTAGTCTGTGGGGTTTGTGCATGCACATGCATTTGTGCCATGTCCTGTGTGTGGAGGAAGTCCTAGCACTTGAGGGAGTTTGTTCTTTCCATTACATGGGTCCTAGAGATTGAATATATATGGTCAGTATTGTGGCCAGTGCTTTGGTAGTCCATATTTTTAATTGGCCATCCAGCCCTTTTCACTGTGATACCTTTATCTTTTGAAATACTGCATTTATTTATAGGAATATATGTGTGTACGTCTATGGGGGCATACATCTACCACTTGATATGTGTAGAGACTAAAAGACAGCCTACAGAGATAGACTCTTTTCTTTTATAATGTGGGACCTAGTGGTTGAGCTCAGTCATTAGGCCTAGTAACAAGAACCTTTAACCACTCACTTGCTTGTTGATATAATGTTATTTTGGAATGTATACACCTTATCCTTGTTTGCTCAAATGCTGATTCTCTCCCCCACTCTCTGTTATCAGTCTGCACATTGCATTTCAATACTTATTCTAAGCATCACTTGTGTCAACTTTGTTTAAACATGCCAAAATAAAACAACCAGCCACAATGTTGAGCAATGGAAAGGAAGCAGGAAGAGAGGGAGGGAGGAACCAGTGGACAGGAAGGTGTGGGAGACAGAGGAGGAGAGAAAGGCAGGAGGCTAGCTGGAAGAGCAGAAGTGGGAGAGCAGAGCTGTGAGAGAGGTCTTGGACAGATGTGGAGAGATGGATCCGACCTAAGATATCATTAAAAGCAAATATAATATGGCTAATCTGAATGGTAGAACTAGGTGAGCTTGGAGGTTTAGGATTGAACAACTATTGCCCAGCATTATGATCTAGGTTAATTAAACAAATCCCAGTTTTGTGTGGTGATTTAGGTATATAGCTGTTTAGGATCAACAAGAGCATTACTACAAGTATATCAATAGTAAATAATAATCACCACATACAACACTAGCTCTGTTTTTTTTTTTTCCCCTTAGGGGCAGGTGTGGTGGTGCACACTTTTAATCCTAGCACTTGGAAGGCAGATGCAGGCAGATCTCTGTGAGTTCAAGGCCATCCTGGTCCACATAGCCAGTTCTAGGCCAGCAAGGGCTACCTAATGAAACCCTATTAAAAACAAACAAACTCCACAAACTGAAAGTGAAATAATTTTAATTAACACACCAGATATTTTCCATTTCCATTATCCATTTTCATACCTACTTAGTTTTGATTGTTGTCCCTCCATCACAGCTTTCTGCCCCCGCCCCCATACCCTTCCATTCCCAGTAGTCCCCCTTTTACTTTTGTAGCTTACATGCACTACTAAACTTGCTCTTCTATTAAGTTCCTTTTTATGTCTCTCACTGGTCCCTTTCTGGCTTCTATACTACCCCCACATAAGTGCATTATAGAAATCAAAAGATAGGGTCTGCACTTGACAGGCTTTCTGGATTCTATACTACCCCCACATAAGTGCATTATAGAAATCAAAAGATAGGGTCTGCACTTGACAGGCTCTCTTGGACATGACAGGCTCAGTAGGACATTGCAAGCTCAGCTGTAGACAGGCTCAATAGAGAAAGCCTCAGCAGGCAGTGACAGGCTAGGCTGTACATGACAAGCTCAGATGAATATGCCAGGCTCAGCTGGACACAAGAGGCTCAGGTGGAAGGGACATTCTCTGTATGACACTCAGGCTCAGTTGTACAAGAAAGGAACAGTTGGACATGGCAGGCTCAGCTAGAGACAAGCTCAGCTGGACATGATAAGCTCAGCTGCACACCAAATTATTTGTGCAAGAGAGGCTCAGTTGGACATGATTGGCTTAGCTGGACAAGACAGGCTCAAGTGGACATGGCAGTCTCAGATGGAGATAGTCTCTTCAGAACATGGCACACTCAACTGAACATGACAGGCTCAGTGGGGCATGACAAACTCAGCTGAAGACAGTCTAAATTGAGACAGACTCAGCTGGATATGGCAAGCTCAGCTGGAGACTGTCAGATGTGCATGACAGGTACAGCTTGACATAATAGTCTCAGCAGTAGACAGGAAAAACTGGAAATGACAGGCTCTGAGGGATGTGAAAAACTCAGCAAGAGACAGGCTTAGCAGGCTATGACATACTCAGCTAGACATGAGAGGCTCTTCTGGACATGACTATCTAAGCAGGAGATGACAAGGTCTGCTGGGCATACTAGACTCACCTACATCTGACAGGCTCCACACTACACAGCATGAGCCAACTGAGCATGAAGTGATTCTAGAGCAGATATGGGAGGATGTCTATGGTTACTTATATGATTAAGAAGGGAGTTTCTAAGCACTAAGTTCATGAAGTGTTATTAGACAGACTATGTCACATGTGTTAACGTGTCCTAACAAGTGCATCCATTCCTTTAACAGCACAAAGATCAGACACCCTGGGTGATTAATCCTGCTTTTATCTACTTCAAGTTCCTTTACTTTAAGCCCCTCCCTCCAACTTTGTTTGGAAATACCCAACCTCAAGGGAAAAAACAAAACAAAACAAAACAAAACAAAAAAAAAAAAACAAGCACAGTGAAGGGTAGGGAGAGAAGATGTATTTCTTGGGGAGTAGCACCCATGATTTCAGGCAGCTCTGCTCCTACAAAGCAGACTGCACATGTCAACCTTGTATTTCCATGTCAACTTCTGTGACTGTTCAAGCTAGTGCATGAGATTATAAAGGCTCACTCTGTAGCATAATGTTGTCCTAATATATGTTAGCTCCGAGATTCAGTAGTCTACGTCTAAGACACAAAACAAGAACTGTAAGAAAATGTAATAATGAGCCAGAAAATGAGACAGCCATGTGGCAAAGTTTTATTCCAGAAGGCTCCTTTTATGCTGAGCAGTACAACGTATTCTCAAGCACCTGTACCATCTGTCTTTAATCAAGAGGGGCCAGAGTGATTGCTGTTGGCATCTTTCAATTTTCCATTATTTGTACATTTCTGTCTTTTGCTCTCCTCTCTACTTCCAACAACTACTATGCTAATTAGGTTACTTGGACAACATACAGCAACCCAGCTTTACCTGGGAAAAGTAATCTTCAATCAAGGAATTTCCCAGATCTCATTGGCTTGTAGTTACCACTTGACTAATCCTTGATGTGGGTGGGACCAGCGCAGTGTGGACATCCCTAGGGAGGCTGGCCTGAGCTAAGTGAGCATGAGGTAGACAATGAGCCAGAAAGCAGCATTCATCTATGTATTCATCTAGGTATTTTTTCATCTAGGTATTATTTATTCATCTAGGTAATATTTTTGCTTCAGCATTCCTGCTTCAAGTTCTTGACCTAACTTTCCTCTAGGATGGACTATGACCCAGAAGTTGAAGCAAAATAAGGCTTTTCCTTTCAAAACTGTTGCTGGCCAGGTTCTTTTTACAGCAACAGAATTAAACTAGACTATTCTACACTTCTCCTTCTTATACCTGAAAAAGAAGGAAAACATTTAGAACATGCCAAAGAGTTCTGTTTGAATCTTAATAATTGTTGTTCTCTTTTCTCATTTGTATGGTAATGTGGCAGCCTAATTAGATTTGATGGCCGAATTGGAGTGTATATTGCTGTTTCTGAGCAGTGCAATTTTGCCTCTTGGCCCTGGCTATAATCTAAAACTCAGTGCCACAAAGACTGACCTTGGTAGTCCTACAAAGGAGACCTTTGATCCTGAGAACTAGATAATAAATTCTGTGCAACCATGGTAACCAGACAGCAAATTTTGTGTGACTTTGAGTGATTCCTCATACGCTTTACCAAGTAAAGCTGCTGCCATGAAAAACTGCTTGTAATTTTCTGTTATTTAAGTGGTGACCTTACATTCAGTAAATGACACCTTGATCAGAGTCTAGACTTGGTGTCCTCTTTGTGTCACCATGCTCTCTTTTTCCCCAGCCCTCACTTAGGTGGTATTCAGGTGTCACTGCAGGCCAGTGACATGGCAATAACACCTTGTGTGTGTGAGAGCAGGCAGCAGAAAGAATCTCTGAATCCCAGAGAGAGGACATCACAGTTCTTAACCTTCTTGGTTTTATGGCCAGGACTATGTTTCGACCTTCCTAAGCCTCAGTTTTTCATGTTTATGACAGAAATAAAAAGTGAAAGGTTAGAGTTAATTCCTGGGGTTGGAGCAGAATCACAAGTCCACATTCCTTTCAGATAATGAGCCAGCAGCAGTCCCCACCCAGATAAACCTCAGGGTATGACTGGAGTCACATGGCCCCTAAGAACTAGAGGTCAGATGTGTCCCATATAGCTAGGCCCAACCATTAGCAGTGTTGGTGCCTAAAAATAGACCAATCATTTTAAAGGTCAGCTTCCCTAGAGACCATCCCGCTTGCGTTTTGTTCCTCTTACCCAAT
Source organism: Meriones unguiculatus (assembly GCF_030254825.1). Classification (NCBI taxonomy): domain Eukaryota; kingdom Metazoa; phylum Chordata; class Mammalia; order Rodentia; family Muridae; genus Meriones; species Meriones unguiculatus. The sequence continues at coordinate 157,411,606 of NC_083369.1, read as the reverse complement.
CCTGTAATGCCAAGGCTTGTACTACCCCACTGGCATTTTTGTTCCTTTAAAAAACTTGATCTCCTGGAACCGGGGGTCGCTTGCCCAAATGTCTTTGTAAAGGGCAGCCACCTGGGGTTGAGCTTGTAATAAAAAGACCCTCCTGTGTTTTGCAGTGGAATCAATTCCTGTAGGTCTTTTGGGGCTCACGAACAGGGTGTAACAAAAGGACTAACCCCTAAAGTTGTGGAAAAAAAACAGAATTATATATATAAAAGCATGTTATAAACTTAAGCTTATTCAGCAAATAGTTAATACTTTGAAGAACAACAGCTGCTGCAGAAGGAACTCTGCCAATTGTAAGATGCATGTGAAAGTCTGTTTTGAGAACAAAAGTCTGGCTAGTGAGTCAGCACCAATTTACTAAACTTTGTTACCCACGAAATTATTTTTGTACAAAAATTATCAATACCAACTTAGTCCAAAGTATTTTAGCACCTTATATTTTAACTATCCCAAATAATCCTGGGTCAGGTAATAGTACTGCTTATTCTGTGTTACATTTTAGGCAACCTCTACGTAAGTGAGTATTTTCCTTGTAAATAAGCTAGACTACTTTGTAATAGAATACCTGACAGAATGATATAGAACAGCATTCTGACCTGGTAAATAACATAGGTATGGCTTCAGCTTTCATTTCAATTCACATATAAGAAAAAATCAAACCAAAGATCTCACCTGCAACTGAGAGTGTCCCAGGACTGTCCACCTTCTAGAGATCATGCATGCTGAGCTGTTCCTACCAGGTACAGAGGGCTGCTAACCAGTCAACAGTAGTGACTGGAGGTCTCTTTTAGGACTTGATTGCACAGTGTTACAGTTTTCATCCAGCTGACACACCCTTTCTATAAACAGCTCTTCCTGACTTTGATGACTATGCTCTCAGGCTATAAACCCTGTAGAGAAGACCCTATGACAAGAAACTGAAAACAGCCTGTGGTTGCTTGAAAGCAAAAACGGCTCTAACCCTATCAGCTAGAAGGGAAGCCAATCGTTATAGCAAACTTCTGAGACAGCAAGTGGTTATCTCCTCAGTCAATTTGTATAAAACTCTGGCCTTGACTGACAACTAGATGGTTAGAAAAAGAAGATTCAGGTAAGTGGCGCCTATCCCTAATCCCTAATAATCATGTGAAAATAAATGTTTATGCTGTTTTGTTGAGACAGACCATATATTATCAAATGTATATGGGTGTTTTGCCTGCATATACATATAAGTGTATAGTGCTCCCAGAGGTGAGAAGAGGACCTCAAATCTCCTGGGACTGTAGTTACAGATAGGTGTGAGCTACAATGTAGGGGCCAGAGGTCTTAACTGCTGAGCCAACATTTCAGTCCCAAAACAGGATAATTTTATGTAGCTCAGATTGGCCTTGAACTCTTTATTCTCTGGCATCAGTCTTCTGAGTCCTAGGATTAGAGGACTGTGCCACTATGACTGGCATAAACTTCAACATTTGCAAGCAAAACTTCAACCAACACAGGTGAAATTTGAAAGTTCAACCACACAGTAAAGTTCAATCATCAGAAACGATAATTCAGCCTACCCAGGTGAAATTTCAAACTTTGCTGGAAAAACTTCAACCATCAAAATGGAAACATCAACCATCACAGGTGAAATTTCATCCACCTCAAAGGAAACTTCGATTACTGAGTGTATAATTTTAAAGTTTTCGGGAAATATGACAACCATCCTAGGTGAAAATTCAAGCATTACAGGGGATATATCAGCGATGACATGGGAAAGTTCAGTCTTTGCAGATGAAAATTCAACAATCTCAGGTCAAATTTCAACCTTTACACAAAAAAGGTCAACCATCGCAGGTGACATTTCAGCTTCGCAAGAGAAACTTCAAACATCTCAAGCGACATTTCAGTCAACTCCCAGGATAGCTCAAACATCACAGGAAATAATTCAGCCTACCCAGGAGAAATTTCAACCTTTGCTGGAAAAACTTCAACAATCACAATGGAAACATTAACCATCGCAGATGAAATTTCATCCACCTCAAAGGAAATTTCGAATACCGAGGGTGTAATTTGCAGTTTGCAAGAAATATGTCAACCATCCCAGGTGAAAATTCAAGCACTACAGTGGATATCAGTGATGGCACGGGAAATTTCAGTCTTTGCAGATGAAAATACAACAATCTCAGGTCAAATTTCAACCTTTACACAAAAAAGGCCAACCAAAACATTTCAACTTCGCAAGCGAGCCTTCAAACATCTCATGCAACATTTCAGTCAACTCCCAGGAAAATTCAAACATCACAGGAGATAATTCAGCCTACCCAGGAGAACTTTCAACCTTTTCTGGAAAAACTTCAACAATCACAATGGAAACCTCAACCATGGCAGCTGAAATTTGAGCCACCTGAAAGAAAAATTCAACTAACAAGGGAGCAATTTTAAACCTTGCAGGAAAAATGTCAACCATCTTAGGTGAAACATCAACCTTTAAAGGCGAAATTTCAGTGATGGTTTAGGAAAGTGCATTCTTGACAGGCGAAAATTCAACCTTCACAGAAGAAAGGTCAACCATTACAGATGACATTCCAACCATCGCAAGAGAGACTTCAAACTTCACAGGCGACATTTATTCACCTCACTGGAATGTTCATCCATCACAGGAGATAATTCAGCCCATCCAGGTAAAATTTAAAACTTTGCTAGAATAAATTCAACCATTACAACGTAAACATCAAACATTGCAGGTGAAATTTCAGCCACCTCAAAGGAAACTTCAGCTATCAAGGGTGCAATTTTTATCTTTACAAGAAAAACGTCAACCATCCTAGGTGAAACTGCAACCCTTACAGGAGATATATCACCGATGGCAGAGGAAAGTTCAGTCTTTACAGGCGAAAATTCAACCATCACAGTTCAAATTTGAATCTTTACACGAAAAAGGTCATCCATTGCAGGTGAAATTTCAACCATCACAAAAGAGACTTCAAACATCACAGTAGAAATTTCAGTCACCAGTCAGGAAAGTTCAACTATCAGAGGAGATAATTCAGCCTGCATAGGTGAAATTGTAAATTTGCTGGAAAATCTTCAACCATCTCAATGGAAACTTCAACCATTGCAGGTGAAATTTCAGCCACCTCAAAGGAAACTTCAACTATCAAGTGTGTAAATTTCATCTTTACAAGAAAAACGTCAACAATCCTGGGTGAAATTTCCACCGTTACAGGGGTTATTTCAGCGAAGGCACAGGAAAGTTCAGTCTTTGCAGGTGAAAATTGAACCTCCAAGCCCACGTAGTTTCTACCATTCAGATTAGGCACATTATACTTGCTTTTAATGATATCTTAGGTCTGGTCCATCTCTCCATATCGGTCCAAGACCTCTCTCCCAGCTCTGACCTCCCACTTGTGCTCTCCCAGCTAGCCTCCTCCCCTTCTCTCCTCCTCTGCCTCCCACACCTTCCTGTCCACTGGTTCCTCCCTCCCTCTCTTCCTGCTTCCTTTCCATTGCTCAACATTGTGGCTGGTTGTTTTATTTTGGCATGTTTAAACAAAGTTGACACAAGTGATGCTTAGAATAAGTATTACAATGCAATGTGCGGACTGAAAACAGAGAGTGGGGGAGAGAAATCAGCATTTGAACGAACAAGGGTAAGGTGTATACATTCCAAAATAACATTATAACAACAAGCTAGTGAGTGGTTAAATGTTCTTGTTACTAGGCCTAATGACTGAGCTCAACCACTAGGTCCCACATTTTAAAAGAAGAGAGTCTATCCCTGTAGGCTGTCCTTTTGTCTCTACACATATCAAGTGGTAGATGTATGCCCCCATAGACGTACACACATATATTCCTATAAATAAATGCAGTATTTCAAAAGATAAAGGTATCACAGTGAAAAGGGCTGGATGGCCAATTAAAAATATGGACTACCAAAGCACTGGCCACAATACTGACCATATATATTTGATCTATAGGACCCATGTGATGGAAAGAACAAACTCCCTCAAGTGCTAGGACATCCTCCACACACAGGACATGGCTCAAATGCACGTGCATGCACAAACCCGACAGACTAAATTCAACAAAAATCATTTTATTATTTTAAAATAATTTCATACTTGATTATATATATTTCCCTCCCCAAACTCATCCCAGATCCTTTCCTGTACCCACCCAACTTCATATTCTCTCTCTTTGCCAGGAGCCAAAGCCAACTAGTGAAACCAAAGCCATTTAGTGGAGCCAAGGCCACTTAGTGGAAAGTTAGCAACAGCTGCACTATGACCTAGGGTCATGGGTGATAGATTTACATGAGAACATCTGCTCATTAGGCTTGAAGCATCCTTGAGATATCTTAAGGAAACATTCTTGCAGTATCTTGCAGGTGCAGTATCTCGAACCATAAACCACTTTGCTATCTTCTGCAGTAATAAACTATCCTTCTCCCTATAAAACTGTGTAAAAATTTGAAACAAACGAGGCCTTGATCAGACAAACTCTTTTGGTCTCCATTCTTCGAGTCTCTTGTTCCCACCCCATTCATTTCACCCTTCATTAGGAACCTGTTGAACTCCCGCTGGCCTGGGCATGTCTTAAAATAAAACAAACACCACAGAGTACTTTTCATGCTACCCAACTACTCTTGAGGATGCAACATGCCTTGGAGTATGACTGATATAAACTTTCTGTCACTCTACTGATGAAAACTGATTTTCCCCATTTCCCAGGAGGCATCAATTGCAAACATTTTCTTGGTTAGGAGTTGCACAGTGTGTGAACATCTACTTCTCTGGGCTTGAATTTTGTCAAGCACTAACTTTTGCAGGTTTTGTGCGTGCTGTAACAGTCTCTGTGAGTTCATAAATGCAAGAAAAAAATATTTTTTTAAAAAACATGCTAGGAAGTACCCAAAGCCTGTAGCTTACAATTTACTAATCCAAATTCTGTAGTGCTCACAGTTCTAGCAGTGGACTGAAGAAAAGTATACTCTTGTCCATGTGGGCTCAAGTAATGTTTTTGCGAAGGGCATTTTTTTTTATTTTTGTACACACCAGATACATAGTTCACACACACAAACACTCCAAGGAAGGTTTGCTTCTCTTCAGTCATATTTCATCATGATGTCTACCCTTGGCCACTTTAGCAAATCCACTTCAAACCTCCACACACACACCTTTTCTTAAACATTACTAAAAATAATAATACAGAAATCTCTCATTTGGCGCGAGTCATTCATCTTATTGATCTTATTCCTGAGAATTATGACATTATAATAGACTGGTGACCTCACAATGGTACTATTGTGACATCATAATTGTACTATGACATCACAATGGTAATATTCTCTAGTCATAACGGCATAACGACATCACAATGGTACTATTGGGATATCAGAAACAGATTGTGACAACACAATGCTACTAATGTGATTTCACAAGAGAATTTTGACAACACAATGGTTCTAGTGGGACATCACAATCACATAGTGACATCTCACTGGTTTTATTGTGACATCGCTGGAGAATTATGACATAACAATTGAATGGTTATATCACAATAGGACTGTTGTGACATCACTATTGTATTATGATGTCACAATGTAAAACTGTCAAGTCATAACGGCATTATGATATCACAATGATACTATTAGGATGTCACAACAGCATTGTGACATCACCATGCTACGATTGTGAAATCGCAAGGGAATTATGACGTCACAATTTTTCTACCAGTACGTCACAGTCGTATTGTGAAATCACAATGGTAATAATGTGAAAGTATTAGAGATTTATACTATTGCAATTGAATTAGGACATCACAATGGTAGTATTGTAACATCACAATTGTCTAATGACATCACAATTGTACTATTTTGTAGTCACAATGCCATTATAACATCACAGTGGTACACTTAGGATATCATAATGTCATTGTTGACATCACTATGCTACTCTCACTAGAGGATTATTATATCATAATGGTACTAGTGGGACATCACAAATGTATTGTGACATCACAATGGTTCGATCCTTACATCACTCTAGAACTATGACATTATTATTGAATTGTGATATCACAAGGTACTTTGACATCACAATGGTACCATTCTCTAGTCACAATGGCATTCTGATATGAAAAAGGTGCTAGTGGGATATCACATTTATTGTAACATCACCATGCTACTATAATGATATAGCAAGGCTATTATGACATCTCAGTGGTACTAGTAGGATGTCACAATCACAATCGTTCGAGTGTGACATGACCAGAGAATTATGACATCACAATGGAATTGTGACATCGCAATACTACTATTATGACATCAGAAGTGAATTATGACATCACAACTGTACTAGTAGGACTTCCACATAATACTGTGACATCACAAAGTTACCAGTAAGACATCACAATCTTATTGTGACATCATAGTGGACCGATTGTGACAGCAATAGAGAATTAGGACATTACAATTGAATTGTGACATCACAGTGTTCCAACTGTGACATCACAATTGTACTACGTCATCACAATGGTACTCTTGTTTAGCCAGAGTAGGATTACGACATCAAAATGGTCCTCTCTTCTACATCACAATAGTACTATTGTGACAATACTATTGTATTATGATATCCCAGTTTACAATTGTCTAGTCATAATGGCATCATGACATCACAATGGTACTAGTAGGATGTCACAAAGGTATTGGGATATCACGTTGCTACTATTGGGACATCACAAGGGTATTATGACATGAAAATGTTAGAAGTAGTTCATCATGATCTTTAGTGAAAGCACAACTTTGTGTTTGTCGCAGTCCTAGAGAATTATGTCATTACCCTTGACTTGAGACATCACAATGGTACGATTATGACAGCACAATGCTACTACTGTAACATCGGAAGGGTTTTATAAAATAACAAGGGCACTAGTATGACATCACAATCCCAACCTGACATCTAAATGGTTCGATTTTGACATCTCTAGAGCATTATGACATTACATTTTAATTGTGACAACATAAGCATAGTATAGTGATATCACAAATATATTATGACATCGCAGTGGTACTATGCTCTATTCGCAATGGCATGATGACTTCACAATGGTACAATTCGAACATCACCAAGACATTGTGCCTTCACAAAGGTGCTATGGTGACATCGCAAGTGTATTATGACATCACAACGATACTAGTAGAACATCACAATCATTTTGTGACATCACAACGGTATGATTGGGACATCACTAGAGAACTATGACATTTCAATTGAATTGTGACATCACAATGATACTATTGTGACTTCACAGTTGTACTACGACAACACAATGGAAATATTCTCTAGCCAAAATTACATCAGGACAACACAATGGTGCAATTAGGATATCACAAAGATGTTGTGACATCAGGATGCTACTATTGTAACATCACAAGGGTATTATGACAAAACAATGGTCCTTGTAGGACGTCATGTTCCTATTGTGACATCATTTTGGTGTGACTGTGACATCCCTAGAGAATTATGATATTACAACCATATTGTGACTTCCCAATGGTACTGTTGTGACATCTAAATTGTACTATGACATAACAACGGTGCCATTCTGTAGTCACAGTGATATTATGACAACACAGTGGCACTCTTACTGTAAAACAATCTTACTATCTGGACATCGAAGTGTATTATGACCTAACAATGGTACTATTAGGACATGCCAATCGTACTGTGCCATCACAAGGATTCAATTGTGACAACAATAGTGAATTATGGTATTGTCATTGACCTCTGCTATCCCAATGGTATCATAGTGACATAACAATTCTACTATGACACCACAAGGGTAATATTCTCTAGTCACAATGGCATTATGACAACAATGGCACTATTAGGATATCACAAATACATTATGACATCGCAATGTTATATTGTGACATAGCAAGTGTATTATGACATCACAATGGTACTACTAGGCTACCACAAAGAGATTGTGCCTTCTCTATCCTACCACAACAGAGAATTATGACATTATAATAGACTGGTGACCTCACAATGGTATTATTGTGACATCATAACTGTACTATGACATCACAATGGTAATATTCTCTAGTCATAAAGGCATAACGACATCACAATGGTACTATTGGGATATCAGAAACAGATTGTGACAACACAAATCTACTAATGTGATTTTGCAAGAGAATTTTGACAACACAATGGTTCTAGTGGGACATCACAATCTCATAGTGATATCTCACTGGTTTTATTGTGACATCGCTGTCCAGCGATGTCACAACAATTGAATGGTTATATAACAATAGGACTGTTGGGACATCACAATTGTATTATGATGTCACAATGTAAAACTGTCAAGTCATAATGGCATTATGATATCACAATGATACTATTAGAATGTCACAACAGCATTGTGACATCACCATGCTACGATTGTGAAATCGCAAGGGAATTATGATGTCACAATTTTTCTACCGGTACATCAAAGTCGTATTGTGAAATCACAATGGTAATGTGAAAGTATTAGAGATTTATTTTATTACAATTGAATTATGATATCACAATGGTAGTATTGTGACATAACAATTGTCTAGTGACATCACAATTGTACTATTTTGTAGTCACAATGGCATTATAACATCACAGTGGTACACTTAGGATATCATAATGACATTGTGACATCACTATGCTACAATCAAAAGAGGATTATTATATCATAATGGTACTAGTGGGACATCACAAATGTATTGTGACATCACAATGGTTCGATCCTTACATCACTCTAGAACTATGACATTATTATTGAATTGTGATATCACAAGGTACTTTGACATCACAATGGTACCATTCTCTAGTCACAATGGCATTCTGATAGGAAGAAGGTGCTAGTGGGATATCACACAGTTATTGTAACATCACCATGCTACTATTATGATATAGCAAGGCTATTATGACATCTCAGTGGTACTAGTAGGATGTCACAATCTTATTGTGACATCACAATCGTTCGAGTGTGACATGACCAGAGAATTATGACATCACAATGGAATTGTGACATCGCAATACAACTATTATGACATCAGAAGTGAATTATGACATCACAACTGTACTAATAGGGCTTCACCATAATACTGTGACATCACAAAGTTACTAGTAAGACATCACATTCATATTGTGACATCACAGTGGAACGACTGTGACAGCAGTAGAGAATTAGGACATTACAATTGAATTGTGACATCACAGTGGTCCAACTTTGACATCACAATTGTACTACATTATCACAATGGTACATTTCTTTAGCCAGAGTAGGATTATGACATCAAAATGGTCCTCTCTTCTACATCACAATAGTACTATTGTGACATCACTATTGTATTATGATATCCCAGTGTACATTTGTCTATTCATAATGGCATCATGACATCACAATGGTACTAGTAGGATGTCACAAAGGTATTGGGATATCACGTTGCTACTATTGGGACATCACAAGTGTATGATGACATGAAAATGTTACATGTAGGTCATCATGATCTTTTGTGAAAGCACAATTTTGTGTTTGTCGCAATCCTAGAGAATTATGTCATTACCATTGACTCGAGACATCACAATGGTACGATTATGACAGCACAATGCTACTACTGTAACATCGGAAGGGTTTTACAAAATAATAAGGGCACTAGTATGACATCACAATCCCATCATGACATATCACAGATGTATTATGACATCACAGTGGTACTATGCTCTATTCGCAATGGCATGATGACTTCACAATGGTATGATTCAAACATCACCAAGACATTGTGCCTTCACAAAGTTACTATGGTGACATCGCAAGTGTATTATGACATCACAATCGTGCGAGTGTGACATGACCAGAGAATTGTGACATCGCAATACTACTATTATGACATCAGAAGTGAATTATGACATCAAAACTGTACTCTTAGGACTTCCCCAAAATACTGTGACATCACATAGTTACTAGTAGGACATCACAATCATATTGTGACATCACAGTGGACCGACTGTGACAGCAATAGAGAATTAGGACATTACAATTGAATTGTGACATTGCAGTGGTAGTATTCTTAAGTCAGAGTTAGGATTATGACATCACAATTGTACTATTAGGATAACACAAATGTACTGGGACATCACAATGCTACTATTGGTACATCACAAGGGTATTATGACATAACAATGGTACAAGTAGGACATCATGATCTATTTTGACAGCACAATTTTGTGTTTGTGACAATACTAGAGAATTATGACATTACCATTGCCTTGAGACTTCACAGCGGTCCTATTAGGACATCACAATGCTACTCTTGTGACATTAGAAGGGTGTTATGAGATAACAATTGTAGTAGTATGACATCACAAACCCATTGTGATGTCCCAATACCTTTGTGATATACTTATAGTGCCATTTTGATGTCATAATGCCATTAGGAGTAGAAAAGGGTACGATTGTAAGATTGTTATGTCATAATACTACCACTGTGATGTCATAATCCAACTGTAATATCATAATATGATTCTCATATTCTACTAGTACCTTTGTGGTGCCATAATTTCTTAGCAATGTCACAATTGTAGCACTGTAATGTAGCAAAATTTTTTTTGATATCCGAATTGTACCATTTGAAATCATAATGCCATTCTGACTACAGAACAGTACCACTATGTTGTCATAGTATAATAGTGATGTCACAATCATACCATTTTGATATTGCAATAAAATTGTAATGTCATAATAACACCATTGTGATGTCAGAGATCAATGATAATGTCATAACAATCTAAACATTGTGATGTCACAATTCGATTGTGATGTCCTGCTAGTACCATTGTTATGTAATAATACACTTATGATGTCACAATACTAATATTGCGATGTCAAAATGTCTTTGTTTTGTACTAATAGTACCATTGTGATGTCATAATAACATTGTGACTAGAAATTAGGACAATTGTTATGTCATAGGACAATTTTGATGTCACAGTAGTACCATTGTGATGTCTCAATAAGATTGTAATGTCATAATTATCTAGGGATGTCACAATCACACCATTATGATGTCACAATATGAACGTGATGTCCTAATAGTACCATTTTTATGTCATAATACACTTGTGATGTCCCAATAGTAGCATCCTGAGGTCACAATATCTTTGTGATATCCTAATAGTACGATTGTGTTGTCATGCAATTGTCACTAGAGAATAGTTCCATTGTGATGTCATAGTACAATTGTGAAGTCACAATAGTATCATCGTGATGTAACAATTCAATTGAAATATCATAATTCTCTAGTGATGTCACAAACATACCATTGTGATGTCACAATGTGATTGTGATGTCCTACTAGTACCATTGTGATGTCAAAATACACTTGCGATGTCTCCATAGTACCTTTGTGAAGTCACAGTATCTTTGTGATGTCTCAATTGTACCATTGTGAAGTCATAATGTCATTGTGATTAGAACATAGTAACATTGTGATGTCATAGTACATTTGTGATATCACAACACTATGATTATGATGTCACATTTAAAATGTAATGTCATAATATTCTAGTGATGTCAAAATCGATCCATTTATCACGTTGGGATTGTGATGTCATCTTAGTACCACTGTTATTTCATAAAACCCTTCCGATGTCATAGTAGTAGCATTGTGATGTCATAATAGTACCATCGTGATGTCTCAAGTCAATGGTAATGTCATAATTCTCTAGTATTGTCACAAACACAAAATTGTGCTTTCACAATAGATCATGATGACCTACTTGTACCACTGTCATGTCATAATACAATTGTGATGTCCCAATAGTAGCATTGTGATGTCCCAATACCTTTGTGACATCCTAGTAGTGCCATTGGGATGTCGTAATGCCATTATGACTAGACAATTGTACATTGTGATATCACAATACAATTGTAAACAGTCCTATTGTGAAGTAACCATTCAATTGTAATGTCATAATTCTCCAGGGATGTTACAATAAAACCAGTGTGATGTCACAATGAGATTGTGATATCCTACTAGAACCATTGTGATGTCACAATTATGTTTTTGTTATCCCAATAGTATCATTGTGATATCACAATGCCATTATGACTACAGAATAGTACCACTGTGATATCAAAGTACAATTTTGATGTCACAATACTACCATTTTCATGTCACAAGGCAATTGAAATGTCATAATTCCCTAGAAATGTCACAATCACTCCATTGTGGTCCCAATAGTACCTTTCTCATATCAGAATTCCATTGTGAATAGAGAATAGTACATTTTAACATCATAACACAATTATAATGTCATGGCTACTATTGTGATGTAACCATTCAATTGTAATGTCATAATTCTCCATTGATTTCACAACAAAACCAGTTTGATGTCACAATGTGATTGTGATGTCCTTTTGGTATAGTTGTGATGTCATAAATACCTTATTCTGATGTCAAAATGTGTTTGTGATTTACCAATTGTAATCTTGTGACGTCACAAGTCAATTGTAATGTCCTACTTCTCTACTAAGCTCAAAATTACTCAATTGTGAGTTCATAATACGATTCTGATATTCTACTCTTACCTTTGTGATATCGTAATTCCCTTGCGATGTCACAATAGCAGCACTGTAATGTCACAATATTTTGTGATATCAGAATTGTACCATTTGAAGTCATAATGCCATTCTGATTACAGAATAGTACCATTGTGATGTCATAGTACAATTGCGATGTCACAATCATACCATTGTGATATCGCAATTCAATTGTAAAGTCATAATTTTGTAGTAAAGTCACATTCGAACCATTGTGAAGTCACTATACCCTTCTGAGGTCCTACTAGTAACATTGTGATGTCATAATACACTTCCGATATCACAATTTTAGCATTGTGTCATGTCATCACAATGTGTTTTTGTTATCCTAATAGTACCACTGTGATGTCATAATACCATTCTGACTAGGGAATAGTATCATTGTGGTATCAAAGTACTATTGTGATGTCACAATACTACCATTTTCATGTCACAAGTCAATTGAAATGTCATATTTCCCTAGGAATGTCACAATCATTCATCCCAATAGTACCTTTCTCATATCAGAATGCCATTGTGAATAGAGAATAGTACACTGTAATATCATAATACAATTATGATGTCATGGTTACTATTTTGAAGGAACCATTCAATTGTAATGTCATAATTCTCCAGGGATGTCACAATAAAACCAGTGTGATATCACAATGAGATTGTTGTGTCCTACTGGTATTTGTGATGTCATAATTCCCTTGCAATGTCACAATTGTAGCATTGTGATGTCACAATATGTTTGTGATATACCAATAGTACCATTGTGATGTCACATGTCAATTGTAATGTCATAATTCTCTACGAAGCTCAAAATTATTCAATTGTGGCTTTCCTTTCTTATCGCCTGTCATATTTGGATTTTACTGTGATGTGACTGAAATGTTGCCTGTGATGTTTAAAGTCTCTCTTGCGATGGTTGAATTTTCACCCGAAATGTATGACCTTTTTCATGTAAAGATTCAAATTTGACCTCAAATTGTTGAATTTTGGCCTGCAAAGACTGAATTTTCTTGTGCCATAGCTGAAATTTTCCCTTTACCAGTTCAAGTTTCACCTTGGATGGTTAAAGATTTCTTGCAAAGGTAATTTTTGCACCCTTGATAGTTGAAGTTACCTTTGAGGTGGCTGAAATTTCACCTGCAATGGTAGAAGTTTCCATTGTGATGGTTGAAGTTTTTCCTCTAAGTTTGAAAGCACAACTATGTAGGCTGAATAATCGATTGTGATGGTTGAACATTAAAGGGAGATGACTGAAATGTCACCTGTGATGTTTGAGGTCTCTCTTGCGATGGTTGAAATGTCACCTTCAGGTGGTTGACCTTTTACCTGTGAAGGGTGAAGTTTTGCCTGATATGGTTGAAATTTCACCTGCAAAGCATGAACTTTCCTGAGCCATTGCTGAAATTTTGCCTGTAATGGATGATGATTCACTTGGTGTGGTTGAATTTTTTTCCTGCAGAGTTCAAAATTGCACTTTCAATAGTTGAAGCTTCTTTGAGGTTGGACATCACAATCGTATTGTAACATGTCATTTTTGATTGTCATATCACTAGAGAATTATGACATTCCAATTTAATTGTGACATCACAATGGTACTCTTGTGGCCCCAAAAATGTATAATGACATCACAATTGCACTATTCTCTAGTCACAACGGCATTATGACATCACAATGGTACTAATAGGGTATCTCAAAGACATTGTGACATCACAATTCTACTATTCTGACATCACATGGATTTTATGACATCACAATGATACTGGTAGGACATCATAATTGTATTGTGACATCAAAATTTTGACATTCACAGTGACTTGAGACATAACAAAGGTACTATATTGTGGTATCAATTCTACTATGACATCACAATGGTACTATTCTCTTGTCATAATGTCATTATGATATCACAATGGTATTATTAGGACATCACAAAGACATTGTGACTACACAAAGCTACTAATATGACATCATAATCATATTATGACATCACTAGAGAATTATGACATTTCAATTGACTTGTGACATCATAAAGATACACTTGTGACAAGAAAATTGTACTATGACATCACAATGGTACTATTATCTAATCACAATGGCATTATGACATGTCAATAGTACTATTAGGACATCAAAAAGACATTGTGACTATACAAAGCTACTATTGTGATATCACAAGGATATTCTTAGATCACAAAGGTACTAGGAGGACATCACAATCATATTGTGAAATCACTAGAGAATTATGACATTTCAGTTGAATTGTGTCATCACAATGGAACCATTGTGACATCACATGGTACTAACCTGACAACACAATTATACTATGAAATCACAATGGTACTAGAAGGACATCACAACCATAGTATTATGATATTTCAATTGAATTGTACTATTGTGATTTCACAATTGTACTATGACATCACGTTGGTACTATAGCATTATGACATCTCAATGGTACTAGTAAGATATCACAAAGACATTGTGACATAATAATTTTACAATTGTGGCATCACAAGTGTATTATGACATGAAAACGGTACTAGTAGGATATCACAATCTTATTGGGACTTCACAATGGTATGATTTTGACATCACTAGAGAATTATGACATTACAGTTGACTTGTGACCTCAGAATGCTACAATTGATCAAAATTGTACTATGACATCTCAATGGAACTATTGTCTAGTCACAGTGGCATTTTGACATCACAACGGTACCATGAGGATATCACAAACACATTGTGACATCACAATGCTACTATTGTGATATCATAATTGTACTATGACATAACAATGGTACTAGTAGGACATTACAATCTAATTATGACATCAACATGGTTCAATCATGACATCACTAGAGAAGTATAACATCACTATGGTACAATTGTGACCACATAATTGTACTTTGAAATTGCAATGTTACTATGCTCTAGTTACAATGGCATTATGACTTCAAAATGATACAATTCGGACATCAGAAAGACATTGTGACATTAAACTATTGTGACATCGCAAGTATATTATGATATCACAATGATACTAGTATTATATCACAAGATTGTGTAATTAAGAGAGTATTATGACATTACCACTGACTTGAGACATAACAATGGTACTATTGTGACATCACAATTGAGCTATGACCTCACAATGGTACTATTATCTAGTCAAAATGGCATTATGCCTTCACAATGGTACTATTAGGATATCACAAATACATTGTGACTACCCAAAGCTACTATTGTGCCATGACAAGGATATTATGACATCACAATGGTACTAGACATCATTCGAGAATTATGACATTTCAATTGAACTGTGACATCACAATGGTACTCTTGTGACATCATAATTGTAGTTTGTACTATAAATGGTAGGTTAGGTACTATTCTCTAGTCACAATGCCATTATGACATCTCAACGGTACTAGTAGGATATCGCAAAGATATTGTGATATCATAATGTTACTATTGTGGCATCGCAAGTGCATTATGACATGACAATGGTACTAGCAGGAGATCAGAGTCATATTGTGACATCACAATGTTTCAGTTGTAACTTCACCAGAGAATTATGTCATTACAATTGAATTGTCACATCACAATGGTACTCTTGTGACATCACAATTGTACTATGACATCACAATGATACTATTCTATAGTCACAATGGCATTATGACATCTCAAAGATACTAGTATGATATCACAAAGTCATTGTAACATCACAATTTTACTATGTGTATTATAACATGATAATGGTTCTAACAGGAGATCCCAATCACATTGTGACACCACAATGGCTCCTTTGTGACTTCACTAGAGAATCATTACATTAGGATTGAATTGTCCCATCACAATGGTACTATTGTGACACTCTACGGAACTATTCACTAGTCACAATGGCATTATGAAATCACAATGGTACTGTTAGGATATCACAAAGACAGTGTGACATCACAATGCTACTATTGTGACATCGCTAGAGTATCAAGATATAACAATGGTACTAGTGGGACATTACAATCTTATTGTGACATCTAAATGGTTCGATAATGACATCACTAGAGAATTATGACATTACAGTTGACTTTAGACATCACAATGGTATTATTGCAACATTACAATTATACTATGACATCACAATGGTACTATTGTCTTGTCACAATGGTATTATGACACCTCAATGGTAATATTAGGACATCACAAAGACAATATGATTTCAGAAAGCTACTACTGTGAAATTGCAATGCAATTATTACATAAAAATGGTACTAGGAGAGCATCATGATCTTATTGTGATATCACAATTCACTGATTTTGACATTACTAGAGAATTATAATATAACAATTGACTTGTGAAATCACAATGGTACTCTTGTAACATCCGAATTGTACTATGACATCACAATGATACTATTCTCTAGTCACAATGGCATTATGACATCACAATGGTACTAGTAGGATATCACAAAGACATTGTGACATCACAAAGCTACTATTGTGACATTGCAAGTATATTATGACATCACAATGATACACAATTTTGTGATTGTTACATTACTAGAGTATTATGACATTACCATTGACTTGAGACATCACAATGGTACTATTGTGACATCACAATTTTACTATGACATAACAATGGTAATATTCTCTAGTCACAATGGAATTATGACATCAAATGGTACTATAAGGATATCACAAAGACATTGTGACATCACAATGCTACTATTGTGATATTGCAAGTGTATTATGCCATCACAGTGGTACTCGTAGGACATCACAATCGTATTGTGACATCACAATGGTAGTACTGTGAAATGACAGTTCAAATATGATATCACAATGGTACTATTCTCTTGTCACAATGGCATTATGACATCACAATGGTACTATTAGGATATCACAAAACATTCTGACACCACAACTGTACTAGTAGGACATCACAATTTTATTGTGACAATACAATGGTTGCATTGTGACATCACAGTTGTATTATAACATTACAATGGTATTAGTCTCCTGTCACATGGCCTTATGACATCACATTGTTACGATTGTGACATCACAATTATTTATGAAATCACAATGGTACTACTAGGACATCACAATCGTATTGCAAAATCACAGTGGTATTAATTGGATATCACAATTGTATTGTGACATCATAATGGTTCAACTGTGACATCACTAGTGAATTATGGCATTACAAATGAATTGTGACATCAAATGTTACTATTGTGACATCACAATTGTACTATGATGTAACAATGTCATTATGATATCAGTGAAAGATATTTTGACATCACAATGCTACTATTGTGAAATCCCAAGAGAATTGTGATATCACTATGGTACAATTGTAAAATCACAATTGTAATATGACCTCACAATTGTACATTTCTCTAGTCAAAATGGCATTCTGATATTACAATGGTACTATTATGATATCACAGAGACATTGTGACATCACAAATGTAAACTAGTAGGACATCACAATCGTATTTGAAATCAGAATGGTACGATTGTGACATCACAATATTATGATATTACAATTCTTATTACAATTCTACCAAGATATCACTATAGTAATGTGACATCACAATGCTACTAGTAGCACATTACAATTGAATTGTGACTTCACAATGGTTCTATTAGGATATCACAAAGCAATTTTGACATCTCAATACATTATTTTGACATCGCAAGGGATTCATGACATCACAATGGTAGTGGGAGAACATCACAATCATATTGTGACATCACAAAGGTGCAATTTTAACGTCACAGTTTTACTATGACCTCACAGTACTACTACCCGAAATCACAGGGGTATTGTGACATCACAATGTTAGGTGATTGTGACATCAGAAGGGTCAATTTTGACATCACTAGAGTTATGACATAACAATTGAATTGTGATATCACAATGGTACAATTGTGACATCAAAATTGTACTATGTCATCACAATTGTACTATTCTCTACTCACAATGGCAATATGACATCACAAAGGTACTATTATGAAAGCACAAGGATATTGGGACATTACAATGCTGCCACCCTAACCCTTTAACTGTACTTGAAAGGTATCACCATCTTATCGTGACATCTTAATGGTTCGCTTGTGACATCACTAGAAAATTATGATATTACAATTTATTTTTGACACCAGAATGGTATAATAGTGACATCACAATTGTCTTTATTTGACATCACAATGGTACAACCATGACATCACAATTGTACTCTCTAGTTACAATGGCATTATGATACCACAATGGTACTATTGATATTACAAAGACATTGCGACATCACAATGCTACTATTGTGAAATCACAAGGGAATTATGACAACACAACAGTAGTAGTACAAAATCACAATCGTATTGTGACATCACAAGCGTACTAATAGGACATGACAATTGTGTGTGTTATCACAATTATTGAATTGTGACATCACAATTTTATGATGAAATCACAATGGCACTATCAAGACATCACAATGACATTTTGATATCACAGTGTTACTAGTAGGACATCACAATAGTATTGTGACATCACAATGGTTGGATTGTGACATCACTAGAGAATTATTATATTATAATTGAATTGTGACACCACAATGGTACTACTGTCAAATTACAATTGTACTATGATATCACAATGGTACTATCCTGTAGTCACAATATCATTATGACATCACAATGGTACTATTAGGATATCACAAAGACATTCTGATATCACAATGCTACTATTTTGACATTGCAAGGAAATTATGACATCACAATGGTAGTAGAAGAACACCACAATTATATCGTACTATTGACATCAAAATTTAATTATGAAATCACAATGCTACTAACAAGCCATCACAATGGAAATTTGATATCACAATGGTACTAATAGGACATCACAATTGTATTGTTACATCACAATTTTTCAATCGAGAATTCACTAGAGAATTATGACATTACCGTTCAATTGGTATATCTCAATGGTGCTATTGTGACATCATAATTGTTCTGGGACATCGCATTTGTACTATTCCCTACTCACAATGGCATAATGACATTGCTATGGTACTGTTATGATATCACAAAGACATTGTGAGTTCACAATGCTACTGTGACATCACAAGGGAATTCTGACATCACAATGGAATTCTGACATCACAATGGTACCAGTAGGACATCACTAATGTATAGTGAGATCACAATGTTTTTATTGGGCCATCAGAAGGGAATTATTAAGTTACAATTTAATTATGACATCACAAGTGTTCTGGTAGGGCATCACAATCATTTTGTGACATCAGAAAAGTTCGATTGTGAAAACACTAGATAAGTTTGACATTACAATTGAATTGTGACATCACAATGGTACTATTGTGATGTGACATTTGTACTACGATATCACTATGTACTATTCTCTGATCACAATGGCATTATCACATCCCAATGGTACTATTAGAATATCACAAATATATTGTGACATCACAATGCTACTATGGTGACACAGCAAGTAAATTAACAATCTAACACTCGTATTGTGATGTCATAATGATACGATTATGAAATCACAATTTATTATGACATCAAAAGTGAAGTAACAAGGCATCACAATGGTATTGTGACATAACAATATTACTAGTAGGACATCACAATTTCATTGTGACATCACAATTTCATTGTGACATCACAGTGTTTCCATTGTACCATCACTAGAGAATTATGACATTACAATTAAAATCTGACATCAAATGGTAGAATTGTGATAGCACAATTGTACATCATAATGGTACTATTGTGAGATCACTATGGCCTATTTTGATATCACAATTGAATTATGACATTAAAATGGAATTTTGACATCACAATTATGATATATTCATTATGGACATATGACACCATAATGGTCCTATGATATCATAATGGAATAATGACATCATAATTGTATTTAACATCATGATGTAATCATGAAATCTCAATGTAGTTATCCCATCATAATGAAATTAGGACATCATAATGCTATTATCACCTCACATTGGTATTAAGACATTGTAATGTTAAAATTTCCTTATAATGGTATTATGCAATTCTTCTTTTCTCAAGATATCCTAATGGATTCTATGACACTACAATGGTGTTATGACATCACTATGGAATTATTTTGTCATAATCGTGTTGTGACAGCACAATGCAATTATGACATCAAAATGGTCTTTTGACATCTTAATTTTCTCATGATATCCCAGCGGTATTATATCGTCATTATGGTATTCTGTTTTCCTAATTATATTATGACATTAGAAGAGTAAAATATCATCACAATTCAATTATGACATCATAATGTTTATGTGACATCATAATGGTATTATGGCATTATAATGGAATTAGGACACTATAAAGTTATTGACATCTTTCTTCTCTCATGATAACCTTATGGATTCTTTGATATCACAAGGATACTATGACATCACAATTCTATGATTCTTCATGGTATTATGACATCATAACAGAGTTATGACAGCATAATGGAATTATGAAATTACTATGGTATTATGATTCCATAAAGGGATTATAACATCACAATGGTATTAAGACATCATAATGGTATTATGACAGAACAATGGTATTATCACATCACTATGGTATTATGTTTTCATAATGATATTAGGAGATCATGATGGAATTAGGATATGACATCCCAGTACAGTTATGACATCCTGATGGATTCTCTGACCTCAAAGTAGAATTATGACATTATAATGCAATTATGACATCACAATGATCATATGACATCACAATAAATTATGACATCCTAAAGTTATCATTTCATTATAATGATTCTATGACATCTTTATTCTCCCATTATAACCATATGGTGTCCATGATATCACAAGGATATTGTGACATCACTGTTGCATTATTTCTTCATGGTATTATGACATCACCTTGAAATTATGACATCACAATGGAATTATTACAGCACACTGGTACATCACAATGGAAAGATGACATCATGATGTTATGATATCTAAAAGGAATTTTGACATCACAGTATAAATATAAATTCATAATGGAATAATGACATCATAATCGACTTATGACACTGTAATCATATTATGACATCGTCATGCTATTTTGATATCATATGGAATTATGACATCAAGAGGTATGACTTTATATTAGAATTATAACATCATAATAGAGTAACATTATCACAGTGGAATTATAACTTCATAATAGAATTATGACATCTTAATGGAAGTATGACATTACAATGGAATTTTGACATCAAAATGTTACTATGTATTCATTATGGAATTATGAAACTATAATGGTAGTATGATATCATAAGGGAATTACGACATCATAATGGTATTATGACATATGAATGGAATTTTGACATCATAATGGGATGTCTTCACAATGGAGTTATGAAGTTATCATTTCATTATAATGATATTATGACATCTGTATTCTCGCATGATAACCTTATGGATTCTATGATATCACAAGTCTATTATGACTTCACAATTCCATTATTTCTTTGTGGTATTATGACATCTAGGAATTAGGACAGCATAATGGGATTATGACGTCATAATGGAATAATGACATCACAATGGAATTTTGGCATCAGAAAGGAATTATGACATTTTTATGGAATTATGAAACTGTACAATGGTATTATGATTTCATAAAAGGATTATGACTTCACTATGGAATTATGTTATATCATCATAATGGAATAATCATATCAGAATAGAAATATGGCATCATAATAGAATATGAATTCATAAAGGGATTATGTCATCACTATGGAATTATGACATCACTATCATATTATGATACCATAATGGTATCATGACATCATGATGGAATTAGGACATGACTTTCTCCTGAGTTGCTAAATACACAGAGACTGGATATTTCACATGCAGATTTTACCTAAGAGTTTTCATAATTTCATAATTATTATTGTATTGAAAGAGAAGGAGCCTTTTATTGGACTTAAAGTGCAAAATGTTGGTATAATGTTCTTTTGGAACCTTACCCTTGTTCATTCAAATGCTGATTTCTCTCCCCCAACTACCTGGGTTCAATCCCAACATTGCATTGTGATGTTTATTCTAAGTATCACCTATATCAAGTTTGTGTAAACATGGCACCATTTGTTCTCCAATTTGTCAATTAAAACAACCAGCCACAATGCTGGGCCATGTAGAGGATAGGGTGGACATCCTGGTTCAGAGTGGGAGGAGAGGAAGGAGTAGGAGGGAGAAGGGAGGAGCCAAAGGAGAGGAGGAGGAGAAGTGGCAGGAGCAGAAGCTGGGACAGAGAGGCTGGAGGAGAGGTCTTGGAAACCATGTGCAGAAATGAACTGGACCTAAGATATCACTAAAAGCAAATATAATGGGTGAAATCTGAATGGTAGGAACTATGCGGGCTTGGAGGTTTAGGATGGAGTAACTATTGCCCAGCATTGTGTTCTAGGTTAACAAAATAAATCAAAGTCTCCGTGAGGTGATTTTGGTTAAAAAGCTGTTTGGGACTAACAGCAGCTTTACTAAAGGATAAATAAATAGTAAATATTAATAAAGTGATACAACAAATGTGCTATACAACTGAACAGAGTTCTAAAATAATACAAAGGGCCAATAAATACTTTTAGAAAGTGTTCAAAATTCCTAGTCATAACTCTGGTTTTAAGTTTGGTTTGATCACCTTGGCAAAACAGGCAGTTCAGAAGTGTTAGAAGTAGCCCAAGCTTTCCCACTTCTATTTTTGGTACTATTGGCAGAGTATAAATCTAGTAAAGAGAAGAAAAATGTATTGGACACTTACTTTTGTCAATTAAACACAGAAAGATCAACAAGAGGCATTCAAATGCAGGTTAACTTACCTGAAGTGTGCAATAATCTTGATGGCTGGACAAATGATCCTATGTTGTTTTTTTTTTTTTTAATGACTCTTATATCCCAATGAAGAATTAAAAAATAATATGACTTTAGAGAATTCGTTCTTAAATAGGGATATGCACCAAAATTCCTCATGGACCTTTCTCAAAATGCCTACACCATTACCAAAGCCTTCCTACTGAATATTTTGGTTCAGATCAAGAACATAATTTAATAGTCACACAAGTGATTCTGATGTACATACATATCACAGCACATCAATTCTTAGAATGAGCAATAAACCAAAGTTGGTTCTACAATCAACAATTGTTTGTACTCTGAAGCTTCCATAAAAAATACAAACCTCCTAGAAAGCTCTCAATCAAGAACTTAGAAGCAATCCACCTTCCAAGCAATACCTCAGATCCTGAACCCCAAGCAATTTAAAATACACACAAGCCACGTACTGGCTCTGGGTAAGCAAGTTTTAGAAGATCCAGCTTCTCCACAGAATTCAGAAAAAAATGAGCCACTCCATTGCTTAACCCTCAACTCTCAGTTTTAATAAAGACCCTGCCAGAAAGACTGTAACAACCATGAGCTCAAGCTTTAATTCAACCAGTACTTAAAAGAACCAATCTTTTGTACTGTAACATTTAGAGCCTTTTTTTCCAAAACCAACATTTTCAAGATTACAACTTTCTAATTATATCATATACATTTATGAATCATTTCAAACATAATTATCCAGGAATAAAAAATGATTAGGGCAACCAAAATTTATACTTACCTGTCTCTTCCTTTCCTGACAATCTTTACTTCAAAATAATAAATCCCACAGGCTGCTGGTATCAGATGCGTGGCTTGAACAGATGCTTCAACATTGAGAGTTTTACAATGATCTACATGTGAAATGGGAAAAACAAAGGACAGATGTGATTTTCTAGTGAAAATCTTAAACAATTCAAGAAAATAAGACTCTTAGGTGAAATTTAATTTCTGTTCTCATCATTTCAAGTAACTGAAGAAGTGACAAAACATTTAATATTACAATGAATTGAATGTGCAAAATAACTGCAGCTAGCAAAAAAAAAAAAAAAAAAAAAAAAAAAAAAAAAAAAAAAAAAAAAACTCTTCGCACTATCTCTTGGTTGTATTAAGAGTTCAGAATCTAGCCAGGCATTGGTAGCTAGACAAAAAACACTTTGCACTATCTCTTGGTTGTATTAAGAGTTCAGAATCTAGCCAGGTGTTTATGGCACAAACATTTAATCCCAGCACTGGGGAGGCAGAGGCAGGCAGATCTCCGTGAGTTAGAGGCTAACCTGGTCTACAGAGTAAGTTCCAGGAAAGCCAGGGCTACACAGAAAACTCTCATCTAAAAAAGTTTTCAAGAAAAAAAGGTCAGAAGCTAAGGAAGGTCGTCCCTGATTAAGATGGTCAAAACTTTCTCAGAAAAGCCAACAGGATAGAAATCGGAAAGGGAGAAAAAAAGGAACAGGACAAGAGCCTACTACAGAGGACCTCTGCCTTTACCCTGCAGGGCATCGAGGCAGATGCTGAGACTCATAGCCAAACTTTGGGCAGAATCCAGGGAGTCTAATGAAGGAAGGGGGAGAGAGAAAGACCTGGAGAGGACAGGAGCGCCACAAGGAGAGCAACATAACCAAAAAATCTGGGCAAAGGAGTCAATTCTGAGAATGATACTCCAACTAAAGACCAGGCATGGAGATAACCTAGTACCCCTGCACAGATTTAGCCCATGGAAACTCAGTCTCCAAGTGAGTTCCCTAATAATGGGAAAAGGAAATGTCTCTGACATGAAATCAGTGGCTGGCTCTGGAGTCGCTTTACCAGGCCACAGAGGAAGACATTGCAGCCACTCCTGATGAAACCTGATAGGCTACAGTCAGATGGAAGGGGAGGAGGACTTCTTCTATCAGTGGACGTGGGGAGGGCTATGAGAAGAGTTGAAGGAGAGAGAGTGGAATTGGTAGGGGATGAATGAGGAGGCTACAGCTGGGATACAAATTAATAAACTGTAATTAATAATAAAAAATTCAGACTCTGACCACAATGAGTATGGGCAGTGGCTGTTAATTTTTTAAAGATATTTTAAAAAGATTCTTTTCATGTGTGAGTGAATGAATGCCTGCATGTATGTATACCACCTCTGTGCCTGTTGCCTAAAGATCAGAAGAACATGTTTGATCCCTTGGAACTGCAGTTATTATAGGCCATTGTGAGGTTGTCTTGTCAGTGCTGGATATCGAACCCAAATCCGCTACAGGAACTAATGAATCATCTCTCTATTTCATAAACTAGAGAAATTTAAGGCTATAATTTTCAGCTATTCTGGATTGGAAGCACATGAGAAAATGATCTTAATTGTATCGGATCTAAATCTGTATTTAATTTGTAACATTCTTATACATTCTTTTGCAAAACAGACAACTTTTTAAACTGGGGATATTTGTATGATGGCATACTATTAAATAAACTACATTAATACGCAAATCTCATCAAGAATTTATAATTCTGTTATTTGATATATTCTTATCATTTGTGAATAAAGATTAATCCACAAATTTTTGGTTTGGTTGTTTCTGTTTATTTTTTTTTTGTTTTTTGTTTTTTATGTTTTGTTTTGTTTTGTTTTGTTTTAAGACAGGGTTTCTCTTTGGAGCCTTGGCTGTCCTGGATTCACTTTGTAGACCAGGCTGGCCTCAAACCCAGAGATCCACTTGCCGCTGCCACCTCCAGTGCTGGGATTACAGGTAGTGGCACTGTGCCTGGCTTGTTCCATAATTCTTGAGTCAATAACAGGCTATTGAGAAGTACAGCTCCGTATTTTTCTCTTAAGAAATGAGATACCACAATACTACTGGTAATATTATAGAGGCCCTGATGAGTAAAGCTTTTAACCTTTCTTTTTTTTCAAAAATTATTTTTATATTAATTACAGCTTTTTTTCACTTTATGTCCCAGCTGTAGTCCCCTCCCTTACTCCCTCCCAATCTTCTCCTCCCTCCCATTGACTGTTCTTCCAGAGGAAGAGTTTTCAATTTCCATCAACCACATGGCAGCTCACAACTATCTGCAAATCCAAGATCTGTCAACATCACACAGGCATACATGCAGGAAAAACACCAACAATAACAACAACGAAAAGGCGAGTATGTATCAGAGGACAACACCCTGGACTCAGTTCTTCCCTTCTACTGTGGGTTCTAAGCACTGAACTCAATTTCTTTGACTTGCAATGAGCCATTTCACAAGTTTACCATGAAAACATTTTTATAAAGAAAAAAGCAAGACTCAGCCCTAAGACCACAGAGAGCCAATGAAGTCAGCTAGTAAGACAAAACTGGCCATTTGTGGTGGCGCACACCAGTAGGATTTGCTGAAGGAGGCAGAGGCAGGAGGATCACGAGTTCGAGGCCAGCCTGGGCTACACAGTTTGGGTGAGGGCGGAGCCAAGATGGCAACTAGCACACACAGTTTCTGAGCTGTGGAAGAGCTAACCGTCTGAGTTGGTGAGTGGAAGGACCTCTAACCCAGGAAAACAACGACCTCCTTCATCCTCAGCACAGCGGACTCATCTTTCTCAGCACAGAACTAACTGCCTGGGGTCTGCAGCTGCTGAGTCGGAGCTCCAAGCCCTTTAGCCGCAAATGACAACAGTACCTGTCTCGGAGTCCCAGCCGCGTGGCAAGCTGCACCATCCTCCCAGAGCCCTAGTCTGCTAGACGCCATACTAGCTCCACAGGATCGCAATCACTGACGCTGCAGCAAGACCTCATAACCTGGCAGTGACAGCAGCATGGAGCTGGCGGAGCACATCAAAGAAGCAGGGCCAAACCAGAGAGCAGAGATCCCGGTTACCCTGATCTCTGCCAAGTGACCTGCCTGTAAGTGAGTGCAACCTTGAGACTCTGTAGTTCCCCAGATCCTGGGTCCTTCTAAAACAAAAGCCAGGCATCGAACCTCCTCCCACCCATATACCCACTTTGGGAAACAGAGGGGCACTTGGGATATTGAAGTTCCTGCTCTGTGGGTCTAATTGAGGAGTTAAGGCAGTTAATGCCAGAAATTGCGCTGCGATCATCACTAGCGCCTGCGACATATACAGTGCAGAGCCTCTCCCACACACTCAAGGATTCAACATTGGCCATCACTCTGTCCCTCGAGACACTCGTCCACGCACACTTACACACATACACACACACACAAACATACACACACACACACACTTGCATTTGCCTAAATTTGTTCCAAATTGGTAAACTCATGCTAAATCCATGCAAATTAAAATCCTATACATGTTTTCATTACACAAAATATCCAAAAATTTGTAACACTCTTAAATATATTAAGAGCCTTTGTTAATTACGTTCTTGTAAAACATTTTAGAAAGCTCTGTAAATGTGAAAATGTAAATGACTTGATTCATTATTAAATTTAAAAGTCACAGAGGGGATGAAGTTGTAGCTCAGTGGTAGAGCATTGCCTAACACATACAATGCTCTAGGTCAGTTCAACCTTTACACAACTATGACCCTTTAATACAGTTCCTCAGGTTGTGGTGACACCCCAATCATGGGCTTTTTACTCCCACTTTAAGCACTCGATCTTAGACCCACAGTCTAGATTTTTGCAACTACCTGCAACAATTCCACCTCAGAAATACTAAATCCTAACCAGGCCTGTCCTACAACAGAATATAATCCTTAAATATGACTTAGCTCACTTGCATTTAAATATGGGAATGATGCTAGGAGAATCAACATGTCACTTGGTCTATAACACAGCTTTTCTCAATACTCTGACAAATGTTAAAAGCTTAGCAATATGGAAAGCCCTTAAACAGAAAGATCTGATATTTTAACAGAAGTATATCCCTAAAGTGCACAGTATGCCACTATGTTAAGCCATTAGGGCAACAAGGCAAGGGACACAGGTTAGAGGTGTTAAGAAGGTTTCCTATGTGAGTACAGATTCACCCATTCACTTCCAGCACATATGTCCAGAATTTTGGGAAGTTAGCAGAATCAGAACTGGCATTAGAAAATTAGCCCACAATTCCATAGGATATGACTTTTATCAACTAGAGTTCAAAATATAGTTTGCTTTTCTTAGACATCATTAATTCAAAAGTTACTGAGGTCAATATTTCTCCCCTTCCCTGAGGATATTTCAAATATGTTATGCAATGAAGATTATTTTATCAAGTTGGGTAGAGGTTTACATCTACAATCTCAGCACCTGGGAATTAGAAGCAGAAAATTAGGAATTCAAAGTTGCTTTCAGCTACACATAGTGACTTCAAGGACAGCCTGGGCTACATGCGTCCCTATCACAGTGGTTCTCAACCTTCCTAATTCTGAGACCCTTTAACAGAGTTCCTCATGTTGTGTTGAACCCCAACCATAAAATTATTTCATTGCTTTTTCATAGCTGTATTTCTGTAACATTTATGAATCATAATATAAATATACAGGTAATCTAATATGTGACTCCTGTGAAAGACTCATTTGACCCCCAAAGGGGTTGTGAATCACAGTTTCAGAGCTGCTGTCCCATCAAAAAGTACAAAGGAGAAAGGTGAGTGGAGAGGACAAAGGAAACGAGAAAGGGTTTAAAGTTCCTAGATTATATTGTGAAGCTGGGCCTGGTAATGTTGACCTGTCACCTAGCTACTTAGTGTACTGAAGGAGGCAGCTTGCAAAACCAAAGACTACATAGGCAACTTATATAGACCCTGTCTCAAAAAAATTAAAACAGGCTAGGAAAATAGCACAGCAGTAAGCCATTTAGCCAGAATGCATTGAAATGCTACTTAAAAAATAAAAATCACATTCTGCATTCTACCCTGGATTTTTTGCCTGTCTCCTAAATGATTTTTAAAATTTGTGTTTGTTACAGTTCTCGGTATTATAAAGTTCTATGGTTTGCCTAAGACTCAATGCCATGTATCCACAACTACAGTACCACAAGCACACAAAATATTTTACTGTCTGAAAATACCCTCTATGCTTAGTCTATTTGATCCCATTCCTAGGACAACCACACTTTTTCACTACCTCTCCTCTTTTAACCTTTCTACTTAGTCCTTTTAGACAGGTTGACTTCACTTAGGAATACAGAGTTCAAATTCGACATGTCTGCATGACCTAATGGCTCACTTCATTAGTCATTGATCATATTCCATTACATCAAACTTCTTGGGTCTCTTGAGCCCATCTGTCACTAATTACTGAAAGATATCTTGGTTGCTACCACTTTAAAGATCATCAGTAAATTTGGTGCAAACACTGACCAGCAGAGAAGGTTTAGGTATTCAGATGAGCTAGGTAAATATTTGGGTATACTGCTAAAGGGAAGTAGGATAAACATATAGTTTGCTGTGTTAGTACAGCCAACCATCTCCAAAGTGGCTATATCATTGTGCATCTCCACCAACAATAATTGGAGGTTTTGTTGTTAGGTAGCCACACCAACATCTGGCACACTCTCAGGTTATGGTTAAAATTTAGCCATTCTAACATTCTAACATGTGTATTTCCTGTCTGGGGTTTTGGGTTGTTTTGTTTTTAAAGAGGCTTTTCATTTCAATTAAGTAGGTGTCAAGAACACACCTTCACGAAGAATCTAAGGCTGCAGAATCAGACATGTGCAATGCTAGCACAAACACCAGTGGGGACTGACCTAGGCTTGCAGATCTTTAGAACTCTGACAGCTGTGTTGTTACAAAGTTCCACACTCCTAAGTAATTACCCCAGCTTCACCCTCCCAGGGTCCTGTTATTTCTAATGCACAGTTGTATGGAAAACAAGGTTTTCTCCACAATGCATTTGTGGCATTGCAGCAGAAATGCCTGTTGTCTTCTTATAGAACACACTATCTGAAGACTTCACTTTTACAGTTTATCTAATTCTCTGAATCTTTCCTTGGGATTTTTTTTTCTTCTTCCAGGACAAACTTACCCGAGAATCTCTTAAAAGGCCTCAATTGCCCTTGATTCCCTTTATAAGCCTATCTTTCCACCACCCTTACCAGCAAAGCCATGGCCTTTCATCAGTATCACAGTCCACTTTCCACGCTACTACCCTAACAGTAAATGTGGTAAAAGATCACTGCCATGAATTCATCACCTGGTCTTTCTCAGTGCCACCTACTTTATGTTCAGAAATCTTCAGTCAACCTGTTTCAGTTATTCTAAAAGGATCATCCACTTCGTCTTCATTCATGTTAAGCTTTTTAAGCTTGGTGAGTTTATTTTGTGAAGAAAATGAGAGGCCATTAGATGTAGTCAAAGTCAGCTCTCCACTCTGCTATTCCAATGTGATCCATGTCCACACCAGCCTGCCTCCCATGGTCTATTTCTCCTCTCCAGGACCTACTACCTGTGTTCTGCAAAGACTGCCACTGGTCTTTACCTCATCAGCCCTCAAACTAAGTATCTTTAGCAATTTCTTCTTGAAGTTTACCTCATCCTTTGAGAACACACCGTCCCCACAATTTACTCACTTTTATCACAAAGTTCTGTGCCTCCGTGTGATAAACCATTGTCCCTGTCAGTATTGTATTAAAGTTGGTATTGAGTAACTAATTTACCTTTACCTAAAATCATAGTCTTATATCAATTTAAACATCACTTCAGTTTTACTTACAAACTGAATGAAGACTGATGCAGAACTAATACAACTGCTGTCACATTATTTTCAAAACCCTTGATTACGTGGGATTTCCATCTACCCTGATATCAGAATCTGGACCTCAGCTAAAATGTAACCAAATATTGGCCATTAAAAACAGAGATGTTTTTTCCCCTTAACCTTCTAAAGACAATCTTTCTATGTTCCTCAAGCATGACCTCTCTGCCACATCCTCTCTACTTGGAACCTCCACTCATTCTTTCAACTCCTGCCAGCTGGGTTTTATTTCCATCATGAAATACAGACTGCTATCCCTAAGGCTACAATGGTATTCCAAAACCAGTGATCAATTTTCAAGGTCTATCCACTAAACTCTATACTATCCACTGTATACGGGACCTCTTCCTCCTTTCTAATTTCCACAGCTCAGGTCCCATGACAGTACTCTCCTTTCCACCCAGGTACCTCAAAACAGTTTCTTCTTGGGCCTCCATCTGCCTGTTACTGATGCATTAATGTTCTGCATCTTCCATAGTTCTCTCCCTCCATACAGTAAAACACTGCCAATTCAACTACTTTCTCAAGGTAAGACCCAAAACAATGCTAACAGTAATCCCTCTTCCCAGGTTTCAGATAACTTACAAACCCTTCCCAGGAGGAAGGTTCTCATATTGTCCCTAATGAAGAAAGCAGAGCTCAGACTGTGTGGTGCCACAATACTCTGCATTTTATTACTACTCCCAATCCAATATAAGCCAACACATGTGTTATGGTTTTA
Source organism: Meriones unguiculatus (assembly GCF_030254825.1). Lineage (NCBI taxonomy): Eukaryota > Metazoa > Chordata > Mammalia > Rodentia > Muridae > Meriones > Meriones unguiculatus. The sequence continues at coordinate 157,379,621 of NC_083369.1, read as the reverse complement.
CGTGCAAGCTGTCCTTCACAAGCACGTGTTTAAAATTGGTCCCTCACTGTGAGATCTATCAGGGAAGTATGTTGGAACCTTTAAGAGGTGGTATCCATTAAGTTGCAATAAATGAGTGGTTGAGGGTGTATCAGACGTGTTCTTTCCTAATCCATAGGAGAAAGGAAGCAGCCTCAGAGTCCTGCTGCGTCCAAGAACCCCAACATGCCTTCCCCACTATGGAGGACTCTGTAACCCTCAAAAGGATGAACAGAAATAAACCAATCCTTCCCATGTTGTTTCCACAACTCATTTTCTCACAGTGATAAGAAAAGTAACTAATCCAACATGTTAGCACCTTGTGTGAAGATTGCTAACTCATATAGTAACACCGTGAAGACCTCTAGGCAATAAAGTGTGTAGTAGCTCAGCAGGCATCATACCTCCCCAGAGCTTCAAATGAGAAGGAAAGATAAGCCAGTCATGGAGCAAAGATCCAAAATCTGCAACTGTAGCTGAGTCTCAGCTACAGAATTGGTACAGCGTTGTGAATTTCCATGGCTGAGATCACTTAAAGACCCTTGATTCCAGAACACTTACTCAGCTCCTTCTGTGAGGTTTATTATTCTTTCAGCATCTCTTGATTTCCATGAAAAACTCATATTAAGATTCCAATTTCTAGGGCCTGGGATGGTGGCACACACCCTTAATCCTACCATTCAGAAAGCTGAAATTTAGTTGGATCTCTGAGTTCAAAGCCAGCCTCGTCTATATAGTAAGTTCCAGGCCAGCCAAGGCTACAGTGTGAGATCCTGTTTCAGAAACAAACAAAAGATCTCATTTTCAGTTATCCTCAAGGATATTATATTATAATGCAGCGCTAACATCTTCCAAACAAATTTGATTCAAGGTTTACTTTAAGAAATCAATAGAGCAGAGAGACGACAAGATGGCAGCACCAGGAGAACAGGGCCTCTGAGGAGCAGGACAACATTTCCTGTACAGAGACCAAGAGACTGAACTCTGGGCCCTAAAGCAACAGTGATCATATTTCCCAGGTGAGAGGAAACCCCCACGTTGTGGGAATCAGTTGGGACAACTCACAGTTCACCCAGCCAGAACCTGGAAGAGATCCTGGCTTGTACAGGCACTAGTTCCCCAGACTAGAGCCACACACTTGCGTGACCTAATCACCTTTCCAAGCTGATTGGTGGACACACACACAGAAAAAATACCACAGACCTGGAGTCCCTGCTGCGAAAGAATCCACAGGGAAGGAAGGAAACTGTACTGACTTAAATCATCCAGTCCTTCCCTGGAAAAAGACTCACAAACCAATGGCTCTGAGATGCCATCGCTGAACTGGGCTCCAGCAGCATTCACAAACAGATGTTGTGTGCCAGCTCTCCAACTGTATGCCCCAGGGCAACAGAGACTGGGAGTCACTGTCAGGAGAAATCCTCACAGGGACCTAAGCAAAGCGGACCGACTTAGGCCATGCAGCATATCCCTGGAATAGGTCCCACAGACCGGCCCAACCCAGGGACCTGCTGTGCAGCAGATAGCCTGCTGTTTCCAAGAAAGAAGTACCCACCCACCACAGACTACCTCTTGGGACTGAGACACAGAGCTACAACCTCAGACTTACAAAAGCCAGGAATCCCCAAGATCAACCCCCAGACAAGGATCCACGGGGCAACTAGTTAACCCTAACAAAACTGACCAAACCAAGGGATACACAGGTCACAGCAGCAGATCATTAAATTTACAGCCAAAAACCCAGAAGCAGGGCAGCTGTCTTCAGGACTTCCCTGGGTGAGAGGAGAACCCTCTCAATGAACAAAGACCACAGTTAACACTCAGATCTCTATCCCTGAGGGGAGCAGCTGCAACTCCTGAAAAACGTCAGCCATCCAGTGACTATACCCAAAAAGCTGAGAAGAATTCCCTCAAGAAAAACCAGCTTTCTGCCAAGGGGATTCTCTCCACCACAAGATCCCCAGGAACCACCAGAAACTAAACCCCAAACACCTAAGATAGCCCAATGGGTAGAGGCCAGCGTAAAAGCTCAGCCAACAAAAGACAGAATAATATGGCATCTCCAGAACCCAGTTATCCAGGGGCAAGTAGCCCTGGACACCCCAGCATAACTGAAATCCAGAAGAGGACCTAACAACTATGCTCATGAAGATGATAACAGAGGAAACAAATAAAATACGTAAACCTAGAGGAAGATAAACTCAAACAGAATATGGCCATCCATAAAGAAATAGAGGAAGTTACAGCCAAACAGTTTATGGCCTTTAGAAAGGAAATGCTTAAATCACTGAATGAAATAAAAGAAACATGGGTTTTTTTCAAATAAACAGATGAAAGAATTGATGGATAAACAGGAAAATACAGTCAGACAGGTGAAGGAAATCAATAAAATGGCTCAAGATCTGAAGATAGAATTTAAAAAATTAAAGAAAACACAAATGGAGGAAATTGTGGAGAGAAAGAACTTAGGGAAGAAAACAGGAACTACAGAGGTTAGCATAACCAATAGACTACAAGAAATGGAAGAAAGAATCTCAGGTGTAGAAGATACAATGGAAGAAATAGATGTATCTGTCAAATACAATGTTAAATCTAAAAAATTCCTGACACAGACTTTCCAAGAAATTCAAAACAACATAAAAAGACAAAACCTAAGAATAATAGGAATAGAGGACAAAGAATATTCCCTGCTCCAAGGCCAGTAAGTTTCCCCAACTGAAAGGAGAGGCCAATAAGAATACAAGAGGCCTATAGAACACCCAATAAATTAGACCAGAAAAGAAAATCCTCCCGCCACATTATAATCAAAACAATGAGTATACAGAACAATGAAAAAATACTAAAAGCTGCAAGGGAAAAAGGACAAGTATCATATAATGGCAAACCCATTAGAATCACACCTGACTTTTCAACAGAAACTATGAAAGCCAGAAGGGCCTGGACAGATATCATGCAGACCCTAAGAGAATACAGTTGTCAGCCCAGGCTACAGACATACCCCGCAAAACTCTCAGTCCTCATAGAAGGAGAAAACAAGATATTCAATGAAAAAAACAAATTTCAACAATACCTACACACAAATCCAGTGTTACAGAAAACACTAGAAGGGAAAATACAACCCAAGAAAACTAGCTACTTTCAAGAAAACACAGGAAATAATTAACCTCACTACAGTAAAACAAACAACAATCAAGTACATAACCTTATGACCGCACCCAACCTCAAAATCAAAGGATCTAACAGCCACTGGTCATTAATCTCTCTAAACATCAGTGGACTCAACTCTCCAATGAAAAGACACAGACTAACAGAATGGATGCGTAAACAAAAAACCCAGCAACCTGGTACATACAAGAAACACACCGAAGTCACAAAGATAGACATTACCTGAGGGTAAAGGTTTGAAAGATGGCTTTCCAAGCAAATGAACCCAAGAAGCAAGCAGGAGTAGCCATTCTAATATCTGATAAATTAGACTTTCAACCAAAATTAATCAAAAGAGATGTGGAAGGACACTTCATACTCATCAAGGGAAAATTCCACCAGGAAGACATCACAATCCTGAACATCTATGCCCCAAATACAAGGGCACCCACATTTGTAAAAGAAACATTGATCAAACTTAAACGACACATAGATACCCACACATTAACAGTGGGAGACTTCAACACCCCACTCTCAACAAAGGACAGGTCAATAAAACAGAAATTAAACAAAGAAAAAATGTCTCTGAGAGAGGACATGAATCAAATGGACCTAACAGACATTTATAGAACCCTACACCCAAACACAAAAGAATTTACCTTCTTCTCAGCAACTCATGGAACCTTCTCCAAAATAGACCACATAGTTGGTCACAAAGCAAGCCTCAACAGATACAAGAAGATTGAAATAATCCCTTGTATCCTGTCTGATGACCATGGAATAAAGCAGGACCTCAACAACAACAGAAATAGTAAAAAGCCTACACATGCATGGAAACTGAACAACTTGTTACTAAATGACAGCTGGGTCAGGGAAGAAATAAAGAAAGAAATTAAAGTCTTTCTAGAAATCAATGACAATGAAGACACAACATACCCAAACTTGTGGGACACAATGAAGGCAGTGCTAAGAGAAAAGTTCATAGCACTAAGTGCCTTCAAGAAGAAATTCGAGACAGTGCATTCAAACAACTTAATGGCTCACTTAAAAACCCTAGAAAAAGAAGAAGCAGACACACGAAAAAGGAGTAGAAGGCTGGAAATAATCAAACTCAAGGCTGAAATCAATCAATTAGAAACAAATAAAACAATTCAAAGAATCAATGAAACCAAAAGCTGGTTCTTTGAGAAAATCACCAAGATACACAAACCCTTAGACAAGCTACCTAAAAGGCAGAGAGACACCATCCAAATCAACAAAATCACAAATGAAACGAGAGACATAATGACAGACAATGAGGAAATCCAAACAATCATTAGGACTTACTTCAAAATTCTATATGCCACAAAATTTGAAAATCTAAATGAAATGGACAATCTTTTTTTTTTTTTTCAATGCAGTTTATTCAGGAACCTTGAACAATCCTCGGACCCTGGGGAAAGCCAGCCCACAGCTTAAATAGCCTCTGGGTAGCCAACCCAGGCGTGCCACGTGGGCAATGCAAATAGGTCCACATACGTGGAAGCAAGCCAGATCCTCGGCCTTAGCCAAATGTGGAGTTGTTCATGACAGAGAATGGACAATCTTGTTCATCGATTTGACTTACAAAAGCTGAATTTGGACCAGGTAATAAATTAAATAGTCCTATATCCCCCAAGGAAATAGAAGCTGTCATCGAAAGTCTCCCATCCAAAAAAAGCTCAGAACCAGAAGGCTTCAGCACAGAATTCTACCAGACGTTCAAAGAACAGCTAACTCCAATTCTCTTCAAACTATTCCACAAAATAGAAACAGAAGGCATACTACCAAACTCAGTCTATGAAGCCACAGTCACCTTGGTACCTAAACCTCACAAAGACCCAACAAAGAAAGATAATTTCACGCCAATCTCCCTTATGAACATTGATGCAAAAATACTCAACAAAATACTTGCAAACCGAATACAAGAACACATCAAAGATATCATCCACTATGACCAAGTAGGCTTCATCCCAGGTATGCAGGAGTGGTTCAATATACGGAAATCCATCAATGTGATCCACCATATTAACAAATTGAAAGAAAAAACCACTTGATAATCTCCCTAGATGCTGAAAAAACATTTGACAAAGTCCAACATCCATTCATGTTTAAAGTATTAAAAAGATCAGGGATACAAGGCACATATCTAAACATAGTAAAGGCGATATATAGCAAACCTATAGCCAACATCAAACTGAATGGAGAAAAACTTAAAGCAATCCCACTGAAATCAGGGACAAGACACAGCTGCCCACTTTCTCCATATCTCTTCAACATAGTTCTGGAAGCCTTTGCTAGAGCAATAAGACAGTTGAAGGAGATCAAGGGGATACAAATTGGAAAGGAAGAAGTCAAATTATCACTATTTGCAGATGATATGATAGTATACGTGAGTGACCCCAAAAACTCTACCAGGGAACACCTACAGCTGATAAACACCTTCAGCAAAGTGGCCACATAGAAAATTAACGAAAAAAAAAAATCAGTTGCCCTCTTGAATACAAAAGACAAAAGGGCTGAGAAAGAAATTAGGGAAACAACACCCTTCACAATAGCCACAAATGACATAAAGTACCTTGGAGTAACACTAACAAAGAAAGTCAAAGACTCAAAAAAAAAAAATTTCAAGTCTCTGAAGAAAGAACTAGAAGAAGATATCAGAAAATGGAAATATCTTCCATGCTCATGGCTTGGCAGGATTAACAAAGTAAAAATGGCCATCTTACCAAAATCAATCTACAGATTTAATACAATTCCCATCAAATTACCAACACAATTCTTTACAGACCTGGAAAGAAAAATTCTCAACTTCATATGGAATAACAAGAAACCCAAAATTGCTAAAAATATCCTCTATGATAAAAGATCTTCTGGAGGTATCTCCATCCCTGATTTTAAGCTGTATTATAGAGTAACAGTTATAAAAACCGCATGGAACTGGAATAGAAACAGAATGTTAGATCAATGGAACCAAACAGAGGAAGGAACCAGAAATAATGCCACACACTTATGGACACCTGATCTTTGACAAAGATGCCAAAACCATACAATGGAAAAAAGATAGCATTTCAACAAATGGTGCTGGTCTAACTGGATGTCTACATGTAAAAAAAATGAAAATACTTATTTTCATACTTATCACCTTGCACAAAACTGAAGTCCAAGTGGATCAAAGACCTCAACATAAAACCGGACACATTAAATTGGTTAGAAAAAAAAGTGGGGAGTACCCTTGAACTCATTGGCACAGGAGACAACTTCCTGAACAGAACACCAAAAACACAGGCTCTAAGAGCAACAATCAATAAATGGGACCTCATGAAACTGAAAAGCTTCTGTAAAGCAAAGGACACCATCAACAAAACAAATTGACTGCCTTCAGACTGGGAAAGAATATTCACCAACCCTTTATCTGAGAAAGGGCTAATATCCAGTATATATAAAGAACTAAAAAAGCTAAAAAACAGCAAACCAAGTACTCCACTTAAAAAATGGGGAACAGAGCTAAACAGAGAACTCTCTGTAAAGGAATATTGAATGGCAGAGAAACACTTAAAGAAATGCTCAAAATCGTTAGCCATTAGGGAAATGCAAATCAAAACTACCCTGAGATTTCACCTTACACCCATCAGAATGGCCAAGATGAAAAACTCAAGTGACAACACATGCTGGAAAGATTGGGGAGAAAGGGGAACCCTCCTCCACAGCTGGTGGGAATGTAAACTTGTACAACCACTCTGGAAATCAATCTGTTGCTTTCTCAGACAACTAGTCATAGTGCTTCCTCAAGATCCAGCCATACCACTCCTAGGCACATATCCAAAAGGGGCTCAAGTACACAATGAAGACATTTGCTCAACCATGTTTTTGGCAGCTTTATTTGTAATAGCTAAAAGCTGCAAACAGCCCAGTTGCCCCTCAACTGAAGAATGGATGCAGAAGTTGTGGTACATGTACACAATGGAGTACCACTCTGCAATGAAAAAGAAGGAAATCATGAAATTTGTAGGTAAATTGTGAGACCAAGAAAAGATCATCCAGAGTGAGCTATCCCAAAGGCAGAGGGACACACACAGTATATACTCACTAATATAGACATATAAAATAGGATAAACCTACTAAAACCTGTACATCTAAAGAAACTAATCAAGAGAGAGGACCCTGACTAAAATGCTCAATCCCCATCCAAAAAGGCAAAGAGGATAGACATCAGAAGAAGAAGAAAACAGGAAACAACCTAGGAACCTGCCACAGAGGGCCTCTGAAAGCCTCTGCCCTGCAGACTATCAAAGCAGACACTGAGTCTTATGGCCAACTGTTGGGCAAAATGCAGGGAATCTTATGTAAGAATTGAGAAATAGTAAGATCTGGAGAGGACAGGAATCCCACAGAGAGAGCAACAGAACCAGAAAATTTGAACACATTGGTCTTCCCAGAGACTCATACTCCAACCAAGTACCATGCATGGAGATAACCTAGAAGCCCCGCACAGATGTAGTCCATGGCTGTGTAGTGTCCAAGTGGGTTACATATTAATGGGAAGAGGGACTGCCTCTGACATAATCTGAGAGGCCAGTTCTTTGATCACCTCCCCCTGAGGGGAGAGAAGCCTTACCAGTCCACAGAAGAAGACAATGCAGCCATTCCTGATATGATCTGATAGATTAAGATCAGAAGGAAGGAGAGGAGGAACTCCCCTATCAGTGGACTTGGGGAGGGGCATGCACGAAGAAGGGGGATGGAGGGTGAGACTAGGAGGGGAGGAGGGGCGGGCTTATGGGGGGGATACAAAGTGAATAAACTGTAATTAATAAAAAAATCAATAGACCTAGGTATGTAATACTTCTTCATTTCTCTCATTATTCCTCATATTTCTGTGTTACCTTAAAAAAATCTCAGAAATATATATGCATTTCTCTATCCCTTCCCATTCTGCATGTTACATTCTTTAAAGCAACAGATTTCTAAAAGAATTGGCAGTTTTTCCTTGTACACTTGAATCTATCTTTCAATCACTGTGTGGTCTTAAATTAAAATATCAATCAGGCACTTCCTTTTTGAAATGTCTTGATGATTTTCTAAGTCCTACAGAATAAAGTCTAAGCTTACAGATCCAAACACTGAGAATAACTGTTTACTCCATGCTTTTGACTTTCATACACTCTGCCCTAGACCTTTTTCTCATCTTTTAAGTTTGGCTACCGTGCTTAACTTTTCCATGAAACAGCAGTGGTTCCAAACTGTAGGTTGAGGTCCATTGGGGGCGGGGTCAAATGACTCTTTCACAGGAGTCACCTAAGACCATCAGAAAACAGATGCTTACTCTGCAATTCATAACAGTAGTAAAATTACAGTTATGAAGTAGCAACAAGAATAATTTTATGGTTGGAGTCACCACAACATGAGGTCACAGCATTAGGAAGTATGAGGGCCAGCCTGAGTTAGAGGCTCCTATCTTCCACAATATCATTCTAAAATTTCCCCCACTACTTCATTTTCTTTTCTTTGAACTCTGTGCAATCAAAGACAGTATTTTAATCCTCTTTAAGCCCAGAAACTGGCAACAAGTAAACATGGAATTTACATGAAACTATGAATGAGTTGAGTAGACAAGGCATACGAAATAAACTAAATTTTCTTCCCCATAGCTAAATAGCTTTTTTCTGAGTATAATTATTAAGTTCCATCAAACAAATTTATCAAAATTTTAGCAAGGGGATCCAAGGGAAAATTCAGTTCACTTCTAATTCATTTGAATTATTTTTGTTTTGATACAATATCTTAGTCTGAAAGACAGGCTGACAAAATAAAACTCTGTGTCTTCAACCTCCCACACATCCTGAGATTACAGGTACTTACCACCATGCCCATTATAAATTTCTTGTTTTTAAAGATCTCTTAAATTATCCTTAAATAGTGTGTGTGTGTAAGTGTGTGCACAGTAAATGAGTTGTCTTCCTCAATCATTATTTAGTCTTGTTTTATGATCTCTCACTGAACCTGGAACTGGCTGTTCTCTGGCTGAAAAGTCCCTAAGCCATACCTGGACTCATCTGGCCAACCCATCACCCCCCCCACACACACACACACACCAAGAGTTTCAGGTGCACAATGAAAGAAACTGCTTTCATGTGAGTAGTGGTGATCAGAGCTCTCGTCCTCGTGCTTGTAGAGAAAACACTTTACCCACTAAGCCACCTTCTTAACACCCCTATAATCCTCCTTTGTCTTAGTAAGCAAACATTTTTTAAGATATTTGATCAGGCTTAACAAATATATTTTTAAGTCAGTGAGATGGCTCAGTGAATAGGAGTACCACAATGACCTAAACTCCAGGCCACAGGACCCACAAGATGGAAAGAGAAGCAGCATTTGAAGTTGTTCTCTCACCTCCACATGTATGTGCCCATAACACACAACAGCACAAAAGCCTGCATGTACATTCCTTATTACATTAAAAATATAATAAGGACAAAAGTACAACATTTTCTGGGAATTATATTTAGTAAGGTTTAAAGACTAGTAACTGCTGTGACTTTGAGAGATTGCTCTGCAAAAACACAACTTGACGCTCTCCCAGGTCCTGAGTTTGGTTCTTGGCACAGACACCAGGTGGGTCACAATTGCTAGTAACTCCAGCTCCAGGGGATCCAATGCCCTCTTCTGGACACCAGGGCACACGCACTCAGGCATGCATACCGGACACCCACACATAAAAAGAATAAAGATGCTACAATTAAAAGATGCACTTCACCATTTCATCACTTCTTCAGGCTCCCAAGTTCCAATTCTCTGTCATCTGTCCTAAGCACTGCCAGGCAGGACTGCCAAAGTGCCCCAAATTTTCTGAAGCATGACTGAATTTCAGTTACCTTTTCCCCTAATGAGAAATACCTTTCATGGCAACTGTCTTTCACTAAAGTGAAAATAAATCAACACAAATGAAATGAGTTATTACAAATAAAGCAGAGATTACAAAATTTGGCGACAGAAAAATCAGTTTTCTTTTTAATTTTTTAAAATTTACTTATGCATAGAAGTGTTTTCCCTGCATGCATATACATGTACCAGGTGGCCAAAGAGATCAGAAGAGGGCATCAGATTCCTTTGAACTGTAGTTATGGATAATTTAACCACCATGTGGGTGCTAGAAATTAAACCCATGTCCTCTACAAGCTCAATAAGTGCCCTTACAGCTGAACCATCTCTTTAATCTCCAAAAATTGTCAGTCCTGGCTGACTTACACAAGACTGTGAAAATCAATCCTTCAGGTTCTCCCACTTGCCAAATCTACTTGTGTCAGATCTGTTTGTGTCTCTTTAAAGAGTCCTGGTAGTGTGTGTGTGTGCATGCTTGCACTCGAAAGAAAGAGAGAGTGGATCTGTAATTGAAGCATTTATGCTAACTGAACCTAATGTCATTTTCATTAAATGATTCTTTAATATTCATCAAAAATAAAATGAACTTATTTTAATCAATTATAAACCTTTCACTTTAGAAATTAATCAACTGACATTTTTTTTTTTAAATAAGAGGGCCAGTCTTGAGTGTTTCAATAATAGCTTGTTACATAAAATGCCTCAAAATTTTCTCATAAGACCAGCAATGTAGCTCAATGGGTAAGGACACCTGGCAACATCTGAATTTGATCTCTAGAATTCACATGGAGGAAAGAGGGAATCCACTTCCACAAGTTGTCATCTGTGCTCCACAACTGTACCATATCAAACTGATAGGAGCAACACTGACACACATGCACATAGCTAAAAGAAAAAAAATAACATACACTATTCCATATACACCACAACTCTCCTGCAATTCAATCCATTTTTATCTAGGTATCTGTCATTTTTAACATGGTACCTTCCCATCTCTGAATATACTGCTTCCAATTCCAATTCTAAATTGGATCAGCTTTTCCAATTTAGAATAAAATTTTAAACACAGAATGTGTGCAGACTAAAATAAAGATCATCATTTTTTAAAAACAAATTTGATCAATCTTTTACAATTTTGTAATACAGAAAAATGCAAAGAGTAATATTTTACGTTTAAAAAGCAGCACAAGGATACCTCACATAAAACATCTTATTTGTGAATTTTACGTTTTATTAATCTACAACAATTCCTTTTTTCTCTTGAGTTAAAGTTGTCCAGTGTATTTGGTGTCCCTCAAAAGACAAACAAACAACCAAAAAAAAAAAAAAAAGTAACACCAGAAAAGACACAGACGTTAAAATAGCAAGTCTCCATGAAGGTTTAGAAGACACTGTCTTTGTAACATGGGGAAAGGAGAGACAAAGGAGATAAAAACTGGAGAATAGGATAACAACAAATCTGTTCTTCCAAAACTAATGGTCCATGTTTATGAAACAACAATGTTCCAGAAAGTGAATATCAGTGTTACACAACAGAAAGTAAGAAAAAGGCCACAGGAAAACTGTGACATTCAAACCCCAACCACATAAGCATACATTTGTCTCTGGCCTAGATGATTAATTTTACATAAAAGAAGTAAATACAACCAATCAAGGAATGTTACAATGCCAAATTAGCCACAATCGTGAGAGTTAAGCTATCACAGAAATTTTCTTACTGACCATCCAGGTCAACTCCCACTGCACTCAGAAGACACTGAGGCCCTGCGTCCTAACTTCCAGGGACGGCTGGGATTCAGGAAAGCTGGGATTCTTTGCTCACTAACCTATGCTACAGAGTCTCTGCCTTTAGATGCTTTTTATTTACCATAAACCATGCATATAAAATGAAGTTCTGTCAAATCTAACATAAGCATTGTGGCAGCTAAAACAAAAGTAAACATAGCATAGCACTTACTGTTCACACCAATTTAAAAACAAAATTAAGTAACAATCCACAAGGAAATCAACAAAATGTCCTAACTAAAAGGAAAAAAGAAATGCTTTGGTATTTTGAAATTTTCAGCCACTTAGATAAAGGATATAATGTTCGAAATAGTAAGTACTTCTTTGGATCTATGACAAGAAGAAATGTAACAAGGCCCATCTTTGTGTAGATTCTTTACAACCAAATCATTCAGCAGATTTTTGTTGCCATACTCATTTAAACAGTAGCTGGTCTTTCAAGGTTCTTCTCAAACCCCAGTTGTTCATTCTTTCCGAATTTTGCCACAGGTTTGTATACTCTACATACATATCACTACGATCTGAAGACGCCCCCCTTCCTTTAGAGGCAATCAAAAGGAGCCTGCTTAAAATGTAAACACTCTTTTGCTTTAGATTTAGAGCCTCTGGGATGTGTATCCAAACTGATAGCACTGCATTGTTTTTTGCCTGTTCAACACAAGTAAACTTGATACAGGCAATTAATCTAAGGTACAATTCAACCCCGCCCCTGTTATTTATAATTTTCTATAAAATTGAATTGTTTAAAGCTTTGTTTTAACCTCGGAAAAGTGGGGATGGGAAGGAGCAGAAGCCTAAGGTGGCTAAGTATGTTAGCTGCAGGTGCAAAACATGAACCAGTTTTCTTCAAAAGGCTAATTGGTATCTTTTAAAACCCTTGTTTTCAACAAAACTTTATGTAACACCACCCGGAAACACAGGACATTTCCAATTTGGGATAGAGGAGGGGGCAGTTCTGCTCCCTGAAAAAACATAGAATCCTGAGGTTCTCCTCTCACTCTCCAAGTTGCTTTCAGTAAGGTACAATCATGGCCAGCTTGGGACCCTTCTTGTTTTGTACGCCTACACAATCTTGGGCATAATTTGGGACAAATAACCTACTGATTAGACTCTCCCTCCTGTGTATGTAGGCTCTCACTTAATTAGAAACTGTACCTCGGAATCCTGTCTCGCACCGCCATTGCATAAGAGGAGATAAACTGACCTTCTCTACCTGGAGAACAACTCTGGCCAATAGATTTATCTCAGGGAAATAAGAAGGGGCGATATGTCCCTTCATACTGGATTCCCTCAAAGCATCCCCCTCCGGGCCTAGGAAGTCCAGCTCCTTCCCTAGCCCAGAGTCTCACCCAGCACTGTCTGATCTCTAAATGAGATCTGGAATCCTGTACCTCTGTAGGGCACCCTCAGGTTGTTTTTTGAGAGGTCGACATAGCTGAACTTGTCCATCAGGCTCCAGGACTTGGGCAGTGGAGTCTTCTGCTGGTCCACGGCCAGGTAGAGGCTCTTCAAATGCTCTGTGGCTCCGCTCAGAAAGAGGCTGCCGCACTACTCAAACTCTCCAGGGCTGGGACCTGAACACCTGTAGCTGATACCGGAATGTCTGCGGCCACACAGGAACATGGCCAGGCCAGGTAGAGCGCTGGCGTGGTTGGCCGCTGAGGGGGTGAACAGGGGCGGCATGGGTGGCGGCATGGGTGGCAGCAGGTGGAGCAGCATGGAGGCCACCTCAGTCCCTAAGCCTCCACCGGGGTGAGCCAGCCTGGGAGGAGTCGATGCTGGCGGCCATAGGCGCGGGCAGGGCATCTCCAGAGGCAGAGGCCCCATTGTCAGCTGGTGGCAGAGGCTGCTCAGACATCCATGCAGAGACTCAGAGAGCTGCTCCTCCACTAGTCACCGCTTCCTCCTGTGCTTCCCTGGTCGCTCTGTCACTGTGACGCCCAGAGGCGCTGTCACTGTGACGCCTAGTCTGCGCGCCCCGGAAGTCGGAGCGCAGCGGTGGAGGAGACCCGCTGGGGTTGGGCCTGGGGGCACGAGGAAGCCTCCGCCAGTCGCTGGCGGCCAGGTGACCAGGAGTGGTGGGACAGCTAGGGGCGCTGGCTGTTTGGCAGCCTCTCAGGTGCAGGCACAGCCCTGCTTCTCTCCTTGAGCCATTCCCTCAGACTCAGTGAGCCTGCTTTGCACCCAGGGAGAGAAATTGAGCCCTGCTGGGCCACAGGGAGCTTAGCCAGGGATTCCCTAGTGGGTCCATAAAGGGCCACAGGAAACAATTTCTGAAGGAGAAGTCTCTCTCTTAAAACAGTTACTCTTTCTTTATTTAATTGATGAATGAGGAGTCCCCGCGAACTACGGGGGGGGGGGGGGGGAGGAGCCACTTTAGGAATACCAAAGAAGACATGCAGATGGTCAAAGGTCAGGAACTGGAAATGCTTGTGCGTTTAGGAAGGGCTTCTGGAGATGTCTAAACATTTTCTGAGCGCATTAATTCTCATCATAGGCCTCTCTGTTAGGTAGCAAAAAAATTATGCTCATTTTTTAACATGGGAATCTTTACTTGCTGCATAGCAAATACCCCCAAACTCAGGCCTAGAGACCTGGGTGGTAACTGTGGTCCTGATTAGTCAAGAGGGCTCTCCTCTCACCGGGAGAAGTCCTGGGGGCAGTGATCAGCTGCGGTAATCTGTGGCGGGTGAGTACTGCTCTGGTGTCTTGGGGCACTCAGTTCTGTCTCTTTGCAATCTGCAGTCTGCTAGACTTTCCCTAGGTGACCCCAGCAGCACGGTTTCTTCCTTCTCTGTGGGGTCCTCTCTGGACAGGGGTTCCCAGTCCCTGTTGTACTGGGGTGCACAGCTTGTCTGTACCGCTGAGCTGAGCGCAAAGCTCTCTGCGCGCGGCAGGAGCTCGGCTGTGATTGTGGCAGAGACCTTCCCGGGAGAGACTGGGTGACCTGCGATCAGACCCGCAACCCTGCTTCCCCGTGGGATCCCCCCGCGACTGGGACTCCCAGTCTCAGGTACCCTTGTGCCCACGGATCAGCCTGGGAAAGTGGCTGGGACCCGCCCGCTTGCGACTCCAGCCCGGAGACCCAAAGCCTTGTTACCCGGGATTTCTTCTGGGTTCTGGCTGGGTAGCCATGAGTGGACCCGACCGATTCCCACGCCGTGGGAACCTCCCCTCACCTGGGAAACACGATCGATGTAGTTTCAGGGCCCCGAGTTCAGTCTCCTGGTCTCTGTTCGGAAAGTGTTGTCCTGCTGCTCAGACGCGCTGTTTTCCCGGCGCTGCCATCTTGGCTCCCAAGATTTATTATTAAAGATATCTGTGGAGCAGGTTTCTTCTGACTTAGTAACTGTTCTATTGCTAGGAAAAAAAAAAAGTGACTCATAAAAGAACGCATTTACTTTAGAGGCTTACAGTTTTAAAAGGTTAGTCCATGATCACCAGGACAGAAAGCATGACAGCAGACAGTTAGGCTTTGTGATGGAGAAGTAGCAGAGAGCTCATAAATTGATCTGAAAGTTGCAGGCAGAGAGCCAGAGACCTAGAAAGCAAAAGAGAGAAAGAGAAAAAGAGACAGAGATGGGGCTAGTGTGAGTTTTTGACACCTCAAAGCCCAACACCAGATCTATGCTTCCTCCAATATGGAACCTCCTAATCCTTTTCAAACAATGCCACTAACTGAAGACCAGTTAAGTATTCAAAGATACGAGCCTATGGGAGCCATTCTCATTCAAATCACCACACCTTCCCTGTGTCTTCTGCTTGAATGACCTTATCCCAGACATTCAAAGTGTGTTGGCTGTGGCTGTGAGTCACCTTACCACTTGATTTAGAAAGAATCTGATGACAAGCTCAGAGATATGGTCACTGGCCTGATTCCTTTCCCCAGGAATAATAAGGACACCACATCATTACTAGCTATTGGCCAGAAGTGGCCCTCAGTGGGGACCTCTTCAAAATGGCAGCAGATTTTATCAAAGTGTGCATATCAAGAAGAAAACAGCACCAGAACAAAACCCAGGATGCGGTGACACGTTGTCATTTTGCCATAACGTCTATTAAAAGTAAACTGCTAATCCAGCTCACTTTCATGCAAAGAGACTTTGACAAGGCCATTTACAACAGAATTTGACATCTATGAAAAGCTCTGGTTCCTTTGACTCCAGGAGACTGCACTTGCTCCAACATTATCACATCAAGTTTCTAAACCAGAGGCTGACAAACCTCTTCTGCAATAAACTATGTACTTGGTATGTTAGGTCATGTGGGCCATATGTATCCATTGAAACTACTCTTCTTCACCGTTGTGGATGAAGTTAGTCACTGACAACATGCAAACAAATGGATGTGATTTTATGTCAATAATACTTTTTTTTCAAAAAATATGCAATAAGCTGGACACTACAAGATGTGGTTAGTGAAACCTGCTCTATCTATATAAGACCATACCCCTAAGAGTACATTCCCAGATGTCAAGAAGTTCAGTTTGTTACCCACAATATATATGGTATCCCTACCCTGTAAGACCTTGTGCCACACCCAAACAGGTTTTGGATACTTCTGCAGTGAGCCTGTGACAAATAAAAATAAATGTCCATGATGATTCCAGGGTAGTGAACTCCAGCAAGAAGAGGTCCAATCTGGGGTTAGTTTTCACTTTGTTTTTAATTAATCAACCTTTATGCATATAGAATGCTCTGTTGGTTGTGGGAATAAGGAAGGAAGAGGAATTACAGGCAATATTGAAGTCAGTCAGGGCACCAGGTTGTGAGAAAGAAGGACTGAGAGCCAGCTGCTGCTCTTTAGAAACACATGCTTCTAGTACAGGGGCAGATAGACCAAGGTCTGAAAAGGAAGGGTTCTGCATCTGAATCAACATGTTGTCTTGGACAGAACACAAAGGTGGCACTGCTGGTGATTGACACACACCAAAGTAGAGTGTTCCTGAAGTCCAGGGTTGAGGGCAGAAATGGCCTACTGAGTCACATGGGACAATACAAATGTGCTACTTTATATCATGATTTTTTTTTTTAGAAATTATTACAATGCAGTGTTCACAAAACAAAAACCATGTGGAAAACCAGTTATTTAAGCAGAAACTGCATGTTTCATTCATCTGTTCTTGATGATTTTGGACAAAAAAAATCATAATTTTGGATGGGATACTCTTCATTAATAATGATTTGACAAGTTAATACAGTCTAAACCTTCTTCTGAATTCCCTCTTAACATTTTCTTTTTCTTTCCAAACTCCTGTTGACTTTCTCTTAATTGGCAAAAGTAACATCGTCTTTTCCACACTGATTTCTATGTCCCTCTTGTTGATAGCTGCTGACATGCAGAATGAATTATAATGGAACAACAACAGAAAGTGTTCAGGAAAAACTCATCTTCTCCCTTAGTGCTTCTGGATCAAAGGTCAAGTTCAGGATGAAAATCTAGATAAAGAATGCTGAACGAGAAAATCTCTGAGATTCATTGAAGGACACCTGTCATAACTGAAGGTGCTATAGTTAAGTGGATGCTCCCTTGTGCAAGCAACCAAAGGCATAGTTAGGAATGATGGCACAGGAAAGGGACCATAGGAGCCAAAAATAGACAGTTTGTGGAAACAGAGGAGAAAATGACAGTCCTTTAGGACATGATAAATAACTCTCCAAAGTGCCAAATATCATGGGGCTGTAACTTGCCTACGCACTGTGGATTGACCCCTAAAATGGCCTGAATGTTTTGCATCAACACTTCAGAAACAATTGGATGAAACCCATAAGGCTAAGTTGCACACAGATTGGTCCACTAAAAATTGGACTCAAGGCCTGGTATATGTTCTACCACGGGACTACAATCATAGACCCCAGGGGGATAATCTGTGCTTGAAGTAGCATTATTTGAAGTGATTTAGTGAACCTGCTTTAGAAATCATATTATTTAATTATAGCTAATTATGCTTGGTAAGATATTAATATTTTTGGTTTGTTTCCTTTAAGCACCTTCAAAGATCCACAAGGAGAACTATGTCCACCAATCTGTGGGACTTTCTAAACCTTAGTATTTCAAAGATGTTAAAATATCTGTACCTTTCAAATGATAAAGCTCTTTCAAAAACTTCAGTCATTTTCCTTCTTCAGCTACAAGTATCTAACTTAGAAACAGACATCAACTATTTAAAGGTCCACAGCACTTGCTGTTACTGGCTTCCAAGGCTCCCTCAGATACACCCTTTACCATAGTACAAATGGAAACTCACTATAGGTAATACATTTTACCTATAGGTAAAATTATAGGTGATAGTAACTATAGGTAAATTTGCTCCACACAGGGCTTTGAGGTTCATGAGAAACCCAGGTCTCACTGAGTCCTATGCCACCATACAACAGTCACTCAATGTGAAGGGTGCAGTCTGGCACAAAGTCACACTGACATTGGGTGTCATATGACTGGCTAGTTGACCCAACAGCCAAGGACATGGTTTCATGTACTGGCCCCATCCTCTGTGCTCATGGGACCCTTAGTACCTGGCAAAATTATGTCAAGAACATCCTAAAGTTAGTGTGAATATAGGTGCTCCTAGTGAAACCCTGTATTCACCCTAACATGTGAGTACATGTGTGCAAGTATTGCACTGATCAGATTTGGGGGGTTTGTTCTTTTTGATTTCTTTGTTTGTTTCCTTTATCTAGACAGAGTTTCTCTGTGTACTCCTGGCTCTACAGGAACTTACTATGTAGACCAGGCTGGTCTCAAACTCAGAGAACAGTCTGCCTCTCCCTCCTGAGTGCTGTCATTAAAGGCATGCACCACTAAGCCCTGGCTAATCTTTTTTGTCTTGTTTTGTTTATTTGTTTGTTTGTTTTTTTGGGAGGGGAAATGTGTTGTGTTATATGGCTTTGTTTGAACCACCCTTCTGGTATAGCCTGGATTGAAACTTCGGCTTCCTCCTGCCTTCATCTCTCAAGTGCTGGACTTACAGGGGTGCCAACTTTCCTCATCTCTCTTTCTCTGATTGTGTGTATGGGATCATGTGAGTATGTGTGTATAAGTGAGTGAGAATCTGTATGTGCTTGCATGTGACAGTCTGAAGGTGAGCCTGATCACCTTTAATTGAGGCAGGGTTGCTCACTGACCATGGAGAGCAGCTGTTCCAAATTGTCTACTAAAGAGCTTGCTCAGTGCATCCCATATCTCTGGTTCCTGAGTAGTGGGATTAAATGTGGACACCAGGCATGCCCAGCTTTTATGTGGGTTCAAGGTATGCAAACACTGTTCTTCATGCTTACACTGAGTCATCTCTCCACCCCGCCTCTATTTTATTCTTATTCTTCAATTAGGTAAATCCCTTTTTCCCTTAGTGTACACACACACAGACACACACACACACACACACACACTTTGAAGTGTCTCCCCAAAAGATGTTCATAGCCAATGCCAAGAACCTATGTCAAGGAGCCTGGTGGATGTGCTCATGCTACAGATCTTGAAAGAGGACAACCATTGGGGAAGGCAGAGGCAAGTGGATCTCTGAGTTTGAGGCCAGCCTAGTCTACAAATTAAGTGCAGGACAGCCAAGGCTACACAGAAAAACCTTGTCTCCAGGAAAAACCTGAAGGAAGGAAGCAAATAAGGAAGGAAGGAAGGAAGGAAGGAGGAAGGAAGGAAGGAAGGAAGGAAGGAAGGAAGGAAGGAAGGAAGGAAGGAAGGAAGGAAAGAAAAGGATAATACTGGATTGTTCTGTGGACTCTAAATACCATGGCAGGTGTATTTGTATCTGAGGCAGAAGGAAATCTGAGACAGAAAATAAAAGATATACGTTGTCCTAGTCACTTTTTTATTGCTGCAGCAAAACTCCATGACAAGGCAACCTATAAAAGAAAGCATTTAATGTGAGCTCACAGTTCCAGAGGATTAGACCATCATGGTAGGGACCATGGCAGCAAGCAGGCACACATGTCCCTGGAGCAGTAGTTGAAGGTTTACATCTAATCCATAATCAGGAATCACAGAGAACTAACTGAGAATGACATTAGCTTTTGAAGCCCTAAATCCCCCCTCCAACTCCCTGCCCCCTGCCAGTGAAACACATTCTCCAGCAAGGCCACACCTTCTAATTCTTCCCAAAACAGTTCCACTAATTTCAAAACAAGAATTCAAATACATGAGCCTCTGGGGGCCAGTCTCATTCAAGCCACCACTTACACAGAGAAAGAAAGGTCATAGCATGGTGATGCAGAGACCTGACCATAGCTAATAAATGCTCTAGCCACCCAACACAGAGGAGCAAAGAGTAGTTTCTGTCTTTGGAGCTGGAGTGAGTACAACTCTGTGACATCTTGATTTGGAAAGTCCAGCCTTTTTTACTATGGTAGTGAAGGCTTTTATTACAGTAATTATTAATTCGGGCATAAAAACCAGTATACAGACAAGTACACCACATGTTGTGTAGGTTCAGGGAGAGGGTTCACAAAGTTGTGAGAACATTAAATAAACTATGTGTTGTGAAAGGCAATGATAAATAGAGGCATATTTTCAAAATCAGAATTTTAATGCTTTTAGCCCAGCAATGGTGGCACTCACCTTTAATCCCAGCATTCAGGAGGCAGGGGCAGGTGGATCTAGTCTACCGAGTGAGTTTCAGGACAGCCAGAGCTACACAGAGAAAACCTAACTTAAAAAAAAAGAAAAGAAGTGTAATGTAATGATTTTAATTTAAATGTACTTTTTTAAAGACAGGGAGTACAGTGTACTACATAAATTTTATAGCTTGATAAGGCAAATCAAGTTTTCTTGTCTTCGTAATATTCTCTCTTCCTTCCTCTCTCTTTCCCTCCCTCTCTCACTCTCTTTCAGCTCTGCCACATTTCAGTAAAGAGACAGGTTATATGAGAGCCTGTCATGTCCAGCTGAGCCTGTCATGTCCAGTTGAGGTTTACATGTCCAGCTGAGCCTTTCATGTTTCTAGCTGAGCTTTTTACATTTAGCAGAGACTGTGGGTCCAGTTGTTTCTGTATACTGTTGAGACTCTTATGTTCAGCTCTGCATGTCTTATCCATCTGAGCCTATCTCCAGCTGAAGCTGTCATGTCCAGCTGAGCCTGTCTTGTCTCTATCTGAGCTTTTCACATTCAACAGAGTTTATTATATCTAGCTGAGTCTGTCTCCAGGTAAGCTTTTCACATCCAGCAGAGCCTGTCCCATTAATCCTGACTACTGCTGAGACTCTCATGTCCAGCTGTGCCTGTCATGTTCATCTGAGCTTGTCTCCAGATTAGCCTGCCATGTCTGTTGAGTCTGTCATCATTGAGGCTGTCTCCAGCTGAGCTTGTCATGTCCTGCTGAGCATGTCATGTCCAGGTGAGTCTATCTGCAGCAGAGCCTGTCATTACCAATTGAGTTTGTCTCCAGCTGAGCCAGTCTCAAACTGAGCCTGTCTCCAGCAGAGACTGCCATGTCCAATTTCACCTGTCCTATCCAGTTGAGCCTATCTTTTCCAGTTGATCCTGACATGTCCAGCTTAGCCTCTCTTGTCCATTGAGCCAGTTCCCTAGTTTGGCTTTTCATGTCCACCTTAGACAGTATCAAGCTGAGCCTATCTCCAGCTGAGAAAGTCATATCCAGTTGAGCCTGACATGTCTAACTGAACCTGTCTTGTCCACTGGAGCCTGTCAGGTCCAGATGAGCCTGGTATGTCCACCTGACCTTGTCATGTCCAGTTGAGCCTGTTTCCAACTGAGACTTTCATATCCAGCAGAGCAAGTATGTCCAGTTGATCCTGTGTCTTGCTAAGCCTGTGACGTCCAGCTGAGATTTTCATGTCCCACTGAGTCTGTCACATCCAGGTGAGCCTGCCAATCTACAGCTGAGCCTGAACTTTCCAGGTAAGCTCGCATGTCAAGCTTTGCCTCCTGTCCTGTAGAGCTGAGCCTATCTCCTGCTGAGCATAAAATGTCCAGCTGAGATTGGCATGTCCAACTGAGACTGTCATTTCCAGCTGAGCCTGTCATATCTCTAGCTGACCTTTATACATCCAGCAGAGCCTGTCATGTCCAGTAGATCCTCAATACTGCTGAGACTCTCAAGTCCAGTGTGCTTGCCATGTCCACCTGAGCCTGTCACCTCCAGGTAAGTCTGTCACCATGGAGGCTGTCTCCAGCTGAGTTTGTCAGGTCCCTCTGAGCCTGTCATGTCCAGGTGAGACTGTCTTCAGCTGAGTCAGTCTCAAGCTGAGCCTGTCTCTAGCTAGGCCTGTCATGTACATTTGAGCCTGCATGTCCAACTTAGCCTGTCTTGTCCAGTGGAGCCTGTCAGGTACAGCTGAGCCTGTCTTCAGCTTGGCTTTTCACATCCAGAAGAGCCTGTCATGTACAGTTGATCTTATGTCCTGCTGAGTCTGCCTTGTCCAGCTGAGTTGATCATATTAAGGCTATCTCCAGCTGAGCTTGTCATAACCCACTGAGACTGTCATAGCCAGGTGAGCCTGTCCTGTCCTGGTGAGCCTATCTATAAAAGAGCCTGTCATGACCAATTGAGCCTGTCTCAAGCTGAGCCAGTCTCAAACTGAGACAGTCTCTAGCTGAGCCTGTCACATACATTTGAGCTTGCATGTCCAAAAGAGCACTGTCTTGTCCAGTGGAACCAATCAGGTGCAGCTGAGCCTGGTATGTCCAGCTGACCTTCTCATGTCCCACTGAGACTGTCATGTCCAGCTGTGCCTGTCAGGTCCATTTGAGCCTGTCTACAAACCTGTGGCAAGATTCGGAAAGAATGAACAACTGTGGTTTGACAAGAATGTTGAAAAATCAGCTACTGTTTAAATGAGTATGGCAACAGAAATCTGCTGAATGATTTGGTTGTAAAGAATCTGCACAAAGATGGGCCTTGTAACATTTCTTCTTGTTCTCATAGGTCCAAAGAATTACTTGCTCTTTAGAACATTATATCCCTTTATCTAAGTGGCTGAAAATTTCAAAATACCAAAGGGTTTTTTTTTCCTTTTAGTTAGGACATTTTTTTTTTATTTCTTTGTGGATTATTACTTAATTTTGTTTTTAAATTGGTGTGAACAGTAAGTGCTATGCTATGTTTACTTCTGTTTTGGCTGCCAGAATGCTTTTGTTAGATTTGACAGAACTTCATTTTACATTTGTGGTTTATGGTAAATAAAAAGCATCTAAAGGCAGAGACTGTGTAGGGGAGGTTAGTGAGCAAAGAATCCCAGCTTTCCTGAATCCCAGCAGTCACTGGTGGTACTTACTCTGTTAGGAGACAGGGCCTCAGTGTCTTCTGAGTGCTGTGGGAGTTGATCTAGATGGCCGGTAAGAAAATTCCTGTGGTAGCTTAACTCTCATGATTATGGCTAATTTGGCATTGTAACATTCCTTGATTGGTTGTATTTACTTCTTTTATGTAAAATTAATCATCCAGGCCAGAGACAAATGCATGCTTATGTGGTTGGGGTTTGATTGTCAGTTTTCCTGTGGCCTTTTTCTTACTTTCTGTTGTGTAACATTGATATTCACTTTTTGGGAACATTGTTGTTTCATAAACATGAATCATGAAGTTTGGAAGAAGAGATTTGTTATCATCCTGTTCTCCAGCTTTTATCTCCTTTGGCTCTCCTTTCCCCATGTTACACAGACCACAGACAGTGTCTGTCTTCTAAACCTTCATGGAGTCTTGCTATTTTAAAGTCTGTGTCTTTTCTGGTGTTACCTTTTTTTTTTTTTTTTTTTTTTTGGTTATTTGTTAGTATGTCGTTTGAGGGACACCAAATGCACTGTACAACTTTAACTCAAGAGCAAAAAGAATTGTTGTAGATTAATAAAATGTAAAATTCACAAACAAGAGTAGATGTTTTATGTGATGTATCCTCGTGCTGCATTGCCTTTTTAACGTGATATATTACTCTTTGCATTCTTTTGTATTACAAAATTGTAAAAAATTGATCAAACTTGTTTTCCAAAAATGATGATCTTTAAACATATTCTGTGTTTATAATTTTATTCTAAATTGGAAATGCTGATCCAATTTAGAATTGGAATTGGAAGCAGTATCTTCAGAGATGGGAAGGTACCATGTTACAAATGACAGATACCTAGATAAAAATGGATTGAACTGCAGGAGAGTTATGGTTTATATGGAATAGTGTATGTTATTATTTTTTTTCTTTTAGCTGTGTACATGTGTGTGGGTGTTTGCTCCTATCAGTTTGACATGGTACAGTTGATGAGCTCAGATGACAACTTGTGGGAGTGGATTCCCTCTTTCCTCCATGTGAATTCTAGGGATCTAATTCAGGTCATCAGACTTGTTGGCAGGTGTCCTTACCATTGAGCCACCTTGCTGGTCTTATGATAAAATTTTGAGGCATTTTATGTAACAAGCTATTATTGAAACACTCAGGACTGGCCCTCTTATTTAAAAAAAATTGTCTTTTTTTTTTTTTTCAATGCAGTTTATTCAGGAACCTTGAACAATCATCTGACCCTGGGGAAAGCCAGCCCACAGCTTAAATAGCCTCTGGGTAGCCAACCCCAGCGTGCCCCGTGGGCAATGCAGATAGGTCCACATACATGGAAGCAAGCCAGATCCTCAGCCTTAGCCAAATGTGGAGTTGTTTGTGACAGAGAGCACTCACCATCGGGAAGGTGGAAGGTGGAATCCAGCTCCATCTTTAAGGCGCTGCATTACGCAGCTCTCTACAGTTCCCCCTTTTTGTTTTAGACGCATCAGGCAAGAGTAGAGGTCTGATCTCTGATATTAGAAATAAATTGGGACTTTGTACCGATGTTCATTTAGGTGTCATCCACCCAAAGAGCATCAGACCCGCCTTTTTCTCAGAGGCGGGACCTGGGGCATCAACCCGCATGCAATCAGACTTGCTCTTCTCTGGGTCGAAAGCGGCTGACCCTGAGTGCAGTGCTTAGCCTCGCATCCTGAGCATAACATTTTAGCTTTTTATGGTAGCCAACCATGCTTGGGGAGACTGTCCTGCTTCAATGGCTGTAAAGGCCTGAATGGTCATGGCTGCATTACACTTTTTTGAGACTCTAATCTTGCATATACACCACAGGCAAACCAAGGAGACCAACACCAGAAGGCCTGCAAATGCTCCCATGCCCGCCCATTCCTTCAGATGATTCATGGATGCAGCAATCCATGGTGATAATCCTGTGGCTAGTCCTGCATCCACTCTGGTGAATTTACTGTGATATTGGCCACTCTCAGCTGCTCCATTGTTGATTAATTTCTAAAGTGACAGGTTTAGAATTGATTATAATAACATTTTATTTTTGATATTATTAAAGAATCATTTAATGACTATGACATTGGGATCAGTTAGCATAAATGCTTCAATTACAGATCCACTGTCTTCTTCTTTCGAGTGCAAGCATACACACAAAGACTATCAGGACTCTTTAAAGAGACACAAACAGATCTGACATAAGTAGATTTGGCAAGTGGGAGCCCATGAAGGTTAGATTTTCACAGTCTTGTGTAAGTCAGCCAGGACTGACCATTTTGTGGGTTTAAAGAGATGGTTCAGCTGTAAGGGCACTTATTGAGCTTGTAGAGGACATGGGTTTAATTTCTAGCACCCACATGGTGGTTAAACTATCCATAGCTACAGTTCCAAGGAATCTCATGCCCTCTTCTGATCTCTTTGGCCACCAGGAACACATACATGCATGCAGGCAAAACACTTCTATGCATAAATAAATTTTAAAAAATTAAAAAGAAAAACTAATGTTTCTGTCTCCAAATTTTGTTATCTCTGCTTTATTTGTAATAACTCGTTTCTTGTGTTGACTTTTTTTCACTTTAGTGAAAGACAGTTGCCATCAATGTATTTCTCATTAGGGGAAAAGGTAACTGAAATTCAGTCATGCTTCAGAAAATTTGGGACAATTTGGTAGTCCTGCCTTGCAGTGCTTAGGACAGATGACAGAGAATTGGAACTTGGGAGCCTGAAGAAGTGATGAAATGATGAAGTGCACCTTTTATTTTATTTTATTTTATTTTATTTTATTTTATTTTATTTTATTTTATTTTATTTTTTGTCACATGTGGAAAGAGATGCTTTATTGATGTCACTCTTCTCACATTGCAAATGTTCTGATGGACTCAAAATACATGAAATGAAAGTTCAAAGCTACAAAAATTAAACAATAACTGTACAATTTTCTTGTCAAAGTACATCCAATTCAATGGTCATAAGTGTGATCTTTATGCCAGTGGATTAGTATAAAATACGCAGAAGCTTCTTGGGATTCCCTACGTGGAGAAAATGTGACTAATGTGGAACCTTAAAGCTTCTGAATAAAATCCATATATTTTGTCAGAATTATAAAACTGGCAAAGACACAGCAACATACTCCATTGTAATCAGGCAGTCAACCAATGTGGTGTGCTAAAGCTGTAGTTTGCAGGCAGTAAGTATAGCAGCAATGAATGGCTTTAAACGCCAGAAAAGATCCACCTTTTATTCAGTGAAATTCTTATATTTTGTCTAAGAACTGAAGACATTGAGACTCCCTAATGTTTATGGACTTATATAGTAATTTAATTTTATAATGTTAGGATGAAATTTTCCTTCTTCTACACTTTGACCTCTCCAGTGTTAGCAGGGGCTTGAAAGCTTGGATCCAAGCCCACTTATTGATCTTCTTTCAGCTCTGGTCCTATGCTAAATTCTAGGCCAACTGGAAGAACATGTGCTTGCATTTAATGAATTTAACTGAAGTAACAAATTCACCTTTTAGTTGAGTTATTAATAATATAAGGTGCTTTTATTTAGAAGCATGGAGAAATCGCCTGCATTTAAACCTTTTCATTTTTTTTAATTTTATTTTTTTCTTATCAGTTACATTTTATTAACTCTGTATCCCAGCTGTATCCAACTCCCTCATTCCCTCCCAATCCCACCCTCCTTCCCTCATCTCCACCCTGCCCCTTTCCAAGTCCACTGATGGGGGGGGTCTCCTCCCCATTCATCTGATCCTGTTTTATCAGGTATCTTCAGGACTGGCTGCAATGTTCTCCTCTGTGGCCTAACAGGACTGCTCCTCCCTTGGGGGGTGGGGAGGTCAAACAGCCAGCCATTGAGTTCCTGTTAGAAATAGTCCTTGTTCCCTTTACTATGGGAAACCAATTGGTTACTGAGCTACCACGGGCTACATCCGAGCAGAGGTTCTAGGTTATATCCATACATGGTCCTTGGTTGAATGTCAGTCTCAGAAAAGACCCTGTGCCCAGATATATTTGGTCCTTGTGGAACTCCTATCCTTTTCCCATCATACTAACTCCCCTTCTTTCATATGATTCCCTGTACTCTGCTGAAGGTTTAGTTATGAGTCTTTGTATCTGCTTTGAAAACACTGCTAGTTAGAGTCTCTCAGATGCCTTCAGTAGACTCCTGTCATACATTCAATGCACATCACATCTGTCTTTCTAAAAGAGAATTGATCATCTTACCCCATATCTGCTCTCTTGATTATCTTTTTTAGGTGTATAGATTTCATTATGTTTATCGTATCTTACATGTCTATATAAGTGAGTATATACCGTGTTTGTTTTTCTCCTTCTGGGATATTTCACTCAGAATGATCTTTTCTCGATCTTCCAAGACGGCAGCAGCTAGTGTGCAGCTTAGCTGAAAGGGAGAGGACCCACAACACGGAAATTGGTAAGTGAAGGGGTTGATAAACACTGAACAGAGTTATCTAGACTTCCAAGAAGAAAGAGACTAACCATGATCTGATTCCATCTAGAATCAGGTCATCGCAAACTCTTCTGGGAGGAGACACACTGAGAGGTGATCCCAAGGCACTTCCCAGCGCCCAAAACCCTACTTCCTCTTCGGAGGAGGCAGGAGGCATCCAGCATTATCTGCCACAGACCACATTGTCTGTACCCCTGCCCAAGCTAGATCTACAGCTCCCACCAAAGAAAAAAAAAAAAAAAAAAAAAAAAAAAAAAAAGAAAAATCCCGAAAAGGGCACCTTTTAATTGTAGCATCTTTATTCTTTCTATGTGTGGGTGTCGGTATGCATGCCTGAGTGCGTGTGCCCTGGTGTCCAGAAGAGGGCATTGGATCCCCTGGAACTGCAGTTACTAACAATTGTGACCCACTTGGTGTCTGTGCCAAGAACCAAACTCAGGTCCTGGGAGAGCGTCAAGTTGTGTTTTTGCAAAGCAATCTCCCCAAGTCGCAGCAGTTACTAGTCTTTAACCCTTACTAAATATAATTCCCGGAAAATGTTGTACTTTTGTCCTTATTATATTTTTAATGTAATAAGGAATGTACATACAGCTTGTGTGCTATTGTGTGTTATGGGCATGTACATGTGGAGGTCAGAGGACAACTTCAAATGCTGCTTCTCTTTCCATCTTGTGGGTCCTGTGGCCTGGAGTTTAGGTCATTGGGGTACTCCTATTCACTGAATCATCTCACAGACTTAAAAATATATTTGTTAAGTCTGATCAAATATCTTGAGAATTGTTTGCTTACAAAGACAAAGGAGCATGATAGGGGTGCTAAGAAGGTGGCTTAGTGGGTAAAGTGTTTTCTGTACATGCATGAGGACCAGAGTTAAGATCACCACCACTCCCATGAAAGCAGTTTGTGTTAGTGTGCACCTGAAACTCTTGGTGTGTAGGGGGGGGGGGGCGTGATGGTTTGGCCAAATGAACACAGGTATCTCTTAGGGACTTTTCAGCCAGAGAACAGCCAGTTCCAGGTTCAGTGAGAGATCATAAAACAAGACTAAAAAGTGATTGAGGAAGATAACTCATTTACTCTGCAGATACTTACACACACACACACACACACACACACTATATCTATATCTATATCTATATATATATATACACACATATATATATGGGTAATTTAAGAGTTCTTTAAAAACAAGATATTTATAATGGGCATGGTGGTGAGTACTTGTAATTTCAGGATGTGTGGGAGGTTGAAGACACAGAGTTTTATTTTGCTAGCCTGTTTTTCATACTAAGATCTTGTATCAAAACAAAAAAAATATCAATTAATTAGAAGTGAACTGAGTTTTCCCTTGAATCTCCTTGCTAAAGTTTTGATAAATTTGCTTTGATGGAACTTAATAATTATACTCAGAAAAAACTAGCAGAAAATTCTGTTAATTTCGTATGCCTTGTCTACTCAACTCATTCATTCATTCATGTAAATTCCATTTTTACTTGGTGCAAGTTTCTGGGCTTAAAGAGGATTAAAATACTGTCTTTGACTGTACAGAGTTAAAAGAAAACAAAATGAAGTAGTGGGGGATATTTTAGAATGATAATGTGGAAGATAGGAGCCTCTAACTCAGGCTGGCTCTCATACTTCCTAATGCTGTGACCTCATGTTGTGGTGACTCCAACCACAAAATTATATTTGTTGCTACTTCATAACTGTAATTTTACTAATACTGTGAATTGCAGTGTAAGCATCTGTTTTCTGATGTTCTTAGGCAACTCTTGTGAAAGAATCATTTGACCCCGCCCCCAATGGACCCCAACCTACAGTTGAGAACCACTGCTGTTTCATGGAAAAGTTAAGCTCGGTAGCCAAACTTAAAAGATAAGAGAAAGGTCTAGGGCAGAGTGTATGAAAGTCAAAAGCATGGAGTAAACCATTATTTTAAGTGTTTGGATCTGTAAGCTTAGACTTTATTCTGTGGGACGTAGAGAATCATCAAGAGATTTTAAAAAGAAAGTGCCTGACTCATATTTTAACTTAAGACCACACACTGATTGAAAGATAGAATTAGTGTACAAGAAAAAAAATGCCAATTCTTTTAGAAATCTGTTGCTTTAAAGAATGTAACATGCATAGTGGGAAGGGATAGAGAAATGCATATATATTTCTGAGGAATATATGAGGAATATGAGGAATAATGAGAGAAGTATGACTTACCTAGCTCTATTGATTCCTTAAAGTAAACCTTGAATCAAATTGGTTTGGATGATGTTAGCACTGCATTATAATATCCTTGAGGATAATTGAAAATGAGAATCTTTTGTTTGTTTATGAAACAGGATCTCACAATGTAGCCTTGGCTGGCCTGGAAGTTACTATATAGATGAGGCTGGCTTTTAACTCAAGAGATCCATTTACCTCTCAGCTTTCTGAATGGTGGGATTAAGGGTGTGTGCCACCATGCCAGGCCCTAGAAAATGGAATCTTGGTATGAGATTTTCAGGGAAATCAGGAGTTGCTGAAAGAAAAGAAATCCTCACAGAAGGACCAGAGTAAGTTCTGGAATCAAGGGTCTTTAAGTGATCTCAGCCATGGAAATTCATGAAGCTATACCAATTCTATAGCTGAGACTCAGCTACAGTTGCAGATTTTGGATCTTTGCTCTGTGACTGGCTTATCTTTCCTTCTCATTTGAAGCTCTGGGGAGGTATGATGCCTGCTGAGGAACTACACATTTTATTGTCTAGAGCTTTTCACATGTGTTACTATATGAGTTAGTAATCTTCACACAGGGTGCTAACGTTGGATTAGTTACTTTTCTCAACACTGTGAGAAAAGGAGTTGGAGAAACAACATGGGGGAGGATTGGTTTATTTCTGTTCATCCTTTTGAGGGTTACAGAGTCCTCCATAGTGGGGAAGGCATGTTGGGGTTCTTGGAGGCAACAGGACTCTGAGGCTGCTTCCTTTGTTCTATGGATCGGAAAATAACACCTCTGATCCACCCTCAACCACTCACTTATTGAAACTCAATGGATACCACCTCTTTAAGTTTCCAACATACTTCCCTGATAGATCTCACAGCAAGGGACCAATTTTAAACATGTGCTTGTGAAGAACAGTTCACAAGTAGAACCATAACACATGTGTTGGCTTAGATTGGAATGTGAGTAGTAATAAAATGCAGAGTATTGTGGCACCACAGAATCTGAGCCCTGCTTTCTTCATTAGGGACAATGTGAGGACCTTCCACCTGGGAAGGGTTTGTAAGTTATCTGAAGCCTGGGAAGAGGGATTATTGTTAGCCCTGTTTGGGGACTTACCTGGAGGAGATAGTTGAACTGACAGTGTTTTACTGTATGGAGGGAGAGAGCTATGGCAGAGGCAGAACATTAATGCAACATTAACAGGCAGATGGAGGCCCAAGAAGAAACTGTTTTGAGGTACCTGGTTGGAAAGGAGAGTATTGTCATGGGACCTGAACTATGGAAATAAGAAAGGAACATAGCTGTGGCAGAGGCAGAACATTACTGCATCCTTAACAGGCAGATGGAGACCCAAGAAGAAGCTGTTTCAATGTACCTGGGTGGAAAGAAGAGTAGTGTCATGGGAACTAAGCTGTGGAAATCAGAAAGGAGGAAGAGGTGCTGTATATAGTGGAAAGTGTAGTGTGTAGTGGATAGACCTGGAAAATTGATCACTGGTTTTGGAATAAGACCATTGTAGCCTTAGGGATAACAGTCTGTATTTCATGATGGAAATAAAACCAAACTGTCAGGAGTTGAAAGAATGAGTGGAGGTTCCAAGTAGAGAGGATGTGGCAGAAAGGGCATGCTTGAGGAACATAGAATGGTTATCTTTAAAACGTTAAGGGAAAAACATCTCTGCTTTTAATGACCAATATTTGGTTACATTTTGGCAGAGGGCAAGATTCTAATATCATCAGGGTAGATGGAAATCCCACGTAATCAAGACTTTTGAAAGTAATGTGACAGCAGTTGTATTAGTTCTGCATCCGTCTTCATTCAGTTTGTAAGTAAAACTGAAGTGATGTTTTAATTGGTATAAGACTATGATTTTAGGTAAAGGTAAATTTGTTACTCAATACCAACCTTAATACAATACTGACAGGGACAATGGTTTATCACACAGAGGCACTGAACGTTGTGATAAAAGTGAGTAATTGTGAGGACGTTGTGTTCCCAAAGGGTGAGGTAAAATTCAAGAAGAAATTGCTAAAGATACTTAGTTTGAGGGGTGATGAGGTAAAGACCAGTAGCAGTCTTTGCAGAACACAGGTAGTAGGTCCTGGAGAGGAGAAAAAGACCATGGAAGTCAGGCTGGTGTGGACATGGATCACATTGGAATAGCAGAGTAGAGAGCTGACTTTGACTACATCTAATGGCCTCCCATTTTCTTTGAAAAATAAACTCACCAAGCTTAAAAAGCTTAACATGAATGAAGACGAATTGGATGATCCTTTTAGAACAACGGAAACAGGTTGACTGAAGATTTCTGAACATAATGTAGGTAGCACTGAGAAAGACCAGGTGATGAACTTATGGCAGTGATCTTTTACCATATTGACTGATAGGGTAGTAGCAGTGAAAGTGGACTGTGATACTGATGAAAGACCATGGCCATGGCTTTTCTGGTAAGGGTGGTGGAAGGATAGGCTTATGAAGGAAATCAAGGGCATTTGAGGCCTTTTAAGAGATTCTCGTTTAAGCTTGTTCTGGAAGAAGAAGAAGAAGAAAAAATCCCAAGGAAAGATTCAGAGAATTAGATAAACTTTAAACGTGAAGTCTTCATATAGCATGTTCTATAAGAAGACAACAGGAAGTTCTTGCTGCAATGCCACAAATGCATTGTGGAGAAAACCTTGTTTTCCATACAACTGTGCATTAGAAATAACAGGACCCTGTGAGGGTGAGGCTGGGGTAATTACTAAGGAGTGTGGAACTTTGTAACCACACACCTGTCAAGTTCTAATGATCTGCAAGACTAGGTCAGTCCCCACTGGTGTTTGTGCTAGCATTGCACATGTCTGACTCTGCAGCCTTAGATTCTTCTTGAAGGTGTGTTCTTCACACCTACTTAATTGAAATGAAAAGCCTCTTTAAAAACAAAACAACCCAAAACCCCAAACAGGAAATACACATGTTAGAACGGCTAAATTTTAACCATAACCTGAGAGTGTGCCAGGTGTTGGTGTGGCTATCTAACAACAAAACCTCAAATTATTGTTAGTGGGGATGCACAATGGTATAGCCACTTTGGGGATGGTTGGCAGTACTAACACAGCAAACTATATGTTTATCCTACTTCCCATTAGCAGTATACCCAAATATTTGCCTAGCTCATCTGAATACCTAAACTTTCTCTGCTGGTCAATGTTTGCACCAAATTTACTGATGATCTTTAAAGTGGTAGCAACCCAGATAACTTTCATTAATTAGTAACAGATGGAATCAAGAGACCCAAGAAGTTTGATGTAATGGGATATGATCAATGACTAATGAAGTGAGCCATCAGGTCATGCAGACATGTTGAATTTGAACTCCATATTCCTAAGTGAAGGCAACCTGTCTAAAATGACTAAGGAGAAAGGGTAAAAGAGTAGAGGTAGTGAAAAAAATGTGGTTGTCCAAGGAATGGGATCAAATAGACTAAGTATAGAGGGTATTTTAGACAGTAAAAATATCTTGTGTGCTTGTGGTTCTGTAGTGTGGATATATGGCATTGTGTCTTAGGCAAACCATAGAACTTTATAATACAAGAACTGTAATGAACACAAATATAAAAAATCATTCAGGAGACAGGCAAAAACTCCAGGGTAGAATGCAGAATGTGATTTTTATTTTTTAAGTAGCGTTTCAATGCATTCTGGCTAAATGGCTTACTGCTATGCTATATTCCTGGCTTGTTTTAATTTTTTGAGACAGGGTCTATATAAGTTGCCCATGTAGTCATTGATTTTGCAAGTTGCCTCCTTCAGTATACTAAGTAGCTGGGTGACAGGTCAACACTACCAGGCCCAGCTTGACAAAATAATTTAGGTACTTTCCACCATTTTCATTTTCTTTGTCCTCTCCACTCACCGTTCTCCTTTGTATTTTTTGATGGGGCAGCAGCTCTCAAACTGTGTGTCACAACCCCTTTGGGGGTCAAAGGAGTCACATATTAGATAACCTGTATATTTATGATTCATACATGTAACAAAAATACGGTTACAAAACAGCAATGAAATAATTTTATGGTTGGGGTTCACCACAACATGAGGAACTCTATTAAAGGGTCTCAGAATTAGGAAGGTTGAGAACCACTGTGATAGGGCCTCATGTAGCCCAGGCTGTCCTTGAAGTCACTATGTGTAGATGAAAGCAACTTTGAATTCCTAATTTTCTGCTTCTAACTCCCAAGTGCTGAGATTGTAGATGTAAACCTCTACCCAACTTGATGAAATAATCTTCATTGCATAACATATTTGAACTATCCTCAGCGAAGGGGAGAAAGTATTGACCTCAGTAACTTTTGAATTAATGAAGTCTAAGTAAAGGCAAAGCAAACTATTTTGAACTCTAGTTGATAAAAGTCATATCCTATGGGATTGTGGGCTAATTTTCTAATTGCAATTCTGATTCTGTTAACTTCCCATACTGCTGCACATATGTGCTGGATGTGAATGGGTGAATCTGTACTCACATAGGAAAACTTGTTAACACCTCTAACCTGTGTCCTTTGTCTTGTTGCCCTGATGGCTTAACATAGTGGCATGCTGTGCACTTTAGGGATATACTTCTGTTAAAATATCAGATTTTCTGTTTAAGGGCTTTCCATATTGCTAAGCTTTTAACATTTGTCAGAGTATTGAGAAAAGCTGTGTTATAGACCAAGTGACGTCTTGATTATGCTAGCACCATTCCTATATTTAACTGTAAGTGAACTAAGTCATAATTAATTAATATATTCTGTTGTAGTATAGGACTGGTTAGGATTTAGTATTTCTGAGGTGGAATATTTGCAGGTAGTTGCCAAAATCTAGACTGTGGGTATAGGAAGGAGTGCTTTAAGTGGGAGTAAAAAGCCCATGATTGGGGTGTCACCACAACATGAGGAACTGTATTAAAGGGTCATAGTTGTGTAAAGGTTGAACTGGCCTAGAGCATTGTATGTGTTAGGCCATTACTCTACCACTGAGCTACACCTCGATTCCCTCTTTGATTTTTTAAATTTAATAATGAATAAACGCATTTACTTTTTCACATTTACAGAACGTTTCTAAAATGTTTTCCAAGAGCATAATAAACAAAGGCTCTTAATTCTCCGGGAACCTAATTGTTTGAAATATGTCTTTAACAGCTGGGGAGAACTTGGACTGGACTCTGGAGGAAAGCATTGAAGGCAAAGGGACAGAATCATTTTTTTTATGCTTTGAAATTTAGAAACAATTTTAATTAAGATCTGAAATACGATTCCCAAACCATCATCTTTTCAGAAAACTGTGGCTACACAATAATGCATTGTCTCTATCATGTTAGAACGTGCATTAGACTCAAATACAGAAACCAGGAAACAAACCACCATCTTTCAACAATTTGAGCAATGATAGCATGAATGCCTAAGGAACAGCAAATAATGGATTTGCAGAGGATGGGCTGTTCAGGTCATGCACAACAAGAAATAAGAGCACAAATGCATGGGTTTTCAGGCATATACATTTAAGTTGAACCTTTGGCACTAGGAACCAGGGCATCTCACCATGTAGCATTAACACGTGTTAGAAAACTGTGTAGTGTCAAAAGGGATAGAACCACCAGTATCCAAGCAATGTCGTCAACTAGGTAATAAAATGTTCTACTGAATTTCTTCTTTGTCTAATTACTGCATACGCTGGTAGCAACTTTTACGTGAGGAAAGGTGTCAGGAGACACTCTGTTTATTTCTTCTTACAACACAACAGGAAATCAACCTAAAATAAGCCCTAATTTACACTGACAGTTTTAAACAATGTCACTTCTACACTGAAAGGACTAAACAAAAGTGTTTACAGAGAGCAGACTACAGCGAGTGGTCAGTAGACCTTCACAGGGCTTTGCGGTGATACTCAGCAGAAGCCACTTGGTAATCTCTGGCAGTAAACAGCGAAGCAGAATTCTTTGCCAGATGCTTAAGGAAATCATGCAAATAGCCCAGCAGTAATGACAGGCTTTTCTCATCGAGGGGCATATAGGCCAACATTGCCCCAATTCTCACAAATAATCTCAGTAGGTGTGGTGCCCCATAGATGTGTGACACTGGCGCATCAGGGTGAGCCAGCAGGATCTCAGCATACTGGGGCCTTTCAAACTCGTAGAGCAGCTGAGTGCCCAGCATCACATTGAAATACTCTTTTATCCCACCCACAACTTCATCAACTGCATACTCCTTATTGTCAGCACTTGGCTGGGACTTGGTACACTTGGCATACTCCTCAAGAATGGCATCTACATTCTCTTTAGCAGGGAGTTGGAACAACTGCTTCTGCCTAGTAACCAAGTCCCAGTCCTCCACCAGCCATGGCTTTAATTCTTCAGGAATCTTCACTTCCACTTCCACATCCACTCTGTTCTTCTTCAACGCCGCCTCACTCTCCACAGTGGCATCGGCTCGTGCCCTTTCCTTCCGTGGGGGCTGGGGCATTTCGCTGTTACTGCCACCATCTCCATTGCCAGGAGTCTTCTGCTGGTTCTTCCTTGTCTTCTGCACTGAACCAGAAGGGGAGTTCTCACCAGGGTGACCTCCCCATCTTCCTGGAACAGCTGGTTCAACATTCTCTTCCTGGGAACCAGCTGACTCCTTTCCTGAGGCAGCTCCTCTCATCTGATGTCTCTGCATGTTGCTTCCAATTGGTTTCTCAGAGTTGTCTTCTTCAGCAGGTTGTTGTCCACGAGTTTCAGAAGCCTGCTTTCTGGAACTCATTCAACCCTGTTTCTAGTCCATCCTACACTCTTCTTTCTTTCCCTTCCAAAGATTCCTAGCAATTTCCAGGGCAGAGGCTTACAGATCTCCTAGGGTGGTCTGGAAGGATGAAGTGGGAATACAACCCTGTATTCTGCAAGCAGGAATGCAAACAGGTTCCGCAACCAGGGTCAGACCTCCCGATCATTTACTGCACGGCAAAGATAGCTTTTCTGAGGATGACCTGAGAGGAGAATCCAGTTCTTTGCAGCAGCCGACATGTGATCACTGCCGCTTCTCCAACCTTAAACAGGGGGAAAAGGTCACGTGATTCAGCTAGCCAGAAGAACCAGGGAGCAAAATCCATATGGAATGCTGAGCTAGCTGTTCTGTTGCTGAGTTCTAAGGAAAAGACCCGAAGAGGTGGGCTGAGGATAGCAACAACATTTTGGATGCCGCATTAGGACATCAGATCTCATTCTATAATCCTGTGGGCTATTTTCTTTTTCCTTGAGGCCAGAGTTTCTCTTTGAATGTACTGGACACCTGGCTGTCCTGGAGTTCGCTTTGTAGACCAGGGTGGCCTCCAACTCACAGAGATCTGCCTGCTTCTGTCTTTGTAAATTTCTGACCAGTGTACATTACCTACCATTTGTGATCTCAACTTGTTATTAAGAGTTTAAAATTTCAAAGGCAGACCATGACCTTAATCCCAGCATTTGGGAGACAAAGACAGGTAGATCTCCATTCTTGAAGCCAGCACTGTCTACAGAGGGAGTTTGAGGACAGCCAGGGGGCTGTGGAGAGTTTGAGAGAGAGAGAGAGAGAGAGACTTAGAAAGAAAGGACAAGCTGAGGCAGTTGAACACGTAAATCCAAGCACTTGGAGGAGACAGCCAACTCTTGAGCCTGGGATACACAAGGAATGGCATCTCAAAAGAAACCTAGAGTGCTGAGTAAGTGCTGAATCTTACAAATGAATTATGCAAAGACAGAAACAGAAGACCTACTACTATAATATTGTTCTTTATGTTGTAGCAATTAAAATGCCCGGCACAAAAATGATGATATTGTATTCGGGTAACTATTGAATCAAGCATCATACCCTATTCATAAATATTCATGAGCTAGCAAAAGCATTAAACATGGATAATGAAATTCTCCTGCTTTCAGATTTTCCTGGGACTCCTGGCCTAACATGGGTTAGGTCAAGGAGAGACTCCCTAAGATTGTATGCATTAGCCAGTGAGGACAACTTGAGTCATCTACATCACTAGGAGATTCAACACCCAAAAGAGGTTAAGAGTCTAACTTACTTTAGCAGATACAGCAAAAATTTAAACCTGCAGATGACTTATTTTCCAAACAGGAAAAAGAAAAGAAAGGCAATCGGACCCCAAAAATTGTTTCCTCAAGGCTAAAACTGTAATCATTATTTAAAAAAATGGCCCCGTGGAAGGACAATGAAAAACAAGATCACTACTACTCAATTTCCCTCTCCTCACCAGTGTAGCACTGGCAAAGAGCAACAACCTGCTGACCCCTCAGACTGCATTCAGCCCCAGCCTCTCAAAAGTATCTATCTCCAGAGCAGGGTGCGGGTTTCCCTCAAAATTAAACATTCACAGGCAACAGGATCCTAATGGAAATGAAGAGTACTGCCTTCCTCGACCTCCTTAATCTCTCTTGCAGGTTTCAGATGGCAACAGAAAACGAGTCACCTGTGGGGAGAAGCTAAGGGCCCGTGGGGAAAAACCATGGTTTAGGGCAGCCAGGACCCTTTCTGGAGCTAAATCCTGTTTGGGTGATTCCCAGCCCCACCTGCAACATCAGAAATAGGGCTGACAGGCTCTTTCCTCCAAGCATCAACAGCTTTTACCACTGCTTTGGTTTCAAGACAGGGTCTTGCTGGGTACCTCTGGCTGGACTGCCAACCCGTGGCAATCCTCCTCCTTTGGTAGAGTGCATGAGCTCCCTACCAAGGTGCAGTTCTGTTCAAAGTTTCTGGGATAGAGCAAGTCTATTCACAATAAAAACTTTTTTTTTTTCAATTGTCTAACATACTCCTACATCTATCTCTTAACAGACTGTCGCCTTAGGGGATAAAATAAATCATCATCACCCTTATCCTCCTAAAGCACACGCTCCAGAAATGGTAGTCGAACACCACAGAACTTACACCTCGGGAAAAAGAAAAAGACAAAAAAAGCAATAAACGATAAACAAAAACAGCAGCCACGGTGGACATTTGACTAGGTTTTTCGAGAAGCAGTCAACAGTGAGTCCAGAGGAGCACAGAAGGCAGACAGGGATCAATGTGGAAAGAGACAGGAGGAGGATCATCGCCCTACCTTAAACACAGGGTCCTGAATACCACCCTGCTTGCCTCAGAAGGCATTGTAGGCCTGTTTCCTCAAACCTTAGTCTCAGGCTTCCAGAAAAAAAAATGACTCACAACGCTGTGGTGTGTGAGAGCGACTTAGGCCTATGACTGATTTGGAGGAAGGTTTAGGCTGGGAGAACAAGCAGGCAGTGAGCACATCTCAGCACTCCGCGTCTGAGGCACCCAGGGCTTCAGACTGAAAGGCAGGTTCACTGCTACCCCACTGGACAGTCCCAGGGCACAGGGCTCTGCGACCTCCACTCAGGCTGCCCTCCCAGCCTCCCTGCCAGCATCTGGAAGACTGTGCTCAAGGCCAACCGGGAAGCTGGAGTGCTATTTCCAGGGATGCTCCGCCAGAGTCCTGACCCTGCCCTATGGAAGCCTACCACAACCCCGCTCCTGCCGCCCCGCCCCTCACCCCCCACCATGGGTGTCCTGCGTGTCTTTTGGGCTGACTCCTGTCACTCACTGGCCGGCCCCGCACAACAGAAGGTGACCAAGGCACCGCACGGGGAACTGGGGGCCATGGCGCGTCCAGGTTTGGGCCCGTGGCCCTGGCAGTCAGCACAGGCGGCTGAGGCCCACAGCAGTAGCAGCCCTACACTGACCGCTTGGTGCAATTCCTGGCGCTGCCCACTGGGTAGGGATCATCACCGAGAGGGCTGCCAGCCTAGGGGGCAGAGGCCAGCCATCCTGGTAACTTAGGACAACAAAGAGCCCGCCCCTGACTGAGGTCATGTCCAATCAACAGCCTCTCCTCCCAAAGAACTAACGATTTCTTCCCGCCGATTCGTCAGCGGGACCTGTCAGTCAGAGAGTGCTCGCCCAGCCCCTGTGCAGAATGCCTGGGGCACATGACTGTGATGGAAGACTTGGCGCATGCGCACCAGTCCCAGGTGTGCCCCTGGGCGAGCTTTTGCCTCCTAGCACCCTGGCAGGTTCGAGGATCCCATCTTGGTATTCTCACCTGAGTAACCCTTTCTGTTTCGAGCTGGCAGCACTTGTCCTCTCGCACACACTTAGGGATTGTCAAAGCTAGGGCATTTGTTTTCTTCACCGCCTCTGTCTGTGCTTGGGGTCGACTCGAGTTCCCTGGTGAGGAGGATACTGAGGCGCCCAAGAGAGGCTGAACCAAGGTCACACAGACTTAAGACTTGGTGCTGATAGGGTCCTCACCTCTTCTCGCTCCAGGATTAAAGTGGGTTTTCTAAAAGTCTCCCAACAGGGCCCCCCCACCAGTCCAGAGGCACAGCCTTCTGGCCTATCTCTTAACTTTTGCCCTCCTCTTCCCCACGTTAATTTTGCATTGATTTAAAACTGCTTGCGGCCCAAGTCTCAGCACATAGGGGCCCCCTTTTGCCCGAGAGCCCCAGAGCATCCCTTAAATTCCTAAGATACTTATCTTTTGCCCTATGCTCTCATGACTTGTCTCCACGGCAAACTAGAGTTCCCTGAATATGGCCATCCCTTGTTCTCCATAGTAGGCCCCTAACCCTGGGCATGGCCTCAAGATTAGGATACCAAGGGCACCACAGCACCTGGTCCAACACCATATTATCGCAACTAGCTCTGAGAACTTTGAGCTTTAGTTTCTCAGAGACTTGGTTGCTCTGCCTAGAGGTTGAGGATGAACAAGAGGCAGATTTAAGAAGCTCGTAGAGCTAGCTTCCAAATGTATCTAAAGTTTCAGAGAAGCTAACACCCTTCCCCACCTCTGTGGTTGCCAGACTTGCATGTGGTGGACAGATGTAAGTTCAGGAAAAATATCCATAGACATTACAGTGAATAAATAAATAGATAAATGAGGCAAATACCAAACTGATTGTGGTTGTCAGCATTTAAAATCCTAGCGCTGAAGTGACTGAAGGAGACAAGATCAAGAGTTTATGTCAACCTGGATTACAAAACAAGTTGGTGACTTTCCTAGGCTACACAGTAATAGTGTCAAAAACAAAACGGGGCAGACAAAATAGCTCAGGGGACAACAGTGCCTGCCACACTAACGTGACTACAAAGGTGGATCCCTAAAACCGATGGTAGAAGGCCTGCAGACAGGACTCAGAGGTTAAAATCCTGAGATCAAATCCCTGCACACCCATGGGGCCTCAGGACCATCTAGAATGAGATCTTCTGGTGTGCAAGTACCCTCTACCGGTATACACATGTATATAGAGACAGAATATTGCATACATAATAAAGAAATAAATCTTTGAAAAGAAAATAAATATATGGAGGGAGAGGAAGTTGTCCCCTGACTCCAGCACTCTCTCTGATACGTGTTTATACGTGTATTTATGCAAGTATATGTAAGTACACACCCAGAAAATAATATAAAACAGAGCAAATCATATTTTGTTGCTAAGGGCTATAATACTTTTGCAGTTCAAAGAGACTGTAATATTCTCCAGGAACCTAACTGTTTGATATATGTCTTACAAAGCTGGGGAGAACTTTGGAGTCTGGAGATAAGCAATCAAGATAAAGGGACAGAATCTTAAACAGGGGAAAAGGCCATGGGATTCAGCTAGCGAGAAGAACCAGGGAACAAATTGCATATGGAATGGTCAGCAAACTATTCTGTTACTGAGTTCTAAGGATAATACCTGAAGAGGTGGGATGAAGCTAGCCACAATATTTCGGATGCCAAAGTAGGACATCAGATCACATTTTATAATCCTGTGGGTATTCTGAGATTTCAATTTGTTATTAACAGTTTACAGTGCTAAGGGACCCCATGACTTTAATCTCAGCACTTGGGAGGCAAAGACAGGTAGTTCTCTGAATTTTTATTTTATAATATTTATTTTTTATATTAATTGTGGGTCATTTATTTTATATCCCATCTGTAGCCCCTTGCCTCATTTCCTCCCAATCTCATTCTCC
The DNA here is from genome assembly GCF_030254825.1 of Meriones unguiculatus. NCBI lineage: Eukaryota > Metazoa > Chordata > Mammalia > Rodentia > Muridae > Meriones > Meriones unguiculatus. Next base: position 157,337,862 of record NC_083369.1, on the reverse strand, counting down.
CTCTCTCATCTCCTCAACATGTCCCTCTCTAAGTCTACTGATAAGGAGGTCCTCCCACCCATTCATCTGATCCTAGTCTATCAGGTCTCATCAGGACTGGCTAAAATGACCTCCTTTGTGGCCTAGCAAGGCTGCTCCTCCCTCAAAGGTGGCGGTTCAAAGAGCATGCCACTGAGTTCATGTCAGAGACAATCCCTGTTCCCCTTACTAGGGTAACCTATTTGGATGCTGAGATGCCACGGGCTATGTCTGATCAGGGGTTCTAGGTTATATCCATCCATGGTCCTTGGTTGGAGAATAAGTCTCAGAAAGGCCCCTGTGCCCAGATATATTTGGTCCTTGTGGCGATCCCATCCTCTCCATGTCTTAATAACTTCCCTTCTTTCATGAATCCCTGCACTCTGCCCAAGGTTTGGTTATGATTCTCAGCATCTGCTTTGATATACTGCTAGGTAGAGCCTTTCATAGGTCCTGTATGGTAGGCTGCTGTCCTGTTTCTTCTTTTCTCCTACTTCCCATGTCCATCCCATTTGTGTTTCTAAGTGAGGATTGATCAACTTATCCCAGAAACTCTTGTTTTTTAGCTTCTTTAGGTGTGCAGATTTTAGTATGTTTCTCTAATCTTATAAGTCTAGTATACTTTTCTAAGTGGGTATATACTGTGTGTGTCTTTCTGCTTCTTGGATACCTCAATCAGGAACAAGATCTCTGATTTTGAATCCAGCAGGGTGTACAGAGGGAATTTGAGGACAGCCAGGGTGCTGTGGAGAGTCTCAGAGAGAGAAAGAGATAGATAGAGAGAGAGAGAGAGAGAGAGAGAGAGAGAGAGACACTTAGAAAGAAAAAGCAAGCTGAGCTAGTTTAACACTTAAATCCAAGCATTCTGAGGATACAGGCAACTCTTGAGCCTTGGATACACAAGGAATGGGATCTCAAAAAAATCTAGAGTACTGAATAAGTGCTGAAACTTACAAATGAACTGTGCAAAGATAAAGACAGAAGACCTTATACTATAATAATGCTCTTTATTTTGCAGCAATTAAAATGCCCAACACAAATGTGTTGTTATTATATTCGGGTAACTATTGAATCTAGCATCATTCCCTATTCATAAATATTCATGAGCTAGCAAAAGCATTAAACATGGATATTGAAATTCTCCTGCTTTCAGATTTTAGTGGGACTCCTGTCCTAACATGGGTTAGGTCACGGAGAAACTCCTTAGGATTGTATGTGAGGGTCAATGCTGACATTTTGATCAATCTATATCACTAAACGATTCAATACCCAAAATGAGGTGAGAGTCTAACTTACTTTAGCAGCTCAGCAAAATCTGAAACCAGTGGCGATTTAATGTCCAACAAAAAAAAAAAAAAAAAAAAAGAAATGCAATGGGAACTTGACCTGGAACAATTTTGAGATACTATTCTATTATTATCTCTTCCTTTAAAAACTCCCCCCAAAAAACTTTATTTCCTCAAGGCTAAAACTGTATTCCTCATTTTACAAAAATGGCCCCGTGGAAGGGCAATGAAAAAAGGAACACTACTACTCAATTTCCCTCTCCTCAGAAGTGTAGCACTGGCAAAGAACAACAACCTGCTGACCCCTCAGACTGCATTCAGCCCCAGCCTCTCAAAAGTGTCTATCTCCAGAGCAGGGTGCAGGTTTCCCTCAAAATTAAACATTCACAGGCTACAGGATCCTAAAGGAAATAAAGAGTACTGCCTGCTCGACGTCCTTAATCTCTCTTGTAGGTTTCATATGGTGACCAAATACAAGACACCTGTGGGGAGAAGCTAAGGGCCCTTGGGGAAAACCATGGTTTAGAGCAGCCAGGACCCTTTCTTGAGCTATATCCTGTTTGGGTGATTCCCAGCCCCACCTGTAACATAAGCAATAGGGCCAACAGGCTGTTTCATGAAAGCATCAACAGCTTTTAGTAGTACTTTGGTTTCAAGACAGGGTCTTGCTGGGTAGCTCTGGCTGAACTGGCATCCCATGGCAATCTCCCTGCCTCAGGAGAGTGCATGAGGTCTCATTCCCTGTTTCAGTTCTGTTAAAAGTTGGTGGGATAGTTCAAGAATATTCACAATAAAAACGTTTTTCAATTGTCCTCGCATATTCCTATATCTATCTATTTCCTAACTGACTTCTCTTTATTGGACAAAATTAAGCATAGCTATGCTTATCCTCCCAAAGCGCACACTCCAGAAGTAGTGGTGGTCGAACACTACAGAACTTCTACATCTAAAAAAGTTTGATAAAACAAAATAAGAACAACAAAACCCTCAGTTATTTTGGACATTTAGTTAGGTTTCCAAGAAGCAGTTAACAGTGAGTCCAGAGGAGCACAGAAGCCTCAGAGGGGTCTCCGTGGAAAGAGAAAGGAGGAGGATTATCGCCCTACCAAAAACACGGGGCCCTGAATACCACCCTGCTTGGCTCAGAAGGCATTGTAGGCCTGTTTCCTCAAACCTTAGTCTCAGGCTTCCAGCAAAAGTGACTCACAACGCTGTGGTGTGTGAGAGCGACTTGGGGCTATGACTGATTTGGAGGAAGGTTTAGGCTGGGAGAACAAGCAGGCAGCGAGCACATCTCAGCTCTCTGCATCTGAGGCAACCAGGGATTCGGACTGAAACGCAGGTTCACCTCTAACCCAATGGCCAGTCCCAGGGCACAGGGCTCTTGGACCTCCACCCGAGATGGATGCTCAGCCAGAGTCCTGACCCTGCCCTATGGAGGCCTGCTACAACCCTGCCCTGCAGCTGCGCCCTCCCCCCCTCCCACCATGGGTGTCCTGCAGGTGTCTTTGCCTGATTCTTGTCACTCACTGGCCTGCCCCAGGCAGTGGATTCCAAAGCCCCCCCCCCCTGTTGTAAGTGGTTATTAATATTTACTACCGGTTTATCTTTTAGTAATGCTGCTGTTAATCCTCAGTAGCTGTATAACCAAATCACCACACAGAGACTGGGTTTTTAGTTAACCTAGAACACAATGCTGGGCAATATTTACTCCCTCCTAAACCTCCAAGCCCTCAGTTTCCTAACATTTAGATTTCCCACATTATACTTGCGTTTTGTGAAATCTTATGTCTGGTTCATGCTCCAAGTCTTCCAAGCTCTCTCCTCTCGCTCTGCTCTCCTCGTGCTCCTCTCCTCGAGCTCCTCCTCCTTCTCGCCCCTTCCTGTTCTCTAGCTCCTCCCCTCTTTCCTGTCCTCTGGCTCCTCCCATAGCACAACATTGTATCTAGTTGCTTTATTTGTGTCCTGTTTACACAAGAGTTGAGACAGGATGCTTATAGTGAGTATCACAATGCAATATCCAGATTGAAACCAGAGAGTTGGGGGTGGGGAAATCAGCAATTGAATTAACAAGGGTAAGGCATATACATTTTAAAAGAACATCATAACAACCCCCCCCCAATGGAACTGGGGACTGAGGTGTGTCCAGGTTTGGGCCCACTGCCCTGGCAGGCAGCACAGGCGGCTGAGCCCCACAGTAATAGCAGCCCTACACTGACCTCTTGGTCCAGCTCCTGGAGCTGCCCACTGAGTATGGATCAACAAGAGGGCTGCCAGCCGAGGGAGCAGTTGCCTGGTACCATCATAGAAAGCACCGAGCAGAATGCCTGGGCCACGTGACTGTGACAAAAGAATTGGCACATGCGCACCATTCTCAGGTTCCCCTGTGGTGGAGCTTCTGCTACCAGTAACTTGGCAGGCTAGAGCTGGCAGCACTTATCCCCTCACACACACTTAGGGAAGGTCAAAGGTATGGTATTTGTTTCCTTGCCTGCCTCTGTGCTTCAAGTCTCAGCACATAGTGGCCATTTTTTGCCCCAGAGCCCCCGAGCATCCCTTAAATTCCTAAGACAGTATCTTTTGCCCAATGCTATCATGACTTGTCTCCAAGGCAAACTAGAATTCACTGAATATGGCCATCCCTTGTTCTCCACAGCAGGCCCCTAAACTTAGGCTTAGCCTCAAGATTAGGATACCAAGGGCACCACAGCACCTGGTCCAACATCAAAATATCCCGACCAGCTCTGAGAACTTTGAGCTTTAGGTTCTCAGAGATTTGGTTGCTCTGTCTATAAGATGAAGATGAACAAGAGGCAGATTTAAGAATCTGTTGGAGTAAGGAGACTTTCTCAGGAAAAATAATCCATAAGCCACTCTCAGGCTGCTGATTCTGAAGCTTCTAACACTCTTGTTTTGAATGGAAGCCCATTAAGAGAGAAAATTCAGTGATGAGGAACACTTGCTGTTCTTGTAGACAACTTGAGGTCTGTTCTCAGCCACAGCTGAGCAGCTCACAGTAACCTGAAACTCCAGTTTCATGGGATTCAACACCATTTTCTGGCCACCATATACACCAGCACACACGTGGCATATATGCACAAAGACACACGTGTACATGTAAGCATAATTTACGGTGTTCTTCCTGGAAATGGTGTAGTAGTACACACCTCCAGTCTGTTGAGGGGCAGAGGATAGCCAATCTCTAAGTCTGAGGTATACACAGTGAATTCCAAGCTGGCAAGGACTGCATAATGAGATCTCGTCTCTAAAATAATAAAGATCAGAGGGGTCTTCTTTTTTATCCATAGAGGACGTTCATATTGTTCCTAGGCCCGGGTCAGCTTACTGGCTCCACAATGGAGATTGTCCAATTCTCTGAAAGGGTTCAAGCCCCCCGATTTGACATAGGGGGAAGATTAAAATAACTTGAAACTGCCAGGCATGGTGGTGCATGCCTCTAATCCCAGCACGCTGGCAGGCAGTGACAGGTGGATCTCTGAGGTCAAGGCCAGCATGGTCTACAAATCGAGCCCAGAATTCCCAGGGCTACATGGAGAAACAGTCTCTAAAAACAAACAAACAAACAAACAAACAAGCAAACAAACAAAATAACACAGAAGCCAATATTGGCCTGGAGAGTGCTCCATGCTTAATGCTCTTCCAGAGGACCCTGGTTTAATTCCCAGCAGTCAGTGGCTTACAATTGTATCTACACTCCCAGAGAAGCTAAGACCCTTTCCTACCTCTGAAGTTGCCAGACTTGCATGTGGTGGACAGACCTACCTTGAGGCAAAATATCCATATACATTACACTGAATATATAAATACATAAATAAGGCAAATATCAAACTGAATGTGACTGTCCACATTTATAATCCTAGCACTGAAGTGAAAGAGGGAAAGAAGATCAAAAGTTTGATGTCAACCTGGATTCCAAAACGAGATAGTGACTTTCCTAGGCTACACAGTAATAGTGTCCAAAACAAACAAACAAACAAACAAACAAACAAAAAAGAATGGGACAGACAGAATGGCTCAGGTGACAATACTGCCTGCCACACTAACATGACTACAAAGGCGGTTCCCTAAATTTGATGGTAGAGGGGCTGCAGACAGGACTCAGTGGTTAAATTCCTGAGTTCAAATCCCAGCACTCACATGGGGGCTCACAACCATCTAAAATAAGATCTTCTGGTGTGCAGGTGCCCTCTACTGTTGTACAGGAGTACATACAGACCGAATATTATATACATAATGAATATATATATATATAATTAAATCTGTAAAAAGAAAAAAATACATGGAGGGAGAGGAAGTTGTCCCCTGACTCCAGCACTCTCACTGATATGTGTTTATACATGGATGTATGCAAGTATATGTACACACACACACACACCCCAAACAATAAAATAAAACAGAGGAAATCTCCTGTTGCTTAAAGACTATAATGCTTTTGCAGTTCAAAGTGACTGAAATATTTTCCAGGAACGTACATGTTTGAAATATGTCTTATAAAGCTGGGGAGAACTTTGACTGGACCCTGGAGATAAGCAATGAAGGTAATGGGACAGAATCTTAAACAGGGGAAAAGGCCATGGGATTCAGCCAGTGAGAAGAACCAGAGAACAAAATGCATATGGAATGCTGAGCAAGCTATTCTGTTACTGAGTTCTAAAAATAAAACCTGAAGAGGTGGGTTGAGTCTAGCAACAACATTTCGGGTGCCATAGTAGGACATCGGATCTCATTCTATAATCCTGTGGGCTATTTTTTTTTTCCTTGAGGCAGGGTTTTTCTTAGAATGTATGGTAGCCCTGACTATGCTGGAATTCACTTTGTAGACCAGGGTGGTCTCAAACTCAGAGATCTGCCTGCCTCTCTCTGTGTATATTTCTGACCAGTGTAAATTATCTGCCATCTGAGATCTCAATATGTTATTAACAGTTTACAGATGCCCAGAGAGCCCATGACTTTAATCCCAGCACTTGGGAGGCAAAGACAGGTAGATCTCTGATTTTGTTATTTTATAATATTCATTTTTATATTAATTACGGGTCATTTACTTTATCCCATCTGTAGCCCCTTCCCTAATTACCTCCCAATCTCACCCTCCCTCCCTCCCTCATCTCCTCAACATGCCCCTCTCTAAGTCCACCGATAGGGGAGGTCCTCCCACCCTTCCATCTGAACCTAGCTTATAAGGTCTCATCAGGACTGTCTGCAATGCCCTCCTCTGTGGCCTAGCAAGGCAGCTCCTCCCTCAAAGGGGGAGGGTCAAGGAGTCTGCCACTGAGTTCATGTCAGAGACAATCCCTGTTCCCCTTACTAGGGTAACCTACTTGGATGATGAGCTGCTATGGGCTACATCTGATCAAGGGTTCTAGGTTACATCCATGCATTGTCCTAGGTTGGAGAATCAGTCTCAGAAAGGCCCCTGTGCCCAGATATATTTGGTGTTTGTGGCGATCCCATCCTCTCCATTTCTTACTAACTCCCCCTTTGTTCATGATTCCCTGCACTCTGCCCGAGGTTTGGTTATGAGTCTCAGCATCTGCTTTGATATACTGCTAGGTAGACGTCTTTCAGAGACACTGTATGGTAGGCTGCTGTCCTGTTTCTTGTTTTCTCCTACTTCCCATGTCCATCCCATGTGTGTTTCTAAATGAGGACTGATCATCTTATCCCAGAACCTCTTCTTGTTTACCTTCTTTAGGTGTGCAGATTTAGTATGCTTGTCCTATCTTATAAGTCTAGTATCCACTTCTAAGTGGGTATATACTGTGTGTGTCTTTCTGCTTCTGGAATATCTCACTAAGGAAGAAGATCTCTGATTTTCAATCCAGCATGGTATACGGAGGGAATTCGAGGACAGCAAGGGGCTGTGGAGAGTCTGAGAGAGAGAGAGAGAGAGAGAGAGAGAGAGAGAGAGACTTAGAAAGAAAAAGCAAGCTGAGCCAGCTGAACACTTAAATCCAAGAACTCTGAGGATATAGGCAACTCTTGAGCCTAGGATACACAAGAAGTGGCATCTCAAAAAAAAACCTAGAGTGCTGAATAAGTGCTGAACCTTCCAAATGAACTGTGCAAAGACAAAGACTGAAGACCTTCTACTATAATATTGTTTTTTTGTTGTTGTTGTAGAAATTAAAATACCCAGCACAAAAGTGATGTTATTGTATTTGGGTATCTATTGAATCTAGCCTCATATCCTATTCATAAATATTCATGAGCTAGCAAAAGCATTAAACATGGATAATTAAATTCTCCTGCTTTCAGATTTTCCTGGGACTCCTGTACTTACATGGGTTAGGTCAAGGAGAGACTCCCTAAGATTGTATGTATTAGTCAGTGAGGACAACTTGAGTCATCTATATCATTAACAGATTCAAAACCCCAAAGACGGTAAGAGTCTAACTTACTTTAGCAGATACAGCAAAATCTGAAACCAGTGGATGATTTAATGTCCAAACCAGAAAAAAAGAAAACAATGGGAGCTTGACCTAGAACAGTCTTGAGACACTAATCTATTATTATCTCTTTCTTTAACCCCCCCCCCAATAAACTTTATTTCATCAAGGCTAACATTCTCTACATCATTTTAAAAAATGGCCCCATGGAAAGGCAATGGAAAAAGTAACACTACTACTCAATTTCCCTCTCCTCACAAGTGTAGCACTGGCAAAGGGCCACCACTGGCTGCCCCCTCAGACTGCATTCAGTCCCAGCTTCTCAAAGAGCAGGGTACAGGTTTCCCTCAAAATTAAACATTCATAGGCTACATGATCCTAAAGGAAATGAAGAGCACTGCCTGGCTTGATCTCCTTAATCTCTCTTGCAGGCTTCATATTATGGTAGAATACAAGACACCTGTGAGGAGAAGCTAAGGGCCCATGGGAAAAAAAGGTTTAGAGCAGCCAGGACCCTTTCTGTAACTGCATCCTCTTTGAGGGATAGCCAGCCCTACCTGCAAGGGAAGAAACAGGGCTGACAGGCTGTTTCCTCCAAGCATCAATGGCTTTTAGCACTGCTTTGCTTTCAAGACAGGGTCTTGCAATGTAGCTCTGGCTGGACTACCAACCCATGGCAATCCAACTGCCTCAGTAATGTGCATGAGGCCTGATTCCCTCTTTAAGTTCTGTTAAAAGTTAATGGGATAGTTCAAGAATATTCACAATAAAAAAGTTTTGGACACCTGATTGTTGACAAAGACGCCAAAACCATTCAATGGAAAAAAGATAGCATCTTCAACAAATGGTGCTGGTCCAACTGGATGTCTACATGTAGAAAAATGAAAATAGATCCATACTTATCACCCTGCACAAAACTGAAGTCCAAGTGGATCAAAGACCTCAACATAAAACCAGACACATTAAATTGGCTAGGAAAAAAAGTGGGGAATACCCTAGAACTCATTGGTACAGGAGAAAACTTCCTGAACAGAACACCAACAGCACAGGCTCTAATAGCAACAGTCAATAAATGGGACCTCATGAAACTGAAAACCTTCTGTAAAGCAAAGGAGACTATCACCAAAACAAAGCGACTGCCTACAGACTGGGAAAGAATCTTCACCAACCCTTTATCTGACAGAGGACTCATATCCAGTATATATAAAGAACTAAAGAAGCTGAAAAGCAGCAAACCAAGTAATCCACTTAAAAATTGGGGAACAGAGCTAAACAGAGAATTCTCTGTAGAGGAATATAGAATGGCAGAGAAGCACTTAAAGAAATGCTCAACCTCATTAGCCATTAGGGAAATGCAAATCAAAACAAAAATGAGATTTCACCTTACACCCATCAGAATGGCCAAGATCAAAAACTCAAGTGACAACACATGCTGGAGAGGTTGTGGAGCAAGGGGAACTCTTCTCCTCTGCTGGTGGGAATGTAAACTTGTACAACCACTCTGGAAATCAATCTGGGGCTTTCTCAGACAACTAGGAATAGCGCTTCCTCAAGATCCAGCCATACCACTACTGGGCATATATCCAAAAGAGGCTCAAGTACACAAAAAGGACATTTGCTCAACCATGTTTGTAGCAGCTTTATTTGTAATAGCCAGAAGCTGGAAACAGCCCAGATGCTCCTCAACTGAAGAATGGATGCAGAAACTGTGGTACATCTATACAATGGAGTATTACTCAGCAATGAAAAATAAGGAAATCATGAAATTTGCAGGTAAATGGTGGGACCTGGAAAGGATCATCCTGAGTGAGTTGTCCCAAAAGCAAAAAGACACACACGGTATATACTCACTCATATAGACATACAACATAGGACAAACCCACTAAAATCTGTGCATCTTGTCATGGACCAGCCCAGTCGGGCTCCCATCTTCCGCTGGAGAACAAGGCTTTAGACAGGAAGACACGGTTTCGGCGAAGAATTGACAGACAGAGACACCTTGATGGTTTTGACTCTGCTGCAACTTTACTGAAATCAAGCTAGTATTTTTATAATGATTTCACAAAAGGCACCTTAAAATTGGCATACTTCCCAGAACATTCAGACTTTTACCAAGAATACAAAGTTTACATTTTAACTCAAAATGCAGTCAGACATAAAGCAGTACCCACGAGTAATCTTGGCCTAAAAACCTTTTGATCAGAGCAAACAAAGGAAAAGAAACCTCAAATATAGTTTCATTATTGCTAACCAATGAAGAGGAAAGTCAGGAGCTAAGTCAGATGCCTGCCAAAATCCCTCTCTATATCAAAATCTAACTACACCTTTGTTAACCCTCCTCCCATATGTCCTGCCCAAGATTTATGATCTTCCTTAGGAACAAGGCACTGAAGGGAGGGGAAACTCCTGCCAGCTGCACCTCTCATGCTATTATTTCTTAAGAAGGAGCCTATTATTATTTCACTATTCTTAATGCCTATTAATACTAAATCTAATTCATTACTTTTTTTTAAACTTATTTTTATTAAAGCCTTTAGCAATCTACTAATGATCAATTTCTTTATAAAGTTAGTTGTGCTGTTTCAGGTGTCACAGAGAAAGATCAAAGAATTCATTATTCCAACCCCAGAGACACAACTGAAGAAGCATAGAAATCTCAGAACATGTCTCTTTTCCAAGTGGGATGAGTTTGCCAGGGACCTTCCAGGGGGCGTATTTCCGGGGAAATCATATCCCCCGCCCTGTAGCTTATGCTACTATGGCAACACTGGCATGGGTGTGGCATCTCCCCCTTTCTTGTTTTTAAGACGCAATTCAAACAAATCTTGCTCTACAGTGCGGATGGAGTGGAGCAGTAATTTAAAAAGACAAGGAAACAGGAGCACAACCAATAAAAATAATAAAATCAGGGCCCCTATTATCACTAAATAATGAATACAATTTAAAGGATTTAAATTTCGAATTCCTGACTGCAAATCAGAAGCTAAAGAATTCAAACTTTCTTCATCCAAATGAGCCTTGCTAATAGCTGCTATATTTTTTTGCAAACTATCTAAATCATGAGTAATATCCGTATCTTTCCAAACTCCTTGCAAATGATTTTTTACCTTTTCCCATTGGTCAGAAGCATTGTATGGTAAAGGTGTAACACAAATATATGAGAAGGCAGCATGGCATCGAGCTTCCATCCTCGTTCTAATATTACCCATATCTTGTCCCAAGGCTAAAACTGCTTCCTCCAGCGCATTTATCTTGGATTCTAACTTTTTATCTATAATAAATTGTTCTAAAAGGGCTAAAGAAATATTTTTATTCATCTCATTAATAAAATCTGCTGTATGTACCTCTTGAACTAACGCTGTAGTAGCAATAGCAAAGGTGATCAAAATTGCAATTAATGCTGAAATCCCTAATATAAGTGCTGCAACAAATCTCTTAGGCCTAATCAATTCACTTAGCTTTTCTAAAGTCTTTAAAGCAGTATTCTCATACCATTCTTCTTCTTGTAAATCAACAGGAAGCATAACATAAGCAGGTCTCTTAACTGAAATCATAACAGCAATGTTCTTATCCAAACTAGAATCAATACAATTAGTAACCCTGCAAGCTACACAATGAATTTTATAAGAATTTCCAACATGAGTTATATTAATTTGAGAAGTATATCCCATAAGAAGAGCAAAAGGATAAGCAACACATGCCCTGGTTGCCAAAGGCACAGAATTTTTCCTTTTAGGCCTTTTTTGTAAAATCATATTGGCACTAGCTGCCAATCTAAACAACTCATGATGTGAAACTGTAGCATTGGTCTTAGGATCTCTAGAGACCCAAATAGGTTCCACATGACCAGGTGAAAACCATCTTTGTACTTTTTGTCCCAATCCTGGAGGGATATATCCATTGAACTTATCTGAATTATTTTTTAAATATTTAGTATAATCATAATTACCTGAAACAATTGAAAAATCCCAAACCTCCATATGGGTCCCTACAGGCACATATTTAGCTGCAGCCTGAGGGAAGCCACATTCTAACCATTTAGGGGCACCTGTAAGGCTACTTTCCCAAAATTGATCTTTATCTCTAAATTTCTCTGCACAAAGAGGGAGAGGCATAAAAGGAGCCTTTTCAAAAGTTACATTATAATTAAGGTACCCCAAAGTAGAAATTTGAAGCTCTCACATTAATCTTTTATCATTTTTTTTTTTTTTTTTTGCCTTTAACTGTCAAATCAGGAGCATCTGTAAGAAAAGTTTGATAATTTATAGGCAGACAACCATATGGTGGAGATCCTTTTAGGGCAATGCAAATGGGGAGCGAATCAGTTCTGCCCTCAAAATTTAAATAGGCTGAGCTATTTATTCTTCCCTCATAATCCTGGAAACCTCCGAGAAGTTTAGTATCATTAGTTAGTACTTTCACATAATCTGGATCCATCCAACCCACAGGGTGTATAAGGGGTGGTTTTGGTACATAAGCCCAATAACTTTTACTATGCGCAACAGCATTCTGACACATAAGTAATGACAATACAGCCAGAAATATAAATTTAGGGGTTTTAGGCTTCTGTTGAGCCTTCACCAATTTCTCTGCTTTTCTCATCAGGTGTTTTAGTTGTGTCCATGTTGTCATTTTCTTGGGCATCAACGAGAGCTTCTGCAGCTTTGCTTTTATTTTTTTCCTTTTTTGCTTTTCTCTTTTTTGTTGCCGTCTCGATATTAGCCGGCTGGATGAGTCTATCTGGGATCCAGATGGGGGAGTCGGCATCCTGTGGAAACACACATGCATATCCCCTTCCAGAGGAAATTAGAGCATCCGGTCCCTTCCAGGATTTGGATAACAAATCCTTCCAATATACTTGTGGAAGTTGTTTATTTTTAAGCCCAGACCAATGTTTCATAGCAGGAGTATTGCCCTGCTCATCAGTATTTAAATGGTTTAATACAAACAATGAATGGCTCAGCAAATGACCAGGCGAGAAATAAGTGTGAGCTTGTTTAAGTCTGATAATTTGATTTTCTAAAGTTTGATGTGTTCTTTTAATAATTGCCTGTCCTCGGGGATTATATGATATACCTGTCACATGCTCTATGTTCCAGCTCTGTAAGAATACTGCAAGGGCTTTTGATGTATATGCTGGAGTATTATCAGTTTTTATTTTTTTTGGACATCCCATAGTTGCAAAGCATTGGATTAGATGTTGAATGACGTCCTTAACTGCCTCTCCTGTTTTTGCTGAGGCAAATATCATATGAGAATATGTGTCCACAGTAACGTGGACATATGCTAATTTTTCAAACTCTGGAACATGAGTAACATCCATCTGTCATAATGATAGAGCTTTAAGTCCTCTAGGATTAACCCCCATTTTTAATGGATGGTACACCTGAGGACAATCACCACAATTTTTTACAATTTGTCTTGCCTGTTCTCTTGTAATATGAAATAGCCTTTTAAGGGCTAATGCATATGCTTTCTTGAGCTTCTAATATATTCATTACTATTCCTCTTGTTAAGGCATCTGCCATATAGTTTCCTTGACTTAATGGACCAGGTAATTTTGAGTGCCCTCTACTGTGGCCTATAAAAAATTTTTCTGTCCTATTTTTAATTAAAATTTGTAAATCCTGAAGCAAATGAATAATTTGAGAATGCCCCGACAAAAGAGCAGTTTCTATTACGGGAAAAAGGCTAGCTACATATCTTGAATCTGTATAAAGATTAAATTTTTCTGAGAAGGTTTGAAAAGCCAAAATAACCGCTTTAATCTCTGCCTTTTGAGCAGAAGTCTGCACATCTTGTCTTACTGGCGGTTCTCTGCCTGGGACATAAACTGCAAACCTTCCGTTAGAGGAACCATCTGTGAAAATGCAAAGAGCGCAATCTATAGGCTGTAAAGAACATTTTCTTGGAAAAATTACCTCTGTTTCTTTAAAAAAATTCTATTAAGGGATGTCGGGGGTAATGATATTTAATTTGTCCTGAATAGCCCTGCAACGCTATTCCCCAGTCTTTATCTTTTATTAATAATATATCTGTTTGTTTTTTATTATATGGAACAATTATATTATGTATTTCTTTTCCAAATAATTCTTTTGATCTCATCCTTTCTTTGCTTATAATTAAGGAACACATATATGGATAGGAAGCAAGCATTTTTGCTTGAGTATGGGGTAAATGCACCCATTCTAAAATTCCATTTTGCCATAAACATCCTGTAGGAGTATATGGTGTTTTGAAAATAATTAAATCCCATTTTTGATTATAAGCTATCTGTTTAACCTTTGCTTTATTTAATTGTTTTTTCACCAAAGCCAAGGCTTTAATAGCCTCAGGAGTCAAATTCCTGGGAGACTTTGGATTGGAGTCCCCCTGTAACAACTGAAACAAAGGACTCAGTTCTCCTGTGGTCAATTTTAAATAAGGCCTAACCCAATTAATATTGCCTAATAATTTTTGGAAGTCATTTAATGTTTGTAACTTATCCAGCCTGATAGATGCCTTTTGAGAACTTATATAATCATCATAAATTAATTGACCCAAATAACTTAATGGCCTATTCTTTTGAACCTTATTTGGAGCTATAATTAAACCAAATTTAGTAAATTGCTCAATAGTATAAGCGAGAAGCTCTTATATAACTTTCCTGGAGAAATGGGCCAACAATATATCATCCATATAATGAATGATATATGCATCTTTATATTTTTCTCTGACTTTCTTTAAAGCTTTATCTATAAACTTTTGACATAAAGTTGGACTATTTTTTATCCCTTGAGGTAAAACTTTTTAGTGATACCTCCTATATGGACGTTTTAAATTTACTGATGGAACACTAAAAGCAAATCTTTTACAATCTTTTGGATGTAACTTAATTGTGAAAAAACAATCCTGTAAATCTATTACTATTATCTCCCATCCCTTAGGGACTGCTACAGGAGAGGGGAGGCCAGGTTGTAATGCCCCCATATCAATCATTGTAGCATTAACAGCTCTAAGGTCTTGTAAAAGTCTCCATTTTCCTGATTTTTTTTTAATAACAAATATTGGAGTATTTTAAGGACTATTGCTCTCTTCTATATGTCCTTTATCTAGCTGTTCTTTTACCAATTGTTTTATAGCCTGTATTTTTTTTTCCGTTAGGGGCCACTGATTGAGCCATACAGGCTCTTCTGACTTCTAATCAATTTTATCTGCATAAAGTGAGCTCTCAGTGGCCCCTATGAAAAATGCTGATCGCTTAAATTATCTGAGGTAACCAATTTTACATTCATCTTTTGCATCATATCTCTGCCCCATAAAGAAAATGGCAAGGATGGTATAACATAGGGCTGAATCATTCCTGATTTTTTTCTCTAGTTCCCACTTTAACATCTGAGAACTTTGAGCCACATTAGATGCCAACCCCAGCCCTAGTAAAGAGAAAGAAGTCCTTTCACAGGGCCAAGAGGAAGGCCAATCCTTCCCTGCTATACAAGTTTTATCTGCCCCTGTATCCATAAGGCCTTGCAGATTTTTTCCATTTATTTTAACTGTCATAAATGGTCTTTCACAACCTATGTCTTGCACCCAGGCCACGACATCAGAGGAGCCAAAATGACCTTGCTGTTTTTCCTGTTTTAATATTAAATTTGGTAAATTTAAATACGGCAACAACAACAATTGAGCTATTTTTTTGTCCTTTATGTAGCTGTATAGTTTCCTTTAATGGCTTTACCATTATTTTTATTTTTCCTTGAAAATCTGAATCTATTACCCCAGGCAAAACCTCAAAATTTTTCTTGTAATTTGAACTTTGGCCAATAATTAACCCAACTGTGCCTTGAGGTAAAGTCCCTAAAACAGAGGTGGAGATTAGAGATACTCCATCCCATGATGAGAGGATTGTATCTTTATTTACTGAGAGATCTAGACCAGCACTTCCTGGAGTGGCCCTAGGGAAATCATGAATAGTAAATTCTGGAGCCTCAGGATTAAGTGAACCTTTTGATTCACAATTTTCTTCCTCTCTTTTTGCTTTGGGGCTGAGAAGTTGCCCCTCATTTAGTTTTTTTGTCTCATTCACTGACTTTTTTTTTTTTTTTTTTTGTCAGAGCAGTTCCATCCTTATGGAACTTGGATCTGCATTCCCTTTTCGAATGTCTCCCCTTCTCACATCGGGGACAGATACCAGGAGTAGGACCTTTCCTTGACCTCTCCTGTTTATCTTTTCCTCGACACATCTTTTGTATGTGCCCTGTCCTTCCACATTTAAAACATGTGGGTTTGGAGGAGTCTCTTTTCCCTCCTCCATAAGTTTTCTTAACATAGGCGCTGACCCTTCATAGCTGCAGCATATGCCATGCCTTGCACGACTGCTGGTGAGGCATCCACACAAGCTTTTACGTAATCTTGAATAGTCCCCGTCCCTTTCAGAGGCCTAATCAGATCCTGGCATAGGGAATTTGCATTTTCCCATGCTAACTGCTTTAATAGCATTTTTGTTCCTTCTGATGGAGGTAGCATCCTATTGATTGCTTCCATTCCTGATAAAGTAGTTCCCTTGGTTCCAGGAGGTGGCAACTTTTTCCATGGCTGGACAGCATTTAATGTAATTGCCTCCAAGATCTCTTTTGGTATTTTTACTTGAGATTGGGGAGTAGTATATTTTCCCATACCCAGCAGCATATCCAGCCCAGGTTTTGGCCCTTTTTTCTTTGTAAATTGGGTAACAGTGATTTTTGATCTATCCTCATAATCAGTTCTCCAGAGAACATAGTCTCCAGGACTCAGGGTAGCCTTTGTAGTCTGATGCCAGTCATGTGGGGTTAACCAATTACTTGCAACCATCTCCAACACCTGCAAAGTATAAGGAGCAGAGACCCCTAAAGTCTTCACTGCAGTTTGTAACTCTTAAAATTTTTAAGGAGAGAGGTTTCCAAATAGGTTCCTCATCATCTATTCCTTCCACTACTGGGAAGGTGAATATTAGATCTCCTTTTCTTTTAGCTTCTTCCACCGCTCCCTGAAAACCAACAGGTGCCAGAGGTTTTCTCCTCCTGCTAACTTTATCCCTTCTTTGCTTTTTAGAGGCCAGAGCCACCAGAGGAGGGTCTTGATCATGAAAATGATCCCTTTCCTCAAAGGGCTCATATTTAGCTGCCTCATCCTCCAGATCATCACCATCAGAAGAATCATCATTTTCATTTTCACTAGACGAGGAGGAGGATTCATGTTTAATATAATCAAATTTTAAAGATGGCTTACTTTTTGTTCCATAAGATTTAGTGGGCTGATTAATAGGTTTCACCTCATTCGTCTGATCTAGAGACAGAGACGAGGTTTCATGAACCAGACCTTCAAAATCTGTTTTATCAGTTAATAATTTTCTCATTTGTAGCCAGAGGATAAGCATGATTGGGGAGTTCCCCTTCTCCATGTTCTTGTACATATTTTCTCATGTCTTTACCCACTCGTTTCCAATCAGCTAAGGTCAGGGAGCCTTCCGCCGGGAACCAAGAGCTGACCTTCTTAATAAAATCAAGAAAGTCCTTTAAGACTTTTTCTGAAACTCTAAAGCCTTGACTTGCTAACATATGCTTTGAAACCGAAAGGAACATTTTTTTTTTGCTTTGATTCGGACTGCCCCATGTTTGATTACTCGTCTATAACTGACCTCCTTGTCAGCGGACCTGCAGTATCCTGACGAGAGCCTTACCGTGCCTTGATAAAAGAAAAGAAAGAGAAGAGAAAGTTACCTGTCCCAGGTCCCTGTTCGGGCGCCACCTGCCACGGACCGGCCCAGTCGGGCTCCCGTCGTCCACCGGAGAACAAGGCTTTAGACAGGAAGACACGGTTTCGGCGAAGAATTGACAGACAGAGACACCTTGATGGTTTTGACTCTGCTGCAACTTTACTGAAATCAAGCTAGTATTTTTATAATGATTTCACAAAAGGCACCTTAAAATTGGCATACTTCCCAGAACATTCAGACTTTTACGAAGAGTACAAAGTTTACATTTTAACTCAAAATGCAATCAAACATAAAGCAGTACCCACAAATAATCTTGGCCTAAAAACTTTTTGATCAGAGCAAACAAAGGAAAAGAAACCTCAAATATAGTTTCATTATTGCTAACCAATAAAGAGAAAAGTCAGGAGCTAAGTCAGATGCCTGCCAAAGTCCTTCTCTATATCAAAATCTAACTACACCTTTGTTAACCCTCCTCCCATATGTCCTGCCCAAGATTTATGATCTTCTCTAGGAACAAGGCACTGAAGGGAGGGGGAAGCTCCCGCCAGCTGCACCTCTCATGCTATTATTTCTTAAGAAGGAGCCTATTATTATTTTACTATTCTTAATGCCTATTAATACTAAATCTAATTCATTACTTTCCTTAAACTTATTTTTATTAAAGCCTTTAGCAATCTACTAATGATAAATTTCTTTATAAAGTTAGTTGTGCTGTTTTAGGTGTCACAGGGAAAGATCAAAGAATTCATTATTCCAGCCCCAGAGCCACAACTGAAGAAGCGTAGAAATCTCAGAACACGTCTCTTTTCCAAGTGGGATGAGTTTGCCAGGGACCTTCCAGGGGGCATTATTTCCGGGGAAATCATATCCCCCGCCCTGTAGCTTATGCTACTATGGCGACACTGGCGTGGGTGTGGCAGGGCTTCTGTTGTTAGGACATCCCAGCTCACATCTCAATCCGAAAATTAATTTTGTCACTAACCCAGATACTTATATAACCTATCTCTTTACTGAAATGTGGCGGAGCTGAAAGAGAGTGAAGGAGGGAGGGAGAGAGAGAGAAGAAGAAGAGAGACTATTTGAAGACAAGTGAGAAAACTTTATTTGCCTTATCAAGTTATAAAATTTATGTGCTCCGTGTCATTAAAAAAAAGTACATTTAAATTAAAACCATTACATTACACTTCTTTTCTTTTTTTTATGTTAGTGTTTCTCTGTGCAGTTCTGGCTGTCCGGAAACTCACTCTGTAGATTACATCCACCTGCCCCTGCCACTTGAATGCTGGGATTAAAGGTGAGTGCCACCATTGCTGGGCTAAAAGCATTACAATTCTGATGTTGAAAATATGCCTACTATTTATCTTTGCCTTTCACAACACATAGTATACTTAATGTTCTCACAACTTTGTGCACCCCTTCCCTGAACCTACACAACATGTGGAGTACTTGTCTGTATACTGGTTTTTATGCCGGAATTAATAGATTACTGTAATAGAAGCCTTCACTACCATAGTAAAAAAGGCTGGAATTTCCAAATCAATATGTCACAGAGTTGTACTCACTCCAGCTCCAAAGACAGAAACTACTCTTTGCCTCCTCTGGGTTGGGTGGCTAGAGAATTTATTAGCTATGGTCAGGTCTCTGTCTGCATCACCTTGCTATGACCTTTCTTTCTCTGTGTAAGTGGTGGCGTGAATGAGACTGGCCCCCAGAGGCTCATGTATTTGAATGCTTGTTCTGAAATTAGTGGAACTGTTTTGGGAAGAATTAGGAGTTGTGGCCTTGCTGGAGAAGGTGTTTCACTGGCAGGGGTCAGGGAGTTGGAGGGGGGATTTAGGGCTTCAAAAGCTAATGTCATTCTCAGTTAGATCTCTGTGATTCCTGATTCTGGATTAGATGTAAACCCTCAACTACTGCTCCAGGGTCATGTGTGCCTACTAGCTGCCATGGTCCCTACCATGATGGTCTAATCCTCTGGAACTCTGAGCTCACATTAAATGCTTTCTTTTATGTGTTGCCTGGTCATGGAGTTTTGCTGCAGCAATAAAAAAAAGTGACTAGGACAACGTATATCTTCTATTTTCTGTCTCAGATTTCCTTCTGCCTCAGTTACAACAACACCTGCCATGGGATTTAGAGTCCACAGAACAATCCAGTATTATCCTTTTCCTTCCTTCCTTCCTTCCTTCCTTCCTTCCTTCCTTCCTTCCTTCCTTCCTTCCTTCCTTATTTGCTTACTTCCTTCAGTTTTTTCCTGGAGATAGGGTTTTTCTGTGTAGCCTTGGGTGTGCTGGAGTTAATTTGTAGACAAGGCTGGCTTCAGACTCAGAGATCCACCTGCCTCTGCCTTCCCCAATGATTGTCCTCTTTCAAGGCAGTAGCATGAGCACATCCACCAGTCTCCTTGACATAGGTTCTCGGCAGTGGCTATGAACATCTTTTGGGGAGACACTTCAAAGGGTGTGTGTGTGTGTGATGACACTAAGAGAAAAAGGGACTTACAGAATTGAAGAATAAAACAGAGGTGGGGTGGAGAGATGACTCAGTATAAGCACGAAGAGCAGTGTTTGTATTCCTGGAGCCCACATAAAAGTTGGGCAGGCCTGGTGTCGACATTTAATCCCATTACTCAGGAACCAGCGATATGGGATGTGCTGAGCAAGCTCTTTTTTTTAAATTTTATTTTATTAATTACACTTTATTCATTTTGTATCCCCCCATAAGCCCCTCCCTCCTCCCCCTCCGATCCCACCATCCCTCCCCTTTCTGCATGCATGCCACTCCCCATGTCCACAAATAGGGGAGGTTCTCTCCTTTCTGATCTTAGTCTATCAGTTCACATCAAAAGTGGCTGCATTGTCCTCTACTGTGGCCTGGTAAGGCTGCTCCCCAATCAGGGGGAGGTGATCAAAGAGCAGGCCAATCAGATTATGTCAGAGGCAGTCCCTCTTCCCATTACTATGTAACCCACTTGGACACTGAACTGCCATGGGCTACATCTGTCCAGGGGTTCTAGGTTATCTCCATGAATAGTCCTTGGTTGGAGTATGAGTCTCTGGGAAGGTCCCTGTGTTCAAATTTTCTTGTTCTGTTGCTCTCCTTGTGGAGACCCTGTCCTCTCCAGCTCTTACTATTTCCCACTTCTTACATAAAATTCCATTCACTCTGCCCAACAATTGACCATCAGGCTCAGCATCTGCTTCGATAATCTGTAGGGCAGAGGCTTTCAGAGGCCCTCTGTGGTAGGTTCCTAGGTTGTTTCCTATTTTCTTCTTCTGGCTTTCAGAAGCCCTCTGTAGAAGGTTCCTAGGTTGTTTCCTGTTTTCTTCTTCTTCTGATGTCCATCGTCTTTGCCTTTCAGGATGGGGATTGGACATTTTAGTTAGGGTCCTCTCTCTTGCTTAGTTTCTTTAGATGCCCAGGTTATAGTGGATTTGTCCTATGTTGTATGTCTATATGAGTGAGTATATACCATGTGTGTCTTTTTGCTTCTGGGACAACTCACTCAGGATGATCCTTTCCAGGTCCCACCATTTACCTGCAAATTTCATGATTTCCTTATTTTTCATTGCTGAGTAATATTCCATTGTGTAGATATACCACAATTTCTGCATCCATTCTTCAGTTGAGGGGCATCTGGGTTGTTTCCAGCTTCTGGCTATTACAAATAAAGCTGCTACAAACATGGTTGAGCAAATGTCCTTTTTGTGTACTTGAGCCTCTTTTGAATATATGCCTAGGAGTCGTATGGCTGGATCTTGGGGAAGCACAATTCTTAGTTGTCTGAGAAAGCCCCAGATTGATTTCCAGAGTGGTTGTACAAGTTTACATTCCCACGAGCAGTGGAGAAGGGTTCCCATTTCTCCACAACCTCTCCAGCATGTGTTGTCACTTGAGTTTTTGATCTTGGCCATTCTCATGGGTGTAAGGTGAAATCTCAGGGTTGTTTTGAATTGCATTTCTCTAATGGCTAGTGAGGTTGAGCATTTCTTTAAGTGCTTCTTTACCATTCGGTATTCCTCTACAGAGAATTCTCTGTTTAGTTCTGTTCCCCATTTTTTAAGTGGATTACTTGGTTTGCTGCTTTTCAGCTTCTTTAGTTCTTTATATATACTGGATATGAGTCCTCTGTCAGATAAAGGGTTGGTGAGGATTCTTTCCCAGTCTGTAGGCAGTCCCTTTGTTTTGGTGATAGTCTCCTTTGATTTGCAGAAGGTTTTCAGTTTCATGAGGTCCCATTTATTGACTGTTGCTCTTAGAGCCTGTGCTGTTGGTGTTCTGTTCAGGAAGTTTTCTCCTGTACCAATGAGTTCTAGGGTATTCCCCACTTTTTTCTTTCTAACCAATTTAATGTGTCAGGTTTTATGTTGAGGTCTTTGATCCACTTGGACTTCAGTTTTGTCCAGGGTGATAAGTATGGATCTATTTTCATTTTTCTACATGTAGACATCCAGTTGGACCAGCACCATTTGTTGAAGATGCTATCTTTTTTCCATTGTATGGTTTTGGCGCCTTTGTCAAAGAACAGGTGTCCGTAAGTGTGTGGGTTTATTTCTGGGTCCTCTGTTCGGTTCCATTGATCCACTATTCTGTTATTATGCCAGTACCATGCAGTTTTTAAAACTGTTGCTCTATAGTACAACTTAAGATCAGGAATGGAGATACCTCCAGAAGATCTTTTGTTGTAGAGGATTGTTTTAGCAAGTCTGGGTTTCCTGTTATTCCATATGAAGTTGAGAATTTTTCTTTCCAGGTCTGTAAAGAATTGAGTTGGTATTTTGATGGGAATTGCATTGAATCTGTAGATTGCTTTTGGTAAGATGGCCATTTTTTCTATGTTAATCCTTCCAAGCCATGAACATGGGAGATCTTTCCATCTTCTCATATCTTCTTCTAATTCTTTCTTCAGAGATTTGAAATTTTTTTCATACAAGTCTTTGACGTCCTTGGTTAGGGTTACTCCGAGGTACCTTATGTCATTTGTGGCTATTGTGAAGGGTGTTGTTTCCCTAATTTCTTTCTCAGCCCTTTTGTCTTTTGTATACAGGAGGGCCACTGATTTTTTTGAGTTAATTTTGTATCCGGCCACTTTGCTGAAGGTGTTTATCAGCTGTAGTAGTTCCCTGGCAGAGTTTTTGGGGTCACTCATGTATACTGTCATATCATCTGCAAATACTGATAATTTGACTTCTTCCTTTTCAATTTGTATCCCCTTGATCTCCTTCAACTGTCTTATTGCTCTAGCAAGGACTTCCAGAACTATGTTGAAGAGATATGGAGAGAGTGGGCAGCCTTGTCTTGTCCCTGATTTCAGTGGGATTGCTTTAAGTTTCTCTCTGTTCAGTTTGATGTTGGGTATAGGTTTGCTGTATATCGCCTTTACTATGTTTAGATATGTGCCCTGTATCCCTGATCTCTCCAATACTTTAAACATGAATGGATGTTGGATTTTGTCAAATGCTTTTTCGGCATCTTGGGAGATTTTCATGTGGTTTTTTTCTTTCAGTTTGTTAATATGGTGGATCACATTGATGGATTTCCGTATATTGAACCACCCCTGCATACCTGGGATGAAGCCTATTTGGTCATGGTAGATGATATCTTAGATGTGTTCTTGTATTCGGTTTGCTAGTATTTTGTTGAGTATTTTTGCATCAATGTTCATAAGGGAGATTGGCCTGAAGTTCTCTTTTTTTGTTGGGTCTTTGTGAGCTTTAGGTACCAAGGTGACTGTGGCTTCATAGAATGAGTTTGGTAATGTTCCTTCTGTTTCAATTTTGTGGAATAGTTTGAAGAGAACTGGAGTTAGTTCTTTTTTGAATGCCTGGTAGAATTCTGTGTTGAAACCATCAGGTCCTGGGCTTTTTTTGGATGGGAGATTTTGGATGACTGCTTCTATTTCCTTGGGGGATATAGGACTATTTAAGTTATTTAACTGGTCCTGATTTAGCTTTGGTAAGTGGAATCGATCAAGAAAATTGTCCATTTCATTTAAATTTTCAAATTTTGTTGCATATAGACTTTTGAAGTAAGTGCTAATTATTGTTTGGATTTCCTCAGTGTCTGTAGTTATGTCCCCCTTTTCATTTCTGATTTTTTTGATTTGGATGGTGTCTCTCTGCCTTTTAGTTAGCTTGGCTAAGGGTTTGTCGATCTTGTTGATTTTCTCAAAGAACCAGCTCTTGGTTTCATTGATTTTTTGAATTGTTTTATTTGTTTCTAAGTGATTGGTTTCAGCCCTGAGTTTGATTATTTCCAGCCGTCTGCTCCTTCTTGGTGTGTCTGCTTCTTCTTTTTCTAGGGTTTTTAAGTGAGCCATTAAGTTGCTTGAATGCACTGTCTCAAATTTCTTCTTGAAGGCACTTAGTGCTATGAACTTTCCTCTTAGCACTGCTTTCATTGTGTCCCACAAGTTTGGGTATGTTGTGTCTTCATTTTCATTGAGTTCTAGAAAGATTTTAATTTCTTTCTTTATTTCTTCCCTGACCCAGCTGTCTTTTAGTAGCAAGTTGTTCAGTTTCCATATATGTGTAGGCTTTTTGCTATTTTTGTTGTTACTGAGGTCCAGCTTTATTCCATGGTGATCAGACAAGATACAAGGGGTTATTTCAATCTTCTTGTATCTGTTGAGGCTTGCTTTGTGACCAACTATGTGGTCTATTTTGGAGAAGGTTCCATGAGGTGCTGAGAAGAAGGTAAATTCTTTTGTGTTTGGGTGTAAGGTTCTGTAAATGTCTGTTAGGTCCATTTGATTCATGACCTCTGTTAGAGATATTGTTTCTTTGTTTAATTTCTGTTTAGTTGACCTGTCCTTTGTTGAGAGTGGGGTGTTGAAGTCTCCCACTAGTAGTGTGTGGGGATCTATGTGTGGTTTAAGTTTTATCAATGTTTCTTTCACAAATGTGGGTGACCTTGTATTTGGGGCATAGATGTTCAGGATTGTGATGTCTTCCTGGTGGAATTTTCCCTTGATGAGTATGAAGTGTCCTTCCCCATCTCTTTCGATTAATTTTGGTTGAAACACTATTTTATCATATATTAGAATGGCTACTCCTGCTTGCTTCTTGCGTCCATTTTCTTGAAAAGCCGTCTTCCATCCCTCTACCCTCAGGTAATCCCTATCTTTGTGACTTAGGTGTGTTTCTTGTATACAACAGATTGCTGGGTTTTGTTTACGCATCCATTCTGTTAGTCTGTGTCTTTTTATTGGAGAATTAAGTCCATTGATATTGAGAGAGATTAATGACCAGTGGCTGTTAGATCCTTTGAATTTGATGTTGGCTGTGGTCATACGGTTGTGTGCTTGGTTGCTTTTTGTTTTACTGTAGTGGGGTTATTTATTTTCTGTGTTTTCTTGAATGTAGCTAGCTTTCTTGGGTTGTATTTTCCCTTCCAGTGTCTTCTGTAATGCTGGATTTGTTTGTAGGTATTGTTGAAATTTGTTTTTGTCATTGAATATCTTGTCTTCTCCGTCTATGTGGACTGAGAGTTTTGCATGGTATAGTAGCTTGGGCTGACATCTGTGTTCTCTTAGGGTCTGCATGATATCCGTCCAGGCCCTTCTGGCTTTCATAGTCTCTGTTGAAAAGTCAGGTGCGATTTTAATGGGTTTGCCATTATATGTTACTTGGCCTTTTTCTCTTGCAGCTTTTAATATTTTTTCTTTGTTCTGTATACTTATGGTTTTGATTATTATGTGGCGGGAGAATTTTCTTTTCTGGTCTACTTTATTGGGTGTTCTATAGGCCTCTTGTATTCTTATTGGTCTCTCCTTTAAGTTGGGGAAATTTTCTTCAATGATTTTGTTGAAAATATTTTCTGGGCCTTGGTGCAGGGAATCTTCTTTTTCCTCTATTCCTATTATTCTTAGGTTTTGTCTTTTTATGTTGTCTTGAATTTCTTGGATGGTCTGTGTCAGGAATTTTTTAGATTTAACATTTTCTTTGACAGATACATCTATTTCTTCCATTGTATCTTCCACACCTGAGATTCTTTCTTCCAATTCTTGTAGCCTATTGGCTATGCTAACCTCTGTAGTTCCTGCTTTCTTCCCTAAGTTCTTTCTCTCCACAATTGCTTCCATTTGTGTGTTTTTAATTTTTCCAATTCTATTTTCAGGTCTTGAGCTATTTTGTTGGTTTCCTTCCCCTGCCTGACTGTATTTTCATGTTTTTCCGTCAATTCCTTCAGCTGTTTGTTTGAACAATCCACTGTTTCTTTTATTTCATTCAGTGATTTAAGCATTTCCTCTCTAAAGGCCACAGACTGTTTGGCTGCAGCTTCCCGTATTTCTTCACGGATGGCCATAATCTCCTTGTCTTTAATTTCCTCCATTTCTTTACGGGTTGCCATGATCTGTTTGTTTTTATCTTCCTCTAATTCTTTTCGTATTTTATTTGTTTCCTCTGTTATCTTCTTCACGAGCATAGATGTTAGGTCATCTCCTTGAATTTCATTTATGCTGGGGTGTCTAGGGCTATTTGCCCCTGGATAACTGGATTCTGGAGATGCCATGTTGCTCTGGCTTTTGTTGGTTGAACTTTTACGCTGTCCTCTACCCATTGGACTATCTTAGTTGTTTGAATTTAGTTTCTGGTTGTTCCTGGACTCTTGTAGTGGAGAGAATCCCTTTGGTGGGAAGATGGTTTTTCCTGAAGGAAGCCTTCCCAGCTTTTTGGGTATAGTCCCTGGATGTCTGGTGTTTTTCAGGAGTTGCTACAGCTCACCTCAGGCATAGAGACCTGGGTGGTAACTGTGGTCCTGATTAGTCAAGAGGGCTCTCCTCTCAGTGGGAGAAGTCCTGGAGACAGCTGCCCTCCTTCTGGGTTTCTTGCTGTAAATTTAGTGATCAACTGCTGTAATCTGTGTTTCCCGTGGTTTGGTCGGTTTTGTTAGGGATAACTGGTTGCCCCTTGGAGCAGTATCTGGGGTTTGATCTCAGGGTTCCCGGTCTTTTGTAGGTCTGAGGTTGGGGCTCTGTGCCCCAGAACCCAAGAGGTAATCTGTGGCGGGTGAGTACTGCTCTGGTGTCTTTGGGTGCACAGTTCTGCCTGTAAGGTGTATTTGGTACAATGCAGGCCTCTGGGCTGGTGGAGCGTGCGCCCGCCTGCTAGTCTGCAGGACCTGAGTTTCAGATCACTCTGTGCTCCCTGTTTGGTCCCAAATCTGTGATGGCTGGGTGTACTCACCTGTCTGCAATGTGCAGGCTGCTAGACTGTCCCTAGGTGACCTCAGCAGCACGGTTTCTTCCTTCCTTGTGGGGTCCTCTCTGGACAGGGGTTCCCAGTCCCTGTTGTACTGGGGCGCGCAGCTAGTCTGTACCGCTGAGCTGAGCGTGCAGCTCTGTGTGTGGCAGGAGCTCAATTGTGTTGGCAGTGGGTAACCGCCGTCCGAGAGACCTTCCGGGGAAAGACTGGGTGACCCGTGATCAGTCTGGCAACTTTGCTTCCCCGTGGGGTTTTCTTGCGACTGGGACTCCCACTCTCAGGCACCCTTGTGCCCACGGATAAGCCTGGGAAAATGATTGGGACATGCACGCTTGCGGCTCCAGCCCGGAGACACAAAGCTCGCGTTACCTGGGATTTTTTCCGGGTTCTGGCTGGGTAGCCGTGAGTGGCCCCGACCGATTCCCACACCGTGGGAGCCTCCACTCACCTGGGAAACATGATTGATGTAGTTTCAGGGCCCAGAGTTCAGTCTCCAGGTCTCTGCACGGCGAGTGCTGTCCTGCTTCTCAAACGCAGTGTTCTCCCAGTGTCGCCATCTTGGCTCCTCCTTCGACCCAGCTGTCTTTTAGTAACAAGTTGGCTGAGCAAGCTCTTTAGTAGACAATTTGGAATAGCTGCTCTTCATGGTTAGTGAGCAACCCAGCCTCCATTAAAGGTGATCAGACTCACTTTCAGACTGTCACATGCAAGCACATGCAGATTCTCACATACGTATACACACATACACACAGGATCCCATAAACGCAATCAGAGAAAGAGAAAGAATAGGAAAGTTGGCACTCCTATAAGTCCAGCATTTGAGAGATGAAGGCAGGAGGAAACTGAAGTTTCAATCCATGCTACCCCGGAAGGGTGGTTCAAATAAAACCATATAACAGAACACCTTTCACCTCCCCCAGAAAATGCCTTTAAGGGCAGCACTCAGGAGGGAGAGGCAGACTGTTCTCTGAGTTTGAGACCAGCCTGGTCTACATAGAGGTTCCTTGAGAGCCAGGAGTACACAGAGAAACTCTGTCTAGACAAAGGAAACAAACAAAGAAACCAAAAACTACAAAAACCCCAAAATCTGATCAGGGCAATACTTGCACACATGTCCTCACATGTTAGTGTGAATACAGGGGCTCACACTAGGAGCACCTATATTCACACTAACTTTAGGATGTTTTTGACATAATTTTGCCAAGCACTATGGGTCCCATTAGCACAGAGGATGGGGCCAGTACATGAAACCATGTCCTTGCCTGTTGGGTCAACTAGCCAGTCATATGACACCCAATGCCAGTGTGACTTTGTGCCAGACTGCACCCTTCACATTGAGTGCCTGTTGTATGGTGGCATAGGAGTCAGTGAGACCTGGGTTTCTCATGAACCTCAAAGCCCTGTGTGGAGCAAATTTACCTATAGTTACTATCACCTATAATTTTACCTATAGGTAAAATGTATTACCTATAGTGAGTTTCCATTTGTACTATGGTAAAGGGTGTATCTGAGGGACTATTGGCAGCCAGTAACAGCAAGTACTGTGGACCTTTAAATAGTTGATGTCTGTTTCTAAGTTAGATACTTGTAGCTGAAGAAGGAAAATGACTGAAGTTTTTGAAAGAGCTTTAGCATTTGAAAGATATTTTAACATGTTTGAAATACTAAGGTTTAGAAAGTCCCACAGATTGGTGGACATATTTCTCCTTGTGGATCTTTGAAGGTACTTAAAGGAAACAAACCAAAAATGTTAAACCTTACCAAGCATAATTAGCCATACTTAAATAAATGATTTCTAAAGCAGGTTCACTAAATCACTTCAAATAGTGCTACTTCAAGCACAGAACATCCCCCTGGCATCTGTGATTGTAGCCCAGTGGTAGAACATGTACCAGGCCTTGGATCCAATTTTTAGTGGACCAATCTGTGTGCAACCTAGCATTGTGTGTTTCATCCAATTGTTTCTGAAGAGTTGATGAAAAACATGCAGGCCACTTTTGGGGCCAATCCACAGTGCGTAGGCAAGTTACAGCCCCATGATATTTGACACTTTGGAGAGCTATTTATCATTGTCCTAAAAGACTATAATTTTCTCTTCTGTTTCCATAAACTGTCTATTTTTGGCTCCTATGGTCCCTTTCCTGTGTCATCATTCCTAACTATGCCTTTGGCTGCTTGCACAAGGGAGCATCACTTAACTATAGCACCTTCAGGTCTGGCAGGTGTCCTTCAATGAGTCTCAGAGAATTTCTGGTTCAGCCTTCCTTATCTAGAATTTCATCCTGGACTTGACCTTTGTTCCAGAAACACTAAGGGAGAAGATGAGTTTTTCCTGAATGTTTTCTGTTGTTCTTCCATTATAATTCATTCTACATGTCAGCAGCAATCAACAAGACATCTTGTGGAATCAGTGTGGAAAAGAGGACGTTACTTTTTCCAATCAAGAGAAAGGCCATAGGAGTTTGGAAAGAAACAAAAATGTTAAGAGGGAACGCAGAAGAACCTTGAGACTGTATTAACTTGTCAAATCATTATTAATGAAGATCATCCCATCCAAAATTGTGATTTTTTTTTTTTTGGTCCAAAATCATCAAGAGCAGATGAATGAAACATGCAGTTTCCTCTTAAATAACTGGTTTTCCACATGGGTTTTGTTTCATGAATACTGCATTGTAATCATTTCTAAAAAAAAAAAAAAAAAAATTCATGATATAAAGTAGCACATTTGTATTGTCCCATGTGACTCAGTAGGCCATTTCTGCCCTCAACCCTGGACTTCAGGAACACTCTAATTTGGTGTGTGTCAATCACCAGGAGTGCCACCTTTGTGTTCTGTCCAAGACAACATGTTGATTCAGATGCAGAACCCTTCCTTTTCAGACCTTGGTCTTTCTGCCCCTGCACTAGAAGCATGTGTTTCTAAAGAGCAGCAGTTGGCTCTCAGTCCTTCTTTCTCACAACCTGGTGCCCTGACTGACTTCAGTATTGCCTGTAATTCCTCTTCCTTCCTTATTCCCACACCCAACAGAGCATTCTATATGTATAAAGGTTGATTAATTAAAAACAAACTAAAAACTAACCCCAACTTGGACCTTTTCTTGCTCGAGTTCACTACCCTGGGATCACTATTGGCATTTTTTTTTCATTTGTCACAGGCTTGCTGCAGAAGTATCCAAAACCTGTTTAGGTGTGGTCCAAGTTCATCCAGGGTAGGGATACCATATATATTGTGGGTAACAAACTGAATTTCTTGACATCTGGGAATGTACTCCTCGTGGTCTGGTCTTATATAGAGCAGGTATCACTAACCACATCTTGTAGTGTCCAGCTTATTGTATATTTTTGGAAAAAAAGTATTATTGACATAAAATCACATCCATTTGTTTACATGTTTTCAGTGACTAACTTCATCCACAATGGTGAAGATGAGTAGTTTCAATGGATACATATGGCCCACATGACCTAACATAGCAAGTACAAAGTTTATAGCAGAAGGGGTTTGTCAGCCCCTTGTTTAGAAAATTGATGTGATAATGTTGGAGCAAGTGCAGTCTCCTGGAGTCAAAGGAACCAGAGCTATTCACAGATGTCAAATTCTGTTGTAAATGGCCTTGTCAAAGTCTCTCTGCATGAAAGTGAGCTGGATTAGCAGTTTATTTTTAATAGACATTATGGAAAATTGACAATGTGTCACCTCATCCTGGGTTTTTTTCTGCTGCTGTTGTCTTCTTGATTTGCACACCTTGGTAAAATCTGCTGCCATTTTGAAGAGGTCCACTCTGAGGGCCACTTCTGGCCAATAGCTAGTAATGATGTGGTGTCCTTATTATTCCTGGGGAAAGGAATCCTGCCAGTGACCATATCTGTGAGCTTGTCATCAGATCCTTGTCAAGTGGTAAGGTGACTCACAGCCGCAGACAACACACTTTGAATGTCTGAGATGAGATCATTCAAGCAGAAGACACAGGGAAGGTGTGGTGGTTTGAATGAGAATGGCTCCCATAGGCTCCTATCTTTGAATACTTAACTGGTCTCCAGTTAGTAGAATTGTTTGAAAAGGATTAGGAGGTTCCGTATTGGAGGAAGCATAGATCTGGTGTTGGGCTTTGAGATGTCAAAAACTTACACCAGCCCCAATCTCTGTCTCTATTTCTCTTTCTCTCTTTTGCTCTCTAGGTCTCTGGCTCTCTGCCGGCAATTTCAGATCAATTTGTGAGCTCTCTGCTACTTCTCCATCACAAAGCCTAACTGTCTGCTGTCATACTTCCTGTGCTAGTGATCTTGGACTGTTTAAAACTGTGAGTAAGCCTATAAAATAAATGAGTTTTTATAAGTCACCTTAGTCATGTTTTTTGTTTTTTCCTAGTAATAGAACAATTACTAAGTCAGAAGAAACCTGCTCCACAGATATGTTTAATAATAACTCTTATGTCACTGAGTTTGGGTGTTTTTGCTATGCAGCAAGGAAAGATTCCTATGTTAAAAAAATGGGCATAATTTTTTGCTACCTAACAAAGAGGCCTAAAATGAGAATTAATGCGCTCATAAAATGTTTAGACATCTCCAGAAGCCCTTCCTAAATGCACAAGCATTTCCCGTTCCTGCCCTTTGACCACCTCCTGTCTTGGTTGGTATTCCTAAAGTGGCTCCTTTTCCCCCCATGAAGTTCGCAGGGACTCCTCATTCATTAATTAAATAACGAAAAAGTAACTGTTTTAAGAGAGAGACTTCTCCTTCAGAAATGGTTTACTGTGGCCCTTTATGGACTCACTAGGGAATCCCTGGCTAAGCTCCCTGTGGCCCAGCAGGGCTCAATTGCTCTCCCTGGGTGCAAAGCAGACTCGCTGAGTCTGAGGGAATGGCTCAAGAGGAAGCAGGGCTGGGCCTGCACCTGAGAGGCTGCCAAAGAGCCAGCAGGCAGATGCACCTGGCGTCACCTCCTCAGCTGGCTCCACCTCCGCACAGAGTCTTCACAGCCTGCCTGCCCACCGGAAACAGACGGGAGAGCAGCGCCCCTCGCAGGCTCTCTGCTTCTTTTCCCCACCTCACCCAGGCCCGCCCGCCAGCGCCCCTTGCCGTCCCACCACTCCGGGTCACCTGGCCGCCAGCGCCTGGCGGAGGCTTCCTCACGCCCCCAGGCCTACCCCCAGCGGGTCTCCTCCACCGCTGCGCTACGACTTCCGGGGCGCGCAGACTAGGCTTCACAGTGACAGCGCCTCCGGGCGTCACAGTGACAGCGCCTCCGGGCGTCACAGTGACAGCGCCTCCGGGCGTCACAGTGACAGCGCCTCTGGGCGTCACAGTGACAGCGACCAGGGAAGTTCAGGAGGAAGTGGTGACTAGTGGAGGAGCCGCTCTCTGAGTCTCTGCAGTGATGTCTGAGCAGCCTCTGCCACCAGCCAACAATGGGGCCTTTGTCTCCGGAGACGCCCTGCCCGCGCCCATGGCGGGCAGCATCGACTCCTCCCAGGCTGGCTTACCCGGTGGAGGCTTAGGGACTGTGGTGGCCTCCATGCTGCTCCACCTGCTGCCACCCATTCCGCCACCCATGCCACCGCATCAGCGGCCAACGCCGCCAGCGCTCCACCTGGCCTGGCCATGTCCCTGGCTGGACCGCAGGCATTCCGGGATCATCTGCAGATGTTCAGGTCCCGGCCCTGGAGATTTCGAATAGTGCGGTGGCCTCTTTCTGAGCAGGAGCCACAGAGCGTTTGAAGAGCCTCTACCCGGCCGTGGACGAGCAGAAGACTCCACTGCCCAAGTCCTGGAGCCTGAAGGACAAGTTCAGCTATATCGACCTCTCACAAAACAACCTGTGGGTGCACTACAGAGGTACAGGATTCCAGGTCTCACTTAGAGATCAGACAGTGCTGGGTGAGGCTCAGGGCTAGGGAAGGAGCTGGGCTTCCTAGGCCCGGAGGGGGATGCTTTGAGGAAATCCAGGAAGATGGGACACATCACCCCTTCCTATTTAGCAGAGATAAATCTATTGGCCAGAGTTGGGTTACATTGTTCTCCAGGTAGGGAGGGTCAGGTTATCTCCTCTTATGCAGTGGCTGTGCGGGACAGGATTCCGAGGTACAGTTTCTAATTAAGTGAGAGCCTACATACACAGTAGGGAGAGCCTAATCAGTTGGTTATTTGTCCTAAACTATGCCCGAGATTGTGTAGGGGTACAAAACGAGAAGGGACCCAAGATGGCCATCATTGTTCCTTACTGAAAGCAACTGGGAGAGTGAGAGGGAAACTCAGGATTCCCTGTTTTTTCAGGGAGCAGAACTGCCCCCTCCTCTATCCCAAATTGGAAATGTCCTGTGTTTCCAGGTGCTGTTACATGAAGTTTTGTTGAAAACAAGTTTTTTTTAAAATATTTTATTAATTACACTTTATTCATTTTGTATCCCCCCATAAGCCCCGCCCTCCTCCCCTGCCGATCCCACCCTCCTTCCCCTTTCGGCATGCATGCCACTCCCCAAGTCCACCGATTGGGGAGGTTCTCCTCTCCTTTCTGATCTTAGTCTATCAATTCTCACAGGAAATAACCTAGGAACCTACAGAGGGCTTCTGAAAGCGAGAAGAAGAAAACAGGAAACAACCTAGGAACCTACCACAGAGGGCCTCTGAAAGCCTCTGCCCTGCAGACTATCAAAGCAGACGCTGAACCTGATGGCCAACTGTTGGGCAGAGTGAATGGAATTTTATGTAAGAACTGGGAAATAGTAAGAGCTGGAGAGGACAGGGTCTCCACAAGGAGAGCAACAGAACAAGAAAATTTGAACACAGGGAACTTCCCAGAGACTCATACTCCAACCAAGGACTATTCATGGAGATAACCTAGAACCCCTGGACAGATGTAGCCCATGGAAGTTCATTGTCCAAATGGGTTACATAGTAATGGGAAGAGGGACTTCCTCTGACATAATCTGATTGGCCTGCTCTTTGATCACCTCCCCCTGAGGGGGGAGCACCCTTACCAGGCCACAGTAGAGGAAAACAAGGTTTTTAAAAGATACCAATTAGCCTTTTGAAGAAAACTGCCTTATATTTTTCACCTGAAGCTAACATACTTACCAACCTTATGCTTCTGCTACTTCCCATCCCCACTTTTCTGAGATTAAAACAAAGTTTTAAATAATTCAATTGTATAGAAAATTATAAAGGACAGGGGCGGGGTTGAATTGTACCTGAGATTAATTGCCTGCATCAAGTTTACTTGTGTGGGTCAGGCAAAAAACAATGCAGTGCTATCAGTTTGGATACACATCCAAGAGGCTCTAAATCTAAAGCAGAGGAGTGTTTACATTCTAAGCAGGCCCTTTTTGATTGGCTCTAAAGGAAGGGGTGAGGGTCTTCAGATCCTAGCTATATGTCGGTAGAGTATACAAATCTGTGGCAACATTCAGAAAGAATGAACAACTGGGGTTTGAGAAGAACCTTGAAAAATCAGCTACTGTTTAAATGAGTATGGCAACAGAAATCTGCTGAATGATTTGGTTGTAAAGAATCTACACAAAGACGGGCCTTGTTACATTTCTTCTTGTTGTCATAGATCCAAAGAAGTACTTACTATTTCGAACATTATATCCCTTTATCTAAGTGGCTGAAAATTGCAAAATACCAAAGGGTTTTTTTTTCCCTTTTATTTAGGACGTTTTGTTGATTTCCTTGTGGATTATTACTTAATTTTGTTTTTAAATTGGTGTGAACAGTGAGTACTATGCTATGTTTACTTCTGTTTTGGCTGCCAGAATGCTTTTGTTAGATTTGACAGAACTTCATTTTACATTTGTGGTTTATGGTAAATAAAAAGCATCTAAAGGCAGAGACTGTGTAGGGGAGGTGAGTGAGCAAAGAATCCCAGCATTCCTGAATCCCAGCAGTCACTGGTGGTACTAGCTCTGTTAGGAGACAGGGCCTCAGTGTCTTCTGAATGCTGTGGGAGTTGATCTAGATGGTCAGTAAGAAAATTTCTGTGGGAGCTTAACTCTCATGATTGTGGCTAATTTGGCATTGTAACATTCTTTGATTGGTTGTATTTACTTCTTTTATGTAAAATTAATCATCTAGGCCAGAGACAAATGTATGCTTATGTGGTTGGGCTTTGAATGTCACAGTTTTCCTGTGGCCTTTTTCTTACTTTCTGTTGTGTAACACTGATATTCACTTTCTGGAACATTGTTGTTTCATAAACATGAACTATTACTTTTGGAAGAACAGATTTGTTGTCATCCTTTTCTCCAGATTTATCTCCTTTTTCTCTCCTTTCCCCATGTTACAAATACAGTGCCTCTCTTCTAAACCTTCATGGAGTCTTGCTATTTTAAAGTCTGTGTCTTTTCTGGTGTTACTTTTTTATTTGTTTGTTTGTCTTTTGAGGGAAACCAAATGCACTGGACAACTTTAACTCAAGAGTAAAAAGGAATTGTTGTAGATTAATAAAACGTAAAATTCACAAATAAGAGTAGATGTTTTATGTGATGTATCCTTGTGCTGCATTACTTTTTTAACGTGAAATATTACTCTTTGCCTTTTTCTGTATTACAAAATTGTAAAAGATTGATCAAACCTGTTTTCCAAGAATGATGTTCTCGATTTTAGTCTGCACACATTCTGTGTTTAAAATTTTATTCCAAATTAGAAATGCGGATCCAATTTAGAATTGTAATTGGGAGCAGTATCTTCAGAGATAGAAAGGTACCATGATAATCATGACAGATACCTAGATAAAAATGGATTGAATTGCAGGAGAGTTATGGTGTATATGGAATAGTGTATGTTTTCTTTTCTTTTAAATGTGTACATGTGTGTAGGTATTTGCTCCTATCAGTTTGACATGGTACAGTTGTGGAGCTCAGATGACACCTTGTGGGAGTGGATTCCCTCCTTCCTTCATGTGAATTCTAGGGATCTATTTCAGGTCATCAGACTTGTTGGCAGGTGTCCTTACCCACTGAGCCACCTTGCTGGCCTTATGATAAAATTTTGAGGCATTTTATGTAATAAGCTATTATTGAAACACGCAAGACTGGCCCTCTTATTTAAAAAATTGTCAGTTGATTAATTTCTAAAGTGACATGTTTAGAATTGATTAAAATAACTTTATTTTTTATGAATATTAAAGAATCATTTAATGAATATGACATTGGGTTCAGTTAGCATAAATGCTTCAATTACAGATCCACTCTCTCTTTCTTTCGAGTGCAAGTATGCACACACACATTATCAGGACTCTTTCAAGAGACACAAACAGATCTGACACAAGTAGATTTGGCAAGTGGGAGCACCTGAAGGTTAGATTTTCACAGTCTTGTGTAAGTCAACCAGGACTGACAATTTTGTGGGGTTGAAGTGATGGTTCAGCTGTAAGGGCACTTATTGAGCTTGTAGAAGACATGGGTTTAATTTCTAGCACCCACATGGTGGTTCAACTAGCCATAAGTACAGTTCCAAGGAATCTGATGCCCTCTTCTGATCTCTTTGGCCACCAGGAACACGTACATGCATGCAGGCAAAACACTTTTATGCATAAGTAAATTTCAAAAAATTAAAAAGAAAACTAAATTTTCTGTCTCCAAATTTTGTGATCTCTGCTTTATTTGTAATAACTCATTCCATTTTTGTTGATTTATTTTCACTTCAGTGAAAGACAGTTGCCATCAAAGGTATTTCTCATTAGGGGAAAAGGTAACTGAAATTCAGTCATGCTTCAGAAAATTTGGAACACTTTGGTAGTCCTGCCTCGCAGTGCTTTAGACAGATGACAGAGAATTGGAACTTGGGAACCTGAAGAAGTGATGAAACGGTGAAGTGCACCCTTTAATTGTAGCATCTTTATTCTTTTTATGTTTGAGTGTCGGGTATGCATGCCTGAGTGCATGTGCCCTGGTTTCCAGAAGAGGGCATTGGATCCCCTGGAGCTGGAGTTACAAGCAATTGTGACCCACCTGGTGTCTGTGCCAAGAACCAAACTCAGGTCCTGGGAGAGCGTCAAGTTGTGTTTTTGCAGAGCAATCTCCCCAAGGCTTAGCAGTTACTAGTCTTTAACCCTTACTAAATATAATTCCCGGAAAATGTTGTACTTTTGTCCTTATTATATTTTTAATGTAATAAGGAATGTACATGCAGGCTTGAGTGCTCTTGTGTGTTATGGGCAGGTACATGTGGAGGTCAGAGGAAGACTTCAAATGCTGATTCTCTTTCCATCTTGTGGGTCCTGTGGCCTGGAGTTTACGTCATTGTGGTACTCCTATATACTGAGCCGTCTCACTGACTTAAAAATATATTTTTTAAGTCTTATCAAATATCTTAAGAAATGTTTGCTTACAAAGACAAAGGATGATTATATGGGTGCTAGGAAGGTGGCTTTGTGGGTAAAGTGTTTTCTCTACAAGCATGAGGTCCAGAGTTCAGATCACCACCACTCACATGAAAGCAGTTTGTGTCAGTGTGTGCCTGAAACTCTTGGTGTGTGTGTGGGTATGTGGGGGGGGGGGGGTGATGGGTTGGCCAGATGAGCACAGGTATGGCTTAGGGATTTTTCAGCCAGAGAACAGCCAGTTCCAGGTTCAGTGAGAGATCATAAAACAAGACTAAAAAGTGATTGAGGAAGACAACACATTTTCTGTGCACACACTTACATACACACACACTATAAGGGTAATTTAAGAGATCTTTAAAAACAAGGGATTTATAATGGGCATTGGGGTAAGTACCTGTAATCTCAGGATGTGTGGGAGGTTGAAGACACAGAGTTTTATTTTGTCAGCCTGTCTTTCAGACTAAGATATTGTATCAAAACAAAAAAATCAAATGAATTAGAAGTGAACTGAGTTTTCCCTTGGATCTCTTTGCTAAAATTTGATAAATTTGCTTTGATGGAACTTAATAATTATACTCAGAAAATACTAGCTAGCTGTGGGGCAGAAAATTCTGTTAATTTCGTATGCATTTTCTACTCAGCTCATTCATTCTTTCGTGTAAACTCCATGTTTACTTGGTGCCAGTTTCTGGGCTTAAAGAGGATTAAAATACCGTCTTGACTGCACAGAGTTCAAAGAAAACAAAATGAAGTAGTAGGGGAAATTTTAGAATGATATTGTGGAAGATAGGAGCCTCTAACTCAGGCTGACACTCATACTTCCTAATGCTATTACCTCATGTTGTGGTGACTCCAACCATAAAATTATTCTTGTTGCTACTTCATAACTGTAATTTTACTACTGTTATGAATTGCAGTGTAAGCATCTGTTTTCTGATGTTTTTAGGCGACTCCTGTGAAAGAGTCATTTGACCCCTCCCCCAATGGACCTCAACCTACAGTTGAGAACCACTGCTGTTTCTTAGAAAAGTTAAGTTCAGTAGCCAAGCTTAAAAGAAGAGAGAAAGGACTAGGGCAGAGTGTATGAAAGTCAAAAGCATGGAGTAAACAGTTATTCTAAGTGTTTGGATCTGTAAGCTTAGACTTTATTCTGTAGGACATACAGAATCATAAAGAGATTTCAAAAAGGAAGTGCCTGACTCATATTTTACTTTAAGACCACACACTGATTGAAAGATAGATTCAAGTGTACAAGGAAAAAAATTCCAATTCTTTAGAAATCTGTTGCTTTAAAGGATGTCTCATGGAGACTGGGAAGGGATAGAGAAATGCATATATATTTCTGAGATTTTTTAAGGTAACACAGAAATATGAGGAATAATGAGAGAAATCAAGAAGTATTACATACCTAGCTCCATTGATTCCTTAAAGTAAACCTTGAATCAAATTGGTTTGGAAGATGTTAGCACTGCATTATAATATCCTTGAGGATAATTGAAAATGAGAATCTTTTGTTTGTTTATGAAACAGAATCTCACAATGTAGCCTTGGCTGGCCTGGAAGTTACTATATAGACGAGGCTGGCTTTGAACTCAGAGATCCATCTACCTCTCAGCTTTCTGAATGGTGGGATTAAGGGTGTGTGCCACCATGCCAGGCCCTAGAAATTGTAATCTTAGTATGAGATTTTCATGGAAATCAGGAGATGCTGAAAACAACAACAACAAAAAAAAGCCTCACAGAAAGACCTGAGTAAGTGTTCTGGAATCAAGGGTCTTTAAGTGATCTTAGCCATGGAAATTCACAACGCTGTACCAATTCTGTAGCTGAGACTCAGCTACAGTTGCAGATTTTGGATCTTTGCTCCATGACTGGCTTATCTTTCTTCCTCATTTGAAACTCTGGGGAAATATGACGCCTGCTGAGCTACTCCCAGTTTATTGTCTAGAGCTATTCATGGGTGTTACTATATGAGTTAGTAATCTTCACACAGGGTGCTAACATGTTGGATTAGTTACTTTTCTCAACACTGTGAGAAAAGGAGTTGCAGAAACAACATGGGGGAGGATTGGTTTATTTCTGTTCATCCTTTTGAGGGTTACACAGTCCTGCATAGTGGGGAAGGCATGTTGGGGTTCTTGGAGGCAACAGGACTCTGAGGCTGCTTCCTTTGTCCTATGGATCAGGAAATAACACCTCTGATCCACCCTCAACCACTCACTTATTGCAACTCAATGGATACCACCTCTTTAAGGTTCTAACATACTTCCCTGATAGATCTCACAGCAAGGGACCAATTTTAAACATGTGCTTGTAAAGG
The DNA here is from genome assembly GCF_030254825.1 of Meriones unguiculatus. Lineage (NCBI taxonomy): Eukaryota > Metazoa > Chordata > Mammalia > Rodentia > Muridae > Meriones > Meriones unguiculatus. The sequence goes on along the minus strand of NC_083369.1, from coordinate 157,298,574 downwards.
ACAGTTCACAAGTAAAACCATAACATATGTGTGGCTTAGATTGGGTTGGGAGCAGTAATAATATGCAGAGTACTGTGGCATCACACAGTCTGAGCCCTGCTGTCTTCATTAGGGACAATGTGAGGACCTTCCTCCTGGAAGGGTTTGTAAGTCATCTGAAGCCTGGGAAGAGGGATTACTGTTAGCATTGTTTTGGTACTCACCTTGAGAAGGTAGTTGAATTGGCAGTGTTTTACTGTATGGAGGGAGAGAGCTATGGCAGAGGCAGAACATTAATGCATCATTAACAGGCAGATGGAGGCACAAGAAGAAACTGTTTTGAGGTACCTGGGTGGAAAGGAGAGTAGTGTCGTAGGACCTAACCTGTGGAAATTCGAAAGGAGGAAGAAGTCCCATATACAGTGGATAGTGTAGTGTGTAGTGGATAGACCTGGAAAATTGATCACTGGTTTTGGAATAAGACCATTGTAGCCTTAGGGATATCAGTCTGTTTTTCATGATGGGAATAAAACCCAACTGTCAGGAGTTGAAAGGATAAGTGGAGGTTCCAAGTAGAGAGGATGTGGCAGAGAGGGCATGCTTGAGGAACATAGAAAGATTATCTTTAAAAGTTTAAGGGAATAACATCTCTGTTTTTAATGGCCAATATTTTGTCACATTTTAGCTGAGGGCCAGATTCTGATATCATTAGGTTAGTTGGAAATCCGACATAATCAAAACTTTTGAAAGTAATGTGACAGCAGTTGTGTTAGTTCTGCAAAAGTCTTTATTCAGTTTGTAAGGAAAACGGAAGTGATGTTTAAATTCGTATGAGACTATGATTTTAGTTCAAGGTAAAATTGTTACTCAATACCAACCTGAATGCAAACTGACAGGGATAATGGTTTATCACACGGAGCCAAAGAACTTTGTGATAAAACTGAATAAATTGTGGGGACGTTGTGTTCTCAAAGGGTGAGATAAAATTCAAGAAGAAATTGCTAAAGATACTTAGTTTGAGGGCTGATGAGGTAAAGACCAGTAGCAGTCTTTGCAGAGCACAGGTAGTAGGTCCTGGAGAGGTGAAATAGACCATGGGAGGCAGGCTGGTGTGGACATGGATCACATTGGAATAGCAGAGTGGAGAGCTGACTTTGACTACATCTAATGGCCTCTCATTTTCTTCACAAAATAAACTCAGCAAGCTTATAAAGCTTAACATGAATGAAGACGAAGTGGATGATCCTTTTAGAATAACTGAAACAGGTTGACTGAAGATTTCTGAACATAATGTAGGTGGCACTGAGAAAGACCAGGTGATGAATTCATGGCAGTGTTCTTTTACCACATTGACTGCTAGGGTAGTAGCAGGGAAAGTGGACTGTGATACTGATGAAAGGCCATGGCCACGGCTTTGCTGGTAAGGGTGGTGGAAGGATAGGCTTATGAAGGAAATCAAGGGCATTTGAGGCCTTTTAAGAGATTCTAGAGTAAGCTTGTCCTGGAAGAAGAAGAAGAAGAAAAAATCCCAAGGAAAGATTCAGAGAATTAGATAAACTTTAAAAGTGAAGTCTTCAGATAGTGTGTTCTATAAGAAGACAACAGGCATTTCTGCTGCAATGCCACAGATGCATTGTGGAGAAAACATTGTTTTCCATACAACTGTGCAGTAGAAATAACAGGACCCTGGGAGGGTGAGGCTGGGGTAATTACTTAGGAGTGTGGAACTATGTAACCACACAGCTGTTACATTTCTAAAGATCTGCAAGCCTAGGTCAGTCCTCACTGGTGTTTGTGCTAGCACTGCACGTGTCTGACTCTGCAGCCTTAGATTCTTCTTGAAGGTGTGTTCTTGACACCTACTTAATTGAAATGAAAAGCTTCTTTAAAAACAAAACAAACCCTAAACCCCAAACAGGAAATACACACGTTAGAATGGCTAAATTTTAACCATAACCTGAGAGTGTGCCAGATGTTGGTGTGGCTATCTAACAACAAAACCTCGAATTATTGTTAGTGGGGATGCACAATGGTATAGCCACTTTGGGGATGGTTGGCTGTACTAACACAGCAAACTATATGTTTATCCTACTTCCCATTAGCAGTATACCCAAATATTTGCCTAGCTCATCAGAATACCTAAACCTTCTCTGCTGGTCAGTGTTAGCACCAAATTTACTGATGATCTTTAAAGTGGTAGCAACCAAGATATCTTTCAGTAATTAGTGACAGATGGGATCAAGAGACCCAAGAAGTTTGATGTAACGGGATATGATCAATGACTAATGAAGTGAGCCATCGTGTCATGCAGACATGTCGAATTTGAACTCCGTATTCCTAAGTGAAGTCAACCTGTCTAAAATGACTAAGTAGAAAGGGTGAAAGAGTAGAGGCAGTGAAAAAGTGTGGTTGTCCAAGGAATGGGATCAAATAGACTAAGTATAGCGGGTATTTTCAGACAGTAAAATATCTTGTGTGCTTGTGGTACTGTAGTTGTGGATACATGGCATTGTGTCTTAGGCAAACCATAGAACTTTATAATACCGAGAACTGTAATGAACACAAATTTAAAAAATCATTTAGGAGACAGGCAAAAACTCCAGGGTAGACTGCAGAATGTGATTTTTATTTTTTAAGTAGCATTTCAATGCATTCTGGCTAAATGGCTTACTGCTGTGCTATATTCCTGGCCTGTTTTAATTTTTTGAGACAGGGTCTATATAAGTTGCCCATGTAGTCATTGATTTTTCAAGCTGCCTCCTTCAGTACATAAAGTAGCTGGGTGACAGGTCAACACTACCAGGCCCAGCTTGACAAAATAATCTAGGTACTTTCCACCTTTCTCATTTTCTTTATCCTCTCCACTCACCATTCTCCTTTGTACTTTTTAATGGGGCAGCAAACTGTGAGTCACAACCTCTTTGGCGGTCAAATGAGTCTTTCACAGGAGTCACATATTAGATAACACATGTATTTACATTATGATTCATAAATGTAACAAAAATACGGTTACAAAGCAGCAATGCAATAATTTTATGGTTGGGGTTCACCAGAACATGAGGAGCTCTGTTAAAGGGTCTCAGAATTAGGAAGGTTGAGAACCACTGTGACAGGGCCTCATGTAGCCCAGGCTGTCCTTGAAGTCACTATGTGTAGTTGAAAGCAAATTTGAATTCCTAATTTTCTGCTTCTAACTCCCAAGTGCTGAGATTGTAGATGTAAACCTCTACCCAACTTGATAAAATAATCTTCATTGCATAACATATTTGAAATATCCTCAGGGAAGGGGAGAAAGTATTGACCTCAGTTACTTTTGAATTAATGAAGTCTAAGTAAAGGCAAAGCAAACTATATTTTGAACTCTAGTTGATAAATTCATATCCTATGGGATTGTGGGCTAATTTTCTAATGCCAATTCTGATTCTGTTAACTTCCCATACTGCTGGACATATGTGCTGGAAGTGAATGGGTGAATCTGTCCTCATATAGGAAACCTTCTTAACACCTCTAACCTGTGTCCCTTGTCTTGTTGCCCTGATGGCTTAACATAGTGGCATGCTGTGCACTTTAGGGATATACTTCTGTTAAAATATCAGATCTTTCTGTTTAAGGCCTTTCCATATTGCTAAGCTTTTAACATTTATCAGAGTATTGAGAAAACCTGTGTTATAGACCAAGTGTCCTCTTGATTATGCTAGCACCATTCCCATATTTAGATGTAAGTGAACTAAGTCGTATTTAAGTAATATATTGTAATATATTGTAGGACAGACCTGGTTAGGATTTAGTATTTCTGAGGTGGAATAGTTGCAGGTAGTTGCCAAAATCTAGACTGTGGTTCTAGGAAGGAGTGTTTTAAGTGGGAGTAAAAAGCCCATGATTGGGGTGTCACCACAACATGAGAAACTGTATTAAAGGGTCATAGTTGTGTAAAGGTTGAACTGGCCTAGAGCATTGTATGTGTTAGGCAAATACTCTACCACTGAGCTACACCTCCATCCCCTCTCTGATTTTTAAATTTAATAAGGAATCAACTCATTTACATTTTCACATTTACAGAACTTTTCTAAAATGCTTTACAAGAGCATAATAAACAAAGGCTCTTACTAGATTTAAGATTGTAAAGAACTTTAGGATATTTTCTGTAGTGAAAACATGTATAGGATTTTAATTTGCATGGATTTAGCATGAGCCTACCAATTTGGAACAAATGATACCATCTCCATAAAAGTTTGACTTTTAAAAATGATGCTATATAACCTATGTTACAAATGTTGAATGAGAAAATTCCATGCAAGACCACATAGCACTTTTAGAAGTTGTGCACCTTATGGCATTCATACTCTTTATCTTCTGCCTTAAATCAGATAAAGATAGATGAGGATAGATATGGCATGACTCCCAGAATTCTCAATGTCCCTAAATCTTTCATGTGTGGTCATAACTCTTGCTGGAATTTAATTTGCAGCACTTATGCTGGCTTGGAATTCTCAATCAGTAGGTTTCTAATATGGACACGGTTTATTTCACTTTATCCTCAGTTATAAAATGAGGCTACATAGTGCTTTTAATCATTGGGTTGTTTTGAATATTAAAGGATTTACTAAATACAGTTCACTTAAAATGGGGCTTTTCCTATTGTACTAGATATGTTAGATATTACTTCTTATTTATATCTTGAGATCACACATAGAAGTAGTGGTTAGTACTAGAAAATTTATTATTTGCTGTTAAGATAAAAATTTTGGTAAATTAAAATAAGTTTTGGTTACTGCCAAAATTTACTGTTTATTATTTTTAAAAACCCAATAATAAAATAATTGATTTAGAATTCCAATTAAAATGTCCACTCAACTCTGCCCTACAGACCATCAAAGCAGATGCTGAGCCTGATGGTCAACTGTTGGGCAGAGTGAATGGAATTTTATGTAAGAAGTGGGAAATAGTAAGAGCTGGAGAGGACAGGGTCTCCACAAGGAGAGCAACAGAACAAGAAAATTTGAACACAGGGAACTTCCCAGAGACTCATACTCCAACCAAGGACTATTCATGGAGATAACCTAGAACCCCTGCACAGATGTAGCCCATGGCAGTTCATTGTCCAAGTGGGTTACATAGTAATGGGAAGAGGGACTGCCTCTGACATAATCTGATTGGCCTGCTCTTTGATCACCTCCCCCTGAGGGGGGAGCAGCTTTACCAGGCCACAGTAGAGGACAATGCAGCCACTTTTGATGAGAACTGATAGACTCAGATAAGAAAGGAGAGGAGAACCTCCCCTATCAGTGGACTTGGGGAGTGGCATGCATGCAGAAAGGGGAGGGAGGGTGGGATCGGGAGGGGAGGAGGGAGGGGCTTATGGGGGGATACAAAATGAATAAAGTGTAATTAATAAAATAAAATAAATGTCCACTCAATATTTTCTTTTTCTTGTCTTATTGGCACAAATTCCCTTTCTTTTCCAACTGATCTCTTTCTTTTACCTTCTCCCCATCTGTGTGTGTGTGTGTGTGTGTTTAACCCATTGAGTTTCAATAGGGTTGCTTACATATCATGGGTGATGATTGATACAGGAGCAAGAACATCTTATTAGTGCCTACATCACTGAAGAAAATGTCTCTCCCTCACCTTGTAACCACTAACTACTTACTTGTAGATCACATGAAGCACAATGTTGACAGACGCAAGCTTGTGCAGATAATCCTATCTGCTGAGAGTTCAAGAGTGCATTTGCTCTGTCATGCTTGGAAGACAGCATTCCACAGTACTCCACTCCTTCCTCTAGCTCTCAACATTCTCTCTACATCTCCTCTGTGATGTTCCCTGAGCCTTGGAGAAGGTAGTATAGATTTCTATTTCGGGTTCAACATTCAGAGATCACTTATTCTCCATACTTGATTACTAGCTGATACCCACTGTAGAAAGAAGCTTTTTTGACCAAAGCTAACAGCAGCACTAAACTATGGGCATAAACATAAACACTTAGAAGCCACTTTACAAGCTCATCAGGGTCTATTTGTCAAAACAACAGAAGTAGATTCCCCATTAGTACCTCCCTAGCCATGGGCTCTTGGCCAGGTCTACAGAATGAGAGGTGAGTGGACCTTAAATACAATCAAAGTATAGTTGGTCATGTCACTACTTAATTTACCTGTAGGTACATCTTTCTTGGCTGGTCAGTAATATAGTAACACACAGTGTCCACAGTTGAGGAAGACTCTTGATGACTGCTCTTCCCTAGTGGCCTGCAAAGCACCTTTTGGCACTATGAACAATAGCTATCAGTGAGGAAGTTTCCAACTCAGTTCCTGCTTGTTTTCTCTATGTACTATGGTTAAAGCGTGTCTGTCAGTAGGGTCTTAACCATCTCATTCTGGTGAGCAACCAAAAGCAATGGCAAATAGCATGTATTGTTTTGGGAACCAACAGCTCACAAGGAGTAGGGCCAACTATGACTGTCTAATTTTTAATGCATGAATTTTGCATGATCAAGTAACCTAATTATTTGAATACAGTTTACTGAAAATCTATTTCACTGCTACTACAATTCAATAAATGTCTACTTATTAAGTGGTTATTGTGCATAAAGGGATTGGGGCCACAGATAGCTTAGCTGGTAAAGTGCTTACTACACAAGCATGAGGGGTTAAGTTTGAGCCTCAGGGCATATATTTAAAAAACCAACTGCATAGATGGTGGCATGAACATCCATGTTCATGTTTCTCAGGTGGCATGTCCTGAGAAAACAGATATTGGCACATTCCTGATACCTAGTGTATCCTACTCTGTTGCATTCCAGGCTTGTAAGAATCTTCCCTCTTCCTTCTCAACAAAGTTGGTGATATCTTCTGAACAATATCTGTGGTGATCTCTGGTCTCCACACATATGCACACATCTTCTCATATGCATCCCACAAACACACACATATACACGTGACTGTTTGGCACATTTGTGCAGTTATTTTTTTTTTCTTTTTTCTCAGCTCATCATAAATCTGTTACCTACATATGTTAAAATTATTGGGATGTGGAGGGGCAGGCTGCATTTTAATGCTTCCAGTTTTGTCTTACTAACTGACTTCATTTGCTTTCTGTGGTATTAGGTCTTGCTTTTGCCTTTATAAAAATGTTTTCATGGGGAACTTGTGAAATGGCTCATTGCAAGTCAAAGAAATTGAGTTCAGTCCTTAGATCCCACAGTGGAAGGGAAGAACTGAGTCCTGGGTGTTGTCCTCTGATACATACTCGCCTTTTCGCTGATGTTTTGTTGGTGTTTTGCCTGCATATATGTCTGTGTGATGTTGACAGATCTTGGATTTGCAGACAGTTGTGAGCTGCCATGTGGTTGATGGGAATTGAAAACTGGTCCTCTGGAAGAACAGTCAAAGGGAATGAGGAGAGGATTGGGAAGGAATGAGAGAGGGGGCTGCAGCTGGGATATAAAGTGAAAAAAACTGTAATTAACATAAAAATATTTTTTTAAAACAAAGAAATGTTAAAAGCCTTACTCATCAGGTGCTGTATAACATTACCGGTAGCATTGTGTTATCTCATTTCTTAAGAGAAAAATATGGAGCTGTACTTCTCAATAGACTGTTATTGACTCAAGAATTGGAGATCAAGCCAGGCACAATGCCACATGCCTGTAATCCCAGCACTGGAGGTGGCAGAGGCAAGTGGATCTCTGAGTTTGAGGCCAGCCTGGTCTACAAAGTGAATCCAGGACACCCAAGGCTCCAAAGCGAAACCCTGTCTTAAAAAACAAAAAAACAAAAAAACAAAAAAACAACCAAACCAAAATAATTGTGGATTAGTCTTTATTCACAAATGATAAGAATATATCAAATAACAGAATTATAAATTCTTGATGAGATTTGCCTATTAATGTAGTTTATTTAATAGTATGCCATCATACAAATATTCCCAGTTCAAAAAGTGGTGTTTTGCAGAAGAATGTATAAGAATGTTACAAATTAAATGCAAATTTATATCCGATAAAATTAAGATAATTTTCTCATATGCTTCCAATCCAGAATAACTGAAAATTATAGCCTTAAATTTCTCTAGTTTATGAAATGGAGAGATGATTCATAATTCCATAATGATGTCATAATTCCTTTCTGATGCCAAAATTCCATTTTGATGTCATTATTCCTTATGATGTCATAATCCCATTATGCTGACATAATTCCTAGATTATGTCATAATACCACAAAGAAATAAAGCAATTGTGAAGTCATAATAGCCTTGTGATATCATAGAATCCATAAGGTTATCATGAGAGAATAAAGATGTCATAATATCATTATAATGAAATGATAACTATAATTTTATTATGAAGACATTCCATTATGATGTCAAAATTCCATTCGGATGTCATAATACCATTATGATGTCGTAATTCCCTTATGATATCATACTACCATTATAGTGTCATAATTCCATAATGAATACATAATAACATTGTGATGTCAAAATTCCATTGTAATGTCATACTTCCATTAAGATGTCATAATTCTATTATGAAGTCATAATTCCATTGTGATGATGTTATTCTGTTATGATGTTATAATACTAATATAAAGTCATACCTCTATGATGTCATAATACTATTGTGATGTCATAATATGATTACGGTGTCATAATTTGGTGATGATGTCATTATTTCATTATGAAGTTATATTTATACTGTGATGTCAAAATTCCGTTTAGATATCATAATAACATTATGCTGTCATCTTTCCATTGTGATGTCATAATACCAGTGTGCTGTAATAATAACATTGTGATGTACTAATTCTGAGGGGATGTCATAATACCATGAAGAAATAATGCAACTGTAATGTCATAATATCCTTGTTATATTATAGAATCCATATGGTTATAATGGGAGAATAAAGATGTCATAATATCATTGTAATGAAATGAAAATATTAGGATGTCATAATCTATTGTGATGTCATATTACCATTGTGATGTCATAATTGCATTATAATGTCATAATTCTACTTTGAGGTCAGAGAATCCATCAGGATGTCATAACTGTACTGGGATGTCATATCCTAATTCCATCATGATGTCCTAATATCATTATGAAAACATAATACCATAGTGATGTGATAATTCCATTGTGATGTCATAATACCATTATGATGTCTTAATACCATTGTGATATTATAATCCCTTTATGAAACCATAATAATATAGTAATTTCATAATTCCATTATGCTGTCATAACTCTGTTGTGATGTCATAATATCATGAAGAATCATAGAATTGTGATGTCATAATATCATTGTGATATCAAAGTATATATAAGGTTATGAGAGAAGATGTCAAAATATCAATATAATGAAATGAAAACTTTATAGTGTCCTAATTCCATTATAATGCATAAAATAATGTATTTATAATACCATTATGATGTCACATAAACATTATTATCTCATAATTCAATTGTGATATTTTACTCCTCTAATGTCACAATGTAATTAGGAAAACATAATACCATGATGACAATATAATACGGTTGGGATATCATGAGAAAATTAAGATGTCATAAGACCATTTTGATGTCATAATTCCATTGTGCTGTTACAACACGATTATGACAAAATAATTCCATAGTGATGTCATAACACCATTGTAGTGTCATGTGATCCATTAGGATATCTTGAGAAAAGAAGAATCACATAATACCATTATAAGGAAATTTTAACCTTACAATTTCTTAATACCATTGTGAGGTGATAATAGCATTACGATGTCCTAATTTCATTATGATGAGATAACTACATTGAGATTTCATGATTACATCATGATGTTATATGATATCATACTACCATTATGGTGTCCTAAGTCCATAATGAATATATCATATAATTGTGACGTCAAAATTCCATTGTAATATCATAATTCCACTGTGATATCAAAATAGAGCATAGTGATCTCACAATAGTACCATTATGATGTCATAATGCAAATAAGATGTCCTAATACCAATGTGATATCACATTGACATTGTGATGTCAAAATTAAATTGTGATGTCATAATACCATTGTGATGTCCTAATAATAGCATTGTGTTCTCAAATTGTACCACTGTGATCTCACAAACTTACCATAGTCTTGTCACAATTCCACTGTGATGTCACAATACTACTATTGTGACCTCATAACCTCATAACACAAAAGTGATATCATTTAAGTATAATATCATAATTTCCTAGTGATGTCACAATGGTATCATTTCGATGACAATACTATTGCCATGTCCTACTAGTACCATTATGATGTCATTATTCCTGTGTGATGTCACAAACTACCATTGTAATGTCACAATGTCATTGTGATATCATCATAGTACCATTGTGATCTCTTGGTAGTAACATTGTGGTATCATAGTACCATTGTGATGTCTTGTAGTGCCATTGTGATGTCATAATAACATTGTAATGAAACAGTCGTACCATTTTGATGTCACAATTCAATTATTGATATCACAATCGAACAACTGAGAAATTACAATAAGATTGTGATGTCCTACTAGTATCATTGTGATGTCATAATAAAATTGTGATGTCTTGTAGTACCAGTGTGATATCATAATACCATTATAATTTTGAAATGGTACCATTGTGATGTCACATTATGATTGTACCGTTATGATTTCACAGTGGTACCATTGTGATGCCACATATCTTCCTAGTCTGATTGTGATGTCATCATTCACACACATTGTCACAATAGTATCATTGTGATATTACAATGTTATTGTGATATCATAATAGGACCATAGTGATGTAATAATGCCAAGAAGATGTCTTGATATTACCATGCTACAATTGTTATGTAACAATAGTACTCTTGTGATGTCAGAATTCAATCACAATATAATAATTTTCGAGTGATTTCACAAATGTACAATTGTAACGTGACAATATCATTGTGATGTCCTACGAGTACACTTGTGATGTCATAATTCTTTTTTTTTTTTTCAATGCAGTTTATTCAGGAACATTGAACAATCCTTGGACCCCGGGGAAAGCCAGCCCACAGCTTAAATAGCCTCTGGGTAGCCAACCCAGGCGTGCCACGGGGGCAATGCAGATAGGTCCACATACATGGAAGCAAGCCAGATCCTCGGCCTTAGCCAAAGGTGGAGTTGTTCCTGACAGAGAGCACTCACCATCGGGAAGGTTGAAGGCGAAAACCAGCTCCATCTTTAAGGCATAGCATTCCGCAGCTCTCTACAGTTCCCCCTTTTTGTTTTAGACGCATCAGGCAAGAGTAGAGGTCTGATCTCTGATATTAGAAATAAATTGGGACTTTGTACCGATGTTCATTTAGGTGTCATCCACCCAAAGAGCATCAGACCCGTCCGATACCTTTTTCTCAGAGGCGGGACCTGGGGCATCAACCCGCATGCAATCAGGATGTCATAATTCTTTTGCGATGTCACAGTAGTAGCATTGTGATGTCACAATGTCTTTTAGATATTATAATATTAACATTGTGATGTCATAATGCCAGGAGAATAGTACCATTTTTATGTCATAGTACAATTGTGATGTGACAATAATACCATTCTGAATATCACAATTTAATTGTAGTAATGTCACAATACGATTCTGATGCCCTTCTAGTACCATTTGTGATGTCACAATTTAATTGTAACGTCATAATTCCCTATTGGTGGTAAAATAGAAATATTCTGATGTCACAATACAATCGTGATGTCCTACTATTACAATTATGATGTCACAAATCCATTGTGATGTCTTGGTAGTACCGTTGTGATGTCATAATAAAATTGTGATGTGACAATCGTACCAGTGTGATATCACAATAAGATAATAAGATACTAAGATACTAAGATAATAAGATTGTGATATCCTAATAGTACCATTGTGACATCACAATTCAATTGTAATTTCATAATTCCCTAGTGAAGGCCTAATAGAAATATTGTGATGTCAAAATACGATTGTGATCTCCTACTAGTACCATTGTGATGTCATAATAAAAGTGATAACACAATATGATTGTGATGTCCTTCTACTACCATTGTGATGTTATAATTCCCTTGCTATGTCACAATTGTACCATTGTGATGTCACAATGTCTTTCTGATAGAATAGTATCATCTTGCTGTCATAGTACAATTCTGATGTTACAATACTACTATTGTGATATCACAATTCAATTGTAATGTCATACTTCTCTAATAATGTCACAATTGAACCACTGTGATGTCACAATACAATTGTGATGCCCTTCTAGTATTGTTGTGATATCACAAATCAATTGTAATGTCATAATTCCCTGTTGGTGGTACAATAGATATATTTTGATGTCACAATACGATCGTGATGTCCCACTAGTACCATTGTGATATCCCAATTCAATTGTAACTTCATAATTCCATAGTGAAGGCCTAATAGAAATATTGTGATGTCACAATATGATTGTGATGTCCTACTTGTACCTTTGTGATGTCACAATACCATTGAGATGTATAGTAGTATCATGGAGATGTCATAATAAAATTATGATGTCACAATTGTACCATTGTGATATCACAATAAGATTGTGATCCTACTATTAGACTTGTGATGTCATAATTCCCTTAAAATGTCACAATGGTAGCATTGTGATGTCACAATGTCTTTGTGATATTAAATATTACCATTTTGATGTCATAATGCTATTGTGACTAGAGAATAGTACCACAGTGATGTTATAGTACAATTGTGAGGTAACAATAGTACCATTGTGGTGTCACAATTCAATTATAATGTAATAATTCTCTAGTGATGTCACAATCGAAACATAGCTATGCCGCAATACAATTGTGATGTCCTACTAGTGACACTGTGATGTCACAAAAGTGCCATTGTGATGTCATAATGAAATTGTGATGTCACAATCCTACAATTGTGATGACACAATATGATTGTGATGTCCTACTAGTACCGTTGTGTTGTCATAATTCCCTTCCGATGACACAATAGTAACATTGTGATGTCACAATGTCTTTGTGATATCAAGATAATACAATTGTGATGTCATAATGCCATTGTAACTAAAGAATAATATCATTGTGTTGTCATAGTACAATTGTGCTATCAAAATTCTACCATTTGATGTCAGATTCCAATTGTGATATCATAATTCTCTAGTGATGGTACAATGGAAACACTTTTATGTCACAATGAAATTGTGATGTCCTACGAGTAATATTCTTATGTCACAATACCATTGTGATGCATTCTTACTTCACTTATGATGTCATAATAAAATTGTGATTTCATAATCGTACCATTATGACATTCCAATGCGAGTGTGATATCACACCACTAGGATTTGCTGAAGGAGGCAGAGGCAGGAGGATCACGAGTTCGAGGCCAGCATGGGCTACACAGTTTGGATGAGGGCGACGCCAAGATGGCAACAGCACACACAGTTTCTGAGCTGTGGAAGAGCTAACCGTCTGAGTTGGTGAGTGGAAGGACCTCTAACCCAGGAAAACAACAACCTCCTTCGTCCTCAGCACAGCGGACTCATCTTTCTCAACACAGAACTAACTGCCTGGGGTCTGCAGCTGCTGAGTCGGAGCTCCAAGCCCTTTAGCCGCAAATGACAACAGTACCTGTCTCGGAGTCCCAGATCCGCGTGGCAAGCTGCACCATCCTCCCAGGGCCCTAGTCTGCTAGACGCCATACTAGCTCCACAGGATTGCGATCACTGACGCTGCAGCAAGACCTTATAACCTGCAGTGACAGCAGCACGGAGCTGGCGGAGCACATCAAAGAAGCAGGGCCAAACCAGAGAGCAGAGATCCCGGATACCCTGATCTCTGCCAAGTGACCTGCCTGTACGTGAGTGCACCCTTGAGAATCTGCAGTTCCCCAGATCCTGGGTCCTTCTAAAACAAAAGCCAGGCATCGAACCTCCTCCCACCCATATACCCACTTTGGGAAACAGAGGGGCACTTGGGATATTGAAGTTCCTGCTCTGTGGGTCTAATTGAGGAGTTAAGGCAGTTAATGCCAGAAATTGCGCTGCGATCATCACTAGCTCCTGCGACATATACAGTGCAGAGCCTCTCCCACACACTCAAGGATTCAACATTTGCCATCACTCTGTCCCTCGAGACACTCGTCCACGCACACTTACACACATACACACACACACAAACATACACACACACACACACACACACACACACTTGCATTTGCCCAAATTTGTTCCAAATTGGTAAACTCATGCTAAATCCATGCAAATTAAAATCCTATACATGTTTTCATTACACAAAATATCCAAAAATTCGTCACACTCTTAAATATATTAAGAGCCTTTGTTAATTACATTCTTGTAAAACATTTTAGAAAGCTCTGTAAATGTGAAAATGTAAATGAGTTGATTCATTATTAAATTTAAAAGTCACAGAGGGGATGGAGTTGTAGCTCAGTGGTAGAGCATTGCCTAACACATACAATGCTCTAGGTCAGTTCAAACTTTACACAACTATGACCCTTTAATACAGTTCCTCAGGTTGCGGTGACACCCCAATCATGGGCTTTTTACTCCCACTTTAAGCACTCCATCTTAGACCCACAGTCTAGATTTTGGCAACTACCTGGAACAATTCCACCTCAGAAATACTAAATCCTAACCAGGCCTGTCCTACAACAGAATATATTCCTTAAATATGACTTAGCTCACTTGCATTTAAATATGGGAATGATGCTAGGAGAATCAACATGTCACTTGGTCTATAACACAGCTTTTCTCAATACTCTGACAAATGTTAAAAGCTTAGCAATATGGAAAGCCCTTAAACAGAAAGATCTGATATTTTAACAGAAGTATATCCCTAAAGTGCACAGTATGCCACTATGTTAAGCCATTAGGGCAACAAGGCAAGGGACACAGGTTAAAGGTGTTAAGAAGGTTTCCTATGTGAGTACAGATTCACCCATTCACTTCCAGGACATATGTCCAGCAGTTTGGGAAGTTATCAGAATCAGAACTGGCATTAAAAATTAGCCCACAATCCCATAGGATATGACTTTTATCAACTAGAGTTCAAAATATAGTTTGCTTTGCCTTTCCTTAGACTTCATTAATTCAAAAGTTACTGAGGTCAATACTTTCACCCCTTCCCTGAGGATATTTCAAATATGTTATGCAATGAAGACTATTTTATCAAGTTGGGTACAGGTTTACATCTACAATCTCAGCACTTGGGAATTAGAAGCAGAAAATTAGGAATTCAAAGTTGCTTTCAGCTACACATAGTGACTTCAAGGACAGCCTGGGCTACATGAGGCCCTATCACAGTGGTTCTCAACCTTCCTAATTCTGAGACCTTTTAACAGAGTTCCTCATGTTGTGGTGAACCCCAACCATAAAATTATTTCATTGCTTTTTCATAACCGTATTTCTGTAACATTTATGAATCATAATATAAATATACAGGTAATCTAATATGTGACTCCTGTGAAAGACTCATTTGACACCCAAAGGGGTTGTGAATCACAGTTTCAGAGCTGCTGTCCCATCAAAAAGTACAAAGGAGAAAGGTACCTGAGTGGAGAGGACAAAGGAAATGAGAAAGGGTGTAAAGTGCCTAGATTATATTGTCAAGCTGGGCCTGGTGATGTTGACCTGTCACCCAGCTACTTAGTGTACTGAAGGAGGCAGCTTGCAAAACCAAAGACTACATGGGCAACTTATATAGACCCTGTCTCAAAAAATTAAAACAGGCTAGGAATATAGCACAGCAGTAAGCCATTTAGCCAGAATGCATTGAAATGCTACTTAAAAAAATAAAAATCACATTCTGCATTCTACCCTGGATTTTTTGCCTGTCTCCTAAATGATTTTTAAAATTTGTGTTCGTTAGAGTTCTCGGAATTATAAAGTTCTATGGTTTGCCTAAGACTCAATGCCATGTATCCACACTACAGTACCACAAGCACACAAGATATTTTACTGTCTGAAAATACCCTCTATGCTTAGTCTATTTGATCCCATTCCTTGGACAACCACACTTTTTCACTACCTCTACTCTTTTACCCTTTCTACTTAGTCCTTTTAGACAGGTTGACTTCACTTAGGAATATGGAGTTCAAACTCGACATGTCTGCATGACCTAATGGCTCACTTCATTAGTCATTGCTCATATACCATTACATCAAACTTCTTGGGTCTCTTGAGCCCATCTGTCACTAATTACTGAAAGATATCTTGGTTGCTACCACTTTAAAGATCATCAGTAAATTTGGTGCAAACACTGACCAGCAGAGAAGGTTTAGGTATTCAGATGAGCTAGGTAAATATTTGGGTATACTGCTAATGGGAAGTAGGATAAACATATAGTTTGCTGTGTTAGTACAGCCAACCATCTCCAAAGTGGCTATACCATTGTGCATCCCCACTAACAATAATTGGAGGTTTTGTTGTTAGGTAGCCACACCAACATCTGGCACACTCTCAGGTTATGGTTAAAATTTAGCCATTCTAACATGTGTATTTCCTGTTTGGGATTTTGGGTTTGTTTTGTTTTGAAAGAGGCTTTTCATTTCAATTAAGTAGGTGTCCAGAACACACCTTCAAGAAGAATCTAAGGCTGCAGAGTCAGACATGTGCAATGCTAGCACAAACACCAGTGGTGACTGACCTAGGCTTGCAGATCATTAGAACTGTGATAGCTGTGTGGTTACAAAGTTCCACACTCTTAAGTAATTACCCCAGCTTCACACTCCCAGGGTCCTGTTATTTCTAATGCACAGTTGTATGGAAAACAAAGTTTTCTCCACAATGCATTTGGCATTGCAGCAGAAATGCCTGTTGTCTTCTTATAGAACACACTATCTGAAGACTTCACTTTTACAGTTTATCTAATTCTCTGAATCTTTCCTTGGGATTTTTTTTCTTCTTCCAGGACATACTTACCCGAGAATCTCTTAAAAGGCCTCAAATGCCCTTGATTCCCTTTATAAGCCTATCTTTCCACCACCCTTACCAGCAAAGCCATGGCCTTTCATCAGTATCACAGTCCACTTTCCATGCTACTACCCTAACAGTCAATGTGGTAAAAGATCACTGCCATGAATTCATCACCTGGTCTTTCTCAGTGCCACCTAATTTATGTTCAGAATTCTTCAGTCAACCTGTTTCAGTTATTCTAAAAGGATCATCCACTTCGTCTTCATTCATGTTAAGCTTTTTAAGCTTGGTGAGTTTATTTAGTGAAGAAAATGAGAGGCCATTAGATGTAGTCAAAGTCAGCTCTCCACTCTGCTATTCCAATGTGATCCATGTCCACACCAGCCTGCCTCCCATGGTCTATTTCACCTCTCCAGGACCTACTACCTGTGCTCTGCAAAGACTGCTACTGGTCTTTACCTCATCAGCCCTCAAACTAAGTATCTTTAGCAATTTCTTCTTGAATTTTATCTCACCCTTTGAGAACACACCGTCCCCACAATTTACTCACTTTTATCACAAAGTTCTGTGCCTCCGTGTGATAAACCATTGTCCCTGTCAGTATTGTATTAAAGTTGGTATTGAGTAACTAATTTACCTTTACCTAAAATCATAGTCTTATATCAATTTAAACATCACTTCAGTTTTACTTAGAAACTGAATGAAGACTGATGCAGAACTAATACAACTGCTGTCGCATTATTTTCAAAACTCTTGATTACGTGGGATTTCCATCTACCCTGATATCAGAATCTGGACCTCAGCTAAAATGTAACCAAATATTGGCCATTAAAAACAGAGATTTTTTTTTTCCCTTAACCTTCTAAAGACAATCTTTCTGCCACATCCTCTCTACTTTGAACCTCCACTCATTCTTTCAACTCCTGCCAGCTGGGTTTTATTTCCATCATGAAATACAGACTGCTATCCCTAAGGCTACAATGGTATTCCAAAACCAGTGATCAATTTTCCAGGTCTATCCACTAAACTCTATACTATCCACTATATACGGGACCTCTTCCTCCTTTCTAATTTCCACAGCTCAGGTCCCATGACAGTACTCTCCTTTCCACCCAGGTACCTCAAAACAGTTTCTTCTTGGGCCTCCATCTCCCTGTTACTGATGCATTAATGTTCTGCATCTTCCATAGTTCTCTCCCTCCATACAGTAAAACACTGCCAATTCAACTACCTTCTCAAGGTAAGACCCAAAACATTGCTAACAGTAATCCCTCTTCCAGGTTTCAGATAACTTACAAACCCTTCCCAGGAGGAAGGTTCTCATATTGTCCCTAATGAAGAAAGCAGAGATCAGACTGTGTGGTGCCACAATACTCTGCATTTTATTACTACTCCCAATCCAATATAAGCCAACCCATGTGTTATGGTTTTACGTGCAAGCTGTCCTTCACAAGCATGTGTTTAAAATTGGTCCCTCGCTGTGAGATCTATCAGGGAAGTATGTTGGAACCTTTAAGAGGTGGTATCCATTGAGTTGCAATAAGTGAGTGGTTGAGGGTGTATCAGAGGTGTTCTTTCCTAATCCATAGGAGAAAGGAAGCAGCCTCAGAGTCCTGTTGCCTCCAAGAACCCCAACATGCCTTCCGCACTATGGAGGACTGTATAACCCTCAAAAGGATGAACAGAAATAAACCAATCCTCCCCATGTTGTTTCCACAACTCATTTTCTCACAGTGATAAGAAAAGTAACTAATCCAACATGTTAGCACCCTGTGTGAAGATTGCTAAGTCATATAGTAACACCGTGAAGACCGCTAGGCAATAAGTGTGTAGTAGCTCAGCAGGCATCATACCTACCCAGAGCTTCAAATGAGAAGGAAAGATAAGCCAGTCATGGAGCAAAGATCCAAAATCTGCAACTGTAGCTGAGTCTCAGCTACAGAATTGGTACAGCTTTATGAATTTCCATGGCTGAGATCACTTTAAGACCCTTGATTCCAGAACACTTACTCAGCTCCTTCTGTGAGGTTTTTTATTCTTTCAGCATCTCCTGATTTCCATTAGAATCTCATATTAAGATTCCAATTTCTAGGGCCTGGCATGGTGGCACACACCCTTAATCCTACCATTCAGAAAGCTGAAATTTAGATGGATCTCTGAGTTCAAAGCCAGCCTCGTCTATATAGTAAGTTCCTGGCCAGCCAAGGCTACAGTGTGAGATCCTGTTTCAGAAACAAACAAAAAATCTCATTTTCAGTTATCCTCAAGGATATTATATTATAATGCAGCGCTAACATCTTCCAAACAAATTTGATTCAAGGTTTACTTTAAGAAATCAATAGAGCAGAGAGACGACAAGATGGCAGCACCAGGAGAACAGGGCCTCTGAGGAGCAGGACAACATTTCCTGTACAGAGACCAAGAGACTGAACTCTGGGCCCTAAAGCAACAGTGATTATATTTCCCAGGTGAGAGGAAACCCCCACGTTGTGGGACTCAGTTGGGACAACTCACAGTTCACCCAGCCAGAACCTGGAAGAGATCCTGGGTTGTACAGGCACTAGTTCCCCAGACTACAGCCATACACTTGCATGACCTAATCACCTTTCCAAGCTGATTGGTGGACACAAAAAAAAAAAAAAAAAAAAAAAAAAATACCACAGACCTGGAGTCCCTGCTGTGAAAGAATCCACAGGGAAGGAAGGAAACTGTACTGACTTAAATCATCCAGTCCTTCCCTGGAAAAAGACTCAGAGACCAATGGCTCTGAGACGCCATCGCTGAACTGGGCTCCAGCAGCATTCACAAACAGATGCTGTGTGCCAGCTCTCCAATTGTGTGCCCCAGGGCAACAGAGACTGGGAGTCACTATCAGGAGAAATCCTCACAGGGACCTAAGCAAAGCGGACCGACTTAGGCCATGCAGCATATCCCTGGAATAGGTCCCACAGACCAGCCCAACCCAGGGACCTGCTGTGCACCAGATAGCCTGCTGTTTCCAAGAAAGAAGTACCCACCCACCACAGACTACCTCTTGGGACTGAGACACAGAGCTCCAACCTCAGACCTACAAAAGCCAGGAATCCCCAAGATCAACCCCCAGACAAGGATCCACGGGGCAACTAGTTATCCCTAACAAAACTGAACAAACCAAGGGACACACAGGTCACAGCAGCAGATCATTAAATTTACAGCCAGAAACACAGAAGCAGGGCAGCTGTCATCAGGACTTCCCTGGGTGAGAGGAGAACCCTCTCAATGAACAAAGACCACAGTTACCACTCAGGTCTCTATCCCTGAGGGGAGCAGCTGCAACTCCTGAAAAACGTCAGCCATCCAGTGACTATACCCAAAAAGCTGAGAAGACTTCCCTCAAGAAAAACCAGCTTTCTGCCAAGGGGATTCTCTCCACCACAAGATCCCCAGGAACCACCAGAAACTAAACCCCAAACACCTAAGATAGCCCAATGGGTAGAGGCCAGCGTAAAAGCTCAGCCAACAAAAGACAGAATAATATGGCATCTCCAGAACCCAGTTATCCAGGGGCAAGTAGCCCTGGACACCCCAGCATAACTGAAATCCAAGAAGAGGACCTAACAACTATGCTCATGAAGATGATAACAGAGGAAACAAATAAAATACGTAAAAACCTAGAGGAAGATAAACTCAAACAGAATATGGCCATCCATAAAGAAATAGAGGAAGTTACAGCCAAACAGTTTGTGGCCTTTAGAAAGGAAATGCTTAAATCACTGAATGAAATAAAAGAAACATGGTTTTTTTCCAAACAAACAGCTGAAAGAATTGATGGAAAAACAGGAAAATACAGTCAGACAGGTGAAGGAAATCAACAAAATGGCTCAAGATCTGATGATAGAATTTAAAAAATTAAAGAAAACACAAATGGAGGAAATTGTGGAGAGAAAGAACTTAGGGAAGAAAACAGGAACTACAGAGGTTAGCATAACCAATAGACTACAAGAAATGGAAGAAAGAATCTCAGGTGTGGAAGATACAATGGAAGAAATAGATGTATCTGTCAAATACAATGTTAAATCTAAAAAATTCCTGACACAGACTTTCCAAGAAATTCAAAACAACATAAAAAGACAAAACCTAAGAATAATAGGAATAGAGGACAAAGAATATTCCCTGCTCCAAGGCCAGTAAGTTTCCCCAACTTAAAGGAGAGGCCAATAAGAATTCAAGAGGCCTACAAAACACCCAATGAAGTAGTCCAGTAAAGAAAATCCTTCTGCCACATAATAATCAAAACAATAAGTATACAGAACAATGAAAAAATACTAAAAGCTGCAAGGGAAAAAGGCAAAGTAACATATAATGGCAAACCCATTAGACTCACACCTGACTTTTCAAAAGAAACTATGAAAGCCAGAAGTGCCTGGACAGATATCATGCAGACCCAAAGAGAACACAGTTGTCAGCCCAGGCTACAGAAATACCCCGCAAAACTCTCAGTCCTCATAGACGGAGAAAACAAGATATTCAATGAAAAAAACAAATTTCAACAATACCTACACACAAATTCAGTGTTACAGAAAACACTAGAAGGGAAAATACAACCCAAGAAAACTAGCTACTTTCAAGAAAACACAGGAAATAATTAACCTCACTACAGTAAAACAGACAACAATCAAGTACACAACCTTATGACCGCACCCAACCTCAAAATCAAAGGATCTAACAGCCACTGGTCATTAATCTCTCTAAACATCAGTGGACTCAACTCTCCAATGAAAAGACACAGACTAACAGAATGGATGCATAAACAAAAAACCCAGCAACCTGGTACATACAAGAAACACACCTAAGTCACAAAGATAGACATTACATGAGGGTAAAGGTTTGAAAGATGGCTTTCCAAGCAAATGAACCCAAGAAGCAAGCAGGAGTAGCCATTCTAATATCTGATAAATTAGACTTTCAACCAAAATTAATCAAAAGAGATGGGGAAGGACACTTCATACTCATCAAGGGAAAATTCCACCAGGAAGACATCACAATCCTGAACATCTATGCCCCAAATACAAGGGTACCCACATTTGTAAAAGAAACATTGATCAAATTTAAACGACACAGAGATACCCACACATTAATAGTGGGAGACTTCAACACCCCACTCTCAACAAAGGACAGGTCAACAAAACAGAAATTAAACAAAGAAACAATGTCTCTGAGAGAGGACATGAATCAGATGGACCTAACAGACATTTACAGAACCTTACACCCAAACACAAAAGAATTTACCTTCTTCTCAGCACCTCATGGAACCTTCTCCAAAATAGACCACATAGTTGGTCACAAAGCAAGCCTCAACAGATACAAGAAGATTGAAATAATCCCTTGTATCCTGTCTGATGACCATGGAATAAAGCAGGACCTCAACAACAACAGAAATAGTAAAAAGCCTACACATGCATGGAAACTGAACAACTTGTTACTAAATGACAGCTGGGTCAGGGAAGAAATAAAGAAAGAAATTAAAGTCTTTCTAGAAATCAATGACAATGAAGACACAACATACCCAAACTTGTGGGACACAATGAAGGCAGTGCTAAGAGAAAAGTTCATAGCACTAAGTGCCTTCAAGAAGAAATTCGAGACAGTGCATTTAAACAACTTAATGGCTCACTTAAAAACCCTAGAAAAAGAAGAAGCAGACGCACAAAAAAGGAGTAGAAGGCTGGAAATAATCAAACTCAAGGCTGAAATCAATCAATTAGAAACAAATAAAACAATTCAAAGAATCAATGAAACCAAAAGCTGGTTCTTTGAGAAAATCACCAAGATACACAAACCCTTAGACAAGCTACCTAAAAGGCAGAGAGACACCATCCAAATCAACAAAATCACAAATGAAACGAGAGACATAACGACAGACAATGAGGAAATCCAAACAATCATTCGGGCTTACTTCAAAATTCTATATGCCACAAAATTTGAAAATCTAAATGAAATGGACAATTTTGTTCATCGATTTGACTTACAAAAGCTGAATTTGGACCAGGTAATAAATTAAATAGTCCTATATCCCCCAAGGAAATAGAAGCTGTCATCGAAAGTCTCCCATCCAAAAAGAGCCCAGAACCAGAAGGCTTCAGCGCAGAATTCTACCAGACCTTCAAAGAACAGCTAACTCCAATTCTCTTCAAACTATTCCACAAAATAGAAACAGAAGGAATACTACCAAACTCATTCTATGAAGCCACAGTCACCTTGGTACCTAAACCTCACAAAGACCCAATAAAGAAAGATAATTTCAGGCCAATCTCCCTTATGAACATTGATGCAAAAATACTCAACAAAATACTTGCAAACCGAATACAAGAACACATCAAAGATATCATCCACTATGACCAAGTAGGCTTCATCCCAGGCATGCAGGGGTGGTTCAATATATGGAAATCCATCAATGTGATCCACCATATTAACAAACTGAAAGAAGAAAACCACATGATAATCTCTCTAGATGCTGAAAAAGCATTTGAGAAAATCCAACATCCATTCATGTTTAAAGTATTGGAGAGATCAGGGATACAAGGCACATATCTAAACATAGTAAAGGCGATATATATCAAACCTATAGCCAACATCAAACTGAATGGAGAAAAACTTAAAGCAATCCCACTGAAATCAGGGACAAGACACGGCTGCCCACTCTCTCCATATCTCTTCAACATAGTTCTGGAAGCCCTTGCTAGAGCAATAAGACAGTTGTAGGAGATCAAGGGGATACAAATTGGAAAGGAAGAAGTCAAATTATCACTATTTGCAGATGATATGATAGTAGACGTGAGTGACCCCAAAAACTCTACCAGGGAACACCTACAGCTGATAAACAGCTTCAGCAATGTGGCCACATAGAAAATTAACGAAAAAAAAAAAAATCAGTTGCCCTCTTGTATACAAAAGACAAAAGGGATGAGAAAGAAATTAGGGAAACAACACCCTTCACAATAGCCACAAATGACATAAAGTACCTTGGAGTAACACTAACAAAGAAAGTCAAAGACTCATATGAAAAAAAATGTCAAGTCTCTGAAGAAAGTAATAGAAGAAGATATCAGAAAATGGAAATATCTTCCATGCTCATGGCTTGGCAGGATTAACAAAGTAAAAATGGCCATCTTACCAAAATCAATCTACAGATTCAATGCAATTCCCATCAAATTACCAACACAATTCTTTACAGACATGGAAAGAAAAATTCTCAACTTCATATGGAATAACAAGAAACCCAAATTGCTAAAACAATCCTCTACGATAAAAGATCTTCTGGAAGTGTCTCCATCCCTGATTTTAAGCTGTATTATATAGTAACAGTTATAAAACCGCATGGAACTGGAATAGAAACAGAATGTTAGCTCAATGGAACCAAACAGAGGAAGGAACCAGAAATAATGCCACACACTTATGGACACCTGATCTTTGACAAAGATGCCAAAACCATACAATGGAAAAAAGATAGCATTTCAACAAATGGTGCTGGTCTAACTGGATGTCTCCATGTAAAAAAAAATGAAAATACTTATTTTCATACTTATCACCCTGCACAAAACTGAAGTCCAAGTGGATCAAAGACCTCAACATAAAACCGGACACATTAAATTGGTTAGAAAGAAAAAAGTGGGGAATACCCTAGAACTCATTGGCACAGGAGACAACTTCCTGAACAGAAAACCAACAACACAGGCTCTAAGAGCAACAATCAATAAATGGGACCTCATGAAACTGAAAAGCTTCTGTAAAGTAAAGGACACCATCAACAAAACAAATTGACTGCCTACAGACTGGGAAAGCATATTCACCAACCCTTTATCTGAGCATGGGCTAATATCCAGTATATATAAAGAACTAAAGAAGCTGAAAAACAGCAAACCAAGTACTCCACTTAAAAAATGGGGAACAGAGCTAAACAGAGAACTCTCTGTAGAGTAATATTGAATGGCAGAGAAACATTTAAAGAAATGCTCAAAATCATTAGCCATTAGGGAAATGCAAATCAAAACTACCCTGAGATTTCACCTTACACACATCAGAATGGCCAAGATGAAAAACTCAAGTGACAGCACATGCTGGAAAGGTTGTGGAGAAAGGGGAACCCTCCTCCACAGCTGGTGGGAATGTAAACTTGCACAACCACTCTGGAAATCAATCTGTTGCTTTTTCAGACAACTAGTCATAGTGCTTCCTCAAGATCCAGCCATACCACTCCTAGGCACATATCCAAAAGGGGCTCAAGTACACAATGAAGACATTTGCTCAACCATGTTTTTGGCAGCTTTATTTGTAATAGCCAAAAGCTGCAAACAGCCCAGTTGCCCCTCAACTGAAGAATGGATGCAGAAGTTGTGGTACATGTACACAATGGAGTACTACTCTGCAATGAAAAAGAAGGAAATCATGAAATTTGCAGGTAAATTGTGAGACCAAGAAAAGATCATCCAGAGTGAGCTATCCCAGAGGCAGAGGGACACACACAGTATATACTCACTCATATAGACATATAAAATAGGATAAACCTACTAAAACCTGTACATCTAAAGAAACTAATCAAGAGAGAGGACCCTGACTAAAATGCTCAATCCCCATCCCAAAAGGCAAAGAGGATGGACATCAGAAGAAGAAGAAAACAGGAAACAACCTAGGAACCTGCCACAGAGGGCCTCTGAAAGCCTCTGCCCTGCAGACTATCAAAGCAGACACTGAGACTTATGGCCAACTGTTGGGCAAAATGCAGGGAATCTTATGTAAGAATTGAGAAATAGTAAGATCTGGAGAGGACAGGAATCCCACAGAGAGAGCAACAGAACCAGAAAATTTGAACACATTGGTCTTCCCAGAGACTCATACTCCAACCAAGTACCATGCATGGAGATAACCTAGAAGCCCCGCACAGATGTAGTCCATGGCTGTGTAGTGTCCAAGTGGGTTACATATTAATGGGAAGAGGGACTGCCTCTGACATAATCTGATAGGCCAGTTCTTTGATCACCTCCCCCTGAGGGGAGAGAAGCCTTACCAGGCCACAGAAGATGACAATGCAGCCATTCCTGATATGATCTGATAGATTAAGATCAGAAGGAAGGAGAGGAGGTACTCCCCTATCAGTGGACTTGGGGAGGGGCATGCACAAAGAAGGGGGACGGAGGGTGGGACTAGGAGGGGAGGAGGGGCGGGCTTATGGGGGGGATAGAAAGTGAATAAACTGTAATTAATAAAAAAAATCAATAGACGTAGGTATGTAATACTTCTTCATTTCTCTCATTATTCCTCATATTTCTGTGTTACCTTAAAAAAATCTCAGAAATATATATGCATTTCTCTATCCCTTCCCATTCTGCATGTTACATTCTTTAAAGCAACAGATTTCTAAAAGAATTGGCAGTTTTTCCTTAGTACCACTGAGATGTCATAATACCCTTGCTATATCATAATAGTAGCATGGTGATGTTAGAATAACTGTGTGATATCCCACTAGCACCTTCTTCATATCAGAATGCCATTGTGACTAGAGAATGGTACCACTGTGATCTCAAAGTACCTTGTGATGTCACAATTCAATAATAATGTCATAGTTCTAGAGTGATGTACGGATCGAACCATTGTGATGTCAAAATACATTTGTGATGTCCCACTAGTACCATTATGATATAATAATCCTCTTGTGATAGTAGCATAGTAATGTCAACAATGACATTATGATATCCTAAGTGTACCACTGTGATGTTATAATGGCATTGTGACTACAGAATAGTACAATTGTGATGTCATTAGACAATTGTGATGTTACAATACTACCATTGTAACGTCCTAATTCAATTGCAATAGGATAAATCTCTAATACTTTCACATTATTACCATTGTGATTTCACAATACGACTGTGACGTACTGGTAGAAAAATTGTGACGTCATAATTCCCTTGCGATTTCACAATAGTAGCATGGTGATGTCACAATGCTGTTGTGACATCCTAATAGTATCATTGTGATATCATAATGCCGTTATGACTTGACAGTTTTACATTGTGACATCATAATACAATAGTGATGTCACAACAGTCCTATTGTGATAATACCATTCAATTGTTAGGTCATAATTCTCCAGCGATGTCACAATAAAACCAGTGAGATGTCACTATGAGATTGTGATGTCCCACTAGAACCATTGTGTTGTCAAAATTCTCTTGCGAAATCACATTAGTAGCATTGTGTTGTCACAATCTGTTTCTGATATCCCAATAGTACCATTGTGATGTCGTTATGCCGTTATGACTAGAGAATATTACCATTGTGATGTCATAGTACAATTATGATGTCACAATAATACCATTGTGAGGTCACCAGTCTATTATAATGTCATAATTCTCTGTTGTGGTAGGATAGTGAAGGCACAATCTCTTTGTGGTAGCCCACTAGTACCATCGTGATGTCATAATACCCTTGCCATGTCACAGTATCACATTGCGATGAGATAATGTATTTGTGATATCCTAATAGTACCATTGTTGTCATAATGCCATTGTGACTAGAGAATATTACCATTGAGGTGTCATAGTACAATTGTTATGTCACTATGATACCATTGGGATAGCAGAGGTCAATGACAATGCCATAATTCTCTATTGTTGTCACAAATGAACCCTTGTGATGTCACAGTACGATTGGGATGTCCTAACAGTACCATTGGTAGGTCATAATACAGTTCGATGTCCCGATAGTAAGACTACCACTGTGATGTCATAATATCACTGTGACTACAGAATGGCACCGTTGTTATGTCATAATACAGTTTAGATGTCACAACAGTACCATTGGGAAGTCACAATATGATTGTAATATCATAATTCTCTAGGGATGTCAGAGTCACACCAAAATGATGTCACAATAGGAACATGACGTCCTACAAGGACCATTGTTTTGTCATAATATCCTTGTGATGTTACAATAGTAGCATCGTGATGTCACAACATCTTTGTGATATCCTAATTGCACCATTGTGTTGTCCTGATGCAATTTTGATTAGAGAATAGTTCCACTGTGTTGTCGTAGTACAACTGTGAAGTCACAATAGTATCATTGTGATGTCACAATTGAATTGAAATGTCATAGTTCTCTAGTGATGTCCCAATCATACAGTTGTGATGTCACAAAATGATTGTGATGTTCTACTAGTACCTTTGTGATGTCATAATACACTTGCGATGTCACCATAGTACCTTTGTGAAGGCACAATGTCTTGGTGATGTTCGAATCGTACCATTGTGAAGTCATCATGCCATTGTGAATAGAGCATAGTACCACTGTGATGTCATAATACATTTGTGATATCACTATACTATGATTATGATGTCACAATTAAAATGTAATGTCATAATGCTCTAGAGAAGTCAAAATCGAACCATTTGGATGTCATGATGGGATTGTGATGTCATACTAGTGCCCTTGTTATTTTATAAAACCCTTCCGATGTTACAGTAGTAGCATTGTGCTGTCATAATCGTACCATTGTGATGTCTCAAGTCAAGGGTAATGACATAATTCTCTAGGACTGCGACAAACACAAAATTGTGCTTTTACAAAAGATCATGATGACCTACTTCTAAAATATTCATGTCATAATACCCTTTTGATGTCCCAATAGTAGCAACGTGATATCCCAATACCTTTGTGACATCCTACTAGTACCATTGTGATGTCATGATGCCATTATGACTAGACAATTGTAAAGTGGGATATCATAATACAATAGTGATGTCACAATAGTACTATTGTGATGTAGAAGAGAGGACCATTTTGATGTCGTAATCCTACTCTGGCTAAAGAAGCGTACCATTGTGATGACGTAGTACAATTGTGATGTCACAGTTGGACCACTGTGATGTCACAATTCAATTGTAATGTCCTAATTCTCTATTGCTGTCACAGTTGGTCCACTGTGATGTCACAATATGATTGTGATGTCTTATTGGTAACTTTGTGATGTCACAGTATTATGGTGAAGTCCTACTAGTACAGTTGTGATGTCATAATTCACTTCTGATGTCATAATAGTAGTATTGCGATGTCACAATTCCATTGTGGTGTCATAATTCTCTGATCATGTCACACTCGAACGATTGTGATGTCACAATAAGATTGTGACATCCCACTAGTACCACTGAGATGTCATAATACCCTTGCTATATCATAATAGTAGCATGGTGATGTTACAATAACTGTGTGATATCCCACTAGCACCTTTTTCATATCAAAATGCCATTGAGACTAGAGAATGGTACCATTGTGATGTCAAAGTACATTGTGATGGCACAAGTCAATAATAATGTCATAGTTCTCGAGTGATGTAAGGATCGAACCATTGTGATGTCACAATACATTTGTGATGTCCCGCTAGTACCATTATGATATAATAATCCTCTAGTTATAGTAGCATAGTGATGTCAACAATGACATTATGATATCCTAAGTGTACCACTCTGATGTTATAATGGCATTGTGACTACAGAATAGTACAATTGTGATGTCATTAGACAATTGGGATGTTACAATACTACCATTGTGACGTCCTAATTCAATTGCAATAGGATAAATCTCTAATACTTTCACATTATTACCATTGTGATTTCACAATACGACTGTGACGAACTGGTAGAAAAATTGTGACGTCATAATTTCCTTGCGATTTCACAATAGTAGCATGGTGATGTCACAAAGCTGTTGTGACATCCTAATAGTATCATTGTGATATCATCATGCCGTTATGACTTGACAGTTTTACATTAAGACATCATAATACAATAGTGATGTCACAACAGTCCTATTGTGATATAACCATTCAATTGTTATGTCATAATTCTCCAGCGATGTCACAATAAAACCAGTGAGATGTCACTATGAGATTGTGATGTCCCACTAGAACCATTGTGTTATCAAAATTCTCTTGCGAAATCACATTAGTAGCATTGTGTTGTCACAATCTGTTTCTGATGTCCCAATAGTACCATTGTGATGTCGTTATGCCGTTATGACTAGAGAATATTACCATTGTGATGTCATAGTACAATTATGATGTCACAATAATACCATTGTGAGGTCACCAGTCTATTATAATCTCATAATTCTCAGGAATAAGATCAATAAGATGAATGACTCGGGCCAAATGAGAGATTTGTGTATTATTATTTTTAGTAATGTTTAAGAAGAGGTGTGTGTGTGGAGGTTTGAAGTGGATTTGGTAAAGTGGCCAAGGGTAGACATCATGATGAAATATGACTGAAGAGAAGCAAACCTTCCTTGGAGTGTTTGTGTGTGTGAACTATGTATCTGGTGTGTACAAAAATAAAAAAAATGCCCTTGGCAAAAACATTACTTGAGCCCACATGGACAAGAGTATACTTTTCTTCAGTCCACTGCTAGAACTGTGAGCACTACAGAATTTGGATGAGTAAATTGTAAGCTACAGGCTTTGGGTACTTCCTAGCATGTTTTTTAAAAAATATCTTTTTCTTGCATTTATGAACTCACAGAGACTGTTACAGCACGCACAAAACCTGCAAAAGTTAGTGTTTGACAAAATTCAAGCCCAGAGAAGTAGATGTTCACACACTGTGCAACTCCTAACCAAGAAAATGTTTGCAATTGATGCCTCCTGGGAAATGGGGAAAATCAGTTTTCATCAGTAGAGTGACAGTCAGTTTATATCAGTCATACTCCAAGGCAGGTTGCATCCTCAAGAGTAGTTGGGTAGCATGAAAAGTACTCTGTGGTGTTTGTTTTATTTTAAGACATGCCCAGGCCAGCGGGGGTTCAACAGGTTCCTAATGAAGGGTGAAATGAATGAGGTGGGAACAAGAGACTCAAAGAATGGAGACCAAAACAGTTTGTCTGATCAAGGCCTCGTTTGTTTCAAATTTTTACACAGTTTTATAGGGAGAAGGATAGTTTATTACTGCAGAAGATAGCAAAGTGGTTTATGGTTCGAGATACTGCACCTGCAAGATACCGCAAGAATGTTTCCTTAAGATATCTCAAGGATGCTTCAGGCCAAATGAGCAGATGTTCTCATGTAAATCTATCACCCATGACCCTAGGTCATAGTGCAGCTGTTGTTAACTTTCCACTAAGTGGCCTTGGCTCCACTAAATGGCTTTGGTTTCACTAGTTGGCTTTGGCTCCTGGCAAAGAGAGAGAATATGAAGTTGGGTGGGTACAGGAAAGGATCTGGGATGAGTTTGGGGAGGGAAATATATATAATCAAGTATGAAATTATTTTAAAATAATAAAATGATTTTTCTTGAATTTAGTCTGTCGGGTTTGTGCATGCACGTGCATTTGAGCCATGTCCTGTGTGTGGAGGATGTCCTAGCACTTGAGGGAGTTTGTTCTTTCCATCACATGGGTCCTATAGATCAAATATATATGGTCAGTATTGTGGCCAGTGCTTTGGTAGTCCATATTTTTAATTGGCCATCCAGCCCTTTTCACTGTGATACCTTTTCTTTTAAAATATTGCATTTATTTATAGGAATATATGTGTGTACGTCTATGGGGGCATACATCTACCACTTGATATGTGCAGAGACAAAAAGACAGCCTACAGGCGTAGACTCTTTTCTTTTATAATGTGGGACCTAGTGGTTGAGCTCAGTCATTAGGCCTAGTAACAAGAACATTTAACCACTCACTAGCTTGTTGTTATAATGTTATTTTGGAATGTATACACCTTACCCTTGTTCGTTCAAATGCTGATTTCTCTTCCCCACTCTCTGTTTTCAGTCCGCACATTGCATTGTAATACTTATTCTAAGCATCACTTGTGTCAACTTTGTTTAAACATGCCAAAATAAAACAACCAGGCACAATGTTGAGCAATGGAAAGGAAGCAGGAAGAGAGGGAGGGAGGAACCAGTGGACAGGAAGGTGTGGGAGGCAGAGGAGGAGAGAAGGGGAGGAGGCTAGCTGGGAGAGCACAAGTGGGAGAGCAGAGCTGGGAGAGAGGTCTTGGACCGATATGGAGAGATGGACCAGACCTAAGATATCATTAAAAGCAAGTATAATGTGCCTAATCTGAATGGTAGAAACTACGTGGGCTTGGAGGTTCAATTTTCACCTGCAAAGACTGAACTTTCCTGTGTCTTCGCTGAAATAACCCCTGTAACAGTGGAAATTTCACCCAGGATTGTTGACGTTTTTCTTGTAAAGATGAAATTTACACACTTGATAGTTGAAGTCTCTTTTGAGGTGGCTGAAATTTCACCTGCGATGGTTGAAGTTTCCATTGAGATAGTTGAAGTTTTTCCAGCAAATTTACAATTTCACCTATGCAGGCTGAATTATCTCCTCTGATAGTTGAACTTTCCTGGCTGGTGACTGAAATTTCAACTGTGATGTTTGAAGTCTCTCTTGTGATGGTTGAAATTTCACCTGCAATGGATGACCTTTTTCGTGTAAAGATTCAAATTTGAACTGTGATGGTTGAATTTTCGCCTGTAAAGACTGAACTTTCCTGTGCCATCGGTGAAATATCTCCTGTAACGGTTGCAGTTTCACCTAGGATGGTTGACGTTGTTGACATTTTTCTTGTAAAGATAAAAATTGCACCCTTGATAGCTGAAGTTTCCTTTGAGGTGGCTGAAATTTCACCTGCAATGTTTGATGTTTACGTTGTAATGGTTGAATTTATTCCAGCAAAGTTTCAAATTTTACCTGGATGGGCTGAATTATCTCCTGTGATGGATGAACATTCCAGTGAGGTGAATAAATGTCGCCTGTGAAGTTTGAAGTCTCTTTTGCGATGGTTGGAATGTCATCTGTAATGGTTGACCTTTCTTCTGTGAAGGTTGAATTTTCGCCTGTCAAGAATGAACTTTCCTAAACCATCACTGAAATTTCGCCTTTAAAGGTTGATGTTTCACCTAAGATGGTTGACATTTTTCCTGCAAGGTTTAAAATTGCTCCCTTGTTAGTTGAATTTTTCTTTCAGGTGGCTCAAATTTCAGCTGCCATGGTTGAGGTTTCCATTGTGATTGTTGAAGTTTTTCCAGCAAAGGTTGAAATTTCTCCTGGGTAGGCTGAATTATCTCCTGTGATGTTTGAATTTTCCTGGGAGTTGACTGAAATGTCGCATGAGATGTTTGAAGGCTCGCTTGCGAAGTTGAAATGTTTTGGTTGGCCTTTTTTGTGTAAAGGTTGAAATTTGACCTGAGATTGTTGTATTTTCATCTGCAAAGACTGAAATTTCCCGTGCCATCGCTGATATATCCACTGTAGTGCTTGAATTTTCACCTGGGATGGTTGACATATTTCTTGCAAACTGCAAATTACACCCTCGGTATTCGAAATTTCCTTTGAGGTGGATGAAATTTCACCTGCGATGGTTAATGTTTCCATTGTGATTGTTGAAGTTTTTCCAGCAAAGGTTGAAATTTCTCCTGGGTAGTTCTTTATGTTCTAGAAATTAAAATACCCAGCACAAAAGTGATGTTTTTGTATTCGGGTATCTATTGAATCTAGCATCATATCCTATTCATAAATGTTCCTGAGCTAGCAAAAGCATTAAACATGGATAATGAAATTCTCCTGCTTTCAGATTTTCCTGGGACTCCTGTACTTACATGGGTTAGGTCAAGGAGAGACTCCCTAAGATTGTATGCATTAGTCAGTGAGTACAACATAAGTCATCTACATAACTATTAGATTCAACACCCAAAATAGAGTAAGAGTCTAACTTACTTTAGCAGATACAGCAAAATCTGAAACCAGTGGATGATTCAATTTCCAAACACGAAAAAAAGAAATTCAATGGGAGCTTGACCTAGAACAGTCTTGAGACACTAATCTATTATTATCTCTTCCTTTAACCCCCCCCAAAAAAAAACTTATTTCATCAAGGCTAAAATTTTCTACATCATTTAAAAAAATGGCCCTACAGAAATGCAATGAAAAAAGTAGCACTACTACTCAATTTCCCTCTCCTCACAAGTGTAGCACTGGCAAAGGGGAACAACCTGCTGCCCTCTCAGACTGCATTCAGTCCCAGCTTCTCAAAGAGGAGGGTACGGGTTTCCGTCAAAATTAAACAATCACAGGCTACATGATCCTAAGGGAAATGAAGAGTACTGCCTGGCTTGATCTCCTTAATTTCTCTTGCAGGTTTCATATTACCGCAGAATACAAGACACCTGTGAGGAGAAGCTAAGGGCCCATGGGGAAAAAATAAGGTTTAGAGCAGCCAGGACCCTTTCTGAAGTTGCCAGCCCCACCTGCAAGGGAAGAAACAGGACTGACAGGCTGTTGTCTCCAAGCATCAAATGCTTTTAGCACTGCTTTGCTTTCAAGACAGGGTCTTACAATGTAGCTCTGGCTGGACTGGCAACCCATGGCAATCCACCAGCCTCAGTAAAGTGCATGAGATCTGATTCCCTCTTTCAGTTCTGTTAAAAGTTAATGGGATAGTTCAAGAATATTCACAATGAAAACGTTTTTCAATTGTCCTCACATACTCCTACATCTATCTATTTCCTAATTGACTGTCTCTTTAAGGGACAAAATTAAACATCACCACGCTTATCCTCCAGAAGGGCATACTCCAGAAGTAGTGAGGGTAGAAAACCACAGAATTTCTACATTCAAAAAAATATGAAAAAACAACAACACAACAACAACAACAACAACAAAATCCTCAGTCATTTTGGACATTTAGCTAGGTTTTCCAAGAAGCAGTGAACAATGAGACCTGAAGAGCATGGAAGGCTTTGAGGGGTCTCCATGGAAAAAGACAGGTGGAGGAGCAACATTTTACCAAAAAACACGGGCCCTTGATACCTCCCTGCTTGTCTTATAAGGCATTGGGGCCTTTTTGATCTACTCTTAGTCTCAAGCAGCCTGAAAAAAATTACTCACAAGATTGTGGTATCTAAGAGCGACCCCTGATTTGGAGGGACGTTTTGACTGGGAGAACAAGCAGGCAGTGACCACATCTCAGCACTCTGGGTCTGAGGCACACAGGGATTCTGGCTGAAATGCAGGTTCACCACTTCTCAGCCATCATCATCATATGCCATGGCAGAGAAAGAAAGGCATCTCCATGGTAGTGGAATCATGATGTAGCTAAATGTTTACCTCTCAGTAGACAAGGAAACATAGATCATGCATCTGACCTACACCCCACATTATAGATTCATCTCCTCCAGGAAGGGCCTACTCCAAAGGTTTCATAGCCTCCCTTTATAGTGACACCAAATGGGACCTAGTGTTCAAACATGAGCCTGAGAGGGACTCTTTACCTCTAAATATTCACTCTCCATTCTGACCTCCTCTCAGGCAGCTGTTGTGGCCCTGTGTCTGGATCCCTTATTGTGTCAAGAACTCACACAGTGATAAGCAAAAGTTTTCTAAAACTATCTTTGGCCCTCCCCTCAGCCACCTTGTGCCAAACTCACATCCCATTAAATGTACCAAGATACAAGCATGTTCCAACATAAACATTATTTAGTGGTGGAAATAGTTCTGAATGGGCTTCCTGATGTTGTTTGGAAATGAAATAGGATGCCTGTCTTCATCTACATTTACTCAGTCCTCAGGCCTTGTGTATACCTCGGGGTATGAGGGAAAAATCCTTAAAATTTGTTTGCAAATGCAACACTGTTACAATGTCACTTCAATTTGTATATGGTTGACGGTGCATTTTTTTCGGCCTCTACTTAAACACTTATTTGATTTGTCATTATTTTTAATATTTTGGGCATGCTTCTCTCTGGAGTAGAAAAGGTTGTGGGTCTTCAGTTCTTTCTTATGGTGCCTAAAAAATCATTCACACACTTATACACCTACATTCATGCACAAATATGCATACACATAATACACACATACACATACATATTAACATACATACTCACAAGTGCATACATACATAAACACACACATACACAAATATACACACGAGTACCCTGAGCTTTTCTAGATTTGGTTTTGTTCTACTTTCTGTCTGGGAGTGAACTTGTATAGTAAAAACTTATAATGAGAAAAAGATTTTCCAGTTCTGCTCCTCCCAAGAGACAGGCACAAATGCAAATTATTGCGAATGCTAATTATTACAAAATGACCAGTTTGTCTGTGTTCCCATCTCCCTTGGTCTTTCCTCTAGCCCTTCTCTCAGGGAGGCAAGTCTCAGGCCAAGTTAAGGATTTAGAATAAATAGTGTGAATTAAGTCTATGGCAGTGATAATCCTTGACAGACAGCGTGACAACTGGGAGAGGGTCCTCCAGAGGGAAGCAGACTCACAGGAAGGGGAGAGGGAGAGAGAGAGAGCAGTGTGTTTTTCTGTGTGGTGAAACAGTGGTAATAATATAAAGAGGCAGCAGCCATCTTGTGAGCAAAACTGAATAGTGTCAGCATTGAGGCTTGAGCTTTGCAAGCCTTTCCTCCTTCTGCCCTCACTACAGCTGGGTTTTGTCACCACACAGGTAAAGTGTCTGCAGCCAGAGCCTCTTCCCTGCCCTGCCTTCGTAGGGAGTTACAGTTCTGTGTCTAGCATTAAGCTGGATTACCTCTGTCTTTTTATTCATCCCCTTTGTAGCTTTTCAAAAGTAAGAACGTGATTATAATCATTATTTACCAAATCCATTCATTCTAATGGGAAATGGGGCCCTTCTATCATACTCTTCAAATTCATTTTCCTTGTTTGCATGGAATCTTACTATGGAGTCCAGGCTCTTCTTGAATTTGCAATCCTCCTGTCTTAGCCTTCTGCATGCTGGGACTACAAGTAAGCACCACCATGCTAGGCTCAATTTCATTCATCTTGTCATTTATTGTAATATTTAGGTGAGGGCAGTATTCCTTCAGGTCAAGACCTTATCCACTAAAGCTATTAAACATATCAACAGTGCTTCTTCTTTGCCAGGCATTTGCTCACCTTCCCTGTGTATGACAGCTCATTTAATTAGGGCCAAAACTCTCTGTGCAGAAGAGGAGCCTACTGACAAGCATTTGGGGATGGTGTCCTCAAATGCACAGAGTTCTTTTGTTTGGCTGTGTGTGTGGGAGGTATATGTATGGGTGTGGTAGCAGTACACAAAATTTGGAGGTCAGAGTTGATCTTCACCATCTTGGAGGCTTACCTAGCCTGGGAACTTCAAGGTAGGAGCCCAAAGGTTACAGGTCAGTGAGTCAGGTCTAAACTCAGGCCCTCATATTACACAACAAGTATGAGCCAGCTCCCCAGTTCTATCTGTGTAAGATTTTCAATCATAAGTGTTGATGCTGCCTGTACCTGCTTAACATACCCATTATACAGATGGAGGGACTGAGGCAGAAAAGGAGTCAGAGAAACTCTCTTAGTTAAGGGTTTAACCAACATTTTAATAACTATATTGTAGCATTCAAAGTTTGATTTTAAAACATGAAACTTAATTCAGCTCAGGTGTGGGCTATAATGTATAACACTTTGAAAAGCATATGAATTATAGAATTATTTCTGAGAAATTCATTCTAGCACACTGAATTAGAATTCAATTAGTTAAGTCCGTCCAGATTGACTTTTAAGAGGCAACTGTCATGTTCTTAATAAATGTTGATGTCTCACTTAGA
Source organism: Meriones unguiculatus (assembly GCF_030254825.1). NCBI lineage: Eukaryota > Metazoa > Chordata > Mammalia > Rodentia > Muridae > Meriones > Meriones unguiculatus. The sequence goes on along the minus strand of NC_083369.1, from coordinate 157,261,025 downwards.
ATAGGGATGAAACATGTATTAAATCCTTAAAATGAAAAACAGCTGGCTTTGTTTAGGTTGTCAAGGTTCTGACTATGTTTTTAACAAGTTGTCTTAGTCAGGGTTTCTATTGCTGTGGAGGGACACCGTGACCACAGCAACTCTCATAAAGGAGAGTGTTTAATTGGGTCTGGTTTACAGTTCAGAGATTTAGTCCATTATTATCATGGTGGGAACCATGAGAGCATGCATGCAGACATGGTGTTGGAGAAGGAGCTGAGAGTTCTACATCTGAATCCAAACACAGCATGAAGAAAGACTGAGAAAGACACTGGGCAGAGGTTGAGCTTCTGAGACCTCAAAGCTCACCCCCAGTGACTCACTCCATCCAAGAAGGCCACACCAACTAATAATGCCACTCCCTAGGAATTCAAATACATGAATCTCTGGGGAACATCAATGAAGCTGTAGGCTATGGGGTAGCTTAGAAATTTGTTTACTAAACAGATTCTTCACAGATGCCACCACATTCCAAATGAGTGTAAGACAATTTAGAGTTGAATTCAACTCACCATGGTTTGATTGTCCAATAAAAGGCAATATCAAGAAAGTTTTTGGAAAAAGCTACAAAATAAAAATGTATGATAGAATTCAAATTCAGGATAACACAGACTACAAACCTAATTTTAGCCTAATATGCCTGGACTCTAGGGCCAATTCTCAAATATCACAAAAATGAATGAAAAGGTTAATAGAAAATCTGGTCTACATCTAATTTAGTAACAGATGTTCTTGGGCCTGATTTCTATAATTTACTGTTTTGTTTTGTTTTGTTTTTTTAATCTGGTTGTCTTCTGACCTCCATACATGCAAATGTAGGAAGTGCATGTCCAAAAACACAGAGACACACTCATTTCTTACTCAGTTTGCATACAAAAAAGAAAAAGAATAAAACAACAAAAAACAAAAACAAAACAAAACAACAACAACAACAAAAACACTTTTAACCACATGTGTGTTTGAGTTGTCCTGCCTGCTGTTGTCCAATCTCTTTTTTTGCAGTGCTGGGGTTGAACCCAGGGTCTCACATAAACATGCACGTGAGCAAGTGTAACACCTCCCTGAGCTATAGCTGCAGCCTTCCCATCAGAGCCTGGGAAGAGTTTGTTAGGTCTCTGACTCCCACTGCTGAACAACAACATTTTTTTTTAAATTCCTACTTCTGTTTCAAACTTTCAAAAGTTGATAAAATCTTGTACAACCACACTGGAAATCCATCTGGCACTTTCTTAGACAACTAGGAATAGTGCTTCCTCAAGATCCAGCCATACCACTCCTAGGCATATCCAAAAGAGGCTCAAGTACACAATAAGGTCATTTGCTCAACCATGTTTGTAACAGCTTTCTTTGTAATAGCCAGAAGCTGGAACCACCCAGATGCTCCTCAACTGAAGAATGAATGCAAAAATTGTGGTACATTTACATAATGAAATATTACTCAGCAATGAAAAATAAGGAAATCATGAAATTTGCAGGTAAATGGTTGGACCTGGAAAAGATCACCTGATTGAGCTGTCCCAGAAGCAGAAAGACACACACGATATATACTCACTCATATAGACATGTAATATAGAATAAACCTACTAAAATCTGTACATCTAAAGAAACTAATCAAGAGAGAGGACCCTGACTAAAATGCTCAATCCCCATCCCAAAAAGCAAAGAGGAAGGACATCAGAAGAAAAAGAAAACAGGACACAAGGTACAAACCCACCAGGGAGGGCCTGTTAAAGGCTCTGCCCTGCAGACTATCAAATCAGATGCTGAGACTTATGTCTAACTGTTGGGCAATGTGCATGGAATCTTATGTAAGAAGTGGGAAATAGTAAGATCTGGAGAGGACAGGAACTCCACAAGGAGAGCAACAGAACTAGAAATTTGAACACAGGGGTCTTCCCAGAGACTCATATTCCAAACATATACCATGCATGACAACCTAGAACACCTGCACAGATGTAGCCCATGGCAGTATAGTGTCTAAGTGGGTTACATAGTAATGGGAAGAGGGACTGCCTCTGACATAATCTGATTGGCCTGCTCTTTGTTCACCTCCCCCTGAGGGGGGAGCAGCCCTACCAGGCCACAGAAGAAGACAGTGCAGCAACTCCTGATGAGATCTGATAGACTAAGTTCAGAAGGAAGTAGAGGAGGACCTCCCCTATCAATGGACTTGGGGAGGGTCATGCTTGAAGAAGGGGATGGGGGGGTGGGATTGGGAGGGGAGGAGGGAGGAGCTTATGGGGGGATACAAAGTGAATAAGGTGTAATTAATAAAAATAAAAGAGTTTATACAATCTCTCTATCTCTTTATATATATACTGTTTTTTCAAAACAGGGTTTCTCTGTGTAGCCTTGGCTATCCTAGAACTCACTCTGTAGAGCAATCTGGCATCTAACTTAGAGATCTGCCTGCCTCTGCCTCCCAACTTCCCAGAATAAAGGCATGTGTCACCACTGCCCAGCATATACATACACAGACACACACACACACACACACACACACACACACACATATATATATTAATATATATTAAAAGTTTAATATACCTACATATATATACTGTAAACCTTTAGAACTGCTTTTGGAGAAAGGATGAAGCTATTTTACTTAGAGTCTACCATATTCCAGACTTTGTGATAGTTTATTTGCTATAGGAAAGAAAACCCACAACATTCCAGACAGCCTCAGGGATTTCAGGATATTGAACTGACTAGAATTCTCTATTCCAATCTATGGAATATTCTAGCTTTACACAAATCCATTGTATAAGTATCTAGGAATCACTTGTTTTTGTTCCAAGTGGGGAAAGCACAGCAGTGATTGTTAGCCATGATAAAAGCTTACATAACATGTGTCATTTTTTGGGAACCAATATTAATTTTTTTCTATTGTGCTGAAACATGATGTCATAATAACTTATGGAAGAAATAGTTTATTTGGGTTTAGATCTCTAGTTTAACCTTACCTAACTTAA